>NC_136067.1:951324170-952524170 GCF_964261635.1 Lissotriton helveticus | reverse complement strand
CAAAATGGAATGAACAACAGTGTCTGAGACACTGTTTGCGTTTCCTAATAGGAGTCACTAAAGACCTACCTCATTAATATTAATGAGGTAGGTCACAATTTATGACCCCATAGGAATTGTATATAATAGAATGGTGGCCTGCTGAGGACAGCAGACCACCATGTCTTTGTTTGCTTTTTAAGTAAAGCAACTTTTTTTTCAAATGCACTCTGTTTAAAAGAAGATGTGTTTAAAAGAAAAAAATTGATGTTTTCTTTTCATTTTTTAAGTCCAGGCAGTAGTCCGTGGGACCACAGCCTGCTCTTAAAAATATTTCTGCAAACATTCACAAAAGAGAAGGGGTCGCCCTGGGACCCCATCCCCTCTGCGACTGGCTTACCACCTACTTGAAGTAGGTGGTAACTGCTATTGTTTTTTGACTGCATTTGCGGTTGCAAAACAGTCATACATACTAGCGTGACTCGCTATTGTGATGTGTGATGTGATGTGAGAAGGATTTATATAGCACACGAATGCCCAAGGGCGTCAAGGTGCTCATAGCGGCAGAAAGAAGCCTGAGTTCCTGGAGTGGATCATTTAGATTGAGTGAGTTAGTTTGAAAAAAGCCATGTCTTTAATAGCTTTCTGAAACTGAGTAACATTGGACAGCTCTTGATGTTTATTGGAAGTGAGTTCAATAGTTTTGCTGTCTGGAGGAGTTTGCTCTGTGATGAGCGAAGGTGTCTTGAGGGGTGGTACCAGGTAAGATGTTGTTTCAGGAAGGCTGGTCTCAGACCATGTAGTGCCTTCTATGCTAGGCAGAGAGCCTTAAAATCTATTCTCTTTTTCATAGGGAGCCAATGGAGTTTTTAGGTCTTCTGAGATGGGCTGAAATTTAGGGATGTTCAGTATTACTCTAGCAGCTGCATTTTGAGTCCTCTGGAGCTTGGCCAAATGCTGTTTCTGGATGCCCAAGTACAGGGCATTTCCCTAGTCCAGTCTAGCCAGTGCTAGAACTGTGACTAGCGTCTTCACTGCTTCAGGGGGAATAAAAGTCCGTATTTTTCATATGGATTTTAACATCAGGAATGTTGTTGATACAACTTTGTTGACCTGTTGTTGAAAGGACAATTTGTCGTCAAAGATGACACCCAGGTTCCTTACTTTTTGAACTGGGATGGAGAGCGCACCCATGCTATGCGGCCACCAGTTCTGAGCCCAAAAAGAAGTATCTGATCCAAATAACAGAACCTCTGTTCTAGTGCTGTTTTACTTCAGACAATTCAACCCCATCCATAGGTTTATGTGGTACATACATTGTCAAAAGCTATCTGCTGTATCTTCAGGGCTGCTTGAGATTGATACTACAATTTGGGTGTCATCGGCATAAGATATTAATCTAAATCTGTATTTCCTGATGATGTGGGCCAGAGGAGGTATGTAAAGATTAAACAGCGTAGGGCTCAGTGCGGAGCCCTGCGGCACTCCACATGGGAGAGTAAAATTCCTCTGAGTGAGAGCTGCCGACCTGGACATATTGGTATCTGTTGTTCAAATAGGATTTGACCAATTTTAAGGCAGAGTTCTTGACTCCTGTTTCTTCAATCCATTTGATTAGTATATCATGGGATTAGGGCGGCTCTGGCTCCCATGTCCAGAATTGCCAGGATTTCCTCTGCTGCCGTGACCAGGGTAGTTTCTGTGCCGTGCCCTTGTCGGAAACCATACTGGGAGGAGTCTAGTATGTCATGGGTGGACATGGGTCTGATGGTTCTCCAGATTTAATGGATTTGGTAGTTTGAGTGGTTAATTCAGTGCTCGGTGGATCAATGGAGTCTAGGATGCTATTGGGGGGGCGGAGTTTTTAAGGCAGAGGTGGCTATCATGTCATCATCCCCGTTTGAGAGAGACTTGAATATATTGAGCACATTGTCCTTAAAATATCCTGCAAGTTGATTGCAGAAAGCTACGCTGGTGTCTTTTTTTTGCGGTTCTGGGAGTTTGACAAGTTCCTTTAGTGTTGAGAATAGCTCTTTACTGGGATTGCCTGCTTGTTGTATTTTTTCTGAGTAGTATTTACTTTTCCTGTCCATTATCATTTTTTTATAAGTGTTCAGTGACTGGGTATATAATTCTCTTTCAGCATCAGTATAGTTGCCTCTTCAGCGCCGCTCGGCTTTTCTACAGATCTGCTTCTGTGTGCATAAGGTATCGCAGAACCAGGGTTCTGATTTCTTTGTGCGCTTACCGGTGACCTTCTTTTCCGGTGCCAACAGGAAATTTGCGGCTTTAACCCAGTTGTGAAAACTGTGAGATGCCCTTGGCATGCCCCTTCCTTATATCAAATTGCAAAGTTTATTATTTTAGTCGGTAATAGGTTACTGACTCTCAAATTAGGGTTTGTGCATACAACAACCCTTATTAACGGTCGCAAATCGCTCTATTTCCCGTTAGGGACTGCTAAACAGGGCCTTCCATCTGGTCCAAAATTATTTAATGTGATGCGCAAAATCAGGTATGAAGGTCCTGCCAAAATTAGGAAAACCTAGCAAGGATTGCAGTTTCTGTAAAGTGATTGGAGGCTGCAGCAGAGCAAACTTTTCAAGGATTTGTGGTGCAAGGATTTTCCCTTCATATGTAAGTTTCGTAACCTAAAATTAGGACACTATGAAATGCTATATGGGATTTCTTAAACTTGATTTTGTAGCCAAATTTGGTAAATCCCGATATTATGCAATCCACTCTGGCCAAATGTGTGTTTAAATCATCATCCATCAGATAGATATAATTTCTATAGGACAATGCGTCAGGGTCAATATCTTGTAGAACTGACACTATGCGGGAAGCCAACAGTCCAGCACTGTTCTTATACCCCATAGGGAGTCGATATACGAGATGTTGAAAGCCTAGAACCGAGAAGGCAGTCTAGTCTCTGCTTTTAGGCGCTAAATTTTGGAAAAAACCATTGGAGATGTCCAAGGTTGTTTTGTATTTTTTACGGACTATATTATTTATAAGTGCCGTACTGTGTGGATTTTGTATTGCAAACGTGCATGCGTGACTGTTTAAATGTCTGTAGTCTAGGAATATGTGATATGAATGATCCGGATTTAAGATAGGTTAAAGGGAATTATTCATTTGAGAGACGCAGGGTTCAGTTACTCCCTTGTACTCTATTTGGGAGAGCATTTCACTAACAGGTGCGTTAGCATCCCGTTTTTTGGGGTATTGTGGGGGCACTTGTGGGCTGGACTGTATGGAATGAATGAATGAATCGTTTCAAATTTTTAATGAAAATTCAAATAAAATATCAACACAGCTTTGAGTTTTTTGCACCATCCCAAAAATACAATGCTAGAACCCACCACAAGGGCTCCCTACATTCTGTCCGAAGAGCATTCAGCTTGCTAGTGCCCATAATTGTTGGTAGTACCCTTGCCCCTTTTGGGGCCCCCACCAGGATTCAAAAATATAAACAAAAAGCCCTTCCAGGGAATTATGAGGCTCTCCTCGTCTGCAGCAGTGAATAATAAATGAGTCTACAAACATCAAAAGAACATAGTAGAATTAACAACACTTTGTCGCAGAATGAACTTATTTCAATAAATTACTTGATACACCAATATCATCTCTTGAAACAGTTTTTAACCAGTGCATGTTTTGTCACCGTTGAACGCTCACAAGTCGTGAACGACAGCTCCCACATCGGAGTGAGCCAGAGCGGAAATGCAGCGACTCACTGTGAACAAATATGAACAGTGAAAAGGGACTACATATATGTACATTTTCATTATATTGATTGTGTATACATTTTATATTTTTTATATAATTTGACATTGTGAGATATATACATATATATCACAATATCAAGTGAAAAATATATATATACATTCAACATGATGAAAATGTAAATAAAAAAGTACAGATTCTTTCGTTTTATAAACCAATCTAAAATTATTTTTTATTATACAAAATAAATAATAATTAATATTGGAGTGAGCTTACTTTCCATTCCTACTCCAATGTAAGCAATAGTAGGGGAAGTGTGGACTTCAGAAGGGCCATATTTGCTATTCCCACACTAATGTGAAAAGAGAAGGGAAATGTTCAATCTTTGGAGGGGTTACATTTTCTATTCCCGCTCCATTCAGAACAACAGAAGGAAAAGTGTTGAACTTTGGAAGGGCCACATTTACTACTGTCGCTCCAACATGAGCAAAAACCGATTACATTTACTTTTCTAACTTCAATCAGAGGAACAGTATAAAAAGTGTTAGACTTTGGAGGGATTAGGTTTGCTATTTCCACTCCGTTGTAAACCAACGCGGGGAAAGTGACTTTGGAGAGATTAAATGAATTATTCCCACTACAATTTATACACCAGTAGGGTAAGTGTTGGACATTGCAGGGGTAAAATTTACAATTTGCACTCCAACGGAAGGAAAAGCAGGTCTTTGGTGGGGTTAGATTTACTATTCGCTCTCCACTCTGACCAACAGTAGGGAAAGTGTTGGACTTTAGAGGGTTCAGATTTAATATTCCCACTCCAGCGTAAACAAAGGCAGGGAAAATGTTGGGCTATCGAGGGGTTAGATATAGTATTTGCACTCCAGTTTGAGCAACAGTAGGGAAAGTGTTTGGACATTCGAGGGGTTAGATTAACTATTCTCACTCCACTCTGAGCAGCAACAGGATGGAAAGTTTTTCGAGGGGATAGATGTAGTGTTCATACTCCCATCTGAGTAACAGTATCAAGGAGAGGACAGGCTTGCTATTCCCACTCTAACATAGCTAAAGGCAGGGAAAGTGTTGTACTTTAGAGAGGTTAGACTTACTATGACCACTCCTACATAAGCAAAAGTAGTGAAAATTGTGGGCCTAAAGGGGGGGGGGGGGGTCAGATTTACTATCCCAACTCAAACTTTTCAAAACAAAAAGCATTAAAAAACATTAACCTCTTCAGTGCTCGTGTTGGGACCAGCTCGTCGTGAGTCACGATGGAGCTGTGTTCATGACGAGCTGGTCTCCTCATAACGGCGTCACTCCGCCCATGCGCGATTAATTTCCTGCCTGTGCCGGCTAATTAATTAGTGGGCGGGTTTCGTGATGAGACCAGCTCGTCATGAGCACAGCTCCACCGTGACTCATGACGAGCTGGTCTCGTCACGAGCACCGTGGTGCCACGCTCAACACCCCGCCCCCCCCCCGCACCGTGGGGGAATTACCCCCGCTGGAAGGGGTTAACTATCAAACAAAATAAAAATAAAATGTATTTAAAGAACAAATTGTATTCATTAAAGAAATTAAATTACATTCTAAAAATACAAATTTAATATCACAGAATAAAAAAGAACATTTTTAAATATTTTTAATAAATACACTTCCCTCCTTACTACCTAATAAAAAATCAACAAACAATATTCATTAATATACAAATGAAAGATTATTTATATTTAATGAATTATTAGATGAAACAAATGAAATGAAAACAATTAACATAAAAATAATTTACACAATGTTATCATAAAATAAAGTGACCTACCACAACACATAACTGGCGATTTGCTTGTTGTCTCAGATCTGCTAGGTCTCTGGGAGGCCTGGGTGACTCTGTTAGAGCTGCTTAAGGAATTGTCGAGTCCTAATACACAAACTGTATACGTTGCTTTAGCTCTCTGTAATGCTCGGCATATGTAATGCACGGTCGGTCCCCTCCGTCAAGGGGTCTTGTTTTGTATTGTTTAACCTTCAAAAGTAATAAAAACATTTTTGAAAAAAAACAACAACACATTAATAAACAACTAATTTAATCATTTACATTAATTATCTATGTACAATACATTAAATTTTAAATAACCTCCGATCGTATTCCCCTACAAACCCTACTATCGCTACTAAATATAAACTTACTAATTAAACTGACTTTTTAAAATTTCACAGTATTCAGTACAAACAGCTCTACAAAGAAATTTAAATATTACTGTATTACCAATACCTTATAATGACACATTAACTGATATGTATTAAATTAATTAACCCCTTGCATGCGGCTGCGATTCTGCGCCTGTGCTGCAAAATCGCAAGTGGGCGGGTTCATGACGGCCCCCAGCCGTCATCAGCACACGAGCACCGTAGTGCATGACGGCTGGGGGCCGTCATCAGCACCGAAGGGGTTAAATAGAAATGTTTTTTACAATTATGCTCAATGAAATAATAATATATACAATATTTTTTTTAACTTATTTACCTAAAAAACTATATTCTTTCTTCTATATTCTGTCCCACGATATTTTAAAGTTGACAATATTTTTGACACATTATTCTTGAATCACAATATTTTGGCTATGCAACACTTATATAGAGACACACTTGGCTCAAATGTACTCCAGTTAAGCTTTCAAGTCGGTTTAGCACCACACATGGCCAACTGATGGTACTGCAACACACTCCCATAGAAAACAATGAAAGAACCAATTAACACTGAGAAAAATTGTAGGATTTTTATGTCTTAACCATTGTCTTTTACAATATTTAACTAAATGTGTTCAATTTAGATTTGTTTCCTAATTATAAGCATACCGTTTTCTTCAACAACATGTTATAGAAAGGCACCTAACCCATGGAATTTACCTAACTGGGGGAGAGGGTGATGACTCCACCCATCTACAGGTGAAACTCATTACACTAACCAATTACAGGCAGACTGTTAACATAAAAACGGTACAAAAGGGGGTGGTAATGGACGGAGCATCTGAATCAATCAAACACTCACACCCAGTCAAAAGATCTGGGTTTAATCAATCACCGTTCTTTAGCCCACTCTGCCAGCCCAGTTCTGACATGGCTATATGCAAATCAGTCTGACCGTGTGCCTCATGGGAACAGTCCAGCCCGAACTGCCAAGCCATGTCTTTCCTGGACCGGAAACAAGCTTCCGGGGACCGGTTTCTGGCATTCCAGCCGTCTTCAGCCCGACTTGCTTGAATCCAGTGGCAAAGTGAGCAAGGGACTCACGTCTGAGCGTACCCTGCCACACTTATGGCGGCCAAAAGCGGTACCAAAGGGGGTGGTGATGGACCGAGCATCTGAATCAATCAAACACTCACACCTAGTCAAAAGATCTGGGTTTAATCCATCACCATTCTTTAGCCCACTCTGCCACCCCAGTTCTGACATGGCTATATGCAAATCAGTCTGAACCTGTGCCTCATGGGAACAGTCCAGCCTGAACTGCCAAGCCATGTCTTCCCTGGACTGGAAACAAGCTTCCGGGGACCGGTTTCTGGCATTCCAGCCGTCTTCAGCCCGACTTGCTTGAATCCAGTGGCAAAGTGAGCAAGGGACTCACGTCTGAGCATACCCTGCCACACTTATGCTGGCCAAAAGCGGTACAAAAGGGGGTGGTGATGGACAGAGCATCTGAATCAATCAAACACTCACACCCAGTCAAAAGATCTGGGTTTAATCCATCACCGTTCTTTAGCCCACTCTGCCACCCCAGTTCTGACATGGCTATATGCAAATCAGTCTGACCCTGTGCCTCATGGGAACAGTCCAGCCCGAACTGCCAAGCCATGTCTTCCCTGGACCGGAAACAAGCTTCCGGGGACCGGTTTCTGGTATTCCAGCCGTCTTCAGCCCGACTTGCTTGAATCCAGTGGCAAAGTGAGCAAGGGACTCACGTCTGAGCATACCCTGCCACACTTATGGCGGCCGAAAGCGGTACAAAAGGGGGTGGTATGGACGGAGCATCTGAATCAATCAAACACTCACTCCCAGTCAAAAGATCTGGGTTTAATCCATCACCGTTCTTTAGCCACTCTGCCACCCCAGTTCTGACATGGCTATATGCAAATCAGTCTCACCCTGTGCCTCATGGGAACAGTCCAGCCCGAACTGCCAAGCCATGTCTTCCCTGGACCGGAAACAAGCTTCCGGGGACCGGTTTCTGGCATTCCAGCCGTCTTCAGCCCGACTTGCTTGAATCCAGCGGCAAAGTGAGCAAGGGACTCACGTCTGAGCATACCCTGCCACACTTATGGCGGCCAAAAGCGGTACAAAAGGGGGTGGTGATGGACGTCCATCACCACCCCCTTTTGTACCGCTTTTGGCCGCCATAAGTGTGGCAGGGTATGCTCAGACGTGAGTCCCTTGCTCACTTTGCTCACTTTGCCACTGGAATCAAGCAAGCCGGGCTGAAGACGGCTGGAATGCCAGAAACCGGTCCTCGGAAGCTTGTTTCCGGTCCAGGGAAGACATCGCTTGGCAGTTCGGGCTGGACTGTTCCCATGAGGCACAGGGTCAGACTGATTTGTGTTGGACTTTGGCCCTTAGGGCAGGTTCACCCCTAGACTTTTTGCTTGAAATGGTGACCTGGAGATGGTGATTTTGGGATTCTGCGCACTTTCACTGTGTCCCAGAGTGAAAGTGCGTGCGTGTAGTATGGCTGGCCTGCCCTCCCATAGGAATGCATGGGGAATGTGTGTGCCCTGGTAGTTCCTGATGTGTGGGGAGTGCAGGCTCGAGTTTAGTATGTATGAACTCGTGAGAGTGAATGCTGCGCAATGGTATGTGCGGCTTGTATGTGTCTAGAAGGGAAGTGTTACTTCTGGACATTGAGATATGTGTGCATGTGCTGTGAGGGTGCTGGAGCGTGATTGGCTGGAGCTGGCTGGCATGCCAGGCTCCAGGAAGTCTGGATGGGTCTGCCCGGTGGTGAGTGGGAGATTAGCATGAGTGATGTGTGGGAGGAGTGTACCTGTGTCCTGGATGGGCTGGGTTTTCCCCACACAATGCTGGCTCCGCCCCCCTGTGGTGTGTCTAACGACCCTAGCCTCCCCAGTGAAAGAAATGGGTGGTTGGGCCATCAAGAGTGCTCCAGAGCCAGCTGAAACTGGTTTTCCCCCCACCCTGCACCTTGAAACAAAGGATTTGGTACTATAAGAAGGGGCTGTGTCCCCTTGGAAAATGTTCTGCTTTTGGATCCTGCCAGAGGGGGCTGTTGCTGCTGCTGGGGCCAGGAGGACCGCCACTTGGATTGTCTCCCTGCCTGGAGACCCAGTGTGCTGGCTCTGGCCCTGCCTTGCCCCTCTGCCTGCCTCCAGACCCTGCTGGAGCAGTTGCTGTGCCTGGAAGCGCTTCTACTTGATTTATAGCGCTAGGAGCGCTTTCCCTGAGCCCTAGCGCTTTGCTTTTATTTCTGGCGCTTGAGAGCGCTGTGCTTAGCCCCTAAGCGCTTGGGAGCGCTTATTTGCCTGCTAGCGCTTCGAGCGCTTTATTTTATGCTTATAGCGCTGAGAGCGCTTCTTGGTCCACGCAGGTGCCCACCCTGCCTTGTGTGCTACCGCGGACTTTGCCGCTTCATTGCCCCGTGCAGAAATCACCGTCTCAGTCCGGAGACAGCGGGAGAGGCGCTGCGCCCGCCTCCCTATCCAGGGCCGCGCTGTGATTGGCGGCCCCGGAGCAAGCATTCCCGCCTGGTGATTGGTTGCCGGGCCGCGCTGGGATTGGACGACAGCCGCGACCCGGAAGTGCCCAGCCTGAGAGCCCCGGTCTGCCTGAGAGCCCCGGAGAGTGAGAGGAGCTCCCTGCACTGCCGTCCCGCCCGAGGAGCAGCTTGTCCAAGTAGCCGGTGAGTGCCACGAGGGAGGGAAGCTCTCGGTGTGCTCCGGTGCCTGCGAGAGGCACCACAGTGATTTCAAAGCCCACAAGGGCTCCGGGGGCATTACGTCCTTTCGAGTCCCCCGTGAGGGACTCCACCGTGCCGCACCTCTGTGTTGAGTGGCCCCGAGGCTCCTGGGGGCAAATTGTACATTTCGAGCCCCAGAGGCTCCAGGGCCCCCAGTTGATCGTTGAGCCATGAGGCTCCAGCCACAGTCCTTTCCACGAGCCTGAGAGAGGCTCCTGCGTGCCCTATTTTGTTTATGAGCCCCAGGAAGGCTCTTGAGCGCCCACATCATTTTCTTTGAGAGCCCACGAGGGGCTCAGGCGCCCCCATTGTTGTTTAGAGCCCTGAGAGGGGCTCAAGGGGCCTTCATTGATTTCGAGTCCCCAGAGGGGGGACTCCAACGTTGGTGCCACATTTGCAAGAGTCCAGAGAGGCTCTAGGGGGGCATTTTGATTTACTTCTGAGCCCGAGAGGCTCCACAGTGCCCTAACTTTCCCTGCACCAGTTGCCCAGCACTTTGTGGGCAACTGCCACGTTTAGGCACCCTGACTTTGGACACAGGGCGTCCTAGCCCCAACAAGGCCAGAGGGCCTAGGGACAGTCACAGGTGGTGACTTACGTGAGTTTGGCGCAATTGTACTTTCTATACACCTCTGAATGGGTAGTTTATTCATCATGTGTTCTCTTGTGCTGCACCTCTGAATGTGTTTTTATGCGTCATGTGCTTTGCTTTTACACCGCTGAATGTAGGTTCTGCATCATGTGTTTCCTTCCCCTGCACCTCTGAATGTGTTTTTATGCGTCATGTGCCTTTACACCTCTGAATGAATGTTATGCATTGCATCATGTGTTTTCCTCTTACACCCCTACAGGTATTGTAATACATAGGTGGTTGTTTTCTCCCTAGTACAGGTGGTGCTAGTGAGGTCCTGTTACCAGTGATTACTGGTTGTGTGCTCTATTTTTATATTGTGTGATACACTGATTTTTCTTTCTACAAGTGCTAAGTTCTAAAAGTGCTGATACCCTTGACAGTGGTTCAAGTGGCCCTGTCCTGTACAAATATCCCTTGTAAATTCCGCCCGTGCCTGTTGGCACAGTGTAACAAGATGTGTGTTTTATCTGATGTTTATTTATTATAATACAAAGGCTATTTTTATATAACCTTGTGTGGAGTTTCCTTTGTGGTGGGCCTTTGGTTGTTGTTGCTGGGGTGCGTGCGCAAATACTTAGCCTACATCGCCTCCAAGTTTAGCCTTGCTGCTCGCGCCACGTTACCTAGAGGGTGAGTAGGGGTTATCTTGGCGTGTAACTCCCTTGCCCTGACTTGGGTGTGGTGGTCTCTGACTGACTTTGGCGAAAGCCCTGGCCAGCCGGGGATCCCATTTCCAACAATTTGCATATAGCCATGTCTGAACTGGGGTGGCAGAGTGGGCTAAAGAACGGTGATGGATTAAACCCAGATCTTTTGACTGGGTGTGAGTGTTTGATTGATTCAGATGCTCCGTCCATCACCACCCCCTTTTGTACCGCTTTTGGCCGCCATAAGTGTGGCAGGGTATGCTCAGGCGTGAGTCCCTTGCTCACTTTGCCACTGGATTCAAGCAAGCCGGGCTGAAGACGGCTGGAATGCCAGAAACCGGTCCTCGGAAGCTTGTTTCCGGTCCAGGGAAGGCATGGCTTGGCAGTTCGGGCTGGACTGTTCCCATGAGGCACAGGGTCAGACTGATTTGCATATAGCCATGTCTGAACTGGGGTGGCAGAGTGGGCTAAAGAACGGTGATGGATTAAACCCAGATCATTTGACTGGGTGTGAGTGTTTGATTGATTCAGATGCTCCGTCCATCACCACCCCCTTTTGTACCGCTTTTGGCCGCCATAAGTGTGGCAGGGTATGCTCAGACGTGAGTCCCTTGCTCACTTTGCCACTGGATTCAAGCAAGCCGGGCTGAAGACGGCTGGAATGCCAGAAAGCGGTCTTCGGAAGCTTGTTTCCGGTCCAGGGAAGACATGGCTTGGCAGTTCGGGCTGGACTGTTCCCATGAGGCACAGGGTCAGACTGATTTGCATATAGCCATGTCTGAACTGGGGTGGCAGAGTGGGCTAAAGAACAGTGATGGATTAAACCCAGATCTTTTGACTGGGTGTGAGTGTTTGATTGATTCAGATGCTCTGTCCATCACCACCCCCTTTTGTACCGCTTTTGGCCGCCATAAGTGTGGCAGGGTATGCTCAGACGTGAGTCCCTTGCTCACTTTGCCACTGGATTCAAGAAAGCCGGGCTGAAGACGGCTGGAATGCCAGAAACCGGTCCTCGGAAGCTTGTTTCCGGTCCAGGGAAGACATGGCTTGGCAGTTCGGGCTGGACTGTTCCCATGAGGCACAGGGTCAGACTGATTTGCATATAGCCATGTCTGAACTGGGGTGGCAGAGTGGGCTAAAAAACTGTGATGGATTAAACCCAGATCTTTTGACTGGGTGTGAGTGTTTGATTGATTCAGATGCTCCGTCCATCACACCCCCTTTTGTACCGCTTTTGGCCGCCATAAGTGTGTCAGGGTATGCTCAGACGTGAGTCCCTTGCTCACTTTGCCACTGGATTCAAGAAAGCCGGGCTGAAGACGGCTGGAATGCCAGAAACCGGTCCTCGGAAGCTTGTTTCCGGTCCAGGGAAGACATGGCTTGGCAGTTTGGGCTGGACTGTTCCCATGAGGCACAGGGTCAGACTGATTTGCATATAGCCATGTCTGAACTGGGGTGGCAGAGTGGGCTAAAAAACGGTGATGGTTTAAACCCAGATCTTTTTACTGGGTGTGAGTGTTTGATTGATTCAGATGCTCCGTCCATCACCACCCCCTTTTGTACCGCTTTTGGCTGCCATAAGTGTGGCAGGGTATGCTCAGACGTGAGTCCCTTGCTCACTTTGCCACTGGATTCAAGCAAGCCGGGCTGAAGACAGCTGGAATGCCAGAAACCGGTCCTCGGAAGCTTGTTTCCGGTCCAGGGAAGACATGGCTTGGCAGTTCGGGCTAGACTGTTCCCATGAGGCACAAGGTCAGACTGATTTGCATATAGCCATGTCTGAACTGGGGTGGCAGAGTGGGTGAAAGAACGGTGATGGATTAAACCCAGATCATTTGACTGGGTGTGAGTGTTTGATTGATTCAGATGCTCCGTCCATCACCACCCCCTTTTGTACCGCTTTTGGCGCCATAAGTGTGGCAGGGTATGCTCAGACGTGAGTCCCTTGCTCACTTTGCCACTGGATTCAAGCAAGCCGGGCTGAAGACGGCTGGAATGCCAGAAACCGGTCCTCGGAAGCTTGTTTCCGGTCCAGGGAAGACATGGCTTGGCAGTTCGGGCTGGACTGTTCCCATGAGGCACATGGTCAGACTGATTTGCTTATAGCCATGTCTGAACTAGGGTGGCAGAGTGGGCTAAAAAACGGTGATGGATTAAACCCAGATCTTTTGACTGGGTGTGAGTGTTTGATTGATTCAGATACTCCGTCCATCACCACCCCCTTTTGTACCGCTTTTGGCCGCCATAAGTGTGGCAGGGTATGCTCAGACGTGAGTCCCTTGCTCACTTTGCCACTGGATTCAAGCAAGCCGGGCTGAAGACGGCTGGAATGCCAGAAACCGGTCCTCGGAAGCTTGTTTCCGGTCCAGGGAAGACATGGCTTGGCAGTTCGGGCTGGACTGTTCCCATGAGGCACAGGGTCAGACTGATTTGCATATAGGCATGTCTGAACTGGGGTGGCAGAGTGGGCTAAAGAACGGTGATGGATTAAACCCAGATCATTTGGCTGGGTGTGAGTGGTTGATTGATTCAGATGCTCCGTCCATCACCACCCCCTTTTGTACCGCTTTTGGCCGCCATAAGTGTGGCAGGGTATGCTCAGACGTGAGTCCCTTGCTCACTTTGCCACTGGATTCAAGCAAGCCGGGCTGAAGACGGCTGGAATGCCAGAAACCGGTCCTCGGAAGCTTGTTTCCGGTCCAGGGAAGACATGGCTTGGCAGTTCGGGCTGGACTGTTCCCATGAGGCACAGGGTCAGACTGATTTGCATATAGCCATGTCTGAACTGGGGTGGCAGAGTGGGCTAAAGAACGGTGATGGATTAAACCCAAATCATTTGACTGGGTGTGAGTGTTTGATTGATTCAGATGCTCCGTCCATCACCACCCCCTTTTGTACCGCTTTTGGCGCCATACGTTTGGCAGGGTATGCTCAGACGTGAGTCCCTTGCTCACTTTGCCACTGGATTCAAGCAAGCCGGGCTGAAGACGGCTGGAATGCCATAAACCGGTCCTCGGAAGCTTGTTTCCGGTCCAGGGAAGACATGGCTTGACAGTTCGGGCTGGACTGTTCCCATGAGGCACAGGGTCAGACTGATTTGCTTATAGCCATGTCTGAACTGGGGTGGCAGAGTGGGTTAAAAAACGGTGATGGATTAAACCCAGATCTTTTGACTGGGTGTGAGTGTTTGATTGATTCAGATGCTCCGTCCATCACCACCCCCTTTTGTACCGCTTTTGGCTGCCATAAGTGTGGCAGGGTATGCTCAGACGTGAGTCCCTTGCTCACTTTGCCACTGGATTCAAGCAAGCCGGGCTGAAGACGGCTGGAATGCCAGAAACCGGTCCTCGGAAGCTTGTTTCCGGTCCAGGGAAGACATGGCTTGGCAGTTCGGGCTAGACTGTTCCCATGAGGCACAAGGTCAGACTGATTTGCATATAGCCATGTCTGAACTGGGGTGGCAGAGTGGGTGAAAGAACGGTGATGGATTAAACCCAGATCATTTGACTGGGTGTGAGTGTTTGATTGATTCAGATGCTCCGTCCATCACCACCCCCTTTTTTACCGCTTTTGGCGCCATAAGTGTGGCAGGGTATGCTCAGACGTGAGTCCCTTGCTCACTTTGCCACTGGATTCAAGCAAGCCGGGCTGAAGACGGCTGGAATGCCAGAAACCGGTCCTCGGAAGCTTGTTTCCGGTCCAGGGAAGACATGGCTTGGCAGTTCGGGCTGGACTGTTCCCATGAGGCACATGGTCAGACTGATTTGCTTATAGCCATGTCTGAACTGGGGTGGCAGAGTGGGCTAAAAAACGGTGATGGATTAAACCCAGATCTTTTGACTGGGTGTGAGTGTTTGATTGATTCAGATACTCCGTCCATCACCACCCCCTTTTGTACCGCTTTTGGCCGCCATAAGTGTGGCAGGGTATGCTCAGACGTGAGTCCCTTGCTCACTTTGCCACTGGATTCAAGCAAGCCGGGCTGAAGACGGCTGGAATGCCAGAAACCGGTCCTCGGAAGCTTGTTTCCGGTCCAGGGAAGACATGGCTTGGCAGTTCGGGATGGACTGTTCCCATGAGGCACAGGGTCAGACTGATTTGCATATAGGCATGTCTGAACTGGGGTGGCAGAGTGGGCTAAAGAACGGTGATGGATTAAACCCAGATCATTTGACTGGGTGTGAGTGTTTGATTGATTCAGATGCTCCGTCCATCACCACCCCCTTTTGTACAGCTTTTGGCCGCCATAAGTGTGGCAGGGTATGCTCAGACGTGAGTCCCTTGCTCACTTTGCCACTGGATTCAAGCAAGCCGGGCTGAAGACGGCTGGAATGCCAGAAACCGGTCCTCGGAAGCTTGTTTCTGGTCCAGGGAAGACATGGCTTGGCAGTTCGGGCTGGACTGTTCCCATGAGGCACAGGGTCAGACTGATTTGCATATAGCCATGTCTGAACTGGGGTGGCAGAGTGGGCTAAAGAACGGTGATGGATTAAACCCAAATCATTTGACTGGGTGTGAGTGTTTGATTGATTCAGATGCTCCGTCCATCACCACCCCCTTTTGTACCGCTTTTGGCGCCATACGTTTGGCAGGGTATGCTCAGACGTGAGTCCCTTGCTCACTTTGCCACTGGATTCAAGCAAGCCGGGCTGAAGACGGCTGGAATGCCATAAACCGGTCCTCGGAAGCTTGTTTCCGGTCCAGGGAAGACATGGCTTGACAGTTCGGGCTGGACTGTTCCCATGAGGCACAGGGTCAGACTGATTTGCTTATAGCCATGTCTGAACTGGGGTGGCAGAGTGGGTTAAAAAACGGTGATGGATTAAACCCAGATCTTTTGACTGGGTGTGAGTGTTTGATTGATTCAGATGCTCCGTCCATCACCACCCCCTTTTGTACCGCTTTTGGCTGCCATAAGTGTGGCAGGGTATGCTCAGACGTGAGTCCCTTGCTCACTTTGCCACTGGATTCAAGCAAGCCGGGCTGAAGACGGCTGGAATGCCAGAATCCGGTCCTCGGAAGCTTGTTTCCGGTCCAGGGAAGATATGGCTTGGCAGTTCGGGCTGGACTGTTCCCATGAGGCACAGGGTCAGACTGATTTGCTTATAGCCATGTCTGAACTGGGGTGGCAGAGTGGGTTAAAAAACGGTGATGGATTAAACCCAGATCTTTTGACTGGGTGTGAGTGTTTGATTGATTCAGATGCTCCGTCCATCACCACCCCCTTTTGTACCGCTTTTGGCTGCCATAAGTGTGGCAGGGTATGCTCAGACGTGAGTCCCTTGCTCACTTTGCCACTGGATTCAAGCAAGCCGGGCTGAAGACGGCTGGAATGCCAGAAACCGGTCCTCGGAAGCTTGTTTCCGGTCCAGGGAAGACATGGCTTGGCAGTTCGGGCTGGACTGTTCCCATGGGGCACAGGGTCAGACTGATTTGCATATAGCCATATCTGAACTGGGGTGGCAGAGTGGGCTAAAGAACAGTGATGGATTAAACCCAGATCTTTTGACTGGGTGTGAGTGTTTGATTGATTCAGATGCTCCGTCCATCACCACCCCCTTTTGTACCGCTTTTGGCCGCCATAAGTTTGGTAGGGTATGCTCAGACGTGAGTCCCTTGCTCACTTTGCCACTGGATTCAAGAAAGCCGAGCTGAAGACGGCTGGAATGCCAGAAACCGGTCCTCGGAAGCTTGTTTCCGGTCCAGGGAAGACATGGCTTGGCAGTTCGGGCTGGACTGTTCCCATGAGGCACAGGGTCAGACTGATTTGCATATAGCCATGTCTGAACTGGGGTGGCAGAGTGGGCTAAAGAACGGTGATGGATTAAACCCAGATCTTTTGACTGGGTGTGAGTGTTTGATTGATTCAGATGCTCCGTCCATCACCACCCCCTTTTGTACTGTTAACAGAAAAAGGCACACAACAAATAATTGTGTTGGGCGTGCTATGTCTTCGTAGCTTTGATCTTTATTTAAAGAACAGCTATTTGAAGAGGGGAGAGGAAAGATTTACAGGCAATGGATCAACATACGTGGCATGCTCTGTAAAGCAGTCATGCCAGATACTGCTTCTAACTGCAATTGATCCTAACATGGTTGCAGACTGTAAAAAAGTGAGAGCTTGAGTCATCTACGGCCTGCTTACCACCCTATCGCTGACAATGTCAAAATACTGGCTGCATTCCATTTCATGGCCACTGGGTCTTTTCAGAGAGTCAATTTTGACAATGTAGATATCTTACAGGCAACACAATTTCCATGTTTGCAGCAGGTACTCAAATGCATCACCAGAAAATTGCATCATGGTATTGCTATGGCACTTTTGTGTCCCACTGTGTTGAATCGTGGGATGGACATCATGCTTTCCATAATACCCTGTGGGCTGTTTTCACTGTCTTGTCGTAAATTAATAAAATTTGTTTAAAAAAAATAGTATTGCTATGGCACAGTCACTGGAAGAAGGGTAAATGTTGGCACTTCTCTGTCCTTGCCACATTCTCACCCATGGGGCACTTCAGCCACCTCAACACAGGAAAGAGCTTTTCAGGAACAGCTAACATTGACACTCCATCAGTGTGCAACCTGCTTAAGATGTCAGGGGCTGCGTCACTTATGTGTGCGCTTGCTTTTTTGAAGGCATACACACCAACTCTATTTTCCTTCAGCCAACTCGTTGGTTTTCTGGGGGTTTTGGAGACCTGAGGCTCATATGTAAGTTAAAACATCTCACAAAGGCTGAAATTGGATTTTGGGCATGGTATCTTAAATATATTCACTCATTACAACACAAAAGAGACACATTACCCCACAAATGACTGCATACATGTATGCAAGAAGTATATTTTGAATAGAAGCACTGGTTAAGAAATATCATATGCTCGCTCAATCTCCTCAAGCCCTTCTAACATCTGACCACACAGCCTCAACAGATGTACTTTAGTGCACAGACACCATCATTGAATGCAAATTCCTTAAGTTGCAATTCCGAAGTATTGACCATTCAAAGGGTTGAGGGTACTCCTAGAAGTTGTAGCTATGGTCTGCAAGTGCTGGATTTTCTGTCTTCCACATTCTTCTCATGACCTGTTAATTTGTTTGCTGCCTCATTGTGGTTGGGCAGTACCTTGGCAATGGTGGCTAGTACGCCATCCACATATAACATCATGAGACTACTCAATCCATAATGTTGCATTCAAACATACTATGGCCTTTTTCTTTAGTACATTTATGCCATGACTATGAGTCAAGGGTTACATTCTGATCCCTGTGTAAACACATGGTTGCACAAGGATCTGCATTAAGAGTTGTGTGATAACTCTCACACCTCACAGTTTTCCACTGATATGTTCCTGCAGGCCAAACCTGCTGGCATTTATCAGGGGGAAAGCCTGGAAAAAAAACAATACATGGCAGAATTTTGTGAGTTAAAAACTGATTCTGCATGTTATGCCTCATGTTTTTGTTAAAAATTAAGGGGCCTATTAGGATTGCGGTTTTTCCGCAATCTCCGGGCCGGCGGAAGCCACCGCCGGCCCAGAGGATGCGGAAAAACCGCAGCGGACCCACCAGCGACCCACCGCCACATTAGGATGGCTGGTAGGTCCTGTTTTCTGTCCGCAGCTATTCCGCCGCGGTTGGCTTACAACCGCGGCGGAAAAGCTCTAATATGGTGGAGGTGTCTCTCAGACACCGTCCACCATATTAGGAAATGTTTGAAAAGATGCTTTTCCGCGGCGGATTATCCGCCGTGGAAAAGCATGTGGAACTTCACTGCAGGGGCCCGTTGCGGGCCCCCTAGGTGAAGGGGGGTAGGGGGTACACATGGGGGGTACCTATGGTACCCCCCTGCATTTGTATGCAGAGATCGGCAGGCAACGTACTTTATTTGACACTGTTGTTCCTGCAGATTTGTGGACAGAATGTAAAACTACAGTAGATTGGCCCCGTGATGAGTACCTTAGAGACCCAAAGACATGAGATGATGTCATGAAGAAATATCATCAAGTAATAACTTATTTGAAAGGAAAGGTACCCCCAAAAGAGACAGATTGGACAAGAATAGACAGAACAACCCAAAACAAAGATGAGTCAGTGCACGCATATTATGAACGCCTTTTACAGGTATTTAAGCAGTACAGTGGGTTAGAAAATATTGATACCAAAGACATGACGCATTTTATTTATCGGTTTGTCAGGTTTAAGGACATAAATTTCGCAAATGATTAAAGATCATAAAATATGTTGGCAGGCAAAACCTGTCGATGAAATTCTCAAATATGCAAAATATTGTGGGGATGAAATTGACAATAGACAAAAGAATTTAGAAGAAAA
Source organism: Lissotriton helveticus (assembly GCF_964261635.1). Lineage (NCBI taxonomy): Eukaryota > Metazoa > Chordata > Amphibia > Caudata > Salamandridae > Lissotriton > Lissotriton helveticus. The sequence goes on along the minus strand of NC_136067.1, from coordinate 952,504,891 downwards.
GGTAATGTGGGCACAAGTAAAATTAGCAGAGCAACAGGAACTCCAATTGAATCACTTGAAAAATAATCAAAGTCAAGGAGAAGGAAGTGGGGGTAAACCAAGGGGAAGAATGAACAGAGAAAAGGCAAAGAAAAAGATTCCCTGTCAAGGGTGCGGAAAAGTGGGGCATTGGAAGAACGAGTTTAAGGCTCTACAAAGTAATAATGTTCAAAAGGAAAATTTAAATCCACAGACGCAGAATGGGGTGTCAAGGAACAAGCAGCAACAGGTAATACAAACCCAGTCACCCATTGCCCCTATGCCAGATTCTGGGAGTCAGGCAAAATACAGTGTGGATACCACAAATTGGGAGGGAAGTGGTATGAAAAACATAGGTAAATTTGTGAAAAAAAGTTCACAAGTGCACTCCATTTTTATATATTCTTTCTCAAAGCTTATCCTTGTTTTAGTAGTAGCGTGCAGCCTGAACGTGGTATGCCCCGGAACCACGTATTTGAAAATACTGAAGGATGGTTGAAGCGTGCATCGACACTCGAACGCACTGCTTAATCCGAAGGGGGCATAAAATTTACACCAAATGAATCCAAGAGTTAAACCATTTATTCCTTTTATCAAAAGTTCATTGCTTTTCATTCTGTTACATGGTGAACGATAATGTATGTACAGCTTCTACAACGGCAGATATTCCATAGGCCTTTTACTGTCGAATGCCTCATACATAAATAAATCCTTAGTGATCAATCTTCCCAATGCATTTCGGGCTTTCATAAATAGCCCTTCTTCAGGGGTTCACTGAAAGTTAAAAAAAATGATAACTGTCAGATTTTATACACAAATTTAGACATACGTTTAAATAATCAGTACTTCGTCACATGCCTACAATCAACGTTTTCCCTCTAAGTGCGTTATTCAAGCGCTACAATCTCCAGCCCAAATAAGTCTCTCCCCAAACTTCACATTGGCGTTTTGCTATTAAAATATCACATTCCCCATATATATATATCTCCGTAAATAAACCTCGAACAGTAAAACAATTCTCTTAAACAACTCCTTCACTCATACCTTTGTCTTTAGTCATTGTGATTTCCTTTCCAACCGTTCTCTCTGTCATCACAATGCAGCATAAAGCTCATGATTTACCATCCCCCTTCTTAACTTGTGATTCAAAAGCTCCTCCTTACTCTAACAACCAATACCATAGGCCAGACTTTACCCTGCACCACATCCTTGTTTTGAAGTAGTAGCGTGCAGCCCGACCGTGGTATGCCCCGGAACCACGTATTTGAAAATACCGAAGGAAGGTTGAAGCGTGCATCGACTCCAACACTCGGACGCACTGCTTTTTAAAGAAAGCCCGAAATGCATTGGGAAGAATTATCACTAAGGATTTATTTATGTATGAGGCATGCGACAGAAAAAGGCCTATGGCATATCTGCCTTTGTAGAAGCTGTACATAGATTATTGTTCACCATGTAACAGAATGAAAAGCAATGAACTTTTGATAAAAGGAATAAATGGTTTAACTCTTGTATTAATTTGGTGTAATTTTTGCACACTTTGGATTATGCGGTGCGTCCGGGTGTTGGAGTCGATGCACGCTTCAACCTTCCTTCAGAAAAACATAGGGACACATCAGTTTCTCTTGCAAGAAACATTTTTCGAAGAAGATAGTTTCTGACGGTGCCTGAGAGGGGAGGAAGAGGATTGCGTACGTGACCCATCCTTGCCGGTAGATCGGACAGGTCCATACATTGAGGGAAAAGTTGAGGGAAATGATGTTACCTTTTTGTTGGACACTGGTGCTACCCATTCTACAGTGAGAACAGCAGACGTTCCAAGCCTACCCCTCTCGGGAGAAGCAATCCAAGTAGTGGGTGTTTCTAATAAACAAAATAGGACCCCTGTTACGGAACCTATGGAAGTGAGAATCGGCAACTTTAAAGAAATACATACGTTTGTCGTTTGTGATTCCAATCCAGTAAATCTGTTAGGTAGAGACTTACTTTGTAAAATGAATTGCACGATCTTTTGCACCCCAAGTGGTGTTGAAATTCAGACCCCAGATGAAGACGGAATTTATAAATTAATGTTAGCAAAACAGGAAGCTGAAATAAAAAGATTACTATAAAAGATTTACCAGAAGAGTTGCAAAATACCATAAATCCTGACGTGTGTAATTTTACTGGAAAGGAAGTAGGATTAATGGCAAATGTTGATCTAATAAAAGTGACAGTGAAAGAAGGTGCAGTCTACCCACATATTCGACAGTACAAAATGAGCCCAGAAATAAAAGCAGGTGTTGCAGCAGAAATAGAGCGTTTGGTTGAGCAAGGCATTCTAAAAGAAATAATGAGCAGTCCATGTAATTCACCTATAATTGACATAAAGAAAATATAGGGTCGTGCAAGACCTTCGTAAAATTAATAAAATTGTCGGCCCATGTTATCCAGTTGTGCCAAATCCCGCAGTGATTCTGTATCACATACCATGGGGATCTGGAAGGTTCACTGTAATTTATTTATGCCATGCCTTTTTCTCCATTCCATTTCATCCAGACAGTACATTTCTATTTTCGTTTACGTTTGACGAGCATGTTTATGTCTGGAATCGTGTTCCTTAGAGTACACTGAAAGTCTATCGATTTTCAATCAGATTTTGAAAAAATGTCTTGAATCTTTGGTGCTGCCTGGACAATCTGCTCTGGTGCAGTATATAGACGACCTGCTGGTGGCGTCAAAGACTCGAAAAGACTATGTTGTTGACACAATTGGATTACTGAATCATTTGGCCGAAGGTGGACATAAAGTGTCATCTGAAAAGCTACAGTTTTGTACCACTTCGGTAAAATATCTGGGGCACCAGATAGAAAGAGGGGTAAAAAGAGTAACATCAGAAAGAATAAAAATAATTAGAAATATGAATCTGCCTCAAACACAAAAAGAGATCAGAATGTTTCTCAGAGTGGTAGGGTACTGCAGGCAGTGGATTGTGGGATTTGCAGTCCTAGCAAAGCCATTGATACAGATGACAAAAAAAACAAGCAAAGGACCCAGTAGAATGGGATGGCCGATGGGCCCGCTCCACGAAAACATTTAGACATAGTGTCCAGTGGCAGCCAGCTCTCTAACCACTACGTGAGGAAGCGTTCCATGTTTCCAGCCTCACAGCCCTCCGGGAATCCCACGAATCTCAGGTTGTTACGTCGGGCCCGTCCCTCTGCATCTTCCACCCGCAATGCCAGACCCTTCTGAGCCGCGCCATATTTGCCATCTTTCGTTTCAAGATGGTGACATCATCCTCCACTCCAAAGATATGGGTCTCCGCCTTGGTGATGCGAGAGACAGCGTTGCGTAAGTCTTGCCGCAGCAGCATTACCTCTGACCCTACCACCCCGATCTTGGCGTCCAGCATGTCCCTGGATTGGTTAATGGCCGCCAGGAGGGGCGCGTTGTCCGGGATAGCTTCCTCCTTACCCGCGCCGCGCCTGACGTCGCTCTTGGGCCCGTGAATTTGTCGATCGGCCCATGTTTGGTGGACCCGCTCCCTTTGTCTCTCGTCATAGCTGTCCCAGGGGTCTCTCCCGGCAACCCCGGATGAAGCGAGGCCAAGCGCTGGTATGCAGATGCCGAGGTTGATTGGTCACCCCCTGGGATCTGATCACTCCAGGCACTCCTCACCGGATATATCACCGCTGAGAATAAGACCAAACCCTGGCGTCCAGCCAGCCGAGTACCACCGCTAGACGCAGAGACCCCTGATTAGTATAGTCAATTGACCTGAACAACCCCCCGGCACAGGTGTCTCGAAGCCAGGGAGCTAGGCACTCAACTGCACCCCCACTGCGGCCTCATAGTGCCGCCGACCCTTCGCATCCCGGGCGCACTGCCCACTGCCGTCAGAATCCACGTGAGGGATGTGGGCCCAACCTGTGACAGTCCATCTCGCCTCTACCTCAAGCGGCTCTCCTCCTGCCCACAGTACTCCCTCTCTCTCCTCACCTCCCCGACCCTGCCCCCACACCGTCCTCCGCCAGTCCTCCCAGGCAGCTTCACGGAAACAAGGTGGGGCAGCCGATCGCGAGGCCGCCACCACCAACCCACAATATCACTACGGCCCCTAGGTGGGACCGCGCCCAGGAGGGCAGACTGTCAAGGACCGGTAGACTCCCGCTGTGGTCGCCTGCGTGGCGAAGGAAGCTGGACCAAGCTGCAGCAGTCTGTCACGCACCCACATCAGGCAGCTCCCTCCAGCCTGCAGCACTCCTCCTCTCCTCACCACAGTAGCCCGACCTAGCCGCCGCACCGTCCTCCACACCACCTCTCAATCAGCTCCACATACTCAAGGTATTGCAGCTGCTCCCGGGGACGCCACTGCCAGTCTACGATATCCCTCCGGGCTCCTGAGCAAAACCACCTGAAGGCAGGCAAACGATCAAAGTCCTGCAGACCCCCGCATAGCAGGAGGGGGTCCAATGCCAGCCATGGAGTACGCCGCCACGTGGCCCCACTGTTCACTAAGGTCACACCTCAGCTCCGGCCGTCGAAGAAGGAAGCGGAGGGGGAGGGGGGGGCCAAAGGAACACCACCCGCAGCCAACCCGGCAGCCGAGCCTCGAACCACCAGGCAGCGTCCTCGGAGCCAGGGAGCCAGGCCACCGCCTCCGCCTCTTCCGCTCCCCAGACCTCCTCACCAGCGCCTTCCACTGCAGTGCCGGGCGGTCCTGGGGCTCAACATCGCCTGACGCCCATCGGGACCGCAGGATTACAGGCGGTCGATCCTCCAGCGCCAGCCCCCTCCGTCAGTCAGCCCGCCGGCCACACGTCTTCACCAGCATGGGGGGTACCAGTGAGTGCGCAGTTCACGATGCCTTCCGGAGAGTCTCACGCAACTCCCCGGCTCCTCCTCAGCTGCCAGGCCCCTTGAGCAGCGCTATGCAATCTCGTCCCCAAGAACGTAGATAGACACCCCTACGTCCCGATAGGAATCCACAGGGATGGAGCAGCAACTCAACGGCTCCCATAGAGGTATCCAAGAGTCAGGGGGAAACAGGATAAATGAAGGATTTTAGACTAGCTGGACGGAGCTCGCCTAACACACGTCCGCCACACTGGCTCACTAGGCCACGCCTCTCTGTCTATGTTTTTGATTGCTTTGATTGCGCTATTAATTTTAATTTATTTGTATCACCATGTTTTTATAATTTGCCCACCCCCTCTACATTGAACTTTCTCTCTGATTGAAGATACTATTTTATTTTAATTTTGCCCTATCACCAGGGCTATATCCATTCTTTATTAATACATACAATTAAAGGAAAATCATTGATGTTTTGTTGATCTTTTTGGAGTAAGTGGTTGTTGAAGAACTAAAAAATGTTTTGATCTCATAGCGAAGTTTGTAAGCTTATAGATGAAGGTATATAATCCCTTCATACATATTAATGTTATAAACACTTAACATGTCAGCAAACACATACAAACGTACATGACTGACTTTAGATTGGGACCTATAAGGTTTAATTTCAAAGATGCTCACTGATTAGATTTTCAAAAATATATACTTGCAAAAGGCCTATGCAGAAGTTAGTTTAAATATGCGTTTAATTAGATAAGTTGTTAAGAGAGTAATGAAGTGCTTTGGTTAAATGTTTTTAGTGACCCCGAGAGGTTGTTGATGGAAGAGGAGGAACGGGAGCTGTGCATGTATCTAGTTGTAGTGACTTGCTTGTCCTGCACTTATAGTGCCCACCCTTGGGGGGTCTAAAGCCAGAACATAACACATTTGCTATGTCCTCCAACACCTACCTTTCTAATTGGACACTTTGGTTCGGTAGCTTTACCACCTTAAATATAGTGAGATACATGTGCCCTTTTGATTGTCATGGGTGGCATCCTGAGGCTGGATATAGTTCCAGCTGGTTGCAGGCTCATGTAGTCCAAGGGGAAGAGCAGAGCTTAGGGTTTGGGATGTAATTATGTGCAATTAAGTGATTGGGTATCAGATGTGTGTGATTTGAGTCCTGTGGATAATATGTGCCTATTCCCTTCCTTTCAGAGGTCTCCACTTAGGTGACAGACATCTTTACCTGTGCGGCAGGGGACTCCATGCTGCTGGTTGACGTCCAACCAAGCAGCATACAAAATAGTCATATTGTAACTTAAATACACTGTCATAAATTCAGTTGTAGGAAGCTCTACCCCCTCATTGGATTAAGTCTATGCACTGGTGTAAATTTGCTTTCAGAAAATGGTGAACGCCAAAAAATGATTTCTACCAAGGACTAAATGAAGATACACACTTGAGTCAATCTACACATGCAGATGTGCCGTTTTGAAGAGGACTCTTATTCTAAAAAATGCTATGGGCCTTATTCGCAAAGGTAACTTACACTTTTGAGTAAATGTACACATTGGAGTAACTTTACTACTTCTGGAATTCACCAACTCAGAAAGTAAACTTACTACAAAAGTTTAAGGTATATGTCTCCCCACCTCAAAGTAATGCGATTGGCTTAACCTTGTGCCGTGGGTGACTCTCCTCCCTGGCCTACCCTGAAGCCATGTTACTCCTTCCTAATCGCATCTCCTTTTGTATGTTGCAAGACTGCCCCTTTCCCCACCCACTCCCTCCAGTTCCTCCCTCGTTTACTTCTAAAACATATAAATGTGCAGAGACTCCAGGGTCGGGGTAGAGACCTCCACACTCATAAGTATAGATAATTCAGAGATGTAAAACCCCGCACATAGTTTGTGAATTGCAATAGAACTACAAAGTGAAATGTTTGAATCAGGCCCTATATTTATTGTGATGGGAAAAGTATATAGATACCCTTAAGTACAAATCACTCTACAAAATAAATGTAATGATAGAAGTGTTGAACAAACAAATGAAACCAAAAACTTAGAACATGTTTTTTAAATTGTCTCGCCTGGTTGAGATTTCTGCTTTAGCCCCTTCGACGCTGATGACGGAGCGGTTCCGTCATCAGCGTCGGTTGGGCTGTGCTGATGACGGAACCGCTCCGTCATCGGCACAGCCCTCGGGCGGAGCGCTGGCGCTCCCCCCAGGGCATTGATCAATGTGCCTTTACCAGGGGTGGCAGCGGAAGACTTTCCTCTGCCACCCCCTGGCCCCCCCTACGCTTCCTGGTGACATCAGCGCGCACAGCCCGCGCCAACGTCATCAGGAAGAGCTGGACGCGGTGGAAGCCATTTGTTTCCAGCGCGTCCAGAGGAAAGGTTAGTTTTTGTTGCTCCGGTGGGGAGGGGGGCCCGTTTCTCGGTGCCTTGAGGCATCGGGGGGGGGAAGGAAACAGTGTTTCATCTTCCCTGATGTCCCAATGCAGGGCATTCCTGGTGCACGATCGCGCACAGCGTCGCGATCGTGCACCAGGAATGCCCCACTAGACACCAGGGATTGTTTTTTGGTTTACTTTTTGTGTGCAGGAAGCGACCCTTGGGCAAGGGTCGCTTCCTTAGGGGGCAATTCAATGTACAGACTTTTCTGCCCCACCTGGGGCAGATCGGCAGTTATTTTGGCCGATCTGCACCCGGGGGCAGAAAAGCCCACTAGATACCAGGGATCATTCTTTTATTTATAAAGGAAGTGACCCCTTGGGTAAGGGTCGCTTCCTAGGGGCCCCCTTTTATTTTTAGACTTTTCTGGCCCCCCTGGGACAGGTCGGCCGTTTTTTTGGCCGATCTGCACCCAGGAGGGGCAGAAAAGCCCACTAGATACCAGGGATCGTTATTTTATTTGTAAAGGAAGCGACCCCTTGGGTAAGGGTCGCTTCCTAGGGGCCCACAATTTTTTTTTAGACTTTTCTGCCCCCCCTGGGCCTAATCTGGACCCGGGGGGGTAGAAAAGCCCACTAAACACCAGGGATTGTTCTTTTTTCATAAAGGAAGCGACCCCTTGGGCAAGGGTCGCTTCCAGGGGATCAATAATTTTTTTAGACTTTTCTGCCCCCACTGGGGACAGATCGGCCGCTTTTTGGGCCGAATCTGGACCCGGAGGGGGGTAGATTGACCCACTAGACACCAGGGATTTGTTTTTCTTTTATAAAGGAAGCGACCCCTTGGGCAAGGGTTGCTTCCAGGGGGCAATATAAATATTTTAGTCTGTTCTGCCCCCCCTGGGGGCAGATCAGCTGTTTTTTTTACCGTTTCTGGACCCGGGGGGGGGGTAGAAAAGCCCACTAGACACCAGGGATTGTTTTTTTTTATAGGAAGCGACCCCGTGGCCAAAGGTCGCTTCCTTGGGCACAATTGTTTTCAAAAATATGTTCTGCCCCCTCTGGGGGCAGATTAGTGTCTTAATTTGGCCTCTCTGCCCTCTGTAGGGTTGCTTCCAGGGGGCCCACATTTATAAAGATTTATATTCTGCCCCCCATGGGGACAGACTCCCCATATGTGACATACCCTGTGACATAGCCTGTTGTAATGTGTGTTGTTTTTGTGTCTTCTAATGTGTATTGTTTTATTTTCTCTTTAGATTTTTGCAGTGTGCGGTTCCGTTACTGGTGGTTCTGCTGTTCTGCTGTTTGTGTAGTTGCATGTGTTTGGTAAGAGACCTTTTTTGTTCAATTGTAATGTAATTGTTTTTTTTGCAAAGTGTGTAATAATACGAGTATGTTTGGTTTCTCTTTTTTGTGATTGTAAAACATGTTTTGCATTTGTTCTTGATGTGTACTTCTGTAGATGTAAGTTTTTTTTTCTTCTTTGTAGTGGGATATCGTTGCCTATTTGATGTGTCTTTGCAGAGTAGGTGCTGGTGAGTGTAGCTGTCTCTTGTAAGTGATTTGTTTATTTTTTCAATATATAGATATTTGTGATGAAGGCTTACATTTTTTTACTTACTTTGCACAGTGTTGGGGTTGTTGAGTTGTTTGTGCAGACTCCTTTATATGTAAGGATAATGGCTAGCCGCCGGATTACTGCTCAGCAAGTTGTTGGAATGCTTTTTGATTCTTCCTCTGACCATGGTCCAGAGACTGACTCTGATTCTGAGGCAGAGGTGGGGGGTGAAGATTCAGGTAGTGAGTTTTCTCTACACATGGCTTCATCTGATGATGAAGATACTCTGAGTGCTGAGGAAGCTACTTTTGGTGTGGATGAAGTGCCTGTGGTTGCGGAGGACATTGCTGTGCCAATAGTGCGGCAAGAGGCATCTGCTAGACTTCCAGTGGGTGTAGTGAGACAAGAGGCAGCTGGGCGGCAGCCTGCGGCTGCAAGACTTGACGTTGAAAGTTCTGACCTCTGGGTTGCACCAGGCATGGTGCAGCCGACATTGCCTGAATTTACTGGTGTTCCAGGGTGTAGAGTGAACACTGAAAACTTTTTGCCAATTGATTTTTTCAAGTTGTTTATGGATGATGTGTTTTTGGCAGAGATTGTAGAGCAGACTAATTTGTATGTAGAACATTTTTTGAGGGTGAACAGTGCCAGCCTTAAGCCCCACGCTAGAGCTACCCGGTAGACTCCCACAAATTTGAAGGAGATGAAAAAGTTTTTGGGTTTAACTTTTTTGATGGGCTTGCTCAGGAAACCATCAATGGCTTCATATTGGTCTACTAGTTCCTTGATGGCAACAGCTATATTTCCGGCAGTCATGAGTCGTGATATGTATTTGCTTCTGCTTTGGATGATGCATTTTGTTGACAATAGTTCTGCTTTGGCACGAGATCACCCTGATTGTGACCGTCTTTTCAAGATTCGGCCTGTCATTGATCATTTCGTTGATGGATTTCCTGAGATCTTTTATCCTGGGAAAGAAATTGCAGTGGATGAGTCTTTGCTGTTGTTCAAGGGCCGCTTGGTATTTTGGCAATACATTCCTAGTAAGAGGGCACGCTATGGAATTAAGCTTTACATGCTGTGTGACAGTCTGACTGGATATGTTTCTAATTTCAGGGTGTACACGGTAAGGAATCCAGGATTAACCCCCCTGGTTGTCCGTCGACTTTTGGAGTGACTGAGAAAATTGTGTGGGAACTTAGTCGTGGATTTTTTAACAAAGGCCATCATTTATATGTAGATAACTTCTACACTGGGGTGCGGTTGTTCAGGGAATTGGCCAAAGTGGACACTGTTGCTTGTGGCACAATCCACTCAAACCGTAAAGGTTTCCCAAAAGAACTTGTTTGTCAAAAGCTTGCCCGGGGACAGTGCAGTGCGTTGCGTTGTGAGGAGCTTCTAGCTGTGAAGTTTTCAGACAGGAGAGATGTCTACATGTTGAGTTTCATACATGATGAAAGCACTGAACCGGTGACTGTTTGGGGTCAGGTTGCAGAAGCGCGCAAACCTGTGTGCATTTTAGACTATAATAGGCACATGGGTGGTGTTGACAGAGTAGATCAGAGGTTGGAACCGTATGCTGCTCTTCGTAAGGCTTACATTTGGTACAAGAAGTTGGCTATCCATCTTTTCCACTTGGCAACCTTTAATGCTTTTGTTGTGTTCCAGAATTCTTGTCTCCAGTCAAAGATGACTTTTGTAAAGTTTCAGGAGTCTGTAATAGGCAGCCTTGTTTTAGTGGAACAGGCAAGTGTTCCTAGAGTTGGAGTGGTGGAGGATGTTGCCAGATTGAAAGATCGCCACTTTCTTGATCAAATTCCTCCTACAACCTCAAAAGACTTTTCCAGTCGGAGATGTAGAGTCTGTTGGCGAAGAGGTTTGCGGAAGGAGGTTCGTATGTACTGCCCCGACTGTCCTTCAAACCCTGGGCTGTGTGTACCTGCTTGTTTTAGAATGTACCACACGCAAAAGAATTTTTGGGAGCATCCATGAGTGGTAAAGTGAACTGGCTGGTCTCTATTCTTTAAAACGTATTGTTCAGTTTCAAAGTTGGCATTTGTGTAGTGTATTTAGATTTAGTTGTTGTGTTAGTAGATTTGTATCAATTTGCAATTTGTTTTTGTTTTTCATTTGTTTTGAAAAAAACTAAAGTATGATGTTGGTTTGCGTGTAGTGTCCATTGTCTGACGGTGTGCATGTTTTGGCGCTTGTCTGGCGGTGTCTGTGGACTGGTGCTTGTCTCGCGGTGTCTGAGGACTGGTGCTTGGCTGGCGGTGTGCGTGGTCTGGTGTTTGGTTGGCGGTGTGCGTGGTCTTGCGCTTGCCTGGTGGTGTGTTGGGATTGGTGCTTGGCTGGTGGTGTGCCTGGTGTGTTGTGCCTGGGCTGGAGCTTAGCTGGCAGTGCGTGTGGAGTGGTGCTTGCCTGGTAGTGTGTGTGGACTGGTGTTTGGCTGGTGGTGTGTGTGGTCTGGTGTTTGGTTGGCGGTGTGCATGGTATTGCGCTTGCCTGTTGGTGTGTTTGGATTGGTGCTTGACTGGTGGTGTGCCTGGACTGGTGCTTGGCTGGCTGTGTGTGTGGAATGGTTCTGTCCTGGCGGTGTGTATGGACTGGTGCTTGCCTGGCGGTGTGCTTGGTCTGGTGTTTGGTTGACGGTGTGCGTGCTCTTGCGCTTGCCTGGTGTTGTGTTTGGATTGGTGCTTGGCTGGTGGTGTGCCTGGACTGGTGCTTGGCTGGCGGAGTCTGTGGACTGGTGCTTTCCTGGCGGTGTGTGTGTGGACTGGTACTTGGCTGGCGGTGTGCGTGGTCCGGTGCTTGACTGGCGGTGTGTGTGGTTTGGTTCTTGGCTGGTGGTGTGCGTGGACTGGTGCTTGGCTGGCGGTGTGTGGGAAGTGACTTAATGCTGGTTACTACTCACAGTGCTAGTTGAGCGCCACTCCATGTAATCCATGAGTTTGTGTAGTTGCAGGGGTGTGGAATTTTTGAAAAACTGTACTTGTCCAAGGGACAAAGGGATACAATAATCTTCTAGCCCTGTAAAGAAATCAACTAGTCCCACGCACTCTATAAAACCAAAAGCTATACAGACTAGCAAGGACTTATTACTAGTCAACTATAAAACCCAAAGTATACATGACCATCTCTGCCTCTTTGCCCTTGCAAACTCTCTTATTATAAAGTATTACATTCCACACTGTTTTCTTGCTATCAGCAGTAATCATTTGCCTTTCCACTAACTTGCCATAGGGCACATACCAATTCCACATCTTCATCATAGGGTTCATAACCTGCCTGTTCTCTTTTCTCTCAACAAGGGTTTCACACACTTACTGTTAAATTACACCACTCCCTTACTACAAATATACCTTCACACTATATACATTGGAATGGATATCCCTCTCACTACCCATCCCATGACCTTCTCTCCACTCCCTCATCACAGGCTCTGTACCCCTAGCACATTTCACTACAAGTTCTCCTCCCCTCTCATAAGAGGTTTTATTCCATCTCCAGTTTCACCATAGGCTTCATCCCTTCCAAACCCCTCTCTTGTCTACTGTTGCTACCTTGCCTCCACTTATCACAGGCTGCTCAGCCTTCTTCACCCCCTCTGCGATCTCATCTAAGCGCTCTGAGCAACCCTTTTACCTTAACCAGCTCACTTTGCTTCCTGCCTTCCATCAGGCCTGCCAACTGCCTCCACAGAAACAGAGGAAAGAGTCAAAATTGAGAAGCCTGCACAATACAGCTCTGAGAGTGGATATTTAAATAGCATAATACCCGAATCAATGAAGGGAATGTTATGAGACTCACAGATGGCACGGAGGTAGACCTCAAGGAGACCAAGCTGGAATTAGGTGGTGAGAACAGACACCCAAGCTGTGAATTATTGGAAAAATCACCAGGCAATATTCAGTGAGCTATAAACTGGCATCAAGCACCTACAGGTAAACTGCAAGACATGGGTTTAGAACCTTGTTTGTTCTCAATCTGTTATTATAAGGCTGCTAAATAGTTTTTTTGAGCATTATTAATAGACCATCCAGGCAGTGTCATATTTTAAACCCCAACTTTCAATTTCTACCAGCCAAACAATCGTCGCATATAATCCCTACCAGTAAAGACTGTTTATGACACTACACACTTGTATGATTAATAGTCAGTGTATAATGTGTGTGAGATGTAAAGCGCTCTGGCACCTTACAGTGGGATAAGTAGCGCTATGAAAGTATTAAATTTAAAAAGTTAGGAATTGCTATTTATTTTGTCATTCCTATAAATACTCATACATACTTATACAGCTGAAATTTTTACAGTGCATACATATGTTTCACATATAGGAGCTGCTGAAAATCAAAAACCAGCCTCCAAATCTTAGCTTTTTTTACTTAACCACTTGGCTGCTAATGACAAGGGTAACTCGTCATGGAGTTTCCATTGATTTCAATGGAAATTACATTGCCCTCCTTGAGATGCCTCAGCAGCCAAGTGGTTAAGTGATAACAAGCTGTGTGCCTTTGTTTCCCCCATTACTGTGGCATTTAGGTGTTAGGATCTAGATAGCTTCCACCCAGGATTATACTCGAACAGAAGGAGGGATGATGGCACTTTAAATGTTCTCTTAGTTTTGGGCTCGAGCTGGAAGAGAAGATTACTAAAACCCTGGCAGGGCAGCCTCCGTCATTCAGCCTTCTAAGGTCACTGATTATCATCTGATTAAGTAGTGGTAAAGTCTGTTTTTATAGTGCTTGAAAAGAACACGAGTGAAGTGTGAAGCACTATAATATCAACAACAAGTACTGGCTAGTAGGGGAGAACTTGTGAACGACTGAGATATAGCACTAGAATGTGGTGCTAAAAGTTCAGTGAATGTGGTGGCAGGAAGAGACAGGCTGGGCAAAAGTAACTGAAGGATTCAAAGCAGATATGTGGGCACTAGAGAACAGCTTGAGGTGGGCATTTATGATTATGGTGTGGCATTAAACAAAGGAGGTATTTAGAGAAAAGGATCCAAATACCTGAGGAAAGTGGGGGAGAGCGCGCAGAGCGGGTCAGACTACTAGCGTTTCACCCGGGGAACCTGATCATCCCCGTGAGAGTCTAGGCTCGGGCTCAGGGTAAGTGAGCCACGTATGGTGAAACACAAATTGTAGCAGCTGATCAGATAGTTTACTTGAACGGGAACAGAAAACAGTGAAGTTAGAAAACTGGGGAAGACAGGGAGAAGGAGGGCTGGGCACCTTAGGGGACACAGAGGGTGCATTAACCACCAACAGCGAGCTCCCAGTGAAGAAAGGTCAGTACCACCTCCATTGGGAAACATTTGCCTTTAACACAATGTAGTAAAAGAAGGATCGAGCATTTTGAAACACGCCCAATGTCCCACTCCGTTGCTTGCTGCCTGCCACTTGGTTGGGATTTTGTTCCCACTAGTTGAGTTTTTTGCGCTTTCGGTAAGTGCCTCCTGGAAGCTCCTGCATTTCATATTTATCAACCTTGACACTGAGCCTACGCAAATGAGACGATCTATTCCCCTGGACAGAAACTGCTTTCCTGTGGAAAATGGCATCAGAAATGGCAGCATGCATCTTTCTGCACAGTAAATAGAGGAATGTCCCAGCAGTTCCTTGAATCGGGGACTTCAGAACTCTCTACAAGTGCATCAAATATTTCCTGCATTACTGGTTTTAAGGCTCTCTGGTGTTCACACACAGTTGACTTCAGGGGCTTTTAAGCAGTGAGAAATCTGTATATGTTTATCAAACAAGTACATCTTATATCCGTAACCCTTTATGTAATTGAGGGCGTCCAGTGGCACCACATCCTCCTTGTTCAGCTTCCTTGCCTTCAACTTCAGCTCGCAGGGCTCCTCTGACTTCTTACTCTTTTCGAGAATTTGCATACACAGCATTCCTGTACACTCTCAAGGAATTATAACGTACGACATGCACCTTCCCTGACCCCACTCACGTAGGCATCTACCACTGCAGGGGAATCCACCCAGCACCACTATTGGCATATCTTTATTGTTTAATTAAGAGCGCATGTGCAGCAAGCTTTTAGCACCCGGAAGCATAACTAATATGGGAGCCGGTGTTCTAACACAGACGTCAGGGCCGGCTTTAGCATTGGTGGCGCCCTGTGTGACAATGTTTGTTGGCGCCCTCGAGAGACCATCTCCACCACAGATTCCTATTCCCTCACTACCACCAGTTAACAGTGCCCCTCAAATCTCCATAACCAGTCCCTCAGATTTATTTCGTTTTATAGCACCACTCATACCAGTGTGAGGTGTCAGAGCACTTTACATCATACACACATTTAACAGAGACAATCACACGTGTAAATCAGTGTATAAGAAACACATTACATAAGACAGAGGATTACAAGACGTACGAGTCACATGTAATCCATACTTTACTGATAGGCAGATATAGTGCTTGGTCTGAAAAAGCACAAATTCAGAATTTAAAACATAACACTAATTGTTAGGGGTTTTCTTCAATAGTAATAATTCATTTCTACCCAAATGAACCTTTTTAGCTAGATCAGGTTAAGGAAAAGCTGGGCAAAAAAAGACATGTAGGTCTAATATAAACCCCGCAGTTTGCATGCAGACCTTTGATGACAGTTAATACCTCATTGTTCTCTATTAGGATTCTAACTTATTAACTGCAAAATAAAAAATATCTCTCTGACAATAGCAGTAACCTATTTACCTATTAATATTACATGCACTTTGCAATCTGCATGGCACACGTTTTTAGCAGCAGCCATAGTAACCCTCTGAGCTAACTTACGAGTAGTCACACTTCCACTAGACAAAACTCCTTCTCTCTCCAGGAAGAACATTAATCACCGGAGTAATCTTGACATTTTTCTTGATATCTGAAAATTGCTGGATGGGAAGGAACGAGGCAGCAGGTGGTTTTTAAGCCATAATATATTTGCGGTGGCACTGATCGCACCGCCCTAGAGCCAGCCCTGACGGACCTTACAGATACAGTGAGCAATAACGGTATTGTTTGGCTTTTTGGCAGGGCCGGCTGGGGAGCTCAGAAAGACATGCCAAACGTTTATTTTTGCAAATGCACTTCCAGGGTTAAATACGCGTGCAGATGCGAACGGGAGATCATCCCGATGGGGAGATTAAAACAACGGAGGGTAGATTAAAACAACAGCACAAACTTTCTCACAGCTGCAGCCAGGCTTTTAGTTACCGTAATTACCTAAAAAATAAGATTGCATATTCCAATCGGATAATAACTGCTTATTGATTATATTAGAGGCACAAGGGTTAAAGAGAATGTCTACTTGTCCGTAGGACTAAGCAGACAATAAAACTTCTTATTCGCAACAAGAATCCTCGTGTCCAGGGCGTCGGGCGATACAAATTCCCCACCCCTGGTATTTGCTGTGTCAGGAATGTGGGCGTGTGAAAGTGATGGGCCCTTGATTGGCGTTGTCTGCTGGTGGAAGTGTAGTAATGTGATGGGTCCGCGGCTGGCGGTGTGAATGTTTTGTATGTGTCACATGTATGAAAGGTGTATGAATGGCCGGTAAAGCGGTTGGTGCCTTGTCGTGGCTTTACAGCTCACGAGCTGTGAGTCAATGGTTCAGTTTCTTGTCCTTTCCATTATTAACAGTGTATTTCATTTTTTGTGAAATCACTTGCTAATACAATGGTATATACTGAACCATCACTCACCCTCATACCAAATCCAACCAGTATGTGTGTGTGTTTGAAAACTTGATGTCTGTGTAGTTTTTTTTTTTTTTTTTTTGAAGCAGGACGCACCTTGTCACTTTTTTTGTAAATGTTGTGATGTGTTGCTTTTGTGCCTGGTGGTGTGAATGGTCTTCTGTGTGTCAGGTATGAAAGGTGTGTGAATGGCCTGTAAAGCGGTTGGTGCCTTGAAGTGGTTTACAGCTCACGAGCTGCGAGTCATTGGTTCAGTTTTTTTGTCCATGTAATTGACAGTGCATTTCATTTTTTTGAAATTTCTTGTTAATAAAAATATATATACTTAACCATCACTCGACCTCGTGCCAAATCCAACCAGTATGTGTGTGTGTTTGAGGAATAGATGGCTGTGTAGGGATCTTGTTTTTCTTAGTCTCTGTGCCAAGGTGTACATTCCGCTCACAAATAACCTGCCAATTGTAGATATTCTTGAAAACCCATGGTACTACATGGTGATGTCTCTCTGGTGAAATCTAACAATTAATTGTATCCACAATATCCTGCAAAACTCACAATGTCCGTCATATTTTCCTTGCAATATTGCGCCCAAATTGTCACGCTGCACAAGTAAACAACTAATTTTGTCAAAACTAATTGGTTTAGCTAGGGGGGTCACTGGGGATTTCACTCCTTCCTCGCTTGCCACCTAGGGAAACCTAGCATACCCACACTTTTTTGGAAAGTAGACATCCGTGGGCTTTCAAGGGGGGTATGGCTTGCATGGATCCTCCAACGTTCCTTTTCTCAGAATCCCTTGCAAACGTTAAATGTAGCTGGAAAAAAAAAAATGCAAACATTTTTGTGTTTAAAAGTGTGGCATCACTGGGCAAATTTCAAAAACTCAGGTGCCCCCCCCAAAAAAGAAGGTAGTTTTACAATAGGTTATTTTAAAGTCTCCACCGTACGATTTGGGCCTTTTCCTGTTGCAGCCACTATGCCTACCCACGCAAGTGAGGTACCTTTTTTCGGAAAACCTGGGGAAACGCTGGGTGGGTGGAAATTTGTTGATCCACGCAGATTCCAGAACTTTCCACCACAGAAATGTGAGGAAAATGCGTTATTTTTGTCAATTTTTTAGGTTTGCAAGGGATTCTGGGTAACAGAACCTGGTGGGAGGCAGTCGAGTCACCCCATCCTAAATTTCCCTGGGTGTCTAGTTTTCAGAAATGTATAGGTTTGCTAGGTTTCCCTAGGTGCCGGCAGAGCTAGGGTTCAAAAACGAAAGGCAGGCACTTTGCCAAAAAAGGGCCCGTTTTCACTGCGAAATTGCGGTGTGAACACGTTGCGTTTTGCGCTGTTTCCTGTCGCAGGCACTAGGCAGACCCAGGCACGTGAGGTACCATTTTTTTGGGGAGACCTGGGGGAACGCAGGGTGGGTGGAAATTTGTTGATCCACGCAGATTCCAGAACTTTCCACCACAGAAATGTGAGGAAAATGCATTTTTTTTGTCAATCTTTTAGGTTTGCAAGGGATTCTGGGTAACAGAACCTGGTGGGAGGCAGTTGAGTCACCCCATCCTGAATTTCCCTGGGTGTCTAGTTTTAAAAAATGTGTAGGTTTGCTAGGTTTCCCTAGGTGCCGGCAGAGCTAGGGTTCAAAAACGAAAGGCAGGCACTTTGCCAAAAAACGGCCCGTTTTCACTGCGAAATTGCGGTGCGAACACGTTGCGTTTTGCGCTGTTTCCTGTCGCAGGCACTAGGCAGACCCAGGCAAGTGAGGTACCATTTTTTTTGGGAGACCTGGGGGAACGCAGGGTGAGTGGAAATGTGTTGATCCACGCAGATTCCAGAACTTTCCACCACATAAATGTGAGGAATATCCGTTTTTTTGACAATTTTTTAGATTTGCAAGGGATTCTGGGTAACAGAACCTGGTGGGAGGCAGTTGAGTCACCCCATCCTGAATTTACCTGGGTGTCTAGTTTTCAAAAATGTATAGGTTTGCTCGGTTTCCCTAGGTGCCGGCAGAGCTAGGGTTCAAAAACGAAAGGTAGGCACTTTGCCAAAAAAGGGCCCGTTTTCACTGCGAAATTGCGGTGCGAACACGTTGCGTTGTGCGCTGTTTCCTGTCGCAGGCACTTGGCAGACCCAGGCAAGTAAGGTACCATTTTTTTCGGGAGACCTGGGGGAACACGGGGTAGGTGGAAATTTGTTGATCCACGGAGATTCCAGAACTTTCCACCACAGAAATATAAGGAAAATGCGTTTTTTTGGACAATTTTTTAGATTTGCAAGCGATTCTGGGTAACAGAACCTGGTGGGAGGCAGTCGAGTTACCCCATCCTAAATTCCCCTGGGTGTCTACTTTTCAAAAATGTATAGGTTTGCTAGGTTTCCCTCGGTGCCTGCAGAGCCAGGGTTACAAAACTACAGGTAGGCACTTAGCCAAAAAAGGGCCAGTATTGACTGCGAAATTGAGGTGCTACCACGTTGCGTTTTGCACTGTTTCCTGTCAAAGGCACTGGGCAGACCCAGGCAAGTGAGGTACCATTTTTCTCATAAGACTTTGGGGAACGCGGGGTGGGTGGAAATCTAAAGATCCACGCAGATACCAGAACTTTCCACCACAGATATGTGAGGAAAAGGCATTTTTTTCTAAATTGTTTAGGTTTGCAAGGGATTCTGGGTAACAGAACCTGGTGGGAGGCAGTCGAGTCACCCCATCCTGAATTCCCCTGGGTGTCTAGTTTTTAAAAATGTGTAGGTTTGCTATGTTTCCCTAGGTGCCGGCAGAGCTAAGGTGCAAAAACTACAGCTAGGCACTTTGCCATAAAAGGGTCAATTTTTAACTGCAAAATTGAGGTGTGACCATGTTGCATTTTGCACCGTTTCCTGTCGCAGGCACAAGGCCGACCCACACAAGTGAGGTGCCGTTTCTATCAGGAGACTTAGGGTAATTCAGATTTTTAAATCAACTGTTATTACCTATTTCATGCATTTCTCCATTCCCAATGAAAGACATTGTGTAAAAAAAAAAATCTTTTGGAAAAATGACCAATAATTCTCATGCTAGTATGAGTATTTCCAATTTTGAAAATGTACAAATATATACTGTTTTTAAACTCTATAATTTGTACCCAATTCAGAAATACATAGGTGTCTTTCATACCGATTTTTCCATGTATACATTTTCCAAGAATAAGTGCTCTATACCCAGTAAATAATAAAATACCATTGAAAGTTGCTGCTCAGTTTTTGGCTCTGGGTTCGTCGGGTTCTTGGTAAAACTACAAGTCCTATATATCCCCACAACCAGGAAGGTCAAATGGATGTAACGGTATATTGCTTTCAAAGAGCTGTCACAATTACAAGAAGTTATAGGTGAAAATGTTGAGACAAAAGGCTGTTTTTTTCAACTAACTTTCAATTATTCCAATATTTAACTGTTAGTTTCTATAAAGAAACTTTCCTAGATTTAGACAAATGACCCCTTTCTGAATTCAGAATTTTGTCTACGTTTCGACAATGTATAGCTTTCCAGGATCCATTATTGCTTTCAAACTCATTTCTACCATTAACTGGAAGGAGGTTGAAAGCTATAAAAATAGCAAAAATAGACTTTGTCCCAGAAAAATGCCAAAACTGTGTGGAAAATGTTGGTTCTCTGACAAAAGACTGTCATTCCCTAAAAGCTGAGAAAATGGAGAAAATTACAGCCCCACAAACCCTTTTTTGGTAACATTCGCAGGCAAAAACCCAGAGGCTTTCATTTGCAGCCCGTTTTTCCCATTTTTCTGAAAAAAACTAAAATTTCACTGTATTTTGCTGAATTTCCGGGACCCCTCCAAGGGAATCCACAAACCATGGGCACCTTTAGAATCCACATGATGTTAGAAGAAAAGGACGCAAATTTGGCGTGGATACCTTATGTGGCCAAAAAAAGGCTTAGCACAGGAGGGGAAAAGGCCTAGCAGCGAAGGGGTCAAAGAAGCAGGGAGGACTTTTGTAGAAAAAAAAGTTGAGAAAACAGCACATCAGTTGAACAAACAGAAAGCAACCACACTATCAAAAATGAAGGACCAGGAAGTCATCCAATTACAACAGTTCAAAAGAAGGACCATGGGTTTAATTAGACGTAATGCGTTCAGGGAACAATTGGGAAATAGTTAAAAAATAAGGAGCACAATTCGGTGTCTGAAATTGCGATCTCAGTAGTTGCTTAAAAGCATTTTTTATTATAACATGACTTTGTGAATTTAAAGAGATTTGCAGGTCTGAATGGTTAAAAGACAATGGGATATATACACACACTATCATATCAAAGTTATTAGGGGTTACCTACATTAAATGAAAATACACTAAAAGATTAAAACAACAACAGGACATGAAGCTGCACAAATGTGGTATGTCCTGATTCATGGCCACCACTGTCAAAGGGGGTTTAACAAAACGAAAATATTTGAAAAAAGAGATCTAAAAAACACCACACTAGACATGGTCAAACTACTAGCTTTGTAAACATAACTTAGCTCTACTTCGACTGCATGCCCTGTTCAAAGATGGCCACCGAAGTGTAAAGAGGAACCCCGTGCATGATCTGGGACACGTGCACAAAAATGTTGATATTGTAAAGAGATACGGTAAAACATAAATTAAAAATGGCATTTGAAAGCTTGAAAATGAGGCAAACTGCTGAAACAATGTAGAAGCTGATTTAAAAAAATCAGACTAGTTGCTCATGATTTTCTTAAAATTCGAGGTCAGAAACTTTCAAATTGTAAGAAAATCCTAAGTTTAAAAGAAATAGAAAGCAGAACTTTAAAAGAACTGAAAACGTGGTGGCTGCTTAACCATCCTTCGATTGTCACATACCCACACTGTCACTGTTACAAGTTCATACATGCGACATAATACATCCAAAAACATACTCTCTCAGGCTTCAATTAAGTCTGATGTGGTAAAGTAATCATTAAAGTTGCATATGCCATAACCCTTTGGATGCTGAAGTTTACCACCTGCATTGTTAAGCCCATGTAATGATGCTATTAGCAGCTCTGGCTTAACTCTTCACAACTTCTTTCCACTAAAAGATATCCAAGCCTAATGTGTATCTTTTTTTATGCAGCATGTAGGGGATTTTAAAGATATCCAGAGTTTGTGAATTGTACCTGAGGGAACCGAAAAATAATCCCAAAAAATAGGCAGTTTTTTAATAAAAAGTGGAAGATGTACTGTTCAAAAAAGTACGTTTTTTTCTACAACATGGAATCAACAAAAGTTTTTTTTTTACTGTGATAAGATCACCATCTTTTCCAGCTCTCAGGACCATGCATAGCTGTAAAAACATTTTGCAGCTTTCTAAGTGGTAGTCTAAATTATTTTTTTCTATTTTGTGGTTTCAACTTACTTGCGTATTGTGGTATGAATGGATGAACCGAAAAACCTACACATTTCTGAAGGTTAGATAAAATTATAAATTCCCGCAAGGGGTCATTTATGTAGATCACAAATTGATTTCCCAAAGAAATCATTTGTTGAAAAAAATGAAAAGAAAAAGAAAAAAATAGGCAACAACGTTTTAATTTGTAATTTTTTACCATAATGGCTGATTTGCAAAAGTAATATGCTATTATATGTAACAGAACCTTCTGGTCTCAGGGATGTATAGTGTTGGATGTCCAGAAACATGCGAAGCCTATAGCCTAGGTGACTGGAAATATGTGCTGGGGGAGGGCCAAATAATGCAGCAGGCTGACTAAATTATGTAGCAGGAAAAGGCAAATTATGTGGTGTAATGTGGCACCTTTTATGATAGTATGGCTTCATTATTTTGAAATGTTTACACTTGATAACAATTTCTGGGCATAGGTTGTACTTCATTAGTACCAGTTTACCACCCAAGTATAGCAATAAGCAACAAGCAACAAAAAGATTACCAGTCAATCTTTGGAAACAACCTTCCTTTGCGCACCAACACGTGTTGCTGTGTTTTTAGTAACTTTTGTTAAATTCTGCAGATTATGTAGCAGACGATGGATTAAGTGGCACATGCGGCAAATTCATAACTACGTGCAAAACCAGCAGACACAGTTGCATAATTCCAGTAGCCCTGCACGTAGCCAACAACTGGCATAATTTGTTATGTACCAACCATGTAGCAATTCATATGGTAAAATCTATTGAATGAAAAGTGGATTATGAAAGGAACCTAAGCATTTTAAACATGCCCAAGATACTTAGTTTGGGAATAGTTTTTATTTGTACAGCTGCGGATGTGGGGTTTGCCATACTGTCATGTGATTCAGAGCAAATTTTGCAAAATATGTTCTTTCTTGCAACCTCACTTACATTTGCATGTGATGCAATTGATACTAGCAAATGTTCTACTATTTTGTGTCCCTATACTTTTTCAGATCAAAAGGGTCACCCTACATAACAGGAAAACCCGTAAAAAGGTCCCAAAAAGCCAAGTGAAGGCATAACATTTTACCCATTTTTGTGTTGTGGGTAGCTGTGGACTTTGGACCCTGTCTCTGCTGTTTCCAGGAAACTCCTCAAGCAAAGACATTTCTGAAAACTAGACATCCATAGGAGTACGGGGTGTTATGATTACCATGTATCCCTCCACCTTTTCTCAACCATGCAAGTCTCAACCTTTGGCTAAATTCATGCATTTTCAAGCATTG
The DNA here is from genome assembly GCF_964261635.1 of Lissotriton helveticus. NCBI lineage: Eukaryota > Metazoa > Chordata > Amphibia > Caudata > Salamandridae > Lissotriton > Lissotriton helveticus. The sequence continues at coordinate 952,481,729 of NC_136067.1, read as the reverse complement.
GGGTATCTTTCATAGATTCACCTGCCTGAATCATTCTCCGTCGGCGAGATGGGATTCCCACAGTTAGTAGATAGGCTAAAATGGTCCACGGACATCTAATAGTAGCCTATATATGTCCTTTTAAAAAAAGGGCCAAATGGTGGCTACAGCCAATCAGCTGCTAGCACCCTCTAGAACACTCCCAACAGAGGCAAGTTCTCTTCAGATTTTCACTGCATGTCTTGTGGAAGGAAGTCTCCCTGAGTGCTACTCAGTTTTCTTCCATTCAGCTAATTTTTACATCATGTCAGATAGGAAAGGCCTTTTCCGCCCTTGCAAAGCCTGTAGGAAGAAGAAGAGCGTCCATGTGGATGATCCACATAAAGCATGTATTTATTGCCTATATCCTAAGGCAGGAGGTGAAAGACTGTAAGATCTGTCGCATCTTCTCTAACAAAACCCTCAAGGACAGAGAGGGAAGATAACTATTGTGGCTCCAAACCACAAAACAACAATCTTGTTCTTCTGATGAGGAAGAGGAGTTGGCTTCAACATCCCACAAGAGGGCAAGATCCCAGGACAGATCCTCAGGTGAGGGCAGAAAACATTTGAAATCTTCCAAGAAAAGCCTGGAAGCAAGGAGAGGATTACCAAACATTCCTCTAAAGCAACGCTGTCTGTGCCCTCTACGCTTGTCAAGAAATACAGAGATCCTCCGAGATCTTCCTCTTCTGCTACTGTGAGTAAAAACAGTTAAAAAACCAAAGTCGACGAAATTTCTCTCTCGTCAACAACAATATGTGTAACATCGTCTACACCATCGTCAACGCCAACCGTCACGATGACTATGATCCAGTCCCCTATCCTATCCACTAAAGTTCTCGACATTGAGACCTTTTTTGTTGAAAACTGTTGATGCTCCAGCATCTATGGCGAGACACCGTCAACGAAGACACTGTCGATGAAGACACCCTCGCCGAAGACATCGTTGACGAAATCACCATCGTCGAAGAAGACACCATCGTCGAAGAAGATATCACCGTCGACGACGGCATGCGCAATGACACTGCAGTTGACGACAATACCGTCGATGACAGCACCGTCAACGAAGGAAATCCTCTCGATTATAATTTCTACACTGTCGACGCCCCCGTCAACGAGGATTACTCAGGTCACTACCATTATAAAGAAATTTTTACACCCATCTTTGCAGGACTATAGCAAGGTGTCACCTTTGCTTTCATCGCATCTTTTGGAAGGGTATATGGAGGAAGAGGAGGAGGATGATGAGGATGACGGCCTCTGTGAGGTAGTTCACAGACCATCTGAGCTCCATGTAAAATGCCAAGATGATGATGAAGAGGAGGAAGATTATCAGGAGGCACGTTATTACCTGGAACAGTATATGGTTCCAGGTCATACCTACCAATTCAACCTTCGAAAGGAATCCCGCCACAGAGAAATGGCCATGTTAGCTTATTACAGACAAAAATTCCCTCCTCAACAATGTCCACCAGAAGACTGTGTTCCTCATGTGGAAGAACCTACAGGCACACCAGGCCCTCAAATGCCTAGCACACTTATGAATGCAATGGGCTTGGTGGCAGCTGATCCTGAATAACAGAACACTTCCTCTTCGGAAGAGGAGGTAGAGGAAGGTGAATTACCAGACATGGCATCTGTTCCTGATCCTGGGATGATTATGTGATTCCAATACCATCCCCGTCAGATGTGGTCCGATATGGCCGGACTGATAGACCTCATCTCAGAGGAAAACAGACAGGATGAATGCAAGATCCTACTGGAGGGTGAGCGTGCTGCTTCAGAGACAATTGACTGTGCCCTTGACATAGCAAATACTGGTTTTAGGCAGTTGGCTGGAGCGGCTGTACTTTGACGACAGGGGTGGCTAAAAGCAACTACCTTCAGACATGAGGTACATGGATACAGCTTTTGATTGAGAATCGCTCTTTGGAAAGCACATTGATGAAGCTCTATTGGCGATAAAAATAATACAGACACCGCAAAATCTTTGGGAGCTCTGCAATATAGAAGGGTACCATTCAGAGGTGCTAGAGGGTGAGGATTAGCCACTTACAAAGGAGGATATCAGAGGGCTCAGCAATATCAACCATACCAATCTCAATATCATCAATCTTACAACCCTTCATCGTATCGCCAATCATCAACGGCTGGTTTCTCTCGCCAGTGAGGCCGCAAGTGAGCACCCCAAAAGGCTGTGACTCAGGCAGAAAATCAGGAGTACCTCAGGTTACCAGCCCAACTTCCCTCCCTGCCCATGTGTGCGAAGATTTCTGCTTATGTACAGCAGTGGCACAGGATAACACAGACCGCTAAGTGTTCGACCTAGTCACCAAGGGTCACACTCTAGAATTTATTAAACGGCTACCTATCACTCCACCCAGGGGTCCCCCTCCTCTTCACTTATTAAGAAATGAAGTCTTGACCATGCTCCCCAAGGAAGCAATAGAAGAACTACCATTCACTCAGTCGGGGAGAGGTTTCTATTCTTGTTTCTTCCTAATAAGAAAGATGTTAGGAGAATGGAGAACGATTCTGGACCTAAGGTAACTCAACAAGTTTCTCAAGAAACAGACGTTCAGGATGGTAACACTCTCCAATATTCTGGGATGCTTAAATAGAGGAGATTTCATAACTTCGCTCGACATGGAAGACGCATATTTCCATATCTCAATCCACCCAAAGCACCGGAAATATCTACGGTTCACAGTGGCTGGTACATTCCTCGATATGTCGCCCACCATGTCCAGATCTTACGATGTTTCATGTGGCAGCCCCGGACCTCAAAGATAGCAATCTCGGCAACCATATATTTATCTAGTTCATTCTTCCATTTGCCTATGGTCTGGGGAGATGTCGCTTTCCACCCTTGCGCAATATCCCTTTTGACGATAGTAAGGGCCAGGAACAGCAGATGCTGTTTATATCGGTTCCCCCCAATATGGTCGGTGAAATGTGGTAAGAAAAGCCGTGGGTCAAGTGGAAGCACCCATGCTAGCACTTCATTAAGATATGACATAACCCTGTTCCAAAAGGGCTGCAAAGACCCCTCTTCTCTGCCGCATCTCAAACATGCAGGGGAATGAATGACACCCATTCGCCATAGCCGCACCCTAGTATGGTATACTGTATGCAGATATTTGAACTGGATGAGCCGGTAGCATGTAGAGATTAACGCACCCCTCAAGCTGACGATCGCTTCGGCCCAATCTTCGTCAGTTAATTCTGGAATGTCAGCCTGCCAGGCAAGTCTGGACTTGTCGAGGGTGGTGGGTATGTGCATCATCAGTGGCTGATATATTTGCCTAATCTTGTGTAGACCAAGGTCATCCATTAGCAGGCGGCCCTCCAAGGGATGCAACTCGGGGAGAGTATAAAAAATGCAGATCTTTGGGGTGAGTGCATGACAGAGCTGTAAAAATGTGTAGAATTGTGACTTATGGAAGACGAAGTCAGTCTGTAGTTGTTGGAATGATTTTAATGTGGTACCCCGTAAAACATCCACAAGGGTCGAGATCCCCACCAGGGCCCATCGCTGGAACCCACCCAATTATTGAAGGTGTGTACCTTGCCACAGGGGAGTTTGCTGAGTGAGTTTCCCCTTCCACCCCATTTGTCTGGTCTTGGCCCTCCACAGCTGTATGACCACTCTGCCTGCCAGCTGGAACACACTTTTATCTGTTGAAGTATTAAAGGACAGTGCGAGATTCTGGGCTATTGTTAGTACACCTTTTTTCTCCAGCACAGAGAATGAGGCTCTGGAAAGTAATATTACAGAGGCACAGTGGCTTTCTCACTTTGAGGCAATCTATGGATCTAATGTGACTCTGGTCCCGTTCCCTAGCTTTGAAAATGATAGGATTTTACCCTTGTTGGTTTTTAAGGAGGTGGATACTGAAAGGGCGATAATAGAGACATCTAGCAATAAAGCACCTGGCCCTGACTGTGTCCCTGCAGATTTGTATAAATGTGACGCTAAATTCTGGGCTAAGATATTAACAAATGTCTTTGATGCTTCAGGTGCCCAGGGATTTCCTGCATCTTGGTCCCTGTCGACAATTATACCAGTTTTTAAAAAGGGCCAGAGAGGGGATCCACGGTGTTACCGACCAATTTCACTGATCGATTCTGCAGTCAAAATATTAGGCAAAGTGATCCTAGATAAAGTTACGGACTGGGTGAACGACAATGAGCTCTTATCCAATTTACAATATGGTTTTAGACAAGGTAGAATCACTATGGATCAGTGCCTTAACCTATATTTATCAATAAGCAAAAATACAATAGCCAAAGAAGGTTCCCTACAGATGGCTTTTATGGACCTTTCCTCAGCGTTCGACCTGGTCAACAGATCGAAGCTGTGGACTATCTTGCTTGATATGGGCATTGATCCCTGCCTAGTTTATTTTTTGGCAGATCTACACCGGGATCTCTCAGCAACAGTCAGGGTCACTCAGGATGGTAAATGCACAAGGCACTTTAAGTCGAGTAGAGCCGTCCGTCAAGGGTGTATACTGGCGCCACTACTTTTCACCCTCTATATTAATGCGCTAGTCTGGACATTCCGCATATAGGAGAAAGGTCTATTCCGGTTCTTCTATACTCGGATAACGCTGTGTTATTAGCTCGTACGGCTATTGGCCTTCAGAGGTTTCTGGACGCCTTTGGGGCCTACATGAAGTCCCTGGACTTGATAGTGAATACCTTAAAATCACACGTCATGTCAATGGGAAAAAGAAATAGAAAATCAAAACTGTTTTTCTGTAATGGAGTAGAGGGCTCCAGGGTGACCTCCTTCACATATTTGGGGTTCTTATTCGATGATAGATGTTCCTGGGCCCTCTAACAGAAAGCTAAACAAAACGCAGTAGTTAGGTCAACGACAGTTTTACTAGGGTTTGCACAGCGCTTGGGGGCTAGGCCTCTTGAAGTCATGCTCAAAATATACAGATCCAAATGTCAGGTTATTGCTATGTACGGTTCAGCCATTTGGGGCTATAAACAACTGGAAGGGGTGCAGACAGCAGAAAATAGATTTTTACGTACTCTTCTGTCCGTACCGCAATCAACACCAACTTTTGTTATCCATCAGGAACTAGGGCTGGGTTATGTCTCTGATCTGTTTAGAATAGCCCCATTGGTCTGCTGGCTTAAAACCTGACTAAACACAGATGTAACCCTGAACAATCAAATCTTGCGGGACTGTGTTACCCTGGAAAAAGCCAGTAGTATCCCTGGTTGGCCTACATTAAGTCTATGTTTCTCAAACTGGGGCGCCCAGAAATTTTTAATGCTCCGGCAGGGATGAAAAAAGAAGACGTGAAATTGGTTAAATCTCAATTTTTTAACATTTGGATGATGGAACGTGAAGAGCTAGAGCTAAAGAAACCATGTGTCAGGGATCATTACATGATAAAATCTTCTCCATCAATTGAGCCATATTTGAGACTAGTGGCCAAGCCCTTCCATCGCTGGCTTCTGATCAGGTTCCAGTTCAATTTAATTCACTTTTCGCTCTGCAACTTGACGGGGTGATGTAAACCAGAGGATACAGGCCAGTGTCAGTGCGATAACTTCTCACCTCTGGACACTCTGCACTTTATGATGTTTTGCAATTATTATAATGAAAGTCGCAAGAGGTTTTTAGTCCCTTTACTAAGGGGAAAGGGATTTTTACAGGTTAGACCAGCATTACTTTATCTACAAATGCTTAATAACACACGGGGCATTTTTAATATTGCTGTACGCCTTAGAAAAAGGAGATATCCTTTGTTAAATTATGTTTGAAATCACCTATTTTATATCTCTAGGACATTTTATCTTATCTGTTTTTCTTTTATTCTTGGTGCGGGCGGTCCCACCACCGCGGCTCCGGCGGAGCCTGCAACATCGCCTTCAATCTACCACAGCTTTCCGATCCGGGGGCGACGCCTTCTCAGGTGCAAGAGTTTCTTGCTGCCATGGCCCGACTCTTTGGGCTGTCTGGCCCCGCCGTTGCGCCTGCGGGCCCAACGTGGGTCCTGCTTCAGCTTCTCCGGTGACTCCGGCCCTGGTGTTGCCAGCGGCTCCGGCCCAATGCCGCAGGCCCCCCAGGGATCAGGGATCAGACCCCGATCGATGCCCGTCGACCTCGTGACACCTTCCATTGGTGCTGATTTCTCTGGCACAGTTTCCGACGTGTCCTGCTCCTCGGGATGACGTTGTCCCTAGGCTCAGCCCAGACATGGTGCCGGATCGACGTTGTCCGACGCCGATACCGACGCCGATGTGGCCTTTTGTGCCCTATGTCCGCACTCCTTATTTTGAGCCTGTTCCACAGACTTGGGAGGATGGGGAGGACTGGGACGGGCCTGAGGACCCTCTAGCACAGGACTGTGCTTATGATGCGGACTGGGCTGAGAATTTGGGGGACGCCAGTGGTCTTGATACCTCACCTGACCCTAGCATGCTGTTTCTTCCTACCGTGGCTATGGAGGAGGGAGCAAGTTATGCAGTGGTGTTGCGTAGGGCAGCCGATGCTCTCCACCTCGAAGTCCCTACGGTGGCCGTCAGGACTAACCTCCTGACAGAAGAGCTCCAATCGGCGGCTACCTGTTCGGAGCCCTTATTACTTTTTAATGAAGCTCTGACAGATGTTCTTTTGGGCACCTGGTCCAGGCCCAACACAGGGGCTCCTGTAGATAGGATCATGGCCCGACGCCATCGCCCGGCTTCGATCGACCCCCTCTTTCTTACCCAACACCCCACCCCTGAGAGCTTGGTGGTTCAAGCCTCAGCTTCCCAAAGCGCTTTCCCTACCGCCGGATAGGGAATCAACTACGCTGGATCAGCTTGGCAAGAAGCTGTATTCATCTGCAAGCTTAGGGCTGCGGTCGGTGAACACCGCATGCCTTTTGGGCGTCATACCCACTCTCTGTGGGACATGGTTGCGCAAGTGCTGCCCAACTGCTCGGAGGAGGCCCAGGCAGTTCTCATCCTGGCAATTGTGGCCGGGAGAGATGCAGCGAAGTTCACCATACGTTGTGAGCTGGACACCGCTGACTCACTGGGCAGGACAATTTCCACGACGCTTCGGCGCCACGCCTGGTTGAGGACAACTGGCTTTTCAGTGGATGTCCAAAACACCTTGATGGACATGCTCTTTGATGGCATTCACCTTTTTGGCAACAAGGCAGACAGTGCGTTGGAGCGCTTCAAGGACTCCCGGGCTACAGCCAAGTACTTAGGGCTGTTGGCCGTTCGGCCTCCTCCGCCTTCTGCTTTTCGCTCCTTTCGGGGCCACGGAAGGGGTACCTGCAGCGTTCGCAGAGCCACAGGCCACAGCAGGAACAGTCTCAGTGTGGCCGCAGATGTGGGATTCATGGAGGCGGTTCAGGGGGCCAGCGGGCAGGCCAGTCTACCTCCACCCCCGCAGCATCCGCTTTCAAGCCTTCCTAGTCCGACCTTTCAGGCCCATCAGTCACCAGTGGTTGGAAGAATACGCCATCATCTCCACCACTGGTGCAATATCCCTTTGGACAAGTGGGTGCTGCAAATTTTCTAAAGGGGCTGCTCCCTCCCCTTCGAGACCATGCCACCTCAGTTCCACCGCATGTTGGGGGGTCACTTGGCACTTCTCCAGCAGGAAGTTGCGGCCTTCGAGCGCATTCCAATGCCAGAAGTAGGTCATGGTTGTTATTTCCACTACTTTCTGGTTCCAAAGAAGGAAAAGGGCCTGTGTACTATCTTGGACCTTCGGGACGTCAATCGCTTCTTCCGGAAGGAGAAGTTCAAGATGCTCACTCTTGCTCAATTCTTGTCTGCCCTAGACCCGCAAGACTGGATGGTGGCGTTGGACTTGCAGGACGCCTATTTCCATATCCCCGTCCTGCCTGCCCATAGACGCTACTTGCAATTCATGGTAGGCCACGAGCATTTTCAGTTCACTGTGCTCCCCTTTGGCCTTACCAGCGCCCCTTGGGTGTTCACGAAAGTGATGGCGGTGGTCGCAGCTCATCTGCGCAGATATGGGGTTTCAGTCTCCCCCTGTCTCCAGGACTGGCTGTTGAAGGCGGGCTCGCCCCAGGCAGTTCCTTCCCACCTCCAGACTACGGCTGACCTCCTGCACTCACTGGGGTTCGCCTTCAATGTGCCGAAGTTGCACCTTATTCCCTTGCAGAAGCTCCCTTTCATCGGAGCGGTTCTGGACTCGGTGCGGTGTCGGGTTTATCCTCCTGAACAGCAGGTCCGAGACATTCAGGCTATGATTCCAATCTTTCAGCGTCTGTCCCGGGTTTTGGTCAGGATGACCCGCCGGCTATTGGGCTTCAGGGCCTCCTGCATTCAGCTGGTGGATCATGCCAGGTGGCATATGCAGGCTCTGCAGTGGGACCTGAAGTTCCATGGGCACAGCATCAGGGCAACCTGTCTTATCACATCCAGATCGAGAAGGGCACTGCACGACAATTGCAGTGGTGGCTCACAAATCATGATTGGGTAAATGGCAGATCCCTCTCCCTTCCCCAACCGGATCATACGATCATGACGGATGCTTCCCTTCTGGGATGGGGCGGCCAAATGGGAGAGGCGGAGATCAGAGGCCTCTGGTCTCCATCAGAGTCCAAGTTCCATATCAACCTGTTGGAGCTTCGAGCGATCCGACTTGCACTGAAGGCATTCCTCCCCTCTATCAGGGGGAGAGTAGTGCAAGTGTTCACAGACAACTCCAATGCCATGTGGTACTGCAACAAACAGGGGTTTGGAGTGGGGTTGTGGACCCTATGCCAAGAGGCTCTGCGTATCTGGCATTGGCTGGAACATCAGGGCATGTCCCTGGTGGTTCAACACCTGGCTGGTTCCCTGAACGCCAGGGTGGACGAACTCAGCCGCCGGTGCATGATGGATCACGAATGGCGTCTGAACTCAGACGTGGTGCAAGGTATCTTTCAGCAGTGGGGAGAGCCTTGGTTAGATCTATTTGCCACTGAAGAGAACGCGCAGTGTCATCAGTTCTGCGCGTTGGAATTTCTCAGGCGGCACTCGCTCGGCGACGCTTTTCGTCGCAAGTGGAGTTGCGGTCTGTTGTACGCCTTTCCGCCTATACCACTTCTGCACAGAGTGCTGAAGAAGATCAGGCGCGACCAGGCCCAAGTCATTCTTGTAGCTCCGAACTGGGCTCGAAGAGTATGGTAAGAGTATGGTATCCCGAGCTACTCAGTATGAGCATCGTTCCCCCGATCCATCTGACTCTTTGGTAGGATCTTCTGTCACAGCAGCAGGGGACGGTCCTCCACCCGAACCTGTCCAGCCTCCACCTCCTTGCGTGGAGATTCAGCGGCGGCAGTTGACGTCTTTTGACCTGCTTCCCGAAGTCTGTAATGTTATCCTGGCAGCCAGGCATCCCTCCACGGTATACGTCTGCAGGTGGAATACGTTTGTTGCATGGTGCACAGCACAGGCTGTGGACCCCCTTTCTGCCCCTCTTTCGGAGGTCCTTCTTTTTCTCCTCTCTTTGGCCCAGCAGTGCTCCGCTTTGGGCACTATGAAGGGTTATCTCTCTGCCATTTCCGCCTTTCTAAGGCTCCCAGGCCAGCCTTACCTTTTCAAGTCCCCTATTGTAAATAGATTCTTGAAAGGCATCACACACATGTTTCCTCCTGTTCCCTTCGTGATGCCTCAGTGGGACTTGAATCTAGTTCTTACCTTTCGGATGTGCGCTCCCTTTGAACCACTTCATAATTGCCCTCTTCATCTTCTGACTCTAAAGAATGCTTTCTTGGTTGCCATCTCCTCTGCCAGAAGAGTGAGTGAGCTCCAGGCTCTTTCTTCTAAACCTCCTTTTCTCTCTGTCCATCTGGACAAAGTTATTCTGAGGACTCGTCCTTCCTTCCTGCCAAAGGTTGTCACCGCCTTTCACTTCGGGCAGACCATCCCTTTGCCCACCTTCTTTCCACCTCCGCATCCCTCTGAAGAGGAAGAGAGGCTCCACCGTCTGGACCCAAAACATGCACTCTCTTTCTATCTGAGTCGCACACAACAGTTCCTGGTGGATGACCAGCTCTTTGTTGGCTAAGTGGGCGCCAAGAAAGGTTGGGCTGTGCACAAACGAACCATCTCTCGGTGGCTCTTTCTGTGCATAAAGGCTAAAAAGGAGCCTCTGGTGGGGCTGCGCGCCCATTCCACCAGGGCGACGGCAGCCACTACTGCTCTGGGACGTGGCGTTCCCCTGCAGGACATTTGTCAGGCAGCTACATGGTCCTCGCTGCACACGTTTACCACGCACTACTGCCTGGACAACGAAGTCCGGAGAGATCGCTTCTTTGGCCGTTCTGTTCTCCAGGACTGTCTGGTGTGATCTTGGTTCACGGACCCACCACCGGGGTTTGTATTGCTGGGGTATCTATTCTAAGGTAAGGAATCTATCACTACGTGTTTCTTTCAGATGCACAAGTTACTTACCTTTGGTAACGATATTTCTGTAGGAAACATTAGTAGTGATAGATTCATTACTGCCCCTCACATCCTCCCCGTTCTGCGAACTGATTTCTAGGGTTAAGGTTATTCCTTACAGGGCCCTAGTTTCATGTCACCAGTGGTCAGTATCTTGCATGGCTTTGTGTTCCTGGCGCGTAAATGTCATGTACAGAACTTATGTCAGCGCGCGTGGGCACGTCTATGTAGCTCCGATGATGGCATCCCGGCGCCAACGACACACGCGGAGCCGCACGACGATGCCTACCGACGCGCAGGGGTACTGCTGACAAAAAAACTTTCTGGATCCAGTCTGACGCCAGGGGTAATTCTAAGGTAAGGAATCCATCACTACTAATGTTTCTTACAGATATATCGTTACCGAAGGTAAGTAACTTGTGCATTTGGCCCTTTTTTAAAAGGACATAGATAGGCTACTATTAGATGGCCTTGGGCCATTTTAGCCTATGTATTCAGTCAGTCAAATAACTGTGTTCGGTTTAGATAAACCATAAAAGTAAGACATTCATACACAATATATGCAAATATTACATCTCAAGTTGATACAGTAAAATTTCATTTGACTCAAATAAACCACAATTTCTCATAAAATTATTGGAATTCAAAATTCTACAAATATAAACCGGAAACGTCAGTTTTGTTCATGATTCATACCGTTTCCTTATTATGAAAGCATTCCTGATAAAATTTATGACTACAGTGCAAATTGCTTATAATAAAAGATTAAAACTCTCCTGGTAGTTGCAAGGACGAGCTTTTTTAAAAAAGGAATAAAGAACTGGGCCCTTGGATCCCTATAAAGTGCACAGAATAGAATAAGGTGCAAGGTGCTTTATTTTTTTGAATTGTCGCATGGACAAAGAGAGAGATTATTGCACCAACCGGCCTGTTTAGGGAAGGCCATTAAAAAGTGTAAAGTGCAGAGCCGAAATCAAGTCAAGAAAAATCTAAAATGTGTGTTAGTGGTAAAAGACAGATAAAATTGGGGATGCAAAAAGCGCTAGTTAATATATGGTTGCAGCCCTACTATCTTCCTGGGTTCATCATGCTCATTGCAAAATGCATTTTTAATGGTTTGTTTCGCGTTTGAGTCTATGCTGTCCGGTTTGCCATATTAATGCCCAAGGCCTATTTCTTTGAACTTTCCTTTGACATAACTGAGCCCTGGAATGGCCTCGGCATTGTCCAACTTCATACATTCCCTGACAATCTCTTTTGTTAGCGTTAAGTCTTCCGACAGCCAAACTTTCGCCCAGAGGATTAATGGGGCAATGTTAATCCGATCCGCAATAAAAACAACCCCCAGTATGACAAAATGCTGAAGGGGTGCTTTGGGGAATCATCAGTAGTCTCTTTAGGAACGTAATCTCTAATATCTGAAGTATTGTGCTTTTATACTATCCCCATACTCCCGCCCCATAAGTGGCAATAGACAAACATTTTGATCTGTATAAAGTTATCAGTTCCACTACTGGTTTATGGCCCAATTTACTCGCAAAGTGAAAGAGACCCTCCACTGCACGGCTAGTGTTCTGGACCCTGGATGTGATAAGCTGTTCCCAATTCAATTAATCATTAAAAACATTCCCCAAATAGTTAAAATTTGAAACCTTGGGGGCGTGGCCAAGCAGCATGGCCGACAGAACGTGAGCTCCTTCAGCTACCTGCCAGCCGCCGCTTTAATCCTGCATATATGTTCCTTCCAGCCCACCTCGGCGTGTGATTTAAGGTCCCACGATCCCGGACTACGCTGCGCTCACCCCAGCCCAGTTTTGAGACGGTGAGCGGGTGGATTGCTGGAGGACTCAGACTGGTCAGCCTGCTGCCGGACCTGCTTGTAATTGTGGCCGGGGATTGCGGCCTAACCCCGGGCATTGGCCTGATCCGGACGCGGGAGGTCCCACTGCCATCGGTGCCTTCCGCAGTCACCGGGGTGCCGGAGCCGTGTTGAAGCCTTCTGGGGACGGGGGGCCCGGATGGATTGTCCCAGCTACCCGTCGGCTGGCCTGCAGCAGGGGAGGCGGCTGGCCAGCTTGGTGGCGGCGACGCTGAAAATTGAGGCCACGGATTGGGCCTAGTCGCGACCTGCGACCGGAGGATTACCGAGGGGCCCACTGTCATCGGGGACCCCCCTGGCTGCAGGGGAGGGGGACGGAGGAAGGACTGGAGTGCAGCTTTGCTCAGGCGGCACTGCGAGGAGGTGCCTGGGCTGGAGTCTGCGCTGGCCCGGAGTGACACAAATCGCCTAGTGCGGAGGTGCCCGTTGTCACCGGGGCCCTCCGCAGTGACTGGAGCGCCGCAGCACCGGGAGTTTCTGGGACTCTGGGGCCCGGTCCCTATGCCCTAATTGAATCTTGGCCAAGAGGTGGTGCAGCGGCCTGTCCGGTTTGGGACAGGGCCGCGCAAAATTGAGGCCGGGGACTGGGCCTACTTCTCAGGCCCGTGACTGGAGTACACTCGGAAGGCCCAATGCCATCGGGGGCCCCCCACCCTGCCTGGAGGCGGTAACGGACTACGGCGGATCGGCGGAGGCCTGGGTCCCACTTGCCCGGAGGCGGGGCTGCCTGTGCCCGGACCGAGGGCTGCATCCTAGGCCCATGGGACGCATTGCTCCTGGTGCGGGGAGAACCACTGCGGCGGGGGTCTTCCACTGAGACTGGGGCATAGGTCTTGCACCGCAGCATACAGACACAGGGTGGCCCGGAGTCAGTACCCTTGAGGGCAGTGCCCTATGGTGTTGTGGAGGGAGCGGCTGCCTGTATTTGGATGGGGCTTTACCCCCGTTGGACCGGGGCCTGGCCTGGAGACACACGTGGCTGAAAGATGTGGTCCCGGAAGAGCACACTGACACAGGGGCACCTCCGCGTGGAAGGAGAGACGGAGGCAGCCGGACCCTGGTTGGACTGTGCACGACGGAGGAGGGTGTATCCTGTAGCTACCCACACATGCTGCCCCCGGGGGCTGAAACCGAGGACTGGGCCTAGTTACTTCTTGTGACCCATTGGAACCAGTGAAGCATACCAACACTCGGACGCGCCCTGCACGCGTGAGGGAGTGCTGGGTTATGTGGCCATGGTCCAGCGTTGGAACTGTGATGCCCCTAGTCAGTGGGGGGCCCGGATATTGAGGTTGTGGACCGAGTTGCCTGGTCCTAGGTACGTGGGGGACATCTAAGCGCTTTGCTGTGTCGAGGGTCTCGTGGACAGAGGACGTCTGGAAGGACCTCTGTCATACTTCATGATGCGCAAGGACAAGACGCCTCGGGCTGGGCAGCCCAACACCATAACGCAGTATACTATGCAAACGCTCCCTTCGCAGAGACTCACGCGCCAGTCGGGGCAGGAGGAAGGGGAACGCTATACAGGGGTCCCACTCGGCCTTGGAGCGACAGATCGAGACTGTGTCCATCGACGTGAACCTCCTACGGACTGACCTACGCAAGGTGGCCTATAAAGTCACGGATGTGGAGGGGAGCATCACTCAACTGCAAGGGGAGGTTGCCTCCCAAAAGAAAACGGTCTCACAACTCTCAGCCATGACGGAGGCATTAGAGCGGAGGGCAGAAGATGCAGAAGGGAGAGCGCGCCGCAGTAACATACATGTGCTGGGTATCCCTGAGCGGGCGGAGGCAGGCAGCCTGGAGCGCTTCCTTGAGCACTGGATTCGTACAGTATTGTGCCCTGAAGGTCTGTCGAACGTCTTTGTGATAGAAAGAGCTCACAGAGCGTTGGTCCCACCCCCGAGGCCTGAAGTCCCCCCATGGGCTCTCATTGCCAAAATCCTTAACTACCGCGACAGGGACTGCATCCTAAGAGCGACAAGGGAATCTAAGGACCTTACATTTGAGAATACAAGGGTGTCCATCTTTCCGGACTATACACAATTGGTTCAGGAGCAGCGCAAGTCCTTTCTGGCGGTCAAACAAAAGCTCAGGGAGATGCATCTCCAGTATATGCTACTCTACTCAGCGAAGCTCAAGGTTATAGCCCAAGGGAAGGCACACTTCTTTGAAGCTCCTTCAGAAGTATGGGAGTGGCTCGAGATTCGGGGGGATGCCTTCCCTCCTGGAGAACGGACAGGGGCTCGTAGCACATGGGGGACCAGACCGCGGCGGCGGCGAAGCCGGAGAAGACGTCAAGGGTCCCGGACGGGTGAGAGTGTGGAGAGCAATCAAGTCACGGTGGGAGAAGATGGCTCCCTTCGCATGGATTTGCCGGAGTTCAACCGCTTGCCGGCGGCGTCTCGCCCTTCCTCTCCTGGGGAGATCCTTGTACCAGACTCGTTGCTGCCCACTGCGGAGGTGGTTTCCCCGACCAGTGCAACGGTCCCGGAGACGGCTGGAGCACAGGGGCAGGAGCCGGACGGACTATCGTGAGGAGGGGCCCTGGTGCTACATGGATTGCTGGACTCTGGACACGGTGCTGGACACTTGTTGGACAGTAAGGGGGCTATGGATGATGGGAGGGGGCACTGCCAGATGCTGAAGCTTGGGAGCGGGTGGTTGTTCAGAGGATTGTGTGAATGATGATCTCCTTCGTTGTCAGAGCGGGGGGGTGGTTGGTTTTAGGTCCTGATGGGCGGCCTGGGAGGGAGTCGCATGGGGGGGTTGTCTTTCTGGTTTTCGTTTGGTTTGTGGGTAGGTTTAGTGAGAGAGACTGATGGGGAAGCTGGGTACGTCCTGGCACCAGCGCGGGAAGGGCATATCGGCAGGTTTGGTTGTTGCTAGTATATTGCTCGTGGGTGGGTATGGGGTTGGAGGGGGGTTGTTGTTGGGGGAAGTTGCAGGCATCGGATGTATGACACGTTGGGCATGGATCTGGAGGGACACTGAGAGTGCAGTATGAGGGGGAGATGGGACACATAGTTGACAATGGGATACAAGTTTGTGAGCTGGAATGTGAGAGGGCTCGGTACTTGCATGAAACGATGTAGAGTATTGTCTTGGCTTCGTAGGCATAGGGTTTCGATTGCATGCCTGCAGGAGACTCATCTTACTGAGGAGGGGCCCCGAAGCTGGGTAAGAAATGGCGGGGCCAGGTGTTCCATTCTTGTTATTCCTCATATGCAAGAGGGGTGTTGATTTGGGTAGCGCCTGGGGTCCCGTTTGCACTCAAGTATCTGGAGGCAGATATTCAGGGTAGGTATTTGCTCCTCAGGGCTAAGTTGGATGGTAGGGATGTTACCCTTCTGAATACGTATGCACCGAATGTGGATGATCCGGGTTTTTTCCTGGCGTTGCAAGACATCCTAGTTGATGACCTAGAGGCGCCACTTTTCTAGTTGGGTGACTTTATTTGTGTTCTAAACCCGGTACTAGATAGGTCTCAGCCCCGGGAGGGCACGAAACCCCGAATGACGGGACAGCTTCATGAGGTTATGGAGAATATTGGGGCTGTCGATATTTGGAGACAGGCCAATCTGACGCAGCAGGTATATACCTGCTTTCCCCCCACTCATAATACACATAGTCGCCTTGATAGGGTACTGGTTGCTAAAGCCGAGAGCAGCATGAATATGGAAGTGACACATCAGGCGCGCTACCTGTCCGACCGCTCCCCGGTGGTTTGTCTGGTGAGATGGGGAGCTCTGGTTTCCCATCCACGTACCTGGAGATTCCCAGTGGACGTTCTCCGTGACTCCGTGGGCAGAGCACATGTTGAGAAGGCCCTGACGGATTATGTAGACCTTAATTGGGAGGTGGTGGACCTGTTGCTCGCCACTATATGGGAGGCTTTGAAGGCCGTGGTGAGGGGAGCCTGTATGGGATTGACATATGGAGTCCGCAAACAGCTTATCAGGGATTTGCGGACCTCGGAGGAGGGACTGTCGCGTGTCCAGGCCGCCGGGTCTCCTGATGACCTACAGCGTGCGGACGAACGGGTAGCCCAAGGGAAGGTCCATGACATATTGGATCGTCTGGATAAGTACACCCTCGGCCAATATAGGCAGAGGCTTCATAGAGAAGGAGACAAATCAGGGCGACTTCTGGCCTGGATCCTCCGTAGAGAGCAAACACCGGAACGTATAGTGGCTCTGCGAAACGCCCATGGCACGGTGGTCCACTCGGAAAGGGAGATTCTTGAGACTCTTAGGTCCCACCTTCAGCAGGTATATACCGCGGACCCGGACATCTCCGAGGCCTCTTATTCCCCTTATTTGCAAGGGCTGACCCTCCCTTCTATCTCCACACCCGCCCAGAAGGACTTGGATGCGGCTCTATCAGCGGAGGAGGTGCGTAGCGGCCCTCGCCCGGTTGCCGCGCGCAAAGTCACCGGGCAGTGACGGCTACCCGCCGGAGTTTTACTAGGAGTTTGGAGACGCGATGGCGCGTCTTTTGGTGCAGGTCTACGCCGAAGTCTTTGAGACCGGATCGCTCCCGCAGAGTATGTCCAGTGGAGAAATTTGTATGTTCCTTAAGCCGGGGGGGGACCAGCTCGACCCGTCCGCATATCGCCCTATCACCATGATCAATACTGACGTTAAAATCCTAACTAAATTATTTGGCCACCCGTTTGGTCCTGCAGATGGCGCATTTGGTCCACCCGGACCAATGCGGCTTTATTCCATGGCGTAACACTGCCATGAATCTGAGGCGCTTGAATCATATCATGCATGAGGTTCAGGGGTTGGATGAGCAGATGGTGCTCGTATCAATTGACCTGGCCAAGGTGTTTGACACCGTGGACTGGGCTTACCTACAGGAGGTTCTCCGGGTGATGGGCCTAGGCCCGAACTTTTGCCGTTGGGTCCGTATTTTATACAACTCCCCCAGAGCTCGGGTGAGATTGGGGACTGCGCATTTGGAGGAGTGGCAGTTGGGGCGGGGTACCCCTTTCACCACTTCTCTTCGCTCTTGCGATAGAGCCTTTGGCTGTCCGGATTCGTCTGGAGGTGTCGCAGTGGGGCATACATTATCTCTTTGTATGCTGACGATGCTTTGTTTTATCTGAAGGCCCCGAGGGAGGCGCTTCCTGTGATGCTTAATCAGTTGGATCGGTTGGGGACGCGTCGGGACTGCGGCTCAATAGACGTAAGTCTTTGATTTACCCGTTGTCGGGATTCGGCTCAGTGCCCGGGGACGATTTGCTGGAGCTCGGGCTCCGTTCGGAGACGGATACTTTTAGTTACTTAGGGATTCAGGTGGCGCCTATGGAGGCAAGATCCCTGGCCTGTAATATTGATAAGGTGCTTGAGTCCCTGCAGCGCTCCGTGTCCTTTTGGAACACTGTCCCTCATGGGCCGGCTTGCTGTCGCTAAGAAGGTGATGTTGCCTAGGACTCTTTATATACTGCAAAATACGTTGTGTCCCCTCCCCCTAGGGTCTTTTGCACACTGAATGCGCTCCTTACGTCCCTACTGTGGGTGACGTAGCTGGGTTGCCCTTCACACAGTGGTGCGATCCTATGATGAGGGTCGCCTAGAGGCCCCACGCTTTGACCTGTACTATTATGCTGCGCAGCTGCTGCCAGCCGCCAGATGGTTTGCGGAATCGGAGGTTTGGGAGACGCAGCTGTTGGCGGGTACAGCGACGGTGCAGGAGCTTCAGGTGGCATTGATGCGGGGAAGGGGGGCAAACAAGACTCTGCCCTACATCGTGAGACATACGGCGAATGTCTGGCACCGCTTTGTTGAGAGGGTGCCCCGGGCGGCGCCCTTCCACAGAGACCTGTCGCTTTGGATCCTGGTGCCCATGGTGGCGTTGAAGGAGCAAATGTCCTTTCGGGCCTGGCGAGAGGGAGGCTGGGAGACCCTGGCAGATCTGTACCCATCCGAAACCTTTTTGTCATATGAACAGGCGGAGGAGGCTTTCACCCTGGGTAGAGGACAGTTCCCGCATTACCAGGGATTGCGAGATGTGGTGAGGTCACTGTAGAGGTACAAAAGGGTTGGTGTTGGACGGAGCATCTGAACCAATCAAACACTCACACCCAGTCAAAAGATCTGGGTTTAATTCATCACCGTTCTTTAGCCCACTCTGCCACCTCAGTTTAGACATGGCTATATGCAAATCAGTCTGACCCTGTGCCTCATGGGAACAGTCCAGCCCGAACTGCCAAGCCATGTCTTCCCTGGACCGGAAACAAGCTTCCGAGGACCGGTTTCTGGCATTGCAGCCTTCTTCAGCCCAGCTTGCTTGAATCTAGTGGCAAAGTGAGCAAGGGACTCACGTCTGAGCATACCCTGCCACACTTATGGCGGCCAAAGCGGTACAAAAGGGGGTGGTGATAGACGGAGCATCTGAACTAATCAAACACTCACACCCAGTCAAAAGATCTGGGTTTAATCCATCACTGTTCTTTAGCCCACTCTGCCACCCCAGTTCAGACATGGCTATATGCAAATCAGTCTGACCCTGTGCCTCATGGGAACAGTCCAGCCCGAACTGCCAAGTCATTTCTTCCCTGGACCGGAAACAAGCTTCCGAGGACCGGTTTCTGGCATTGCAGCCTTCTTCCGCCCAGCTTGCTTGAATCCAGTGGCAAAGTGAGCAAGGGACTCACGTCTGAGCATACCCTGCCACACTTATGGCGGCCAAAGCGGTACAAAAGGGGGTGGTGATGGACGGAGCATCTGAACCAATCAAACACTCACACCCAGTCAAAAGATCTGGGTTTAATCCATCACCGTTCTTTGGCCCACTCTGCCACCCCAGTTCAGACATGGCTATATGCAAATCAGTCTGACCCTGTGCCTCATGGGAACAGACCAGCCCGAACTGCCAAGCCATGTCTTCCCTGGACCGGAAACAAGCTTCCGAGGACCGGTTTCTGGCATTGCAGCCTTCTTCAGCCCAGCTTGCTTGAATCCAGTGGCAAAGTGAGCAAGGGACTCACGTCTGAGCATACCCTGCCACACTTATGGCGGCCAAAGCGGTACAAAAGGGGGTGGTGATGGATGGAGCATCTGAACCAATCAAACACTCACACCCAGTCAAAAGATTTGGGTTTAATCCATCACCGTTCTTTAGCCCACTCTGCCACCCCAGTTCAGACATGGCTATATGCAAATCAGTGTGACCCTGTGCCTCATGGGAACAGTCCAGCCCGAACTGCCAAGCCATGTCTTCCCTGGACCGGAAACAAGCTTCCGAGGCCCGGTTTCTGGCATTGCAGCCTTCTTCAGCCCCGCTTGCTTGAATCCAGTGGCAAAGTGAGCAAGGGACTCACGTCTGAGCATACCCTGCCACACATATGGCGGCCAAAGCTGTACAAAAGGGGGTGGTGATGGACGGAGCATCTGAACCAATCAAACACTCACACCCAGTCAAAGGTTCTGGGTTTAATCCTTCACCGTTCTTTAGCCCACTCTGCCACCCCAGTTCAGACATGGCTATATGCAAATCAGTCTGACCCTGTGCCTCATGGGAACAGTCCAGCCCGAACTGCCAAGCCATGTCTTCCCTGGACCGGAAACAAGCTTCAGAGGACCGGTTTCTGGCATTGCAGCCTTCTTCAGCCCAGCTTGCTTGAATCCAGTGGCAAAGTGAGCAAGGGACTCACGTCTGAGCATACCCTGCCACACTTATGGTGACCAAAGCGGTACAAAAGGGGGTGGTGATGGACGGAGCATCTGAACCAATCAAACACTCACAAGCAGTCAAAAGATCTAGGTTTAATCCATTACCGTTCTTTAGCCCACTCTGCCACCCCAGGTCAGACATGGCTATATGCAAATCAGTCTGACCCTGTGCCTCATGGGAACAGTCCAGCCCGAACTGCCAAGCCATGTCTTCCCTGGACCGGAAACAAGCTTCCGAGGACCGGTTTCTGGCATTGCAGCCTTTTTCAGCCCAGCTTGCTTGAATCCAGTGGCAAAGTGAGCAAGGGACTCACGTCTGAGCATACCCTGCCACACTTATGGCGGCCAAAGCGGTACAAAAGGGGGTGGTGATGGACGGAGCATCTGAACCAATCAAACACTCACACCCAGTCAAAAGATCTGGGTTTAATCCATCACCGTTCTTTAGCCCACTCTGCCACCCCAGTTCAGACATGGCTATATGCAAATCAGTCTGACCATGTGCCTCATGGGAACAGTCCAGCCCGAACTGCCAAGCCATGTCTTCCCTGGACCGGAAACAAGCTTCCGAGGACCGGTTTCTGGCATTGCAGCCTTCTTCAGCCCAGCTTGCTTGAATCCAGTGGCAAAGTGAGCAAGGGACTCACGTCTGAGCATACCCTGCCACACTTATGGCGGCCAAAGCGGTACAAAAGGGGGTGGTGATGGACGGAGCATCTGAACTAATCAAACACTCACACCCAGTCAAAAGATCTGGGTTTAATCCATCACTGTTCTTTAGCCCACTCTGCCACCCCAGTTCAGACATGGCTATATGCAAATCAGTCTGACCCTGTGCCTCATGGGAACAGTCCAGCCCGAACTGCCAAGCCATGTCTTCCCTGGACCGGAAACAAGCTTCCGAGGGCCGGTTTCTGGCATTGCAGCCTTCTTCAGCCCAGCTTGCTTTAATCCAGTGGCAAAGTGAGCAAGGGACTCACGTCTGAGCATACCCTGCCACACTTATGGCGGACAAAGCGGTACAAAAGGGGGTGGTGATGGACGGAGCATCTGAACCAATCAAACACTCACACCCAGTCAAAAGATCTGGGTTTAATCCATCACCGTTCTTTAGCCCACTCTGCCACCGCAGTTCAGACATGGCTATATGCAAATCAGTCTGACCCTGTGCCTCATGGGAACAGTCCAGCCCGAACTGCCAAGCCATGTCTTCCCTGGACCGGAAACAAGCTTCCGAGGACCGGTTTCTGGCATTGCAGCCTTCTTCAGCCCAGCTTGCTTGAATCCAGTGGCAAAGTGAGCAAGGGACTCACGTCTGAGCATACCCTGCCACACTTGTGGCGGCCAAAGCGGTACAAAAGGGGGTGGTGATGGACGGAGCATCTGAACCAATCAAACACTCACACCCAGTCAAAAGATCTGGGTTTAATCCATCACCGTTCTTTAGCCCACTCTGCCACCCCAGTTCAGACATGGCTATATGCAAATCAGTCTGACCATGTGCCTCATGGGAACAGTCCAGCCCGAACTGCCAAGCCATGTCTTCCCTGGACCGGAAACAAGCTTCAGAGGACAGGTTTCTGGCATTGCAGCCTTCTTCAGCCCAGCTTGCTTGAATCCAGTGGCAAAGTGAGCAAGGGACTCACGTCTGAGCATACCCTGCCACACTTATGGCGGCCAAAGCAGTACAAAAGGGGGTGGTGATGGACGGAGCATCTGAACCAATCAAACACTCACACCCAGTCAAAAGATCTGGGTTTAATCCATCACTGTTCTTTAGCCCACTCTGCCACCCCAGTTCAGACATGGCTATATGCAAATCAGTCGGACCCTGTGCCTCATGGGAACAGTCCAGCCCGAACTGCCAAGTCATGTCTTCCCTGGACCGGAAACAAGCTTCCGATGACCGGTTTCTGGCATTGCAGCCTTCTTCAGCCCAGCTTGCTTGTATCCAGTGGCAAAGTGAGCAAGGGACTCACGTCTGAGCATACCCTGCCACACTTATGGCGGCCAAAGCAGTACAAAAGGGGGTGGTGATGGACGGAGCATCTGAACCAATCAAACACTCACACCCAGTCAAAAGATCTGGGTTTAATCCATCACCGTTCTTTAGCCCACTCTGCCACCCCAGTTCAGACATGGCTATATGCAAATCAGTGTGACCCTGTGCCTCATGGGAACAGTCCAGCCCGAACTGCCAAGCCATGTCTTCCCTGGACCGGAAACAAGCTTCCGAGGCCTGGTTTCTGGCATTGCAGCCTTCTTCAGCCCCGCTTGCTTGAATCCAGTGGCAAAGTGAGCAAGGGACTCACGTCTGAGCATACCCTGCCACACTTATGGCGGCCATAGCTGTACAAAAGGGGGTGGTGATGGACGGAGCATCTGAACCAATCAAACACTCACACCCAGTCAAAGGTTCTGGGTTTAATCCTTCACCGTTCTTTAGCCCACTCTGCCACCCCAGTTCAGACATGGCTATATGCAAATCAGTCTGACCCTGTGCCTCATGGGAACAGTCCAGCCCGAACTGCCAAGCCATGTCTTCCCTGGACCAGAAACAAGCTTCCGAGGACCGGTTTCTGGCATTGCAGCCTTCTTCAGCCCAGCTTGCTTGAATTCAGTGGCAAAGTGAGCAAGGGACTCACGTCTGAGCATACCCTGCCACACTTATGGTGACCAAAGCGGTACAAAAGGGGGTGGTGATGGACGGAGCATCTGAACCAATCAAACACTCACAAGCAGTCAAAAGATCTAGGTTTAATCCATCACCGTTCTTTAGCCCACTCTGCCACCCCAGGTCAGACATGGCTATATGCAAATCAGTCTGACCCTGTGCCTCATGGGAACAGTCCAGCCCGAACTGCCAAGCCATGTCTTCCCTGGACCGGAAACAAGCTTCCGAGGACCGGTTTCTGGCATTGCAGCCTTCTTCAGCCCAGCTTGCTTGAATCCAGTGGCAAAGTGAGCAAGGGACTCACGTCTGAGCATACCCTCCCACACTTATGGCGGCCAAAGCGGTACAAAAGGGGGTGGTGATGGACGGAGCATCTGAACCAATCAAACACTCACACCCAGTTAAAAGATCTGGGTTTAATCCATCACCGTTCTTTAGCCCACACTGCCACCCCCGTTCAGACATGGCTATATGCAAATCAGTCTGACCCTGTGCCTCATGGGAACAGTCCAGCCCGAACTGCCAAGCCATGTCTTCCCTGGACCGGAAACAAGCTTCCGAGGACCGGTTTCTGGTATTGCAGCCTTCTTCAGCCCAGCTTGCTTGAATCCAGTGGCAAAGTGAGCAAGGGACTCACGTCTGAGCATACCCTGCCACACTTATTGCGGCCAAAGCGGTACAAAAGGGGGTGGTGATGGACGGAGCATCTGAACCAATCAAACACTCACACCCAGTCAAAAGATCTGGGTTTAATCCATCACCGTTCTTTAGCCCACTCTGCCACCCCAGTTCAGACATGGCTATATGCAAATCAGTTTGACCCTGTGCCTCATGGGAACAGTCCAGCCCGAATTGCCAAGCCATGTCTTCCCTGGACCGGAAACAAGCTTCCGAGGCCCGGTTTCTGGCATTGCAGCCTTCTTCAGCCCAGCTTGCTTGAATCCAGTGGCAAAGTGAGCAAAGGACTCACGTCTGATTATACCCTGCCACACTTATGGCAGCCAAAGCGGTACAAAAGGGGGTGGTGATGGACGGTGCATCTGAACCAATCAAACACTCACACCCAGTCAACAGATCTGGGTTAAATCCATCACCATTCTTTAGCCCACTCTGCCACCCCAGTTCAGACATGGCTATATGCAAATCAGTCTGACCCTGTGCCTCATGGGAACAGTCCAGCCCTAACTGCCAAGCCATGTCTTCCCTGGACCGGAAACAAGCTTCCGAGGACCGGTTTCTGGCATTGCAGCCTTCTTCAGCCCAGCTTGCTTGAATCCAGTGGCAAAGTGAGCAAGGGACTCACGTCTGAGCATACCCTGCCACACTTATGGCGGCCAAAGCGGTACAAAAGGGGGTGGTGATGGACGGAGCATCTGAACCAATCAAACACTCACACCCAGTCAAAAGATCTGGGTTTAATCCATCACCGTTCTTTAGCCCACTCTGCCACCCCAGTTCAGACATGGCTGGGTATGCTCAGACGTGAGTCCTAGGCTCTCCACACCACTGGAGTCAAGCTAACCAGGCTGATGAAGGCTGATAGCCAGAAACCGGTCCTTGGATGCTTGATTCCGGTCTGGGAAAGACATGGCTTGGTAGTTCGGACTGGACTGTTCCCATGAGGCACAGGGTCAGAGATGATTTGCATATAGCCAGTGATAACCCAGGGTGGTGTGGAGTGCAAAAAAACGATGGATTCAGGCCCAGATACTTGTACTGGGTTGAATGTATGACATTGTTCTACATTCTGTCCATCAACTGTGTTTTTTGCAATTTTCACCCCGAGTGGGCTGGGTATGCTCAGAAGTGAGTCCCAGGCTCTCCACACCACTGGAGTCAAGCTATCCAGGCTGATGAAGGCTGATAGCCAGAAACCGGTCCTTGGATGCTTGATTCCGGTCTGGGAAAGACATGGCTTGGTAGTTCGGACTGGACTGTTCCCATGAGGCACAGGGTCAGAGATGATTTGCATATAGCCAGTGTCTAACCCAGGGTGGTGTGGAGTGCAAAAAAACGATAGCTTTAGGCCCAGATCCTTGTACTGCGGTGAATGTATGACATTGTTCTACATTCTGTCCATCAACTGTGTTTTTTGCAATTTTCACCCGAGTGGGCTGAGTATGCTCAGACGTGAGTCCCAGGCTCTCCACACCACTGGAGTCGAGCTATCCAGGCTGATGAAGGCTGATAGCCAGAAACCGGTCCTTGGATGCTTGATTCCGGTCTGGGAAAGACATGGCTTGGTAGTTCGGACTGGACTGTTCCCATGAGGCACAGGGTCAGAGCTGATTTGCATATAGCCAGTGTCTAACCCAGGGTGGTGTGGAGTGCAAAAAAACGATGGATTTAGGCCCAGATCCTTGTACTGGGGTGAATGTATGACATTGTTCTACATTCTGTCCATCAACTGTGTTTTTTGCAATTTTCACCCCGAGTGGGCTGGGCATGCTCAGACGTGAGTCCCAGGCTCTCCACACCACTGGAGTCAAGCTATCCATGCTGATAAAGGCTGATAGCCAGAAACCGTTCCTTGGATGCTTGAATCCGGTCTGGGAAAGACATGGCTTGGTAGTTCGGACTGGACTGTTCCCATGAGGCACAGGGTCAGAGCTGATTTGCATATAGCTAGTGTCTAACCCAGGGTGGTGTGGAGTGCAAAAAAACGATGGATTTAGGCCCAGACCCTTGTACTGGGGTGAATGTATGACATTGTTCTACATTCTGTCCATCAACTGTGTTTTTTGCAGAGGTCACTGTAGATACAGTGTCTAGAGATTCCCCCAGTGACTCACACCCTAGATATTATATTGTCTTGTGGCAGAGGATGTCGACTTATTTCCCTGCTGTATGCATCCATGCGTAGGGACTCTGCCCCGCCGGTTCCTCCGGTGTGGGCGGCCTGGGAGGTGAATTTGGGCGCTCCGGTGGAGCAGGGTCCACGCAAGCGAATAGGAGCCCTTACAAAGAAGGTCTCTTGTAATGCGCGCTTTAAGCTAATACATTTCAATTTCCTGCACCGCACCTATCTCACTCCGAGCTTACTGCAGCGTTACTCCCCGGTTAGGAGAGATGATTGCCCCAGATGCGGCGTGGGGGGAGCGCGGTTCTTGCACTTGGCCTGGGGATGTCCAACAGTCCAGAGTTTTTGGGGAGGGCGCTGGAACATATTACTGCCACAATGGGGATCCGCATTACACTGACACCTTTACACTGCTTGTTGGGTTGGTACCTAGGCCTAGAAACGGAAATTGTCTTATAAATTGATACAATTGATGCTGGTGCTGGCCAGGCGCAGGGTGGCATTGACTTGGATGGGTCAGAGGGCCCCAGAGATTCCCAGGTGGCTGAGTGATGTGCGGGAGTGGTCCCTAGCGGAGGAGGCACATATGCAGAGCTCTAGGAGGGGCGAGAAGCTGCAGGAGGACCTGTTGGCCTGGCGCGTAATGTGTGCCATGATAGGGGTCCTGGACCACGCCTCCCATAGTGAGTCAGAGGGAACAAGTGGAGAGTTATTCTCACCAATGGGTTCGGGCGCTGAGGATGATACTGGGGACGCCCCCGGAGTCACGGTGGGGGTGGAGTGAGGTGTAGGGACTGGCCCAGGGCTCGCAGGGCGTTAACTGTTGTCTGATAATATGCGATGTGTCATGGGTAACTATGTATTTCAGTGTGACCTCTGGTCAACCAACCGTGCCTTAATGAGTCTGTCAGTGTGCATATGTGATGTTTTGATGCCAATAGGGGGATGTTATTGGTTGTTTATTTTCTGCAAAATGTCAAAAATAAAGTAAAAGTGATTTGGTCTGACTAGGACCACATACCTTAATATAAAATTCATTAAAATGTACCTTTAAATGTAAGGCTGACATAAATTTATAGCCTATGTGTTCTATATGGCTTTGCTTGTGTATTTTACTGTGGGACTCCCATCTCGACGACGGGGAATGATTCGGGCATGTGAATCTATGAAATATACCAGTACTGGACAACCGTAGTTACAGGTAAGTAACTTGTTCATTCCTGGGTTGGAAAAGTTCTGGAATCTTTGGGAATTTATAAAAAAAACTTCCTACCACGTGTGCCGGTGGGCCTATTGCCCACAACTGCAAAGGCTGCAAAACACAGGCTAGAGGTATCACATATTAAGTATGAAAAATGTCACAGTTTGAGAATGTTGGCAGCTGTGGCAGCTGTGGAATGTGAGCTGAGGTTCGGCCACCACCCAAGAAAACCTTCCACACCCAGTTATTTCTGAAAACTATGCACCAAGGGTCAGCCAGGGTCCCACCAGATTTTTGTTTCCCGGATGCCTTGCAAACTTCAAACTTTGGCTAAGATCACATATTTACCTCAATTTATTTTGTGAGGTACACTTCCAAACTCTTTGGGGAGCCACAAAATGTCCACAGTATCACTGATAAAAACTGTGACCCACTTTTGTGAGTGGGCCTATCACTTGACATAGGTAAGGCCCCAACATGCAGTGTGGACACCATCAAATTGTTGCCATGAGAATGCACCCATTTTAAGGCATATGGGTAGCTGTTGAATTTGAGCTCAGCCTTGACTACCACCCATGAAAACTTACCAAACCCAGACACAAAGGTGAGTCCAGGATGATGTGACTTGTATGGATCTACCTGCCTTTTCTTGCCCAGAATGCCCAGCAAACCTCAATCTTTGTCTAAAACACACATTTTCCTCAGTTTTCTGTAAGGGGAAATATCTGTAATCTATGAAAATCTCCTACCACCCACATATAATACCAATAAAAAAATGGTAACCCACTAATGCCTGTGCATATATAGCCTGGGACATGACAGAGTGAAAATTGTGACCCTATTATGTCAATGTGGTCTTCACAGGGTCCCTGTTTGATCCGTTAATTCTGTCATTATGGAATCAAATTATTCTCTCTATTGGATAGGAGCATTTGCATACCTACCTTCATCTGGTCTTGGTATGGCTTAAATTTTATAAAATTCGACCTGACTTAAATTATTTTCATACTTAAAACCAATGTTGTGAAACTATTAACAATAACTTTGACATTCACTATGTGTGAGGTAAAGGCACTGTATGTGGACTCATAGGATACCGCATTCACATATATTTCATCTATGTATAGCATTTCATGGTAGTAGAAGTACGTTTTGTGCAGTAGTGGTAGGTCATAAAGGGTTGGTTGGGCATGTATGGGCAGTCTGGTGTGCACTGCCATGGGGAGTGGAGGATGGCCAACCCCATGGATGGGTGGGTAGAGTGTGAAGCGGAGTTGTCTGTATATTATGGGTTGATTGCAGGGCCAGCCCCCAGGCATTGCCTAGGGGCAAACTGAAGTCATCATGAATACAATCTCTGCTGAGTCTACTTAAGATTTGACAATATGGTTCCACAATGGCATAAAAAATATATTATTCTTTTAGAACAACTACTAACTAGCACTCTCATATGTGCAAACTAAGCTATAGGCATACTTACATTGTGATCTGTATTGGTTTTACCTTGTGCTTACTCCCAATCTTACTACTGCATGATTAGCTTATCCAATGTCCTTTGAGAATATATTACACAGTGATTGAAGGTCACGAAATATCAAGCAGGCATATCTTTAAGCCACATAGACTCTCTATGCTGCCTCGATGCAAGATAATGGGCAGACTTTTTTGGTTTCTATAAAATCTTTAGTTTAATCATGTAAGTCAGTGGTCAGTTCAGTCTTTTGAGACGGGCACTTAAATTTGAGTCCATGCAGGGTAACCTCTTGTCGATAACAAGTACTGTCACTTTGAATCCAAGCTATTCCTCTTGCAGAGAACAGATGGGATTCGGGGAAACAGATGCAAACAACACCTCTTGTTCTTGGTCCTCACATTGGCCAAGCGAGACATAGCCCAGAGCTGGAGGGGGACTGCTCCACCGAGGAAGGAAACACGCCATGGACAACTGCATGGGGATGGAAGTAGCAGTATTCCAGGTTACCCACAAAAAAAAGAAAATTTGGAAGCAATGGACTGACTACGGGGGCATAGATCTGCCTTCCATGTGTCTCCCAGAATCCCTTATCGAGTAGGAAACACGTTCATTTGGCCGCAGGCATACTCTTACTTTGTAGATCCTGTCATTCCAATGTTGGAGATAGACATTCTGGGCCCATTATGTGTGTGTGGGTACTTGTAGTCACTGTTTGTGGCATGAGTTGAGACCCATTGGGTGTTTAAAAGACCCCTCACACACCAACCTGGTTGGTGTCATGCTTCATCATCGGGGTCCCAACCGGGTGGCGGAATGCCCCCCTGTTGTGCTACGACGCCTGATTACAGCAGAGCGGGTGTTGGTGCGTTTGTGTGATGTGAAGTTTTGTAGTTAAAAATACCTCTGAGAATACTTGCCCTAGTTTTATTAATGGCGGCTCAGGATATGAGTTAAAATCTATATGGTGCAACTGGTAAGGATCAATTTACCTGTCAGTTGGCTATGTGTGCAGGTCTACATGTTTCAACCCCTATGTATGGTTGAATGGGGCTTTCTTCAGCACCGATAAAGTGATGAGTGAGTGGCAAAAGAATTACGGCCACGTGAATGAACCAGTGTGGTACCTACACACTTGCTAAGGTGTGTGGTGAAAAGAGTGTTAAAAGTAAGTGTTGGCGTACTTACTGACACTTCATGAAGACAAACAATTCCTGTAGGAAACAAGAAGACAAGACACAACATATAGCATTGAAGCTGGTCGCAACATAAAATGAATCTTAGAGGTTGTGTGGTGGTCCTCAAGTGGGGCCACACAGTGACTATGCTGATGTACCCATGCAAAATGTGGCATGCAACGATACTGTTTGGCATGCTGCTGATATGGTGTGCATCAGGGGCAGCGTGTGTCCATCTGCTGCCCTGTCTATGTGGCAGGGGTGGATCTGCCTAAAGGAAGTAAAGTTGCCTTGGTATTGGTATGCTGACCACTGAGTTTACAGCGGGGAATACCCTGTGGTTACTGTCGCTTGGAGTGCAGTAATGCATGCGATGAGTAAACATTGTGTTATGACATTGCTGCTAGACGCCGCTGTCCTGTGTATAATAGTAGTGAAGGACAGGTACGTCGGTGTGAAAGTTGTTAAATTGCCGACTAGTAATAACCAACTGTGGGAGGGCAGGCCGGACAAATAGACAGTGGAGGCTGTAAATAGTGGGCCAGTAGTACGGTTTTTATTCACCAAGAAACAATGATAGGTAAAGGTAGTGCTCTTTTCAAAGTTCAGGCGCACAATCACAGTTCGTCTGGGGCCTTGGATAATCTTATCCTTGGTCCAGGGTTTTCTGCTTCAGTTGTAGGTCCTTCCCAGGTCCAGGGTTTTCTGCTCCAGTGGTTGGTCGTTCCCAGGAGGCTCAGAACAGGAGAGAAAAGAGGGAGCCGTCAATGATTGCAGGGATAATGATAGTGTTTTGTAGACCCTAAGGTCTCCACCACCACACCCAGTTGGTGCAACTAATACTCGTGTCAAAACAGGAGTGAGGGAGGTAGGTTGATACTTGTGACAAGGGAGGCCTTAATATAGAGCCACTGTCAGGTGGGTCGTGCTGGGGAACAGACCTAGGAGAGGGTACACTAAAAAAAAGTCAGAGGTATCTCAAACAAAAGGATATACTTGGGCCCAATGTCTAGGGTTTCTCCCACAACCCCTAATTATGCACTTGGAATCACTTTTAGCAAAAGAAAGACTACTAACAACAGAAAAATTACTCAGGCTTCCTCGCCCTTAACGGTTTCCTTGCTCTTAAGGCCTTTACCTCCCGCTCCCCTCCGATACCCTTTCGAACCTCCCGCCGCCCTCCTGTATACCTTCAAACCTCCCGCCGCCCTCCTGTACACCTTCCAACCTCCCGCCTGGTTTTAGAGACTCACCGGCTCTGCCGTAACTCTCCTGAGTTACGGCCGCTCCTTAGCCACCTCCTGTGGAGTCCACCACTCCTCGTACCACGTCTCGCTCTCGTCCTGGTCGCCCGCGTCTGCTTCTCCGGTTTTGGTCCGTCTTCTGGCGTCTTCTTCTTTTCTGTCATTTTCTCCTCGTACTTCCGACTGGTGTTTGGCTGTATCGCGCTCTACATTCGCTTCTCGGCCCCTTTTCACCTCCTGTGGGATTCTTCTTCCGGGGTTATCCCTGCCCTCTTCCGGTTGCGTGTACTGCTGTACGGGAAGAGGACAAGGGGGAGGAGTTACGTCGTGAGCCTGTTTGATGCCGGACTGCTGTCATGCTGTCTTCGCTTTAACAGGTATGTGTTTGGGGGTTCGAGGGGGGTCATAGGTCACCCTCGGGCCTGTCGGATACGGTTTCTCCTCACACCAACCAAATAAAATGCTAAGTAGACATTAAAGAATACTAACAGGTTTAAAAAATAGGGAGTTAAAGAAATAACAAAGTGCACCGATAATTATAATGTCAATGGATTATGCTTAGTCGATCGGGGCTCGGGGGGAGAAGCTCGACTGTGTCCGATCGAGGGGGGAAAAAATGACAGGGCTAGGGTCAGCCTGTGGCGGGCTGCGATGATAATGACCATTATCATCGGTGCCGGCGGAAGGGGCAGTCAGCAGGCATTTTCCTCGCTAGAATCCTCGTAGCAGATTGGCACGAGAGACCCCGAAGGAGCTAATGCACATTGTTTTGCATTTGTACGAGGACCCCAATGATGAAGCATGACACCAAGGGGCCTGTTGGTGTGTGAGGGGTACCAAAAAACACAAGGGTGTCCCCCACCATTGTAGGAAACCCCTTTTCTGAAGGAGTGGATTCCTTTTGTTTAATTGTATATGCCCAGGGAGAACGAATCAATTTTCGACCTAATCTCTCTCTCCCTCCTTTGTTATTTATACTCACAGATCATGGACAGTCATGTTATGGCTATATTGTGAAGCCATATAGTGATTGGTCATTTTTTGC
This sequence comes from Lissotriton helveticus, assembly GCF_964261635.1. NCBI lineage: Eukaryota > Metazoa > Chordata > Amphibia > Caudata > Salamandridae > Lissotriton > Lissotriton helveticus. The sequence goes on along the minus strand of NC_136067.1, from coordinate 952,450,106 downwards.
CCCTTTCTCTTTCCTCTTCGTTCCCAGTGCCAGCAATTACTTTGTGCACAAGCAGGGGAGTGGAAAAGAGAGTTTTTTTGCACAACACCTTGCCTCACACTCTGTCCTTCTGCGGTAGATGAATATTACCTGGCTGTAATCTGTCCCAAAAGAACCCATGATAATGAGAGGCAAAATGGCAACTATAAGGTCTCTTAAAAATGGTAACAATGAAATCATAGTAGATTTTTTTAACGTGTATAGCATTATTCTGCTCTTCTGATGGTCATTTAGGTAAATACTCAATTCTTTAGTGGTCTTCAACATTCTAATTCTAGATCAGATAGTGTTGATGACCTCAAATGTTTCTGTATAGATGCCCACCACAGAACGGCTGCAAATACTGAATAATAAAAAAAAGATTTTTTAAAGTTCTTTTTATTTTGTTTCACTATTCTTGGTCCATGGATAATAGTAAAAAGAATGTGGAAAAGATTGGATGAGAATGTGGCGTTACAGTTAGAGCTGCCAACTGTGAAACTGAAGAAACAGGTTTGCGTCCCGGCGTCCTATCATCCTATCTACTAAACAAAATAGACAGGGTTATGCATAAAAAATACTCTGTTGACATAGGTGCTATTGAGGACAAATACATTCATCTCTCCTTTCTTTTCCAACTTCGATGCGTACTGTGCTGTATAGCACAGATACAATGCAGGAAAGTTTTTAAGTTAGTCTAAGCATAGTATTTTGTACTGGAAGGATATCCTTCTAGTACAAAACGTATGGTAGAACCATGCAGAAATCCTTGCACTGTGGTGCAAAGTGTGTGCATGACGCTAGGAACCATGGGGCAGATGTATCAAGATTCCATTTTGCGAGTCTTTAATTGCGATTTTTTGCGAATCGCAATTTCGGAATCGCAAAATGGGATGTATGATCAAATCTGCGATAAATGTGCGATTCCTTAAAAATCGCAGAATTTTTTGCGAAATATTTGCGATTTCTTAATTAGCGAATTTCGCAAATTAAGAAATCGCAAAATCGGGATCATGCAATGCAGGAACAGCCTGATGACATCACAACCAGGAAGTCTCAGTGATTGCTTGCACCTGCTTCCCAGAGCCACACCCAGTGGCAGTTGGAAGAGTGTTCTGAGGCAGAGCAGACCTGTTTGGAGAGCAATGGAGTCACAGAAGTCACAGGAGGAAATGGCATTGGAAATGAGAAAAAGGAAGCAAAAGTTTTCAGAAAAGGAGCAAGAAATCCTCATAGAGGAAATGGTGTGTAACCATGAGGAACTTTTTGGAAAAAAAGCACTCAAAGTTCCTGACTCCAGGAAAAGGAAAATCTGGCTGGAGATCCAGGAAAAAGTTAACTCTGTAGGAGTCACCACTCGCTCCATTGATGACATTTAAAAAAGGTGGTACGATATGAGACTCAGATCAAAAGAGAGACTTGCTGATAGAATTAAAGAGGCAAACAAAACAGGACTTCTACTGTGGACCAACCAACACACCATGAGGAACCAATAGAATCCACCCTGCTACCAGAGAGTGTGAGTGGAGTGGGCACCATTGATAGCTCTGAACCTACAGCAACTGCACAAGGTAAGCTGAATGCAAATGTAATCAATGTATGTGTGTAAAGAATGTGTGTGTGTCCTGTGCAGAAACTCATTGTCAGATAAATAGTAGTTGACTTACACTGTAAAACCAGAAGTGAGCAATGTATCATGGGAGTGGTAGTCCAATTAAGTTTGTCACATTCATCATCACAGTAACACATGTTATTTGACCAAGTATTAATTTGGCATGCTGAAGCAGTGTAGTACAAGTTGTTTTCTGCAATGAAATCATTTAATTTTAAAGAAACACACATTTATATTTCACACTCTACATCCACAGAACGTACAAGAGACTCCAGGCCAGAAAATGAATTAGAAATTTCTCCTTCTCATGTGACGCCTGACACAGAAGAAGTAGTCAGTGATGCCCCTGTACAAAATAGGAACACACACAGGAAGCGCCAACGTGTTGCACCTCTGGAACCAATGGGAGTGGAAGAAAATCCTGATGTAGATGCAGTTCCCAATGAGACAGTCACAGTGTCCCCTCAGGACTCACACCAGCAACCACAAACTCCAAGGAGGGCACGCTCATTCCGTCTGGAGGCATGTGGGAGCAACAGAGGACCAAGTGAAGGAGGCACTGTTTTTGCTGGCCTTGAGCAGGACATGCTTCACGTACATCGCCTGCAACACAAGGCACTCCGATCAATAAATAGGCAGCTACTGAAATCTAATAAAAATCAGGAAAGCATGGCTGCATCAATCGACAAACTCTGCCTGACCCTTTTACAAACTGAAAATGCACATACCAGGGCTGCACAGGCTGCACAAGTCAGGATGCATACCTACACCAAAGCAATCAACAGGCTTTGTGCAGTCACAAGCAATTTCACGCGGCGCAGCATCAACATGCAGCGAGAATTAAGTGACTGCACGCGTGAAATAGCGAAGAGTGTGGACAAAATGACCCTGGTATTGGAAAGTATGCAAACCACAAACTCAGGTGCAAGCACTCTCCTATGCTCTGGAGAATGTGAGGACAACTCCAGTAGGAGTAGTAGAAACCCTACCCCAACTAACCAAATGGGCCAACGCAGAAGTGGAAGGCGTTCTACTCCCGGACCTGAGCAAGAAGCCATGCCTTCACAGGAGCAACATGCTACCAGCCGCCAGCGCAAAAAATAACTTTGTGATTAGTAACTTATGCAGCTGAAATGCATAGTGAAATGTTTATTTTTATTCCATGTATGGATATTTTAAGTTTCATCTTTTGAAGGAAATGTTTAAAAATTAAAGCAGAAGAGTTTGTATGTTGTGAATAAAAACAACATTTACAAACTTCTTACGTAAAAATAATTTTGTGTAATCTCTGTCCTTCTTTGACGGCCAGCCATGGCTCCTACTCCTGCCACTGCCATTCTTGGTGGAGGGATATCATCATCATCAGATGAGTCAGAGTCACTCACTTCAATGTCTGTGCCTTTACGAATTGCCATGTTATGCAGCATTGCACATGTTGTAACAATTTTGCAGCACGTTTCTGGATTGTATTGCAATGCACCTCCACTTTTGTGTATGCATCTGAAACGGCTTTTCAATATTCCAAAAGTACGTTCAATGACCCCACGTGTGGACCGGTGTGCCCTGTTGTACCGTCTTTCACTTGCATTTGCAGGATTTAAGTAGGGTGTAAGGATAAAATCACGCACTGCATAGGCACTATCACCTGCAAGTGAGAGAGAAAATAGTAACTGTATGTTCCATTTATTTGTGATGGATGGATTGATGGATGTTTGCATGAGTGTTACTCACTGTGAGACTGCGCCACGGGGCCACTAAGGTATCGACTGGAGACACTGGATTTGTTCGAAATATTTATTGATATTGCTGCTGGATAAGGAGACACTCCATTACAAGCATGAAGACAGCAGTCTTGGCCTCTTGATCCCGATGTTCTTCTCGGGCGTTCCTCTCCTCTTCCCTCCAACCGGACAGGAAAATGGCAACAAAAAAAACATAAGAAAAAGAGGCTTTTTAGGGTACGCTTATCGGACCAATTATCTAATTAGGGAACGGGTGTGAGGAGTCACCTAAACTGGTACTGGACCTCGGGTGATAAAACCCCGGGGGGTGTGCAGATCAGAAAGGTGAATGGTGTTACGAGTCAAAAAGAAAGCACAAAGAAAGAAAACACAACCAGCACAGTCCTGTGACCCCTGTAGCTTTACCCCGTCCCTCCCCGTGACCAAGCGTTCCGTGTACGAGCCCGTACCTTTTCTAGCCACACTTCCCTTGAAGCGTGGCCGGGCGATTCGCGGTTTCGTTGGCCTCCTGGCTCCCTGGTACCTTCGTGCCCTCCGATTCCGACACGCACCGTCCTTCCTCCACTCTCCTCCGTCCTCGCCTCCCGTGCTCTGCACTCCTCCGTCCTCATCTCCCGTGCTCTGCTCTCCTTCGACTCCGCCTCCCGTCCTCCGCTCTCCTCCGTCCTCGCCTCCCATCCTCCGCGTTCCTCCGTCGTCGTCTCCCCAAGTGTCTCCTCCTCACCAACACCGGCTTTCGCCCCGACAGGTTCCGGGAAGGCTTCCTTATCCGCCTTCCAACCGCTTGATTGGTCGACATGGGGTGACGTCATGATGAAGGGCTCCGCCTCAGGGGAAGCCCAGGCCGAATTAAAGGGCCCGCAGTCATCCTGTGGACGGGGTGGAAAGGAATAAATGTTAAAGTCCTCACCCCGTCCCAGCTCAGCGGTGGCCCCGTGACACTCACCTAGCAGGTATCCATCTCCAAACTGACCAGCACTGAGACGTCTATGAATTACGCTATGTCTGAAGATGAAAGAGTCATGTGTACTCCCTGAAAACTTTGCTACAATGTCATATATTATGTTTTTGGCATTGCATATGATCTGGATGTTGAGCGAGTGGTAGCTTTTTCTATTCCGGAAAACATATTCTATGGCTGCAGGTGGAGTGATAGCAATATGGGTTCCGTCAATGCATCCAATCACATGTGGAAATCTGGCTATTTGATAGAAACCCAACTTTGTTTCCTGTATGGCTTGTTGTGTATTAGAGAAGTATATATGATGTTGGAGTCTCCTTAGCATTGCATCCAGGAACACATGAATAAAACGTGATAGGGCACTCTGTGACACTCCACCAACCTCTGCAATTACTCTTTGAAATGATCCAGAAGCCAAAAGGTGCAGTGAGCACAATACCTGCACATCAGTTGGTATTGATTGTGTTCTGCCTGTTGGATGTGCCAAATAAGGTTCCAAATCATGTATCAGGTCCAAAATGGTGAGATGATGTAGTCTGTATTTTTCATAGATCTCCTCCTGAGTCTGTTGGAACAGCGTTATGCGTATTCTGAAGATTCTCTCCTGTCTTTGTCTCCTATGGGCAAGAGCTTGAATGCGCAGCCTCCTGGCAATCAGGTACAATCCCGCCATTTTGAAATTTAGGAAAATGCATTCTGGGATCCTTTTTATATATTTTTTTTTTACCACCTGCTTCTATTTGGTGTTAAATGCGATTTCTTATTTTGCGAATTCTGTGAAATCGCTATTTGCGATTTTTTCTTACATCTTGAATGCGATTTCTTAACTTGCGATTTGTTATTTGCGCTTTTCGCAATTTTAGGAACATGCAAAATTAGAAATCGCTATATATTCTGTGAAAAATACTTCTCGCACAGTAAGAATTCGCAAAAATAGCGATGCGATTTCTTTGATACATGCCAGTTGCATTTTTTGTCGTCGCAAACGCTTGGAAATAGTGATTCGCAGCATTTGCGACATGCAAAACACTTGATACATCTGCCCCCATGATTCTGCGCCAGCGCTGGTGAGAGAGCAAAACATTACTGAACATGCTTGACATTTATAAATAATGTGTCTATAGGAAATATATAATATCTCATGTCATTCAATTGTCCAGATTATGTTCCACTGGGCCTTCAAGTTCACAGGCTAATAAGAGTTGCAGCTACTACCTTAGTCACACAAAAATAACACTGTTTCATTTCCTTTTGTACAGCTGACAAAGCGCATTGTGGAATGGCAGCTACCCAGGGACAGACCCTAATAGTCTTTATGAAAGCACATACTATTTTAGATTTTTTTTTTCTCACACCAACACCTGATATTTATAATGCACTTACTGTGCACCAGCTGAGGTAGAAACGGAATGATAGCCGCAAGATTCCTGCCTTCATCCATTATTATTTCCTCGTACATGAATGTTCGAGCCAAAAAGGGAGAACCCCAGTTATTTCTTTGTCAAAAGCCTGCTTGCCCCCGTTTTCTTCATGTGCCTGTGTACAGGCTTGATGCCTGCAGGTCTACAGAGGCACATCCGAAATAACTGGCTTAAGAAATTTATGTTAGCTGTAAATTAAGAGGAATGCTATCTTTGTTGAACTGTAAAAATGGCTGTAAAATGTGGGCGGGCTGCTATACAGGAGTGGTGTCCAGGTTTGTACGGATATTAATTTGGGTGTGTGGATGACATTTAGGGCTCTTTTATATCCACGGCTTGAGGAAGATCTAGCATTTTTATGGATGCTGGAATTGCATCTATTCTTACAATTTTATTGTAATACACTGTTAGAACTGGCTATTTCTGGTAGGCTAGGGCTGACGCCAAAGCCAGGCAGAAACCACCATTCTAGTCAGGGCAAGGGAGTCACACGCCAAGATAACCCCTGCTCACCCCCTTGGTAGCTTGGGACGAGCAGTAAGGCTAAACTCGGAGGCAATGTGTAAAGCATATGCGCCAGCACACAACAGCAACAACATCCTAGGCACACCACAAAAGGAACTCCACACAAGGTTATGTAAAAATAACTTTTGTATTGTCAAAACACAGCAGATAGAAATCACACATGTACATTGTGCCAACTGGCACGGGCAATATTCATAAGGGATTATTTACAAGACAGGGCCACATGGGCCACTGTCAGAATAAACAGTTTTAGAAATAGAAAATAAGATATAAAATCACTGAAACACAAAATAACAGTTATAAATCACAACCAGTAACTACTGGTAAAGGTAGGTACACACTACGCAATACTAATAACCATAGGCCTAGATCACGCCTGGACACATAACCTCTCTAGTATAAACTATACTAGGCAAAACACCACCACCTAAGAATAATATACATTTAGGGGTAGAAGCAAGAACACATTACAAATGATGCATCACAACATTCAGAGGTGCAACATAGGAAGAACACATGATGCATAAAAACACATTCAGAGGTGCAAGGAAAGAAAACACACGATGCCTAAAACATTCAAAGGTGTAAGGAAAGAAAACACATGATGCATAAACCTACACATTCAGCGGTGTTAAGAACAAAGCACATGATGCATCACAAACACATTCAGAGGTGCAGCGCTAGGAGACACATGACGCCTAAAACATTCAGAGGTGCAGCGCAGGGAAAGAAAGACACATGATGCATAAAAACATTCAGAGGTGCCCCAACACAACTCAATAGCGCAAAAACACACAGTAGGCAATTACCATCCAAAACATAGCAGGTAATCACATTGCGCAAAACTTACATTAGCCACCACCTGTGGCAGTCCCTAGGCCAACTGGCCTTGTTGGGGCTAAGACGCCCTGTGTCCAGAATGTCAGGGCGCGCTGCCAGGCAGCGCCAGTCAAAAGTAAAAGCCTAAACTTGGCAGCTGCCCACGAAGTGCTGGGCAACTGTAAGCAATCACAAAAAGGCCTAAACGGTGCAGCTGCCCACTAATTGCTGGGCAGCTGAGAAGTCAAATCTGTGGCATGGGCTCTCAGTAGCCCTTGAACATAAAACTGCGCCACACGGAGCCACACAGGCTCTGAACAAATATGCCCCCTGAGCCTAGCAGGCTCTGTAAACAACTGTGGGGGGTCATTGGAGCCCCCCCTCGGGGGCTCGACATCAAGGAAATGCCCCCAGAGCCTATCTAGGCTCGCCAAACAAAAATGCGGGGGTCGTTTAAGTCCCTCTCGGGGGACTCAGCCTCAAGGAGATGGCCCAGGAGCCCTCTCCGGGCTCTACATACGTTGGGGCGGCCCACTGTCATCCGGGGCCGCCCTGTCTCTGTCTCCATTCGGCACCGCCAGCAACATCACGGAGCCCCACCCAGCCCTCTCAACTCACCGGGCTGTTCTCGGCGGGGCTCCTCTAGGCAGCGCGGGAATCTTCTCTTCTCCGCCGGCTGGCGGCCTGGACTCACGGCGGGGGCGGGCACCGGCAATGTGCCCCGCGCCCCCACCGCACTGCTCCACCGTCTCTCGGGGCTCCCTCCAGACCACGGGAGCCCCGCCTCAGCTCGCGCTGCTTCTTCTCCGCTTCTCCTCCGGGGCTCCCTCCGCACACAGGAGCCCTGCACCAGCCAGCGCTTCTCCTCCAGGGCTCCACGCGTCCTGGGGCGGGACTTCCGGCCGGCCGCGCCAGGATTGGCCGGCCGGCCAACCACTTCCGGGTCGCCGCGGGCAGCGCGGCGGCCCTTCCTCGGCACTTGCAGTCGGGCGGACAGTATCCGAGGGGTGGGCTCCCTCGCGATTAAAAACACAAACGGGCATAAGCGGCGTGGACAGACGCGAAGTTAGAAATAAAGCGCTCTCAAGCGCTTGGGGGAAATAAAGCGCTCCCAGGCGCTCAGGGGTAAGCCCAGCGCTTCCAGGCGCTAGAAATACAAATCCAGCGCTCTCTGCCGGAAAATGCAGCTTCTCCATGCCGCAAAGGTCCCAGAGATTCCCAGGGGGCAAAGCCAAGTCCCCCCTATCAGCCCAAGCAAGGCAGAGGGGTCCCCCAGGAGTCCTCCAGGCATCCAGGAAAGTCCATCAGTGTCCAGGTCAAGCAGCAGCACGCCCCTGGCAGATTCAAGTCCAAAAACAAGAACATTTTGGAAGGGGACACAGCCCCTTCTTATACAGAGAAAAGTCTTTGAAGTCTTTGTGCAAGTGGGCCCTGATCCCGGTCTAAACCAGTTCTTGGGTGTTGCTGGAGCCCTTGGGCTTCCTGGCTTCCTTCTTCCTTTCAGTATCAGGGACAGAGGTGACAGTCGCCCAGCGGGGAGGTGGAGCCAGCATTGTGGCAGGCAGGCACAGCCTCATTCACTATCAGGTGCTATCTCCTCCCACTTCCCTGGCAGCAGATGCTGCCTTTCATCCACGGGCTGACTCAGACAACCTCCTGGGGGCTCTGCAGCCCCTGTCACCCTCAAACCAGACAGTCAATCCACAATCAGGCCCAGGCACTCCTAGGCCAGGCTCACCAGCCAATCACACGCCAGCCACAGACTACACAAATATGCCAAACTTCTAAAAGTGGCACTTCTAGACTAGACACAATCATGCCGCATACACCATTAGGCAGCATTCAATCTCATGAGTTCGCACATATCAAACTCGACCCTGCACTCCCCACACATCAGGAACTACCATGGGCATACATATTCCCCATTCATTCATATGGGAGGGCAGGTCACTCACCACACATACACAGAGAGCACACGCACTTTACACTGTACCACAGTGAAAAAGTGCGCCAAGGCCTAAAATCACCAACGCCAGGTTCCAGAAACAGGCTAGGAAAAAGCAAAAAGTTTCGGGGTGAACCTGCCAAAAAGGGCCAGGTCCGACATACACTGTATGGGATTTGGCTTCTCCCTGAGCTGTATTTTTCCATCACCTAGTGGCATTGCCTCCTTTCTTAAAAGTAATCAAGTGTTAGGCGGCCTTTGAGTCACGTGTGTAAATGTGAGCGAAATTCGATTACTCGATTTTTTAAGGGAACTGAGGTACAGGGGGTACAGATTCAAACAACGTGCCGAGGCGACAGAGCCAGGGATCCATGCAAAAAGAGCTAGACACGATATTTACCTTCATATTTCCTTAAATTTGTCTTAAAGTGCAGGAGAAAACCCTCTTCAACCCCCTCATGTTAATCAGGCTCGCTATCTACACTCACTTGTGACACAACACTCATCTCCAACTTTTATGCCCTCCACTTTGAAGGGTCATCAGCCACCACTGGGATCAGGATAATACAGCAGAAGAACCAGGTCTTGTTAAACATGAAAGTCAGTTGAAACTTCATGCACAAAGGAAGACTTTGGTATCAAGATAACTAACTCTATCTGCAAAAACACATAGAAAAGGGTAAAAAATATCAATATTCCTACTTCCCGATTCATCGCCCTGAACAAATAGTCATCGGGAAAAGAACGTTATAGCAAAGAAACTTTAAGTCAATTGATTCCAATACCTCTAAAATAGTTAGGTGCAAAGCTTTTAAAACCACCGAAAAGTCCTAAGAAGGAACCCTCAATGAATTTCAGAAAATAACCCCTCAATAACCAGTAATTGAATGGATGTAACTTATCAACCTCTGCTGCCCATTTGAACTCAGTGTTGGAATTGCCAGCCCCAATGCAAACCCACATTGAATTAAATCAAGGATCTTCATCAGCTCACAATCACTAGGGGAAAGGACTTTAAGGAGCAGCATGTTGAAAACGATCTCCAGTACCTGGCATAAACCGTAAGGGTAGACAGATGTTTAGATTGCTGAATAACTGCTACCTCCCCCGAACAACCTTTTCCATGTAGACTTAGCTTTAGATTTTCGAGCTCCAAACCACCAGGTGTAATTTTTCCAGAGAGGTTCAGTGCTAACAGAGGAGTTGGGTCTGAGGGAATCACCCTACGGAGTGCATCTGACAACTTCACATTTCCCCTGGGCTAGAACGGGCCGGTCAACAGAACCTGAACCCAGTCTGATATAACCTTCTGAATTGCTTCAAGAATCAGGGGAATGGCGGGGAAGGTAGAGAGAAAGTTCTGTGGCAGCTGAATTGAAAATGGTTCCTGTGCTAAAACCCCTGGACCCAGAAACAGACTGCTGGAGGCAAAGAGATTAACCCCTTAACTGCTGGGCCCCCCCCCCCCCCAGTGCGAGCCCTTTTTTGACTATTTGGGGTAATTCACGCTTAGGCCCATGTAACGTATTTTCCACATAAGGTATGTACGTCCAATTTGTGTCCTTTTCTTCCAACATGCTGAGGATTCTAAATGTATCCAGGGTTTGTGGAATGCCTGGTAGGGGACCCAGAAATTAGCCAAAATACAGATACATTTTGGGTTTTTGGTGAAAAATTTGAAAAAAGTGCTGAAGAAAAAAGCATCTGTTTTTTCTCCTGCAAATGGTATCAATAAAGCATTTGCAGTGATAACATCACCCTTTTCCAGCTTTCAGGAACAGGCAGACGTTTGTTTGAAAACCAAACTTTTCTACACAGTTTTTGCATTTTAGTGGGACATAGCCTATTTTTTCTATTTTTTTTTTGCTTTCAACCTCCTTTCAGTTACTGCTAGAAATTGATGTAAAACCAATAATGGATCCCAGAAAGCTATACATTTATGAAAGGTAGACACAATTCTGAATTTAGCAAGGGATCATTTGTGTAGATCCTTCACGTTTTTCCTATGGAAAGTAACAGTTCAAATTAAAACATATTGAAAATGAGTTGAAAAAAACAGCTATTTCTGTCTGTATTTTCGCCTGTAACGTCTTCTAAGTATGACACATTTTTACAAGCAATAAACCGTTATTTCCACTAGAGCCTTATGGTTGCACAGGTATATAGGACTTGTAGGTTCACCAAGAATCCAATGCCCAGAACTGAGCTGCACCTTGCATTAGTTTTTCATTGTGTACCGGGTATACAGCAATTCACATTCTAAAATAAAAAGAGTGAAAAATAGGTATCAAGGGAAACTATGTATTTCCTAAATGGGAACAACATATGGAGTTTAGAAGCAGTGTTTATTTGCACAACTCCGTATATGTGGGTACTTATACCAGCATGTGATTTAGAGGGCATTTTTGAAAATGTATTATTTTTTACACACTGTCTTACATTTGAAAGGGTTAAATGCATAGAAAGTCAATTGGCAAAAACACTTGTTCTACTAGTCTGTGTTTCTCTACATCTCCCGGTAAAAATGGTACCTCACATGCATGGGTAGGCATAGTGCCTGTGACAAGACACGGCCCAAAATGCAGGGTGGGTACATCATTTTTTTCCAGTGAAAATTCACCCTTTTTTGCAGAGTGCCTAGCTGTAAATTTTTGGACGCTTGCTCTACCGGCACCTAGGGAAACCTAGCAAACCTATACATTTCTGAAACCTAAACACCCAGGGGAATCCAGGATGGGGGGACTTAGGTGGCCCTCACCAGGTTCTGATACCCAGAATCCCTTACAAACCTAAAACTTTTTAAAAAAAATAAAAAGCACGTTTCCTCACATTTCTGTGATGAAAAGTTCTGGATTCTGTGCGGATGCACACAATTCCACCCACCCCACATTTCCAAAGTCTCCCCATGAAAACAGTACCTCACTTGTGTGGGTAGGCCTAGTGCCTACAACAGGAAACGGCCCAAAACGTAACGTGGAGACACCACATTTTTTCAGTCATAACTGACCCTTTTTTTGCAAAGTGCTTAGCTGTAGGTTTTGAACCCTAGCTCTGCCAGCACCTAGGGCAACCTAGCAAACCTATACATCTTTGAAAACTAGACACCCAGAGGAAGCCAGGATGGTGTGACTTGTGTGGCTCTCACCAGATTCTGTTACCCACAATCCCTTGTAAACCTCAAATTTTGTTAAAAAAATACATTTGCCTCACATTTTTGTGATGGAAAGTTCTGGAATCTGTGTGGATCCACAAAATTAATTCCACCTAGCCCACATTTCCCAAAGTCTCTCGATAAAAATGGTACCTCACTTGTGTGGGTAGGCCTAGTGCCCACAACAGGAAATGGACAAAAATTCTACGTGACACACCACAATTTTACAGTGAAAACTGACCCTTTTTTTGCAAAGTTCCTCACTGTAGATTTTGAACCCTAACTCTGCTGGCACCTAGGGAAACCTAGCAAACCTATACTTTTTTTAAAACTAGATACCCAGGGGAATCCAGGATGCGGTGACTTGTGTGGCTCTCACCAGGTTCTGTTATCCACAATCCCTTGCAAACCTCAAAGTTTGTTTAAAAAAAAATTTTCCTCGCATTTCTGTGATGGAAACTTCTGTAATCTGCAAAGAACCACAAAATTCCACCCACCCCGCATTCCCCAAAGTCTCTCGATCAAAATAATACCTCACTTGTGTGGGTAGCCCTAGTGCCCGTGACAGAAAACGGCCCAAAATGCAACGTGTACACACCACATTTTTACAGTCAAAACAGACCCTATATTTGCTGAGTCCCTACCTGTGGATTGTGTCATCTAGCTCTGCTGGCACATAGGGAAACCTAGCAAACCTACACATGTCTGAAAACTAGACCCCCCGGGGATTCTAGGGAGGTATGGCTTGCGTGGATCCCCAACTTTTTCTTACACAGAATCCCCTGCAAGCTTCAAATTTAGCTGAAAAAAATCACTTTTTCCACACATTTTTGTGTGGGACAGTTGTGGCATCACCAGGCTGACACAAATTTCCTACCACCCAGCATTCCCCTAGGTCTCCCGCTAAAAATGGTGCCTCATGTGTGCGGGATGCTCAAGTACCCGCGACAGGCAAGGGCCCAAAACGTATTGAGGCAACATCAAACGTGCCTATCACAAAAAGACCTGGTTTTGCAAGGGGGTCACCTGGGTTTTTGGCCCCGTGCTTGGCACCCAGCTAGGGAAACCTACCAAACCCATACATTTCTGAAAACTAGGGAAACGGGGGATTCCAGGGAGGTATGGCTTGCATGGATCCCCCAACTTTTTCTTACCACGAGCCCCCTGCAAACCTCAAATTTAGCTGAAAAAAAATCACTTTTTCCACACATTTTTGTGTGGGAAAGTTGTGGCATCACTGGGCTGACACAAATTTCTTACCACCTAGAGTTCCTTCAGATCTCCCGATAAAAATGGTACACCACACGTGTGGGTGGCCCAAGTACCTGCGACGGGCAAGAGCCCAAAACGTAGAAATAATTTGAAATTTCTTCACATTTAAGTGATGGAAAGTTTAGGAATCTGCGGCGACCTACAAACTTCCATCTACCTAGCATTTCCCTAGGTCTTCCGATAAAACCGGTACCTCACTCGTGTGTGTGGCCTAATTACCCGCGACAGGCAAGGGCCCAAAACATATTGAGGAGACATTAAAATTGCCTATCACAAAAGGGCCTGGTTTTGCAAAGGGGCAGAGATGTGGAATTCATATAGCCCAATGCCAAGGACATATTGTTTGGGGTCAAGGGCAACAAGTTTTCTTGTGTATTTTGTCCTTGGGACAAGTAGGCCCAACACCCCTGCAGCACAAATCGTTTGGCTGCCAGTTTGCAGTACCACATTATGGATTAGGGCCGGGCACTGTCTGCAGTTAAGGTAATATTTTTGATCATATGTTAATGCTGTTCAAACTTGTATTTATGGTTCATTAATTGAAAGCCTTTATTATTAGGGTGAGTGCACTGAGTAAATGTTGTAAGCTCTGATTGCACTACTGACGGTGGTTCCTGTATAAAAATGTGTACACACGTTTTCAAAGTTTAGGAATAATGCTCCCAGAATGCTCTCTGAATTTATGAAAATATTTGTAGAAGCTTGAAAGCAAGATTGACGATTCTTTGCTTTCAAAATAAAATGTTCACAAAAAATGAAAGCAGGAAAAAAAGCATTTCGCTAAACTACTGTAAAATTTCAGGTACCATTTCTTTGCAGCATCATTACTAACATGTGTTGATGTATGCTAGTATTTTCCAAAAATATGCTTAATGAAAGAGAAACTGTACCAATCGCTTACAAATCACACCTGTACACAAATGCAGAAATGCGTTTCACTTCAACAGAAAAATTCCTGACAGCAGTTCAGACTGCTGTAGTAAGAGAAAGAGCACTGGCTCAGGGGAAACGCATTATTGTCGTAACTCCAGTACCTGCTTTAAAAGCTGTTACAAAGGCCAGCATCCCAAATGTGAAAGCGTTACATCCAAGATGGGTACAATGGGCTAATTCTCTTACTGCAACAGACGTTGAATACAGATTTGATCCAAGTTTAAAAACACAGGCATTCCTGCAATATGAACAAGAATATCCACTACCAAATGAAATCTTGCCTCTAGCTCAGTATGAATAGGTTATTTATACCGACAGATCTGCGCAACCGGCTATAGGAAGTAAGCAGCAATATTTTTCGGCGTGTGCTATCGTTAAAGATCGCATGCGTGATGGCAAGTTCCATCCTAGTTGCACAAAAACGCAATCTCTAGGAGACTGCACGGCTCAGTTGGCAGAATTAAAAGCACTTATACTGGCACTTCTAAATACGGATCGAGAATTCCCCACAATAATCGTGTATGATTCTTTTTACTGTGTACAGTCGTACAATGAATACTTACAGCATTGGGAACAAAATGGGTTTAAAGATGCAAAAGGTGGCACAATTAAACACAAAATGTTATGTGAATACGTAGCGGAATTGAAATCCGAGCTACCGAGGACTCACATGATCCATACACTGAGTCATCAACGTGTTGGCGTTCATGTTGAAGGGAATTCATTGTCTGATGAAGTCGCAAACGGTGCTGTTCGCACGGCTTCTGTAGCTGCGCTGACTTGTTCAAAAACTAGAATAGACGGAGATATAATGGTAGCTGTCATCGCATCACGCAAAGGCAGCACAGCAGTACCTAAAGAATTTCCACTCAAATACTCCTACAAGTTAGATGCACAAAACATTCCATACGCTCCGATTCCTGGAGTGGGGGATATAGTAATACCAAATAAGGATCGTAGGCAAGGTTTAATATTAGCTGCACACGAGGGTTTGGGCTCTGCACACACAGTTGGTACAGTGACTATTTCTTTACTGTAATAGCACTATTGGTGGCCAGGGTTAATTAAGCAAACTAAAGACTATGTCTTGAAATGCGACATCTGCCAGCAGATGAAAGGCTACACCGTTGCACGCCTGGCATTGACGCCATTACTGAAGTTAGACAAACCTCTCGCATGTGTGTACTTGGACCACATGCGGCCCCTTACAAATGGACGTGGCTTACAAGTATATCATGGTAGCAGTGGATTCATGCTCAAGATTCATATGGGTATGGCCTCAGCGTTCTGCTGATGCTTGAACTGTTATAAAAGATTTGCGAGTCTTTATCGGTACATACACAGTTAGCAAGTTACACTCTGACCCCAGCCCTGCATTTTGCTCTCAGGCTTACAAAGAGGCCATGGAAGGAATGGGTGTAGCATTGTGGTTCTCATCTCCGTACCATCCAGATGAAAATTTGGTTGTGGAGAGGAAAAAAATGGGACTTACAGCAATCTTTAACAGCTAGGGTATTAGGCAAGGGAGGTAGTTGGGTCTCACACCTTTATGGGGTACAGCAGGTATTAAACAACCAGGCAAGAATCTCTCTAGGGGGTGTCACTCCATTAAGGTCCTCTTTGGGACACAAATGTGGGTACCTGATCTTGATTGTGAAGGCGCAAAGGCAGATAAAAAACAATTTGATATCCATGATCGTTTGGCTGTTTCACAGGATCTAAATGAATCCTGGACAAAACAAAGCAATGTCCATCTAAAGCAGACCGCCACTGAGGAAGTCAATGTAGATGTAGGTGGATCAGCAACCTTTCGAACCCTTGAAACAACTGCTGGTAACATCTGATATTGTGTCCCTTTACACAAGTATACCACAAGGTTCTGCGTTTGAAGTGATGAGATAAGCACTGAACCAGAGGCCTGCACCAATGGCAGTACCCACTCAATTCATAATCAGCCTTCTCAAGATTACTATGATGAATAACTTCTTTTATTTCCAGGGCAGCTACTACCTACAAGTCAAGGGTGTAGCAATGGGTGCAGCCTTTGCTCCCAATTCGACTTCGAAAAAACATTCATCTTCAATACCAACAACCCGTTCAATCACAAAATCACACTATGGAGGAGGTACATAGACAACGTCCTAATGATCTGGACCAGTGACTCAGTTGAACTCACCCTGTTCCATGAATGACTGAACCAGAGGAGTGATGACATGACGTTTACTGCACACTCTCACTCAGAAAAAATCTACTTCCTTGACATAACCATTAAAAGTGAGAATAACACTCTGTTCACCACCCTGTACCGCAAACCGGCAGAGCGGAACTCCCTACTGAGCTACACAAGTCATCATCCACGAAGCCTAAAGGACAACCTCCCTTCAGGGCAGTTTTTATGCATCCGTCGTAACTGCTCCCGTGAGGATGATTTAATGATGGAATGATGTACACGCTTAATATAAAGAGGCTACCCAAAACAACTGGTGAAGAGGGCACGCAAAAGAGCCTGGTTTTGTCCCAGAGAAACTTTATTGACACTGAATAAACTGGAATGGGATTCCACACAAAGTTTAATCTGTGTTACCACTTTTTCCACCCAAAGCAACGCCATCAAAAAGGTGGTTAACAAACACTGGAATTTGATAGCTGATGATGTCCAACAATCAAATGTACCGATGCATTCCTTTAACAAAGCTAAGAACTTGAAGGATCATGTTGTATGTTCTAAGCGAGGGCGTAAAATCCGTTTCGTTCGCGGAATTTGCGGATTTTGGGCGATTTTGCGGTCCGCGAATCCCTCAAATTTGCCCAAGAATCCGTAAATTTGCAAGCTGGCGGATTTTTTTGCTCGATCGCGATTGAAAAATACAGTATCGCGTGCACGGCGTTGACTTACCGTGATTCTGTGTTCGCCGAGTTGTTTTTCTCCCGCTTTGCGTGTGCTGCGCCATTTTGGATCTTGCTGTGTGATCGCGTGAGAGTTTTTCGACCGCGATTCCGTCAGGTGGCCCGCCATCCTGCACAGCGAGAGTTTGATAACGCGAGTACGTCATAAGGGCCCGCGATCACACATCGCGGGAGTAAACAATGCCGAACACGTAGATGCGGTGCGCAGCTGACTTCCGGAGGGAGATTTGAACAGCTCGCTTTCCCGAAATTGCAAAAATTGCAATTCTGCACAAGAAATCCAGCGCAGGCAGCATAAACCTTCTGAAAATGATGATTTTGATCAGAATAACTTCTCAGATTGACATTTGGCTGCACTTTTTGGTGCAAGGAGTCCATTTTGGGGGGGTGGGAGGAAGGAAGTGCCCCAGAGTCTCCAACTTCCTGTTCCTGTCCAGCAGCCTCCTCCCAGTGCTTTGTCCATGTCCTGGTCACTTTTGATTTGGATCTGGAGCTGGAAGGATTACTTTTTGTGGCTGCTGCTGGATATTTGTATTTGAGGACTTTTTGGACTTTGGAGTTTGCATCACTTTTGGACTTGAGATTTTACAAGTAAGTTGGTGTTCTTTGTCTGGGGCATTGCAGTTGCTGCAACTACAATTTTAAAACTTTTTTCACAACTTTAAAAAAATATATTTTGTGGGTAGCCACAGTATCCAGTAGGCCCAGGGTTAGTCATGGGTGCATGATACAACTGCTTCTGTGATTTCTTTAAACTTAATTCTCATTTATGTCATGGAATTTTAATTTTGGGGTGCCTGTAAGCCTCACTAGCCAGTAGGCCCAGGGGTAGTGAGTGGTGCATGGACCAAGTCTTTCTGTGGGGTGTCTTGAATTTAAACATCATTGAGGGCATGGATGGCATTGGATTGTGGTGATTTATGTGTGTTTTCTTGACTTTTTGGGGTGTTGTAGGGGCCTGGCCATGTGGGTGGGGGCCATGTTGAGGCCTGGTACAGGCAGGGCCTGGCCATGTGGTGGGGGTCAAGGCTCAAGGGGCCATTTTGAAGCCAGGCAGTGTGCTCAGGCCTGCACCCAGTTTGCCTTGCTTTCATCCATTATGCCCAGGGGTACTCAGTGGTGCATGGACCAAGTCTTTCTGTGGGGTCTCTTGAATTTAAACACCATTGAGGGCATGGATGGCATTGGATTGCTGTGATTTTTATGTATTTTTAGACTTTTTGGGGTGTTGTCGGGGCCTGGCCATGTGGGTGGGGGCCATTTTGAGGCCTGGTACAGGCAGGGCCTGGCCATGTGGTGGGGGTCAAGGCGCCATTTTGAAGCCAGGCAGTGTGCTCAGGCCTGCACCCAGTCTGCCTTGCTTTCAACCATTATGCCCAGTGGTACTCAGTGGTGCATGGACCTAGTCTTTCTGTGGGGCCTCTTGAATTTAAACATCATTGAGGGCATGGATGGCATTGGATTGCGTTGATTTTTGTGTGTTTTTCGACTTTTTGGGGTGTTGTTGGGGCCTGGCCATATGGGTGGGGGCCATTTTGAGGCCTGGTCCATGCAGGGCCTGGCCATGTGGCTGGGGGACAAGGGGCCATTTTGAAGCCAGGCAGTGTGCTTTGAGCCATAGGCCTGCACCCAGCCTGCCCTGCTTTCACCCATTATGCCCAGGGGTAGTGAGTGGTGCATGGACCAAGGCTTTGTGTGGGACCTCTTGAATTTAAGCATAATTGAGGGCATGGATGGCATTGGATTGTGGTGATTTATGTGTGCTTTTTGACTTTTTCGGGTGTTGTTGGGGCCTGGCCATGTGGGTGGGGGCCATTTTGAGGCCTGGTACAAGCAGGGCCTGGCCATGTGGTGGGGGTCAAGAGGCCATTTTGAAGCCAGGCAGTGTGCTCAGGCCTGCACCCAGTTTGCATTGCTTTCAACCATTATGCCCAGGGGTACTCAGTGGTGCATGGACCTAGTCTTTCTGTGGGACCTCTTGAATTTAAACATCATTGAGATCATGGATGGCATTGGATTGTGGTGATTTTTGTGTGTTTTTTTGACTTTTTGGGGTGTTGTTGGGGCCTGGCCATGTGGGTGGGGGCCATTTTGAGGCCTGGTACAGGCAGGGCCTGGCCATGTGGTGGGGGTCAAGGGGCCATTTTGAAGCCAGGCAGTGTGCTCAGGCCTGCACCCAGTTTGCCTTGCTTTTATCCATTATGCCCAGGGGTACTCAGTGGTGCATGGACCAAGTCTTTCTGTGGGTGTCTTGAATTTAAACATCATTGAGGGCATGGATGGCATTGGATTGTGGTGATTTATGTGTGCTTTTTGACTTTTTCGGGTGTTGTTGGGGCCTGGCCATGTGGGTGAGGGCCATTTTGAGGCCTGGTCCAGGCAGGGCCTGGCCATGTGGCTGGGGGACAAGGGGCCATTTTGAAACCAGGCAGTGTGCTTTGAGCCATAGGCCTGCACCCAGTCTGCCCTGCTTTCACCCATTTTGCCCAGGGGTAGTGAGTGGTGCATGGACAAAGGCTTTGTGTGGGGCCTCTTGAATTTAAACATCATTGAGGGCATGGATGGCATTGGATTGTGTTGATTTTTGTGCGTTTTTCCGACTTTTTGGGTGTTTACTGTTGTTCCTCTGGCTTCCTTTGCTTTTAGGTGCACAAGAGAACCACCAGTGCCAGGAAGAAGTCCTTCAGCGGTGTGTGCAGCACAACGTCACGTGTGGCCACAAACAACTCTGCAACTCGTGCAACTGCGGCCTGCTGTTCTGACATCTGAAGAAGATGGGCCCAAAGAAAGGTGGCCGTAGCTCCTCTACAAAGAAAGTTGCCACTGCCAGTAAGAAGGAGCAGAAGAAGCAAGTGGTGCCACTTACCAAGGAGACTGGTGTGCCCACAGACACTTTTTTTTGGGGAAAAAAACAACGCCTGCAGCAGCGGAGTCTGCCGGGGACCAAGCTGGGAGCAGCACCTCCGCTTCATTGGGCTCAGTGCCACCACACCAAGTTAGGTCCAAGTCCATGAGTGCTGCCGAGGCAGCCACTTTGGTTGTTCAATCACCATCGACCAGTGATGTTGGCTCATCGCAAGAAAGTAGCACCCAATCAACGCAGGGTGAACTCAGCTGATGAGTGTTCAACAACCACAGCCGCAACGACAACCACAGGTGCAACTAGTACATGCGCAAGGAGAGGCGCAAGTACATGCGCAAGGAGAGGCGCAAGGAGAGGCGCAACTAGAGGTGCATGGAGCGGCACAACTGCCCACAATGTTCCTCCAGAGGTAGGGGCACATCAGGAAATCGAGATTCAAACAGAGGTATCATCCGAGGAAGCCACTCCTCCTGAGGATGATCCATTGTCTTCCAGATCCCCAGCAAGAAAAAGGTCAAGGAGGTCCACTACAAGTTCTTCTTCAAACCCCCTTCCTTCTGATGACCTTGATCTTGATTGGAACCCAGCAATGCAGTCTGAGAGGAAGGCACGCCATGAGCCGACAAAGGTAGCTAAGCCTAAAAGGAAGGTTCCCGCAAGGCTTTCACTTATGGCTGATGATGACGACGAGCAAGAAGTGGTGTATGCTGCTGATGAACAGTCTGACGACGACCCAGTCATCACAGACGTCACTCCAGCCCCAGCAGGCATGCAGCAGACAGACATTTGTACCCTATCCCGAATTGCTGCTGAGAGGGATGTGGGCGGTGTGGCACTGGTACCACCACCAACGCAGTTAACTACAACACCAACACAACCTACAGCTTCCATATTTTCTCGTCAGAAGGGCCGGCAGGGAACTCCATCCAGCTCGACCTCCATTACCTCAAGTAGTGGTGCTGTAAGTGAACAACAGAAACAAATTCAGCCATGCCCATCCTCCACTTCATCTGGCATTGAAACTCAAAGTAGCACCTCCACCACCAGCAGACATCTCCAGTCCCCAGTTTGGGACTTCTTTACTGTTAGCCAAAAGGCAGAAAACATGGTCATTTGTTCAATTTGTAGAAAAGTAGTTTGTCGGGGTAAGCTTGGTACCAACTATGGCACCGGAGGCCAGAGAGGTCATCTCAAAAAACACCACATTATCCAGTGGGAGGCGCACCTAAGTAACATCCAGAAAGCCAAAAGTACAAATCCAAATGTAGACATTGATATTGCATCTGATGATGATGACGAGGGGCTTATCATGCAGGAGGGGGGGAAGTGAAGAAGCGACAGACATTTTTTCTGGTACACCCAGTACTCCTGGCAGCAGCACTGCAGTGGTAGCGCCCACACCCTCTACCCCTGCAACATGTATGAGGCACACTAAGAGTCTGGGAGAGACACCAATACGAAAAAGTACATCAATGAGCCTAACTGGTTTGAAGAAGTCTGCATCATCATCATCACGTAAAACGGTCCAAACCACCATTAGTAGAATGTTTTGGTCGGATGCGCCATTTGAACGCAACCACCCAATGGCACGTCTGTATAACACAAAGCTGGCTAAAATGCTAGTGCTGGACCTTTTCCTTTTTCTTTCGTGGAAGGGGTGGGTTTTCTAGAATTTGTGGCAACAGTCTGCCCTAAATGGAAGGTTCCTAGCCGGTCCTATTTTGCCAGGGTTGCTGTCCAGCACTACATCAAGATGTGCTGGAGGTGATTGGTGCAGCTATTAAGAAGAGTGCTGTTCACACTATCCACCAGACATGTGGACCAGTTGCCAAGCCCTTGATTACATGTGCATCACTGCACACTGGGTTTCTTTTGCAGGGGTTAAAGACAAGTTAAAAGCAGGTGTTGACATGGACACAGTTTTTCAAGCTACTCGAAAACATGCAACAGTAGCCATGTTTGCCATGGAGAAAACTCATACTGCACCTAACCTTTTGGAGGAGTTTGATAGGAAGGTCTATGAATGGCTGGACCAAGAAATCGCATGATTGGTTATGTTTCCACGGATAATGGCAGTATTATACCATCTCCCTACTGTACTGTACAACTGTATAAACAAATAACGTGCATCTGTTGTATATCCACTGAAACAAATGTGTTACAGTTTTTTAATCAGTAATTATGTCAATGATTTACTTCATGACACCTTTTATCAAAGTTATTAAATTGTACTTTCTGTGCTTACTTAGTGCTTTATTATTTATTATTTATTTTGTCACTTGAACTTTGCTAGTGTTTGTGTGTTGCCTGGGTGTATTACTTTCCACAAATTACTTGCCCTGACCCAGGAACGTTATCCCCATCAGGGGGTCCTTGTTGTCTACATAGTAATATAGTTAAGGCCATGCAGGATGGTAACCACTTCAGTGTGCCGTGTTTGGCGCACAGTATTAACATCGTGGTGCATGATTTCTTGAAAAAAAACCACAGTCAGCGAGTTACTGACCACCTGCCGAAGAATCTGCACACATTTCAGCCATTCTTTTAAGGCCCGGAAGCAGGCGAGGAGCATTCAACATGAACGTAGACTGCCCGTCAAAGGACTCATCCAGGAGGTGGCAACACGTTGGAACTCAACCTTTTACATGCTTCAGCGTCTGTCTGAGTAGTGGGGGTAATAAATGAGTATGTCTATAAACTGGGTTCTACTATGAAAGACATGAGGCTAGAGTTGGAGGAATGGAAGCTAGTTGCAAGCCTGACAGACATGCTTCGTCCTTTTAAGGTCTTCACGCGTGAAGTCAGCAGGGAGGACTGTTCTTTGGGCAAAGCTATCCCTTGCTGTGCATGCTAGAGCACCAACTGAAGGCGGTGTCTTCAACGTTCAGAGATGATGCTGAAAAGCAAGACGCATATCAGTTGGCGGAGAGGTTATTAAGCCGCCTAGTTGCCAATGAAAGTCTTAAAAACATACATACAGAACAACATTACATTTGTGCCACTATTCTGGATCAACGGTACAAAAAGGCAGTAGCCAGCAAAGCATTCATTCTTTTTGATGAAGCAGATGTTTCAAAGTACAAACATTGGCTAGCTGTGTCAGCCATTCGGTTCTAAAAAGAGCAGCAGAAAATTGAAGGAGCCGGCAGAAGTACAACTGAATCAGCAGGCCGTCCGGCGTCAAGTTCCACTTCTGAATCTGTGGCCGAAGGGAGTCACTTTCCCTCACAGCCGTTAACGACACCAGCAACCGTATCATCATCCTCACCTGCACCAGACCAGCCATAATATTGTCGGAAGCGGATTGGCTAACTCATCAAGGGTTTGCTCGTTCCAGTGATGCAAAGGCCACAGATGCTACGCAAGGTGGAGCAACCCTGGAGAACCTTCAGTCGATGGTGCAGGCCTATCTAGATGACCCAACAGAGGTGTTTGTTAATCAGAACCCATTGCTGTATTGGTATCGGAAAAGGCCTCATTGACGACTGATCACCAACCTGGCTCTAAATTATTTGTCTTGCCCACTCGCAAGCGTGTCTTCTGCACGTGTTTTCAGTGCTGCTGGTGCCATTGGACCCGCCTCTCACCCAAAAATGTGGAGAGGTTAACACTGATCAAGATGAATCAGCACTTCATACAACCAGATTACAAAATACCTGAATGCACGCAGGAAGAAGAGGACGCCGACTTAGGTGACGGGAGTTCTTCTCTGTTAGCTGACCTACTCCCGTCTCAATTCATAGAGTTTGAGGACAAGTTCTACTTCCCTGCCCCCAAGGCCTGAAAATGACTTCCTTTTTTTCGTCCTTATTCACTTTTATTCCTGTGTGTCTTTCTTTGTTTTGCAACTTTTACCACAACAAAACTCTAATCACTTAATCACAACAAGTCCATCAGCAGCACTGTCTTCATCTTCTTTCCTTATTGATTTGAAGGTGCCGCAGTCTGCATTCCTGAG
The DNA here is from genome assembly GCF_964261635.1 of Lissotriton helveticus. Lineage (NCBI taxonomy): Eukaryota > Metazoa > Chordata > Amphibia > Caudata > Salamandridae > Lissotriton > Lissotriton helveticus. Next base: position 952,425,979 of record NC_136067.1, on the reverse strand, counting down.
TTTCACAAGTTCACAACTCAATCATGCTCCTCTATCCTCCTCCTCCAGACTCCCCCTATCCATCTCCCTCAAGGCAGATGGCTGGATTACGCAGAATAAAGAAAAGAAACTTTGTCTTCGTGCTCGTAGACGAGTCCCTTCAAGTGGGACTGGAATTACTGACTACATGCTTGCTGATTACTGACAGTTACTTCTGAAATTGATTGACAGGAGAGGCTGCCCTGTTGTCCCGCACTTTCAGAAGAAGATGCAGACAAAAAGTGGAACAGGTAATGAATAATGAGAAGAAGATGGCATGCAGTGGACATCATTCGCTGTCTGGCTCTGATGAAAGCAATTGCTGTGTGTTTGTTGTGCATGAAATGAATCTTATGTCTTCTGTTATTATTTAATCTTTTACACACTAAATGTAACTCAAGTCTACTCTGCTTTTTTTACCTTGTTTAATTCAAATTGTACTTCAACTGCAGGGGCCACTACGTTGCATTTTCCAACATGCAAAATGTTCTTGGACTTAATGTTTGCCAATATACCATGATGATTGATTCAATATTATATCTTTTTTCTTTACAGTCACTCACTGGGATGGATGGATCATCAGCGTCGGTTTAGGGGAGATCTATGGCCAATTCGTGAGTGTCAAACAGGTAAACCAGTCTACAACAACTACTACAGCAGAACTACATGTCTGTCTAGTCGTGGTATGGAGTGGTCGAGGCAGTGTAGTGTTGTTATGCCAGGCAGATTACAGAGTACAGCAGTTCATGTAAAATTGGGGCTATTTGGCTTGCTGCATACAATTAGATATGCTTTGTCTGTCTGTGTCAAAGAGCCTAGGTATGCTACATCACGTTGCTTCACTCAGTGGTGCCTGCCTTGACCGTCTGCATGGCCCTGCCGCAAGCATGGGCCAAAAATCTGTTACTCTCAAGAGTTTGAGAATTTTTGGCAATTTCGCAAGATTCTCGGTTTGTGAATTTGCCGCCGAAAAACAGTAAATTTCGCGAGCGGAACTGATTTTTGTTTTTGGCCCATGCTTGCGGCAGGGCCATGCAAACGGTCAAGGCAGGCACCACTGAGTGAAGCAACCTGGTGTAGCATACCTAGGCTCTTTGACACAGACAGACAAAGCATATCTAGGGTTTAGGGTTCAGTGCGGTTTATTAGGGTTTTTGGGTTTAATTAATAATTTGGTAGGGTTCCCGGAGTCTAGGGCTCAGGGCCCGATGTAGGCTCCTTCATAATGATGTTGGCAAGGTTTTAGGGGGGTTTGGCGTTTTTTCAGAATTGGCCGAATTGTGACATTTTTTAGTGTTTTGTGGGCGTGTATGTTTGGGTGAACTAGTCGTACACCTTACAGTGGATCGATTTCATTCTGCCTTGCTAAGATTCTTGGGAATCACTGGAACAAGTGTCCTGGTAAGTTTCAAGAGGATCGAGGTACTGGAAGTGCTGAAAACAGCACTTTTTTGGTCAATCCATGGTGGAAAAGGAGGGTTTGGGCCTAGTTGCAGACAGCGTTTTGGCCCAATTTAAACTGAGGCCTAGCAGTATTGCATGTTTTTGGGGGGCTGTTTGGGGGTGTTCTCCATTTCTGGGGATGGGTCGAGGGGTCTGGGAGCATTGCTGGGAAGGTCTAATTTTGATTGCAAGTGGTTTGAAGAAAATCCATGGTGGAAAAGGGGGGTTAGGGCCTAGCTGCAGAGTGCTTTTGGAGCGATTTTCAGGTAGGCCTCTGTAGATTTTCTAAGTGTGGCATTATCCATTTTTGCTTTTGCCCTGTTTGGGCGTGTTCTACTTTTTATGGGGTGGGTTGAGGGGTCTGGGGGCACTGCTGGGAAGGTCTAATTTTGTTCTAAAATCGCAGTTTACACTTTACACCTAGCTTGAGGGGAAAGATCCGCAAATTTCGCCCACACTTATTTATCCTTCGAAATCATGCTTGTATGTATTGTAATACTGTCGACTCTGAAACTGAAAGTGTTATTTTTGCACTACACAGCGTACCTTACATTTTTTTCTCCGTGGTGTTTTAATATCACTTCCTGTTTTTCCATCAACAATTACAGGACGGATTTTACCCTGTGCAATGGGAAAAAGGATGAACTCAGGCTAACCATTAGTGAGCCGCAATTCAGCATCTGCCAGGCAGGCAGTGGACAAGGTGTCTTATGGTCCCCAACATTGATCGACGAAGCGTCAGATGGAATGGAGGAGTACCACGAAAAAGAGGAATGGCTGGATGCATGCAACTTCCCAAATTCAACAGGACAACTACAACAACATACAGTTACAGTATCCATCTTCATTTCTACTTATCTTTTAAGTAATGTTATTGCTGTGAACTTCTATGAGTGTGACTCTGTGCATTTGTTTGCTCTCTGCTTCAATTCATCCCTCCAGCCATTGTATACTTTTTTCTTTGCTATTTTTTAAACTAATTTAATGTACTAAGTGGTTCTTCTCTATGAGGGCAGATAGGCAAGTGAAATTGCGTAATTACTGCAGCCCTGTACGGTCACATTGTTTCTTCATAGTTAGTACATTGTTGAAAATACTACTTACTTTTCAGTAACCTATCCATTTAGCAAACAACTTCATGCATGCAGTAGTGCATGCACTTCCTTTATGTCCCTTAAAAGATTTATGGATAGCTTTGTATCCAAAGATTTGTTTATCTTCATTTGTTGTTTGTACATGCTGTGTTTTGTTTTCCTCTCTCCACAAAACTTTCCTCACAAACCCCATTCCCATCCAAGTTTCAAACCCTAACCCTCTTCCCCCGGGCTGTGTGGTTTTCATTGAGGTGTGAGTAAATTACAACAATAATTCCACATACTTGCTGGGGAGGTTAAGGTTCAAGCAACCTCCTCAAATCAATTTTAAGGCAGCTAGATGAATCCTAGGATATTGTAATTCTGGTTAAAAAAACAACAATGAGTATTTTAAAATAAATTCTGAATTTCATGCCCACCATCGACTGGATCCATCATCAACATCATCCTCCTAAATGTCAAGAAGACTTGTTGTTACGCTGCTGTGCCACTGTTCTTGGTTGTAGCCATAATCATCCGTGCAATTCTTTTTTCCCCATACTTATCTTCAGCATTGCTTAGGCTACTGTTCATTCTAATACTCCTCTCAGGCCACTCAATGTCTCATTTTTTTACTTTGTTTTTCATACGCTGCTACTGCTAGTGTGGTACCACTCCTATTAACACCACAATAACAGAATTTCAGTCCGGGATGGCGTAATCGCCATTTGCCATGCAGCCAGCGCTGTGCCTAGCTCGATTCTCAAACACGAATCACAGGTAAGATAAGCATTTTGGGGAGGTAGAATAATGGGCTAGGACTCGAAGGAGAGACTGACAGTAGTACTAGTAAAGTACTAGTAGGCCAATTGAATTCACTAACTCTGTTAGTGGCACTTTTGAACATTTTTGGACGTTTTAGATAATTCATGCTGGTAAGTTTGAGGAAACCAAACGTGCCGTAACCCCCGCCCACCACCCCACAAAATAACATAAACACGTACACTATGTTGAAGTATGTAAAATAAATAATTTTATATTTACCCTAAAAAAAATAAACTAGTCCCACCCCTCCCTAACCCAAACAATTGTCCATTTCAAATAGTCCTCTGAAAAGTCCCAAATAATCCCCAACTCCCGATTCCCACCCTCCCAACAGTCTTTAAAAAAGGGGCATGGGACACAGTCACTTGCGGCGGTGTCTGGACAGGCGGTCCCGCCGCTCCTTGCGGAGGTCCCGGAGCTGTTTCTCATGATTGTCCACCTTGCGCTCCAGGTAGTCCACTCATGCCTGCGTGCAATCCAGGCTCTGGGGGGGGCCATCTGCTGGTGTTCTTGCAGCTGAGCGGCGGCGGGAGGCTGTCCGAGCACGGCGCCGTGCTGGAGGCTGCTGGCTGGTGGACACGGGAGCAGTGCTGGAAGAGGTTGTTGATGTTGACGCCCCCTCCTCCAATTCCCGAGCCCACAGCCGGCGATATTCCACACAAATGGCCTCCAGCTTCCAGGCCCTGGCCCAGACAGCCATCTCCTGTCTGGTGAGCTTTTTGGGAGCATCTATATGAAGAAAGAAATAGAAATAATGTAACCAATACTCTTTGACAATAACACAAAATAATTCAACAGAAAGTTGTCTCACAGTAACACTAGCAATTTGCAAGCACAGTATAACATTTTAGCATGTATCTTTCCGCCGTCTTTGTAGGCCTGTAACAGTGGGAGTTTCAGGAATTCTACTACCAGTAAGCACTATGGACTCAATACATAGTCAGAGAGTCAGAGAGTACACCAGTATTCTTCTTTTTTTCTCTAGTTTTGCGAAAGAAATTACTTGTACGTGAACTTGTGTTAGCCGGCATAATGCCAGCTCAGTCAGCTTACACCAAAGAAAAAGAGACACAAGCCATGATGACGCAGACTTGCATGCATTACTTTAAGCAGTACATGCAGGTGGGGATAGGGAAGCTCTTACTTTTGTATAGGGGTGGCACTGGCCATACTCGGTTACATCAAGGGCTACTGATCAATGTAATTTATATTTCGCACTGCCCCCCCTGGGCCTTCAGTACTAAAAAAGGAAAATGAAGATTATTAATTTCTGATCATGTATCCAGCCGATCACATGATCTCTTTGCTTATATGATGGATGACTTTAGGTGCTTTGTTGTGATAGATTGAGTGAACAACAGTGATAGTCCACCCATGATTAACACAGCAGAAAGAACATTTTGAACATAGGGAGTGAGTGTGGTAACCATAATTGCCGGGGGAAGGGACTTGACTTGATATAATTGTCAACTATACAATACAAACAAACAAACATATGTGGAGGGTCGGGGGGAATATTTAACGACCTGTCTGCTCGCTCCCCAATACTCAATACAAATACACAAGAGAGCAGAACAGGTCTGGAAATGGTGTGTGACCATAACAGAGACCTAGGGACAGTAGGCTATATAAGTGAACCCAAAATTGCTGGAGGTTATTGGAAACACAAGGCTAGTACAAATCCCATCAGACCACCCTTGCGGTGGAGTTTACGTCATGTGGGAATTGCAGATCGATCCATATCATAGCCGGCCATATAGTGCCGGTGTAGAACACCATGTCAGAAAACTAGCAAACAGGTTTACCATGTAGTGGACTAGATAATGTGCAGTGCTCTAAGTAAAGTGATGAATAAAATTGACTACACAAACTCTGAAAGAACGTTTAAACAGAAGTCTGTGTGTCCAAGGATAAAAACCGCGCCAGGTAGAACGACTACCTTATGGCGCTGTGTGCAGTACGGTCGACATGTTTCAGCCAAAAGGGGTTTTGCCCCGGCATTCTTCAGGACCTATTATAAATCAGCTACTGCAGCCATAACTACAATTGTTGTGATTAAGTGAAAAATAACGACAAGATTACTAGTAGAAAGATACATATCTACGAGGAACTTTAACGGTTAGACGTCCACTTGAGGGAAAGAAGCATGTCTTCTTCCTATCAATAAATAAGATAGTATTGTACAACAACATTAAATTACACATACACCACCCCTGTACACAAAGACACTGTATAGACAAAGCACAGCTGCATGAATAATTTACATTCTGCATAATTCAAAGAAGCATAATAGCTTGATCATTTCGAGGCTTTTCCTCAAAGTGATACTCACCCAGCATTATGTGGGTGAAGACCTCACCTCACCCGGCAACCGCTCGGGAGTATAAGGCCCCGCTCTGTGGTGTAGAAAAAGGACACAGTAAATCCACAATTCCACTGTGCCCAAGCCAATTGCTCTACACACAAACCCAACGTGCGTGTGATATGTAGCCAACTGTCAAGCTAAGTTCACACATATCGCAGCTACCCATGTGTCGCATGAAAGATAGCATAGTACAGACATTCAAGGATGCCTAGAAAAAATCTTATGATGGTATATGGATCTCTTATTCAATTATGTGTATTGGAAACTTTATAGAAAACTTTATCAAAATCTTTATAAGCTTTATAAAAACAAACCAGTATAGTGGCACTAGTGAGAGGGACTGGAACAGGTCCACGGAAGACTACCTGGGCTACTCTCAAATAGGAGCCCTTTCAGTGTCAAGGAATTTGGTTCATCAAAGACCCCTTTTATATCCCAGTCACATTGAAAACAAACGAAGACTTAACAGACTGCTTATAGTCTCTTTACTCAAACAATGCCTGACTGGACCTCTCTTTTCTGTACAGCCTGGTAAATTGAGGAGAGTATAGGAGGACACTAACCTGTCCGTCGGTACCTTTGGATATAGGCCAAGCGGAAGTGGAGGCGCTCACAGGATCGCTTTCTGCCCTTAAGTAGCCGCCAAACGGTAATTAATGAGGCTAACGCGGCAATCGGGGCATCCTCCTGAGCAAAAATCTCGAAGCCAACACAAAGCGAAATGCTACTTCATCGCGCATGCGCACTTAGTGCAAGACACGCAGATGAGGTTTGATGTTACAAACCCTTTTCATCCTACAGATGAAGGATTCTATGGTCCGTCGCTGTTAAAAAGCAGCGTTAATGCGTCGTGTGAGAATATAGTTCTCTTAAGAGTTGACTCTCACACAACCGTGAGTGTAAGCGCGAAAAGAGACACTACTCTATCGCGCATGCGCACATAATTCAAAAACATAAGAATTGCTTTGTTTGAAAGAAAACTATGTCAATAATACTGCAGGCTACTATGCTCAACTATGCTGATAAATATACAACATTATTCGCCTCCTGTGAAAATTTTAACTGTAATTCGGTCTGGTATACGTCCCATAACAAGCACATCCGATCATACCGGGAGACTAAGCTCACTGTGGCGTGCAGCAGACAGGTGGCACTCAACCAGGCTTATATCAGGTAGAGACAGACCATGCAGATAGAAGTCTCAGACATGTGTCTTACACTAGGAAGTGTATCATGCAGATCGATCCATATCATAGCCGGCACTATATGGCCGGCTATGATATGGATCGATCTGCAATTCCCACATGACGTAAACTCCACCCCAAGGGTGGTCTGATGGGATTTGTACTAGCCTTGTGTTTCCAATAACCTCCAGCAATTTTGGGTTCACTTATATAGCCTACTGTCCCTAAGTCTCTGTTATGGTCACACACCATTTCCAGACCTGTTCTGCTCTCTTGTGTATTTGTATTGAGTATTGGGGAGCGAGCAGACAGGTCGTTAAATATTCCCCCCGACCCTCCACATATGTTTGTTTGTTAGTATTTAGAGCAACTTTTCAGTTGCGGGTCTAGTAATTTGGATGCAAACACAGTTTTTGCGTCCTAATAGCTCACCTAACGTACATGTGTGTGTTTTCCCTCCTGTCTACCTAGTCACTATCATATTCTCCGTACAAAAGATATTTGATTACAAGATATTTGATGACAACACTTTGTGTGCTCCACACTGATGGAAACATTATAATCAAAGCAATGTTGCTCTATGGTGGTCTTCCTAGTGTAAGACACATGTCTGAGACTTCTATCTGCATGGTCTGTCTCTACCTGATATAAGCCTGGTTGAGTGCCACCTGTCTGCTGCACGCCACAGTGAGCTTAGTCTCCCGGTATGATCGGATGTGCTTGTTATGGGACGTATACCAGACCGAATTACAGTTAAAATTTTCACAGGAGGCGAATAATGTTGTATATTTATCAGCATAGTTGAGCATAGTAGCCTGCAGTATTATTGACATAGTTTTCTTTCAAACAAAGCAATTCTTATGTTTTTGAATTATGTGCGCATGCGCGATAGAGTAGTGTCTCTTTTCGCGCTTACACTCACGGTTGTGTGAGAGTCAACTCTTAAGAGAACTATATTCTCACACGACGCATTAACGCTGCTTTTTAACAGCGACGGACCATAGAATCCTTCATCTGTAGGATGAAAAGGGTTTGTAACATCAAACCTCATCTGCGTGTCTTGCACTAAGTGCGCATGCGCGATGAAGTAGCATTTCGCTTTGTGTTGGCTTCGAGATTTTTGCTCAGGAGGATGCCCCGATTTCCGCGTTAGCCTCATTAATTACCGTTTGGTGGCTACTTAAGGGCAGAAAGCGATCCTGTGAGCGCCTCCACTTCCGCTTGGCCTATATCCAAAGGTACCGACGGACAGGTTAGTGTCCTCCTATACTCTCCTCAATTTACCAGGCTGTACAGAAAAGAGAGGTCCAGTCAGGCATTGTTTGAGTAAAGAGACTATAAGCAGTCTGTTAAGTCTTCATTTGTTTTCAATGTGACTGGGATATAAAAGGGGTCTTTGATTAACCAAATTCCTTGACACTGAAAGGGCTCCTATTTGAGAGTAGCCCAGGTAGTCTTCCGTGGACCTGTTCCAGTCCCTCTCACTAGTGCCACTATACTGGTTTGTTTTTATAAAGCTTATAAAGATTTTGATAAAGTTTTCTATAAAGTTTCCAATACACATAATTGAATAAGAGATCCATATACCATCATAAGATTTTTTCTAGGCATCCTTGAATGTCTGTACTATGCTATCTTTCATGCGACACATGGGTAGCTGCGATATGTGTGAACTTAGCTTGACAGTTGGCTACATATCACACGCACGTTGGGTTTGTGTGTAGAGCAATTGGCTTGGGCACAGTGGTATTGTGGATTTACTGTGTCCTTTTTCTACACCACAGAGCGGGGCCTTATACTCCCGTGCGGTTGCCGGGTGAGGTGAGGTCTTCACCCACATAATGCTGGGTGAGTATCACTTTGAGGAAAAGCCTCGAAATGATCAAGCTATTATGCTTCTTTGAATTATGCAGAATGTAAATTATTCATGCAGGTGTGCTTTGTCTATACAGTGTCTTTGTGTACAGGGGTGGTGTATGTGTATTTTAATGTTGTTGTACAATACTATCTTATTTATTGATAGGAAGAAGACATGCTTCTTTCCCTCAAGTGGACGTCTAACCGTTAAAGTTCCTGGTAGATATGTATCTTTCTACTAGTAATCTTGTCGTTATTTTTCACTTAATCACAACAATTGTAGTTATGGCTGCAGTAGCTGATTTATAATAGGTCCTGAAGAATGCCGGGGCAAAACCCCTTTTGGCTGAAACATGTCGACCGTACTGCACACAGCGCCATAAGGTAGTCGTTCTACCTGGCGCGGTTTTTATCCTTGGACACACAGACTTCTGTTTAAACGTTCTTTCAGAGTTTGTGTAGTCAATTTTATTCATCACTTTACTTAGAGCACTGCACATTATCTAGTCCACTACATGGTAAACCTGTTTGCTAGTTTTCTGACATCCAGTTCTACACCGGCACTATATGGCCGGCTATGATATGGATCGATCTGCAATTCCCACATGACGTAAACTCCACCGCAAGGGTGGTCTGATGGGATTTGTACTAGCCTTGTGTTTCCAATAACCTCCAGCAATTTTGGGTTCACTTATATAGCCTACTGTCCCTAAGTCTCTGTTATGGTCACACACCATTTCCAGACCTGTTCTGCTCTCTTGTGTATTTGTAACTATACAATACATACATAATATATGCTGTGCTTGCAAAGTAAACTACTGTACTGTTACTTTAGGCAAGGGAGAGTTTCTGAACAATCACAACTTGTAGTATTTGGATTTCCTCTGCTATGCTACTCTGGCTCGGACATTCTGTTCGAAAAAAGTAACACTCTTCATGCACTGAGCGTCTGCTCTACATACACCTCTGCTATGTATGAGGAAGAAGATACCATCCAGGCTTCCAAAGTAACCATCTATCATTCTTCTTAATATCTCAACTGTAACAACTTTACTTTTTCTCAACAACCAAATAACACCCTTTTCATTTTATTTGGTAAACTACCGTCTTTACTTGCATTTGAGTTTCACCCAAATGATATATTGCAATGCACACCACACATGAATTTTCTGATTCACACACACAGGCAGTCATTTTTTCTTTCTCCTCCAACCATCCTTGCTTCAAGCAGCCATGCATCTGATTCCTTCCTATCAGCGACCTATGCCTGCATTCAAAAACACGTATCATTCTTTACAGTCATAAATGTTACGACTCGCTCGTCCTTCCATTGACCCTAAGTAATTTCCCTTTTCGTTCATCACATCCCTCAGGTTCATCTGATATGACTTGGCTTCACGATAAAAGTTTCCCAGCTGATTTGAAGTCAAATAGAGGGGGCCATTGCTTACTCGAGAACTACTGCCGCTAATGCTATTGCTAAGTCAAGGGTGACTGTCTTCACCATGATTGGCTAAAATGTAGTTCTAAATCAGTAACTGTTCTTAACAGTACAGTGTACTTGTAGTAGTGTACTGTCTACTGTACAGTACATCATACACTCCTTTGCGAGCCTACTCTAAAATGTCAATAAGTAAGGAGTATAATAATAACTTACCACCGTCTGCCGCTGCTGAGCCATCCCCCTCAGCTCCTCCTGCTGCACTTGTGGCGCCGCTGCATCCGCCGCTTGAGAGGACCCGTCCGCGCTGCTGGCCCCGGCACTGGTAGTGGCAAGTGCTGCATCCGATATTGTGATGCCTAGAAAAAACATGTCATATTTTTAGATGCCATACACCACCCCCTACTTCGTCTCGTAATGGAAGAAAAAATGTTAAACAATTTTTAATTATTGGGACTGAAAAGAAGTCACGGTTTTGGGGAGGGCGTTAACTTATATGCTTGGCCATAACATGCAGCTCTTTTTGGCACAACTGATGAATGCTTGCTCTTTAACATGCAACATTTTTATAATTATAGACAGAACCAACTACTCCTCATCACCACCAGGAGGACTTGAAGTTCCAACAAGGTGAGGGCTCCCGAGTCCCGCACAGTTACTGACTGAGGTATGTGGAAAGTCGAACTGCACCTATCATCAACAATGTCCTATTTCTCTTGTCCATACTTCTGTATGTGCAGAATAGTCCCTGAAACACTAGCGGTATGGTATGTGCTACTATCAAATCAAAAAGCCAACTATTAGCTTATTCTTGGTGGACATTGACATTTTGTTGTTGGACATTGTCAAAGCACTGATATTAAGAAGACTGGAATAGAAAGCAAGGGCAACCCAGAGGACTGCACTGAGTGCCTCTATAGCTATTGCTGGATCAGAGTTTTGTTTAACACCGTTTGCCGACTGGGCAAGCTTAGCTACCTACACAGACCCACTCATAAATAATAGTAAATAGTAGTAGCACAGAGAGTGATGGTAGAGAGGCAGGATAAGAATGTAGAAACAGTCTACAAAGAAGAGCAAAGACTATTTTGTAAAAAATAGAATTTGGAAACAGTTTGAAATGAATAGGAGCTGTAAAAGTTAGGGAAGTATAATTATATTAACAACAGAACAACTTACTGGGGCCAGCAGAAGAGCCTGCAGAGGACCGTTCCTGCCCACTCTGTTCCGCCGGAGTCTGGGGTGTTGCTGTCTTCTTGCCCCTGAGAGGTGCTGATGATCATGAAATAAACACAAACATGGATGATTATTTTTTGGAAATATTTGATTTCTTTGACCACAATCTAAAATTATCTCGGGGAAACAAATTAGCAACAATTGCACTACATGTATTGACCTATCTGATCTGGTCAACTAGGAGCATACTAGTAAAGTATTGCTGGCTTCGCAGACCGTCTACTTGTAAAGTTATGTAAATCACTAACTAAACCAACAACAAAAAGGTTCTACTACGACTGCCAGCACTCAACAGCACGCGACGTGACAGACACAGTCCGTCATCATGATTGCAGAACACTAAAAAAATGTCCTACTTCTAAATAACAAGTCATAATATACTAAACCTATCAATCCACCACTATCTCTTCTTACTGGCAGCAGGAGTACAAAGGAAGGACTAGACTTGAGTCTCTAGTCTCTCTAGCATTACGCAGTTCTGCTCTCAAATAAACACAAAGTTGCAAACAAGTAAGCATAGTAGCAACGTCACTGAGCAGGCAAGCACCTGCAATCACAGAAGCTATTTAAACGTTAATTTACCTGCAATGTAATCGAATCTGCAGCATTCTTGCTCTTCGGGAAAAACATATATTAGCAATATAACCCAGAGCAGAAGAAAACAAAGTAGTTATTAAATAGCTACTCACCCAGGCCAGGGATCTCCACACCTAGCAGGTGGAGCAAGTCCTGCTCACGGTCAAGGAGGTCCGACCACCGGTGCGTCGCTTGATGGTAGGTGCGCCGGACCCTCGAATCCCTCCGCATGGCCCGGCACACCTTAGCCACAGCTGGCGACGCTCCCGAAGGCCATACCCTGATGCGAGCCTGCCCCCTGCTGCCACGGTCTTGGGGAGGTGGTGCTGCACATAAAAGATCAGTGCAGCCACCTTCACCGGGCTGAAAATCTCCCTGGCAGTCACATCCTCCCCTCTTTAGCGCCCGCAAGGGAGCTGGCTACGGGGTGCAGGACCCTTCCCCTTCAGATCTTTGCCAGCTCCCTTTGCCATGGTCCTGGACAGTAAAGTAAAATAAACAAGCATTTACAATGCAATGGTCTCGGCATTATTAAAGGTAGAGCTATTGGCATTGCTCATGAAATTTTTTTTTAATTTTTTTTTTAAACATAAATAAGTGGTATTGTCATTTACAATGGCAATAGGTGAGCAGTAGAGAGTATTCGCGGACACAGAGCCACACACACACACACACACACAGACAGAGCCGCACACACACACACAGACAGAGCCGTGCACACACACACAGACAGAGCCGCGCGCACACACACAGACAGAGCCGCGCACACACATACACACACAGACAGAGCCGCGCACACACATACACACACAGACAGAGCCGCGCACACACACACAGACAGAGCCGTGCACACACTCACAGACAGAGCCACGCACACACACACAGACAGAGCCACGCACACACACAGACAGAGCCACGCACACACACACACAGACAGAGCCACACACACACAGAAAGAGCCACGCACGCATTGCTCATGACATTTTTTTTTAAAAAACATAAATAAATGGTATTGTCATTTACAATGGCATAGGTGAGCAGTAGAGAGGATTCGCGGACACAGAGCCACGCGGACACAGAGTCGCACACACACACAGACAGAGCCGCACACACACTCACAGAGCCACGCACACACACACACACACACAGAGCCACGCACACACAGACAGAGCCACACGCACACACAGACAGAGCCACGCACACACACAGACAGAGCCATGCACACACACAGACAGCACCACGCACACACACAGACAGAGCCACAGACACACAGACAGAGCCACGCACACACACAGACAGAGCCACGCACACAGAAGGAGGAATCTGAAAAACATGTTCTCTTGTGAAGTGCTTAATGAAAAAAGAAATATTTAATTCACTAAAAGAGCAGTGGACGGATACAGGTAAACCAATCAAAACCATGTTAAAGAGGTTATTCTCAAGCAAGGGAGTTGCCAGCAAATTAAAATAACCCCCACTTTGATCCAAACCTCTGATGGTACCATGTAAGCAAAGCAAATGAGCCTGACCCTCGATAGAAGAGCTTTCTTGACTCTTCCATCCAAGCAGATATCTAACTATCCTTTCACCCTCCCATCCTTGTTCTCCATTTCTGGGGATGCGTCGAGGGGTCTGGGAGCACTGCTGGGAAGGTCTCATTTTGATTGCAAGTGGTTTGAAGAAAATCCATGGTGGAAAAGGGGGGTTAGGGCCTAGCTGCAGAGTGCTTTTGGAGCGATTTTCAGGTAGGCCTCTGTAGATTTTCTAAGTGTGGCATTTTCCATTTTTGCTTTTGCCCTGTTTGGGCGTGTTCTACTTTTTTAGGGGTGGGTTGAGGGGTCTGGGGGCACTGCTGGGAAGGTCTAATTTTGTTCAAAAATCGCAGTTTACACTTTACACCTAGCTTGAGGGGAAAGATCCGCAAATTTCGCCCACACTTATTTATCCTTCGAAATCATGCTTGTATGTATTGTAATACTGTCGACTCTGAAACTGAAAGTGTTATTTTTGCACTACACAGCGTACCTTACATTTTTTTCTCCGTGGTGTTTTAATATCACTTCCTGTTTTTCCATCAACAATTACAGGACGGATTTTACCCTGTGCAATGGGAAAAAGGATGAACTCAGGCTAACCATTAGTGAGCCGCAATTCAGCATCTGCCAGGCAGGCAGTGGACAAGGTGTCTTATGGTCCCCAACATTGATCGACGGAGCGTCAGATGGAATGGAGGAGTACCACGAAAAAGAGGAATGGCTGGATGCATGCAACTTCCCAAATTCAACAGGACAACTACAACAACATACAGTTACAGTATCCATCTTCATTTCTACTTATCTTTTAAGTAATGTTATTGCTGTGAACTTCTATGAGTGTGACTCTGTGCATTTGTTTGCTCTCTGCTTCAATTCATCCCTCCAGCCATTGTATACTTTTTTCTTTGCTATTTTTTAAACTAATTTAATGTACTAAGTGGTTCTTCTCTATGAGGGCAGATAGGCAAGTGAAATTGCGTAATTACTGCAGCCCTGTACGGTCACATTGTTTCTTCATAGTTAGTACATTGTTGAAAGTACTACTTACTTTTCAGTAACCTATCTATTTAGCAAACAACTTCATGCATGCAGTAGTGCATGCACTTCCTTTATGTCCCTTAAAAGATTTATGGATAGCTTTGTATCCAAAGATTTGTTTATCTTCATTTGTTGTTTGTACATGCTGTGTTTTGTTTTCCTCTCTCCACAAAACTTTCCTCACAAACCCCATTCCCATCCAAGTTTCAAACCCTAACCCTCTTCCCCCGGGCTGTGTGGTTTTCATTGAGGTGTGAGTAAATTACAACAATAATTCCACATACTTGCTGGGGAGGTTAAGGTTCAAGCAACCTCCTCAAATCAATTTTAAGGCAGCTAGATGAATCCTAGGATATTGTAATTCTGGTTAAAAAAACAACAATGAGTATTTTAAAATAAATTCTGAATTTCATGCCCACCATCGACTGGATCCATCATCAACATCATCCTCCTAAATGTCAAGAAGACTTGTTGTTACGCTGCTGTGCCACTGTTCTTGGTTGTAGCCATAATCACCCGTGAAATTCTTTTTTCCCCATACTTATCTTCAGCATTGCTTAGGCTACTGTTCCTTCTAATACTCCTCTCAGGCCACTCAATGTCTCATTTTTTTACTTTGTTTTTCATACGCTGCTACTGCTAGTGTGGTACCACTCCTATTAACACCACAATAACGGAATTTCAGTCCGGGATGGCGTAATCGCCATTTGCCATGCAGCCAGCGCTATGCCTAGCTCTATTCTCAAACACGAATCACAGGTAAGATAAGCATTTTGGGGAGGTAGAATAATGGGCTAGGACTCGAAGGAGAGACTGACAGTAGTACTAGTAAAGTACTAGTAGGCCAATTGAATTGACTAACTCTGTTAGTGGCACTTTTGAACATTTTTGGACGTTTTAGATAATTCATGCTGGTAAGTTTGAGGAAACCAAACGTGCCGTAACCCCCGCCCACCACCCCACAAAATAACATAAAGGCGTACACTATGTTGAAGTATGTAAAATAAATAATTTTATATTTACCCTAAAAAAAATAAACTAGTCCCACCCCTCCCTAACCCAAACAATTGTCCATTTCAAATAGTCCTCTGAAAAGTCCCAAATAATCCCCAACTCCCGATTCCCACCCTCCCAACAGTCTTTAAAAAAGGGGCATGGGACACAGTCACTTGCGGCGGTGTCTGGACAGGCGGTCCCGCCGCTCCTTGCGGAGGTCCCGGAGCTGTTTCTCATGATTGTCCACCTTGCGCTCCAGGTAGTCCACTCATGCCTGCGTGCGATCCAGGCTCTGGGGGGGGCCATCTGCTGGTGTTCTTGCAGCTGAGCGGCGGCGGGAGGCTGTCCGAGCACGGCGCCGTGCTGGAGGCTGCTGGCTGGTGGACACGGGAGCAGTGCTGGAAGAGGTTGTTGATGTTGACGCCCCCTCCTCCAATTCCCGAGCCCACAGCCGGCGATATTCCACACAAATGGCCTCCAGCTTCCAGGCCCTGGCCCAGACAGCCATCTCCTGTCTGGTGAGCTTTTTGGGAGCATCTATATGAAGAAAGAAATAGAAATAATGTAACCAATACTCTTTGACAATAACACAAAATAATTCAACAGAAAGTTGTCTCACAGTAACACTAGCAATTTGCAAGCACAGTATAACATTTTAGCATGTATCTTTCCGCCGTCTTTGTAGGCCTGTAACAGTGGGAGTTTCAGGAATTCTACTACCAGTAAGCACTATGGACTCAATACATAGTCAGAGAGTCAGAGAGTACACCAGTATTCTTCTTTTTTTCTCTAGTTTTGTGAAAGAAATTACTTGTACGTGAACTTGTGTTAGCCGGCATAATGCCAGCTCAGTCAGCTTGCACCAAAGAAAAAGAGACACAAGCCATGATGACGCAGACTTGCATGCATTACTTTAAGCAGTACATGCAGGTGGGGATAGGGAAGCTCTTACTTTTGTATAGGGGTGGCACTGGCCATACTCGGTTACATCAAGGGCTACTGATCAATGTAATTTATATTTCGCACTGCCCCCCCTGGGCCTTCAGTACTAAAAAAGGAAAATTAAGATTATTAATTTCTGATCATGTATCCAGCCGATCACATGATCTCTTTGCTTATATGATGGATGACTTTAGGTGCTTTGTTGTGATAGATTGAGTGAACAACAGTGATAGTCCACCCATGATTAACACAGCAGAAAGAACATTTTGAACATAGGGAGTGAGTGTGGTAACCATAATTGCCGGGGGAAGGGACTTGACTTGATATAATTGTCAACTATACAATACATACATAATATATGCTGTGCTTGCAAAGTAAACTACTGTACTGTTACTTTAGGCAAGGGAGAGTTTCTGAACAATCACAACTTGTAGTATTTGGATTTCCTCTGCTATGCTACTCTGGCTCGGACATTCTGTTAGAAAAAAGTAACACTCTTCATGCACTGAGCGTCTGCTCTACATACACCTCTGCTATGTATGAGGAAGAAGATACCATCCAGGCTTCCAAAGTAACCATCTATCATTCTTCTTAATATCTCAACTGTAACAACTTTACTTTTTCTCAACAACCAAATAACACCCTTTTCATTTTATTTGGTAAACTACCGTCTTTACTTGCATTTGAGTTTCACCCAAATGATATATTGCAATGCACACCACACATGAATTTTCTGATTCACACACACAGGCAGTCATTTTTTCTTTCTCCTCCAACCATCCTTGCTTCAAGCAGCCATGCATCTGATTCCTTCCTATCAGCCACCTATGCCTGCATTCAAAAACACGTATCATTCTTTACAGTCATAAATGTTACGACTCGCTCGTCCTTCCATTGACCCTAAGTAATTTCCCTTTTCGTTCATCACATCCCTCAGGTTCATCTGATATGACTTGGCTTTACGATAAAAGTTTCCCAGCTGATTTGAAGTCAAATAGAGGGGGCCATTGCTTACTCGAGAACTACTGCCGCTAATGCTATTGCTAAGTCAAGGGTGACTGTCTTCTCCATGATTGGCTAAAATGTAGTTCTAAATCAGTAACTGTTCTTAACAGTACAGTGTACTTGTAGTAGTGTACTGTCTACTGTACCGTACATCATACACTCCTTTGCGAGCCTACTCTAAAATGTCAATAAGTAAGGAGTATAATAATAACTTACCACGGTCTGCCGCTGCTGAGCCATCCCCCTCAGCTCCTCCTGTTGGCACTTGTGGCGCCGCTGCATCCGCCGCTTGAGAGGACCCGTCCGCGCTGCTGGCCCCGGCACTGGTAGTGGCAAGTGCTGCATCCGATATTGTGATGCCTAGAAAAAACATGTCATATTTTTAGATGCCATACACCACCCCCTACTTCGTCTCGTAATGGAAGAAAAAATGTTAAACAATTTTTAATTATTGGGACTGAAAAGAAGTCACGGTTTTGGGGAGGGCGTTAACTTATATGTTTGGCCATAACATGCAGCTCTTTTTGGCACAACTGATGAATGCTTGCTCTTTAACATGCAACATTTTTATAATTATAGACAGAACCAACTACTCCTCATCACCACCAGGAGGACTTGAAGTTCCAACAAGGTGAGGGCTCCCGAGTCCCGCACAGTTACTGACTGAGGTATGTGGAAAGTCGAACTGCACCTATCATCAACAATGTCCTATTTCTCTTGTCCATACTTCTGTATGTGCAGAATAGTCCCTGAAACACTAGCGGTATGGTATGTGCTACTATCAAATCAAAAAGCCAACTATTAGCTTATTCTTGGTGGACATTGACATTTTGTTGTTGGACATTGTCAAAGCACTGACATTAAGAAGACTGGAATAGAAAGCAAGGGCAACCCAGAGGACTGCACTGAGTGCCTCTATAGCTATTGCTGGATCAGAGTTTTGTTTAACACCGTTTGCCGACTGGGCAAGCTTAGCTACCTACACAGACCCACTCATAAATAATAGTAAATAGTAGTAGCACAGAGAGTGATGGTAGAGAGGCAGGATAAGAATGTAGAAACAGTCTACAAAGAAGATCAAAGACTATTTTGTAAAAAATAGAATTAGGAAACAGTTTGAAATGAATAGGAGCTGTAAAAGTTAGGGAAGTATAATTATATTAACAACAGAACAACTTACTGGGGCCAGCAGAAGAGTCTGCAGAGGACCGTTCCTGCCCACTCTGTTCCGCCGGAGTCTGGGGTGTTGCTGTCTTCTTGCCCCTGGGAGGTGCTGATGATCATGAAATAAACACAAACATGGATGATTATTTTTTGGAAATATTTGATTTCTTTGACCACAATCTAAAATTATCTCGGGGAAACAAATTAGCAACAATTGCACTACATGTATTGACCTATCTGATCTGGTCAACTAGGAGCATACTAGTAAAGTATTGCTGGCTTCGCAGACCGTCTACTTGTAAAGTTATGTAAATCACTTACTAAACCAACAACAAAAAGGTTCTACTACGACTGCCAGCACTCAACAGCACGCGACGTGACAGACACAGTCCGTCATCATGATTGCAGAACACTAAAAAAATGTCCTACTTCTAAATAACAAGTCATAATATACTAAACCTATCAATCCACCACTATCTCTTCTTACTGGCAGCAGGAGTACAAAGGAAGGACTAGACTTGAGTCTCTAGTCTCTCTAGCATTACGCAGTTCTGCTCTCAAATAAACACAAAGTTGCAAACAAGTAAGCATAGTAGCAACGTCACTGAGCAGGCAAGCACCTGCAATCACAGAAGCTATTTAAACGTTAATTTACCTGCAATGTAATCGAATCGGCAGCATTCTTGCTCTTCGGGAAAAACATATATTAGCAATATAACCCAGAGCAGAAGAAAACAAAGTAGTTATTAAATAGCTACTCACCCAGGCCAGGGATCTCCACACCTAGCAGGTGGAGCAAGTCCTGCTCACGGTCAAGGAGGTCCGACCACCGGTGCGTCGCTTGATGGTAGGTGCGCCGGACCCTCGAATCCCTCCGCATGGCCCGGCACACCTTAGCCCACAGCTGGCGACGCTCCCGGAGGCCATACCCTGATGCGAGCCTGCCCCCTGCTGCCACGGTCTTGGGGAGGTGGTGCTGCACATAAAAGATCAGTGCAGCCACCTCCACCGGGCTGAAAATCTCCCTGGCAGTCACATCCTCCCCTCTTAAGCGCCCGCAAGGGAGCTGGCTACGGGGTGCAGGACCCTTCCCCTTCAGATCTTTGCCAGCTCCCTTTGCCATGGTCCTGGACAGTAAAGTAAAATAAACAAGCATTTACAATGCAATGGTCTCGGCATTATTAAAGGTAGAGCTATTGGCATTGCTCATGACATTTTTAAAAAATTTTTTTTTAAACATAAATAAGTGGTATTGTCATTTACAATGGCAATAGGTGAGCAGTAGAGAGTATTCGCGGACACAGAGCCACACACACACACAGACAGAGCCGCACACACACACACAGACAGAGCCGCGCACACACACACAGACAGAGCCTCGCACACACATACACACACAGACAGAGCCGCGCACACACATACGCACACAGACAGAGCCGCGCACACACACACAGACAGAGCCGTGCACACACTCACAGACAGAGCCACGCACACACACAGAGCCACGCACACACACACAGACAGAGCCACGCACACACACACACACAGACAGCTGCACGCACACACACACAGACACAGCCGCGCACACACTCACAGACAGAGCCACGCACACATACACACACAGACAGAGCCACGCACACACACACAGACAGAGCCACGCACACACACACACAGACAGAGCCACACACACACAGAAAGAGCCACGCACGCATTGCTCATGACATTTTGTTTTTTTAAAACATAAATAAATGGTATTGTCATTTACAATGGCAATAGGTGAGCAGTAGAGAGGATTCGCGGACACAGAGCCACGCGGACACAGAGCCGCACACACACACAGACAGAGCCGCGCACACACTCACAGAGCCACGCACACACACACACACACACACACACACAGAGCCACGCACACACAGACAGAGCCACACGCACACACAGACAGAGCCACGCACACACACAGACAGAGCCATGCACACACACAGACAGCGCCACGCACACACACAGACAGAGCCACAGACACACAGACAGAGCCACGCACACACACAGACAGAGCCACGCACACAGAAGGAGGAATCTGAAAAACATGTTCTCTTGTGAAGTGCTTAATGAAAAAAGAAATATTTAATTCACTAAAAGAGCAGTGGACGGATACAGGTAAACCAATCAAAACCATAATAAAGAGGTTATTCTCAAGCAAGGGAGTTGCCAGCAAATTAAAATAACCCCCACTTTGATCCAAACCTCTGATGGTACCATGTAAGCAAAGCAAGTGAGCCTGACCCTCGATAGAAGAGCTTTCTTGACTCTTCCATCCAAGCAGATATCTAACTATCCTTTCACCCTCCCATCCAGCACTAATAGCCACTTTTCCACTTTCACCTTTCTGTCCATTCGTTCACCCTTCTTTCCTTTTTTTCACTTGAATGTCCTTCACCTGTCTTTCCTTTCTTTCACCCTTCTTTCACTTCTTACACCCTTCTGTTCTGTCACTCTCTTTTCCTTTCACCCTTCCTTGCTTTCAGCCTTCCTATATTACCTTTTCTGCCTACCCATGTTTATTTCTTCCTTGTCTCACTTGCTCTTCCAGAGAAGAGAGAGTGTGGCATATGGGCCAGACCTGCTGACTTCGAGTCAAGCATCTGAACAAAACACGTAATCTCCCTGTGCCTACAGAAATGTATGTGTCCTTGTAAAATGTAATTGGTGCTCATGTAAACCACTCCAATACCTTCTAGCCGAGTTTGTGCTATAATAAACACTGAAAAAATAAAAAAATTAATATATTGTCATTCCTATCCCCCGCCCATATTCTTCACTTCCTGTCTCCTTCACTTTATTTGTTTAATTGCACAGCCCTAGAGCCCCACGCTGGGAGCTTGTGTCTGAGGAGCTGCAGAGAACAGAGGCTCTTAAACAACTCTATCACCGCTGTAGTTGCTAAAGCGGGGATTCACAGGGCTCCCCCATATTCTCAAGTGGATGCAAAATAAAAAGATGAGTGATGAAAGCCATCAAATAAGAAGCAAGGAAATAAGAAGTTGAAAAAAGCCATCCAAGGGACGGGCTCTTAGGCCATTGTAAGTTTTCGGGATACTCCACAAGAGATCTTTTGCAATCATAGGCAAACCTAAAATGCGTCTCTCATTCCCTCATCCATCACACCATCATGGAGAGTACCAGGGCTCAGGCACTACAGATGCGCAGACTAGCCTAGCAGTGCCAATGCGCCCATGTGTACAGGATGACGTAGGGTGTAGGTAACCCTATGGGCGCCCGTGGAGAGGCCCAGGGGTCCGAGAGCCTAGCCCAGGTGTTGTGCTCGCGCCCGCTCCATGACGAGGGCTGAGGCCCGCCTGATATTCCGTTCCCACAGTCGGCTCCCGCTCCTCTCACAGGCTTCTCACAGGCTTCTCGCAGGCTCATCAGCCGGGCCCAGCCTCGGCCTGCAATTCCCAGGGCTTTAAATTAAAGTTATCAGTGTCCGCATCAGATTTCAAGCAGCGGTTCAAGCCTGGCTGCTCCGAGCTCGGAACCTATCCTTGCAAGTTGCGAGTGGGAAAAAAATAACTGGTGCGTGAAGGTTGGAGAACAGGAAGTGGGTGTGACAGCGACCAGCGAAGAGGGGTGGGGGCCTCCAAGGAAGAGCTCCAAAGTTGATCAAATGAAAGAACTGAGTAGTGTAATCCCAGCAACTATCATGTTTTTAGGGATATGAGGAACCAAGACTGTGACAGAAAGTATGACAGAAAAAGTTAGACTACAACCCGGTTCCTCAGTTCCAAAGCCCACCTTGCATGCGCGGTCGGGCAGAAATGGCTGCCGCAAAGCTCCGATATTTTCGGAATCGGGGGCGTGTTTTTTGTTGAGTGATGGATGACGTCACGGTGAGAAAGAACGGAAAAAAAAACGCCCCCCAAATCCGAAAAAGACGGGGCTTAAAGGGAGTGACGCCCCTCTCCTCCAATGGCAGGCCAGCATTTACGAGGCCAGCCAATGGAGAAGAGCGGTGGGTTCAAGCCCCCTAACTAAGAAACATAAAATCTCGGAGCTCCACCCACACTGCTAGGCAGTGCGACGCAGTCCTCGACCTAAAAAAGGTATACTTATGTTTTATTTCTAGAAACCAAGCAGGACTTGGCACAGGTAAGTAGAATATGCTTTCAAATGCAAAACTTTACAAGAAAATGCAATTGTAGGTGAAAGTGGAATCGTTACAGGTTTTATTTAGTAGTAAAACAGTTTAGAATACATTGAAATTACTTTAGATTGCTTTTGTGTTATTTTTAAGTTACTTTGACTACTTGGGGTGATAGGTTTAGATATCACACTATGGGCCTTACAATACACAGGTAACTAAGACTATTTTGGGTTCAAGCAAAGTTACTTTGGCTTCAATAAAAAAGTCAGTTCAACACAGAGACATTTTTGGAGAAAAATCATAACATGGGTTCCTATGCAGAAAAGAGTGTTATCGATTTGCAGGTAAGTAAAACGACTTACAATGCTGGGTGTCTGGGGTTAGAATCAAGGTTCCCCCAAGGTTCAAGATGGCACTCAAAGTGCACCACCAGCTGCACCAGGCCAGCCGGTTGCAGAGTGCAGGGTGCCAATGTTATCCAATGGATTATTGAACTGATGACGCTGGTCATTAGACCCTTCTTGCACTACCTTTTGCAGAACTCCATCTGCTAGAATAAACCACAAATTTTCTAATGCTTTGATCTGTTTATAAATTTCTTTTATTTTGAAAATAAATCACTTCAATTTTCCATGATTATCTGGACATCCATGCTTTCAATTTTTTGCGAACAATTGATTAAACTTCATATATTTTTTTGACAGCCAGTCAAAAATTACTTTGAACACGAACTTAATGAATTCAAAACTGGTGTTATATCAAATCAATATCAAATCCCAATGCATTTCGGGAATATTATCCCTTCATCAGGGAGCTGGAAAACACAAAAACATGAAAAAGAATAATAATAACCTAGTAGACAAATTAAGGCCGTCATTCAGCATTTAGAAACTAACGTGACTATTACTTAAATTTCAAAAACATAATTCGTTCCATAAATGTAGTAAATGTCTATGGCCCAGAACGACATAGCTACAAGAAACATGCTTTTCATTTGAAGTAATCAAGATTTCAATAGCTTAGATAAATGATATTTATCATGGTAATGCATACATATAACATCAAACATATTCAAGTATTAGCCTGGTCACGGTTATATGAGTACCACTGTTTTGGCTGTGTTGAAACTGCATATTTAAATCTGAATGGGGGTAATGATGAAAGTGGAAAAGAAACCTAAGACGGAAGATGTGTACTTATTTAAATGAAAAAACGAAATAGAGAGGATGCTTACCATAAAGATTGAAAGAATACAATGTTGCACGATAGCCATTGTGCCTCTGGATGATACAATGATTCTGAAAAATGAAGAACGGAAACAAACAATGGTGTGAAGAAAAACTCTTGGAATCGGGTAGGTTAAGATTAGAGTTATACCAGTTACCTGCACATTGTTAAGAATCTAAAACCCCATCTTATATGTTATGCTGATTAAACACTAGAACAACCACTTCTCTACGCTGTAACCGGTAGTCTGTTATCTCCACTGAGATGTGGCGTCATAAAATGCTCTTGCGTGAAGAGACAAGAACTGATCAGAGACTTCACCATCGTTAAGGACTCGAATTTAAGTGCACCTACCTAAAAACAAAATACTCGTGCTTGTAAATGCAGATGTCGTCACTATTTCAGTCCTCGGTAACGTTTCATCAGCGTACACCGTGTGAGAGGATTAATAAAACCTAAACAGTGTAATAGAATTAAAAATAAATAATCAGATGACCTGGCGCCTAAATTTGTAAATAGCTTCATCCTAAGGTTACAGTAGGTCTGCTTACCCAACAAGAGGTAATCGATGCGATGTTCTCTAGAGTTTACGGACTTTGATAGCCACGCATGCGTATTGTTGATAACTGTTGAAAAATAAATGAATATAATAATGAATAGTGTGGACTGCTATGTTCTTTAATGAAGAACCTCAACTAACTGGAAATAGGTATTCTTAGAAAGATTACCTGGATGATAAAGTTGGGTGACACCAAAACCGCTAGGCTGTAATGGCGCTGGACTGAAATGTTTGTATCCCGTGGCGGGGGAATCCTGAACGCTGAAACAAAACAGCATTTTTTTTTAAAAATCCACAACTACGCTGTGAGAGAACTGATTCCTTTCAAAGGTTAAACGATGTGCCTACCTTTTCCGACAAACAGTGGAAAACACGTAACAGCGTCCGGTCTAGAATACAAGCTCTTACACGTCCATGAAGTAACGCGAATGAATGTTATCCAATGGGGCACCTCAGTTGGGGCTGTTCATGGGCAGGTTTTCCGTCTTGGGAGCCAAGCTCCTAGGGTTAAGGTCAGGGCCAAGGGGGGTCCCGGGTCAGCACCAAGTCCACACCACCAGTGGCTCAGGGGCGACCAGGTGCAGGGTACTTAGGAGGTGTCGGGAGCCCAATGCAATCCTATGGAGGTTGCTGGTTTTATATTTTGGCTGCAGGCTCGGTCCAGGAAGTCTTCTGGGAGGAGGAATCAACATCTGGGCAGATAAGTTGGAGGGCTTGGGTATGTAGGTGCACCTCAGGTCCTCCTTTCCATGGCGCAGAGCGGCCGGATGCTATGGTGCCTTTTGAGATCAGTTTTCATCATACAGGGCCATTTGCAGTTGGGGGTGGGGAGCTCTGTGCAGAGGCTGTAGGCCATTTGGACACAGGCTGTAGGCAACGGGCGCAGTGGTGGTTCCAGGCGTCGAGTTTCTTAGTCCTCAGCCGGTTCAGAGTCTTTCTTTCGAGTTTCATTTGAACAGAGCTGCTGGTCGCCAGAGATGCGGTCTTTGTTGAAGGTTGTCAGTCCTCCCAGGGGTTCTGGAGGTCACTGGCTACAGGACAAGTCAACTTTTGGTGCAGGATCACTGAAAACTGCAGATAGGCCGGTAGGGTGGAGGTCAAGTTAATTCTTCTCTACAGTCTCCACTGCTGTGCGACTTCTTCCATCCTTCTTCTTCGTATGTTCTTGATATTGTGGACCACCCTGACACTGTTGCACTCCTGGCAGATCTGGCTTTGTTGGGTCTTCACCTCCGAAGTAGTGGCCCCACTCACTCTGGTGACCACACTCTGGATTTAATTTTTACTACCCTTCCTAATGTTCATTGCTACCCCCCAAATATATTTACTGGTCGGACCATAAAATGTTGGACTTCTCCCTTCTCCATCTACCCGAACATACTAACCGATCCACCGCGCAAATGACCAAACGTAGGCCATGGCATAAAGTCACCCCGGATAGGTTTTCCAAAGTCTGGAAACAGCCAGTCTTTACAAACCTGGACGATATTGAGACAGCTCTCTCAAAATTTGACTCCTCACTGATGGAAGCCATCAACACCCTGGCTCCTCAAAAAATAGTCAAACAATCCACCACAACCAAAAGGGAAGCATGGTACACTGAGGCCCTCAAAATAGAAAAGCAAGGGTGCAGGAGATTGGAAAAACTATGGAGACGGACACATAAGGAGGAAGACAAAGATTGCTACTTAACATCTATGACTACCTATTATAAAAATGTCAAAAAAGCAAGGAAAGCCAGTCTTACCTCCCAAATAACAGAGGCAGGCAGGCAACTCCACTCGAGAGTTATTTAAAATCATACAGTCCTTTACCAACCCTGTAATATGTGAGAGCCCGGATGTTTTTTCTCAAGATCTCTGCAACAACATCTCCCAATTCTTTGAGGAAAAAATTGAGGGGATATATAAGAAAATTGTGACAGCTACAGGCTCTCTGGAGACTTTGGACCCTGAGACCCCCCCCTCAATGGCCCCTGACAAAATGCTCCATACAATTCCAGAAGTTACCTTAAAAGATCTGACCACGCTTATTGGTAACATGAAGACCGGCTCCCCCACTGATCTCATTCCTGCAAAAATGATTTCCCCTCTGGTGGAATCATTAGGCCCTACCATTCAGGAGCTTATGAATCTTTCCTTTGCCAAGGGACAACTTCCACAACCTTGGAAGGAGGCGGTTGTGAATCCTATACGGAAAAATTCCACCCTTCCCTGGTCAGAGCTCTCCAACCTCGCCCCATTTCCCTTCTCCCTTTTATTAGCAAGCTGGCTGAGAAACACGCTAATACCATCTTTTCCAACTTTATCGAGGCGACAGGGGGCCTGGACCAATCTCAATCCGGGTTCAGGCCCAACCACAGCACTGAATCGGCCCTCCTATCTGTGACTGATAAGATCAAAATGTCACAGGACAGAGGAGGGTCTATGATACTAGTGCTGTTGGACCTGTCTGCGGCCTTTGATACCGTGTCTCACAACATCCTTCTCAGCCGCTTGCAGGGAGTGGGAATTGGAGGCTTAGCTCTATCTTGGCTGGAGAGTTTTCTCTCAGGGAGATCACAATCTGTCAGCCTGGGCCCCTATCGTTCCACCTCGAAGGCGCTCACGAAGGGGGTGCCACAAGGCTCATGCCTTAGTCCTACATTATTCAATGTATATGTGGCCCCCCTTGCTGAGATTGTGCGGAAGTATGGGTTCATACCAGTCTCCTACGCTGATGACACCCAGCTCCTCTACCCTTTTAGCTCCCTTGGCCCTACAGTCAAGGAAAATTTTGCTGAGGGTATGAGGGCAGTGTCACATTGGATGGCCGCCAACTGCCTCCAATGTAACGTTGCAAAAACCGAGGTTATGCTCTTTGGCAGGGCGAGTCTTCTATGGTCTCCTGAATGGTGGCCGCTGGACCTAGGCCCAGTTCCCACTTCAAAGCCCCATGTAAAAAATCTAGGGGTCAAGATTGACCAAAAGCTGACCCTCAACGAGCATGTCAATCATACTGCAGGAATGTGCTTCTTTACCATTGGTCTTCTACGGCGAGTGTTTCCGTATCTTCCTGACACCTATAGGAAGACACTCGTGCAGACTTTGGTTACTAGCCGCCTAGACTACTGCAACGGCCTGCTGACGCTAGCAAACGCTGATGCAGTAGGTCGTTTGCAGGTGGTCCAGAATACGGCGGCTAGATTGGTCATGGGTGTGCAGGCCAGGACCCCCTCTAAGCCTTTGTTGATGGAGCTACATTGGCTCCCGATACGACAGCGCATCAGTTTTAAAATATGCTGCACGGTTCACAAATGTTTATATGGGAACAGCCCCAAATATCTATCCCAATCTGTTGAACTGTACCAACCAAGCCGCTCGCTTCGATCAAGCAACCAAGCTCTTCTGAAACCTCCTGCAACAAAAAGAGCTAGGCAGGGAGACCGAGCTTTTTCATCAGTTGGTCCTGCCATGTGGAATAAACTCCCCACCGAACTGAGGATGAACATCAATTATCTGGCCTTCAGAAAGGCGCTGAAAACACTCCTCTTTCAGGAAGCATTTCAGTCCCTTTAAAGCATCTCAGTCCCCCTAACACATGCTGGCAGACAAAGCGCGGAGATACCCCATGGGATTGATTCCAGCGCGATATAAGAAATTAAAATAAATAAAATAAAAATAAAAATAAAATATGTTGCAGGAATCTGGGGAGGCAAGGTTCAGGGTCTCCCCAAAGTACTAAATTTAGGGGCGTTACAGGGGTGTGTAGGTTGGGACCAATGGTCCTTCCTTGGGATGAGTACACCCCCTATTTTGCCACCCACGAGTGGGAGAGAGGGCATGCGCCTCTCTCTGATTGGCTATCTCCACTCATCTTCAAGATGGAGGGGACAGAGATGTGTGCTTCACCTCGCCTCCCCCACCTGAGGGGTAGGGTTGGCAAAGGTAGGCACACCTCTCTTCCTAACTTGGTTTTTCTACCGATTCTCCCACCCAAAGTGGGGGTCAGACCCGGTGGGAGCCAGTTGCTGGGGTCAGCAAAAGGCAGGGTCAGCTAACAAAGGTGGCCTTCGTGGAGCCAGCCCATCCTGGGGGAGGAGGCATGACATCTCTGCCCATGATGGACTTTGTTTTTGGATCCAGAGAGCGGAGGCCCTCTACTCAGGGGTCCAGAAACCTGTCTGGTGGTGGCAAATGGCAGGTAGCCAGTCAGGAACCACACCAGTGCTGTTCGTTTTTCAGGGGGCATCTTTAAGATGCCCTCTGAGGGCATTCTATATTAAATCCCACACTGGTATCAGTGTGGGTTTAATGTTCTGAGACATTTGCTACCAAACTTCCCAGGTTTCAGTAAAGCCATTTTGGAGCTGTGGGGTTCGTAATGACCAACTCCCAAACCATATACTCTTTGTGGCTTTACGGCACTTACAATGTCTAAGAATGGACCTATACACAGTAGGGGTACAGTGCTCATGCAACTTTACCCTCAACTGTGGTCTAGTGCACCTTGCTAGAGGGGTGCTTTTCTAGGTCCAGGGAGTGGGTTGCAGTCATGGCACACAGGGATTTGTGCAATGTCGACTCTTCACTCTTCTCAGCACCAAAACACGCAGCCTGCAATGGCATGTGTGAGTGTTTCATGCAGGGTCCCTAGGGTGGCACAACAGGTGCTGCAGCCCTTAGAGGCTTTCCCTGGTCATAGTGCCATTGGTACTCATGGTACCTTTTACAAGGGGCTTACCGGGGGCCAGAGATGTGCAAATTGTGGGTACAAAGGTGCAGTTTTGGGAAATAACACAGTTCCCAGGAACCTGATTGGCAGGGACCCAAGGCACAGTAAGTCAAAGTGCATCAGAAACCTGCCAAAAAGTGTGTGAGGGGAGTTATGCAACAGAAACCCACTTTCCTACAATGTTGCATTAATGGGGTCTCAGAATGTGCTCTCAGCAATGTGAGACACACTAAGCGCTGAAGGAATAGGAGGCACACAATGATAGACTGCCATTTAGTGACCAAGACTTCTCTAAGGTTGCCAAATATCAAGTTAGAACTACATGCAGATTGCATTACACTAGCCTCAGGGCTATGAGGGGGTGGAGATCCATTAAAAGAAGATCAGATAAATGACCGAGCCAAGCCCAGGTTTTATAGCAAGTGTTTTTTTCAAGCCCTGCATTGAAACATACTTAATAGAACTAGCAGCAAATTCCCTTCTGAACTCAAGCTATGGAGCCAACATTGACATGCCACAGAGCCTCTGCACAGTCACAAAACCTGGTAATGGTGACTAGAAGGGCAGTCATGGGATATGGGCAAAATGTGTCTGTCTGTAACGCAACTGGTGCTCATGTAAAGCGCTCTGATACCTTCGGATCTAGTTCGCACTATATGAAACTCACAAGCAAAATTTTAAAAAACAGAATTTGATAAAGTGGACCATGATCTGATAAAGCAGTTAGAGCACCAAATGTGAAACACCAAATCTGGTGGAATAGCACAATGGTTGCTGAAATGAGAAACCTATTCTCTTATATATACAGACCCCTGATTGAGTTAGATGGAGCTCGGCTGCTAAGAGCATTAACTTCCAGTCTCTGTGACTCTGAAGCCTCAGACACCTCACCTGCATCTGGAATTAAAGGAACAAGGTAGTAATCCTAAAGGTCAACCTGAAAGAATAACTGATTACAGATGGCTGATGCAGAGGACATAGATTCATGATAGAGAAGACGTTCACCTGCAAGATCTCAGCCAAACGTGGGGCTATCCAGCCAGGTACCCATGATAGAATAGCCGGCTTACCATCACAGTCAGCCTTTCTCTCTCTTGATTCCAGTAGTTTCAGTCTTGCCTCCTCAGACAACCCCAGGAGGAAAGAAAGACAGCAGTGATGAGGGTCAATTGGCACTCAGAAGCTTGGCAGCAGAATGGCAAATATTCTCTTAGTACATGAATTAGAAATAGAGCGGTCATTGAAGTTGCCGCACGAAACTACAAACATTAACCACTAGGTCAACAGTGGACATTTTACATGGCTTTTACCTAATGTGCATAAATCTAAATCTACCTCATATCTAAACTATTTGAGTATTTATTGATATTCATTGCTGGCAAAGATTGCCCTCTTGATGACAAACCCTAATCACATCACCTCCCTATTGTAATTAATGTAATTAGGTGCCAACAACAGAGAAGAGTAAGTGCAACTCAGAGCAGGTCATCCACCTCGCCAAAGCTGTGCAACCTCAAAATGTCACAGGCAGCCTCTGCAGATGCGCTGCTTGCGATTCACTCACCAGGAGCCAAGACGGGAACCAATAAGTGTTGTTGTACTCCTTAAACATCAACTCTTTTTTGACTGTAGCTCTAATCTCCTCAGCAGTGTTGAAAGACTCAGGTCTCAGGAAAGATTAATCTTCTATGACTAGAGTAACAGAGACAGTACCCTTATGGTGCTGCACTCATGATCAATTATCTGAGTTTGATAATGGAGAGCGCCACTAATAGCATTCCCAAATGTGACAGGCTCCTAGTGGGCCAGATAGTCTCAAGCATCACAAGCCAGATCCAGAAGCAATAAGGAGACAGATGCTTGCACTTCATTCTGTAAAAACAACAATGTCATAGCCTGAATATTCTCAACTTCAGCTGATTGTGGGGTGCTTTGCATCCTCACGTTCGTACTTCTCACGGCATTCTCCAGTACTTTCCCCTTGAAACCTTGGATGAAGGCAATGACTGAGTAATACATGTTCTAAGCATATTGTTTTTCCTTTGCTTTCAATCACCCCCGTTTCTAGCTCTGCAATCTGCTAGAAGGCGGTTCAGGTTCCCGTTCAGGGAGGGGTGGTGCCACAAGGCACAAATGGGCTATTGGACCACAACTGAGGAGAATGAGGTCATGTGTCCTTAGGCCTATCTACTATGGCTTAAGAAACTGGGCCAAGTACATCCCTTCTGCACTTGACTCTCAGTGTAGCAAGTGTGAGCAGTCAAAGGGTTTTCAGGGAGGTAGTGTGGGAGGCTACTATTCAGAAGTCAACAGTCAAACAAGGGACCCGATAATTCACTGTCCTGCCCAGTGCCTGTCTTAACAAAAAGACATGTACGTTAATGTTACAACGATGGGTAATAGTATACACACTAGAGGTGGTTCAGTGCAGGGTTCGATTATCGGATTATGGGTTCTCTGTAAGCACCCACCAATTTTAATGTCTTATTCCCTGTTCCATTTGTGGCCCGATATCGGTGGTATCTACTGGGATTAACAGATCATAGGTGACATTAGGCAGTGCTTTAATTTCATTAACGCACCACCATGTTAGGCAACCAGTTAGTCAATGTATGTGATATTGAGCAAAAAAGTTCATGCTAGCAATGTTACTTCCCTAACGGCAGGTGACTCCTTATAGTTCAAAATAGTGAGTCTCAGTTATTCATGTCCAGACCCCGTGTTATCAGTTCACAGGAGACACAGCCTGGGTAACAACAGATGGTACATCTACAAGGCTTGAGCTGAAATCATCTTCAGGAGCGACCTGGACTGTTGGAAGCAGCCTCACTCTTCACTTAGATGAATAGTATGGCAGGCCTGGTCAGTGGGTGCTTGTCTTCTGAAGTTGTGGCCACTGGGCCTTGTGGCAGGCTCTCTGTTATAGTGGCAACAATGATCTTCCCTGGGTATGCCACATGTAAGGCAGCAGCAGCACAAGTCCCTCCAGATATTTGCAGTAGCCGCACATGTCCCTTCAGATACTTTGCAATGTTGCTGGACAGCATACTGTTGACCTTGTTTGCAGTTTTATTTACACAGTTCACCATAGGAACTGTTCATGAAGACAGGGTGGCTTTTTCATATCTTGGGTTGGCACCGATTACACTCCTGATGTCTGTTGGCTTCTTCTGGGTACTAAACACACCAGGAACACAGATATGCTTATCCTTCTGATCAATCTCTCCTCCTGGAGGACAGGCATTTTCCTTCCCTTTCTGAGCAGGCAATCAAGGCGTCTATGAGCTGGAACCTCACAGCTTCTCCAGTTAGCTGTGCAGACTTCAGTTGTTGATTACTCACCTCTGAGAGACAGTCTGTCATGTAGACACCAGCCCCGGTCTCGTTACAGTTCTTCGAGTACTCTGCGAAGCACTACCTTCTAGTTCAGTGAAGCAAGCTGGAACAAAATGGGATGGTTTAGATACCACATTAATACTAATTTTCTAAGCAGAGGATGTGGATCCATTGTCTAAGGTAAATGAACCAATTTGGAATGGTTCTATTTCAAATTGTATTTTCTGGCTGCAGCGTAGACGTAACCTTTGTGAAGGTGATGGGTATTACACATCCCAAAATATGAGCACAATGAAGGGCAACTTCTCTGCACCTCGCTGTCATGAGCCTTCCTGAAATAGCAATGAGGGACAGACAAAAGGAGCAAGCGCTACCTAAAAACGTCCTCACCCTTAACTGAATCTGCAGACTCACCCTCACTCCTTTACCATCCACCAAATGGCAGTGCTCAAGAAGGACTAATCAGCAATCCCCTGGTAAAAGGGCATCTTTACATTTCTATGGGAATATCTGTCTCTATCCACCATCTCTCATTGTCTTGCTCCCCACCCTCTAACAATAGGAATGCAGGCAACATATTTCCATAGTCTGGGGAAGCTGTATTCCACCCTCCAACGTGTGCCTTGCTGAGCCAGGGGCCATGCACCAGTTCCAGAACTCAGACTCACCGCACACAGTTTTGCAACCATATATGTGCCACACATTCAGCAGCCATAAACACACTCAACATGGAGATCCAATGACAGCACCGTGGTCTGGCTGTTATATTGCAGCAGAACTTTATATCAGTGATTCTATAGGCCACTGAAAAATGTTCTGCGAAGGGGGCAGAACTCAGCGGGCAAGCTACTCCAACATACTAAACCCTGGCATCACACTACTCAGCCCTATTGCTTCTGCACTGACTTACAGTTCAATTGGAACATGTTCAAGGCACTGTGACTAATGCATTCTAAGGAATTGGAACGAGGATTTCTTCATCAAAAATATTAGACCCTTTGTCCTAGACACAGGCTTCGTTCTAACTGACTTTTACAAATTAAAGTGCATGCTTCAACAAACTAGACTTGGAAGTTACTCATTTTCAGTTCACACCAGCAAAACTTTGTAACTCTCTCGACTGCAAGGTATGGAAAGTACAAAACGACCTTGCTTCGCTTTCAAGTAGGCTATAAAAGCAATGGTTCTACAGACTTCAATGCCTTGAGTGATCCTTAATATCCAAAAAAAACACCTACCAACTACTAAAATACACCAACTCTCGGCACAACTGACTACCCACTAAAAGGACTATGCATTTTGAACAGGAGAGGATACACTTTGAGCAGGTGGACTCTCTGGCATAAGTACTTTGAATTCTATTAGCATGGTGTCCCAAGCTATTGCAATAGGGCGGTTGCGAATTCTACGTGTTTCTTCCCCTTGGGGCACATAATTCTCTGTTTCACCCCAAAGTTGCAAGTTCCTGCAACATTGTGCGAAAGACAGTGGCCACTGAGCTCGCCACTGAATGGTCAGCAGGTGCTTACCCAAGAGAAGCACTAGATTCGCAAACCGCACCCTCACCTTAAGTCTCTTCCTTCTGGGAAATATTCCCAATGCTGTTGCTTGTCATGAATTGAGTATCGTGAATTCTGTGACAGTAGCCTATACAGTGTGCATGGAGTGCTAGAATTCAGCTCTTTAGAGCATGTGTTTAAAGTCTGCTAAATGGCTCGACATCTGGGGCAGCTAAGATTTGTCATTGGGAACATACGGTTCGGTCTGGATGGTGTGAGATAAGCCCAATGAAGTAACATTAACTAAATATGTTTAAATCATGCATTTCTGGGTGATTCAAGTGCCCGTGTCATTCCGCATTGGGTATGGGACGCCCCAGATCCTCCTACCATTCCTGAAGGAGTTTCGTTAGTGAGACCCCAATGCGTTCTTTAATCGCTTTATAAAACCATGTGATAAGGTGTCATCCTTCTCACATGGTGTGCAGGGTATGGATTACTGCATGGGTGGGTGGCTCTACATCAATCTCACCTCACAGCAACCTAAGGACAACCAATAACTGTACTTGAAGAACAAAATGATTTGGCAGAATATTATAATCATGACATAACCTGTCAAATTGCAGTAAATTACTGTCAATGAACAAATTCCCTACTGTGTCAATGGAGTGTTCATGCCAGGTTTCAATCTGGTCAGGAGTAAAGAACCCAACGGTGCCAGGTAGACACTGGTGTGGCATGGCCGGTGAATAGGGTAGTATATGCCTAGTGAGCAGGAGGACTCTAGACATGCACTTCCAAACTATCCACAAATGAAGTGTCCATGAATGTGGTATTCTAACGGCTGATCAGGGCTCAAAAAATCATTAAAATGTTACTAGTCCTGCAGGTCTAGTAACCTGAATAATCTACTCGCCCTCACTGTAATGTACTTGACTCGTAAACTGGTCTCAAATTGTGTGATCCTAGGCAAATATTTTGTCTTATGGAGCCGCCGTGTTCTTTATTATCACATAAGGGGGCACCTTCAAATATGCAAGTTTGCTATTTCTGCTGTGGAAAAAAACTCTTTATTTACTAGACTAAATGTTTGCTCCATGTATAATAATAGTCAAACCAACATATGGGGTACACATGATCCCTGGCTTGCCTCTTAGTTCACTAACAGCATTGTCATCTGGGCAGTAGCAGGAATAATTCCCAGTTGAACTTAAACAAAAAAGGTGGTAGAGGAAATCTGCGCAGGGCAATGCACAATTATCTCCAATTCAAATAATCCTATCAGTACTAAATGCCTGAAGGTCACCATACAACGACCACCCTACGTTGTAAAATGTAGACCTAAGTCCACATATAATACAATTATTAACAATGGGCAACCTGAGCAGAAAGCACAAAGGTAGAAGCACAAATAAAGTTCAAGTATCAGTCTTTAGTATTTTCTTCTGGCTTTATTCCAAGCACTTAGGGTAGACATCCATATTTCAATCTTCTTGACACTTGTAGTCCAAGCCACAAACCATGCCAACTCGTGTTTTGTCTATATGGATGTAATTTACCGACTTCATCAGGGCTAAAGAAAAACTCATCATAATCTCCGTACTCAAAAAGTAAAAATAGAATCACAAATGTCCAGAATTAACCTTAAAATTCAAGTTCACTCCAAAGTGTCAAACTAATAGTACAGATCTGTTGTTCGCAGCGACGTAGCGTTAAAGGAGGTCACAATGGACCATATGTCCTTAATCCGGTATTAAGAAAAGGAAAAGTATTCCTCATGTCCTCCGCAGCATATTGCCTATTCATGTTTTAAAACTCGCTTTTCATAAATATATTACTAAAGTATGATGAGGCACTGCACTGTCATTTACAGATAGCACATTTTAATGGCCACAAACCTTTCCCACTAACATGTAGTTTTACTGATAAAACTATATAGCGCATACACAATGTTTGAAAATTGGGTTTCAGCTCCTATAAATAAAAAATGTCACCAGAGAATTACAAAAATGTGTCTTCATAACTAGTAAAATATATTTGAAATGTTTGAACAGTTTACTTATTAGCTATTTCAGTGTTATGTTAGAAAAAAATATTGGCATCTTACAACCTTTCATTTCACATGCTGTGCACAACGAGATTGTCAGGCAGTTCACTTTAAAAATCCTTCAACTTCAGTCACAGACGGAAAAGTAAATGTAGGCAGACTTTTGACTCCTGTCTCTGAAAGCCGAGCAAATCAGACAAGTTAACAGGATTTAAAGGCATCTATATTGCTCAATCACATTGTGAGCAAGCAGAAACCCTGTAGTCAGCCCCTGGCGAGCAGTCCTTAAAATATCTTGTCCTGATTAAATCTGGCTTAGTATTACGGGGGGGGGCGAGTGAATTTTTCAAGCCCTGTGGATGAACAAACTGTTGGCTAACATGCAGTGGCAAGAGACCATCCCCTATACTATTTCCATAGAGATTATTTCCAGACAGCCATTTTACCACACATTGCAGCTGTGCAGCCAAATAATAACCCTCAAAAGACAGCACCTCCAGTCCAACGCTCCCCACAGGTAATTTTAGCTTGTTTAAGGCCCCCCTGCGTCTTCCGTTATCCCAAAGCAGATCCCCTATCACGCTCCAAATCAACAAAAATCACCGTTTGGGAAAAACCAGGACATTTACAAAGTAATACAGTAAATGGGGAAGGACAATCAGATTAGTAAGAGCGACTCTACCCGCTAGAGCCAAGGGCAGCCGCTGCTAAAAGAGCATTCGCGACTTGAGTGCCGTTAACGCTGCTGCGGCCTCTATAAGTAACATGTTGCAAGAAAGAAGCCAAGCAACTCCCTGCCGGTAACACAATGGTGCCTTACTCATCCTTACTCTTGTAGGACCAAGCAGGAAGCAGAGACAAGCAAGAAGCAGAGACCGTGACTTGGACAGCTGGATCAGCTCCTCAGACCCTAACTAGTGACAAACACTTCCCCACACTAACTATGCAGCACAGCTCCGGGGAAAGAGTGGTCAGGGAGGCAGGACATCATTTCTTATTACATATCACACATATGCTGTATAGGTAGAACACTTTCAAAACTACTGTCAAATGTATTGTTTTCTTAAACCTCAGTATATTGTGTTTTTAAAGCTATTGTAAGGGTAGCCACATCTGTGTTTAACCCAAGACCTATTTTATGGTATAAATTTCCTTTGGGGCCAGGCCACTCGTAACATCTACTCTTGGCCTGCAGGGAGCACTAGTTGCAAACTCAGCCAAAGGCACAGACCAATATTAAGGTGAATAGGGCGAGAGCCGAGATGGTCGGAATACACAGCTGCTCGGGGTACACTACACAGACAAAGTGAAGGGAGGTGTGAGGAGCAATGCGTGGGGAGAAGGAGAGAGGTAAAACGGGGCAGCTGAGGGACAGAAAAAAAATGAAAAGAAAGGGCCTGCACTTCCATGGACAGCAAACGCTTAAATGCCACAAAAAACATACAAAAGGAAACATTGTTCCCTGAGGTCAACAGTGGAAGGGAGCAACTCAACCAATGAGAACACTGCGAGAACAAAATACCCGGGTAGGACAAACACGAGTATAGGGAGGAAAGCATTCAAATCAGGACTCATCTGAGACCGAAAGCAAAGTCATTGAATCATGAGCAAGGGCTGCCCCAAAGCCCACTCAAAATATATCCTATATATTGAAACAACAGGTCCGCTTACAAACAGCTAAGGCAGCCTGTAGCCAAGACCTAAAAAGAACCC
Source organism: Lissotriton helveticus (assembly GCF_964261635.1). Lineage (NCBI taxonomy): Eukaryota > Metazoa > Chordata > Amphibia > Caudata > Salamandridae > Lissotriton > Lissotriton helveticus. Next base: position 952,388,049 of record NC_136067.1, on the reverse strand, counting down.
TGATAAGTGCAAACTGTTTTGCCTTTCACCTGATGATTTGCTTCCAATAAACGCGTGTTTACATTTCTGAAAAGAGTTAAATACATCCATTACAACAAATCCAATAGCAGCAACTCCCATACATTCCTGATTGAAGCCTTGTATTTTGACATTGGATTTCAAAAGTCTGAAGACTTCAGCATGGTGCCTGGCTCCAGCTCATTGTAAGGTTCTTTAGACCCTCAAGCCCAAAACTCGCAGAGCTTTCCTGTGGCCTCTGTCTGCCACCCACGCTATAGCCTCATGCATCATGATTTAAAGATAAAATATTAATGATGTAAAACAGGAAAGTGAAAGAAATACCCATCTAGTGGCTAAATTGCTCAACGTGAAACTAGAAAACCTTGGATCAATTCTGGCTTGTCTGCTTGAATTGTGTGGTCCTGGACAACTATCTCTTGTGCTTGATGTAATAGATTATAATCTCGCTCCGTATAGAATAAGAAAGTAAGTCACATATATGGCGCAAATGACAATTTATCAGCTTCAGTTCCCCACTGGCAGTGTGTGTAGTGTGTGTATGTGTGTGTGTGGGGGGGGGGGCACATGAATGTTCATGTTTTAGAAACTATAACTTTTAAAAAGTGCCTCCCAATGAAGCGATATCACCTGAAGTACTAAGGTGACACTTTTCCACACGCTAAAGAATTCGTTTTTCTTTGAATATTGACGAGCATTTATCATACATCTATGTTTGGTGAATGAATTACAAGCCAAACATTTTCATGGTTCGACAACTGTACGGGCGCCATGCCAAAGCAGACACTTGGGTCGGCTCTCTCTCCCTCAAAAGTCCTCAGGCACAGGCGTTGTGCACAGGAAGGCACAGTTGTCAAAAGTAGGGGAACCTGATATTCATTATTTGAAAGGTTGGGTGTTCGGACCTAGCTCTGCACGACAACTCTTGCTACAAGACTGAGACAGCCTTCAAAAATTGCCAAATCCGTTCACTGAAAGCCCGAGCATTGACAGCCCGCTCATTCATTCGAGGGTGAGAGAACTGTGAAACCAGAAGGGAGGGGCGATTTATCTCAAACTAGACAGACAAGCAGAGCTCACGGCGTGAAGCAGCGACAGCTTACAATGTGACAGGACTGACAAAAGACTGATTGAGAAAATAAGCCCTTTACGCTCACGTGTAAAGACATTACATGCATTTGACATGAATTAGCGGTAATTCAACTATTTGATTAAACAGCACACGAATATGTAGAAAATACATTTCACTGGCACCTCACCTTATTTGTGAAGTAAAAAGCAAAATAAAAGAAGCAAAAGACGAGACCGACAGCTGGTCTCTTTATATACATCTGTCTAAACATTACTCGTCCGGCGTGCAGGGGAGGAAGAGATTTCTTTCTCCTGTTGTGCAGGACCAGGAAATCAGCTGCACAGGAGCGCTGCCATGACAGACATGTTGGCGTTCACACTGACCGCTTACAGTGATTTAAACAAGCCGTGAGCTTGCACTCACCCGAACTTCCGGTGTGTCATACTGTATGAAACTAGACAAGACAATGAAAATCATATGGCTATTTAACATAAAAAAACATTAGTTACTGTTTGGCTTTTCCATAATTATTATAAATCCTTCTTGCAAATAAACATTAAAGACCCGTTTTCTGGCCTGGTATGGAAGTAATAGGAACCGCACCAAAAGTGTCAAACGCACCACATCGGGACGGGAGGAAGATCCCCTAGAGAGGATGAGAAACAAGCCGTGAGCGTGCACTCTCCCGAACTTCCGGTGTCGGGATGTGCAAGCTCACGTCCGTCTTATGCGCCCACGGAGTGGATGGCCGGCCCAGAGGAGCTGGTGGCAGCAGAAGTCAGGCGGAGTGGCGGCTGAGGCCGCTGATGCGGTAAGTGGGGCTTGGGGGGCTTGGCACGTGTGTGTGTGTGTGTGTGTGTCTGCGCGCGCGCGTGTGTGTGTGTGTGTGTCTGTTTGCGCATCTGTCTCTGTGTGTGTGCATGCCTTCGTAAGCGCGTCCACAGACCCTGGTAGGCTCGTGCACCGCTCTGTCTCCGTTGAGAGCGAACTCAGTGACAATAGGTCTCGATGCCGAGACCTAAAAAAAGGAAAGAATAGGGGAAAAGTAAAGAAAAGAAAAAAAGAGTTAATAAAAAGTAGTTTTAAAGTAACCAAAAGTAGAAAAAAACACAAAATATAGATGTAGAAAAAGAGAGGGATAGAAAATGAGTAAAAAAGATTAAAAAAAACTTCAAACAAAGAAAGGATGGCAAAGATTCAAGCTGGATACAAAAAGCATGCCCAGGACCATAGAAATGAATAAAAAACATGAATCCCCCGACCATTGAGGACCGCGTGGGTAAGTGTGCGCGATATTTCTCCTGCGAACACGCAAAAATGAAAACGAACACGTAATTGAGACCCGCACGTAGGAATTGCACAACGCGAGCATGCAACTGGGGCCTGGAACTGGAAATACGCAACGCAAACACGTGAAACAAGATGGCCGCGCCCATGTACGACCTCATGGGTAAGTTCGCGGTCATTGCGGTGAAAAAACGCCTGCAACACTCACAGCGCCCCGCGAACATGCAAAAAAAAATCACTCGAATTCTTCGCGCATTTCGCCCATACTTAGTATGTTTGCTCCTGGATCCACCAGAGGAATCTTCCCTTCAATCGATGTGGAATCTACCTCTCACTGTGGGTCACTACAAGTGCTGGCACTGCAAGGCTTGCACCATGACAATTCAGACTAAACAACTTGTCTTTAAGCAACACACGATCGATCTCAAGTCCTTCACCAACTGCAATACGTCCAAAGTCATTTATGGAATCATCTGCCCCTGCAACAAAATCTATGTTGGCAAGACACAACAGAAGGTGAAAGCATGCATACTACAGCACCAGAGTAGGATCAGATGTGAGGTGCAGGGAGCCCCTCTGGTGGAACACTTCAAAAACGCTAACCATGGTCCCGAGGATTTCAAATGGCTAATCTTAGAAAAGGCAGAAGTAGGTCCGAGAGGGGGCAATATTGAAACAATTCTCAATGTCCGTGAATTTAAATTGGTTGTCAGATTAGATTCTATACATGGGGGACTCAATGAACTTGATACCAGCCAAGCACAATTGGCATGTCTAACAACAGACTCTTGATAAGCTTGCCACCCCAATTTTGAAACATTTTGTCAGTTCCTTCCAACACTGCAATACCAAACTAAGCAATCTCTCCCTTCTATCATCAATATATCCCTCAATTCAGCGATGTTCTGGTATGTTGTTTTTACTTGTAATTTTTGGACATTCCGCCTCTGTTGTCATTATTATTTTTTCTACGAATTGACAAGCTTGCGGCCTCACCACAATGAGACTACTGTATGTGCCTCCATTGAATAATAATGTTTGGGCCTCTGGTATATAGGTTTTTTCAAAGTTAAAATTGGCTAGCTTGAGGTCTCGCACCCATGAGATTAGTGCACGTGTCTCTACTGAATAATAATGTTTAGGCCTTTGTTATATAGGTATTTGAATATTATTTGAACTAACATGCTGTCCCATCAATCTCCCTGTGACAGCCAGGCCCATATGTGTCTTTTTATTTTTATTTTTAATATTTATTCAACAGTCAGCTGTTTTTATTGATGTTAGACTAATGATTAACACCTATTATGGAGGTTTCTCTTAGTCAACCGGTAAGGATTACAATGCCTTTATTTACTTAAGATCTGCCATCTCTGACGGCAGTCTTTCCACCATGACTACGTGAGGATTCCGTCCAGTCCGTTTTACGCGGCAGAGCGCGTGCACGTCACCTTGACGTTTCACTTGCTTTATAACCAGTATCTGGCAGTCTCTGAGCTCCTTCGACGGAGACGGACTGTTGAGTGAGATCAGAGGTAAGAAGCGCCGCTCAAGCACTAAAACTTTACGTTGCTCACAGCTAGATCATGCAAAATAGCTACCTCTTTTTATTACAGGCCCCAACTCTTTATTTAACGGGATGCATTCCACCATGCCACGGATGCCCAGCACAAGACCATTACACCTTGGCATCCAGCACTGCAATACGATTGCTTTTTTAACAGCACTCACTTTGTCAGAGGCGCTTACGGCACTCCAGCATTGTGCCTTACAGCCATTAGCTCTACCTTAAATTTGTTCTGTAATATTCTTCCTGTTTAATAGTCAGGTTGTGACATGGGGTCCTTCTCCTTTTGTTTATAGTAAACCACAACACAGCAAGTGAACCTCCCGGTCCATGCTAATTTGGTTGATATTGTCTTGGACTTTTACAGGCCACTCAACTTTATCCACAGAAGGTTTGAGATCGTCCATGTCTCTAATTCTTTATTTACCCTAAATAGGGATGATTTTCTCTGATGGGTCTTTATTCACATTGCAGGAGCCAACCCTCCGCTCTCAACCAAGGCGAGCCTACGGGCCCCATTCTTATTCCTACACCCAGTGTCAAGGGTGTCTCGGTAATAATAATATTATTTAGCCTTTTACTCCTATTTTGGCATCATACAATGCCATTTAACTTAAGACTTATCATTGTTTCTCATTCTTCCCAGGTGCCCCTATACTCTAGTCCTGAGAAAGACCCCGCCGTAAGGAATTTACCAGCCTACACTCAATTTGGTGTCAAAACGTCGACCGTGTTGTCGTTCTATGCCAGCCATTATCAACAGTGATTTGTAACTGGGATACTTTCTTTGTTATGGCAAAGTTAAACAGACTATTACTCCTTGTGGCTTACACATGCCACCTTTTTTTATAATCAATTTCGTAATTATGACGATGTCACCATCTTTTTCTCTCACCTTTATGACCCTCACTTGATGCACTTTTACCTCCCCTTTTCCTTTCTCATACTGCTGTGGGGCACTTGTGCAACGTGTTTGGAATTATATCGTGACTAACCAGTACTTATCATTGTTCATGTGATTAAATAACATTGAACCAATTTCTTTCCAAGGTACCAGTTTGATTTTGATTAAATTGTTTTCAATGTGTACTTGTTCCTAGTCTGTTTTCACTGAGACCGCTCACTAATGTACTATTTGATACCCAGGTTCCAGTGATTGTTTTAGGTCTACCCTTTGTTTATAACCACAATACTAAATAGTAGGCCTAGGGACTCCACTGCAGTAGACGCCCTCCTCTAGCTACAATTCAAGAAGTTCAAAAAGAAAGACTCATCACTTTTGAAGAGCCACCTGTAAGGAATGAAGGACTAAGCAACAATGCTATGGAACTTGTTCCACTTGAACCAGACATTCATATTCAAACTGAAAATCTGAATAATTCACAAGTTGCAATTAGACCGAATACAAACGTCTACATCAACATGCCTTGTCGAGAGGAAAACAACATTTCAACCAATACCAATGCAATTCCAACAATTTATCGAACAGCTTCTGGCTATTTCATTAACTTTGATACGTTTTCCCTGTATCCAAGCGAGCCGGAAACTACGCCAGCCAAAACACCATTCAAGCAAGAATTAAAGAACTGTCTTCAAAAGACATACCTGGTATCACCTTGGATTGAACTCTGGGTAATTTCTGGGATATTGTTTTTTTCTTTTCTGGCTAGGCTTAGTATTGACTTTTAGTATGCTTATCATTTCATTTCATTTCAATAAGCTTTATTCGGTTCATTAAAACAACCATAAAAGCACATGCACAGAAACACCAATAAAAACTCATTGCTATACAGTTGGTATTAAGAAAATCCGCCTAGTAAAAAATACAGTTAAAACATCATACTTTTCCTTGCTTCAACACATTTAAGAAGATAAGTTGCAGTATAAAAACATACATCCACTTCTTGCATTAGAATAATTAACCTCATAGCAGTATCAATAGTGAAAGTGGAGTATTTTAAAAATAGTGGTTTTAAAAATGCAATACGGAAGTTCTTGTACAAATCACAAATCAGGTGCTTTGTTTGGTGCGGTCATCACACGGACAGGGGGAAGATGGGTAATCTTTAATACGTGGGAAAGCTACCAGGTGATGGGCAAACCCAAATCTCAGCATGGTGAGAACATATCTGTGGGAGTATCGGGTTACCTGTCTCAAATAAGTTTGGAAACCCTCCGTATCTGAGTAACGAAAATAGAATTGGCAAGTAGATAACTGTTCAATAGTGTTAATCTTCCTTCTATTTCTGTAAGACAGGAACAAGTTCTTTATTTCTGATTTGGTCTATTCTACTGTAACGGTAGGATCATCCACAATATTTAGATTAAAAATGTCATTAAAACTATGGACAAAATATTTCAGCCAGGGAATCTTAGGCCAATTATCCAGTCGGAGACAGTCTTGGATTATTATTCTGTTAAAAGCAGTCTCCTCCTTACACCACATTAATCTCCAGGTCAATAGGGGCCTATGTGCTAGTAGATCTGACAGGTAGGTAATACCAACTTCCCTGTGGATAAGTTCTGTTGATGCTGAGGGCTGTAAACTACGTTTTTTAAAAACATATTTTCCACGGTTTGCAGTTTATAATTAGAACATTGACCCCAAACTCCTGCACCGTATAGTGCGATAGAGGTACTTCTGGATAAATATATATGTAACATATCCCTAATTCGGCGGTCACCCAGCTTTGCTGCAAATCTAAAAACATCATGGACACTTTTGGCCATCTTTGCCTGAACGTTCAACATTTCTTGTGACCATGTACCGTCCCCTGCAAATGTTATCCCTAAATAACAGAATTTATCCACAGTCTCGATTTTCTGCCCTTCTATAAAAAAAGGTTTAGTTTTTTTGCTGTTTTGGCCACATACCATAGCATAGGTTTTACTCTTGTTGATCACCAATTTTCTCCCTTTCATAAAATCAACAAATGCATCAAGAAGACGCTGGAGGCCTAGTGGGGTCCTAGACAAAAGCACCGCATCATCCCCATATAGCAGCACCGGCACATCTATGCCATCCGCCTGTGGTGCATCCGATTTAACTCGCTTAAGGACTGTGTCAACCTCATTAATAAAAAAGTGTAAAGAGTAGAGAGGCTAAGACACAGCCCTGTCGGGTGCCACATCTTACCTTAAATTTAGGGGTGCATTCCCTCCATGACCAAACTGGACAGATTTTAACAGTCGTTCATAGAGCCTTGCCAAAAAGAAAATTATAGGTTCTGGGGCTCCAAGAGCTAGAAGGGTTGGCCATAGGATGGAATGGTCTACCAGATCGAAGGCACTACTGAGGTCAGCAAAGCATATATAAAGGGACCCTTGTTTGGCACATGTATATTTACCAATTAATACGTCTAAATTAATGCATTGTTCTAGAGTACCTCACCCTTTTCTAAAACCATATTGCGATTCTGCTAAAATCCGATTATCCTCTGCCTATTCTTCTAATCTTACCAGTAAAATCTGTTCATTATTTTAATGGAGGAATCTAATAAAGAAATCTGACGGTAATTTTTCGGGTCCGATTTCACCCCCTTTTTAAAAATTGGAATAATGGTCGATTCGCCCTACGTAGGGGGGGGCTCCTTCCATAACAGCAGCATTAAATACAATGTTCAGGAGGGGGCCCCATAGAGAGGGTATTGCTTTATATACATCAATAGGCACCCCGTCCGGGCCCGGGGCCTTTCCTTCCTTGCTGTTTTTGATACCTAATTCCACTTCTTCTAAAGTTATATTTAACGGTATGATAGGCCAGGTACCCAAATATTAGGATTATTACCAGTATCTGTTTTAAAAATACTCAAAAAATGGGCAACCCATGTCTCACTATTCACGCTTGATGTCAGTTCAGGCATTGTTTCATCTTTTAAAAAGGGGGAATTAACTGTGGCCAGAATAATTGGCAGTCAGAAGTATCCGCGGCCTGGGTAAGTTTATTCCAGGCCTCCTCTTGCAATTCTCTCTTCCTTTGGTTAAGGATAGCTTTATAATCTGATCTTAACTGCCTTACAAGCATCGTGTTCCTAGGCTTACTTACCAATGCTTGTTTTAACTGGGTAAGTGAATGCGTACAGGCATGATTAAACCAGCCCTTTTTCGGAATAAACTCCTTTTTAGATGCTATGGTCAGAATAGAGTCAATAGTGTTATTTATTTTGCAGAAATTCGCTAAAATCCATGCGGGCGCATTATTAACATCCAGATTATTAATTATCTCTACATAGCTATCAGTAACTATATTTTTCAACCTTCTTTCCGGGTTCACCCCTTTCCATTTAATTCTTACCCCGTTGGGTCTACACGGTGCAATATAGTCCACAATTACTGCTGTATTAGCGGGCGTATTTTCCCAAATATCTACTTTCATTATAATACAGTTATGGTCACTAAACAGTGATTCTTCAATCCTCGGGGTAGTACACATAGAAATAATGCTAGCTGATACCAAAACATGGTCAATAATGGTGTTAGCATTTCTTCCTGTAAAAGTGGGGACCAAGTTCCCCAAACTGTCCCTTGCACACTGTATAATGTCCAAATCGTGATTAGCAATACAGGTATTAAGGGTTTCACCGTATAAATTATGGGGAAAATGGGTACTGTCATCTCCTAAGTCATTTCTGACCCCACACACCCTAGTATTAGAGAACGAACAGACGGCAATATTAAAATCCCCCACCCAAATTATGTCAAACATAGCATCATTGCCCATACTTAGCTTAGCAATTACATTTTCCAGTTCCAGAATAACTTTGGACCGAGAATTGTCAAACAGATTATTATAAAAGTTAATTAGGAGAACGTCACGTACATGTTTTTGATGCAACCAGAGTACCTGGGAGTGACAACCAATATTAATATGCCTTTTTACTGCTATACGCAAGTTAGTTGACATTAGAATTAAAAGTCCCCCCTTGGCTCTTCCGGCCACTGAGCTGAGAGCAGGTATATCATATGATACGAACCCTTCAAAGCTAACAGAACCTGTGCACCAAGTCTCCTGGAGTCAAATAATATCATGGGAATTAAGAAAATCTGACCATTCTAACATTTCCGTCTTTCTAGTCAGCCCAGCAATGTTCCAGGTGGCTATTAAAAGTCCTCTTAGGTTGGCTGATTGAATCTTCATAGGTCAGCCTTTGCTCTGTACTCTCCTGACTTACATCTGCTATATACTTAATCCCAAAAGGACTTGTATATCCCACAATACCCAATTCCACTGAATTGTTCTTTCCAGGAATCTCTCTACCCCTACTGTCCGGTCTTTCCATTGTATAACTGTCCTAAATCAGTCAATCGTTCTCCTCCAGATTACTGAGGGATTGAAAACGGTTATAAACAGGTAAATTAAAGTGCGACTAGTAAGATGTTGATCTATTTATTCTTTGATATTCCTGATTTGGCCTTCTAAACAGTCCTTGCTTAAGATGATTATAGAAAAAAGCATGTGGTAGTAAGGAAATGCACTGGTCATTAACTGGCAGAGATATCGCTCTATCCAGAGAGATTCTTGGGAAATGCATGTTCTTAAAATTAATAATGACACAGTCTCCCTTTATAGACTTTTTTGAGGGGCCTATCCAATTTACTCTTCTCGTAGTGAGAATCTGATCTGAATAGTTGAATGGAAAGCCGCAATTATGATTGAGCCAATATATCGTTTTATTCTTAAGTGAGGCATGTGTCTCTATATGTGTCGGGCTAAGTGGGGGGACATTCGTTAATATTGCTACGTAAGGAGCACAATCGGGGGGGTAAATTGATGGCACTACAGCGCCCTCCCGCTGTTATCACTTTCTCTGACCCAGTAGTGGCAACAGGTGTTTCTTCCGTACTCCCAGTATCTCGATTGGCGGGATCATGAGTCTGATTGCCCCCTACTGGGAACTTGTTAGCAGCACGGGGTACAACATTGTCTCCCGTGATCGTAACCTTGGACGTAGAGTCAGTAGAAGGTCCCTTAGGTCTAGCTATTCCTGAATCACTTCCAGGTTGAGGGCAATCACTACATTTAATAGTGGTTACTTTAAACAGCTCATTCTGGGTTGTCAAATCTCCCCTGAGCCTAGTCACTTCCTCATAGATTATATCTATTTTATCATATAGGGGTTTAAGGTATGTTTCAATCTTTCCTGCCAGCACATTAATAATCTGATTTGCCAGAGTATCGTTTATCATCCCAATGCTGGCTGTTTGTTCCCTTAGGGAAATAATGGGGGTAAGTTTTATAGCTTTTCTTATCGCCCTCTGTTTAGGCTGTTTGAGCTGTGATTTCCTGCAGCCCCGTCTTTTTCTAGGGGTTGGCAGATCCGTAATAACCATTGAATTAGGGGTATTTTTGGGCTCCGGGGTCTTAAAGTCTGATTCAATATCTGCACAGTCTACAGTATCAATGTTAACTATACCAACACCGATGCTAGACTCCACGATGGGTTCATTCAAACTAACTGGAGTGGGTAAACTACTAGCACCTAGGGAGATTCGGCGTTCAGCCCTATCAATTTCAACATTGATGGCGCTAACCGCCTTCACCAGAAACGATTCTATGGTTGGACCCACAGATGCGGGATTATTTTCAGTACCTTTACACTTCGACATATTAAAAAGTGGCGTAAGAGATACTGTGGCGCTAATATCAGTATTAAGATGGAATACGAGGATATTTCGAACATTACCGAAAACCGAGCAAGTACATTTGCGTTTTCCACAGAGGAGACAAATAGGATTTACTCTCTGATACAGGAAGCAGATCCTACAGCTGCGGGCACCTTCTCTTCACAGAGTTTACTGAAACAATTGTTATACACTAGCAAGAGAATTATCAATCAAAAACTTCATGCAGGAACATTAATTAGATATCACAAAGATCAGAGAATACCAAGAGGGCTACGAATTGCTCTAAAGCCAACGTTGTGCAGGAACAATCCAAAATTCACAGAACGGTGGTATGAGATACTGAACAAATGTTCATTGGATTTGATCCTCTTGATAGTGGAAGAATTATCTAAAATCATCGAAGATCTTGATAAAGACATTAAACGAATCCAAAACAATTTGGAGAACAACCTATCAAAGGAAGACCTAGACAAAGCGCTGGAAGACATATCTATTCAGCTAGACAAATACACAAGAGAAATAAACGACAGAAAGATTCGCAAATACAAGCGCGATACTGTTGATTATAAACTCGGGGAAGTGTACAACTGGGCAGAGGTATATGCCCAGAGACGACAACAAAGACCATCTCAAAATCCTTCCTCAGATGAAGGTAGTTCGACATCATTTGACTCTACGCAAAGAGACACACAGAGAATGGATAGACGGGGTAAACATCAGGACAACAGAACCGACCTTCCCAACACCTCTGCATCAACTACATCAGAGAGGCCTTTTTTAGGGAGAGGCCAAAGCCAACACGTCGAACCAGGAGGAGCAAGAACACAAAAAGATTCAGGTTCGTCAATTGCCCAATCGACACGCAGCAAAACAACCTAGTGATTAACATCTCTAAAGAAAAATTGTCTAAGAACCAAATTTCAGTGTTACAACATGGTCTAACTTTTGTACCTACGTATAAAGCAAACGAACTTGAAGTTGAAGTAAGTTTTTTTAAGTTCATGAGGACCCTTCGGTTGAGACATTTTTTCACAAATGTGGTAACTGAAAAAAAAACCTTCTACACAAACTGAAGATACTTTATTAGGACTAAGAAGCAAAAGTACGTATCAAGCACCAGTGAGCCACAAAATTTTGGATTCTTATGAAACAATCACGTTGAATGAAATTAAAGAACTTTTCAAAAAACCCAGTTCAAAGCGCTCAAATTTGTCTGCGCACGAAACTCGAGCCATAAATCAAATCTCTGAAAATCGCAAAATCAAATGTTGTAAAGCAGATAAAGGAGGCGCAATTGTCGTGATGGACATGGAATATTACACTGACAGTGTTCAGAAGCAGTGTTCAGAAGCACGTGTACGATGAAAACCTTTATATGACACTTCCTAATGACCCCACTAACACCTTCAAAGAAACCTTGACCATCATCATTGATAAAGCTGTTGAGATGGGTACTATAACCGAACAGGATAGACGCTTTTTGACCCAAGATCATTCATATGCTTCCGAAGATACATAAAGATCTGACAAAACCCCCCTTTAGACCGATCGTGTCGACAAGGGGTTCTATCCACGAACCAATAGGTAAATACCTAGATCAACATCTCCAACCACTTGTTCAAAAAATAACCACCTACTTGCGGGATACCACCGACTTTCTCATTAAACTCAGAGAGACAGAACTGGATGACACTATGGAAACAACCATTTGCACTATAGATGTATGCTCATTATATACCTCTATCCCCCATAATAGAGGCATTGAAGCTCTAGAGTCATTCTTAGTCAATCACAACATCAAACAAGAACTAAAAATGTTTCTGCTGGAACTACTTCACTTTACACTGTACCACAGTTATTTTTCATGGAATGATCACCATTTTCAACAGTTGGCTGGAACCTCAATGGGGAATTGCGCAGCGCCCAGCTACGCAAATCTTTTTATGCACCGATTGGAACTTGATTACATCCTTGAAAATCCTAGATGGCAACACAAGATTAAAAAATATTGGAGATACATAGACGATATCTTTCTTATATGGAAAGGTCCACCAACAGACATAACAGAATTCATGAATGATATAAACAGCATTGACGATCATATACAATTTACCCACACCATCAGCTCCGGCTCTATTCCTTACTTGGATGTTCTAGTTTCCATACAAGACAATTGTTTTCAAACCGATGTTTATTTGAAAAATACCGACAGGAACAGGTTGCTGATCTTTGACAGCTGTCATCCATTGTCACTTAAACGTCACTTACCTTACTCTCAACTTTTGAGAATGAAACGAATATCATCAACCAATCAAATCTTCGAAAGGAATGCAGAATCAATGATCGCAAAGTTTCGAGAGAGAAAATATCCAGTTACTATCTTGGAAGAAGCTAAAGCCAGAACACAAGTTATCCCAAGAGAGGCACTGTTGAAAATCAAGAGCAAGGAAACAAACCAGAACAGACCAGTATTTGTATCAAAATTCTCAAGTTCAAGCAACCTAATCAAGAAAACCATTCTGAAAAATTGGGAGATGATTGAGAAGGAGCCAGATTTTAAAGGAATTTTCACCAAACCACTATTCGCTTATCAGAGATCCAGGAATATAAAGGATCTCATCGAAAAAGACACACCAAACAAAAAAGAAACATTTTCTGGAACAATCCCTTGCGCCAACTGTGGGCATTGCAACAACATAATCCGTGGTAACACTGTTAACCATCCAACCACAGGTAAAATCATAAACTTGTTCACGAATGCTACATGTGACTCAAAAAATGTGGTATACTTATTAAAATGCCCATGTGGATTGGCTTATGTGGGCAAAACGGAGAGGAAAATGAAAACCCGAATGACAGAGCACAAGAGTACCATAAGGAACAAATCTACAAAGGCACCAGTAGCTGTACATTACATCACTAACAATCACAACATTAGCCAAATTCGTTTTTTGGTTTTGGAGTGTGTTCCTGTTAAACAAGGCTGTGATAACAAGAAAAGATTGCTCCAACGCGAAATATTCTGGATCAAAAAGTTAAATTCCTGCCACCCCACGGGGCTCAATGAACGTCTTGAATACAGTTGTTTCCTGTAAACTCAGATAGACACCGAGAACATTGACCTTGCAGTATTTGTGTTTTAATTTTTGTTTTCATTCAACACCATTATTGATTTATTGTTTCTTTTTCCACTGAATATTTATCAATATGTTTGATTAGACGCTTATTTTAGAAGTATATGGCTTATAAACCTCGATAGCATCTAGGCGCATTAACCTTTGGTATTATATTTGTTGTTTGCATTGGTTACATAGGCACAGTTGACCATTCCAAGATGGCCGCGAGTATTACCCATAGATTATGCACATGTACCATCGTTAAACGGATTAGTTTGCACAACTAAGTAAGCACAGCACAAAAGTATGTTGAATATATTGTTCTTTACTCGATTTTTAACATTGGCCACATAAGGCGGATTGGGTTCACCTTATAACCGGCGATGTTTCACGCCGATAAATACACACTACGCGTATTACGCGCATGCGCGAATTTAACCTAACCCGTTAGAGGTTGAGAACGGCGGTTTTGAACTTGGCGTCTCCACCTATCCAACAATTGGTGAGTGTTTGTACAGTGACTTTCAACGCTAAGAGTGAGCACATAACTTTAATCCCCAGCATGTTTCCGATGCTATGCATAGACATCGAGTGTTTTGAACTAAATAAACAACACTCGTAATCGACACAAAGCTCCTTAAGAGCGGCGCGTTTATTTTCCATTATCACATGATTCCATCGTGTTGAACATCATATGTGCACCTGGGTTAACTGTTGCACCTTTTGATTTATTTGGATCACTTTTATTATTTGAGTACTTTTGTTACTGATTCCACTGAGCACACCGTTATATGCTTTTTAGCCATTCCAGAAGAATTGTATTGTTTGTTTACCGCAGACTGTGACCTGCTTCCCCCTACCAATTTCCTTCTGTCTTATTTACCCTACAGAAATGTATTTCCCCTGATGAAGTGCTTGCCGGCACGAAATGCATTGGGCATGTGGATGAACTATTTGATGTGTACATTTTCAAAAGGATAATTAATGAACTCTTTACAAAGTTGTGATGCAACAACGTTACTTTTCAAAAATTGAACCACAGTAAATAAATATCAATGCATTAATTGAGTTACCCTGGAATACTGTGTGAATATCTGTTCGCAAAGAATTTGGATTAAACCACCTTGTGAACTGTTATGAGGTGACTCTCCCAGAAGAGTGCGGTTGGCCAATCTGTCAATCCTGACAGCATTTATTTTGCGCTAATATCAGTGACAGTAGAGCCGGCTTGTATAACAGCATATATCATAAAAATTAGGATATGGACCAACACAACAAATCCTATAACCTCATTAGTTCTCCCATTAATTATGCATAAATGTAATAAGAAGCAAGGAACTGGCATATAACATTAAAATGAGCCTAAGTATCTAGTTCTCAATACCAATTAATCAAAAAGCTTATTGAAAAAGCGGGCCTAATAAATTGCTAAAAATAAAGAGGGTTAAAACCAAAGAAAGTCACAAACAAATGTGGCTAACAGATATGTCCGCATTTAGTCCATGGGCTGAGTCTGTTTACTCACAGAATCTCAAGCTGTCTAGTGGTAATGTTTTGGAACTCAGCTGCCAAGGGGAATGGCCCAGCCCAGCCTCGTTCTGCCTCGGACAGCCACAGACGGCCCGCCCTTTGCCCGGGCTTAGCCCGGCACCTGCCCGCGCACGTCCCGTGAGGCGGAAGGCGTTCTGCATTCTTCTAGCCCCTCCGGGCGCGGCGGGAGCGTCACGAGTGCGCCGGTGGTTCCTGGGGCAGCTGGGAAATGTAGTCGCTGGCCGTTGCCCTCATGGCTGGATAAACGCGCTGGGAACACGGCCGTTGCCCTCACGTTCCTCTTGGACACTGCCGGTAAGTTAGCTGGCACCCAAAGCACACTCGGCGCTCCGCGTTCTTCTAGCCCCTCCGGGCATGGCGGGAGCGTCACTAGTGCGCCGGTGGTCCATGGGGCAGCCGGGAAATGTAGTCGCTGGCCGTTGCCCTCACGGCTGGATAAATGCGCTGGGAACACGGACGTTGCCCTCTCGGCCCTCCTGGACACTGCCGGAAAGTTTGCTTATCAATGGACACTTTCTTCAACATGGTTCAACAGCCCGAAATGTCAACATCCTACTGAAGCCACATCCACCATCACATCGTGAACAAAGAGACTTGTCATCAGTGAACATTACAGCTGTTCCTATACCCGAGGGTATAGCATGGGACAAGATTGATTTCAACATATTCGGACCGACCAAACTTTTAAAAATTAATCATGTATTTAAAATCTCACTTAGTGATTTCATTACCTCCAGTACATTTTCTGAAGATTGGGTCACTGAAACAGTAAATTGCATGTTGTCTGATTTAGAGAAAACTGCTGCATTTTCTAATAATAATAATAATAAAAAATGTGAGAGGGTTCTTCAGACTATGACAAGTTGTACTGATATCAACAATTTGGTCATCGTTTCCTGCACAAATCCATTTCACCTAGGAGTGTATTTGAGTGCAATCAGTGGGAACATTGCCCAACACCACCAAAAAGTAGTTCACAAATGTTTGCACAGAAATCTGCATACTTTTCAGAGTTTACCACCACAGACACACCTCATTTTATTATAAGGTTGCATCAAAATCAGCTCTAAAAATGATGTTAACAAACACCAAACAGATTTACTCTGCTTCCTTTTTAGCCCAATTGTCTGAACAGGGTTTCAACCTATGGAAAGACGAAATTGACTCGAAATCGATTTGGGGTTCAAGGAACTGGCAAGTCCAGGGTACAGAGGCACTATTTAGAGCATGCCTCATTCCACAGCAGATGATCTTTTTAAAAGATACTGTGCAACAAACATCCTGTATTGGATTACCCAAGATTAAGGACCTGAACACTCAAAAATGTCCTACACCATCACGGGGGTGGCAGAATTCTTCTTCGACGGAAGGGACAACAGTTGATGGCATACGAAAGTACAATAGATCAGATCCAAATTGTAAGGAGTGGGTGGTTTGGCCCTTGGACACAAACACATGCCACAAACGTTCCTGCACGTCACCAAGGGACTCAGTATGCTTTGGCCAGATCAACGCTATGTACAGAGAGAACATCCAGCGGTAGTGACATCCTATAGTGCTGGGAAACTGTGCCTAGAATGGCTAGAAACCTCAACACTTGCAGAAGTTAAACAACACTTATCTTTACTCTCACAAGACATGGATCTTAGGGACTTTTTTCTAGGACCTAGGAAACAACGTCAAAAACGTTTTATATATGCAGGCATTTATGCTGCCTATAATGAAATCTGGAAGATTTCGCAACAAGAAGCAGCAGAGAGACTATGGGAAATACACTGTATAAACTTAGAAAAAGCTCTAGCTGTGGTGGATATTGGGTTAACAACTTTGACCTCCAGAGTATATTCATAGGCCAACGTATCTTCTGCTATCGACATACTGGAACAGGATTTAGCCATATTACAACAAGGCCAATCACAGTTACGTTCTATTATGTTATTGAGCTGGACGCTACACTCTTTGCGTGCAGGCTTTGTGCCTTGACGTTTTATAAACAGCTAGTCTCTGTTTTCAGAATACAATATAACTGATACACAGATAGAAATGGCCCAAAGGGGAGCTAAATATACAACGCTACAAATTGAAAAACTGGACAGGTTTCCATTCAAAGTGGCTGAGTTACCATCCATGGCGAAATCACTCTCCCGGCCATGACCTTTCAGTTTCACTATTGCCTTGAGCAAAGGCAGGCAAGCAAATATGAAAAATTGGGTAAAGAATACTTTAAGAAATCCTGGCATTTACCATATAGATTTCGATGCCGGAGTGTGGATAAAGAAGTGTTTCTTAGTGGTACTAACTGCAAGAGCTCTTTAAACGGTTCTCTCATGTGCCAAGATATCATTTTGTAGTGGCTCAGTTTCGAATCTGTCTTGCCACAGGAAAGGAACTCCAGCTGCCGTGATCACGCCAGTGTTCGAGTTACTTTCAAATGGGAGTTATATGATGCTGAACAATCAAGGTTCTTTTTGAATGCCCCCGGGCATTGCCTATCTGGTCACCGTGAACACCAGGGTTACTTGTATGCAAGTATTGTTTCCGCCGACGAATACAGTCAGGGAGGCGCCATTATGGCATTCACTAAATGTTTCTTTTATACAGTTTGATGCTTGAAGCAGAATGAAAGCCAGGCTTTTACAACAAACCTTGCCATCTGCAAGAGAAACATTTGAACTTCAAGTTGCTAGGACCTCGACAGAGATACAGGCGCTAATCCGTACTAACTGCTCACGATATTTCGCAGAAATAATGGGCCATATCATAAATATGTCAGAAACCATAGTGTCGGGATTCCTTAACACTTTCCAGACCATCCTCAGAGCTGTTCCTAACTTTATACACTCCATTATTCAGAAGCATTTTTGGGATCTACCTCTGACCCTGCTTGCCATTGCTGGAATCCTGATTGTTGTTTACCTGCTTCTCAATGGACGGACCATCCGCCAGCGAGATTGCAAAATCTCTCCTGGAAAGACATTACCGTGAGCGCATGATACAACATCTGGGTGTGCCTCGCCTTCGAGAACTAAGTGCTTCTTGGTTGCTGTCATTCAGATCAGTCTACGACGACTGCAACGTAAATGTGTTCCAATGCCTGTTCTGTGGAGGAGTATGCGAGTTAGACATCTGTCTGACACCTCTAAGGGAGACGCTAGCGGACTTAGACTCCAGGCTGTAACCACTGTGGTCCCATGCTCGACTCTGTCCCCAGTGTATTCCCATCTTAACGTATGCATTCCTCGAGGATCCACAGGTGCCTTTGGCCGAGTTTGATTCCAGCTCCACCCTTGGCACCGAGGTATCAAATACAGCACTGGCTGCCTCACCAGCAACTGTTGGCAACACTGAGGAATTTCATCTATGCACACTTGACGTGCTATGCGAGGTACTACAATGTTTGTTCCCTACGACACCAGGCAACGACAATGTTATGTCTCCCAGCCTGGACATGTAATCTGAATCTGGCTCACCATGTGTTGGGAACGAATTCCGTTTTTTTCCCTTTCCCCTTCTTTGTTTGCAAAAGAACTTTTTTCAAAATTGACACTTTCTATACCAAAGCTTGGCCTTCTAATTACTCTTACAGTAGTTCAACTTGTGTGATCGAACACATTTAGAACTGTGATTTGTGGAACTTTAATACAAATGCCATACTTTCACAAAGAACATTTTTTCCAGATTTAAACTGTTTTTACATGGCGTTTTAACGTTTCTAGAAACATTTTAAATGACTGTTTGATACTTTTATGCACTGACACCATTATAAATGTGTATCTTAATTGCATATTATCATTGTTAAGTATAAGATGGAGTGGGTGTTATATTTCACATCGGTACCCTGATATAGGTCTAGGGAACATCGTACACTTTCCCTACATCATCTCCCCGTCATTTCATATGAACGAGCCTTATAAGGTCATAACTCCAAATAAGGAGAGACTGCCTTGTATGGACATAACGCCTTATTAGGGCTATAGCAATATATGGACTAAACCTTTCACCTACTTCCATGCCGAGGGTGGGTTTTCCCAATCGATATTGCTAAGACGTCATCCTTAGCACATATGAACAATTTATGAGTACACTCTACAGGAGGTCCACTTCATCTCTCGCCTCGACGCACAAGGTTTAATCCCCAATGTCATCCTCATACTGAACAATGGGGAACATACGCACATGAACTATATAAATACAGCACCTCTTGCTATCAGTAGTCAGGAGGGAACCGAGACTTGAAGGCCGACACACTGACCAGAGACGCTGTGGCTCCGGCATGCCATCACTCCAGCTGACAGTGGTCTGACAATATCTTGCGGGGTGTCCAACTCAAGTCCAGGACGAGGTCCTACTCTTTCACTATTCAGGTATGGGGGTTCGACTAAATCCTAGTCGAATTCTTGGCACTTAGACTCTTAGACTTAGGCTCTTTCGCACCTACTCACATGCTAGGTACACTTAGGTACATCTAGACAGGCATTTTTTGAGCACTTTATCTATCTGGACACTACTACGTATCCAATGGTTGCCTCCTGGTGGAGGCTAGCATATGACAAAAAAAGACCCTATGATGATGCACTAACGCAGTGTATAGTGGCGGAACCAAGATATACCGCCCAAACCATCTAGGCGCTTGCATGAGGGTTTTTTGTGAGAGTCAATGAGTACCAAAAAAACCCTGGCTACGTAGTTTTAAGGGATCCATTTCCCCCAATTGATTTTTGTGTATTGGAGAAAGACTATCTTAACTGTCTAACATAGTGACTTTTCAACTCTGCACTTCACTCCTTTTTCCTATCCTAGATGGCAACATCTCTCCTTCCTGTTTCATCACTTCCTGTTCTTGCACATCACTTCCTGTTCCTGTACGTCACTTCCTGTTGTTTCTGTATAAAAGGGACAGAACCTCTTCTTTCCCTGCATTGCAATAGTCCTTGTTCCTGCTGGTGTGTCTTCTCTCCTGTTGGTTCCCTGGCTGCAGTTTTTGGTGTTCCTTTCCTTCTGTTGGCGCTCCGGTGTTCCTTGCGCCCTCTGCTCCAGTTTGGCATCCAGTATTTTCCTGGTTCTTCTTGGGTTCCTGGTCTTACAGTGTTGTCTGGCTCCCTGTCCTAGCCTTCATTCCTGGAGTCTCATTATCATCTGAGGTTTTTCCCTCCAGGGTCTTTTCCTCTTGTACTCCTTCTGGAGGACACTGGTACTTAGACTTTATCATTGTCAGCAGCACCCTGGCTACCCGAAAGGGTCGCCCCTATCTTGGACAAACCAGGACTTACAAGAGCCAAAGCTGAAAACCATCCCAACGACTCAAGACTGTTAAGAATGACACCAAACCTGACAGATACTAAGAATGAGAGAGATAGAATTTTAATAAACGCAAAAGGTCATGGTCAACACCAGAGCAAATTAGGGGCCCAGTTATTAAATAAAGTCTCAAAAGTGCACCCACGGTATATGTCCTTACATTAAGTGCAGCTTCATGGCTTTCGTGAATTCCCAAGAATTTTAAGAAGTAGAACAGGAAATAGTTACTGCCTTTTATCATGAACAGATATACATGTGTAGATTTGCGCATGCAAAAATCGGAGTGTTTGCAAGTTCACTTTCCCTCCAACCACTTTTTTCCCAGCTCTGGAAGAAGGTTTACGTCTGCCATTATCAGGAGTAAATTTCCAACATTTCTCAGTAAGGGAAAAGATTAGAGAAGAGTTGTTGAAAATCCTGAAACATGCAAGTTAGTAGGTTTGCACATACTCAAAAGGGCATTATAACCCTGAAACTATTGCTTACCACTACTTCAGCCCCAGTATGGAGATCTGCGGAAATGTGCCAACGTAAGTATTCAAACACTACTATAGTATGAGCTCTGGCATAATCAGAGAGGCTATATTAGAGCTCTTATATAATGAGATTGCTGCCATAATTTGCCAGATTAGCCAGACACCGGTCCCAGGATGCTAGTTTCGGGTCCAGGGAAGACATGGCTTGGCAGTTCGGGCAGGACTGTTCCCATGAGGCACAGGGTCAGACTGATTTGCATATGGCCATGTCCTAACTGGGGTGGTGGAGTGAGCTAAATAATGATGATGGATTAAACTCTGATCAGTTGACTGGGGGGGAGTGCTTGATTTGTTCAAACGCTCTGTCCATCATCCGCTTTGTTCGCCCTAAGTTGGCAGGGTATGCCCAGACATGGGTCCCTCGCTCACTTTGCCAATAGATTCAAGCTAGCCTGGCTGATGATGGCTGATTAGCCAGAAACCAGTCCCAGGATGCTTGTTACCAGTCCAGGGAAGACATGGCTTGGCAGTTCGGGCTGGACTATTCCCATGAGGCACAGGGTCACACTGATTTGCATTTGGCCATGTCTGAACTGGGGTGGTGGAGTGAGCTAAAGAATGATGATAGATTAAACCCAGATCAGTTGACTGGGGGTGAGTGTTTGATTTGTTCCAACGCTCCGTCCATCACCCCCTTTGGTATTGCTTTGTTCGCCCTAAGTTGGCAGGTTATGCCCAGACGTGGGTCCCTTGCTCACTTTGCCACTGGATTCAAACTAGCCTGGCTGATGACGACTTATTAGCCAGAAACCTGTCCCAGGATGCTTTTTTCTGGTCCACCGAAGACATGGCTTGGCAGTTCGGGCAGTACTGTTCCCATGAGGCACAGGGTCAGACTGATTTGCATATGGCCATGTCCTAACTGGGGTGGGGGAGTGAGCTAAATAATGATGATGGATTAAACCCAGATCAGTTGACTGGGGGGGAGTGTTTGATTTGTTCAAACGCTATGTCCATCATCCCCTTTGGTATCGCTTTGTTCGCCCTAAGTTGGCAGGGTATGCCCAGACGTGGGTCCCTTGCTCACTTTGCCACTGGATTCAAGCTAGCCTGGCTGATGATGGCTGATTATCCAGAAACCGGTCCCAGGATGCTTGTTACCAGTCCAGGGAAGACATGGCTTAGTAGTTAGGGCTGGACTATTCCCATGAGGCACAGGGTCACACAGATTTGCATATGGCCATGTCTGAACTGGGGTGGTGGAGTGAGCTAAAGAATGATGATGGATTAAACCCAGATCAGTTGACTGGGAGTGAGTGTTTGATTTGTTCCAACGCTCCGTCCATCACCCCCTTTGGTATTGCTTTGTTCGCCCTATGTTGGCAGGGTATGCCGACTTTCTCACTTTGCCACTGGATTCAAGCTAGCCTGGCTGATGACGGCTGATTAGCCAGAAACCGGTCCCAGGATGCTTGTTTCCGGTCCAGGGAAGAAATGGTTTGGCAGTTCGGGCTGGACTGTTCCCATGAGGCACGGGGTCAGACTGATTTTCATATGGCCATGTCTGAACTGGGGTGGTGGAGTGAGCTAAAGAATGATGATGGATTAAACCCAGATCAGTTGATTGGGGGGTGAGTGTTTGATTTGTTCCAATGCTTCGTCCATCATCCCTTTTGGTATCGCTTTGTTCGCCCTAAGTTGGCAGGGTATGCCCAGACGTGAGTCCCTTGCTCACTTTGGCACTGGATTTAAGCTAGCCTGGCTAATTAGCCAGAAACCTGTCCCAGGATGCTTGTTTCTGGTCCAGGGAAGACATGGCTTGGCAGTTTGGGTTGGCCTGTTCCCATGAGGCACAGGGTCAGACTGATTTGCATATGGTCATGTCTGAACTGGGGTGGTGGAGTGAACTAAAGAATGATGATGGATTAAACCCAGATCAGTTGATTGGGGGTGGGTGTTTGATTTGTTCCAACGCTCAGTCCATCATCCCCTTTGGTATCGCTTTGTTCGCCCTAAGTTGTCAGGGTATGCCCAGATGTGGGTTCCTTGCTCACTTTGCCACTGGATTCCAGCTAGCCTGGCTGATGACGGCTGATTAGCCAGCAACCGGTCCCAGGATGCTTTGTTTCGGGTCCAGGGAAGACATGGCTTGGCAGTTCGGGCTGGACTGTTGCCATGAGGCGCAGGGTCAGACTGATTTGCATATGGCCATGTCTGAACTGGGGTGGTGGAGTGAGCTAAAGAATGATGACGGATTAAACCCAGATCAGTTGACTGGGGGTGAGTGTTTGATTTTTTCGAAAGCTCCGTCCATCATCCCCTTTGGTATCGCTTTGTTTGCCCTAAGTTGGCAGGGTATGCCCAGACATGGGTCCCTTGCTCACTTTGCCACTGGGTTCAAGCTAGCCTGGCTGATGATGGCTGATTAGCCAGAAACCGGTCCCAGAAAGCTTGTTTCCGGTCCAGGGAAGATATGGCTTGGCAGTTTGGGCTGAACTGTTCCCATGAGGCACAGGGTCAGACTAATTTTCATATGGCCATATCTGAACTGGGGTGGTGGTGTGAGCTAAAGAATGATGATGGATTAAACCCAGGTCAGTTGACTGGGGTTGAGTGTTTTATTTGTTCCAACACTCCGTCCGTCATCCCCTTTGGTATCGCCATAATTTGTTGCCACACTACATGGCACCAAAGGGACAAGTGGATTTTGGTACAGATGAGTTGATTTATGAAGCAACCTGCCCCATGGAAAAGTATATATTTTATTAAATTCCACACTTCGGTTGGGTCACCTGGGTTTTTGTCCCCGTGCTCAGGGGCCATCTAGGGAAACCTACCAAATCTACAGATTTCTGAAAACTAGACATCCAGGAGAGTCCAGGGAGGTGTGGCTTGGCTGGACCCCCCAACCTTTTCCTACCCAGAATCCCCTGCAAACCTCAAATTTAGCAGAATATTTTTTCCCTCAATTTTCCGTGTGGGAAATATGTGGGATCACTGAGCTGCCACAAATTTCCTATCCCCTAGCGTTCCCCCAGGTCACCCAATAAAAATGGTACCTTAATTAGGTGGTTGGCCTAAGTACCCACAACAGGCAAGGGCCCACAACATATTGAGGCGATATCAAAATTGCGTATCAGAAAACAACCTGGTTTTGTGGGGGCAGTTTTTTTGTTTTGCCCCTGGCTCGAAGCCATCTAGGCTAGGGAAACCTACCAAACCACATATTTCTGAAAACTAGACAGCCGAGGGAGTCCAGGGAGGTATGGCTTGTGAGGATCCCCCAACATTTTCTTACCCTGAATCCCCTGCAAACCTCATATTTAGCTGACAAAAATCACTTTTTCCTAAACTTCTGTGTGTGCAGGGGATTCTGGGTAGGATAACGTTGGGGGTCCATGCAAGCCATACCTCCCTGGACTCCCCCGTTGTCTAGTTTTCAGAAATGTGTGGGTTTGGTAGGTTTTACTAGATGGCCGCCGAGCCAGGGCCAAAAACCAAGGTGATCCCCCTTGCAAAAACAAGGTTGTTTTGTGAGATGCAATTTTGATGTCTCCTCAATACTTTTTGGGCCCTTGCCTGTTGTGGGTACTTGGGCTACCCACACGAGTGAGATACCATTTTTATCAGAAGACCTTCGGAAACGTTAGGTAGATGGAAGTTTGTAGGTTGGGCGCAGATCCCTAAACTTTGCATCAGTTAAATGTGAAGAAATTTTGAATGTTAGCTAAATTTGAGGTATGCAGGGGATGCTGGGGGAAAAACAGTGTGAACCACGCAAGTCATTCACCTCTATACTACCCTTGTTGTCTACTACTTCAAAATGTGACAGTTTGCCTGGGTAAAGACTGATCTAGGGCACAAAATCCCCTGCTACCCATACTATCTGCCTTCTACCTTTGCAATATTCCTCGGAAAGCGTACCTACTGTAAGCTGTTTCAACCCGTTTGTGTGTCTGTCCTCATCAGAGTTCTGACTAATCCTGTCTAATCTTCAAGTGACCCTATAGTAATGCCTTCCATCTCTAGCAACTTGAAGCTTGAGAAAACATTTCTGTCACATTCCATTAAAGCTCTCACTGTGCTAAACTCAACTTCTTGCAGTGTGTGAATGCAAGTTGGGGGATGTCCGAGTATCCCAGTAGGCCATATTTCAAACTGAGGGAGCATATCTACCTTACTTTGACAACATGAAAACTCAATTACTACCTTGCATCATACACAATTTTATTGAGAAAGGATACAGGACGCAATATCTTGTATGATGATTGTTTTCACATCTTAAATTAAAGATGTGAAAACAATTTTCATACAAGATATTGTGTTTTGTATCCCTTTTCAATAGCATGGTTCTGATACATGTTAATTGAGTTTGCACACTTTCAAAACAAGTAGGAATGTCGGTGAATAAGTCCCATTGGATATTTGTTTGACTTAATACACTTACTACGGTTCTCAATGGCAATAGGGTGGTCCTTGTGTAGTATACATAAGTTCTCTAACAAGCACTTCAAAATCCAGACAAGCCTTTAACTTTCTGCCTGAAATGCAGTAGCCCTTTATACAAGATCAAGGACTCATCAATGGCTTTATTCTTTCCAGGAGTATAAAACTCTGGAAACCTGTCAGGCAAATATTCCACAACAGGCCAAATTTTAAACAACATGTCATGGTCTGGATGGTCCCGGGGCAATGCAGCAGAATTGTCATTGAAATGCAGCATGAGTTGCAATAGCAAAAAAAGATCTCTGCTCATGTATGGTGGGAAGATGGGGGTTAACCAAACGGTGCAAGTAGACCAGTGGGATAGCAAGGTTGGTTTATGCACTACCCCCATTCTATGCATGAGGACCAAAACTAAAGAAGTGGGAGTCCACTTGTGTGCCCTAGAATAAGGCCCAAGAGTGCCTCCATGCTCGCTCAGAAATTGTTTTGCATGCAAATTTGTTTGCTGCAAAATTTCATCAAAGAAGTCAACATTCATAAAGAGATGAACGTAGTCAATTGGCAATAAATTATCCGTATCGACTTTACATCCAGCGTCTCCAGTGAAAGGCGGAATGTGGGGCTAATCTAAATTGGGAAGCTGCCAAGACAGCCCCCTGTCTGTGCTTGCGGCGGCACGTGCCTGCTCTCTGGGTTGGTCTAACCTGCTACTGGTGTCTCGCTGGACAGACTGCGCTTGCAAAGGGACAGCACAACTGACATCGTCTCCTTCAGAATCGCTGAATGATGAGTAGTCGGAGGGAACTGCGCCGAGTGAAAAATCCCTTCCAGATTCTGCTCCATTCCTTTTCCTCAGTCTCAGTCTCACCTTACCTTTCCTTTGCATAATCCGTAGTCTCTCCAAAAACACTAAGAAAGAGACAAGAAGACACAGTAGTACTTTACCTTGCCACATACCCATCATTGCCGACATTAGCGCTGGTGGCAGCCAGTGCGACAATCATTTGTCCCCCGCTCCCATGACCTCCAATAATATCTGTTAGTCAGCGCCAAGATGCCTACGGGTGAACGTTTACTTTACAAATGCACACTATTGCCTCCTTAAATTCCTTCACTACCATCCAGCAAACGTGCCCCTCATCTCTCCATAGCCCCTCTCGCACATATATTTAATTTGTTTCAAAGCATTTCTAAAGTGTGGCTTTACTAATCCACTTAGCTATCCACATAATACAGATCTGTTCTTTCCAGCACACCCTCTGCATTACTCTACTGTGTCATAACTGCCACTAGACAAAAGTCAGATATCTCTCTCTCTAGCAGGAATTTTTTACTCTGCAGCAGTACCACACTCTACTGCCTTTCATATATCTTCAAAGACTCATTATAGTTCTTTCACAGTCTCATCATTTCAGCACTGAAGCTTTTTTCAAATGCTATACAACAAAGTCCTAGATGTTGCTTATTTATATTATGCATCTAACAAACACTGAAAAAGCCAATAGTACTGGCTTGTAGGTGTAATGTTGCTTGTTGTATTATACCTGAATGGCATGACAGAAGTCTCAAAATACCTGTCGGGCAGAACCCTAAGCTAAGCAAAGATTTCCAGCTTATGTGTTTAAGCCACACCCTTAATCAAATCAGCCACACCTCTCCCCCCAGCTTTTTTCATCCCATGCAAGACCCTAACACAGAGAGATCTCTCTGTAAACCTATATATATATATACATATACACCTATATGAAGTGACAACTTATTTATGTAATCATTGTGTCTTACTGCATTTTACTGTGTTTTCTTGAAAATATTATTTTTATAATCTTTTATGGTTCTTGAACCGAAATAAAGATGGAATAATGTATATATATATATATATATATATATATATATATATATGGCTCAGTGTGGCTCAGGGGTTAGAGGCGGCAGACCCGGAATCTGAGATCGGTCCTGGACCAGGGTTCAATTCCCCGCCCCGGCGGGTCTTGGGCTAAAAATTCCACGGACTCGATAATTCTCACCCCGGTGCCTCCTCGACTCACGGGTTCACACTCTGCGACTCTGGGCAACAGCTTGCTTAATCTCCACAACGGCCCCTCGTGGCGGGATGCCTGACTTTCACCTTGTGGATACCCTGCTATCTCACAGGGGAATATCAGGAAGGGTTCCCTAAGCAAGAGCCGGGACACCTGCTTTGCGGGTAGCTGTGCGCTATATAAGCTCAACTACATTTACATTTACATTTATATATGTATATATATATATATATATATATATTACCTACTGGCGATAGCCAGTAGGTATATATAGTTAGGATTTTTTCTCTATGGGTTTTTTGAAAATTCTATGTCTAATAACTTTGGCGTTTGTGGACGGAATCGGCTGAAATTTTCAGGAAAATGGCACATTTTGTTTCTGAGCAGCCCTTGAAAATTTGGGGGGGGTTCGTCCAGTGGGGGCCGAGAAAAAAGGGGGGTCCCAAAACGTGTTTTTAACATTGAGTTTTCCATAGGGCGGTTGGCCTCACTTTTAGCCCGAACGGCTGAATGGATTTGCACGAAACTTGGCAAAATTGTAGGGACTGGTAGCCCGATGTGCCTTTTGTAGGTCTCAATATATGTGCTCCAGTGGATTTTGAGAAATTAACGTTTAAAAAAAGATATATATCTGTAACAGCGGACCGGTTAGCGCTCTGGTTCGCGGACTTTTCGCGCAACGGAGCTTTGTGAAGCGAAGCTGATTGGTTCTCCGGCGTCTGTCAACATTCCAAACAGTCCGTAGCGGCCGCCATCTTGTCTCTCGGTAGGATCGAGAGACAAGAGGAGGTCAAAACAAAGGGGGAAATAACTATAAGGGGGCATAGTAGATCCTCGCTGACCCCCTAGGTTTGATGTGGAGGTTTTAAAAGGGCCCCGCGGGGCAAAAAAAAAACAAAATAATAATAATCGAACGGCTGAATGGATTTGCACGAAACTTGGCAAAATATTAGGGACTGGTAGCCCGATGTGCCTTTGCTAGGTCTCAATATATGTGCTCCAGTGGATTTTGAGAAATTAACGTTGAAAAAAAGATATATATCTGTAACAGCGCTCCGCTTCGCGTACTTTTCGCGTTACGGAGCTTTGCGAAGCTGATTGGTTCTCCGGCGTCTGTCAACATTCCAAACAGTCCGTAGCGGCCGCCATCTTGTCCCTCGGTAGGATTGAGAGACAAGAGGAGGCCAAAGCGAAGGGGGAAATGACCATAAGGGGGCATAGTAGATCCTTCCTGACCTCTTAGGTTTGATGTACCATTTTGCCAAGTTTGGTGTAATTCCGTTCAGCCATTCAGGCTGTAGACGTATGTAAATGTCCTATGGAAAATTGCATGGGGAAAACACATTTGAAAGTGTTGAAATTTAGAACCAATTAAAATGTTACTTTGGTTTTGTATTTGTGTGTGATGAAAGTTAATTGGTTATGTATATATGTCAAATGAGAGGAAACCACAGCCATTTTGTGATACTACTGTCTGAGGTACATTTGTGAGGAATTTTTGGTGGTGAATTTCTGGTGTTTGATTTACACAGTACTAACACTTCTGCTACTTTTAAAAAGGTGAGTTGTTAATTTGTAAGGGGAACTATGTTGTACACTTGAAGATAATTTGAAAAATGTTTTCTGTTATTTATTTGCAGTCCTTCTGTTATACTAAATACTTGATGAAGTTAGTTTTATATTATGTATTACTAAAAACGATAAATGAAAGTGATTATTTTTTTCTGCAATTTACAGCAAGCAATTTCAAAATAAAATGGCTCACAATGAAGAGACTGTGGCAATTTCTTTTGAATTGTCCACTACATTGATTGAAATTGAGAGCACCAATAATGAAATATTGTCACAAGGAGGACATGACTTGTATGATTCCATTAGATTGATTGAAATGGACAGCACCAAGAATGAAATATTGTCACAAGGAGATGACTTGAATGATTCCACTACATTGATTGAAATTGAGAGCACCAATAATGAAATATTGTCACAAGGAGGAGATGGCTTGTATGATTCCATTAGATTGATTGAAATGGACAGCACCAATAATGAAATATTGTCACAAGGAGGAGATGACTTGAATGATTCCACTACATTGATTGAAATTGAGAGCACCAATAATGAAATATTGTCACGAGGAGATGACTTGAATGATTCCACTACATTGATTGAAATGGACAGCACCAATAATGAAATATTGTCAGAAGGAGGAGATGACTTGAATGATTTTTTTGATCAATCTCTTGATGGCGAATTTATCGAGTGTTTGGAGACCATAGAGTTACAAGAATCATCATTGCAGACTTTTAATGAGGAGATTCCAGATGAGATGATTGAAGAGGAAATTACTGATGAGGACATGTTACTAGTTGTTTCAAATTTAGAAAATTCTGAAGAATAAATTTATATTTAGAAATCAAAAATTGTTTGAGACATTATTTATTTTTATTTTTAATTTATGAGGTTGTAGCGAAGTGATTGTAGTATAAAATGAGACTTATAGTATAGAGTGCAACATTTTTATGTTACATGGTAAGTTTACTCATATTTACTTCCCTTCTGCCACTATATTATCTCCAATGTGTATTTGACATGTCTTCTTCATCTCCGGCCTCCTTTCTCTCAGTGTGTGTCTCCGATGCATCTTATCGCTGGTATTTTGTGTAATTACAGAAGAGAGTAAAATAAAATAGTTCGGAACGTGAAAAGGGGGCAAAGTAGAGTACTCCTCACCCCCTAGGCCTTTTTAGGCGGTCCCAAAAGGATCAGTTTCTGCTTTCCTGAGAGATTATGGTATGAGTTCCATATACCACAATAACTTGCATTACAACATGCAAGATATCTATCTCCTATTACCAACTTTTGGAGATATTCGCGCTAAGCGCGAATATCTCCAAAAAGTAACACCTGCCCTGAGCAGTTCTTAGCCATGTTATCCAATGGGAGGTGGATAACATGGCTAAGAGTATTAGCTCGGTAATGCATGAATATCGCTGAGTTTTTAGCGATATTCATGCATTGCGGCCGTTTATTATCGCATTTGCGATAAACCTTGATAATAGTAAGGTTTATCTTCGATAATTTCTGACGATGCTTAGTGGTAAAAAATTGGTTGGTAAGCATCGTTAGCGATAAATATCGCTTAACTTTGGTAATATGCCCCAACGTCTGTTAACGTTCGATTCGAAGGAAATGAGGAAGTGTTGAAAAACATTGTCTGCGCCATCTTGCCTTTTTTGAAATGCCACACTTTTGTCGTGCACGGCAGCCATTTTAGATGTCTTGACCAGACCCACTCTCTGCACGCTGTCGATTCGTAGCATGGCTCCTCACCCTCGTAAGCATCTCCCCCAGGCACTGGTCACCACCGCTCTCTGTCTTATGCATGGGCAATAAACCTTCCCCCATCTGCGCTGCTCTTCCCTGAGAATCACACTCTGTGCCCGCCCGACACCTCCCTTTCGCCCTATTCACTACCGCACCCTCTGACACTCCTCTTCCTCTGTGTCCGAATGTCCAGGCCGGTCCTAGGCTATCAGCTAGCCCTGCAGATGTAGTTTATGGCCCCAGCTGTAAAGAATCACCCCTCTTCAAAGGAGTTATAGTAGATCAAGGCCCACACCCGATGTGATCCGTCACAGCACACGCGTTCCTACTATCTGAAAACCATCCTGTATTGTGATTGGGGAGGGGACCGAGCCTGAAGCGGAAGATTCCAGGAATGACTCTTTGTACATCAAAGTTTTTACAATTATGTGTCACATTAAAAATATATAGCACTCCAACAAAGTAGTAGGAATATAAAACTTTAATAACATATAAATATATACAACAAAACAAAAACAGTAAAAACATTTAAACAACGAAGAGACCGTGGCAATTTCTTTTTAATTATCCAATAGATTTATTGAAATTGACAGCACCAATAATGAAATATTCTTGTCAGTAGCGGTCTGTTGTGCGAATAGTTCCAAGGCAGCAGAACGCGCTGAAATCTAGATGGCACGAAAGTGATGTCTAGTAAGTTGCCGCCCAGCAAAAAACGGCGTGGGGCGCCGCGGGGGTGAGTGAGTCCAGTAGGCACCACAGCTATTCTTACCGGCATTGCAGAATTACTGCTGGGGACAATGCCTGTGCTGTAGCAGGGTCACAGCAGAAACAAAAAGGATTCTGTTGAAGATGTTGTTGGTTATCAATTTGAAAACAGTTCTGGTGTCAACTGCTATGCTAATGTAGTGGTTAATGTTTTGTTTTCTCTAGAAAATGTAAAAGAGGGGGAGGCAGTCCAAAGTTCCGTTAAAAGGGCAAAGGAAAGGATCGGTGGTTTGAACTATCAGTCAAAAAGGGGAGGGGGTGCAATAATTTTTCCTACCGGGTCACACTGTGCTTTCACCGGAAGTGAGGTCTGCAGGATTGTAGTAATTCAAAGTGAGGCTGGCGCCAGCATGGGAGCGCCGACGTCCCGCGGATACAGTTTCGTCACTCCACGGGCGATCATGGCAGTCATTCCACATCGGGGGTCGGAGACTCCCGCGGCTCCTCTAGAATCTTCAAGGTCGTGGAGGACTACGGTGGTGGAGTCAACCAGTGACCGGGCCATTTCTTTATGTTGGGCCCGCTCTTGCCAGGTCGACCGCCATTTTGAGAGTTCGGCAGCTACCGGCGATCGCGGGGTCACATGAGCGGACGGGCTCCACCCTGCCGGGCGAGACGTTGCAGCATGGCCACAGTGGAAGAACCGTTATCTAGGTCGTTCCGAAACTGTGCAGCACTGTAGTTGTTAGGATGCCACCGCCTGGAGCGCTGAGGGTGCAGCTGGGAAGCCTCCACCTGGGGAGGCGGGAGAGGCCTGTTCGCACCGTCTCTCCCTCCCAGTGCACCCCACGGCGTCTCGCTTGAGATTTGTTATGGCCGGACCAGGCGATGAGGACGAGGGGGGGGTCGGAGGCATGTGCAAGACATCCCCCTCCAGTGTTGTCGCAGCCATTATAAAAGAAAGAAGTGTCCCGTCCGTCTTCGGGCCGGGCTTCCGGTGGATGTCGGCCGGACGCCCCTGGCTCTGGCCCCATGAACGGGTTTCTTGGTTTATCGGCTGCAGCCGGATCCCGTCGGCCTCGGCCCCCCGACCGTTGGTGGTCGGACCGGAAGAGCATGTGGCGGGACTACCTGCAACTCTCAAGGGCCACCGCGGCCGGACTGGGAGAGAGAGGGGAGGGTCGAGGAGACATTCCCCCCCCCTGCAACTGTTCAGCGTTGTAAAGGCAATCCCCTGGCCGGGTCCCGCTGGTCTCGGCCTCTCCTCCGGCTACACCCTACGTTAGGATCT
The DNA here is from genome assembly GCF_964261635.1 of Lissotriton helveticus. Lineage (NCBI taxonomy): Eukaryota > Metazoa > Chordata > Amphibia > Caudata > Salamandridae > Lissotriton > Lissotriton helveticus. The sequence continues at coordinate 952,355,235 of NC_136067.1, read as the reverse complement.
CCTGGCCGAGGCGTGGCAGCAGGACCTGCCTTATATGGGCTGCTCCCGGCTGGGCGTAGCCGGAACCCTGCCCCACCTTGGAAGTTTCCAGAGTGGGGGTGGATGTTCTACTGACTTGCATTTTCCCTAGTCTATCGATTTTTTTGGCGTGGCAGGCGGTGGGACAGCGAGGGGTGATTTGGTTTCTCTTACTGTTTTTCTGGTCTCTCACCACTGGCATATTTTAACGTTTTCTTGTTTCTAGGACATTAATAGGTTTTATCATTACGTTATGTTATCGTTTCTTTGTTCGTTGTTTAATAAAAGTTCATGTTCATCAGTGGCCTACTGATTTTCGTTTTCCTATTTTTTTCTTTCCAGGTTGTTTCATGGTAAAGTTTCTGTTAACAGGATACAGTGATCACTTCGTTATTATTGCATATGTCCTTTTCACTAGGGGTGCTCTCTGGTCGGGCCAGATGACGTATCTCTAGTAAATGGTCCGGGTGAAAAAGGTGCATCAATCAGTGGGGAGTAGATAGGCATGACAGATTACAACGGGGGAGAACGGTCCGCATTACGTACCCTTTCACTACTTGCAAAGATTTTCCTACGTTTATTTGCAAACAGGGAATACCTCCAAAAAGAACTAATTCCCAAACAGTCAATGTTCGGACAATCAATCAATCAATGAGGAATGAAATAGGTACGACGTGTTAAAGGCTTGCGTTACCTACCCTTCACTATCTGCAAAGGGAGATAGAATATTCCTATTCTTCCTCGTTTGCAGGTAGAGAAGATCGTTAAGAGAATTAACTTCGAACAATTCAATGCTCGATTGAAACAATCAACAAGGGGTACTGTGAACACAAATGAACGCCGCTTATATACATCCGCATTGCTATTTTCAACAGGTTGTTCCTAATGTTTCTATTTTAGCGAGGTCAAAAGAGATCCCATTAGTGGCCTACTGATTTTGCTCGATTCCTTTTGTTTTTTTACACGATTTTTCGCTATCTGCAAAGACTAAACAGAGTATTGCGACTCTGTGCTTGTTTGTAAATAGAGAATGAACCAAAGAGAACAATCAATCAAATGGAGAGAGAAGCAGGCACGACGGATTACAAAGGGGGAAAGGGCTGCGTTAACTACCCTTCACTATCTGCAAAGAGAGAGTACTCCTAATAGAAATGAGGGGTGGGGGCCAGCAATCAAAGCAGATCAGTGTGCATAAACACGAAAAAAAAAATTCTTACCACGTACTTGACATTCGACAGCTTATGATATTTGCTATTAAAAAACCATTGAAATTCACTGAAAAAACCATAGGTTATAGACCATATATAGTTAGGAATTAGCATTTACAAAACCTTGAAAATTCACTGAAAAAACCATAGGTTATAGACCATATATAGTTAGGAATTAGCATTTAAAAAACCTTATTTTACTCACACAAAACCATTGAAATTCCATATATAGTTAGTTGCACTAACTATATATTGCGCACCCGCAATCCACTGCTGATGATGTCACATATTACATCATTCATGACATGGTTAGTGACATCACTGATGACATCTCAAATGACATCACTGATGACATCACTGATGACAACATCCAGTGACTATGTTTCTGTAAAGTTAAAATATGTCTTACATATTGAAGAATGAGTGGATGTATAAGTGTCTGGACGAAGGATTTAGTAGGTGCATGACTGAATGTATGAGTGAGTGATTAAATGTGTCTCACTGAGTGCATGGGTTAGTGACTAAACTGTCTTAATTTGTGCATCATTATGTCTGTTGTTCTGTAAACTGCTGCATGTGTTGATCAGTAGCTATATGAGTAACTATATGGGTTATTGATTGATTGCCCAAGTATTTGCATGGGAGACTGAGTGTGTGTGTGGCTGGATGGGAGGTGTGTGACTCTGTACAGATCAATGTGTACTTGTATCAATGATTGTATAAGAGAGTAAGTATGTGTTAGTATATGGTTGAAAACGTAAGGTGCTCTATGTTTAACTGTATAGAGTAGAAAATGGAAGTGTGATTGATTCTTTACAGGACTGACTAGGTGTGTGAGTAACTCCATGGATGAGTGGCAGAGTGTGAGTGTCTGTATAGGTGTATGAGTGCATATGATTGTGTTGTAAACATGAGTGATTGTATGTATGAATGATTGTATGGGTGAATGAGTGAATGTGTGTGTAGACGTAGGAATCAGTGAGTACGTATGTAGTAACTAGTATTGGTGTGTCAATGGTTTCAAAAATTATACTCTGTTTTTAACACTGGGTGAAACAGAGGTTATATTAAAATGTGAGGAGATGCATTGTATTGTCACATGAATGATATCATCAGTGATGTGGTCATTGATGTCAAATGAGATGTCATCAGTGATGTCATCAGTGATGTCATTTGAGATGTCATCAGTGATGTCATCAGTGATGTCACTAACCATGTCATGAATGATGTAATATGTGACATCATCAGCAGTGGATTGCGGGTGCGCAATATATAGTTAGTGCAACTAACTATATATGGAATTTCAATGGTTTTGTGTGAGTAAAATAAGGTTTTTTAAATGCTAATTCCTAACTATATATGGTCTATAACCTATGGTTTTTTCAGTGAATTTTCAAGGTTTTGTAAATGCTAATTCCTAACTATATATGGTCTATAACCTATGGTTTTTTCAGTGAATATATATATATATATATATATATATATATATATATATATATATATATATATATATATATATATATATATATATATATATATATATAAATATATCCAAAGATTACCCCGACCACTTCCAGCAAGCGCTGGCGAGGAAGGAGACTCAGGCCTCTGCAGCAAAATTTCAGGCAAGAAAAACTTTATTTAATCACCTCTCATGACGACTCGTTTCGGGCTATGCAGCCCTCGATCACATTCAGTTTAAACTGCGCCATTTTTTTCTTTTTATACATGTATTGAAAGTGCACACCTGGGTTGCATTAAAGGAACAGTCACAGGTTCAACAGACAGTGTGAAAAGACTTCAGAAGCAAGGTGTGCAACGTACTTTTTCCATACCCTACACAAATACATGCTAATATGCTATTAATTCAATTTAAAATGTTGGTGTATTTTGCACACAACATTAATTTAAAAAAAATATAGCAGTTATTGAGATACAATTGGGAATTGCACATAAATGCACAAAAATTCTCTCTGGATAAATCCATATTGTATCATCGTTTTTTGATATTTCACACATGCACTGCCCATGTGCATTACAATTCTATCTGGATGAATCCAGGCAACCAAAATACCCAATAAAAGTGCTTGAGTGCGAAGGTCCTAAATTAGGAACTAACAAGACAGTGCAAAAAACAGTTGTGTGCAAAATAGCATAAAAAGTGCAGTGCAGTAATAAATATAATATGTTAAGACCTTGATTAATATTCTAAGATACAATATAAATAGCTGATAGCAAGCAGGTATTATAATCCATCATTAATAAAATACTCCGTCCGGGGTAAAATATTAAAATTGATAAAACTATTATGAAAACTGGCATACCACTAAGAAAGCATTATATTGTAAAAACAATAATCAAGGAAAGGTCTAGAAAAGGTAACAGCTGACTATTAAGAAATTTTATAAGTCTATAATGATATCAGGAAATTAATAGAGATACAAATTGTGACCATTGATATTGTCAACACAACAATCCAAATAATACATTTACAAGAAGGTGTGCATGTCTTCTGTATTATTTAATCCCTGTGGCCACTTACTATCAAACTCTAATATGAACTTTGTCTCAAGTTGCCTGAGCTGTCGCTCTCTATTGCCACCCCTCTTAGATTTCGGTATGGCACTGACAACATAATATGTTAGACAATTAATGTCTTTACCATGGCAACTGGCAAAGTGTCTGGCCACAGGGTAAGCAGGATCGTTGTGTAATATTGCCCTTATGTGCTGCAATATTCTGACGTGCACTGGCTGCTTAGTACTACCAATGTAGTTTAGCCCGCAAGTGCACGTCAAAACGTAAACTGCACATTCGGTTTTGCAATTGTAGCTACCTTTTATTGGAACAGGAGATGTTTCAAAGGGTGTGCAATAGCTCGTCTTATTGCACCCGAATTTACAGGCTCGACATGAGGTACAGCGTCTGAAGCCATTAGCAGAATGCAACCAAAATGGTGGTTTCCTAGTTTCTGGAGAGTTTTTGTCAAGGTCAGTGCCCATAGATTTACTTTTTCTAAAGGTCATTGACGGTACTTTGGGCAGCCTTTCTTGTAACACCACATCAGTCAAAACAATTGGCCAATGTTTAGTCATGATAGCTCTAATTCTTCTCTCCTGCCTAGAGAAAGTGGTTATAAATCTAGAACTATCAGAAACTTCCTTAACTGGATTCTGATCAGTAGGGAGCTTAGTGAACAAAGTGCTTCTGGGACGCTCACTAGCTTTAGCAATGGCATCTTTAATGATGTTATTGCTGTACCCTCTATTTTTGAGACGCTTGCAAATTTGCTCTTGACATGTCAAAAAATCTGCATTATCACTACAAATACGTTTCAATCTTAGAATTTCTCCGTATGGGATACTCGCTATAAGATGTTTAGGGTGGGAACTTTCAACATGCAACGTTATGTTTCCAGCTGTGGGTTTACGAAATAGCGTAGTACATAATACCCCTTCCCTGACCTGAAGCCTCACATCAAGGAAATCAATTTGTAGTTTGTCGATAGTAGAGGCGAAATTTAAATTCATGCAATTATCATTAATGGCTGCAATGAATAGTTCTGCCTCTTGCTGTGTTCCCTGCCATAATAAGAACACATCGTCGATATACCGATAATATGCAGTGACATGTGCTTCAAATGTAGTCTTATGGGTACGCCTGAGGACCTGTTCCTCCCACCAGCCAACATGTGAACATGCATAGCTGGGGGAGAAACAGGCCCCCATAGCGACTCCTCTTAGTTGTTTGTATAAGGCATCATTAAAAAGAAAGAAATTGTTGTGCAAGCACCAATCAATTAATTCAATGATGACTTTACTGTGTGCATAATATTCAATGGGACGCTTGGATAAATAATATTTAATGGCCTCAAGTCCTTGGAAATGGTCAATACTGGTATATAACGATTCTATGTCCAGTGTAATTAACAAAAGATCGTCCGACCATGTAGTTTTATCTATTTTTGAAAGGAAGTCGCCAGTGTCTTTAACGTAACTGGGAAGGGTAACCACTAACTCTTGTAAAAAATAGTCAATGTATTGACCAAGATGTTCACCCATGCTACCCATAGCAGAGATAATGGTCCTCCCAGGAACAGGCGTTCTACCTTTGTGTATCTTAGGAATAAGATACAAAATGGGGAGTTTAGGAAATTCATTGTATAAAAATGTAAACTCCTCATTGGAGATGAGGCCTTCTCTTTTCCATTGACACAACACTTTATAAATACTTTCTTTTGCCTTATCAAATTCTTTAGGGATAGTTTTCTTATAAAAAGCCTTATCCTCAAGCTGCCTGTTAGCTTCAGTAATGTAGTCTGATTTAGGCCATAATACGACGTTACCACCTTTTTTCTTAACTATGACATCATAGTTGTTACCTAGTCTCTTCATTAGATTGGTGTATGTCAAGTTCTTAAAGAACATGCTCCTTTGCCATTTATTTTTCTTTACAGTATGATTCAATTTCTTTATGTCTGATACAACCATATCATAGTATGTGTCAACTGAATCTTTGGGCATATTAGGTACAAAAACAGACTTATATTTGAAAGGACTAAGACCTGCACCTTTCTGCAAGCAGTCTATCCTACGCAATCTATCTTGCGTGGATAAATCAACATTATCTAAGGTGTCAGTGTCTGCCTCTACATTGTTCCATTTATTAAGTAAAAGCACAACAGGAGCATCGGAAACCAACAAAGAAGGTAAAGTACCATTTCCCTCCACTGTTATTTCAGGAATACAGTTATGAGCCCTGTCAGTTTTGGATGCAAAGAACTTTTTTAATTTTAGCTTTCGGATGAAGCAATAAACATCAATACGCGTTTTAGCATAATTGAAATTTTCCCCTGGACAGTAATTAAGTCCCAGCGCTAATAACTGCTGTTCTGCTGCAGTGAGTTCAACATTGCTGAGATTGATTACCGTATTATTCATTACTGTCCCTTCTTTTTCCAGTACGTTTTCTTTGTCTTTTTTATAGGTTGCTTTCCATTGTTTTCGCTGTGTGCGTCTCCTTTTGTTCCTACGTTTGCGTCAGGTTGTTTTTTCTGCCTCGGACGCAATGTTCTCAGTCTCTCCTCTCCTAAAAAATCCAACTCTTCACTCATATTTAAGTGGATTTTATTTCAGCCCAAATGGTCAATGCTTTCACAGGATGAGCTCAAAGATGTCGTAGTCTCTGTGTTAGAGGAGGATTCAATCACATTGACAGTGGAACCAGTATTCACAGAATTGCTAGCCAGCTTTTCACTGTATTGCTTCCTTTTTGCTACATCATATTTTCTGCCAAAAGTAAAAATTTGTCCAATTTCATAATCAGCCAGGTCCCTGGCGAATTTATGTGCTTTCCGTACCTTTATTTTGTCCTCATGTTTTTTTAACCTTTCCTTCATTGCAGCTTTCGTGCTTGTGATGTACTCGGTTACAGGCATTTTATCCAATTCAGCATTCAGAGCTTCTATTTCTTTAAGTATCTCGCCACGATCAATTTTAGCATACTTGGTTTTATATATATATATATATATATATATATATATATATATATTTCTCCACTCTTCCCTTACGGGCAGAAACGAGCCGCACTCCTGCGATGAGATTTAAACCTTTTATTCTTGTGCTTGAGGCAACCTGACGCGTTTCAGTCAATACTTTGACCTTTCTCAAAGGTGACGCCTTTCCGCATCTACACCCCACCTTGCACTTCCTACTATTTATAGTTTTCAAGCCTCCAGTGGCTGCTTGTGTAAGCGCGTTGCATGATGGAGCTTGTGGTATGCAACAATATTATGGAGTTTTGTGTCTGCTGTGCCCCGCGCAAATCTGAAACTGTTCAGCTATATCTGCATTGGTGTCTTTGCCTGACGAGGTGCTTCGGAATCGGTGGGGTCGGCTGACCTCTTTGAATCCTTGAGGTGAAGTCCGGTAGGGCACCTGGTGCACTTTGACTGTTTATTACGTTATTTAAAGCGGGCTTTGGGAAATCTCCCAAGACATTCATTCAATATATTCTAGCCATCCAGCGGTGTGACGGCACAATACTGAGAAAGCCGTGTACTTTTGCTAAAATTATCTCCAGCGAAGCGCTCAGGAGTAGAGAAACAGCGGCTGATGCCCTTTACGAGAACTTACCAGCTGTTAATGTGACAGCACCTCATGAAAATCGTGCTACTGCTACTATCAGCAATGCTAGGGATTTGCTAAAGACTTTGGAGAAATTACTCCGCAACGAGTTATCAAAATGGTGGGAAAAGAAGTCCCTCGAGAAGTATCGAGATGTAAATCGTGTTCCAAGGGGCTTGAGGGTTCTAATTGTCCCCACTTACGAGAACCCCGACCAAAAAATGCTACAAGAATGGGAGGAAAACAACCTTCAATCCTCCAAAAATATGTTGCATATCTTGATCAAGTATGCCCAATCAGACAGAGAAGCCCTATAGATTGAGATAGACCGTGTCAATGGGCTGTTGGAAGCTACAGGGGAAACTGATTTGATCAATAAAACCCGGAAAGAAATTGACCAGAGACTGACTAAACTTGAACAAACCATTCAGGAGCGCAAGATACAGAAGTTCGCACGAGATCAGCAGGACTATGCCACGGGTCATATCTTCACTTTTGCAAGGAAGTACGACTCGTATAAACGCAAAGCGATGTCAGTCCAACAAAAACCAGGAGCAGGAGTCAAACAGACGACGAATATGAACACTGCCCCCGTGAATGAAGATAACTTATCAGTAGCTTCTTACAGTGGGTCTGATGAAAGCTCAACAACCAATACTCCGGTTCCAATTGACTTAACCAACTTTACACTAGTCGATGAGCTGAATTTTGTCAGCGAGGACCGGAGGTACTCTCTGCGCTCCCGGAACCCTCCTCAAGCAGTAGGCAGAGCGGCAGTCAAAAGCGCCGCATCAGGAGACGCAATACCAAAGCCCGGCGCAGCATGGGGCAACTTGCGCAGGAATTGGAACAAGTAACATCAACACAAGAAAATACTGTAATTAATCTGACTGACTTGGTACTCTTGAAGGCAGAAGAACAACTTTTATCTTTGGGTCTTTCATACTGTCCTCCCAATGACTTCTCATACACCCAGGCACGAATCGATGTCTTCAAATTTATTGAAAAAATTAAGCTAATGAAATATTTTCAAATCCATCCGCAATTAGCTAATAAAGACACTGAAACGCCTGTTGAAGTATCTGAAGAACAACCACTACAAGTTAAAAATCTAGGAGGTCTTCAAGCTCTTATTTCATTAGCATATGAGGACAGTTCTCAACAAGTTCCTACAGTCAGCCAAGTAATTGCAGTTAATAAAACATCACCAAGTCCTTTTCGGGGAAAGTCCACGTTTTTACCTTTGATGCCGAAGGACGCACTGGATGTGTTCAACGATAGAGTCATCACTGAACTAAAAACTTTGAACAGATCTGTGTTGGGTAGTAAAAAACAAAATTACTATAATATTCAACAATATTTAATGCTTATTAAAAAGATACAGGGTAATCCAAATGTGATAGTGAAAAATGCGGACAAGGGGGGAATACTGTTTTGTGGGCTAAATCTGATTACCTTCAGGAAGCAGCTCGCCAGTTAGAAGATCCCCTCTGTTATACTAAGACCACTAAATTTGCCATGTTAAAAACACACGAAACCACCAGAAAAAGCATTAGTCAATGGCAAAGACAAGGGCTTCTCACAAAAGAAGAGGCTAAATTTCTTAGTGTAACACACCCAATCACCCCTTTCTTTTACCTCCTACTCAAGATTCACAAATGCACCACCCCAGTTCCCGGTCGTCCTATCATTTCAGCACAAGGCAGCATCAATAAAAAATCTCTCTAAATATGTTGATTTTTTCCTTCAAGCCCACATGACCTCACTTCCCTCTTACCTCAAAGACACCACGGATTTTTTAGTTAAAATTAAGCAAGTCACTTGGTGTTCTGATTTTTGTTTCCTGGTTATGGACATTCCCTTTACACTAGCATTCACCACCTGCACGGTTTGGAAGCCATCCAATTCTACCTTGACATGAGAGATGCAACGCTTAGAGACCACAATTCCATGTTATTGGAGATGATACGCATTTGTTTAACCAACAATCATTTCCAATTTGGCAAGGACATTTTTCATCAAGAGCGTGGGGTTGCTATGGGCTCGTGCTTCTCCCCCAGTTATTCACGTTTACATGTTGGCTGGTGGGAGTAGCACGTTCTCCATGGGGCCCATCGCCACTGGCTTCAACATCTAGCCTATTATTGGCGATTTATAGATGATATTTGTAGCATCTGGAAGGGCACACAGGAACAGGCAACACTCTTTGTCAATGATATCAATAACAACAACCGCAATTTGAGATTCACTACCACCATAACATCAAACTCAGCTGAGTTTCTAGACGTACATGTCTATATTGATCAGGGTCAGATTCACACCAAACTACACAGGAAAAGCACTGCGGGTAATTCTATCCTTCATGCCCGCAGTGCTCACCCTTCACATACCATCAATAGCATTCCGTTTGGCGAATTCATTCGCATTAAAAGACTTTGCAGTGATTCTAAGACTACCAACCAATGCTTGGCTGATTCCATGCAAAGGTTTTTGCAGCGCGGTTACAAAAAAGATCTTTCAAATCGCGCACTCTTAAAGGCATCTAGGCGTTCGAGAGACGAACTTTTGACTCCTAGAACTATTGAAACCTCTGAATCAGCTTCTAGGGGGTCTGTCCGCCTTATCACCACCTACTGCTCTCAAGAGCGTAAATTAAGACAAATCATCAATGCAGAGTGGCCAATTGTTCTGACTGATGTGATTCTAGGCCCAATCTTACCTAAGTCACCAGCAATCACATTTAGGAGGGCACCGTCCATGAAAGATGCATTGGACAAAACCCAGCCTGAGCTTACTGTTAAAAGTCCTTGGTTTGCTAAAACAGGTTTTTTTAGATGCACGTCCTGCCGGGCCTGCACATTTGCTGTCAATGGCACGCACTATACATCAGCGTTCAGCGATAGGCGGATCAAAATAAATGAACATTTAACCTGTCGCAGTGAATTTGTCATTTACCAACTTACATGCACATGTGCATTATCATACATTGGGAGCACCAAGTTGCCAGCCAACCAGCGCATTTTACAGCACATACGCGCAATAGTGAATTCAGACACTAATTATCTGGTGGCTCGCCATTTCAAGGCAGTGCATGATAACAAACTAAAGGATTTAAAGTATACTTTATTGTGCTCAGTCCCTAACCCCGGACGAGGTGATGACCGAGAAAGATTACTCAGGCAGAGGGAAGCATATTTTATTTTGTTGCTAGATTCGAGATCCCCTAACGGTTTGAATGTTATTGATGAGCTACACCATTATTTGTAATGTTTGATGCTATTTTAACTTTTGCTTTTCTTTTTCTTTACTTTTCCTGTGGTGGACATTGTCTTATGTAATTGTTGCTGAAAACTAAAATTTAATGATACATTTGTATTCACAAGTAGGATGTGTTCTTGAGAAATATAGTAAATGACAGAATTCAAGTTCAAGTAGGGCTATCAGCCGCATGTGTTTTTAATAACTTAGTTTCATTATGAATTTTGTTTCACATTTTAAGCACTTGCACTTTACTAAATCAAGCATTAGGTAGTTGGCATGAGGCATATGAACAAGTATGTGTTGAATCGAATATGATTTGGGTAATATGACAGCTACCTCTATGCACTAGCACTTGAATCCATTGGATCTACACCTATTTGTAGCATTGTACATATTTATGCATTAGCACTTTTGTATTCGAAATTTATTTCCGTTATTGTAAGTGAGGTAGTAACATCTATTTGACATGAATTATTGGACATTTTATCCAGTATTTCTATGCCTCTATATATTCAATCTTGGAAACCATCTTGTACCACAGAAGAATGATTTTAAATGGAATTTCAAAGCACTATGCTATAATTCTGTCTTTTGCCTCGTTTGCCAACAAACTTTGTAAACAGTTATTTTTATGCTTGATTGTATCGTTTTCACCCATGCGTCCTGTTTCTTTAGGCGCTTGGGCTTTTAATCACTATATATTGCTCTGCCTACTCCTGACGCGTCATGTGATCAAGCTCCGCCTGCGGAGCGAAACGCGTCAAGGAGAGCACTTGATCTGCTATGGAAAGCAATAAATTTGCACTGCTGACACTTTAATTGTGTGATGGCGTTTTGATATTATTCAAAATACACTTTGGAGGAGAGGTGGTCTGCGCCCGTTTGTGACCGCGACTAGAAGCGGTCGGGTTTCTTCTGATATATATATATATATATATATATGCAAAACAGATCTGGCAATTAAAGCGCCTCAGCCAAGCGAGTCGGGGCCCATCTTCGGTGTGCCAGACACCTTTTTAAATCCACAAAACACATGCTACTCCCTGCAACATGAAACAGGCCACTCCAGCATGCTGTAGCATTATTTCAGATTTTTATTGGAGACAGACGCAGCATGACGCGTTTCACCTCCCACGAGGTTTAATCATATGCACAGTTTTCTCTTGATGGGTTTGTTAGCTTTTTTAAATGTAACTAAAAACATTGAAGAAGGACTGATGTCCACCAGTTCAATTAAAGCGGCAATGGGTGTTTTAACATAAATGCACTTAGCTTTCTCTTTCATGCAGTCACAGTAAGTACTTTTTTATTATTTATATAAGGAAAATCCTTTGAAAATCAAGTATTTTCATTATAATCGTGTTCCATCAATGCACAGTTTCCCAATTGTCATAGATTGTAGTATTCGGACCACAAAGCCCAGAATCCAACATCACTCCTTTGTTTCACCTACTTGGTACTTCAATGTTGTTTTTGGCAAAATTCAAACCTTGTTGTCACCGCAGCCCTCGTACATAGCGTAGCCTTTACCAGGAATAGTTCCATTCTGTGGCTTATGTTAAACAGGTTGCAGTTTTACTCAAAGTCAATTCCGCTACCATTCAGACATTAAAACCTTCTCTTTGTCTTCCTTTAAGAAACATAGATCAGCATGCAGTGCACAGGGAAATCCCCTCCAAACTCTAGCTGTATCCATGTTTTATCTTCCAAGTCGAGGCGGGCCTCTCGGGTGGCCCTTCCATCTTTCCTTGCGTCATTGGCCAACGCAAGTACCAAAAGGTTTAAGCCATGGGGTCTTGATCCTGTGAGATAGCTGTTGAAAAATTCAAAGATGCAGAACAATTGAGATCGAAGAAGGAAAAACTCAACTCAAAGGGTCAACAGGCAAGCGCTCCCTCCCTGGTAGAAATATTACTCAGAGAGAAAGAAGAGGCTGGTCCCTTCCCTGTTTGACCTGATATCCTTTGTATGGTATTCCCTCAAACATTTTGCCTCAATTCTGTATCTCTTAATTTTGTTTGGTATTATGCTTGTATTGTGTTTTCACTTTATTACTGGTTGTGTGTTGCTTAAATACTTTATGTACTGCTTCTAAACCTGATTCTTTTGTGCCAAGATATCGGAGGGATGCGCACCGGTTTATTTAGTGACTGTTGTGGTTCACCCTGACTCAGATTTTGTTTATTATTTGAGTGGGGCTTTCACCCCTCTCAACTGATAACGCAATTTCTAAACCCCCACCCCCCCAACACACAAAAGATCTTGGTTAGGTAGGAATGAAGGAACTGTTCCCCTTGACACTGGAGAAAGCTCCTGACCACCTGATTGTCTTTATAAATCATTACTGATTGATTGGCAATCATTGGGCTGAAATGAAGCAAAAGCAATGCCCAATGAACTGCTTCTAATTCTTTCTAGTTCGAATACTTCTGAAGTTGTGCAGGTTACCATCTCCCCTGGACCTAATGGCACAGTAGAGTCGTTCCCCACACCCTTTCCCCGGCATCTGTAGTAATGATTGTGGCAGTGGGAAGCAGGAAAGAAGATCTTTGCTCAATAACTCCACCTGGAGCCAACATCAAAGATCCTGAGTTACCTGCATCAGAATGGAAATCTAAAGTGTTTTGTTTGCTATTTGCTTTTCACATACATGTACCTTCTCTTGGGTCTTAGTTAACCAACCCCCAGGAGCTATTGGGCATATCTGAAAGAGACACGTTAGTATTAGATTCCTTACCTTAGAATATCCCCAGGCGTCAGACTGGATCCGGAAATGTTTGCGTAGCAGTACCCTTGCGCGTCGGTAGGCGTCGTCTGCGGCTCAGCGTCCGTCGTCGGCGTCGTGGGCGCCGTGATGACGTCGTCGGAGTACTTAGACGCCGCCTCCGCGTGCTGACGTCAGTTCTTCTTTTTTTCGCGCCAGCAAGCGCAGATCTGGAAAAAGCAGTAACTTAGTCATTTTTTTACTAACTTTTTGATCACTTTTGATTGTTCTCGAAGTCTATCGACTCCGACGGTGCCGTAGGGATGCCCGGATTTAAGCACTGCGATGATTGCGACCGCCTGATGTCGGTCACGGATCCTCACCGCGTGTGTTTATCTTGTCTCGGCGTCGACCACGACGACAAGGCCTGCTCCGACTGCCGGGCCCTCTCTTCGAAGGCCAGACGGGAGCGGTCCAGCAGGCGGCTCGAACTCCGGCAGTCGGTCCCGCGCCACGAGAGGTCCCGATCCCATGGGAGGTCGAGGGACAGGTCGCGGGCTCGGAGCCACCACAGTTCCGAGGGTAGGCCGCACTCCTCCGGGTCGAAGTCGTCGTCAGGTAAGCGGCACAAGAAGTCCAAGCGGCATCATCGCTCCTCGGACTCCCCCCGACGCTCGCGCGATGCGGCCGGGGGTTAGAGTGACACCACCCATGCGGCTCCGACTGAGTCGCAGGCGCCGCGTCCAGCCCCATACCCTTCGGTCCCTGGGATCAACGCGACGCCGGAGGAGGTCGAGCGCTTCCTCATGGCCATGAGGAAATTCTCTCCTCCGACGGGCTCCGCGGCGCCTTCGGGCCCAGCGGACCCGTCTGGGACCTCTAGCGGGTCGGGGGGATCTGCCCCGACGCCGTCGGGTGCTTCGGCCCCGGCGCCGCCGACGCCTTCGGGCCCGGCGCCGCAGGTTCCCCTTATCCCGACGCCGCTGGCGCCTTCGGGCCCGGCGCCGAGGGGTTCAGTTGTTCCAGCGCCGCCGGCGCCTTCGGGCCCGGCGCCGCAGGACGCCGCTGGACCTCCTTCGGGATCTGGTTCGTCGCCGGTGGACCTTATGACCTCCCCGGCGTCTGACCCTCAGGTGTCGCCTCCGGCGCCGTCCTCGGGCGGCACCGTCCCCGGTTCCACCTTCGTTCCTGTTCCGGCGCCGGGACGGCCCCGATGGGCGCCGCTCCAGACATCGTTTGGGGAGTTTCACTTCTATGAACAGGCCCCATTAGCTGAGAACCCTGAATTTCAGGAGATGAATGAATGAATGAATTTGGGACTTATATAGCGCATGGCTGCCCGGAAGCGTCCCAGCACTGAGATTGCAAACAGACACTCAATGGTAAAGGCCGAGGAGGGAGTGGAGAGGTTATTGCGGGAAAAGGTAGGTTTTGAGAAGCTTTCGGAATTTCATATAATTAGGTTCAGATGGGTGATGAAGAGGACTGGGAGGGGTCTGAGGACCCTCTGACCAGGGAGTGTCAGTCTCATGAGGACTGGACAGGAGACCTTGGGGAGGCCAGTGGCCTGGACACCTCTCCAGACACTGGTTTTGTCTCCCCTCCTACCGTGGCTTCGGAGGAGGGGGCAACATATAGTGTGGTGCTGATGAGGGCTGCCAAGGCCTTGGGCCTTGAGCTCCCCGTCGCGGCCGTGAGGACTAACCTCCTCACTGAGGTCCTTAAACCGCAGTCAAGCTCGGCCGAGCCTCTGCTGCCCTTTAATGAGGCCTTGACCGACGTTCTTCTGGGCACTTGGTCCAAGCCCGCTACGGGTTCGCCCGTAGATAGGAACGTGGCCAGACGCCACCGCCCAGCCCCGGGCGACCCATGTTTCCTGTCCTCCCACCCTACCCCCGAGAGCCTGGTCATCCAGGCCTCCAATTCCCAGACCGCATTCCCGTCGGCCCCGCCGGACAGGGAATCCAAGAGGTATGACCAGTATGGGAAGAAGATCTTCTCATCCCTTAGTCTAGGCCTGCGGTCTTCCAACACCGCCTGCCTCTTGGGACGTTACACCCACTCTGTGTGGGATAAGGTCGCGGAAGTGCTGCCAGAGTGTCCGTTGGAGGTACGGGCCAAACTCGGCCAAGCCCTTGTGGAGGGCCGGGATGCAGCCAAGTATTCTATCAGGTGTGGGCTGGATACCACCGACTCGCTAGGTAGAGCGATGGCAACGACGGTGGCGGTCAGACGCCACGCCTGGCTGAGGTCCGCCAACTTCTCGGCAGATGTCCAGAGCACACTCATGGACATGCCGTTCGATGGCCGTCGCCTCTTTGGCGACAAGGCAGACCATGCGCTTGAGCGCTTTAAGGACTCCAGGGCTACGGCCAAGTCCTTGGGCCTCTCGGGCCAGCGCCAGCAATCGGCTGCCTTTCACTCCTTTCGTGGCCACGGAAGGGGTGCGCCCACACGCGCCGCCAGCCACGCTCCGCAGGGCAATACCCAACGCGGTGGCGGCCGTGGGAACCGCCGTCCAGGCGGTCGGGGGCAGCGGCGAGGTCAGTCCACACCTTCCCCCGCAGCATCCGCCTCAAAACCCTCCTAGTCCGTGCTTTCAGGCCCATGTGACGCCAGTGGGGTGCAGGGTTCGCCATCACCACCTCCACTGGCGCACTGTCATATCGGACAGGTGGGTGCTGCAAATCGTCCGAAGGGGCTACTCCCTCCCCTTCGAGGCGACTCCTCCAGCCATGCCACCGCAGAACCACCGTGTATCGGGGGATCATTTGCGACTTCTGCAGGAGGAAGTTACGGCCCTCTTGGCCAAGGGGGCCATCAAGCACGTTCCTGGGCCAGAAGTAGGGTGTGGTTGCTACTCCCACTACTTTCTGGTACCCAAGAAGGGCAAAGGGGGCCTTCGCCCTATCTTGGACCTAAGGAACGTCAACGGCTTCCTCCGGAAGGAGAAGTTCAAGATGCTGACACTGGCTCAGGTTCTGGCTGCCCTGGACCCAGGAGACTGGATGGTAGCGTTGGACTTGCAGGACGCTTACTTTCATATCCCCGTCCTGCCTGCCCACCGGCGCTACCTGCGGTTCATGGTGGGCCACGAGCACTTTCAATTTACCGTGCTCCCCTTCGGCCTTACCAGCGCCCCACGGGTGTTCACAAAGGTGATGGCGGTGGTCGCAGCTCATCTGCGCAGGTTAGGGGTTTCAGTCTTCCCCTACCTCGACGACTGGTTGTTGAAGGCGGGCTCGCCCCAGACGGTCGTCAGCCACCTCCAGACGACGGCGGACCTCCTGCACCAGCTGGGGTTCTCCATCAATGTGCCGAAGTCACACCTGTGCCCCTCTCAGAAGCTCCTCTTCATCGGAGCGGTTCTGGACTCGGCGTGGTTCGGGTTTATCCGCCCGAACAGCGGGTCCGGGATATTCAGGCTCTGATTCCCATCTTTCAGCCGTTATCCCGGGTTTCGGTCAGGTTGACGCTGTGGCTTCTGGGGCTGATGGCCTCCTGCATCCTACTGGTGCATCACGCCAGGTGGCGGATGCGGGCTCTGCAGTGGGACCTGAAGTTTCAGTGGGCCCAGCATCAGGGCAACCTATCCGACCACGTCCTGATCTCGGAGGGCACTGCGAGACAGCTGCAGTGGTGGCTTACGGACCGCGATTGGGTCAGTGGCAGATCCCTCTCCCTTCCCCAACCGGAGCACGTAGTTGTGACGGACGCGTCCCTCCAGGGCTGGGGAGGCCACTTGGGAGAGGCGGAGATCAGAGGACTCTGGTCTCCGGCGGAGACCCGGCTCCACATCAACCTGTTGGAGCTCCGGGCGATTCGTCTGGCACTGAAGGCATTCTGTAGTGCAGGTATTCACGGACAACACCACCGCCATGTGGTACTGCAACAAACAAGGCGGGGTGGGGTCGTGGATCCTTTGTCAAGAGGCTCTTCGCCTTTGGCAATGGCTGGAACGCCAGGGCGTGACCCTGGTGGCTCAACACCTGGCAGGTTCTCTGAACGCCAGGGCGGACGAGCTCAGTCGTCGGTGCATGATGGATCACGAATGGCGTCTGAACTCGGACGTGGCGCAAGGCCTCTTTCAGCGATGGGGAGAGCCTTGGTTAGATCTATTCGCCACCGAAGAGAACGCGCAATGTCATCAGTTCTGCGCGTTGGAATTTCCAAGGCGGCACTCGCTCGGAGACGCTTTTAGTCGCGAGTGGAGTTGCGGTCTGTTGTACGCCTTTCCGCCTATACCTCTTCTGCCCAGAGTGCTGAAGAAGATCAAGCGCGACCGGGCCCAAGTCATCCTTGTGGCTCCGGACTGGGCGAGAAGGTACTGGTATCCAGAGCTACTCAGTCTGTCAGTCGATCCCCCGGTTCGTCTGCCTCTTCAGGAGGACCTTCTGTCGCAGCAGCAGGGGACGGTCCTCCACCCGAACCTGTCCAGTCTCCACCTCCATGCTTGGAGATTGAGCGGCGACAGTTGAGGCCATTTGACTTGCCTCTTGAAGTTTATAACATCATTCGGGCAGCCAGGCGTCCCTCCACAAAGTCGGTATACGCCTGCAGGTGGAACAGATTGGTGGCATGGTGCACAGCAAAGGCTGTGGATCCCCTCAATGCCCCTCTTTCTGAAGTCCTTCTCTTCCTTCTTTCTCTTGCCCAGCAGGGCTCTGCTCTGGGCACTATCAAGGGCTACCTTTCTGCCCTTTCAGCCTTTCTCAGGCTGCCTGATCAACCTTCTTTGTTCAAGTCCCCTATTGTTAATAGATTTCTTAAGGGCATCACGCACACGTTTCCTCCTGTTCCGTTTGTGATGCCTCAGTGGGACTTGAACCTGGTTCTTACATTTCTGATGTGCGCTCCTTTTGAGGTACTTCACACCTGTCCTCTTCGCCTTCTGACTTTGAAGACTGCTTTCCTGGTTGCCATCACCTCTGCCAGGAGAGTGAGTGAGCTCCAGGCCCTTTCTTGTACTCCACCTTTCCTTTCTGTCCATCCGGACAAAGTGGTCCTGCGTACCAAACCTTCTTTCCTGCCCAAGGTTGTCACGGCCTTCCACATCGGGCAGTCTATCACCTTGCCAACCTTCTTCCCGCCACCGCATCCCTCTAAAGAGGAAGAGCGGCTCCACCGTCTGGACCCAAAACGTGCGCTCTCATTCTACTTGGATCGCACACGCCAGTTCCGGGTGGATGACCAACTCTTTGTTGGTTACGTGGGCGCGAAGAAGGGGAAAGCGGTGCACAAGAGGACCATCTCCCGGTGGATCATCCTGTGTATCCAGGCATGCTACTCCTTGGCTAGAAAGGAGCCTCCTGCTGGATTGCGGGCTCATTCTACCCGAGCCACGGCGACTACCACTGCCCTGGGCAGGGGAGTGCCCTTACAAGACATTTGTCAGGCAGCTAAGTGGGCATCGCTGCACACGTTTGCAAGACACTACTGCCTGGACAGCCAAGTCCAGAGGGATGGCTTCTTTGGCCGTTCCGTCCTCCAGGACTTTCTGGTGTGATTATTGGTTCGCAGACCCACCACCGGGGTTGGTATTGCTGGGGTATCTATTCTAAGGTAAGGAATCTAATACTAGCGTGTCTCTTTCAGATGCACAAGTTACTACTTGTGTAACGATATATCTGTAAGAGACATTAGTTAGTATTAGATTCCTTACCGACCCACCCATCCTCCCCGTTCTGCGAACCAATATCTAGGGTTAGGGTTGTCCCCTTTCAGGGCCCTAGTTTCAATGGCACCAGTGTTGGTTTTTAACATGGCTCTGCGTTTCTGGCGCGGAAAAGCTGTGTCTAAGAACTGACGTCAGCACGCGGAGGCGGCGTCTAAGTACTCCGACGACATCATCACGGCGCCCACGACGCCGACGACGGACGCGGAGCCGCAGACAACGCCTACCGACGCGCAAGGGTACTGCTACGCAAAAATTTCCGGATCCAGTCTGACGCCTGGGGATATTCTAAGGTAAGGAATCTAATACTAACTAATGTCTCTTACAGATATATCGTTACACAAGTAGTAACTTGTGCTTTAATAGCAACCTACCCGAAATAATAGCCAACTCAGTGAGCTCACTTTTCAATTTTTCAGTACTGGGGGATTTGAATGTCCTCTTTGATGATATGTCCTCACCTAACGCGGAGGAATTGATTGAGAGCTTAGGTGCCCTCTCACTTAATCTGAAAGTGAACAGTCCCACTCACTTAAAAGATCACCTTCCCGATTCTATCTTTACCAACATTAATAACTTAATAGTGGAGAATCCCACTCCATTACCTTGGACTGATCATTACCTGATACTTGTCTCTTGGTCCCTTGATTAGTGACCCACTACTGGAGCCGGTAAAGAAACTTAGTCGTAATTGGTCCAGGCTTTCTTTTGAGGCATGTGCACTCACTCTTAACAACACTCGCCCGGTATTGGAAACCGATCCAAAATCGGACAACCATGAATTCAATGAATGGATCGAAGCCTCTCTGGATTTGGTGGCTACGAAGAAATGGGAAACCAATAAGAAGGTCCCTAAGAGCATTGCATGGTACACCCCCAAGCTCCGAGAGTTAAAATTAAAATGCAAACAATCAGAGAGGCAGTGGAGGAAAGATTTCTCAGATGAGAGGAAGTGCGTCTACAGAGAGGCTATAAAAATCTATAAACTAGAAGTCAGAAAAGCCCAATCCCTGTACTACGCAACTAGGATCTCCTCAGCTTCCAATTCTCCGCGTGAAATTTTTAAAATTGCTAAATCCCTAACTACCCCAGCCTAAGCCGCTGTCAATACCTTAGGACATTGCAATAATATAGCAGAATTCTTTTTTTAAAAAAAATCAATTTATTTATTTAGTATTTATGCCAGCAACCACCCCTTTGAAGGACCTCCCATTGGAAAATAAGCCAAAATCACCTGTTACTATGTTGGAGGTTCTCCCTCCTTTGAACATAAAAACCCTAAAAATTTATTTTAATAAAGTAAAATCAGGTTCCCCTAGTGACGTGGCCCCCCCCTACCATTCTGAACCAAGTTTTCGATACAGTTGTTCCCACCATTCTAGAATTTTTCAATCTTTCTTTGGCTTCTGGGATTGTACCCTTCCTATGAAAACGAGCCATGGTGAGAGCACTGCTTACGAAATTAGGTGGGGACCCAGAAGTCTTTGCTAATTACCGGCCAATCTCGTTGTTTCCAGGGATCGCAAAAGTTGTGGAAAAGCATGTTAACTCCATTCTGTCCACCTTTTTGGAGAAAAATGACTGCTTCCATCCATCGCAAACTGGGTTTAGACCCAATCAGGGCACAGAAACAGCTCTGATTGTAGATGGTGAGGAAACAAGGAAAATCCTGGATGCCAGAGGCTCAGCGGCAATTGTCCTCTTAGATCTAAGTGCAGCTTTCGATACCGACTGCTGATCTCTAGAATAAGAGAAGTAGGGGTATCTGGAACTGCACTAATGTGGTTGGAGTCTTTTTTAGACAACCACTCATTTCAGGTCTTTTAGGACAACTCAATTTCCAAGAGTATGGGATTGAGTTGTGGGGTTCCACAGAGCTCGTCCCTGAGCCCCACCCTCTTTAACATTTATATGAGCCCCCTGGCCGAGATTGTCAAACCCTTTGGCATACAGATTGTAACATATGCTGATGACACTCAACTGATTGTTTCCCTCAATCAATCTGGGAACAAGGAAAACAATTTGGCCAATTGTTTGGAAAAAGTGTCAGCATGGATGGAGTGCTCTAATCTACAATTAAATGGAGCACAAACTGACCTTATGTTTTTAGGCAAGCCTTCTCCACTAGGTCCTATCTCTCTATGGCCCAAATGTCTGGACAGCATACCCCCCTCCCCCCAAGACCAAATAAAAGCCTTGGAGTGTGGCTCGATGATAAGCTAGACATAAAGAAGCAATCCTGGAAGGTAGCAGGAGTCTGTTATGGACTACTTAAGATGGTTAGGAAAATCCTCCCCCTGCTGCCGTTTAATGCTAGGAAACTGCTGGTCCAATCCTTAGTTCTTTCTTGTCTGGACTATGCAAATGCCCTTTATCTGGGCTCTCCACGATCAACGATAAAGAAGCTTAAGATTGTGCAGAATTGTGCAGCCCAACTTCTTTTACAGACCCCCCCCCAGAGAATCTGCGTGAGCTTCTATAGCCTCCCTACACTGGCTCCCAGTTGCGGAGAGGATTCAGTTGAAATCCTTCTGCATTGCCCACAAGATTCTGTCTTTCAAAGGTCCACCCATCCTACACTCCATCATCTCTCCGCACTGTCCCAGCAGAGCCCTGTGCTCGGGAAATAAATGCATGGCAGTAGTCCCTAGAATATACAGGTCCAGGAGTGGGGGAAGGCGATTCTCCTACATGACCTCTAAGAGCTGGAATGCTATTCCAAATTACTTACATTTGCAGGACTACTATATTTCCTTCCGTAGACAGCTGAAAACTTTCTTGTTCCTGGTCGCCTAAAGCCGGTCATTTGGGGGGGGATCTGTTTGTAACACTGGGGGGCCTTATGGTAGCCATGCGCTTTACAAGTGCCAATTCAATTCAATTGTCCTGAGACACTGAATCCCAAAATCTCAAAGGTGACAAACCAGAGTGTAAAGATGAAGGTGAGCCCAAGGGACTATTGAAAGTGTTAAGGCCATATCCCCCTGAACTACAAGCCATTCCCTCGCTGAAGCCGGTGATTTTGCTAAGAGACTTTGTATCTTGTTCTTCCAGTGACTAGGAAGAAATAGCCTCCCTTTAGCTGTGTCGAAGTTCACCCCAATGAATTTGGTTGTCTTTGTAGGAACTGGATTGTACTTATCTGTGTTCTCTGGTAACATCCCTATATTTCATTAGGGGTTCAGATTAGCTAGGGTCTTTTACACATTGCTACTGCCTGTAGCGTGCAAAAGCAAGGAGGAGGCATCAGGGCACAATCCAGGACACCATCACATCTCTTAGCCAGAACTTCCACCCACTTTCAATTTGTCTGCAAAACACAAGGAAGGTGCAGTCCAGGATCCCAGCGCATGTGCTGAGACAGCTGAGACACTGATGTGTGGCCTTTATATATCTGGTGGTTCACTCAGTGTCCTTCCTTTCCTTAGGACAGGAAGTGATAAGATTATGGCTAGCTTGACTCTCTCCCTATTTCCCTGTGATTTGCCATTATCAGTTACATCCTGCCCTTCTTAAAAACCCTGACCCCGCCCTCCTCTACCAAGAACCTGCTTGGTCTTCATGAAGATGTACAGTTCTCACATTTTGTGTTGGGCAGGAAGGCCTCTGACCACAGAGCAACTTGAACTGGAATTCCCCTACTTCTGCAACAGCGCCTAAGCCAAGCCGAAATCTCAGTGAGTTTGTATTGGGTGGCCACACATAGGCCAGCAGTACCAGTGTATTGTTTTTCGTGGCAACCTGTAACCCAATTGAAAGGTGCCTCCCTGCCATCTGCAGAGTTTGCGATTGGTGCTACATGGAACGGGTGTCCCTTTAGGTACTAGGACCATTCAACACTCACTGTGAGTAGGAAAGATCTACTTGCGCAGTACAGGCATTAAATGCTCCTAGGTGATATGAGATTTTAGAGAGGAGATAACATTTTAAAATTAAAAGTGTTTCCTAGATTTGTCATCTTAGACATAAAGTATTCTAATGTAATGATATTGAGGAAGAGACTTTTACCAGAGAAATATTGGTCGTTGTAAGTCCCTTATCTGTATAATCTGCAACCCAACTCTCTCAATATTAGCAGGTCAATCTAGAGAACAGAACATAAATAGTTTTCTCTCTGTAACCAGTCTTACATTTCCATCAATCGTCAACAAATAGAGCTCAAAATTGCCATGTGTTTGATACAGTCTACTACTGTTTTTGGATGTAGTGCTACATACTTCAATAATTTACACCTTTACTCACCATACTGCTCCAAAAAGGAACTTCCTTCCATCCAAGGCTGCCAACACAATCTCATTTTGATACATCATATTGCACTGTGAACCATGGCAAGATCAAAAGGGCACCTGTCTTGTCACCCATCGTGTATTATTTAGCAAAACGACTACATGATATAGGTTGTTGTTACATAAGACAGAATTGATACAAAATATTGATAAGTATGCAATTGAAGATGTAAATGATGAAAAACATGTTTCATCTTATTGGTTTATGATACTGTAAATGTTAATAATCTTTTGTGGATGTCACATTTTTCTTAGAATACATCAATGGAACATCAGTATGTGTCCTCCTTATTTCGGACATTAAGTCATGTGGTATCCGTAGGCTACGCCACGTTATTTCTTCCAATAGGTAAAGTACAAGTATTCTTCAGAAATTACGCATACTTTGAATGAAAATATACTATGCCTCTGCAATTAAAGCAAACCCAATGTTATAGTATCTCTCCTATACACAAGAAATAGTTGCATCATACACTATTCTTCACACCATTTTAAGAAAAATATTTTTTGAATATGAAAGCGAATGACAGACAGATAAACATCATTTGCATACACTATTCGCAGGTTACAATCAGCACCGTATCTGGTAAAAAGACTGAGAAAATATATACATTAAACAATTACTTCTCTGACTCTATTCCTTCGCATTTCCAATTCCACCACGGGTGATACGCATATCTACCCCCTGTGAGTGTTCCACTTCAACCATTTCCTGTCTCATTTCTTGGGCACTCCCTGGCTATAAAAACTTCTTTCTCCGATACCATACACCTGTCTAGTTCTTTCAGCCAAGCCCCACTGACATTGCAGGCGGTGCCACTCCACCCCACCCCCTCGTTATTTCCCTCTTGACTAGTGTGTATCCCAGAGTCACCAATTGTTGTTCTGTTTCAGTCAGGTCTGTATCGTCCCATATATTAAGCAAACCCAGGCAGGGCGTCGGATTTACCATCTTTTCCCAATGCGGACTAGTTCAAGTTCAAGTTTATTTATTATGTTTTGGAACTCAAAAGAGGTCCACATAAAGAAAATACATAAAAACTAGGTATTCATACCTATACAACAAAATAATAACACATTGTTGACAAAAGACAAAATTAATCCTTGCAACACAATTGATATGATCATCTAATAAATATCCAAAAAAACATTTAAAAAAGCAGAGCAGAACATTTCGTTTGGTGGATTGTACAAAGCGAAAAGAAAAGATTCAGCAGTTAGGATATTCAATTTTAAACACATCTTTCTTAACCACTTACTACGAAATGGGCGTAATGCTGGACATATAACAAGAACATGTAAGAAGTCCTGAATAGACAAATTACAAAAATTGCAGATTGCCGAACATCGATACCACCTAGCCTTAAGCTTGTTAAGAGGGAGTAAATCATACCTCAGAAGAAGCCAAAAACGCCGTATGGCGTGAGGGAGGTTCCAAGATACATAGGGTTGCTTGCATTTTAATACATAAGATTCAATAAGAGGAGATATTCCCTTCTTTGCAAGGATGGACTCCCTATCCAACCTGAAACTAAGATCCCAAGAGGCCTGTTTCAAGAGTAATTTTAGCTGTAGGGTAGACAAGGTAAAAAGAGTACTCTCCTCCAATTGTAAGAGTACAACAGCCCTCCTGAAATTCTTCACAATTAAGGAAAAATCCCTAAGGCTGCCCAACAATTCTACCTTCATTAGATGTCTTAAGGTCCCCACTTCCCCTCTTACCAATCTGGCTACCCAACGCACTAACCCTGCTAAGCCCTGCACCCAGCTACTTCGAATTCCGTATTCAAGTCTTAGGGAAGCCACTGTGAAGGAAGTGTTAGTGGAGGCTAAGGAACGTAAGATTTTTCATTCTGTAACGTGCAAAAAACCCCATTGCCCTATATTCACTATTTCAACCCCATACAGAAGGGAAGATGGGATTTGTGCCCTAAAAACCTCTAACAAGTGAGTGAAATGTCTTCTTCCTGTTGCGGAATACAAAGCACCCAAGCCTTTACCTTGTGAAAGGGCCTTTCGGGAGTTATTATCAGTGTGGGCCTTGTCACTGAGGTTATCGGATATAATTTTCCCCAGGAAGACATATGATTTAACTACCTCCAGCCTATGACCTCCTACAGACCAACCAAAATTCTCATATTTTGTTTTTTTCCTCCCTGAGATACTCATAATTTTACTTTTATCTATATTTATCTTTAAGAAATGGAGTTCAGCATATAGATGCAAAGCATGTAGACGATTGTTTAGCCCACTAGGTGTTAAATCTAATATAAGGATATCGTCTGCATATAACAAGCAGGAAATTGGGGATCCCCCCAAAGAAGGTGCAATACCAACACAATCAGATAAAAATAAAGGGAGCAAGCGCCGCGAAGCAGGACCCGCGGAGCGGGTCCGGCGAGATGTAGCGCTGTGCAGGGGAGAAGGCGCTCAAAGTTCCAAAGTAGCCACACCAGCAGCGAAGGTCCAGGTCTAGCAAGTAAGCGCTGAGAAGAAGAGAATCTGCCGAGGGATTACAAACCGGTGATTTTAGCTGTCAGAAGGGGGGCGTGGCGAACAGGGAGAGCGTCCCAGGTGACTCGGGTGAGCAGCAGGGACTCCTGGGAGCCGGAGTCCGTGCACCGCCTCGCTCGCAGCCCTGCTTCAGCCAACGCCCACAGCAACAGTGTCCAAAGCACTACACTCCTCAACACCCACAGGGAGCAAGCGCCGCGAAGCGGGACCCGCGGAGCGGGTCCGGCGAGATGTAGCGCTGTGCAGGGGAGAAGGCGCTCAAAGTTCCAAAGTAGCCACACCAGCAGCGAAGGTCCAGGTCTGGCAAGTAAGCGCTGAGAAGAAGAGAATCCGCCCAGGGATTACAAACCGGTGATTTTAGCTGTCAGAAGGGGGGCGTGGCGAACAGGGAGAGCGTCCCAGGTGACTCGGGTGAGCAGCAGGGACTCCTGGGAGCCGGAGTCCGTGCACCGCCTTGCTCACAGCCCTGCTTCAGCCAACGCCCACAGCAACAGTGTCCAAAGCACTACACTCCTCAACACCCACAGGGAGCAAGCGCCGCGAAGCGGGACCCGCGGAGCGGGTCCGGCGAGATGTAGCGCTGTACAGGGGAGAAGGCGCTCAAAGTTCCAAAGTAGCCACACCAGCAGCGAAGGTCCAGGTCTGGCAAGTAAGCGCTGAGAAGAAGAGAATCCGCCGAGGGATTACAAACCAGTGATTTTAGCTGTCAGAAGGGGGGCGTGGCGAACAGGGAGAGCGTCCCAGGTGACTCGGGTGAGCAGCAGGGACTCCTGGGAGCCGGAGTCCGTGCACCACCTCGCTCGCAGCCCTGCTTCAGCCAACGCCCACAGCAACAGTGTCCAAAGCACTACACTCCTCAACACCCACAGGGAGCAAGCGCCGCGAAGCGGGACCCGCGGAGCGGGTCCGGCGAGATGTAGCGCTGTGCAGGGGAGAAGGCGCTCAAAGTTCCAAAGTAGCCACACCAGCAGCGAAGGTCCAGGTCTGGCAAGTAAGCGCTGAGAAGAAGAGAATCAATGCGGACTACATATAAGTTGTGGCCCTATCCCATAGATCCCGCACGAGCAGGCATTCCCACAGAATATGATGAAAAGTAGCTGGCTGCCGGCAACCCTTCTCTTCACACCATTTTTGATTCAGATGTTACATTCTGTTGTCCCAGTATATAATATTGAGTCAAAAAGTTTACCATCCACCGTTTTTTGTGATCCCCATTTTGTTTAGCGGTGTCTCTGGTATATTGAATCTCTGGGCAGAGAGACTGCAGGGGAATCTATGATGACAATATATGCTTTCCCCCTCTAAACATTAAACTCATAGGAAAACACCAATTTATATATTTACTTGCACGTACCTTCCCACGTAAAGTGCCAGAAAGCTGTGCAATTTGCTTAAAAGTTAAATAAAGAATGTGGGATGCATTGAGTCCTTACAACCCCCACATGTGTGAATTAAAGCATACACGGAGGCTTACAGGCATGCATAGGGCATTGTGGACAAATGTGCAATATTGACAAGTCGAAACTAATCCAGTTTGATAAGCTTAGGTTAACTCTTGACATGAACTAAGTAAACTGTGAAGTCTGTCCTGAAGCTTGCAAGGCCTTAATATGGGTCACAAATGAGATTAAGTAGCAAAAGGGACATCAAAGTGCCCCTATTGTAACTTTTGGTGACAAAGTCTGTCATTTGTTTAAGAAACACATTTTTGTATTTTGGACTAAGAACAAATTAAAAATTACTTCTTTCGTAAAGTTACTAAGTAGTGAAAATGTAATTCAGAGTTTAGTACAATTGCCACCAAAAGGATTTCTAAAAGTGTATCTGACTTCTTGGCCTGGAGCAGTATTGACTAGTATAGGCGGGTCCAGGAATGGGGTTAGGAACGCTAAGCATGTGAATAGCAGAATGAGTGTGAGTTTCATTCGCTGTAAAATAGTCGATTAGATTTAAAATGTCTTTTGGGGTGGTGCCTTTAAAATCAAAATAGAATCAACAGATTACACCAAATATCCCTTAAGGAAACATTTGGTTAAAGTTCAATGTGATGAATTGTTTTGGTCATGTTTTTGGAGTTACATCGTCTATAGGCTGGTCATTGATGCAGTTCCTCAGAATTGTTATCCAGTTTAATAAATTCTTTCATACAAGTTATATTTCACATTTACTATGCCCTGCTCCAGTGACATATTTTCCCAACAACCTTTTCCTGAACATACAGATGCTTAACTCCTCGTGATGTCTTTCTCCAACATTTTTGTCCTCTGAATGTACAGCCATGTATATGTGCCCTACAAAAATATGATCACAAGTGCTCACCACTTTGAATAATGTACTATTTGAAGTCATGTTGTTCTGTAGCATTCACATGTGCACTGTTGCATCACTCCCCACCGTAGTATTGGTCCATGGTAGTCTTCACCAAACCACTACTTTTTCCTCTCATACTTCAAATACAGTCTGTATAGAATTTGTATTCACACTAAGCAATTCCTTTAAAAAAACTGAATACATTTCCAGCCTTGAAATAAACATGGCTCTATTACCCACCAAGAAGAAGACACTGACAACTCTACCACCACACCAGGAATCACCAACCTCTGAGGGTGCAGAGGTGAACCATTACAGAGTCAAAAAAGCTAGCACAAAAAGGCAGGAACAATTGTGATCTAGAAGGGAGGCCCCTAAACCAATGGCCTCTCCTCTCTGACACCAAAGAGCACAAGCAGCTTGTGGAAGAATCACCAGAGCCCAACAAGGTCTTAGGGTCAAGCCATGTCCACTTGCATGTAGTGAATCAGGCCAAGTATGTGCGTCTCCGAAGGAGTATGAAGAGCAGCCAAGCTGAAATGAGGAATAATTCCAGGAGGCGATCCAGTAAGTAAAAGAGGATTTATTGCAGTAAAGAAAGCACCCACAGCCAGGCGCTCCCGCTGCCTACCAGGATCTCTGCCAACTGATTAACGTTGGCAGAATCCTGACATGCATCGTTCAGCACCCATTTGTGGAACACCCTTCAAACCAAAACACTGAGCGCGAGGCATTC
Source organism: Lissotriton helveticus (assembly GCF_964261635.1). Lineage (NCBI taxonomy): Eukaryota > Metazoa > Chordata > Amphibia > Caudata > Salamandridae > Lissotriton > Lissotriton helveticus. Next base: position 952,326,399 of record NC_136067.1, on the reverse strand, counting down.
TCGCCCCGGTGACACAAGAGCTATAAGCATTGCATGCAATATACTACAACTTCTCTCTTCCTACTAAACAAAGGGGAAGTAACAATGCAAAAGAGGAAAAACCTGTGACAAATTACAAGTTAAAGCGATTGTCAAAACTTTACACCTAAGAGAAGAAAGAACATTTGGTAATATTCTCAAGACAAAACATAGTCATTTAATTTGGCAGGCAATCTCCTTTGACGGGTACCCAAATCAACAGGTGAGGGAGAGGCAGCTGCAGTCATATCAAGAGGCCCAGTATTTCGGCTTTTATGCAAAATGGTATGTGTGTTACAACACTGAGCAACAGTGGCTTTCGCAGAATCCTCCTGAGAAAGAAAAGGAGAGTAACAGATGGAGAATCACGCAACCAGCTGGTCCAGTCATAATGCTCCAACTCCTGTTTGGATAACTTGAGTAAAGAAGGAACTTGAGAGTCAGAAAGCCACCGTCTCCTACTGCCAAGTAGTGCTGAAGCTTTGCTCACATCAGTGACCTGCACAGGAGATGAAAATTTAGACAAACCCTTTGACACTTTTTTTCGATTTTTAATGAGAACCCAATCATTGAATTTAAATTCAGTATTGTTAAATTATTTTCCTTGATCATGTACAGATTTCATGTAATCTTTTTTTTCCGACACTTGAGATGCAAGATTTTGATCAAGTGTATTCTTGATATGCTTATTTTGTAACCAATCGGGACACAAACAAGTGTGAACATTCCTGCCTCTCAAAAGGAAAAAGGAGGAAGACCTGTGGTGCAATGAGGCGATATGTTATAAGACCATAATTTGGCCTCAACAAAATCTTGGCATCCTTAACTAACCTGTTTGCCCGTTCAACCAAACCTTTAGATGATAGAGAATATAAGGCAACCTTGAAATGATTGACATCATTCTCTGCTAAGAAAGCACAACATTTTTGAGATATAAAAAGGGTGCCATTGTCTGTAACCATAACAGAAGGTAAACCCTCAACAGAAAAAACTTTCTACAAAAATCTAATGGCATTGATAGAACTGGGTGAATCACAAAACATATGATGAACCCATTTGGAATGATAGTCAACCAGCAAAATGAGAAACCTAAGGTTGCGAGATAAAAGGTCATAAGATACTGAAAAATCTAATCCAACCGTGTCCCAAGGTTTATTGGGAAAGGGTTCAGGGTGCAAAGGTGTGCTCATGAGTTTCCATTTCTGGTCTGATAAAAGGCATTCAGAACATGAATCAATGTAAAACATGACCTGGTATTATAAAGATGGCCACCAGTAATACAATTTAATAAGTTGAGAGGTTTTAGAAATGCCTAAATGACCTTGGTGTGCAAATGTAATGATGTCTTCCCTGAGACTTGACGGGGGAACAAAAGAATCATGTCTCATAACCATGCCATTAACCAAGGACAATTCAGAAGCCACCATGGCAAAAGCTTTTAACTCACTACAAAGTTTCCTCCTCTCTGGCCACCACTTGACAATATATTCCATTACAAGTTTAGGGTTACATCCTTGCTGTAAGCTTCCAACCACACTTGTTCGGTAAGGTTGGGGCATTCTTTAACAGCCTTAAGTGCTGCAACAACACATTCTGTATCTTTAAAATTCTCTACTTCTGAGTCATCATGAAAAGCCATGCGTGAAAGGCAGTCAGCCCTGAAATTCCTTCCACCAGAAATATGCTTGATGGGAAAGTGAAATTCTTGCAACTTTGAAAGTAAACTAACCAACCTGGCTGACGTTTTCTCAAGCCCCTTACCATTGAGTAAATGTGTAAGGGGTTTGGAGTCATTTAATAGTTCAAATTCATGCCCCCAAATTTAATTTTTTAATTTCTCAATAGCCCAAACGCGAGTGCCTTGCGTTCAATACTTCTATAATGGGTCTCTGAAGGTTTAAGCATCCTTGAATAAAAAGCTATGGTGTGTTCCTTTCCAGAAACCCACTGACCGAGAACTGCACTTAAACCTGTAAGGCTGACATCCACCATGATAAAGAATTTTGAATCATCTTGAAAGGCATGAAGTGCAGGTGCTTCAACAATGAATTTTTGATTTGGTCGATGAAGTTGGTACTTCATCAGACCAAATAAACTTTGATCCCTTATGTGGTAAGGCATGCAAAGGCTCAAAGGTTTGAGCATAACCTTTGACAAAATGAGCATAGTATTCTGCCAATCCCAAAAATGATCGAAGGGAATTCTTGTCTTTAGGAGGGACAGCATGACTGATAACGTTGATAAGGGATAACTTGGGTTTGATTCCTTCATATGACAAAGTGTGACCCAAGTAATCCAACTGTTGTGTACCAAATTGACATTTGTCAGACCAAATGGTCATGTCTGCTTCATTTAATTTGCTTAAAACAAAAGTCAGATTTTCCAAGTGCGTTTCCCAGTCATTAACAAAAACCAGGATGTCATCCTGATAGGCCTGGACCCCTGGTGTGCCTTTAAAAAGATTATCCATCATTTTTTTTTTAAACGCTGGCCACGGAGGCCAGGCCAAAAGGAAGTCTGAGGTACTTTTAGACCCCGAAAGGTGTGGCGAAAGTAGTGAGGTCTTGAGAATATGTTGTCAAGAGAATCTGGTGATACGCTGAGCGAAGGTCTATGATTAAAAAATGATTAGCCCCTCCTAGGCTGGATTGAAGTTCATGGGTTTTAGGGAGGGGATGACAGTCAATTAAGATGCTTTTATTTAAAGTGCGTAAATCCACACAGAGCCTAAACTCACCAGATTTTTATCGAACAATAACAATGGGGATAACCCTTTCTGAAGAGTCACATGGTGCAATATCCCCTTCATCACACAATTTTTTTAAGACTGACTTGAGCTCATCCCTGGCACTAGGAGCTAAAGGGTGTTCCTTATGTAAAAAAGGTTGGGCATGGGGCTTAAGTCTAATATGATGTTGAAAACCTTTGACAGTGCCTAATTTGCTAGAAAACAGTTTCAGAAACAAATCTAAAATCTTTTTACATCTTGTGAATGATCTGTGAGGTTAAGACAATCTATTGTGTTCTGTTCATCTTCTAAAGATCCAGCTGCGGAGTTACCTTGAGGAACATCACCACGGGCAATTGGATTATCAGAGCCCGGAACAAGATACAAACCCATTTTTGCAAGGTCCTGCCAGCCAACGATGTTACGTCCTTTGACTGCAATGTAAACTTTTGTATAAATTGACTTTCCTAGACATTCCAATCTTGAATTAAAGTAACCCAACATTTCTCTATCAAATTCACCAAAAGCTTTGGGGCTAATGTCTGTTTGAGTCAAAACAATGGAACCTTGCCATTTCTCAAGAAACATGACATCTGATAAACATGGTTATGGGTGAACTAGAATCCGCCATAATTGTGATTTCTACTTTTCCAAATAATGCAAAGGACCTTTAACATAATGAGCATTGAACACTGAATTACATTCAACTGTCACAATCATGTCATAAAAATGCTCTTTACAATCATCAAGGGTTTCAGAAAATGCAATGCTTTTGACTCTAGTAGGTTTCTTTGAGGACCTGCAAACACCTTGAAAATGGCCTATCTTGGGGGGCGTGGCTGGCAGCCGAAGATGGCGGCAGCATCCTAGGCGAGCTCCGCAGTTGAAGCGGCCTCCGGTGAAATCCGTATATTAATCCGTCACACAAACATCGGTAGCGGGACGGTATCGACGCCCAGGACCGGGCGGCACAGAAGGGAACGATCGGAACAGAAATCCGACATCGGGAAGCACAGTTCGGAGAGCAGCCAGCTTGGGCCGCCGGGAGGTGTTGAAGCCGGGGAGTCGCCGGCAGAGGAGAACAGACCGGAAGTGCGACGGACTGGGCGAGACAGCGCCGGAAGTGCCCGTCCACAGGCGAGCTCGAGGCGACGGAGGACTGGGCGCTCCAGCATCGACATTGAAAGGAGGGGGCCGAGGATCGGTGGCCCGGACATCCCTGCGGACTACTTGGGAGCGCACCCGATCACTGTCCGAGGGCGGAGGATCCAGCGACCTTGGAGGCTGAAACCGCCATTTTGGGTGGGGAGGGCGCCCGAATCCAAGGTGAGAGACTAGGGGTGCCCAGTAACGACCAGCGCGGGACCCGCTTACACCGGCGGAAGACGGAGAGAGTCGTCGCATAGACCAATGAATACCCAGTGAGCGGGGGCGCACGTCACAGGCCACACATCGGACGGGGGCTGGGCTGCGGGAGGGGGGAAACCGGCACCTGCCCAGAATTACTGTCCGCAGCCTCCCGAGCCCAGACCCATCTTCTCGAGACCCCGCGCCCCGTCAGCTGCAGGGGTGTGGAGACGGGCCACGTACTCCCGCACAGGACTGTAGCGCCTCCCGCCTCGGAGCTGCTTCTCAGTGACGGGGTCCCGGCACACAGCGTTGGGGGGCATACTAGGCATACGCCTCATGAAACGGACTCCTTGGTGCTTCCCGGCCGAGACCAGTATACCGCCAACATAGACACTGCCACACCCACGGGCGACGCCCACCACCATTGTGCTGGTGACGCCGCGGCGGACTCGACTTCGAGGGACAGCCCCACACTGGCCCTTGTCGCGGCGGACGCCGCGCAGCGGAACAACCAGAGCTGCCGGGACAAAGCGGAACCATAAGCGGAACCATAAGCGACATTCAATAGACGGTGGATTGGCGACCGACTGGGAGAGGCAGAAGGTACGGATTATACCCACCAGTGGTTGGACGCTCAGCAGGAGACGAACTCAGTCACCCAGCAGACACTGGGATCAGCCGGCCTGCGGCACGTGCCGGTCGGTGTCTACAGGAGCTACTCCCCGACGAACTTGACACCTTTGGTGCAGTGCCACGCGACAAGACACCCCTGTGAGGCACAACGGACGGGGCCACCGAGATGGCCGGCAAGGGACCGAAAGGCGGAGCTGCGCAATCCCGTCTAGAAAAATACGCATATGGCCAGAACACTTCCTCCCCACCAGACGCGAAGGCGCAGACGGGCAAGACCACGGATGCGACAGGCGGCAAGAAAGCAACCCTGGACGATGTGATGCGGGCCCTCACCCAGGTGCAAACAACAGTGGGGTCGATCTCCGCGGAAATCACGCTAATCCGTGCGGACTTCCATAAAATGACGGAAAAAGTGAACACAATAGAACTAGTGACTAAATCGTTAGTGGAAGATGTTTCTGAGCTGCAATTGAATATGGAAAGGATTGCAAAGGAAAACAAAGAACTGCGTGACAAACTAGATGATCAGGAAGGGCGCTCGAGGCGCAACAACGTCCGAATAATAGGGGTTCCAGAATCGGAGGACACGAGAGCAATGGACTTATATGTAGAAGAACTGATCAAGCAACGCCTCCAGCCCAAGGGCCTCTCGGCCTTCTTTACAGTGGAAAGGGCGCACCGAGTCCCCGGGGGACGGCCAAAAACAGGCGCTAACCCACGGCCAATTATAGCGAGACTTTTCAATTTCAGGGACAGGGATGCGATCCTCCAAGCAGCAAGGAACTCTCCACCTATTAGGATTCAAAACTCCACGCTGGCATTCTTTCCGGATTATACGGCGGAGGTCGCACGGAGGAGGAGAACTTTCTTTGAAGTTAAAAAAGAACTCAGGGCGAGAGAAATCCCCTACTCGATGCTCTTCCCGGCCAAGCTGCGAATAGTGGCAGATAACAAAACATGGTTCTTCGACAACCCAGAAATGGTGACAGAATGGCTGGAGGGTTGGAGGCCAGTGGACCGGCCTCGCCGCTCGGCCAGGTCGAGCGCGAATCGCACAGACGGATCCCGTCCAGGCTCTCAATCGCCCGGCGGAGGCAATGGACCGCAGTCGCCGCTGGCCGACATTCCAGAAACGGAAGATAACGAAGAGCAATAATGTCCTGAGATGGTCTTCCCGGCCAAAAGTAATGCTGACCTGAAGTGCCGCCATGGACACTGGGTGGAGAGCCCCCGTGCCCTAGAAAGGGGGCCGCCGACTCCGGAGAGTCCTTCACCCCAGCGAGAAAGTACTGTGTTTTTGGGTTGGGATCAGGCACTCTGCTAAGTTGGGGGGGCAGGCAGTTTCAGGTCCGTTAAGCAGGGGGGCAGGGAGGGGGGGTGTTGGGGGTTGGTTGGGTTGGGAGTTAAGACACGGTTTAATTGGTCAAGAGTGGAATCACAAGGCACGCAAGCGTAGTATAACAGGTAAAGGGCAACTCATTAGACCTCAGTCGCTAGGTCACATTGGTGCTCACAAACACAGACACTATGGCGCACACCGCACGAGCTGACACAGGGGAGGGAGACTCCATACTGAGCCACGTGCCTCCGTTGAGTCTTATGACCTGGAATGTGAGGGGCCTGGGGGACAAGGTCAAACGAGGTTTAGTACTACAGAGTATAAGACGATCGAATCCGACCTTGGTCCTGCTACAAGAGACGCACCTGACAGGCACGGCAACGCAGGCCCTGGACAGAAGGGGTTACCGGATGATAGTCCACTCGGAATTTACCAAGGGGTCCCGTGGTACAGGTATCCTAATGCACCACTCCTCCAGATTCATAGTCCAATCCACGAAAACAGACACACAGGGGCGTTTTGCAGCGACACATGGGCAGTGGGAAGGGAGACAGATAAATGTAGTCTCAGTGTATATTCCGCCAGCGCTGCACACGATGGCTCTTCCGGAATTAGGGAAATTCCTTCTGGAACTGCCGGAGGGGGACCTCGTCCTAGGTGGGGACCTCAATGCAGTGGTACATAACACACACGATAGATTCCCGAGGCGAACCCAGTCTCCTGGGCCCTCCCGACTGCACGACTTTTTGGAGGCACAGGGCTTGGTGGACCTTTGGAGGCAGTTACACCCGGACGACCGACAATACACATATCACTCGGCGGTCCATGACAGTTTGTCACGGATCGATTATTTCCTAACATTAGGGCACGGACGTCTCACGATATCTGATGTACAAATTAAACCCAGGGGTATTTCAGACCATTCCCCGGTGACACTGGTCCTTTTCAATCCGGACCGTACCCGCAAACGCATCTACCCGATTCACCCAGGATTCCTTAAAGTGCCTCTTGTGGCCAAAACGCTGAAGAGGGGTACAAGGTCCTACTTCGCGGAAAACGAGGGGTCGGTGGCCTCTCCCACTATCCTATGGGAGGCCTACAAAACGGTGCTTCGAGGACAGGCTATTTCCACTGTCACACACCACAAACACACGCAGAAACAGGAATTATTAGACTTGGAAGACAAACTTGCCAGAGCCAATGCTGCCCATGAGCTTGACCCGACAAGAGACACGCTGCATACGCTCCGGCTGCACCAACAGCGCCACACAGATCATATCCGCCGCGGGGTGGTAGGCTCCATGGCAACGACGGCACACAGAGTATACGACGTGTGGGGAAAAGGCAGGTCGGCTACTGGCCTGGTTAGAGAAAAAACAAGGGGGACAAAGGGCCATACTGCAATTGAGGGATCCTGCGGGTGTACTACAATCCCGTCCATCACGGATAGTTGAACTCCTGGCGGACCACTTTCAAACAGTATACTCCCCAGAAATCGATGTCACACGGGAGATGGCGGAAACGTCCCTCGTGGGGATACCCACTCGCGTCTTGTCACAAGAACACCGTGACGAGTTGGAATCTGACCTGTCTGTCGAGGAGATACAATTGGCGATCGCGGCGCTGCACTCGGGGAAAGCGTTAGGCCCCAACGGGATACCGATCGAATGGTACAAAACCATGTCGGAAACGCTCGCTACGCCCCTACTTCACATGTTTAAGGATTGTCTAGAACAGGGCCAACTGCCACCTGACCAGCGTGCTGCGACCATAATAGTAATACCAAAACCCGGCAAACCACCGGAAGACTGCGGGTCATATCGCCCAATCTCCCTCCTTAACGCGGAGAGTAAAATCTTGGCGAAATTGTTGCCCCATTTGCGACAATTATTTCATCCTGATCAGTCGGGGTTCATGCCTCACAGGAGTACGGCAATGAATCTCAGACGATTGCATGGGGTGCTGGCGCGGGCCCCGCTGTTGTCGGAGCCTGCGGCGATACTCTCGCTTGACGCCAAAATGGCGTTTGACTTGGTGGAGTGGCGCTACTTGTTTGCGGTGCTGATACATCTAGGTTTTGGCCCGAAATTCGTGACTTGGGTTAAGCTCTTAGACACACGGCCGGTTGCAAGAGTGGCAGCGAACGGCCACCTCTCGAGGGTAATTCCTTTAGCGAGAGGCACGAGACAGGGATGCCCACTCTCGCCGTTATTGTTTGCCTTAGTGCTGGAGCCCTTAGCCACTATCATTCGGTCCACCCAGTTACTGCGCGGCATACAGTGGGGGGAAGGCTGGGAAGATAGGGTGTCATTGTACGCCGACAACATGCTAATTTACCTAACTGACCTGGTAACGGGTATTCCGGTGTTGCTTGCTTTGTGTGAGGGGCATGGGAAGTACTCGGGATATAGGATTAATTGGTCGAAATCAGTACTTTATATGATACACGGAACGCCGCCGACCCTGAGTACTGATTGCCCGTTGATACTAGAGACCGCCTCCTTCAGATACCTAGGGATCCAAATTACACGGGATCACGCGACATTCCAGGACTTGAACCTTAAGCCGCTGCTCGATAGGTCGAAATCGGACGTGCGTCATTGGAAAACCCTCCCGTTGACGTTACTAGGCAGGGCGGCCCTTTTCAAGATGCTGGCATTGCCTCGCTTCTTATATGTCCTAGAGAATACGCCAGCGGTGGTCCCACCAACATTCTTTCGGCAAGTGTCCGCCCAACTGTCGGGTCTACTGTGGGGCAATAAACCGGCTAGGGTCGCCCAGTCGAAGCTGATTAGAGACTGGTATAGTGGAGGGATAGCTCTACCCAATCTGGAACTATACTATTGGGCAGCTCATCTCAAGGTGATCAACCAATGGACACCAACCTAAAATTAACAGAGAGTCAAGAAACAAACAATGTACCCAAATATATAGATGCAAAGGAAATAGTTATTAAACTATACGAGTTCCCATCAGTCTACCATCGAGACCGCCCTTCATCATCTGGGATCTCTTGTGCATATATCTTATCACATTCAGGGGTAAAAAACCTGTGCTGGCAGATGACTACGCCAGGCGCAGGAAAAACCACAGTGTTGTTTACAGATGTGAAAAAGAATGGCGTGTCTGGTGGGGAACTGAGTAGCAGTGCTTAGAAAAAAGGTGTATTGTGAAAAGAAAGAGAAAAGGCTCTAAAATTAGGTAGTGATCGGGAAAATAATTTTAATAGACACCCTCACACTCCTAAATCAATAAAAGCTCTATCCTCCCTACGATAGAGCTAAGAGGGACGACCGGTGCACCGACGGAGAGTGCGGTGCATCCATTAACCTGAGCTCGTGCCAGGTGAGGTGGAGCTGTTCCTTCCCATCACGTGGGATGAGAAGATGACTATACATACACTTTCAGGTGATATGGTTTATGTTATTTAGATCTAGCAGTAGCACTAATGGTCCCGAAGAAGCAGCAGGAGATCGCTAGACTCCGTGTGTCTGCAGAAACATGTCGACCTTTCATCTTTAGTGGTTATTTGTTAAACCACTTTTGCACTGTTTTTATTGATTTAGTAGTGTGAGGGTGTCTATTAAAATTATTTTCCCGATCACTACCTAATTTTAGAGCCTTTTCTCTTTCTTTTCACAATACACCTTTTTTCTAAGCACTGCTACTCAGTTCCCCACCAGACACGCCATTCTTTTTCACATCTGTAAACAACACTGTGGTTTTTCCTGCGCCTGGCGTAGTCATCTGCCAGCACAGGTTTTTTACCCCTGAATGTGATAAGATATATGCACAAGAGATCCCAGATGATGAAGGGTGGTCTCGATGGTAGACTGATGGGAACTCGTATAGTTTAATAACTATTTCCTTTGCATCTATATATTTGGGTACATTGTTTGTTTCTTGACTCTCTGTTAATTTTAGGTTGGTGTCAATCATGTACAGGGGGCTTAACAGTTAGGGTCGATAAACTTACCCCTGGGACCTCCTTTGTGGTTGGGTGATCAACCAATGGATACATGGACAGCAGGATGACCCGGCTTACCTAGCAGACAGGCGCCAGCTAGGCACAAACACCCTTTTAGCCTCCACTCTATAACAAGGGCCTGACGGCGAAACTAAGTGGCCCAACCAAACACACAGTAATGTTATGGCATAAAGCCCAAACACGACTAAAATGGGAAGGAGTGATTACACGACTCACACCCTTGTGGGACTCCAAAGCTCTGGGTACACTGAGGCAGAGTAAAGGGTTTGATCAGTGGGATACCATCGGGATCTCTACGGTGGGGGACATGTGGACGACCGGTGGGGTAGTCTCCTTCGAAACGTTGAGGGAACAATATGATATGGGCCCTACTGAATCGTACCGCTATCTGCAGATTCGACATGCATTGTTGACGGCGATAGCGCCAGGAACTACTGTGCCGGAGTCGGCTCCGCTAGAGGACCGGCTACTTACAGACTACATGGAGGCCAGTGCCACATCCCTCACCTACCGTAAACTGATCAACAACCTACCCGACCCGTTGCAAAAACTGAAAGACAAATGGGAGGAGGAGGTGGGGGAGTTAGATGAGACAAACTGGAATGCAGCCCTGGCATCACCTAAAGAAGCTGGCATTTCGGCGAGATATAGGCTGGTTCAATTTAAAATACTGCACCGAGTATACTACACTCGCACGACTCTACACAAAATCCAAAGAGCAGATAACCCATACTGCCTCAGACAATGCGGAGAGGAAGGCACACTGTTCCACACCTTATGGTCTTGCCCCAGCATGGTGCACTACTGGCGGCGAGTGACACGCACGATCTCACAAGCTTTACAAATCCCACTCACACCTGACCCGAGGGTTTGTTTGCTGAATGTGTGGGGCCCGAAAAACTTGACACCACATGGAAGAAAATGGGTGATCATAGGTGTGATGCTAGCGAAGAGAGACATAGCACAGAATTGGGGGGCACGCGAAACACCGACCCTGGCACAGTGGTGTAGGAACATGGACTTGCTTATGATGGTGGAGAGGGCGGTCTATCAACAAAGGATGAACCCACGCAAATGGAATAAAATCTGGTCCCCATGGAACACATATAGGGGGAATCTATGTGACCCACTGCCAGAAGATGAGGACTTGGACAGCTCGGGGGAGGAGGATGATTCAGAATAGGGGGGGGGACGGAAGGGGGCGAGGAGCGCTGTTAGGAGGGACACAGGGATCTAGTGCGCGTAGCGCCGAACTGATGAATGTGTAGAATGTATCGCTAATGCCTTAAACGTTATACTGCATATACTGACGATAATGACGAAATGCTTGATTTGAGACACACTTCCACTCAATGACCTTAGAGTTGAAAGTTCTTTCTTTAAAAAAAAGTTGAACTAAGGGTTGGCGACAGCTGAATGTTGAGGCTGCACCGACCAATGTGCAATCTTATGATTATGCCTCTCTGAATGAAACAATAAAATTTAAAAAAAAAGAAAATGGCCTATCTTTTTGCATAAAACACATCTTTTCTCTAAGGTTGTAGCAAATTGTGTTCCCTTTTTTCATAGGGTGTTTAAAAGATTTGTTTACATTAACAGCATTAACGGAATTCCCAGTTTCATGTGTAAGTGACTTGAAAGAGTTGACAGATTGATCATGTTGAAGAGCTTTCGAGGTAACAATAGATCTCTCAATACTCTTGGCAATGTCAATTGTTTCTTGTAATGTGGATGTTCTGCAGCTGAGAAGCCGTTCTTGTTTTTTTCTTGAAAAACAAGAAAAAACAAATTGATCACGAATGTAGATCTCTGGATTTGCCTCAAACTCACAAGTAGATGCTAAAACTCGTAAGGCAGCAATGTATTAATCGACAGTTTCATCTTCAGATTGCTTTCTCCTGAAGAAATTATGTCTTTCAAGCATAATGTTTGATTCTTGACTGTTTTGCCAAACGAGATAAGGTCTCTTTGTATGAATCCCAATGATCTCCATTCCCCGCTTCTCCTGCAGGTGTGGGAAACTGAGGTACATTTTCAAAAAACATGTTGTGCAGTAAGTCCTAGACAGCTATAAAGAATTGCAACTTTACGAGTTGGTGAAAATGTAACAGCATCTATAGCAACAACATGGTTTTCAAAAACTTTTACCCACTGACGCCAGGAAATGCTGGGCTTACCAGGATGCTGCAATAAAGGAGGAGGTTGTGCAAATTGCTGAGAAGTAGCCAATACTTGAATGTAATTAAAAATATAAATATTGTAACCAAGCTGAAAATGTAAAACGTGAATAAATTATGAAATTATTTGTAACCTTGTTGTCCAGTAATCATGTGCAAAAATAGTATTACAGTCTTAAATCAAACTATAAGTTTCATCACTGAACTTTTGCAACAATCCTTGTATGTTTTAAAATGAACAATATTTAAAATGAAGGTGAGCCTATCACCGAACTTGAAGGCTCCAAAAGTGAAATAATAACAACTAGTTTAAATGAAGTAAATCAATAAGGTGAGCCTATCACAGAATCTGAAGGCTTAAAAGCAGAAAAATTGCATTGTGGATGAAAATAATAAGGTGTGCCTGTCACCGTGAAAGTGAACAGGGCTGGATCCTACCTGTGTAAAAGATCGGCCAATTGAAATTGACTTGCAGCGATGATGAGCCAAGATATGGAAAGCCCAAACCAATATGGCTGCCAACGTGATGACATCTTAGCTAGAAGACGTGTAGTGCGGGCGGAGCTTGCTCACAATGATGATGGCCGCTTGAGCAGGAAGCTATGCGTCGCCATCACACAATCCCTAAAGTTCCGGCATCTGTGTGCTTAATACGACACAATTTGGGCTGATCCCCGTTCTGGAGGAGCTAAAGAGTGTGGGGAGCTGGCTCCAGGGTCTCTACTCCCCCAGACAAGCGAGAGTATGGACTCTGCCGGTGGCAGCCCAGCACGGGGTCATGATCCCGAGCTAGTGTGAAGGAGGCATGGCGGCCTGACATCCAATGGCTGCCCTGTCGTTTGTGGTCCTGGAGCTGGAGCAGAAGAAGAACGCTCACCTGGTAATTTCGGAAGCGACGAAGGGTCCTGCGACCCGGAGCGTTGAGTACAAGGGGGATCCTGGGGCTTGCGGAATTGGAAAAGGGGAGGAAGCTCTGGTGTCCACGCGGCACCACTGGCTAGATCCTTTTGCTGGGAGCTGGTGCTGGCGGAGGCTCCCTTGGGGCATGAAGTAGCAGTGAGCTGGCTGGTCGCAGTGGCACCAGGGGCATTCGACTGAGAAGAGAAAGCAGCTGGAGTTACCTGAGCGCCACAAAACACGGCGGGGAGCATCTAACCAGAGAAAGAGCGCAGCTGGTGGGGCCAGCCATTTTGGGGTTCGGAGACTCGAGAGTGATATGCGATGTAGCCTCTACAGTGCCCTGAGAGAGATGAATATGGCAGTGAGCAGTGTTGACTAGGGGTGACTGCGTCACACTGTAGATCCCCTGCTTCTGGAATCACCGGAGGCAGGTTGCAGAGAGTGAGCATCTGGAAGTGCCCTGCTGCTTGGACCAATCCAGTGGGGAAGCCTGGACTGTAACAACGCCATTTTGTGCTGAGCGCAGCGGGCCGGGGTAGACGGTCACGGAGCCTAGAGCCATAGAGACACAGACGTACTCTCGTTGCTGGTGCTGGAAGGGTCTCGCACTTAGCGATGCACGACTATCCCTTTTGCGTGCTGCAGTGCCGGGTATCACCCAAGAAGCGTAATCCCTAGGTTAGGTGGCAGTGAGGTGACCCTGGCTGTGGGGGCCTGCTGAAGGTGTCTACTTCGATAGCGCCTCAACTCCGGGCATATCGAGGTTCGTTTAATTCCCTGAGCGGCAGAAGAAGATAAGGCGCCTGATTGTCGTTTTGGGTCTGGAGCATTGGGACAGCTACTTTGTGAGGAGGCGCGTCTGCAAGCTCCTTACTGTCTTTGCTCGCCCTGGTCAGTGCACAGTATTGTGGCCTAGGTTGGGAGCACAAATTACACCTTGGACAAGGTTGCGTGACTGAGGCCGACTGTCTTGGTGGTTGAAGTGTACGGAGCTTGGTGGCTGTGGCGGATTGGGCACGATGGGCAAAGTAGACAAAAGCAAAAACAACAGGTGATGGACAGAATGCAGAACAATGTCATACATTCACCCCAGTACAGAGATCTGGGCCTAAATCCATTGTTTTTTTGCTCACCATGCCTTTCCAGTTTGAACCCAGCCATATGCAAATCAGTCTTGACCATGTGCCCCATGGGAACAGTCCAGCCCGAACTGCCAAGCCAGGTCCTCCCTGGACTGGAAACAAGCATCCAAGGACCGGTTTCGGGCTTTCAGCCCTCCTCAGCCTGGATAGCTTGATTCCAGTGGCATGGAGAGCACGGGACTCACGTCTGAGCATACCCGTCCCACTCGGGGTGACAAAAGCAAAAACAACAGGTGATGGACAGAATGCAGAACAATGTCATACATTCACCCCAGTACAGAGATCTGGGCCTAAATCCATCATTTTTTTGCTCACCATGCCTTTCCAGTTTGAACCCAGCCATATGCAAATCAGTCTTGACCCTGTGCCCCATGGGAACAGTCCAGCCCGAACTGCCAAGCCAGGTCCTCCCTGGACTGGAAACAAGCATCCAAGGACCGGTTTCGGGCTTTCAGCCCTCTTCAGCCTGCATAGCTTGATTCCAGTGGCATGGAGAGCACGGGACTCACGTCTGAGCATACCCGTCCCACTCGGGGTGACAAAAGCAAAAACAACAGGTGATGGACAGAATGCAGAACAATGTCATACATTCACCCCAGTACAGAGATCTGGGCCTAAATCCATTGTTTTTTTGCTCACCGTGCCTTTCCAGTTTGAACCCAGCCATATGTAAATCAGTCTTGACCCTGTGCCCCATGGGAACAGTCCAGCCCGAACTGCCAAGCCAGGTCCTCCCTGGACTGGAAACAAGCATCCAAGGACCGGTTTCAGGCTTTCAGCCCTCCTCGGCCTGGATAGCTTGATTCCAGTGGCATGAAGAGCACGGGACTCGCGTCTGAGCATACCCGTCCCACTCGGGGTGACAAAAGCAAAAACAACAGGTGGTGGACAGAATGCAGAACAATGTCATACATTCACCCCAGTACAGAGATCTGGGCCTAAATCCATCATTTTGTTGCTCACCATGCCTTTCCAGTTTGAACCCAGCCATATGCAAATCAGTCTTGACCATGTGCCCCATGGGAACAGTCCAGCCCGAACTGCCAAGCCAGGTCCTCCCTGGACTGGAAACAAGCATCCAAGGACCGGTTTCGGGCTTTCAGCCCTCATCAGCCTGGATAGTTTGATTCCAGTGGCATGGAGAGCACGGGACTCACGTCTGAGCATACCCGTCCCACTCAGGGTGACAAAAGCAAAAACAACAGGTGATGGACAGAATGCAGAACAATGTCATACATTCACCCCAGTACAGAGATCTGGGCCTAAATCCATCGTTTTTTTGCTCACCATGCCTTTCCAGTTTGAACCCAGCCATATGCAAATCAGTCTTGACCCTGTGCCCCATGGGAACAGTCCAGCCCGAACTGCCAAGCCAGGTCCTCCCTGGACTGGAAACAAGCATCCAAGGATCGGTTTCGGGCTTTCAGCCCTCATCAGCCTGGATAGCTTGATTCCAGTGGCATGGAGAGCACAGGACTCACGTCCGAGCATACCCGTCCCACTCGGGGCGACAAAAGCAAAAACAACAGGTGATGGGACAGAATGCAGAACAATGTCATACATTCACCCCAGTACAGAGATCTGGGCCTAAATCCATCGTTTTTTTGCTCACCATATTTTCCAGTTTGAACCCAGCCAAATGCACTGTAGATAATACTTTATTTGATTTAAAAAAAATCATAAAAGGGTGGGCTTACCACCATGCAAGCAACATTTTCATCATAAAAACAACACAAAATCAACTTTGAATCAACTTAAAAATTAATATCATAAAATATGCAAAATTAACGGGGAATGGTCTAAAAGGAAAAGGAATAAAAGGAATCTTGTGTGTTCGTTCTGGATACACATTATTTTTAACTCGTAATAAGAAGGGGAGAGGTGAAAAGGTATGGGAGAATAATATGAGTTCACACAGGGGGCACGTTAACTCGTAATACAAAAAGGCGACCGTTTGGAGAGGAGGGGAAAAGAGTGGAAGAGTCCGTGGCCGGCCAAAGCCGGGCCTATTGTCCGGAGACCTCTTTGATTGCTGCCCTGTTTTCCAGCTCTATGGCAGCGAGATTCAAAAATTTTATGGTTTTACATGAGAGTTCTATCCAAGTTCCACTTAGGCATCTTATCACCGCCGCCCTACAAGTTCTCACCTGGGCTTCTCTTAGAAGTGATTGAAGAAGCATTTTTCTAAGATTCTGAAGTGCCGGGCATATGCATATAAGGTGCAGTAAAGACTCTGCGCCGTTGCCACAGAGGCGGCAGTCGGGAGTTTCCCACAGCCGTAGCCATCTTGGAGTGAGATCTTTGGTCGAAAAGCAGCCCAGCCTTAACAGGCTTAGTTTCCTTTTGTAGTGGTCCCTAAAGCATTCTTTCAGATATTCCTGAGGTTTTAAGTGGGTATATGACGGCAAAACGATCCAAGCATGGTTTTTGCCAGCCATTGCCGCTTTATCCATGAGTAATGATGCTTGTTTGACTGCTTTCTTGGTTATCAGCTTGAAAGCAGAATAAGTCATGGGCAAAAGCCAGGATTCTTCCAGTTTTAATGCTTTGAGAGCTTGCCTCAAGGTCTTATATATTGAGCCCGGAAGCCCGGCCTGTTTTTCAACTTCTGACCAGCAAAGGTGCGCCAGGGATTCGTCTGCTGCGTCCCTCATGCGCCAATAATATTTGACGAGTGCTCCTTGTCTTGCCGGGAGCTGGTTAGTAAGACCAAACTCCAAACGAATTTGGGCTTGAGAGATATGACGCGGGATTGAGAATAGGTTTTTGAACAGCCTGGATTGGGCGAGATTTAACACTGCGAAGTCCCGGGTTGCCAATAATTCAGAACCATATGTTAGTGATGGCAGAAATTTAGCGGCTGCAATCTTAAGAATGTGGCCAGTGGAATGTCCGTTTAATTGCTTTTGGACAGTTTTAAAAGCAAATTGAAGCTGCTTGGCTTTGGATTTCCCCTGTTCCAAGTGCTGTTTAAACTTTAATCGGTGGTCCAATAGGATTCCCAGGTATTTATATTGAACTACCTGGGTTAGAGAGGTAGAATGTATCTTACAGACGAAGTTTTGTTTTTTCTTTCTTGAGCCGCAGAAGCATAGGATGTTTTTTTTTTTAGGTTTATAGTCAGTTGTGCATTGGAGAGGTACTGCGACAGTTTGTAGATCAAGCGTTGTAGACCGATGGGGGGTTTTGAGAGGAGCACAATGTCGTCTGCATATTGAAGACTTATTATAGGTGAGTTGTCCAATTTTGGTAGGTCCCCCTGAATGGTACGCAGGTCACTTTCTAGGTCCGCGGTGTAGATGTTGAAGAGGCTGGGGGCTAGTACGCAGCCTTGCTTTAAACCGTTGGTTGTGTGGAATTTCTTTGTCAGGTGTCGACCATCTCCTATTTTCACTTGGACCCAAGTGTCTGAATAAAGCTCAATTATTGCTCCCAACAACTTTGGCGGCACACCCCAGGCTTTCATTTTGGCCCAAAGATTGGATCTAGGCACTTTGTCAAAGGCCGCTTTTAGGTCCAGAAAACAAGTGTACAGCGGGGTGGAGTTGTGGCTTGCTTTGTTAACAAGGAGGGTTAACGCGGATAGGTTGGTCAAGGTACCCAGTCCTGGCCGAAAGCCTGTTTGTGTCCGAGGAATTATCCCTGTGCTGCTCACCCAGGATTCCAGTTCCACCAACAAGTTGGAAGCATAGATCTTGGCCTCCACATCTATTAAGGCTATCAGCCTATAGTTGTTAGGGTCTGCGCGGGACCCGGATTTGTAGATTGGGTGAAGAATGCTGCCTCTCCATGATTCGGGAATGTTCCCGGTCTTTAGACTGTGACCAAATAAAGGTGTTAGTTGGCTGGCCCAAAACGTTGGGTCTTTCCTAAATAAGGCATTGGGAAGCCCGTTTGGTCCGTGTGCTCCATCTGCTCTCAATGTTTTTATGGTGTTTGAGACCTGCTTTAATGAGAATGATTCCATGTCTCCCGTATTCTTTGATGGCCGTGAATTCCTAATGATTTTTGGAGCTAGCTTTGTGCTCAGGCTGGAGCGAGGGAGCTCCTCAGGACGCTCGGCGTTATTATCCGTGAGTGAATTGTGTGGGGAGTTATATAATAAGTCAATGTGACTACTCCAGAGCTGGTCCGTCATGTCTGAGTTAAACTGGCGATGTTTGCCATTTAGCATAAAGTTTATTTTTGCCCAAAAATCTTTTGAATTCTGCAATTTGCTTGCGTGGAGTATGGAGCACGCTAATTTTTCCTTATGCATTCGCTTGGCCAGATTGATCTCTCTTTTTAGTTCTTTTTTTAGAGATTCGATTGTGTTCAGCGTAGGTTGTGATAGCTGAGGGTCTTTTTTGCGTTCGGCCCTTAGGAATGCGTTTAATTGCCTTTTTAGCTGGCGCAGTTTCGGTGTGTACCATTCCCCACCTCTTTTTCTTGTGGGGTTGCGTCCTCTATTGTTGGATTGGTGTTTCTTGTTGATCTCCATTACGAAGTTTTCCCAAGTTTTAACTGTGTCTCTCGATGTTTCAGATAGTTGGAGCAATGCGTGGCATGACGCCATTAGGATAGAGAGATTTCCTTCGTTCCAGTGTAGCCGTTTTAGGTTAAAGATTTTTGTGTACAAGGACAGAGGCGCGGCCTTCACCGACTTTGTAGGTTGGATGTTCAGGATAAGGGTCTGTGGAAAATGATCGCTTTCTCCGCGCTCCTGAATCTGGAAGTCACTAATATGATGAAATAGGTCAGGGTCAGCCAGGGTATAATCTAAGGTAGAGCCTGAGTTCTTGGAGACCCTCGTTAGGGCGGGTGGTCTGTCCAGATGGCCTCTCCAATTTAGGGTGTACAGATGAAGAGCTTCCAGTTCTGAGGCGCATTTCCTTCCCAAAGCATTTTGTCTGCATTGGTTGCCCTGCCGTGGCTCGATGTGAATGGGGAGGATTCCCTCCTGACCACAAATTAGGTTCAGATTAAAATCTCCCGTTATAATCATGTTTTCACTTGGATAGATTGATTTCAGTGACTTGATTGTGGTGACTAGTTGTTTTATCCTTTTCCCTTTATGTTTTCCGCCGGGGTGCATGTAGAGATTCACGATCAAGAGACCCAGGTTTGGGGAAATTTCCACTTTGATACATTGCATCCATGTAGAGTCTAAGTCGATGCTAGTTGGTGTCCAGGTAAACTCTGTCGATATGAAAATGGATAGGCCCCCTTTGGCCCTGCCGGAGCGTCCATCCTTCTGGGCTGGAACAAAGAATTCTTTGTATCCCACTAGAGGCGAGTTTTTGATCTGCCATGTTTCTTGAAACAAAAGTATTTTGAATTGGGTTATAAACTCAATAAAGTCGTCTTCCTCCAGCTTTGCATTTAAACCATTGATGTTCCATGAGCAGATCGTGCAGCCCTGCTTATCCCCCTTCGTTAGTCTACTGTCAGTTCAAGCTGCATTCCTCTGGGATTGTGCCCAAGTAGCGTGTTGGGGCCTTTCGGGCATATCTGCCTCTTGGTGAGCGAAAGTGATTGTGATTTGCCTTAGTCGCTGCGCTTCCGCTTCGATACTGCTTCTTAAATCTGGCCCTTTGGCGTTTTTTAAGAGGCTTATTTTAGGGTTTTGTTTCCGCAGCGGGCTGGGATATCGTGCGGGCTCCACTTTTTTTAATTCAATGCCCCATGTGGCGAAAGCCTCCCTATGAGACAGGACTAGGTCTGTGATGGTATGATTGGTCCACGTTGTAATCGTCGAGTCGGAGCCTGATTGAAGAGGGTTTGGTTTGAACTCTATTAATTCGAGGTCGCTCGATTTTAGGTGTCGCAGACCTGGTAGTTCTTCTAGAAGTCTTAAAATGGCCCCTCTGTTCAGGATGTCGTAGGACCCTCTTGGACAATATTGTGGAGTAAACTCGATTTTGTTGCTTGACGTGGACCTATTTGGGATTTTTGGTCGTCTACTCTCTTCATTAGGTGGAGGGGCCGATCCTACCTGGTCCCCCTCTAGCTCTAATGTGTGTGAGTTTACCATCTGTACGCTATTGGCAAAATCTTGTCCGTTGGAGACTGGAGCTGATGGTACATGAGGTTCTCCGCCCTGTGTGTCTCGTGAATTGATTCCCTTGATCTTTGCGGCATTATCTAAATTGGCTTGACTTTTGATGCCTGGGGCTTTGCTAGGTGAGTTATTATCGCTTGAATCCTTCCTTTGATTAATGTTTATGTTTTTTCCCGGCTCTTGAAGTGGTACCTTACAATCTGGTTTTTGTCCCGCGGATTTAAAAATGCTGAACACTTTTAATGTGTTCTGGTTTGTAGTTGTATCACCTATTGCTCCTTTTGGAATTAAAGTTGAGGGTGCCTTGGTGGGTGGGTGAACCATCGGCATGGACCCTTGCTCTGGCGTTGTTCTAGTTTGTGGTAAAACGCTCTCGGGGTGCTGTTTGGCTTCATTAATCTCATAGTTGTTGATGGGTTTTTCCGAAGAGGTTTGTGGAACCCATCGGTTATGTGCTTTCGCGTTTCTAGCTTTTCTTAGTCGCTTCCGTTCTCTCTTTGTGAGCGTTGGAGCCTGTTTGATGTGATTTGCGATTGGAGCGACGTTGGGAATTGGCTCCTGAATTAACTCGGCTGCCTCTATGCGGTTAACTGAGTTATATTCGTCTAGGCTTGCTGGCGACCTGTTTTCATTTGCTGGGGGGGAGTGTAGATGGTCTTAAGATTCCGGGCTCTCTTCGCCCCTGCTAGCATTGGGCAGCCTAGTCAGCCTGCCGGGGCCCTCTTTAGAGTGCCGATTGCCAGTGGATTCACTTGTTGTTGTGGTTGTTTCCATTGGGGAGTCTTTTGATGAATCCTTAACAGCCCCCAGTATCTGGGTCATCAGACTGGGTACTGTGGCCAGTTTGTCTGTTATGTTGGAGCAGTGGCAAGTGTAGAAAGTCTGATCCTTATTTAGTTGAACCTTAGTGATCATGGTGTTTAAGTCTTGTAAGTTTGCTTCAATCCCCTGGACGTGGAACGCCAGGAGGTTGAGCAGGTCAACTTGAGTATCCAGTTTGTCCGCGTGATAGGACATGGCGGCTCCTATGGTTTCCATTGTCTTTAATAATTGCGGCCAAATGGAAACCGTTTGGCTGATCTCTGGCGATTCCCCCTGAGAGTGTCTGGGGATGGGGATGGGTGATATAGCAGAGTAGACAAGGGGGTCTGATTGGATAAAATACTCACGCAGTCGGTCATTCCCTGGCCTTTTGTCGGTACTCTCTTCCTTCCCTGGACCTTGATTGTATTGAGCTGATAGCTCGCGTGTACTTCGTTCGAGTTTTGCTGTCTCAAATGCTGTTAAATTTAGTTCCTGTGGCTTCGATGGCAGACTGTCTTTGATAGCATCCGTGTCTTCATTAACTTGTCCGGTGGAAAGAGAGCAGTGCTTTTTTCCCAAACCCGGCGTGAGCTGTCTGGACGTTAGACTGTGAGAGTTTGCCTGTGGCGTTGGGCACGGTTTTTCAACGCGGGGTTGCACCTGAGACTGCGGGGTTAATGCCTCAATTGTAGTCGGGGACGTGTTCTGAATTATATGTACACTCTGCTCTAGAAAAACCGAGTCATTAGTTGCGTCCGGGGCCCAGTGTACTAGGGCACGCGCCGGTAGTGTGTGGGTCATTTTTGGTAATTGAAAGGGTGGATCCCCCTTAGCTTGCTTTGAGTCTTTAGCTGTTTGCTGGGTCTTTGAAACGTTTGACCAGAGAGGGCCGGACCCCTTACACCCGGAATTCCTTCTTGACTTTGTGGTATGAGCTTTACACGATTCACTGTAACACCTTGGCCGGTATGGTGGTGATGCAGACCGTGGGGCTTCCTTATTTGTGCCCTCCATGTGAGCTTTGTATTGTATGCTTTTGCATTTGGAGCCGGAGTCATGTGGTAGGGGTACCTTCCCACTCCCACTCCCCGTGGAAAGTCTTTGACAAACTTTAAGGAAGTCTGTGATCAATGCCCTTTTGCTTGCTTTTAAATGCGGGGCCTGTTCGCTATGTGCAGGGAGTGGTGTTATGTCTCTCAAATTATTTCCCTCATTCTTCCCTACAGGGCTGCTGGTTGTAATATCCTTGTTGGTCCTATTGTCTCCCTCGTCCAAGCTTAGTGAACCAGGATTGACAGATTGATGTAACGTGTCTTGGGGGGTTTTTGTGAGGCCTGCAGAGTCAGTAACAGGGGCTGTTGTGCTACAGCCATGATCTTCCTGGGTTGATTTAATGGGACTCTTTCCCCTGCCCACGACTGTCCCTTCGACTTCCTCCTCCGCCTCTTTCACCACCTCGGTGGTCATACATGGGGGGGGCCCCTTGACCTTCTTTGTCTTCCCCTGTGCCATAGCTGCTGTGGCGTCTTCGCCTCGTGGTTTCCCCGACCTCATGCTACTTCCTAGTGAGTTGTGGTGAGTAGCGTTGTTGTTGGTTTGTCTGATGTGTTGACTGAGTTGCTTCTGTTTTGGTTTTTTTGTTGCTTGTGATAAGGGTGTCAGGGAACGGCAAATGACAGAAGGCGGTAGCAACTGCGAGTGGCAAGCAGCGAGAAAGCAAGCGGGGCACACGGGGAAACCGCGGGCTGGGAGGACCTAGCCAACCAGCCTCCCTGGGTCCACCCCCGGCTCATACTTTGCGGCCACCTCTAACGGCTGCCGCGCTTGCTTTTCTTCCTTCCCTCCAGCTACCGCCTCTTACCTTGCTGGCACCTGTTCACCTATTCCCCAGGGTGCAGACTGCAGCTCCTCCTTTGCTGACTGTCTGGCCGGATGTGGGCAACCAGTTCTGCTGGAAAGTTTTGTCAGGTGTTTTGCCGGGGGGGGGGCCCGACTCACAGGACGACCCACGGGATGGCTCGCTGTGACTCCCGTCTCCGTCGGGCCGTTCCCGCCGTTTTCGGCCGTTTTCGCTGATTCCGCTGTTCTATAGCCCTCTAGAAGCCCTCAAGAGGCTCCCGCAGCTGCTCCTGGGCGACTCGGCACTCGCCAAGGCTCCCGCCTCTCTCGGGCCGTTCCCGCCGTTTTCGGCCGTTTTCGGCCGGCGTTTCCTGCGAGGAGCGCTGCCTGCGCCTGTGCCTGGAACCCACCGGTGCTCACCGTTGCTGTCAGGGGGTCAGGGATCTCTGTGAAGAGGCGGTCGGCGGGCGGCTCAGGTGGACGGCAGACAGGGACTGTGAGGCTCTGTGTTAGAGCCAGCCAAATGCAAATCAGCCTTGACCCTGTGCCCCATGGGAACAGTCCAGCCCGAACTGCCAAGCCCGGTCCTCCCTGGACTGGAAACAAGCATCCAAGGACCGGTTTCGGGCTTTCAGCCCTCATCAGCCTGGATAGCTTGATTCCAGTGGCATGGAGAGCACGGGACTCACGTCTGAGCATACCCGTCCCACTCGGGGTGACAAAAGCAAAAACAACAGGTGATGGACAGAATGCAGAACAATGTCATACATTCACCCCAGTACAGAGATCTGGACCTAAATCCATCGTTTTTTTGCTCACCATGCCTTTCCAGTTTGAACCCAGCCATATGCAAATCAGTCTTGACCATGTGCCCCATGGGAACAGTCCAGCCCGAACTGCCAAGCCAGGTCTTCCCTGGACAGGAAACAAGCATCCAAGGACTGGTTTCGGGCTTTCAGCCCTCATCAGCCTGGATAGCTTGATTCCAGTGGCATGGAGAGCACGGGACTCACGTCTGAGCATACCCGTCCCACTCGGGGTGACAAAAGCAAAAACAACAGGTGATGGACAGAATGCAGAACAATGTCATACATTCACCGCAGTACAGAGATCTGGGCCTAAATCCATCGTTTTTTTGCTCACCATGCCTTTCCAGTTTGAACCCAGCCATATGCAAATCAGTCTTGACCCTGTGCCCCATGGGAACAGTCCAGCCCGAACTGCCAAGCCAGGTCCTCCCTGGACTGGAAACAAGCATCCAAGGACCGGTTTCGGGCTTTCAGCCCTCATCAGCCTGGACAGCTTGATTCCAGTGGCATGGAGAGCACGGGACTCACGTCTGAGCATACCCGTCCCACTCGGGGTGACAAAAGCAAAAACAACAGGTGATGGATAGAATGCAGAACAATGTCATACATTCACCCCAGTACAGAGATCTGGGCCTAAATCCATCGTTTTTTTGCTCGATTGCTTGATTCCGGTCCAGGAAAGACATGGATTGGCAGTTCGGGCTGGACTGTTCCCGTGAGGCACAGGGTCAAGGCTGATTTGCATATGGCCATGTCTGAACTGGGGTGGTGTGGAGTACAAAAAAACGATGGATTTAGGCCCAGATCTCTGTACTGGGGTGAATGTATGACATTGTTCTGCATTCTGTCCATCAACTGTTGGTTTTGCATTTGTCACCCCGAGTGGGATGGGTATGCTCAGACGTGAGTCCCATGCTCTCCACACCACTGGAGTCAAGCTATCCTGGCTGAAGACGGCTGATAGCCAGAAACCGATCCTAGGATGCTTGATTCCGGTCCAGGAAAGACATGGCTTGGCAGTTCGGGCTGGACTGTTCCCATGAGGCACAGGGTCAAGGCTGATTTGCATATGGCCATGTCTGAACTGGGGTGGTGTGGAGTGCAAAAAAATGATGGATTTAGGCCCAGATCTCTGTGCTGGGGTGAATGTATGACATTGTTCTGCATTCTGTCCATCAACTGTTGGTTGGGCAAAGTAGTCTAAGCACAGCCAAAAAGACATTCGACCAAAGGAAAGCCAGGGCGTGGGACAATATTGCAGATAAAGGAGATAACACACAAGATCTGCCCCAGGAAGAAGCAGATGGCGATATCCGTACTATGCTGACTGCAATGGAAAAAGGTTTACAAAGTAGTCTCTCTGTGCTGGGCACTAATATGGACTCCCTCTCATATCGGATGGATAGAATGTCTGAGAGAATGGACAAGCATGCAGAGAGGTTGGACATGACAGAACAACGGGTCACTGAGGTGGAAGATGCACAGACTACGATGGACACTGAACACAAGCAAATGGGTAAGGTGCTGCCGGTGCTACAGCATAAGACCGAAGATCTTGAAGCACGATCCCATCGCAACAATTTAAGGATTACAGGCTTTCCGGAGTCAACCCAGAATGGTAACATGGACATTTTTGTTGAGAAACTACTGATTACTTTACTCGGAAGTGAAACATTCTCCCCTATATTCGTGGTGGAAAGAGCACACCGCTCAATGGGCCCTTGCCCTTCCCCTGGTGCACCCTGAGGTCGATAATTGTGAAGTTGCTGAATTAGCGAGACAGAGATTTCACACTCAAAGTAGCCAGGGAGAAACAATCATTGCAGTACGAGGGATCTAATATATATCTATACCCGGATTTTAAGATACGTGTTCAAGAAGCGCGCAGACAGTTTGCTCCGTTGAAGCGGCAACTTAGAGATCCAAACATAGACTACACTATGCTGTATCCGGCTAGACTCCGTGTCAATCGGCAGGGTCACTCGCAAATCTTCACTGAGCCAAAATCCCTGCAGAAAGCCCTGAAGGACTTGTCTAAAGAACGACGTGGCAGCCCAGAACGATATTCCGTGGTGGGAGCGGAAGGCGGATGATTAGACGACCAGAACTGAACTCTAATCTGCATGAATCACAGATAACAAGGACATTTATGGGAAGGGGCCGGTGAGGGGCCGGTGAGGCCATGCATGATGTCTTGAGGGATTGTGAGGAATGAGTTTGACTGTATGTGATGTGGGCAGGTGGGGATCGTTAGGACACTGATGAGGTCACAGTGTTTCCTGCGGGGTTTGCTCTAGGCGAGAGTTTTGAAAAGATGAATGTAGAATTAGCTACTACATGTAAATGAGATACGGGGATGTTCTTTTTATTTTCATAGCAGATGCACAACATTTGTTGGATGGTGAACAGGGTGGACATCTAGTTAGGGTCGGACTTCTACCCTACTAGGGGAGCAACATCCGTCCACGAGTGGAGCACACCTCAGGGAAAGTTCACTAAGGGGGGGGAGTGGGGTATCTTGATTCAAGTGTATGCTGATTTGATTTGCTGATGTTTCAGATGGGAAAAGGGGTATGTTTGGGGGTATATCGCTCAGGCACAGTTGGGGCACGTCTGGCGTGGGTGGGGGGGAGGGAAAAGTTGGAGACTTAGTAGCATGACAATTTTCCAGTTCAGTGCATTTCCAAGCATGACTTCTGCACAATCTATATGCTCCTGTGACGGGCACAGTGCGGCAGACAGTACACACTACCATGGCAGTCCTCAGTACACCCACGAACTTGACAACCACATGTAGACTTTGTGCACTCACTTGGAACATTAGAGGCCTTAAGGACCACAAGAAGCTTCGTAAAGTTCTAGCATACCTGACGAGACATGACATTGACCTTGCCCGACTGCAAGAGACACACCTCCCCCTTAATAGCCCTATGTTACGTAGTATGGGACTGATAGATAATATACATGCGGCTGGTTTCACCACACATGTGAGGGGGTGATCACCTGGGCGAACCCTAGGGCTGCTCTCAAACTCGACACAGACACGCACGAACGATTCGTGATCACCAGGTGCAGGGGAATGAAGATGGCCCTACTCATTGTTAATATATACTGTCCGAATTTTGATAATCCCACTTTTTGCACTGCATTGTTGGCAGAGGTCTGTACACACTGGGAAGGACACCAGCTTTGAAGTGGAGACCTTATTTGGTTATGAACCCATGGAAGGATAGACCAGGGGGGCACAATGGTACAGTCTGACTTGTGCAATGTGTGGCGACAGAGTTAACTGGGCAAAGAAGGTTACGCACATTATTCAGAGTACCACAACTTGCACACCTGAATAGATTATTGGCTGGTAGGCAGGCAGTTACAGTAGAGAATCCGGGTCTGCGAGGTTCTGCCCGCACCCTGTCGGACCATTCCCCGATACTAATAGCGCTCGACAACCCCAGGAAGAATATTCCTCCCTTTACATGGATGTTCCTGTTTCACTCTCTACTAGCTGCGGTTTTTAAAGAAGAACTAGCGGAGGCGATCGAAACGTTCTTTGCCATGAATGTGGGATCGGTGGACAGCTTTCAGGTGGTGTGGGAGGCGTTCAAAGTTTACATCCAAGGTATAACTGTGTCTAAGCACTCTGGTGTTCTTAGGGCACTGCGGGGGCGACTCACGGACTTGGAGAAAACTCTGGCTGGTTTGGAGGAGCGCCTCCAGACTAGAACTGAAGTAGATGTAACACAAGAATTCAAAACTCAGTTGGAAGAATATCATGATGCCGCAGATGCTGAAATAAAACACCTTGGTAAATATGTCACTGCTTGTTCCTACGGAGAGGGCGAGCGACCGGGTGCGGTGCTGGCACAACTTCTCAGGAAGCGGCGGGAAAAAGCAATAGTAGCGGAGGTCAGGACAAGTGAGGGGGGCGTGCTCACAGAAGAAACTGCCATCGCAGGTAGATTTTGTCAATATTATTTGCATCTTTACTCTACTCGTAGCGAGGACACGGAGGCGGAAATCTTGGGTTACTGAACCCATACAAAACTCCCATGGCTACAAACACGCATCACGAATTCCTCATGCGACCCCTAGAGAAAGATGAAATAATCATGGCTTTATCAGCCATGAAATCGGGTAGCACACTAGGAGTGGATGGCCTAACAGTTACCCTTTATAAGGCGTCCATGGACCTGCTGGTCCCGCATTTGGCCACGCAATCGACGAGATATGTGGTCAGGTACTATGCCACACTCGATGAGAGAGGCGATTATTGTCACAATTTTTAAACCGGGCAAGCCTCCAGATGAATGGGCATCCTATCACTCGCTTTCCTTGCTTAATGTAGACACGAAAATGTACGCAAAGATCCTAGCAAACAGGTTGACGCCACTAATCCCACTCCTGGTCACCCCGTAACAAGCGGGGTGTATTTCAGACCGGAACCTACGCTATGATTTGCGTACGGTGTTCGGCGCGGTGCAGCACACTAGGCCGGAGACCCAAGCAGTGTCGACATGGAGAAAGCCTTTGACTCTGTTGAATGGCCCTTTATGCAACAGGTTGTAACAAGGATGGGTTTAGGGGACGTTTTCCTACAGTAGATAGGAGTTTTGTACAATGCACCCACCGCCAGGATCAAAATTGGTAATCTAGTGACAGATACTATACATATTACTAGGGGCACGCGGCAGGGCTGTCCACTATCTCCAATTTTTTATGCGCAGAACCGTTGGCCTGTGCACTCCGAGAATACCACAGGAATAAGGGTACACGGTTCCCGGGTTACAAATTGATTGTCTCCACCTATGCAGGCGACACGCTTCTATACGTCCGAGATCCTGAGCAGAACCTCTCCTCTGTGCTGCGTGAAGTGGTTCTTTTTGGAGCGGTTTCAGGACTCAAAAATTTACTGGCCAAAGTTTATTATATTTCCCCTTACTCCACCACAGTCATGTTTGAACCTGACTACCCGTTGCAATGGTCGACTGGAGCGATCTTATACCTAGGAATCAAAGTACACACGGACTCTGAGGTTGTTTTCAGGGAAAATTACAGAGTGGCTATTAGACGATGTGGAAGGCTGGATCCAACCACCGTTGTCACTGATGGGCAGGGTTTCCATTATGAAAATGGTGATACTGCCCCGTTTTTTGTTCCTTTTCACTAACATTCCATTGGTGCTTCCATCTTCTTTTTTTAGGCGGCTCACAGCATTAACGGTTAAACTAGCTTGGGCGGGCAAGCAGGCGAGTGTCTGATGGCAAATACTTAAAATTCCGTACCACATTGGGGGACTGGGTGTGCCGGATTTAAATTTATATTACAAGGCAGCACAAAGTGCGCATGCATACCACTGGATGAATGGAGCCCTGGACACCCCCCACTTACGTATAGAGGGTGTTGTGGCTGCGCCACTACCATTACCCGCTTGGATGTTTCTGCCTGTGGATCGCAGGACGGGGATATTAGATTTAGTGAATGCGACAACACATGCTTGGCACTACCTCCTGAAGCTACAGGCGGGAACTATCCTGTATTCACCGCTTACTCCACTAGACTGGTGTCACTGGCTGCCTCCTTGTATAGAAGGGGGGTTTACACGAGCGCTTAACTCAATAGGTGTACGGGTCATGAGGAACTTGTTTGAAGGGGGCATGGCAAGATGCTGGGAGGACTTGGAGAGTGGTGAGACTGCAGCATCCCCTCTTACTAGATTTCACTTCTACTGAACAAGACAGATGTTGTTGCATATCTTGGGAAGAGACTTGATGGTACCGCCGGAGCTCCCTGCCGTGTCATATGTCATAAAAACTGAGTCACCAGCGCAGATAGTGTCCAAAATATATAAATTGTCCCTGTCCTAGAGGGAACATCACTTCACTAAAGCGCGTTTGGCTTGGCAGAGAGATTTAGATAGAGACATTGATGCCGTCATGTGGACGTACTGCTGCACCAGTACAAAACGCATCTCACTAAACGGTAGACATCGCCTGATTCACTTTAAATATATAAACAGAGTCAGAGTCTACTATACACCGGAGACACTGCACAGATACAGCCTTAGAGACGGGGTGAGCATTGAAAGATTTGAAAGATGTGGCGCGCAGCTAGCTGATTTCTAACATCTGGCTTGGACATACCCGGGGGTATCTAAGTTTTGGGAATTGTTTTTTATGGAGTTGGGAGAGGTGACTTATGTAGTACTTACACCGGATCCAGCACTGGCTCTGCTGGGCTACTCCAAGCCAGTACCTAGAGGAGCACGCAGGTTGATTGATATGGGACTGCTTCTGGCCAAACGCAGGGCGGCAATATGTCGGTCGAGAAGACCCACTCCTACGATAGCTCAGTGGGCCAATGATATGCTGCATTGCAGCACCCAAACGGAGAATTATAGTGACTTACTGCCTCTGCGTAGTAGACCTAAGAATTTCTGGGCTTTGTATGCTGCATATCAAACAACTAAGAATGGTTGCAATACTTTCACTGCTGTTATGCCACAAGAAGTGTGACTGGATTGGATGCATAGTAGTCCTAGGCCGGGCCATGGGTGCTATAGTCTGTAGCTATGGGTGGTTCCCCGGTTATGTATTCTTATGACATCACTGGGAATTGGTCCATAAATGGTGAGCTGGCAATGGGGGAGTTGGGTGGCAGGGACAGCCAACAAGTTGTCATGTAATAAAATATGTCTGCTTCTTCATTGGAAATGTGCCGTATGATCTCTAATTGCTACTTGTTATTGCAATTGTCCACATGCTATAACTGAGTTTTATGTTTATTATGTTTGAAAAATTGAATACATTTTTGTTTTTTAAAGAAAACGTGTAGTGCAGCCCAAACAAACAGGGCTGCCTGCACAATGACATGTGAGGAGGAGCTTGCGCTGATGTCACGCAGCAAGTCGGAGTCTCCCCGTAATGAGGATGTGGGAGAATCAGCTGCGGCGGGTCGCGGGGGGCCATTGATCGATGGGGAGGTGACGCCCTTAAACGAGGAGTCACGGAGTGCAAAGGAAAGCGAAGTGCCGCAAATGATGGCAAAAGGAGAACTCGCTGGTGGGTGCAGGAAGAGGGGACGAATCCAGGTCGTCGCCAAATGAAATGAGGAATAATTCCAGGAGGCGACCCGGTAAGTAAAAGAGGATTTATTACAGTAAAGAAAGCACCCACCGCCGGGCGCTCCCGCTGCGTACCAGGATCTCCGCCAATGGATTAACGTTGACAGAATCCTGGTTGGGGGCGGACGGGTCAGGGAGGAGTGGCTTGCCCACTGTTGTGGGCCCTGACTGTTTGCGGACTCTACATAGACAAAATGGCCTCCCTACAGGCGCCAGGCTAGGCGCCGTTCGCACCAATCACAGCATTGCCATTGCAGCATTGTGATTGTCTTAGAAGAGGGGAGGGAGGATGCATGCTTCCTGTTCCAGTAGTGGAGGCGGTGGGGACCCAGCCAGGAACGGAAGAAGCAGGGGACCCGGTAAGGTTTTTTTTTTAACAACCCCGTCTGCGCGACCCCCCCAACCACCCCTCCCCCCACGAGTCATGAGAGCCGCGTATGCAATCGTTGGCTGACGATCCAAAACGAGGGAGGCAAGTGACATCCCAGAAGTTGAATACTGTAGTCCTCCTTTCTGTCTGTCTCCGAAGATACAAGTTCTCGGAGGGATCAAACCTTGCAGCCCAGGGGCACGGGTGGGATCTTGGGAACAGCAAGACTAGGAGCAACAGGCTTCCAGCAAGGAAAACAAGGGTGAAATGTAAACACACTCTACCTGTAACAGGTCTAGTGTAGGCTTCTTTGCAATGACCCATCTTGGAAATAGGACAGAGTCAAAGCAACAAAGAAAGAAAAGTTAAATGGGGGAAATCAAAGGGAGGAGATGGAAAGTGCTGCCGACAACAATAACAAGCGCTCATCGGCTGCATTCCCAGGTTGGGACTGCATGCACAGTGCTGCTCGTTCCCGGGGCAATACTCCATCAGAGTGAACTTTTTAGAAAAGGTAGGATATGCACCCACCATTAGTCATTTGCAGGCTACGATTTTAAAGTGACTCATACAAAAGCCAATCCAAAGCCTGGGAGGAGTCAGATCTCACACACTACACACAACAGATCGCCTAACAGTGCAAGCGGTGTATAGGCTTGACCTAAAAAAAGAAAACTGAAGAATTATGCTTTTCTGTTTAAATGTCTACCATTATTACCATTGTTTCAACTGAGAAACAGTTTGATCCAAATACGGTCATTTATCTGAAAACGTTCAGGGCCTGATTTAGAGTTTTCCAGATGGGTTAGTCCATTAGAAATGTGATGAATATCCCATCTACCTAATTATAAGTGCCTATGTGAGAGGCCTTGCCTCGATAGTTGGGCTGGGTTATTCGCCAAAGTCGAGTCAGCTGGGGCTCCCCTCTGGGCTGTACGGGAGCCCGGCTTGCCTGTGGCACCGCAGTTCTGAGTCCGGGCCCAAGCTGCAGGGAGAGTTTATGTGCATCAGGCAGGTGAATAGTCCTCATTGAAGTCCATCACAGTACCCTCCATGCTTCTCCTTTTTCAACACATCTTGCTGCTGCTACTCGTGGCCGCAAGACTGCATTGGCCTGCAGTGGGGAGGTCACGGAATTGAGCATCCTCCCGTGAATCTTGGAGATTGTGTTGAGTTTACTGCAGGGCCCAGTGCCAGGATCGTCCTGCTGGCGCCCAGACTCTTGGCTGTAATGGTACTGGACCTCATTTTATCAACTGGGGTCCGTTCCTGGTGTTCATCGTCGAAACTTGTCATTCCTTAGTTATTGCACCCTGGTGTACTATTTAAGGTGAACTGGCTGGGCTGCTGTTGTTGAGGAAGATCCCAATTGCACCTGCGGGCAGCAGTGATACTTGTGGAGAGTCTACCTGGGGGTTATGGGCCTTTCTTCTCACTCCTGGATGTGGCGCACCATGGATCAGCATTCTAGCCCTGAGTGCACTTGACAATCTTTCTTGACACTTGTGATGGCTGGCGCGGGCCTCTGTTGGGGGGCCCGGGGACCTGCACTGGTGTGTCCCCTGTTGGAGTTCTCTCCAGCTTCTCTGGACCGTGGGGGCTTTCTTGAGAATCCTCTGTCCGGGTCTCAAGGGCTACTCGTGCTGCTGTCCGCCAGGGACGTAATCAGTCCCTACTTCTACCTGGTATTGCCTTCCATACTGTTTGTGGGTGTGGCGGACCCCTGAGGCGACCGCCCCTGGCCACTGTGGTGCTGCTAGTGCTGCACTCTCCCAGGAAGCCCAGGAGGTCAAGCAGGGGCTGCTCGCGGTTGGTATTGTCCGCCATTCTGTGAAGTGGTCTAACCTACATGCCCACCTGGTTGACACCCACCATGGGGAAGTTCAGGCTGCAGAGAGGGGCTCAACTGACCTAAATAGACACGTTCACAGCCCCGGGGTCCAGTTCACTGCTGAATCCGCTGCTACAGGAGAAGCCAGATTGTATCTTCGAGCCAAAAGTTTCAAATAGTGTCCAACTATTAGCTGCTATTGAGGCCTCGAGTGCGACTGTTCAAGATAAAATTTAAGTTGTCTCACAGGATTTGGGTCTACTGTGTGCTGTCTGCATGGTG
This sequence comes from Lissotriton helveticus, assembly GCF_964261635.1. Classification (NCBI taxonomy): domain Eukaryota; kingdom Metazoa; phylum Chordata; class Amphibia; order Caudata; family Salamandridae; genus Lissotriton; species Lissotriton helveticus. The sequence continues at coordinate 952,293,029 of NC_136067.1, read as the reverse complement.
TAGTGGAGCACTCCCTGTCCACTGAGCAAGACGTCTCTAAATTGAAGAGGGATGCAGCCTCTTTGCGGGATTAATTGGAGTCCCTCTTAGCTAGGACAGCAGCTGCGCCACACATTTGCGGGGTCAAGATGAAGCTGCAGCTACAGGACTCCGTTATATGCTCCTGGATCTCGCAAAATTAAAGATACTACACAATGAGCTTGGAGGCGGTGTGGGACTGGCTAGAGCTTTATGGTGATGACAAGACCCTGGCACCAAGTCCTCGTAGATTGGATGGCTGGACAATGGAAATCCCGCCGCTTGCGACAATCCGTTTGACAGAGGAGAAGGGTGGCGGTGCTTCAATTTCCACCTGTAGTGTGGTGGTCAGACGAGATGGTACATTGGATTTGGAGTGGCAGATGTCAGAGCGAGAGGTGGTGATGGCATTGGTGGAAGCAGTGACTGCTCTGGTTTAGATGCCAGTGCCATAGATGTGGTGGAGGAGACGCCAGACCAGGGAGTGGTTCTATTTCAATATTTGGTGACTGCCTCTGCCATAGTGACTACCACGTACATTGTTCTGTGGGATACAGTTAGACAGATGGGCCACCAGTGACCTTTTGTTTGCACGGCCGCTGTTTATTCATTTACTTATAGTGTTTTATAAAGCACGAATATGACCATCATTGTATCAGAGCGCTGTACAAGAAGAGCTGATGAGGGTTGTGTTACAGTAAAGACCTAAGTCACGTATATACTGTACATAGCGATCAAAAGAGTCAGGTATACCACTGTTGTATACAGCATCACATAGATTTCACCAGAGTTCTCATTGATAGGGTTCTAAGTGCAGGCAAAAACAATAGTTTACAGTATTGAATTTAGTGAATGCCTGTTTCAGACAATTTTTCTTATGCCAAATGTTTTTCTAGTGGTAAGTGGTAAGGCTTTAACTTCCTTCTTTAACAACCCGAATGAGGTAATTGTTCTCGTTGAGGGTGGAAGGGAGTTCCATATTTTTAGAGCATAGACCGAGAAAGGGCCTTGAGTTTTCCATATCATTTTAATCTGACTTCTTTAAGTAAGAGGGATTTAGCCCTTCTAGAGATTCTTCTGCCTCATGATAGCTTGATCCTATTCACAGTATTTTGGACCAGGATTGTGTAGCGATTTTAGTGTTATACATGCACCTTTCAGTTGAATCCTGGCTTCATCTTGATGTGTGCCTATTAGGAGTCTTGCTGCTGCATTAATTTTTGCTTTCATTGGGGCTAGGCTGGCTTTTGGTAGGCCTATGAGTGTAGCAAGTCCCATAGTCCAGTCTAGATAGCGCTACAGATTCAACCACCGTTTTGAGGTTTCCTAGCTGTGTGAAGGGTTTTCTGAGAATGTGCAGATGTAGGTTGGCGCTTCTGGATGCAACTTGTATGTGAGCTTGCATGTTTAGAGTTGAATCTAGTGTGATACTTAGTGATTTTCCAGAGTAGTAGATATAAAGGGTGCAGTTTAGCGAGTGGATTTTCTGAGACCATAGGTGAGGTTGTTGGGGTCTGAGGGGTGGGGAGAAAAGAATGAATTTGTTTTTTGTGGATTTAATTTTAGATGGTTCTGTGCCAGCCATACTTGGGTTTTCATCAGGGTATCATCCAGTCTCTGTATATCCTCTTGAGAGGAGAGTTTGATGTATAGTTGAGTATCATTCGCGTACAAGTGGTATGACATTTTTGATTGTATCAGAATTTCAGTGAGTGGTTCCATGTAAAGATTGACTAGCGCTGCTGAAATTGTAGAACCTTGCAGAACACCCCTGTCAATGTCCGCTACATCCGATAGGGTGTTGCCTGCTTTGACTCTTTATTGTCGGTCCTGCAAGAAGGAGAACCAGTTAAGGATGGCTCCTGAGAGACCCTGTCTGATTTCAAGACTTTTGTTAAGGTGTTTGTTATTGACCATGTCGAACACCCCAGATAGATCCACAAGTATCAGGAGGCAGGATTTGTTTTGGTCAAGTGATGTTTGTATATCATCTAGGATGTTCAGCATGGGGACATTAAACTTTGCTCAGTTCACGGAGTTTGCGGAATTCGGCAACTCCGTGTTCCATGGAGAATGTGGAGTTACCATTAAATTCTGCACTGGAGCTTTTTTTTGGTCCGCTCGCTTGAAATGTCATTTCGTGCATGCAGTAGCAACTTTCCGTGCGCTCGCGATCGGCCACAGGTTTTACTGGGCAGTTCGCAGACGCCGCCACAAGATGTGCTTGGTGGGCCGCATGCTCCTGTGAGATTTTGCGTTACCCAACACATAATTAAGGCGTGCCAGTGAGTTCCGGAGAATTTTATTTGCTGTGCACGATCCAGAATGTGCAGGATCTACCGCGGTTGCAACCTGGGGAAGATTCTCTCCTCGAGAAGCCTCGAGAAGCCTCAAAATCTTACTGAACTGATGATTTGGAGTTACAAACCTCCTCGAACTGACAATTGGTGGTGTTTTAAAAAAAAAAAATTAAACAGGAAGGAAGTGCCCCAAAGGCTCCAACTTTCTGTTCCTGTCTAGCCGGCTCCTCCCAATTCTTTGTCCATCTCCTGGTCACTTCCATTTGGATTTGCAGTTGGAAGGATTGCTCTTAGTGTTTAAAGACTTTTTGTATTTGAGATTTCCCAAGTAAGTTGAAAATTTGGTGTTTGTTTGATTTGGGCCATGCACTTTGATGTATTTGTACTTTTAATGGAATTATACCATTTATTGTGGTGGGTGGCCTGTTGTCTCCTTTATTGCACAGCTCACAGCAGCAACAATTGAAGAGATCTAGAACTTCAAAAACAGTGTATAAAGTCCCTCCAGACATAGTATTCTCCCTTCTTTGTTGTTGCTGCTCACAAGATAAGTACACCTCTCATACTTTGTATGCCTGATGTATGCCAGACTGAGTATTGGTTGATTGATTAATGATTAGATCCTCCTCCTCTCAACCAACCTATAACTGTATTTTGTATATTGCTAAAACTGTATATTTCAGAAATGTTCCCTTTTAGGGGAGAGGGCTCTCTTCCGTAACCACACGGTGTATCTTGACTCTGGACCTGAGGCTTCCTGCCTTCTTTTCCTGACAGTAGGTTAATGCCCATTCACATGTAATCGGACCGGAAACTTCCGGTCTCCTCACTCCGTATCTTTAAATACTTCGCATTGCTCTCTTAAATGTATTTTTAGCTTGGTTCAGTTTGAGTCGGGCGGAAGCTTTCCGCCTCCACCGACTCGTTTTTGTGCTTATCTCAGCTTCAGGGCACAAGTCCTAAAAAAAGAAGTGGGGGGACTCTCCAAGGTAGGCGTGGTCACAGGAAGTGACATCACGACAGGAAGTGACATCACGACAGGAAGTGACATCACAACAGGAAGTGGCATCACAGCAGGAAGTGACATCACATGTAAGGCAGATCTATCATTTGCATATAATGCAAGATTTAACAATTGAAGCTGCTTGGTACTTAAGCCTGTGACTTAAGGTCCCTGCATGGAGGAATTAGCAGCCCAAATGTGGATGAAGTTTGGCGAAGGTGACATGAACACATTTTCAAAACGCTACAGGAAAGTTTGACTGCAAGATTTAGTATACATTACAGGTTCCCAGAGAGGCTGCTTCCCACACTCGATAATGACTATTACACACAGTAGGGCTCCATATTCACGTTATTCTATTGATGAGTGTTATATGTTATCTCCCCACCTATTGTAAACTAGCGACTCTGTATTAAATAGTTTTGTCCCAGCTGCCTCTCTCTAGCTGTGGCTAGATTTATTTATTTTATTTATAAAGTTTTATATAGCGCGAACTTGATCCCGAAGGATATCAGAACGCTTTACAATTTGCAGCAAAGGTAACAAATCAGAACATTAGTCTAACATTGGGAATCTTGGCTGAAGACAATGGAGCTGCCGGGGCATTAGCTTGGGTCAATGCCTAAATTTTAGATATATTAACTGGCCATTGTATTTATTTTAGCAGATTTATTTATTTCTATTTATTTTAGGAAATGTATTTAGTTTTGGTATATTTTAGTTTGACTTATTTGCCTTAATTTACTTCAGTGCAACAAAATATAAACATTGCTTTACTTTGTATTAATACTGTTTATTTTTGTGATAGTTCCTAAAAAAAGGGCCGATTATGACTCATGCATTGTAATGGTTGTTTCCCCCTTTACAGAGACTACTTACTATAAAATCAGGGTGGGCCTAGCTCATGATGTCATTTTGTGGGGACCCCTTGAAGAAAGCGGGCAGAACCTTTGCAAAACTTTGTGCCCCCCTATCCAGTAGTGCAATTATCCAAACACTGACAGGATTGAGCCTAAATTAAAAATATACTGACATACGTAATGCCAAGTCAGACGTCATCATGGAGTCATGTTTAAATGAACAATCCAGCACCATCCTACACCTCCCCATTCCACAAAATTATACAATTCAGACCAACAACACAAACTAGAAGGGGGCGTTGCTGTCATCATTAAACATTCCATGTGGAAACAGCGACACACGGAAGAACACACAAGGGTACACCATCATACTACTTACATTTTGTAGCCTGGTGTCAATTGTTCAATGCAGGGCGTAATTTGTGCCAGTGCTTAGCGCCGGCACTTAATTGGCAGGGCCGGGTCTAGTGGGACTCTGATTCTACACGCACGAGGCGCACAGTGCATGTAAAATGTTTTCATTTAACTTACAGCACACTTGCTAGTACTAATACTTAATTAACTCCTCAAGTCTCGTGCAGCCGCATCGCATTGTGTTTAGTTTTTCACATCTCAGTTTACCCTTAATTGTTCACGATCACTTGAATAATGAAATATTCTGAGTGGGAGAGCTCTTTGGCAGCACTCTGCCAGGTTTCTCTCTCGTCACTCTCATGCTGCTGTGTTAAAGAGCCTTGGTTCTACCGCACAAAGAATTAGGGTGACCAACTGGCATTGGTGCAAATTCAGGACGGTGAGTGTAAAAATTCAGGACAAAGGGTCAAAATTCAGGACACAAATTCAGGACAGGAGGTCAAAATTCAGGACAAAACTTTAGGACAATAGGTACGTTTTACAGACACATCAGAGGTTGTGCAATAGTATATAAGTATGCCCAGCCATTTCCAAAAGTATTCAACCATTTGCCAACCTATCCATCATGTATCCTTCCATCTATCATTTCACTCATCCATCCCTTCATCCATCCCCTCATCCATCCTTTCACTCATCCTCCATTATCCATCCACCCTTTCACCCTATCCATCTGTACACTTATCCATCCACTCTTCATCCCATCCATCCATTCACTCATCCATTCAGCCATTTACCCTTTCACCAATCCAGCCATCCTTTCACTTACTAATCCTTCCACCCATCCACTCTTTTAGTCATCCATCCATCCTCCCTTTCTCTCTCCATCGACCCTTTCACTTAGCCTTCCTTCCTTCCATCCATCCATCCACCCACCCATCCATCCATCTACTCATCCACTCATGAATCCATCCATTGCCCCTCTCACTCATCCATCTATCATTTCACTCCTTCACACATCTATTCATCCTTTTGTCCATCTACTCTCCCTTTCACTCACTCATCCATACTTACACCCACCCTTTCACTCATATGTCCATTCATTCACCCTTGCACTTATCAATCCATCCATCCATCATTTCACACATCCACCTACCCCCCATCATCCACCCACCATCCACACACCCACTCATCCATCCTTTCACCCACCCACCATCCAATCCACTGATCCATCCTTTCACCCATCCACCATCCACCCACCCACTCATCCATCCATCCTTTCACCCACCCACTCATCATCCATCCATCCATCCTTTCACCCACCCACTCATCATCCATCCATCCATCCTTTCACCCACCCACGTATCCATCCATCCATCCCTTCACCCACTCTCCATCCATCCATCCTTTCACCCACCCATCCATCCATCCCTTCACCCACTCTCCATCCATCCATCCTTTCACACACCCATCATCCATCCATCCATCCATCCGTCCTTCCCCTCATCATCCATCCATCCATCCCCTCATCATCCATCCATCCTTCCCCTCATCATCCGTCCATCCTTTTCCCTCATCATCCATCCATCCTTTTCCCTCATCATCCATCCTTCCCCTCATCATCCATCCATCCTTTTCCCTCATCATCTATCCATCCATCCATCTGTCCTTCCCCCTCATCATCCATCCATCCTTCCCCTCATCATCCATCCATCCTTTTCCCTCATCACCCATCCATCCTTTCCCCTCATCATCCATCCATCCATCCATCCTTCCCCTCATCATCCATCCATCCTTCCCCTCATCATCCATCCATCCTTCCCCTCATCATCCATCCATCCTTTCACCCACCCCCTCATCATCCATCCATTCCCTCATCATCAATCCATCCATCCCCTCATCATCCATCCATCCACCCTTCCCCTCATCATCCATCCTTTCACCCACCCCATCATCCATCCATCCATCCTTCCCCTCATCATCCATCCATATATCCATCCTTCCCCTCATCATCCATCCATCCATCCATCCACCCTTCCCCTCATCATCCATCCTTTCCCGTCATCCATCCATCCTTCCCCTCATCCATCCTTCCTTTCATCCATCCTTCCCCTCACCCATCCATCCATCCTTCCCCTCATCATCCATCCTTTCCCGTCATCCATCCATCCATCCCCTCATCCATCCTTCCTGTCATCCATCCATCCTTTCCCCTCACCCATCCTTCCATCCCATCCATTTATCCTGCCCTTCATCCATCCATCCTTCCCCTTACCCATCCATCCATCCCATCCATTTATCCTGCCCCTCATCCATCCATCCTTCCCCTCCATCCATCCATCCATCTCCTCATCCATCATCCTTCCCCTCACCCATCCATCCATCCCATCCATTTATCCTGCCCCTCATCCATCCATCCTTCATCCTTCCCTTCATCCATCCTTCCTTTCATTCATCCTTCCCCTCACCCATCCACCCATCCCATCCATCTATCCTGCCCTTCATCCATCCATCCTTCCCCTCCATCCATCCATCCTTCCCCTCATCCATTTATCCTTCCCCTCATCCATTTATCCTTCCTCTCATCCATCCTTCCCCTCCATCCCTCATCCTTCCCCTCGTCCATCTTTCCCCTCATCAATCATCCAGCTACCCTTCCACCCATACATCCAGCTATTTACATTTTCTCTCCATCCTTCCCCTCACTCATCAATCCATCTATCCTCTCTCATTATCCATTTATTCAATCTTTCATTCATCCATTCACCCTTTCACTAATTCATCCAGCCATTCACACATCCCTTCACTTACTCACTCGCCCACCTTTCCATATTAATTTTGAGCTGAGCCCTTTTGAGAAGAGGCCCATCAAGAACTTCACCCTCGCTGCAGGGGCCGTTCCAGGACTGGGACAGAAGCCACCCAGGGCGGAGACAGGATCCACCACAGGGGGGGACAAGAGCCATCACAGGCGGGGGTGGACTGGAGCCACAACATGTGGGACAGGAGCCATCACAGGCGGGGGTGGACTGGAGCCACCACATGGGGGACAGGAGCCATCACAGGCGGGGGTGGACTGGAGCCACAACATGGGGGGACAGGAGCAGGAGTCATCACAGGAGAGGGAAGGTGATCCACCAGGGTGGGCATGCAGTATTCTAGTATCATCTTGGGCTTCTCGCTCCCTCCTGCACAAGACAACGAGAAGACAGGCTCTATGTCCAAAATGCCACCCCCCACTGTGATATACGGTACTTACAGAAGATACTCTAAGAGAACTGATTGAACTGATTGTCCTCCATACTTTGTTCATCAGTGTGGGTGCGATTGTGCCATTTCTTTATTGTATTACATTATGCATGTTTGAAGAACCGAGGTTTGCTTACAAATTAGGGACAGTAATTAAGCTCGGTGAAGAGAAGCAGGTGCTGCCTCGGTGTAATCAGGGGTGTAATCTGGCCGAGTCTAGGATGTTTGGGGCCCTGGGTAGAAATGGATGTGTGAGCCCCCCTCTAAATAGCAGATACAAGACGCATTCAGGGCTGTTTGCATGCGAATGGATGCCCTGCTCCTGAACCTGCAGCACCTCCCTCTGTCACCTTCACGCACCTCTTAACAGCTCATCAAGGGCTGGAGGTGTGAGGGCTGCCATCCCGCTGTGCCTCTACAGTGCTGCTGCTGCTGGGGGTCGGAGCTTTCATACAGCCTCGGAGTCAAGAAGGGAGGTGGGGGCAAGCTGTGCCCGGTTCAAATTACGGAAATGCTTTATTTACTTTGTGCGCGCCGCGCTCCCGTTTTTTTAATGGTGGACGCGGTTTTGATTTAGCAGGGTGGACGGCGTCCACCCTGAAAAACCCTCGGAAATAAGTGGGGGGATGCCGTCCACCCGCGTGGTACCCCGACTCGTGCCCTGCTCAGCTTCCTCAGAAGGAGGAAAGCACCCGATGCACAGGATCGGCATCTTTCAAAGTCCGATCCATCGCTAAGCGGCGACTGCACGTTCGGCGTTGTCCTGCTCCCATGGCAACCCCACGGCTAGAGCAGGAGCTCTAACAAGACAGCGCGAGGTTGCCATGACAGGGGGGAAATAGCGAGGTATGCCCGTGAGCTGGATCAAGAGACCGGCTCTCAGAGGGACTCTCCTTTGTGTATTTAAACATTTTTTTTAAAGGAAATAAAACATTAACAGACAGATTCCTCGATTGCTAAGGTGACTCACCCTTCCATGTTAATGTAGTGAGTCACCCTTCTGCTATGCTGGTTAACCCTCTATGACAGTGGTTGCCAGTTTACCTGACAAAGTTGTTATATAAAAAGAAAGAGAGAAGGTCACACAGACCACCAAAATAGAATAATGCACTAGTAGCAAGACTGTATTTAAGGAAAAACCCTTGGCAACTCCCGGCATCCATTTTTATCAAACTGGGCTAATTAGTTACAGTAATTAAAGCAGCCATTTTCTTAAACTGGGCAACGTAATTGTCTTTGACTGTTGGAACCTGACTAACTGCTAGGACATCTGCCTTCCATCACCAGTTCCCTGTTTTAGACTCTATATTGATTACAATGTCCACTGAACCCTCAACTAGCTCCATGGAGGAAAAACTGGAGGGTCTCATTAATAAGGCCCTAGATATGGTAATGGGGTCACTTGATGACACCATTAATAAGAAATTGGAGATCCTTTCTAAAAAAGGTTGGCCAGTTACTGGACACCCGAAGAAGAGAGCTACTGCTGATAGCCTACCTAAGGGTGCTTAAAAGGCCAATACCTCAAACTCACTGACATCACGCTGTGGCGGTGACAGAGACAGTGCTTTGGGTACATCAGATGGGCAGGAAAAAGGCCTGGTGCTACCTATCCCCATTGATAGTGACGGTGTTCTGGAAGATGAGATTAATCTTTCCTACTCCTCCAAGTTTGACTCAGAGGAAGAGGTAGAGAAAAGATAGGGTATATCTGATGAGGCTCCTAAGGCCTCAAGTTCAGAAATGGCGATTGTAGACCCCTTTGGGGAGTGCATGTTCGACCTGCTCCTCCTCAAATACCCTCTATCCCACGAGTGGGTCCCATCTCAACATGTGGGTGAATACCTCTCCTTTTGGCTCTGTAAGGAAATCCCTAAGGAGGTGAGGTCTTGTCTCAGGTCTGAGTGCCCTCGACGATCCCTCCCAGATAAAGTTGCCTCAACCCCAGACCTGGACAACAAGGTAGTGGTGTTCATCGCCAGAAGTGGGAGAGACCAGAGGAAAACTCTCGACAAGGGTCTAAAAACTTGCCAGAACAGACTATTGGATATTACCGGCCCTATAACCAAGATGTTTGAGTTAGCCAAAAGAGTCTATCTTGAAGATACCCCCCATTGACCCCAGAGAGCTGCACCAGTGGGCGTAAAGAGCCATTTGCCTACTTGTTAATGCCAACACTGCACTCTCCAATGAGAGAAGAAAAAGTGTCTTATTGAAAATCGACCCCAAGCTAGTCAAACTGGTTAACAAGTAAGGGGAAGCAGCCTCCCAAGGACTTCTCTTTGGGGAGGAATTTATTAAGGAAATGGATAAATATGTGGGAGTATTTAATTCTACACAAAAGTCCCAGAAGGACATAAATAGAGTCTTCCACAACAAGGTTTTTGGCTGGGCCGGGAGAACACGTGGTCGGTTCCTCGGCTGTAGCCAGAGCTCATCAAGACCCTACATAGGGCTTCAGGGGCGAGCAGAGGCAAGGAGGCTTTTCAGCAGGTAAGACTTATGAAACCCTTCAGATGCCCCTATAAAGGTTGGAGGAAGACGAGCCCAATTTTGTGGCAACTGGAATCTGGTGAGCAATAAACTTACCAATTCAAAGGAAGTTACCCCGGGAGCTGACCTTCTCAAGATTCAACTATAGTGGCAAAGGAGGTAAAAGACTTATACACCAAAGGGGCATATGAGAGGGAAAGAAGTTAGGCTTCATCTACAATGTTTTCCTAGTGCAGAAAAAATACATAGGGATGAGACATGTTATAAACCTATACCTTGAACAAATGGGTGGTTTACCACCACTTCAAAATGGAGGGAATTCCCCTACTCAGAGGCGTGCTGAGGAAAGGGGACTGATTAACTACTCAAGACCTGAAATATGTATACCTCACTATCCCTATCTGGCCTCCACACCAGAAATGTCTCCAGTTCACACGGGAGGGCAAACTCTGGCAGTTCTGCAGCCTACCCTTCAGTCTTTCATCAGCCCCCTGCTGTTTCACCAAGGTCCTACGCACAGTAGCTGGATGGCTAAGAGCAAGAGGGGTAAGACTGATATTGTACTTAGACAACATACTAATAATGGCCCAATCCAGGAAAGTGGTATCACAACACACAGATCTCACAATAAAACTCTTAGAACAGTTGGAATTTGTCATAAACATGAGTTAATCATCCATAACTCCAAGCCAGGACACTCAGTTCCTGTGCTTTATCATAAATGCAGTTCAATCAGAGTTAAAACTAACTGAGGAAACGTTAAGGAAAGTTCGAAAAGGAGTTAAGGAAAATACTAAAGAAAGAGGGATTCACACTGAGAACATTAGCAAGAGTACTGGGCCTCTTGTCCTCAACAATCCAAGACATATATCCGGGCCCCCTCCATTATCGGGCCCTGCAGAGATTCAAGGACAACACATTGAGACAGAATCAACCTTATTCCCAGATAGTATCCCTGGACTCGGATTCGAAGAAAGAACTACTCTGGTGGTTGAGGAATGCAGTGGCGTGGAATGATAGAGCCATCTTTGAGAAGGAACCAGAGATAGTAATTGAGTCGGATGAAAGCTTAGAGGGATGGGGTGCGAGATGCGTAGAATCATCGACGGGGGGGGGGGGCAATGGACAGAAGAGGAGAATATGTTACATATCAACTGCCTAGAACTATTGGCAGACTCCTTTGCAATTCGCTGCTTTACCAGGGACTTAATGAAGTGTTCAGTAATGCTTCGCATGGACAATGTATCTGCAGTCAGATACATGAACAAAATGGGGTTTCGGACATAGTCAATGTAATGGTGGCTTTAAGTAACTCGTGCTCATCGCGCGGTGCTCCGCGCGATGAGCACGCTTACAACTTGTCATGTTTCAAATATATGACCACGCGTGTTGTGGTCGCGTGTTATGTTATTATTTGATAATACACCCTCGTGCGATGTGGACGTTTAGTGGTAACTTCTAACGAGTGTTCAGTCACCGTTGGGGTTTGCTGCTGAAAGGAAGCATCGCGCATCGGGTGGAGTTTAATTTCTAATTGGAGAATAAATCCAACTTCAATTGCAATATCGTTTCTTGAGTGGATTATTCATCATAACATTTTGGCGACGATCGGGAATAAACTCCACCATACCCACGCATTTCCATCTAATTTCGGACATACCTTAAAGGTGAAACTCTTCATTGACTCTTTATCTTCACCGTGGAACAAGGTACGTCGAATTTAAAATATGCGCGATTGACTTTTTTAATTCAAGCGTCATGATTGGCCAATTTTGACTCTTAAACTTGGATTGGCCATATAAACCTACGCTACCCCACCAGTTTGAAGATCGGCCAATTAAGACTAGAGATACAAATTGTCTTTCAGCCATCTTCGATGACTCAGCTGTGATTCGCCAGCTTGTCTTCCAATCCGAGAAGGTTTCAAGGCGTCTCAAGCAATCTGGTTGTTTATTCGTTGAAACTTAATACATTAACCAACTAATCATTCGTTTCTTTGTTTATATTTAGAAACGAACAGTACATCATCGGTGTGTATCCAGCGTAGCACATGTTTGAGAGGTGAACCTGCCACGGTAAATACAAATTATAGCACATTGCTTCAGCGATGCGCACGCTTGGAAAATAAATTGTCACAACCTCAGCGTGTCATTTCAGCGATGCGCTCGCTTTAAACATTTCATTATCTTAACCCTGAAACATTTCATCAGCGACGCACACGCTTTAGGAATCCAATTGACACAAGCTTATTACACATCGTTTTAACGATGCACTAGCTCTAAGAATTCACTTGACATTTCATTTGAACATTACTTCAGCGATGCGCACGCTTTGAAATTCTTAGTGGTGATCTGTAGTGCATCATTTCAGCGATGCACACGCTTTGAAGTACTTTGGTAAATTCATTACGTTAATTTAGAAGAGTACATGTTGTCCTTTTAATTAGTTAATTAATTATTTTCTTGCTATATTTCAAAACTATTTTATCTGAGTGTTAATATTGACCATGGCTAACTTACATTTATAACATATTAACCAAACTCCTCATTTTTTGAGTAAGCCTGGAAGTCCAGAAATAATTTGGAAGGAGTGGTTCTCCTTATTTGAAAATCACCTTATTGCTATAGATGCTATGAATTTTTCTGCTGAACGTAAATTCGCTATTTTTTTTGGTTGCCTGGGCCAAGCAGCTCAACGTATTTTCAAAAGTATTCCTCCAATCCCTCCTCCTGCTGGTCAAAGTGGCGATCGCAATTGGAATGTATATCTAGAGGCTGTAGCCCGATTAAAAAAACAATTTGCTGAAGAACCGAATATAATGTTAGAAAGACATAACTTCTACGCAAGGAAACATAAAGATGGCGAAAAGGTTGAAGAATACATTTCTGCACTTAGGGTTTTAGCAACAACATGCAAATTTGGTCCTCTTTGCGATAATTATTTCAGGGACCAGTTTGTATTTAACTGTTCTTCAAGGAAGATTAAAGAAATAATTCTAGGTTGCAAGAACCCTTCCCTAAGTGAAGTAATTGAACTTTCTTTAAGTATTGAACGCTCTGCAATTACTAGCAAAGTCATGGCTGAATCGTCAAAAATTGGCGTTAATTTAGTTAATTCTCCTGGGACTTGTTTAGACAATGCTGTATGTGCTGTAAATTTTAAAAACAAAAATGTGAAATTTGCACAAAAGAAACAATCTACTGCATGTTACAGATGTGGGTCAAAAAACCATTTGGGTAATTTTCAAGGGTGCCCCGCAATGAATAGACGTTGTGTCATTTGTAAAAAAATGGGTCATTTCCAAGGGGTTTGTAGGAATGCTAAGAAAACTCCTTCCATTAACTATGTTGAATCTGATATGCTTGATGAATGTTCAAATGCTTTTAGTAATATTGTCGTTACTTTAGATGATAAGGGACAAGTGAATGATATAAAAGGTCCTTTATGCTCTGCTATAATTGATAGTGTTCCCTTACAGGTTATGGCGGACTCTGGTTCTCCCTTTCCTATTCTAAGAGATTCTACTTTCTATGACTTATGGAAAAGAAAAGTTGATTTATTGAATTCAGATGTAAACCCTAAAGCATTTGGTGAAAAGGACATTAACATGATTGGGTATTTTGAGGGTTTAGTGCAATGTTTAGGAAGAGAGACTATTACCAAAATCTATGTTGCTGAGAAGGGTAAAAATATAGTTGGCTGGAAAGATCTTGCACGCATGGGATTATATTTAGTTCCTGGTGATGAAAATCCTGTTAAGGTAGGAGACTTACCTGTATCTAGGGTGGAATGCATGTCTGTTGAACAATCTTTTGATACAAAACTAATAATGGAAGAATTTAAACCTGTGTTCAGCGACAAAGTAGGCAGTGTGGAAGGTTTCGAACATAAAATAAGGCTGATTCCTGGGGCTCAGCCGGTAGTTCATAAAGTCAGATCTGTTCCTTTGAGTGTTCGCGCAGAGTTGGATAAATCTTTGAAAGATCTATGTGACCAAGGGATAATTCAACCAGTTGATTCTTCACAGTGGGTGGCCCCAATTATGGTGGCACGCAAAAAGACTGGCGAGATTAGGCTGTGTGCAGATTTACGCGGGTTAAACAAGAATATTATTGTGGATTGCCACCCTCTACCGAAGATCCATGAACTACTCGCTAATCTGGGTGTGGCTAGGTGGTTTTCTCTAATTGATTTAAAATCCGCTTATCATCAGGTTGCTTTATCTAGAGAATCACAGGAGTTAACCACTTTCATTACCCCATTCGGTGCGTTCAAGTTTTTACGCCTCCCCTTCGGTCTAGCTTCAGCTTGAAGTGTCTTCCAGAAGCTTATGGACTCGCTTTTCCATGGGGTAACTGGGGTACAGGCTTACCTTGATGACATTTTAATTTATGCTAAATCTTTGGAAGAACATAATACAATTTTAAAACGTGTCCTCACCATTTTGATGTCCAAAAAAATGACAGTCTGTTAAGACAAATGCAAGTTTGCTGTTAAGGAACTCGATTATTTGGGACATACCATATCTCGGGAGGGTATTAAACCTAAGTTTTCTGTAGTGAGAGCCATCGAAGACGCCAAACCTCCATCCGACAAAGACTCTCTTAGGTCTTTTCTTGGTTTGGCCGAGTATTATGCTAGATTCGTCCCAGCTTATTCTGAATTGGTTGAACCTCTACGTGGATTGTTGAGGAAGGGTTGCAGTTTTGTCTGGTCTTCTGAATTAGACAACGTTTTTAAGGATGTAAAGAAACTGATTGTGTCTGCTAAGGCTCTTCACGCTTTCAGGGACGATTGTTTGTCTACTATAACGGTGGACGCAAGTATGACTGGTCTAGGTGCAGTTTTGACCCAGAGAGTTGGAGGAAATAAACAGACAGTAGCTTTCGCTTCACGTTCCCTAAAGTCATTCGAGACCAGATATAGCACAATTGAAAGGGAAGCATTAGCTTGTGTGTGGGCAGTACATAAATTTAGAACATATATTTGGGGTAGGAAGTTTGAGCTCTCTACCGACCATAAACCCCTTGTCTACATTTTTGAAAGAGTTAATTCTTCTTGTATGTCGGCTAGATTGATGAGGTTGGTTAGTAAGTTACAGGAATTCCATTTTGAGGTCAAACACATTAGCGGTGGTATAAATTTTAGAGCTGACTGTCTTTCTAGACTTTCCATGATTAAAGATGATGATGAGGACATATCTCCTGAGGATATCGAATGTGTCACCCTGGTGGATGCAGTTGGGGTTTCACTCCAATTTTATCAGAGGAGGATTGGAAAGAGGCGGGCAATGGTGATCCAGTACTTCAGAAAGTCATACATTACTCATCTCATAATTGGCCAGAACCTAGGTGTTTGGAGGGAGAATTACGTAGATTTTCACAGGTGGCAGACGAACTTTCAGTTGAGAACAACATTGTTCGCAGAGGTGACAAATGTGTTCCTCCTTTTAAGCTACGGTCTTTAATCATAAATGAAGCTCACAAAGGCCACTTAGGAATCACTAAGACTATTATGAGGATTAAGGAACACTACTGGTGGCCCTCTTTGGATATGCAGGTCAAAAGATTAATTGATTCTTGCCCAGAATGCCTAGTGTCTGATAAACATTGGCACACAATGAAAATTCCATGATCCCCGACCGAGTTTCCACATTCTGCATGGGAAAAGGTTGGGATTGATTTTTCAGGGCCTTATTCTATTCTTGATCAAGAATGTAAATATGTCATCTTACTGGTGGATTATTATTCAAAGTGGATGTACCACGAATGTGTTAAATCACCTGATTCTGACTCAACTATTTCATTTTTAAAAAGGATTTTCGACATAGAAGGAGCCCCTAAAGTTCTTGTTAGTGATAATGGCGCACATTTTGTATCTGATAAGATGAAGGAGTTTCTTGGTGGTCTAGATATTAAACAACTTAAAGTTGCTTTATATTCCCCGTCTTCTAATGGTTTCGTTGAGAGGGGAAATAAGGTAATTAAAGAGGGCGTCCAGACAGCATTGGCTTGTGGAGCGAATGTAGTAAAGTTCATTAAAGAAAAGGTTTGGCATTACAATACTTCTCCACACTGTACTACAGGAGTTTCTCCTTTTGTTTTGTTGAGGAACAGAGGTTCACATTCTAAAATATTTCCTTCATGGCTTCAGAAATTGTTTGGAGATAAAGGTATTGATCTGGACACTATCCGGAAAAATGTAGATAACAAACAAATGCTTATGAAAAATAATTTTGATTCCAAAACTAACATTAATCCTGTGGATATTTCTATGGATGACTGGGTTTTGATAAGGAAGCCTATTAAAGGAAAAAAAGGAGAGTCAAAATTTTTCCGGCCTTTAAGGGTTCTCAAAGTCAGTAAGGGTGCAGCTTTTATCGATAATAGGGGGTGGTGGAACAAACGCCACCTGGTAAAGATTTCACATCAACAAGCTAACATTATTAGAGACTTTAGGAGAGAACCTGTTGAAGGCTCGGATTGGTGCCATTGGTTGAATGATCCGGTTAGTAATCAGGCCCAATTATCCAGCAGTTGTATTGTTACTCCTAGTTCCATTCCGAACAATATCATTTCATCACAAGTGATTTCTTCGCATGGGAGAATTGTCAGGCCACCCAAGAAGTTCAACGATTTTGTTAGGTATTAAAATTGTTGATGGATGTGATATTTAATCGTTTTTTTTCATTGTGAGCACGCTTACAACTTGTCATGTTTCAAATATATGCCCACGCGTGTTGTGGTCGCGTGTTATGTTATTATTTGATAATACACCCTTGTGCGATGTGGACGTTTAGTGGTAACTTCTAACGAGTGTTCAGTCACCGTTGGGGTTTGCTGCTGAAAGGAAGCATCGCGCATCGGGTGGAGTTTAATTTCTAATTGGAGAATAAATCCAACTTCAATTGCAATATCGTTTCTTGAGTGGATTATTCATCATAACAGTCAAGTACTTCTGGGCCTATTCCCTCAGCAAGGACATCTCAGTGATTGCCAAACATATCCTGTGTCT
Source organism: Lissotriton helveticus (assembly GCF_964261635.1). Classification (NCBI taxonomy): domain Eukaryota; kingdom Metazoa; phylum Chordata; class Amphibia; order Caudata; family Salamandridae; genus Lissotriton; species Lissotriton helveticus. The sequence continues at coordinate 952,275,741 of NC_136067.1, read as the reverse complement.
GAACAACGGAGTTGCAGACTGGTTTTTCAGGAACTTCTGATATTCCAGCACTGGAGACGAGACAGGGAAATCTTCTTGACCATTCAGGCGATATGGGACCCATTTGGGGTAGATCTATTTCCAGACAGATGTGGACAGTCAACTACCACATTTTTTCAGCTGGAGGCCAGACCCTCAAGCTTTGGGGGTGGATGCAATTCTTCAGAACTGGCAAGGACTAACACCTTATGCTTTCCCTCTTTTTATCATGCTACCAAGAATACTGTTACAAGTTTGCAGAAAGAAGGAGGTAACAGTAGTAATAACAACCCTCTGGAGATCTCAAGCATGGTTCCCAATCCTGATAAAAATGAGTATCGACCTACCAATCTTAATACCAACATTCGAGGAATTAATTACAGGTCCCCAGGGAGAATGTCACCCCCTTGTGCAGCAGGGCCTTCTGTCATTGATGGCCTGGAGAATTTTAGGAGACAATGGCAGATGCCAGTACTTTTGGCAAATGCTTTCAGACTCATAGCAGAGTCATGGGCACCTGGCACAAGAAAAGCATATAGACTAATTTGGGAGAAATGGGTTCGTTGGTGTCTTCGACCGAACTACAATCCTGTTTCGGCCAATCTAGTACACGTAATTAACTGTCTATTTGAAATGTTTTCATCAGGACTGTCCTACCGGACAGTTAATGTCTACAGATCAGCCATTGCTGCAGGCCATTGCCTTGTAGACGGAACCTCTGTGGGACAAAACCTACTAACTAAGAAATTAATGAGAGGTACACATGATTTAAACCCACCTTCCGCTAAATACACTGCACTATGGGGCGTTAGGGATGTCCTTCGAGTGACTACAAGCTGGGGTGAGTACTCTGGGCTATCCTTAGAGCAAATATCTTGCAAACTCACTGTTCTGCTGTGCCTAGTATCCTTCAGGCAAACGTCTGACGTGAAAGCCTTATATATCCTCAGTAGAGCGTACCAACCAGAAGGGGTCTGCTTTTACTTAAAAAGACTAACTAAAACCATGTCAACCTTGGTTTTCTTCCCCTTCTTTTCGCAGAATGAAAGGTTGTGTGTAGTGAAGTGCCTGATGAAGTACAAAAGAAGGACTGCAAGGTTAAGAAGCAATATTGAACAGGTATAAATATCCATAGGTCTCCCCAAAGAGCAGTTTCCTCACCCACCTTAGCAAGATGGGTGAAAGATGTTATGAAAGAAGCAGGAATAGATATATCCATATTTGGCACACACTCCCTTAAAGGGGCCTCAGCCTTAAAAGCTTTTATTTTGGGTGGAGGACTTCAAGATATCCTTAGAGCTGCGGACTAGTTCAACAAAAGTATCTTCAAAAGCTGTTACTTTAAAACTGTAACAAGCGCAATTAATAATGAGTTGAACACACTTTAACCTTTGCATAGTGTTAGCCTCCATGTTATGCAATACAATGTAGATATTTCACGACCTGGTGAGCATAAAATCTGGATTTTATTAAAGACACGGAGACTAGGAGTATCCCTCCTCTAGGTGCCCACTCTTGGGTAGAATGACTAAAGTGAATATTTTTTGTCTTTCAATTAGAATTTTCAAAGAACTAATGGATTATTACACTGAAGTAAAACATATATATATATATATAAAGTTAAAGTTGTCTTGTTCGCTGCACCAAAGAAGGGAGAAGACTACGTGTGGAGGGACTTTATACAATGTTAGAATGTTTTGGAAGTTCTAGATCTGTTCAATTGTTGCTGCTGTGAGCTGCGCGATAAAGTAGATTTGCGTAATCTTAGCCTCCGTGTCTTTAATAAATCCAGATTTTCTGCCCACCAGGCAGTGAAAAATTAAAAAATGTATGTACTTTCAAACCAAAACTGCTATAATAAATACAACCAACCCCCAGGGAGCTCCCCTTTCTGATCACATATAATACAAACATAGATTCAGCTCCTAGAGAGCGTTTCATTACATGTATTATCCTTATACACCGTCGGGCCACATTAAATTCAGCCTTAGAACCAGCCCCTAGAGAGCACTACATTCTCAGCTTTAGAATAAAAGCTCCAGAATTAGAAGTATTAAAAAAAATTACGTGAAAATCCCAATGGTCCATGGTTTTCTGGACACCGCAAGCGTGGGGTCAGTTGTCCAAACACTTCTGCTGGGAGGATGGTGAAGGAGCTGCTGTAATTTGTACAATCCCCCGCAGCACTTTTCATGTTCATTGGCAGTGTCCCTTTTGTCCTGGGGCCAAGGAAAATATGCTAATGTGGAAACCTTGTATGGCATAACCAGTAAATATTTTATCATTGGCTCTCCCATTGCTTTTGGGAGAGCTGTGCTGCTGATAAGCGGCTGCGTGCCGAAATTTCCTTCCTTGTAGTGGGTGCCCGATCCCACCTGGGACACCCCCAAAGTATGCAGTGTCCTGGGGGCTGCAAGGGGAGTCCCAAGAGGCCTGTGAAACTGGCTGGCTCCCTCACACTCAATCGTTTTCTTTGGTTGGCACTGGAGCTAGCCTTTTTCCCTTCACCTGCCTTTCCTCCATGCAGGTGGGAGGCAGTTTAATGCGGGCCCTCTGCCCCAGACATGAGCACGGGGGCGAATGAGGCCCTTTGGGGCCATTCTGGCGCTTGTGGATCCTGGCTTGAGTTCTTGGAGGCAAGCTTAGGCTTTGCATCAGTCCCCAGGGATATTGGGGCCCACAGGGGTAAAAGCTGGAACTGTGAGAGGGCTCCACGCATGCCCCCTCCCTGAGGTAAATGAATAAATCCTGGACTGACTGCTAGGCCCTGGCCCTCCTGGGAGGTATTTTTAGGAAATGTGGCAGTGCCCCACACGCTTCATTGCATTTAGGGGTCAGAGGTCACCAGTCTTGAAATTGTTATAGCTCGGTTCCTGTTGGCCAGTTTGAACGATCTTGGCCTCACTTTACTCCTGGCTGCAAGCTCTAGCCACCAGGAGCAGTTTTAGCTGACCTTTTCACCTCCAAAGTGGTATAATCTACAGGGAGCGGGCTTCTTACGTCATCATTCCTCCTGGTCTTGGTCTCTGGACACATATGTCCAGGTATTTCCACCAAACGGTCCTCAGGGGTGTAAGGGAGCCAGCCTCACTGGCCCTTGGAGAGACACACTGATCCTGGGTCTACTGGGGCAGAGTCGTTAGTCCTTATTTGGCATTGAGGGTGTCTCCTATCAGTTGTTCATGGCTGGTCAAGTGCCAGCAGCAAGAAGCGCAAACAGCACCAACCAAGAGAAAGTCTTCTTCTTGTGAAAGAGTTTTTAAAGCGGGTGTTGCACTGGGTTCTACCCCAGCAGTACAACCAGATTTTTAGTTTTTCTGATCACCCTGTTTTTGGACTTTTTGCTGTGATTGAGCCAAACTGCCAGTGTCTCACCCACGGTAAACACATGGTAAATCAATCAATCAACCAATTATACCATTTGTATAGCGCACTACTCACCCGGGAGGGTCTCAAGGCGCTAGGGGAAGGGGTATGCTACTGCTCGAACAGCCAGGTCTTGAGTTGTCTCCTGAAGGCGAGACGGTCCTGGGTCAGCCGAAGGTGGGTGGGGAGGGAGTTCCATGTCTTGGCAGCCAGGTAAGAGAAGGATCTTCCTCCGGCGGTGGCTCTTCGGATGCGTGGTACGGCTGCGAGGGCGAGGCTGGTGGACCGTAGCTGGCGGGTGGGCGTGTAGAAGGTCATGCGGTCGTTGAGGTACTTGGGGCCCAGGTCGTGGAGAGACTTGTGTGCGTGGGTGAGGAGCCGGAACGTGATCCTCTTGTCGACGGGGAGCCAGTGCAGGTTCCTCCGGTGGCTGGAGATGTGGCTGCGTCGGGGCACATCCAGGATGAGTTGGGCGGAGGCGTTCTGGATGCGCTGGAGTCTTTTCTGTAGCTTGGCTGTGGTTCCGGCGTAGAGGGCGTTTCCGTAGTCCAGTCGGCTGGTGACGAGTGCCTGGGTGACTGTCTTCCTGGTCTCGGTCGGGATCCAGCGGAAGATCTTGCGAAGCATACGCAGGGTGTTGAAGCACGATGAGGAGACGGCATTGAAACTGCGCATGTTTACCACCAGTGTCCCCCTTTTAAGGTAAGGCCACTGTGAAGCGGCAAGGGTAAAGGGCACCTGGCTGGTTGCATTTGAACATGTGTGCATGCAGGTGTACACCTGTGTGCGGGCTGGTATGTGAGACTACTGTCGTCCACACCCCAGTAACACTACACAGGTAGCCTGATGCAAGGGAGCTCTCTAGGGTTAGGTATTCACCTGGGATAGGCCTTATGAGGGTACTGTTGTAGGAAACTGACTCTATATATACTGTACCAAAATGAGGTATAGTGTGTATAGAGATCAAGTGATCCCAGAGGTAGGCAGAGGTTAAAGTTAGATAGAACCTTACTAACTGTGGTAGAGTGGTCGAACAGTAAGGCAGTATCAGAGGACAGTTTTAAGCATTTAATCTACACACTCAGTCAGCAAATGAATTCACACACTCAATAACTGAACTCTAGGCCAATTGTATTTGTATAAAAATATATACTGTTGTTTTATTTTGAGAATCAAGCAAGCCTGGCACAGGTAAGCATTAAATAATTTTTTGTAATAAGTTACTGGATATAGAACAGTTTGAAAATCCAATAGAAATTGTACTTTGTTTGATTTACAGGGGATGCAGTGGGATGCAACACTTGGCAAATACAGGACATTGAGATGAATAGACTTTTTCAGTAAATTACAGTAACTTTTTACGTGACTTTTCTAACTCACTGCTGGATACCTAGATTCTGCAATGGGACATGTCCTGGAAACAGGTAAGTAATTACATTTTGGTTATTCGCATGATTTTTAACGAATATTTTTAGATTTCAAAACACCACTTAAAAACTTTTGGGAGAAAAAGTGTCAATGTTATCCTACAGAAGAAAAACAGGTAAACGGTTCACAGGTAAGTATTCGACTGTCGGAGTTAAGGTTCTGGGGTTAGACTCAGGGGTCTCCCAGGGTCAGTGATGCACTGTTGTTGCACCCACTAGGGCGCCCGGGTGCAGAGTGTTGAGGCCCAAGGTTATCCAATGGGGGATAGGGGCCTCCGGTTGGTGGCTGCTGGCAAGCAGGCCACTGGGTTGTGGGAGAAAAGCTCCTAGGGTTTTCAGGGCAAATGGGGAAAGAAAGTAGCACAAAAGGCGCAGCCTCATTGCAGGGTGCAGAGTGCTGTTTCGACATCGGGCGCCCTGTTATTTTCTATGGAGAACCTCCGGTTTGCAAAAGCACTGCAGGCAGAAAGACGGAGGACTTCTGGGTGCGACCACCACTTGGAGAGGTAAGTTGGGAAGTTAAGGGTTGGTTAGGCACCGTCGGTTTGGGCACACAAGGCCAGGGGCGTTGGTTGCAGGGGTGCCTTTTGGGGTCGGATCTTCTTACCAGCTCCTGGTCGCGGTTAGGGGGACCTTCTGGATTTAGGGTGCAGGTGTCGGCTGCAGGCTTGGGGCAGGTCAGGGGTCGCCGGATCTCGGCTCATGACCGTGGGGGGCACCTCCTCGTGGTGTTTTTCCACTCAAGCTCGGGTGGGTTCAGTGGGTGCAGAGTGGGATCTATTTGAGGTTTCTGGCTGGCCCGAGAATCTGCAGTTTGAACAAATTCACTGTTCACGGGAGATGCAGTAATTAGAAGTGAAGGCAGCCAGGTCCTCCGGGTTTCTTGAGGTTGCTGGCTGCAGGACACACTGGGATTTCGCAGGAGCAGGTTTGAGGGGGCGAGAGGCCGGTAGGGCTAGGGCCAAGTCAGTGGGCGTCGTCCTCTTGTTAGGTCCCTGGGGTGGGTACATCCCCTATCGTGCCACACTCCAGTGGGAGGGGGCAGGAGCTTGTCCCTGGTTGGCTAGGTCCCCCCATCCTCAAGAAGGCAGGGACTCGAGGTTGTGCTTCACCTCACCTCCCCCACCTGAGGGGTGGAGTTGGCAGAAGTGGGCACACCTCTCTTCCTCACTTGTTTTTCCCACCCAAGGGGGGGGCGTAGAACCAGTGGGCACCAGTTGCTGAAAGCAGCAAATGGTCTGGAGAGGCACACAAAGGCGAAATGCCTTTGAAGCTTCTCCTTCGTGTCCCCTGCCCATCCTGGGGGAGGAGGCTTGGCACATCGTCCCAGGATGTGCAGTGTTTCAGGCCCCCAAGAGCAGCAAGCTCTCAACCCAGGGGTCCAGAAACATGTCTGGTGGTGGCAGCCTTAGCAGCCACTCAGTCAGGTCACTAAGAGTTCGTCGAGTTTCAGGGGGCATCTCTAAGATGCCCTCTGTTTTGCATTTTACATTAAATTCCACACTGGCATCAGTGTGGGTTTAATGTGCTGAGAAGTTTGATACCAAACTTCCCAGTCTCAGTGTAACCATTATGGTGTTGTGGAGTACGTAATGACAAACTCCCAGCACCATTTACTCTTAATGGCAGCATTGCACTTACAGTGCCCAGGAATGGACTTGGGGACTGTAGAGGTACAGGGCGCATGCACCTGTACCCTCACCACTGGCATAGGGCACCCAGCTAGAGGGGTGACTGATGTATGCCAGGGCAGTGGTTTGTGGGCATGGCACACAGGGATGTGTGCTATGTGGACTCTTCACTTTGTTCTGCACCAAGACATGCAGCCTGCAAAGGCAGTGTGTGAGGGTGCAGGGCATCTAAGGGTGGCACAATAAGTGCTGCATCCCTCAGAGGCCTTCTCTGGTTACAGTGCCCTGGGTACATGTGGTACCATTTACCAGGGGCTGACATGTGGCCAGAGATGCCAATTGGGTTTAGGCTTCAATGCAGTTTCAGGGAAGGAACATAGGCCCTGTGTACCTGATTAGCAGGAGCCCAGGGCACACTCAGTCAAAGAACATCAGCAATTCAGCAAAAAGTGGGGGCATACCATGCAAGAAAGAGGGCACTTTCTCACAAGCGTACAATATTATTAAAAGTCAGTGTGCTTTACTGTTCAACTATAGTGACACGCCTTTATACACAAATGGAGGGAACTGCCCTAGAATGTAGGTTGACTTCCCCTACGGTCTACAGAGACCATTGACATCTTGAATTAGAGTGTACAATGAACGGGAAAATCAAGTCTGCAATTTACAAAATGATAACTGTAGATCTTGTGGGTCATTGAGAGTTTCCATATTTTCCTGGCACCGCTCAGGATCAAAGCCCAGGCCTTGTGTCACCCTGATGTGTCCAGTGATTGCATTTTCTCCAGCAGCAGCCAAGGCAAACCCCACACGGAAGGAGAATTAGCAGTACTTATACCAGCTCCAGAGAAGGAAAGAGGTGCGGTGGAATCATCAGCATTAAACAATTGGCTGTCACACTGCACCAGGAAAGGGGTTGCCTAAGCCCAGTGAACAAAGGAGAGTGCCCAGACAGCTGGAGCCAACCCAGAGGGGGACCCCCTTTGAAATTCTAATGTCAAAATCCCTGGCAGTGATGTCAGAAAGGGGTGGGGCTGAGACTCCAGGAGCTGATGGGCTTAGTGGCTCCTTGATGACAAAATGCTTTATTGCCCCAGCAGACTGTGCAGGAGGGTTGGGACGAGTGGAGAGGTGAAGTGGCACCCCAGGATTGGTTAGGGGTGCCTGTCCTTTGAAACCTTCCTCTCCCCTTTATAAACTCTAGTACAAGGGAAATAGTCTCTCTTGCCTGCAAATCTTTCTACCTGCCTTGCTCCTGGATCATGGAACTGCCATGGAAAACTGAAAGTAGGAACACCCTGACCCTCCACTCAGTACCCAGGTCTCTGCACAGTTGATCCCAGGACCTGGGGGTTTCCACAAGGGCCAGGGAGGCCCACCGCGGTACTCCCCCTGAGGACCAGTTTAGGGATGTCCTGGACTTTTCTGCACCCACTAACCAAGCCACAAAGTAGAACTGGCACAGGGAACAAGAAGGACCAGCATTTTCGAGGACCGTACCTCACTGGAGGTGAAGACGGTTGTTGTAACTGTCCCAGGTGGATAGAGCTCTCCACCAGTAGTAAAATGTCGTCCAAATTGGCACATCAGGGCCCGCATTATGCCTTTTTAAAGTTTGATGACCTTTCCCTTGCCAATCGTGTGAGGCTTCGCCACTGTATGATCAACTTACCGCGGGGTGGACCAGGGTCCGGGGGATGTCACGAAAAAGCTGCTTTTGCAACATTGGGGAGAGGGCATACATGTGGCCCCCTCCCAGTGTCTAATTCTTGCCCAGGGGGACCCCCATCCCTGGACACCTGTGTGCTCCCTGGTGCGGGGAAGTGCAGTCGCGCTTCCCCGAGAGTCTGAAGATTGTGGGGTTGCTGTTGCACTCCCCCTGCTGAAGGCAGGAGGGGCTGGGCCCCGTTAAGGAGATAAGGGACCCGGAAGTTCAGCGGCACCAACTGCGCGATCTTCTCTCCTCTCTCCCCCTTTCTGGGGAGCAGGAGGTGGCCCCAGCAGAGTGCACATCTCCAGCAGAGTGCACATAGGCCTGATGGAGTGGGTGGACACCAAGATAGGCTGCCGGCTCTCAAGACAGCACACGGGCTGCAAGCACAGGGAACCGGCAAGGGCAGCCAGGGTTGGCTCCCCAAGCTGTACTCCAACAATGGCAATTTCGGGGACGCCTTAGTTGGACTGGGCAACCCCATCAAGAAGCTGAGCAATGCGGTGCATGGCCGCATTATAAAGCTCCAAAGGAAAACCTCAGCGCGGCTCTCTTCTGCAAAACAGCATAGCAGGAGAGTTGCTTTTCTAATTATCACTGCACTTTGGGAATCACGCACCATAATGCTTTGCAGGGCATTCCTTTGAAAATGCATTTCAACCCTTATGTTTGCTTTGGAGGGTCCTAGGACGACAGGGACCACCACCAACTCATTCAGCACGACAGACTATTGCTTTGCAGGTCATCTTCTTGGTCCTCACCCTAGTTTGTGGGGGACACCAAAATCTTCACATTTTCCACTGTTGGTGGCATTTTTCAGCTATCCCTTGGCTGAAGCTTTTGCTCTTTAGCTGCCAGTTGTTTCTTTTTTTCAGAGCTTTATGTATTGCAACATTTTTGAAGGTTTGGAAAGCCTGAAAAACGTGTAATGCGTTGTTCATCTAGTAGTGATTTCTAGGGGCTGATTGTATGGTTACATTGCATCAGTTATTGTCCATTATGTTGATCACTCTCGGGGTGAAAGATGACAGCTGCATTAGTGCATATTTATAACAGAAATGTCTTTTAGGGACTATATTTGAAGTGTAATATATTATGCTGAATGTTCTAAACCTGTATGTTGTTTAAGTGCATACTGATGTAATAATGAAGGTGATGCCCTTACGGTCTGTGGTTAAATTGTGCATTTTATGCAAAACATGCCTATACATTTTACTTGCACCTGTTTTCATGAACTGGTGAGGCCGGCAGCCAATCATGATCAAAGCTTGTATGCTTGATTGCCAGTAGTAAGTGCTTTCACCCAAAGTTATGCTCAGGTATTGCAGCTGCATACAAGTGAATGTTTTTGAAATGTGATTTATTGGTCTAAATTTCCCTCTGGGAGAGGCAAGAATGGTTACGCAGTGTCATCCAAAAATATTTCCATCAGCTTGTGTATATTTGTAAATTGTTGCATAGCATTGAGTAGCGTGTGTCTGTAATAAATTAACTTTTTCCTTTCCAAAGAAAAAGCACAGCTAGGGTAATCATTTATTTTGTGTTATTAGTGTGTTGCAATGATTGGTGATTCCTAGTCAACACCATCTCCCTTGAATAGGCCTTAGATTGCTGTGCATCTCTACCCTATGAGTCAAGCGCTACAATGGGGTGTTTGGTTTCCACTGAGGACAATTGTGGAACTATTACTTGTGCTGGCCGCACAACTAATAATCCAATTTCCAGGGGTGGAAGGTTCTGGAAGCCAGGCAACCCTAGCCTACCCTATGGGTGAGACATCACCACTCCACCCTGTCCTAACCCTCCTGCACAGCATGCTGGGACAGTTAAAGATGGCATCATCCAGTAGTCATTGGCCACATCTGCTCCTGCGGTCTCAGCTCTGCCCCTCACGGATATCACTGCGAGGGCCTTCCTCTCTAATACTTTAAAGCAGAGCCCACTCCTGCGTTGGCTCCATAGGTCTGGGCTTCCTCCTTTGCTCAGTGGGTTTGGGCTGGCTCAACTCTGGTATGGTATCACAGCTAATTGATTAATGCAGATCCTTCACCCCCACCCCTTCCTCCTCAGGAGCTGAGCGAAGCACTGTTAATTGTTCCTGCATGTGGGGCAGCCTTTGTTCCTGCCGCTGGAGAAAATTATAGTTAACTTAACACAGCATTGTGCCAAAAAGTCTGGGCTCCGATCCTGAGCGAAGTCAGACCAATATGACCATTCTGGAAGTCCCATCATGTTGTGTGTCGATTTAGATACCGTATATAGGTTTTCCAATTTATATAGGCACAATTCCCATTGCCCTTATTTAGGCATATCAATCCAACCCTTATGTGGGCAGTATCCATGCTAAACCAAATACAGGCATGGTCACCTACATCTGTCCAATTACGTCACAACGAGTTCTTGGAAAACCATACTCTTAAGCTGGCAAACTACAGTGCACGGTACAGTCCAGCTGCATACTTGCACAACGCGGTTCGCCGCGGCAAGTTCGGAAGGAGATCGAGTCCCCGTCTGACGCACTGACCAGACGCTGTCATCCTCCTCGCAGAGAACCCAGCTCCAGTGTTTCTGATTCACCTTGTGGAGTGTTAGAGATCTAGTTATAAAAATAACAAACCTAGGCAACTGAAGGGTCCTAAAGGATGATAGGTACAATGGCACAAAAATATATATAAACAAAATACAATAGACCTAATGCAGTGTACAGGGAAAAACTAACAGAACCAACTAAGATGGTGGTGCAATTTATTTATTAAAAGTATACATCATATGAAATATGTTTATAAAATACATGGAAATAACACAATTGTTAAAACAGTTTGCACATTTACAAATATATCATGAATCATACATTGAAACATCAATCCAGTCATAAAAAACAACCAAGTGGGTACATGAATTATCTCTACGCGCGTTTCGGCGTCTCAACACGCCTTCTTCGGGAGAACCACTTGCTGATTCTAAAAAGGTTTTATAATTATCCTGCCTCAAATATCAGGAAGCAGGTTGAATTATATGAAAAGAACCTGAATGTCGTCCTATATGGGGTAATCTAATTATATCCCCAAATCCGGTAGTAGATAGATGTTATATTGACAGAGATAGGAGTTAAAACGATGCTTGCTTCTAGCCTTCTTCGCCCTAGGGTCCTTTTTAAGTGTCTTGTCAAGGATGGTTGAGGACTATAATTATTACAGTCATAAAACTATATTTAAATATGATGAAAAGAGTCAAGAAATTAATACTTAGTCTAAATTTTGTGGATGTCGAAATTTAGAAGAACCTTAAATGGATGAAGGTTCTACGTACATTCAGTGGGAGTTGGGGGCATGGATGGCCACACAAACCCGTTGAGGACAGTATTGGTTAGAAGCGCAGGTAGCGTCTACTGGGATTCCGGTTCAGCTAGATCTAGACCCGGAAAGAGATTCCAACCTAACCTAGAGGGACTTTTGGCAAATCTTGGCAACACCAATCTAAACTATAGCTAAACTAAACTATAGTGAAGCAGCACCTACTTCTCACCTTGTACTACACTTAGGTTAGGTACACTGGGGTAGAACTAGGTAGAAGCACCAGTTGAGTATTTATATTTTAGCCTGTGTTATTTATTTATGTATTTTTATGAATATATGTCATAGCTACAAGTCATGCTATTGCAGTATTATTTTATCTTACTGCTAACACTGTACGTATTATACTTCGCATTCTGTCTTATGATTGTAGCAGTTCATATCTCTTGCACGAGAAATAAAACTGTTAAATAAACCCTTTTATTGAAACACCCGTCTATCTATTTCTGTGTAACCTATGTAGAAACGAAGCATGCACGATTGACTGAGAGAAACTCTTTTCTATTGTTTCCACGATTCTGAGACTGCTCCGATTCTAAAGGGAAACAAAGTTGTCATTTTTATGCGGTTGTCAAAAATGAATCCCTGCTTGTTTATTCAAGAAATTTCTAGTGAGCTCTGATTTAGCTGGCACACACAAGTAATCAAGTTTAATGTACTCAATAGAGACATACTGACCTCAGTCCTATGTCAAAACTATGCTGTATATTATTCCAATGCGCACAGCCTATCAGGGTTCTAGGAACTAGACTAAACTAAAATGTTTCACTTCTACAAAGAAGATGATCCACCAGTGGAATATATTCCTTTCAAGGATATTGAAATTCCACTCACATAACAGGAGCATGAGCTCTGGTTTAAAGGCACCTTAAAACACTTAAATCACATTACCAGGCTCGGTCTACTAGGTAGAACAGCAGCAACATGGCACATTTTAACAGGTTACAAACCTCATTCTGAAATCGAAGACATGACAGATGTAGAATTACTTGCTCAACTCAAAGAGTTAATCAAAATCTATAGACAATTAGTCCAATATGTCATGCAGACTTTCACAGTCCAAACTCCAATAGTTATTCCAAAACAAACCTCTCAGCAGGGGAGTACGCTAAAAAGCACTCCCCAGACTTTACACGCAGTCATGGGTAAGTTGCCTGCAAAACGTGATAAAATTCCATTCTGGATAGCTCAAAAAATTACTCAAATCGAAGCAGTATTTCCTGATATTAGCCCTTACGAGAAACACAGAATTTTAACGGTCTGTTTACCAACGGGGATTACACCACATCTTAAAGATTGCACCTCTTGGGGTACAGTCTTCGCTGCAATCTACACTAAAAAACATGGTGTTACGTCTATGGCGGTAATACAGGATGTCCTGAAACAGATTCAAAATGAATACGGGGCAGAGCTTGCTTTAAATTTAGGTATGAAACTACTAAAAAAAATCGACCCGGCCTCATCAATAATATTATCCAATATTAAAGGAGAAGCAGCATCAGTGGCGACCCGCCAGAAATTAAGGAAATTTGATGTAACAGAACTAGCCAGAATAATTGAAAAATCTTATGAAGAATTAGGCAGAGATGGTTTGGGTGGGAAACCAGTTAAACCACAACTGTCTGAGAGTTGTGAAAAGGACTCTTATTGAACACAATCCTACCTCTTCTAAAAAGAAGTGGGAAAATAATAGTAAACAACATTCCAAAGAGAAACTTTCTTACTCCCGATGTAGGTCTCCTCAAGAGGAGCCCTCTGAAAGGAGGTACAACCTCAGGAATAGGGATAATTTGAGAAAACCTGACAGGTATCAAGATACTGATACATGTTCCTCTCGTACCTTTCAGATATCGTCACAGACATCCGAAAGAAGAGGACGGTCAGACCACAAGGAAGAACGTGTGAAGTCCAAAGACGATCAACACATTCAGAAAAGCAAACCAAAACCTCAATTCACAAAAAAGAAGATAGCAGGTCTGAAGATCAGACATGCCGAGGATACTGAGAACAGAACTCAAGAACGGAGAATAAGCTCAGACAATGCTGGACAGGGCAGCAGAAGTAACAATAGCACACCAGAACCTGAAGGGACTTCTGGAGACAGTGGACTTGAAGGAAGACATTCAAGTTGAGACTGCAGACACCAGGGTCAGCTCTCCACATAGGTTATATGAAATAACACTCCGGATGGAAGGAGACATACCAAGAAAAGTGAAAGCACTCTTTTGGGAGCAACTTTCAAAGGGTTATGATATACTTCTAGCAGCACAGGACTGGCCGCCAGAATTTGTCAGGGAGTGCCCGCATGGCGAAGACATCATTATGCCACCCTTCTCCAACAATATTCCATTACATTTAAAATATACTTATGCTAGGAAATGGGCAGTTGCCTAAGCCCCAGCATTATATAAAAATCATGTAGGATGGGATGAGGACTCACCTCACCACAAGATCCAGCTAAAAAATCAACCAACTGCACAAAGGCAGTATCCAATTAAGCAAGAAGCTAAAAAACAGTTCGGGGAGATCTTAGATCAACTTGAATACCAAGGGGTGATTGAAACATGCACCTCATCAATGAACAATCCTTTGTTTCCTGTTTCCAAACCAGACAATACATATCGTCTAGTTTTGGATTACAGACACCTAAATTCTTGTTGTAAAATATTTGCAGTGCAAAATGCACACAGTACAGCATTAATGAATAACATTGTGCGTAAAAAATATAAAACAAATTAGACATTTCTAACGGTTTCTTTTGTCAAAACATTGCACCTGACAGCAGGTATTTGGCAGCTTTCTCAATATTGGGGACCCAGGGTCAATTTTGTCAACTCCCACAGGGATTCAAGAATATCCCGGGGCTATTCTCAGCAAGGGTAATAGAGTTACTACAAACTTATGATGACGAGGCATTGTCATATGTTGATGATATCTATCTGACAGACAATGACCTGAATAGGCACTTGAACATAGTGAACACCATTATACTGGGCTTCGCCTCTGAGGGTTAAAAATTCAATTTAAAAAAATCTAGAATTGCCCATCTCAACGTCCTTTTCCTAGGATATGAACTATCAAGTGAAGGCAAAAGCCTGACTGCCAACTTTTTAGAAAAGTGTGTGCTGCTCCAACCTCCAAAAATGCTGAAAAACTTACAGTCGATACTAAGTTTCCTGAATTTTGGAAGAACATACATTCTAACCTAGACAGAAAGGGTTAAACCGCTCTACGAATTAATCAAACCTGATTTTAAAATCACACATTGGACACAGGAACACATAGAAATCTTGTGTTCAATTCAAGCTGACATGTTAGCAACAAATCATTTACAAACACGGGTAAACGTACGCAACTTAGTGATCCGAATCATTTAGGGTCAATGCGCATTCACCTACTTAACTTTTAATGAAGTTGAAAAGTATCAATTGCATACAAATCACATTTGTACACACAAGCAGAAATTAAATTTACATCAACAGAAAAAAGTCTGACAGCAGTTCAAACCGCTGTAGCAAAAGAAAGAGCCCTAGCACAGGTAAAACGCATTATGGTTGTGACACCTGTACCAGCCTTAGAGGCAGTTACAAAAGCGAGCATTCCAAATGCAAAAGCTTTACATCCGAGATGGATACAATGGGTTAATTCTCTTGCTGCAACTGATGTTGAATATGTTTTTGATCCTTATTTGAAAACACAAGCATTCCTGCAATACGAACATGAATGTCCTCTGCCTACTGAAATTCTCCATCTTGATCAGTACGAATTTTTTATTTATACTGACGCATCTGCACAACCCACTACGGAGGGTAAAGAAGCTTATAGTGCAGCATGTGCTATTGTTAAAGGTTGTATGCACAATGGCAAATTCAGACCTATGGTCACAAAAACGCAGTCTCTAGGAGATTGTACAGCTCAGCGAGCTGAACTACAAGCCTTCATAATGGCACTTGAAAATTCAGATCGCGAATTCCCCACACTCATAGTGTGCGATTCCTTTTACTGTGTTCAGTCTTACAATGAATATTTACAGAATTGGCTTCAAAATGGTTACAAAGCTGCAAAATGTGGCACAATCAAGCATAACACGCTCTGGGAACAAGTAGTTCAGTTACGAAACGGACTACAAAACACTCTCCTGATACACACACTGAGTCAACAACGTGATGGCATTCACGTTGAAGGGAATTCATTGGCTGATGAAGCCGCGAAAGGGGCTGTGCAAACGGCGTCCATAGCTGCAATCACTCGTTCAAAAACAAAAATAGACATTGAAATAATACTGGCTGTCAATGCTTCAATCAAAAGCAGCGGTGCAGCATTACCTAAAAAGTTTCCACTCAAATACTCATATATAATTGATACGAACAATGTTCCTTTTCCTCAAATCCCTGGAGTGGGGATAGGGTGATTCCAAACATGGAACATAGATTAGGACTAATCCTAACAGCACATGAAGGGCTCGCCTCTGCTCATGCAGGTGTTTCCGCCACAGTATAGTTATTAAAACAGAGATACTGGTGGCCAGGCTTTAGGAAACAGACCAGAAACTATGTTTTGGACTGTGAAATATGACAAAAGATGAAAGTTTCTCCAGTGAAACATCCTGTGCAGACACCCCTGTTTATTTCAGATAAACCATTAGCTTGTGTTTACCTGAACCACTGCGGTCCCTTACAAAGGGATGATAACTATAAATATATCATGGTAGCTGTGGATTCGTGTTCTAGGTTCCTATGGATGAGGCCTCAGTGCTCGGCTGACGCTCGAACTGTTAAAAAAGGTTTGCGAGTCTTTATCGGCACATACGCAAAAGGCACACTACACTCTGACCAGGGCCCTGCGGTTAGCTCTCGAGCTTACAAAGAAGCCATGGCCAGTTTGGTCATTGAATTGCGGTATTCTTCTTCATTACATCCTGAGGGAAATTCTATTGTGGAAAGAAAAAACTGGGACGTAAAGCAGTCTATAACAGCTAGGGTATTTGGTTAGGGTGACGGGTGGGTCAAGCATCTTTATGTGGTCCAATGTGCATTAAACAATTTGCCAAGAAGTTCCCATGGGGCTGTCACTCCATCTGAGGTCCTATTTGGGAATAGATGTTGGTACCGGACCTTGATTGTCATGGGACAGTGGTGGAAAATAAGAAATTTGATATCAAAGATCATTTGGCTGTTTTACAGGACTTAAATGAACTAAGATTGAAACAAAGCAACGCGTTCCTGAAGCCAACCACCACTGGGGGAAATCTGTCCGTCCCAGCAAGGCCTGTCTGGATCCCAAAGCTTAGGGATCTAGTCAGAGAAAAGATCGCGGACAAGTAGGAATTTAGGCCTTCTTACAGACAACCAGTGCCTGTCCTAGCAATCCATGGATCAAGAACAGCACTTCTATCACCTGTTGCTGGTAAAAATGAGAAAAGATTTGTGTCCATCGACCTGATCAAACCACACTATGTGGCCGATAATAAGCAGTAGGCCAAGTGGACTCCTCCAATGTAGCAGACGCACACCTCTAACTACTATCCAAGAGGTTTAAACTGAGAGACTCATCACCTTTGAAGATTCTGCCGTAAGAAATGAAGGATTAAGCAACAAAGCTATGGAACTCGTACCGCTTGAAACCCAAAGAACAGTTCGTCCTGATACACCTGTCTACAACGAAGTAACGAGTGATCAACTGGTTCCAGCGACTTCAACAAATCCTGATGCAATTCCAACCATTGACAGAACTGCCTCTGGCTATTTCATTAACTTTGATACATTTTTTGAGGATCCCAGCGAACCTGAAACAACGCCAGCACAAAGAACTTTCAAAGAACAATCAACAGACTTTTTTTGTCACCTGAAAAAGACTTATCTGGTTTCACTATGGATTGTTTTGGGAATATTTTTCTTTCTACTTTGGTTAGCCCTGGTAATAACTCTGGGTATGCTGAAAAATGGAAGATATATTCAAATGGACACAGCGGGTAAAAGAGTAAACTAACTTCTCCAGCCACACAAATCATCCCATCGTGAAGCAAGAGACTTGTCAGCAGTAAACATCACAGCCGTTCCTATACCAGATGGTATAGTTTGGGACAAAACTGAATATGACATTTTTGGCCCGTCTGAACTCTTGAAGATGCCACACTTATTTAAGATTTCATTGAGCGACTTTATTACCTCTAGTACCTTTTCTGATGATTGGGACTTCGAGATGTCTGCAGCATTCTCAAATCATGAATATTTAGAGGGTTCTTCAGACTAGGAACAAGTGTATTGTTATAACCATTATGGTCATCATTTCTTGCATAAGGCTGAAACACCTAGAAATGTATTTATGTGTAACCAATGGGAACATTGTCCTACACCTCCAAAGCAAAACTTTAGCAATGAAATTTCTATATTTTTAAGTGTTCAATGTATCCAATGCTGAATCATTTTACTTTAAAAATATGAACAAGACAGGAACAAAAAATATGTTAACCAATACAAAACAGATTTATTCTGCAGCCTCCATTGCCCAACTGTCTGGACATGGTTTCGACTTTTGGAAAGACAACATAGAGACAAAATCTGTCTGGGTACAAAAGATTTGCAAGTGCAGGGAGTAGAAGCTTTATTTAGAGCCTGCATCATCCCTGAGCAAATTATGATTTTGAATGACACTGTCCAACAAACGTCTTGCCTTGGGTTAGCCAAGATCAAAGACATGAACACTCCTCCATACCTGCACCTGCAAGTAATAGCACTACACAGGGGGAGGTTGATGTACATATTATTTTGCATCACAACATGTCAGATTGGAACAAATGGTTGCTCTGATTCACAGACACAAACAACTGTCAAGATTGATTCCTGAACAAAACACAGGGTTTCACAATCAATAGGCCAGACCCACGATATGTTCAAAGACAGCATTCGGGGGTAGTAACAACATACAGTGTAGGAAAACTTTGCCTTGATTGGCTACACAAAGCTACACTAGAGGATGTAAAGCAACACTTATCTTTACTTAAAGAAGGTGCAAACCTTAGGGAATTCTTGCTAGGACCCAGACGACCGCGTCAAAAACGTTTCATATATGCCAGTATCTACGCTGCTTATAATGAAATATGGAAGATTACCCAAGCAGAGACTGCAGAACGAATACGAGAAATTAATTGTATTAATTTAGAGAAATCTCTCTCTGTAGTAGATAATGGGTTAACAACTCTGTCATCCAGGATATATTAATTGGACAACATTGTGTCTTCTGCCATAGACATCATGGAACAAGACTTGGTCATTTTGCAACATGGTCAGTCTCAGCTACATTCTATCATGCTATTAGGCTGGACTCTACAAAACCTGCATTCAGGCCATGTGCCTTGGCCTTTAATCAACACTACGTCACTGTTTGCAGAATTCAATCTCACTGATAAACAGATCAAACCGGCACAAAGGGGAGCAGAATATACTGTGCTGAGCATTGAAAAACTGGAATGATTACCATTCACAGTGGCATAAAAACCAGCTACTCAGTGGATCATACATGGTAAAATTACTCTGCCTGTTACATTTTTCCATTTTCAGTATTGCCTAAAACATATACCAGCAGACAAATATGAAAGGTTGGGTAAAGAATACATCAAGACATCTTGGGATTTACCTTACACACACAGATGTTGGAGGGGGGGGCGTGAAGTGTTTCTAGCAGTACTAACTGTGAAAACGCACTAAGCGGTTCTCTCCTTTGTCAGGGTATTAACTTACATGGGGCCTGTGATGGTTCCACTACAAACTTATCCTGTCACCTGCAAGGCTCACCATCTGCAGTGATTAATCCAATTTTTGGACAACTTTCAAATGGAAGTTTACTCATGTTGAATGATCACAGCTGCTGTGGCATGTTACCAGGTATCCCAGATCTAGTAACGGTTACATCCAGGGTCACTTGCTGTATGCAAGTATTGTTTTCACAAATAGACACGGTCAGGGTGCCGCTTTGATGGCCTTAACTGAACATCTCCTCTATATGAATTGACACTGTAAGCAGAATGAAAGCCATTCTTTTGCAACACAGTGCCACTGACCTCGGCCAAAGAAACCTGTGATCTACAAGTTGCAAGGACTTCTGCCGAGATACATGCCCTTTTGAAAACAAACTGCCCTATACATTTCTCAGAAATGTTGGAACGTATCCTAAACATGTCTGTTACAAGCCGTATTGTTCATGTATTTAAGAACGAATGTTCAGGACTGTTAGCACCTTTTCAAGCAGTCCACTGAATCATTCCAAACTTCATGCACTCTGTGTTTGGCGGACTGCCGCTCCTTTTAGCACTCGTTGCAGGATCCTGTTTTTATTCCTACTGCTACCAGATGGAAAGCAAAATCACCAGCGACACCCAATTCACAGTGGAGAGAGCACTACTGGAGCTGAAGTATCGTGAGCGCATCGTCCACATTTTGGGTTTACCTCGTCTACGACAATTAAATACTAAATGGTTCATAAGCACTGAATATTCTCGCCCATGTGCGGGACCCTGGAAACAATATAAAAATATATGCAAAAACACGTATATCTCGCTCCTCATATATGTACATACATATATTATTTTTCTCACACCAATGCAGCCCCAAAACCAAGGCTAGACAATGTAAACACTTATATAAATACAGCAATTTTTAAGGAACAAAAAAATACATTAGGTCAAATAGTCCTTGAACTTTGTGTTTTAATGAGTAAAACCACTCATAAATCCTGAAAATTGCTCATAAAAGACATTGTTAGTCATAGGCTGCATTGAGAAGAAATAACACAGAAACTGAAAGCATTTTCAGCTAAAAACTGGCACCGTGCCTTTAAGGCAGCATGACCCAGGCTTCCCATCATGCCTCAGGGGTGACAGTTAGGTCAGTTGTTCTTTCCGGTTCCTTCTGTCAGGACCCTGGTCAAACAGCTCCCACCTTTTTTTGACTTTGTCAGAAATGCTTGGTGATTTACTTCAATTTTTGTATTCACTCAACGGTTTTTTGCCTTAGAGTGATAGGATTCCTTTTGCTTTGGTCGCTGTTGCTGCATTTTATTTTATTGAGCCTCAGTTCTAATCCTCCTAACTCCACTGCTCGCGGACTGGCGGACTGAAAGCCTCGACGAGGGAGAGAGACAAGCAGGGCTGCGAGCTCGTTGCTGGCGCAGGACTACCTGTCCCAGGAGCGCCAGCAACCACCCCAAATTGGGACCAGCTGGGGCGCTCTCCCTGCCGGCTCCTCCCTCGCCCTACTCGCGCTGAAAAGCCCTTCTCACCTATTCACCGGTGGATTCCTTTTGCTTTGGTCGCTGTTGCTGCATTTTATTTTATTGAGCCTCAGTTCTAATCCTCCTAACTCCACTGCTCGCGGAAGGCGGACTGGCGGACTGAAAGCCTCGACGAGGGAGAGAGACAAGCAGGGCTGCGAGCTCGTTGCTGGCGCAGGACTACCTGTCCCAGGAGCGCCAGCAACCACCCCAAATTGGGACCAGCTGGGGCGCTCTCCCTGCCGGCTCCTCCCTCGCCCTACTCGCGCTGAAAAGCCCTTCTCACCTATTCACCGGTGGATTCCTTTTGCTTTGGTCGCTGTTGCTGCATTTTATTTTATTGAGCCTCAGTTCTAATCCTCCTAACTCCACTGCTTGCGGAAGGCGGACTGGCGGACTGGCGGACTGGCGGACTGAAAGCCTCGACGAGGGAGAGAGACAAGCAGGGCTGCGAGCTCGTTGCTGGCGCAGGACTACCTGTCCCAGGAGCGCCAGCAACCACCCCAAATTGGGACCAGCTGGGGCGCTCTCCCTGCCGGCTCCTCCCTCCTTAGCTCAGATAGGTTAATAGTAGTTGAAGAGTCCCGCTGCGCGGGAGCGCGCGGGAGGGCGCCGGGAGAAGCCCGGGCAAAGGGCGGGCCGTCTGTGGCCGTCCGGGGACGACCGAGGACGGGACGGGCCACCCCATTTTCACGTTAGACCCCAGGGGAAGCCAAGCGATTAACACCAAATTTCTAGATAAGGTCGCGGCAAGTATCCTAGGAATTTGTTTGAACCCGTCCTAGTGGAGCCATAGTTATCCTCCCTCTCATTAGCGGACATTCATGTAACTTCAATGGCCTTGAAAAAACTACGATCGCGCACTATATATATGAAACGTTTGGGAACTGAAGAAGCCCTTAGGAAATCCTCTGTGAAAGCTTTGAAGCACGATAAAATATCTAGTACTTCTGCAATCACAAAATACTTCACTGCTCTATCCCCGAATAAGCAAATACTCTCTATTAACTCTGAAGCAGGTAACATCATTGACCTCATGGAAGACAAGGAGGAACAACTTTTACTGTCTCCGAACCAACAACTCGCACACAACCTAAGTGCCACAGACTGTGAGGGCAACCAAATAGAA
Organism: Lissotriton helveticus; assembly: GCF_964261635.1. Classification (NCBI taxonomy): domain Eukaryota; kingdom Metazoa; phylum Chordata; class Amphibia; order Caudata; family Salamandridae; genus Lissotriton; species Lissotriton helveticus. Next base: position 952,253,839 of record NC_136067.1, on the reverse strand, counting down.
AAGCTGCTAATTGAGGACAAATTTAAAATGGATCACAAGATATCTCACTCTACACCTTTAAAGTTGATAAAATCTTCAGGGAGTCAAACCTGCCTCGAAGTTTCTCTGTGCAACAACACAAAGTCACTAAATAACAACTCCGAAATTCCACTAACTCAAGATATTTTAAATATCAGTTCTGTAGGAAAATCAATTCATCAACACTCAGCACATGAGTCTTTTCTAGATCCTTTTTTTCCAAACCAAAATTTAACAACACCTGTAACACCTACGTCAAAAGCCCTTTTCATCTTGCAGGAAATACTGGAATCAGTTCTGACCCACCTAGGTCATATTCTAGTAAATTCAGACGATACCCTTGATGTTCAAATTGCAATACTTAAATACCTGGTCGAGGAAAAAAGGAAAAACGACTCATCAAACGCAACAAAAAAACAACAAGAGCATGATAAGATGTTAAACCCTGACGGTCAATTGGCTAATAGTACTACAAAAACAGAATCCCTTGACAAACTTGATAAAAGCACACAAACATTTAAAGTAGGAAAACCGGATACAAAAACAAAAGATTCAAAAAGAAATAACACATCAACTACAACTTACTCACTTAAGAAACTCTTCAAAGAAGAACCAAAAAACAACACTATGCAGTATCCTATCTTCTCGAAATCCACGCATAAATCTGTCTCGCACGAACTTGAGCAGGCTGGTGATACTCATGTAATAATCACACAAAAAGCCCTTGAAAATGATCACAAGGATGAACCCTCAGACATAGATGGAGTCATAAGCACAAAAGGGAACAAAAAGAAAAGAAAGTTACTAAGAAGAATTCACAAAAAAAAGGCGAGCAAACTTAGATTCCAAAAACAAACAACTTTGATAACAACTGCTGAGGAAAAAAAAGTTATCATAAACTCTAATTCTACAAAAACTGAGGTATCTCCCTCTATCCAAAGTACATTGAAAGCGATACCTTTAAACCCAAGAGCAGATGTATATTCTCCGGTCACACCACTCTGTAAAACTGGACTGTTAACTAAAGGAATAGCAGAAAAAGACACCAGTAAATCTATACTTGGGGAAGGAACAACATCAAAATATCTCCTAATTGAAGACTTTTTCCCACTGACAATGTGCCACTGAACCGCGGAAGAATAGTCAACCTCCTACAACAAATACCTTCCCTACACTCGCTCACAAGTAACGAGATAGATTTAGTGACTTTTCCAAAAAAAGAAAATAACAAACTAGCATTGGTACTTTTCTGGTCACCAGTACTCCCAGGGATAATTCTAAGTGAGAAAGAAACACTACACAAAAATGGTTATGACGTAATTGCAAGATCTGGTCCCAGGAATATTAAACATAACAAAGGATTTAACGGACTTTTTAACCCCCCCACATTAAGCAAACGACAACACAAATCATTTAATAACTGGGAAGATTCAGCTCCATACGATTTGGGCAATAACACTTTACTAATCCAAGTAAACGAAGGAGAAAGGATAGTATGGAGTAAAGATTCAGAAGGAAATATTGTAGAAAAATCACCAAAATCTTGGGACTGGATATCAGAGACACTTAACAGTAACAAAATAATTAACCAACAGCAATATTGTGTTTAGTAATGGCTTGAGCATCACATCTTGGAATATGGCGGGGAAAACTATCAACAAAATGTCCGACGCCATAAAAAACCATCCTGATATCCTGGCCCTTCAGGAAACTTGGGCAACCACAACCTTCTGTCAGAAAGGTTTCTATGTTTACGACATTCCCGCAAAGAAATCAAATCGTGGCCACGCAAGGGGCGGATTGGCAATCCTCCTAAGTGAAAAGTACCTATGGTACCAACAAAATATAGACACAAAGTGTGAAAACCTGCAGTGTATCAAGGTGTCACTGAGCTCACTATCCACAGGTCCTCGAAAAGCAATCTTGCTTTTCAATATTTACGCTCCACCTGGGAACAATTACGATGCCCTCTTCGACGAAATAACGAACAAAATTAGCTATATCCTTGTTGATCATACCCAAACGCCATTCCTAATAATGGGCGACTTGAATGGAAAAATTTCAAATAGCGAAATCAGAAAATGGGCCAATACAGCTAAAGAAGAATCGTTGTTAATGCCATTTCCAATATTCCCTAAGGGTAATAAATCTGATAAAAGAGGTAGGTCGCTCTTATCTTTTTTACCATGCATAAACGGGATAATACTTAACGGTAACATCGAAGGCGATATACCTGCATCACAGACCAGACGGGGAAACGGAACACCTTCTATTCTCGACTACCTAATTTGTGGGTTGGATCTAAAGGACTCAGTCACGCATCTGAATATCTACTTTAACGAGGAAAGTGACCACGCACTGTTACATCTAACTACTCTATGGATGGCACATACCTCCTTCACTAAACAAGCACCATTCCAGAAAAGCACAACTGAAATTAACATCAGCCAGAGGCGGATCTTTTGGAACTCCTCTACTTTGGATAACACTACTACTTTGGTTACTCAAACTCAATTACTATCTACTATACACTCAGACGATCCGATCACAAATTTTGAATATATAATTAAAAACCTTAAAAACGCACTTCTGAACAAAATACAACAAACCAAACTTGGGAAAAGTATAACAAGTAATAACAATAAAAATAAAAATCTGAATTTTCCGGCTGCAAAAAAACTCAATCAACTCATTCGAGCGCAATATCTGAATCCTTCAATAACAACACAGGCAGAAATTAATCGACTTAAAAACCAAAGACAAAGAGTAAAAAATAAGCAGAAAAAAATACTGCAAGACCGTAACTGGGTAGATATCCAAATAGCCGCTAGAGATCATAACCAACGAAAATACTGGTCTTTAATAGCTAATATGACTGGATCCAAAAAGAAACTTGATGCTATTCCAGTCTCACCAAAGGATTGGGAAATATATCTACATGATTTATATAAACCCAACTTACCCAACCTTTCAGGGCAGATTTCCGATTTCATACTGGAATGGAACAATATTAAAACCATTAAGACCACCTCAAACTCTATCGCAAACCACATTAGAAAAGCAAGAAGCACGGCTGCTTCCGGACCCGACCAAATACCCATCAAGGCCCTTCAAATTGACCCCAAGGAATGGAGCCTGCTGTTTTCTCCTCTTTTTAACCACATCTTCGAAACCGGGGAAATGCCGAAATCCTGGCTGGGTAGTATAATTATTCCAATATATAAAAAAGGGAACAAAAATACAGCCAGCAATTATCGGCAAATAGCTTTGATGGATGCGTCTGGGAACATTTTTGCTGCAGAAGTATTAGATCGTTTAAAATCCTGGGCATTCTCGCAGGGTCTCATACCAATGTTCCAAGCAGGATTTAGACCCAACCACTCTGTGATAGACAACATAGCAACTCTTCAGTCTATATTAGACAAATACACAGTAGGTAGGTCTCAACCAATATATGCAGCCTTCATTGATTACTCAACAGCTTTTGACCGGGTGGATAGACCAACACTGTGGAATAAATTGAGGAGGCTGGGTATCCCCGAACAACTACTAAGGGTTGTTGTCAATCTCCACAACAACACATGGTGCCAAGTCCAGATGGGGAGAGAAAAAGGTTTGACCAATACAATTAGCACGTTCAACGGCCTCAAACAAGGATGTCTCTTAGCACCGATTTTATTTTCTCTGTATCTTAATGATCTTCCACTTTATTTGCAACAAAGCTCTAGCTTGCCCCCTAAGATCGCCACACAAAGCATACATGCTTTACTATATGCCGATGACATAGTCATGTTGGATTTAACGCCCTTTGGATTACAATGCCTTCTTGATAGCTTACACAAATATTCGAAAGACAACTTTTTACTACCCAATCTAAACAAAACAAAAGTGGTCGCATTCACCACTAAGAAAAAGAAAGTAAAGTACCGATGGAAGCTGGGAGAAGAATACATAGAAGAGGTTGAGGAATATACATTCTTTTCAAAGAACCTGAAAAACCTCAAACAAATTAATCACCTAAAAATCAAATCAGACCTTCACGCCGGTGCTCTATTGAGACTGTATTCCAATACAGGGAATAGACATTTTTCCACACTATTAAAGGTGTACAGAGCAAAAATACCCCCGGTCTTATCGTACGCCACTGAACACATTGCCATCAAACAGTGGTCCTATATGGATCTAAAAGAAGGAAAAATATTAAAGAAAATATTGAAAGTCTCAACAGAAACACCGGTGCAAGCGCTAAGACTTGAATTTTCGATCACCAGCGCATATGCAACAGCGGTAGCTAGCATAATTAGGTGGGCCTATAACATCCTTCATGCTAAAGAAGGTACACTACGATTCCTACTAAAGATTGAGTCTTTCGACGAAAAAGCTTCATATTCAATATTCCGAAGCAACATGACAGTGGCATTCCAACTTGCCAATATTACTTCTGATCTTCGGTTGTCTTGGACACCATCACAACTTAAACTTTTCTTAAAATGTTTTACCCCTAAACTGAGCTTTGATCTAGATTTTTCCCACTGCAGTAAACTATCTCTGTATAAACCATTCACTGAACTATTGGAATACAAGCAAGAACATCCATATTTAGGGTATTCTCTCACCCATGGCGCCAGGAGAACAATTGCAATGATGCGCCTGGGTATTCTGCCAGTGTTAACTTTTACTTGCAGATGGTTTGTGGATAGATCCCCGTTATGTCTTCTCTGTCATGGGGGAAACCAGACCATAGAGCATCTTTTATTCATATGCCCTTCTGCAAATGTAGTAACTGCAAGATCAAGATATTTAGACCCTATATATCGCAACTGTAAAATAATTACTGCAAAAGATTTTGTAACTGCATGCAAACATCCCCCTAATGAATTTGTTTGCTACAATCTCTACAAATTTTTAAAACCTCTTTTATTATTATATTGAATTGTTTCGAAAATTTCTGTTTTATAAATTGTGGTCCTCAGTTGAGTACCTAATCAATAAAAATCTTTTTGACTTTTTTTGAGATAGTGCTGCCTTTTTTGAGTTCAAAAAGGTACATTTTTTGTCAAAATGCCTTCGCTTTTTGACTCCTGCCCTTCCTGTAGGAAGAACTGATACACATCCTGTGTGTATCCTCTGTCTTCCTGACACACATTCTGCAGGAAATTGTGATCACTGCAAGTCCTTGTCAAGGAGAACTCTCAAGGAAAGAGAAAGATTTCGAATTTATGGACTTTCTGAGAGAGGAGGTCTTCAAAGAGACAGAAAAAGCGGAGGACGCGGTAGACGTCGAGAGATGTCCCGACTTGCTCTCCTTCGGCGTCGGGATCGACGTCGAAGGTTCCACCGACGACGACGACGAGTCAACTTCCCTCGACGGTGAAGACTTTGGCGTCGAGAGTCAAGGTAACTCCGCTGCCGTCAACCGGGCGACGTGCAGCGTCGAGAGAGAGGTCTTCGTTGGAGCAGAGGAGCTCGACGTCGAGACCTCCACCGTCGAAGCCTCAGGTCCAGTCTTCGACGCCGCAGCCTCCGTCGATGCCTAGTCATCGGCGTTCGGCATCGAGGCATCCTCCGTCGGCGTCTAGTCATAGACTCTCGACGTCGAGGCATCCTCCGTCGGCGTCTAGTCATCGACGCTCGATGTCGAGGCACCATCTGTCGTCGCCAGGCCATCGGCGTTCGACGTCGAGACATCCTCCGTCGCCGTCCAGTCATCGACGGTCAACGTCGAGGCATCCTCCGTCGGCGTCCCATTATCGATGCTCGAAGTCGAGGCACTCTCCTTCGCCGCCAGGACATCAGCGTTCGACGTCGAGACATCCATCGAAGTCCAGTCGAGGGCATTCGTCGTCGAAACCCCCTCCGTCGGCGTCCAGCTATCGACGCTCAATGTCGAGAAGGCCTCCATCGACGTCTCCTCACAGACGTTCGACGTAGAGACAGGTGTCGTCAAGGCAAGGGTCTCCAGTACAATCCCAGCAGTCTCAGTCAGCAGTGGCGCAGCAGACCAAGACATTGAGTTGTCCGGTTCCGTCTCCAGGTCAGCGGAGGTCTCCAAGATCAGCCTCAGCTGCGGAAGGTGTACATGGCTCTCCAGTGAGCGTCAGTCGCTCTACCAAGCGGAAGAGAACACCAGAACACCGTGGTTCTCGGAGTCGCTCGAGATCCCAGGTGTCTCCTGTGAGCCTGTCTTCATCCTCCTCAGGCTCCTCTCCTGTTCATCGAGGTGGATCACCGGATGTAGTCATTTATTCATCCGACAGAGAGGGATCGAGGCGTTCTCCTGCACATCCCCCGCATGGACAACAGGATCTAACACCTTCTGCACGCTCCCCAGTGAGGGACACCGCGCAGAAGTCACCCAGGCTGTCTCCAAGATGGTATAGGCATCTACACCACTGGGCTACAGACAAGGAGACGGCGTCTAGGATGCAAGAGCCTATCTCCAGGCCAAGAGAACGGTCACACCCTCCGGTGAGGCCCAGAGAAAGATCACGCTCCCCGGCACGGCACAGAGAAAGGTCTCGCTCCAGGGTGCAGTCCACCAGGAGAAGAACAAGATCTAGGAGCAGAAGGAGAGAACGAAGATCTCCAACTCCATCTTCTTCTCCTACGCGCTCTCATAGGGACTACTCGCCTACTTTGACGGACTCTCCACCATCGAGGATATCTCCGAATGATTATATCCTCACGCTTCAGGACATACTGGGTAGGGGGGCTCTGAAACTGGGAGTGCCCTTAACAACTCCACAGATCAAGACCTCAGTGATCTTTGAGACTCTGCATCACAGGTCTGCACCCAAACCTCTGTTGCCGTTGGTACCTGGGATTATAGAGCCGGTGATGGAGGTGTTTCTCATTCAAGTGACGGTAAAAGCTGCTCCGGCAAGGATTCTCAAGAAGTACCGGTCGCCAGAGGAGGACCCTCTGTTTCTCAGAGCTGATCCGCCCCCGGACTCAGTAATAATCTCAGCAGCGAAAAAGTCCAGTGCGGTCTCCTCCTCCACAGTACCTCCAGAAAAGGAGAGCAAGACATAAGATTCGTGAGGGAGACGAGTCTGTACTACTTTATCCTCCTTCCTCAAGGTGCCCAACACAGAAGCCCTTTTGGGGCGTTATGACAGATCCCTGTGGGATTCCCTACAGCGTTTTGTGGAAAAGCTCCCTCAGGAGGACCGTAAGGACTTTGAGGAGATTCTCTTGGAAGGCAGCCAAGTCTCCAATCAGGTCATTAGTGCCGCAGCGGACGGAGCTACCCTCGCGGCTCATGGCTATGCCCATGGAATATCAGCAAGGAGATCATCCTGGTTACGCCTGACGGCTTTGAAACCAGAAGCTCAGGCGAGGATCTTGAACTTACCCTGTTCCGGGACTTCATTGTTTGGGGCAAGTACGGATGATGAAATGCAACGTATGAAGGCAGAGTTGGACACTCTCAAAGCGATAGGGCTTGAGAAGAAGGAGTTCAAAAAGAAATATCGCTTCTACAACAAAGGCTCTTCAAAACAGCGGGTTCAAACCCCGCACTGGCAGAAGAGTCAAGACCAGCAGGGACAGCAAAAGTCCCAGTACAGAGGCAAGCGTAATCCCAGAGGAGGAGGGAATCAATGCCAGGGCAACAATTCCAACAAAGCCCAGTCCAAACAATGAGGCCTTCCTTCCTCCAGCGCCGTGGACCGATCCAGTGGGGGTAGCATTGCAGGACATTTAATAGAGTGGCAAAGCATCACAAAAGATCGATGGGTGTTGACTACACTTCAGAATGGATACTGTCTTCGTTTCAGTCACCCGCCTCCATCTGTTACCCCGCTGCCAACGTCGAGTCACCAACTACACCTTCTGGAAAAAGAAATAACTACTCTCCTCGAGAAGTCAGCCATCGAGAGAGTTCCACTGGCTCAAAGAGGAAAAGGAGTGTACTCCCGATATTTTCTGGTCAGAAAAAAGGGCCAAAAGGCGGAATACAGACCCATTCTCGACTTGAGAACACTCCACCTGCATGTCAAAAAAGAAAGGTTTCGCATGTTAGCGCTTCAACAAATATATCCACATCTCAGGAAGGGAGATTGGATATGTTCGCTGGACCTGCAAGATGCCTACTTTCATGTCCCGATCCACCCCAGTCACAGAAGATTTCTTCGATTCCGGGTGGGGACCTCCCACTACCAGTTCAAAGTCCTGCCGTTTGGGTTGAAGTCGGCTCCCCGGGTGTTCACGAAGTGCTTGGCAGTGGTAGCATTTCAGAGTTATTGATCACTGTCTCTCCTCCGAAGGAAACACTTTTCCTACCTCGGAGTCCAGCATAGCTCCTAGGAAGTGAATCTTCTGGGTGGGCTGAGAGACTGACTTGCTGTAGTTGACATGTAGCCCCATACAAATGGAAGCGATTCTATATGTGGTGTATGACGAATGGTCATAATCCTATTCAGAGTCAGGAAGAGGCAGTCCTTCCTTACTTATTGTATCTAGCTAAAGCAGGTTTAAAGTTTAATTCTATTAAGGTGCACTTGGCTGCTATAACAGCTTGCAGGCGGTCACCTTCACAAACCTCTATTTTTCAAATGCCAGCTGTAAAAGACTTCCTGGAGGGGCTGAAAAAAGTGTACCCTCCAGTACGTCCAGTACGTCCTCCTTCTCCTCCCTGGGAGTTGAACCTGGTGCTATCATAGCTAATGGGTCCTCCTTTTGAACCCAATCATAAAGCTACTTTGCAGCATCTTTCCTGGAAAGCAGCTTTTTTGGTGGCAATCACATCAGCTCGTAGGGTGAGCGAGATTCAAGATCTCTGTTCCTCAGAACCGTATACTGTGTTCCATTTGAATAGAGTGGTACTAAGGACGCATCCGTCCTTTCTTCCTAAAGTGGTGTCAGATTTTCATGTAAATCAGACCATTTTCTCTGCCCACTTTCTTTCCCAATCCCTCTACTCCAGCTGAGAGGGCTCTGCATTCTTTGGACCTGAAAAGAGTTTTGAAATTCTATCTAGATAGGTCCAAGGTTATTCGTCACTCTGATCAACTGTTTGTTAACTATGGATCGATCAGAACAGGTCATGCAGCATCAAAACTGTCTATTTCCAGGTGGATCGTTTCGTGTATCAAGCTTGCTTACCAGAAAACTCTTAGGTTTTCTCCTAAAGCATTCCACCAGAGGTAGAGCTCCGACTGCGGCTTTTTTCAATAATGTGCCCATGTCTGAGATCTGTAAGGCGGCAACCTGGTGGTCCGTCCATACATTTACCAGACATTACTGTCCTGATTCGGACACTAGAGCAGATACCCAGGTAGGCCAGGACTCCTTGCGGAATCTGTTTAACTTTAAGGATAAGTTACTTACCTGTAATCCTAGGCACCGACCAGGCGCTGTCATCCTCCTCGCAGAGAATCCAGCTCCAGTGTTTCTGACTCCACTTGCGGGGTGTTAGCGATCTAGACCCGGAAAGAGATTCCAACCTCTCTCATTCTAAGGTATGGAGCGGACTAGAACCTAGAGGGACTTTTGGCAAATCTTGGCAACACCAATCTAAACTATAGCTAAACTAAACTATAGCGAAGCAGCACCTACTTCTCACCTCGTACTACACTTAGGTTAGGTGCACTGGGGTAGAACTACCTAGAAGCACCAGTTGAGTAGTTATATTTTAGCCTGTGTTATTTATGTATGCATTTTAATGAATATATGTCATAGCTACAAGTCATGCTATTGCAGTATTATTTTATCTTACTGCTAACGCTGTACATATTATACTTCGCATTCTGTCTTACAATTGTAGCAGTTCATATCTCTTGCACGAGAAATAAGACTGTTCAATAAACCCTTTTATTGAAACACCCGTCTATCTATTTCTGTGTAACCTCTGTAGAAACGAAGCATGCACTATTGACTGAGTGAAACTGTTATCTATTGTTTCCACGATTCTGAGACTGTTCCGATTCTAAAGGGAAACAAAGTTGTCATGTTTATGCGGTTGTCAGAAACTAATCCCTTCTTGTTTATTCGAAAAGTTTCTAGTGACCTCTGATATTATTCCAATGTGCAGAGCCTAGAAGGTGTATAGGAACTACACTACAATCCCTTCTTGGAACTCACAGATTTGATTTTCTCACACGTGTTCCACTCCATTTTGATATGTCACTAGACTATGTAGGCCAAAGGGAAGTTGAACTCTAAGGCAGCCTTCTTTCAATGTGCGTTATGGAATGTCACTGCAGACAAGACAGTAAACGACACTGACTTTCCCTATGAGTGCATCCTAAGTTTATAAGGCCTACCACTGGTCAATAGCTAATCCTAGTTCCCACTGCACTAGGCTACCTGTGTGCAGTTAACGGGCTGCACACAACCGTAGTCCCACATGCGCAGCCCGCACATTTTCACGTGTAACCATCCAAGTCTCCCTTACACTTGCTGCGTTACAGCTGCCTTTTCTTAAAAGGCGGACACTGGTGTGAAATGCACAGTACTTGCCATGTGATTACCATGGGTTAGACACATGAAGTGAGACTCACCGACAGTAAAATGTCCAAAACCTGGTGATCCAAAAAGCAAAAGATCGGTGCATACTGAATACGCGGAACCCAAATGTAACAAACTTTGCTGACAGGAAGGAAGGGATAGACATCACTCATGGGTTCTCTTACCTAGCCAGCGGAAACAAGTGGTAATGGGTTCAGACCAGACTCACTATATTCGCCAGCTGTCAGTCACCATTGACATCTTCCCTTGGCCTTTATATGCTAATACCACTGACCTAATTCAACCATGTGGTCACCTATTCCTACAGGGAACCCAGACTGTACTAGGAATCCTTCTGGTTCTAGATCAGATGCAACCAGGACACTAACCGCTTACATAGACACAGGTCTAAAACCTTTGACTACACACCAGTGTATTACTGGCGTTTAAAGGGCAATAATGTCTGGAGCCCTCTAATGTGAACCCTGTGTGTAAAAGCCCAACCATCATTATGTCAGTTAAAAAATGCCAACTGGTCATAATAAACACAATAATACATTAATCAATGATCAATGTTTTAACATGACATAATTGTGCTCGGGCTTTCCTCTTGCACATCTGGAGTTCACACAACCAAACCTTTGAACCCCTCTTGGAACCTTGTTCTCTGATATTTGCACCTTAATACTTAGGAAATGAGTGGCAAAACTGAACTTATCAAGTATTATCAATGTGTAGTGAATACTATTATCCTAGTGTTGAGCCCTAGTACCAATAACTCTCAATGATAAATAAATGATTGCCCCGTCAGTGCTTTTTTTTTAGAAAAATGAAAAGTATATTTATTACACACGCATATACTACTAAATATTACTCATTAATTTACAAATATATACACTATGCAGATGGAGAATACCATAAATGAAAATACCATAGATGACATTGCATCATCACGTTTGACATACAAACATACAAGCGCAGTCTATTGCCTTAGTCAAAGGTTCAAGATCAACAACCCACATTTTAAAAACACCATCATCATGTAAATGCAATCATCAGTCACAACCATGTGTAAATACACGTTTTAATGTTTTTTAATATGTTTTTATTTTTTTATTTGTAAAGCTTTTTATTCAGCATATCGTATCCATGCATCATATTCATTTTAGACACCAAATAACAGCTGAGTAAGCTATAATTAACTTTAAACAAACGTACAGCCTAAGGTCAATTCAGTTGGTATAAAGGTACAAGCACCATATATAAAGTCTATACATTCCAATGCCATAATTTGCTATCTCCTCTCTTCTCCAAAAGTGCAGGGTGACACCACATCCAGCATTATGCACGATTTTCTCAGACATCATCAACATTAGCCACAAAGCTCATTCAGAATCCAAGTCACTGCAAGTCAGTAAGTACTCTCTCAGGGCGGCCCATATGTCCTTGGGTTTAGAAGAGAGCGGGAGCTCTTCGGCATACACCTCCACTGGTCCCAGCAATATACCATATCCTTCAGCCACTTTTCTGCTTTGGGACTTCCCCTGCTGTCCCACGTGAACAGTATGCGCCGCTTTGCCAAGAGTAGGGCCACTTGTACAAACCTCCCTATCCTGCCTTTAAGCTGCGGAGCATGTTCTAGTAGGCATATCGCCGGTGTATTTTGTATCGTTTCCCCTGACATTTCCGCAAGTACAGTTAACACCTTTTCCCAGTATTCGAAGACCGGTCTGCACTGCCATGCTAGATGCAGGAAGCCAGCCTCTTTCGCACTACATCTTTTGCAGTTGTCATGTGCCCTAAGGCCTATCTTCCACGGCCTGTGAGGAGTATGGTACGTTTGACGCAGGAATTTTAGGTGTATTATACGGAGATTGCTGTTAGACGTTAATTGCCCCGTTATCAAGCAGGATCTATCTCATTATTCCAGCGTGTCAGACTGGCGGTAGTGTTGTGCAGAGTGTCGTTTCTGTACGGCCTTATATAACTTGGTAACTAGTTTCTTTCTCTTGGGAGCTGTGATTATCAGTTGTAAAGCCAACAGCATCTCCGGTTCCTCCGGGAAGTTAGTGTAGTGTCCCCCCATCGCCCTTCGTAGCCTATAGCAAGTGAATTGGAATAGCAGTGTAGGATTGTGTATGTAAGATAAATCCTCCCCTGTGAGGTATGTGCCATGTAAATGTAAATGTAATTGTATTTTATATAGCGCACTTCTACCCAGAGGTCTCGTAGCGCTGTATTCATACCGCTGTGGAACCCATCCTGGCTTTCCTGTGAAATGTCCACTCCTGGGCACCCCCAAGGTGAAGCCAGGCATCCAAGCGCTGCTGGGGCCGTTGTGGAGATTAAGCAAGCTATTGCCCAGAGTCACAGAGTGGGACCCATGATTAGACTAGTCACCGAGGCGAGAATTATCAGGTCCGGGGAAATTGAGTCCAAGAGCCGCCGAGGCGGGAATTGAACCCTGGTCCCGGGCCAGACCTCTGCATCAGGGTCTGTCGCTCTAACCATTGAGCCACGCCATCCAGGTATAAGTCACTCATGTGCGATATGCCCGCTTCGCGCAGCGCCAGAACGGAACCTCTGTCAGTAGCCACCGACAGTGCAGCGTGTCCCTCGATCGGCATTGCAAGTGCATATAAGGGAAGTTTGTTCGTGCGAGTACCAATCGCCTGCCAGGCTGACACTGTGATATCTAGCGTGTTTATCTCAGCCTTCGGAGTGTGTCTATTGGTATGCGTAATGACCCCTCGCAAGGGGACGGGGTGAGCGTTGCCTTCCTACACCGCCACGTGTGGAATGAAGTTGTGTGGTTTGTACCAATAGTATGCGTATTGGGCCTGACAACACAGGTAGTATACATAGAAATCCGGCGCATTAAACCCCCCTTTCTCGTACGTTAGTGTAAGAGTGCGCCAGCTGATTCTTGCTTGCTTGGTTCCACAAACGAGTCGCAGCAGTTGAGTCTGAAGAGTCTGAAAAAAATGCTTTGTCAGCAGAACCGGCACATTGGAAAATAAATACAAAAATTTCATCAAAACCACCATTTTTATTATTGAAATCCGATCCGCCAGAGACAGCGGGAGGCGTTGCCATAGGTCCACTTGCGTGACCAGCGCCGCATAAGCCGCTCCGTAGTTTTCAGTAATAACCACTCCGGGATCTCTATGGATCCACACCCTGAGATATTTAACGGGGTCCGCAGACCATATCAGTGGGTATTCGACTGTAGGGGGCGCCATTATTGTCGTCAGTAGGATGATGACAGATTTGTCCCAGTTTATGGCGAGACCAGAGAAAAGGCCGAATTTAACATATTCTCGGAGAATAGGGAACAGGGATTGTTGCGGTTCACGGACATATAGGACCATATCATCCGCGTACATGGAGATCCCGACCAGTCTCTTTTTTAAATTAAGGGCTGCCACTCTGTGCAATTGTCGAATTTTACATGCCAGGGGTTCCAATACGAAGGCGAATAGGAGCGGGGAGAGTGGGCAGCCTTGGCGTGTACCTCTGCCGACCTCAAACGGTTCAGATGTGTCACCACCCACGCGGACCCTCGCCGATGGATCAGTGTATAGAATCTGGATCCATCCTAAGAAGATTGGGGGGAACCCCATCCGACGCAAAATGTGCATCATGTATTGCCATTCTATGGAATCGAATGCCTTGGCAGCATCCAATAATACTGCCACGGCTGGTAAGTTGGGATTAAGTACATGCAACATGGCAAAAATGGTGCGCAGGTTGAGTGAAGTTGAGCGGTCCGGAATGAACCCTGCTTGGTCGGGTAGTACCAATAATGGCATGAGGGGTTGTAGCTTCGTGGCAAGTATTTTCGCCAGTATCTTAGCGTCTAGATTGATAAGTGATAGCGGGCGGTATGATTCACATCGGTCAGAGGGTTTGTCCTTCTTCAGAAGAGTGATTATCAATGCTTGTCGTAAAGATGGGGGCAATTTGCCTGTCTCATGCTCTCCAGTAGGTGGGGAGCTAAAATGTCAGCGTACGCTTTATAGAATTCTGCCGTCAGTCCATCAGGACCAGGGGCTTTGCCATTCGGGAGTGCCCGAATGGCATCTTTCACATCCTCCACGTCTATCGGTAGGCTAAGGTACTTTCGATGAGTATCGGATAGCCACGCACAAGCGAAGTCCTCTAAGTAGGCAGACATAGCCTGGTCGTCCACCGTGCCCTGCGAAGTGTAAAGTGTATCGTAAATGTTCCGGAATTGTTCTACTATTGCAGTGGAAGAGTAGTGTGTCTGCCCGTCCGCATCAACAATGCGCTCCACGGGACATTGGTGTACTCTGCTCTTTAGTCTGCCTGCCAGAGTTCTGCCCGGTCAGCCCCCCTCGCCATATCTCCTGGCAACATAACGTTTCGAAAGATATTTCACCTCTGTCTCTGCCAATGTATTATATTCATCAATGCACTCGCGTATGTTAGCTAGCGTGTCTGTAGATGGTGCGCTATAATACTTGGTTTCTAGCTCGCGTAATTTCCTTTCTATCGTGTTTAGTGTACTTCGTAAGTCTTTCAGGATTCCCGCCGATGTGCTAATGCATGTGCCCCTAATCGTAGCTTTGAAAACTTCCCAAAGTATATCTTGGCTCTTCACCGACCCTACATTCATCTCAAAGTATTGAAGGATGGCAGTTTTTATGGTGTCCGCGTATGTTGGATCTAGTAGTGCTTCCGCTCGGAATCGCCACGTGAACGGTTTGTGCGGGTTATTGGGAATAGTCAGGGTGAGGAACACCGGGTTATGGTCTGACAGCGTTTTCGGGAGATTTCGGATGTCTGCGACCCATGCAGCCGCTCCCTCACTCAGTAACCAATAGTCCAGTCTAGACCAACCATTTGTCGACGGTGTTATGTGTGTGCCAGCTAGTACCCCCTCATGGCGTTGTCTCCAAGCATCTACCAGTCCAAACTCCAGCATACCATCCCTGATACAACCTGCAACTTTGACCATTCAGGCGCCCTGCGGGTTAGATTTATCTTTTTTGGGATCAAGATGTGTATTGAGATCTCCACCCCATATGATTTCTGTTTCGGGCCACGTGAGCAACACTCTGAACATATTCTGGTACGATGTCGTGTCATCTATTACCGGGCCATACAGACTGATAATTGTCACTAAACCATTCCCCAGTTTTCCAAACACCATTGCCCAACGTTCTTCCTGGTCTGTGCTAGATTGTAGCGCTGTGAATACTACTCTCCTTTTTATTAAAATTAGGACCCCTCTCGCATATGAAGAGTAGGAGGATGCTAATCTATATGAGGCCCATTTTCTAGCCACATTGCCTTCCGTTATCTTAGTTAGGTGGCTTTCCTGTAGCATCGCAATTGTCACATTGTGCCTGTCTAGTTGTGCTAGTACTTGCCTGATTTTCTGTGGTGTATTGAGCCCGCGGACATTCCATGTGGCACAATTAAATGCGGTACCCGTCATGTGTAGTGAGGTAATACAGTGCAATGGCTAGTATGTGTAATATCATTGAGGTGCCTGACTTCTTTTGTACCTTGTATTGCAGCGGCCTTGAAATGCATTGCCCTAGGCTGACAACAAACATACCCTCTCCTCCCTCCCCCCTCCCACTTCAGCATTCCCAAACTGCTAAAGACAAATTCCCCAGTCAACCCCCCTGTAAACTTTAACTGGATTAAACACAGTTTCCGTCGGTGAACACCCATCGGGGGTCGCAGCGGATGCGTCCACTCCCAGTTAGTAGAGGGAGAGGAGCCATCGCCCAACGGTCAGTTCCGCCAACCCTGTAATAAACCAACATCTCACAACAGCATGCCATATGCCTATAAGAACAGTCCCCCTTCGAAAGGTCTCCAGAAGAAATACAGCCATCCCCGCACTTCCCCTGGTAATCAGCATACTCTGCCTCATGTACAATCCCCCATTTATCCCCTTACTGGTCATTCATCGATATCCGATGAGAGGAGGAGGGGCGCTGTCTCCGATTCCGCAGGGTTCTTGCATGCTCCATAGCGTGTTTTGGTTTTGCAAAGATTTTTCTGTTCTCAATGGTGCCAATTCGCAGGCGTGCGGGATAGAGCATTGCATAAGGGATTTCTTCTTATTGTAAGAGCTTCTTGACGTTCTGGACCTCCTTGCGCGTCGCTTGCACAGTAACTGTGAAGTCCGGGTAGAATGATAGCGTGGTATCTTGGTAGGTTATTGTGCCCTTCTGCCTTGTTATTCGCAGCACAGTGTCCTAGTCTCTAAAGTTTAGTAGGCAGGCTATGATAGGCCTCGGCGGAGTCCCCGGTGGAGGGCGCGCTGCTAAAGACCTGTGCGCTCTCTCGACTGCGAAAAGGGGTGACAGTTCGTCTTTGACAACAACAAAAAAACTTGAAGGTCTGTCAAAGTGGAGAAAAGAAATAACCACAAGAGAAAGACACACACCACTATCATGACTAACGGTGAAAGACCATCAGCTATGAAGAAGTCCTATCAGCCCACCCATATGGCAGAACATCGTCATCTAGGACCTTATCAGCAGGTTCTCATGTGGCCAAGCTCACAAGTAATAGCTTGGTACCAGTTGATCCTGTACTGAAGGAAGATGTGTCCTCACTGAGAGTGGTACTGATAGGGTGCAGTGCTCAAGAAAGAAAGTGAGTGGTTAAAATGGCGGTCAGGGTAGAAAATATGTTTATTGGTATCTCCCTGAACGTCAGGTTAAAAGAAGTGTGATGACAGTGTAACAATATCACTGTACAGTAAGCATATACGATCTAGGCCAACATGTTTCTGCCATTATGGTAATATTTTACAGGCATTCTTCAGGGCCAGGCTGGAATAACAGCTACTGCCACATCTACTATTATCAATGTGAAAACAAAATCAGAAGAAACTGTGTGACATGGTTAAAGTAAGTAGAATCATGTGGCTGGATCAACCACCCTACCGTATCCTTGTAATTAACCATGTACAGAGCAATCCTTTTCCTGTGAACATCAAGAGGAAAAGTACAATTTTGTAACAATCAAAAAAAGGCTCTTTATTAACAGGTATGTGAAACAAATTCTTGTGGTATTCAATTAATCCATAGGACAGGTAAATGTATACCCGCCACGTAGAAACTTGTGCAAAGTATAAAGTCACAATCAGATAATCTGTGTACAAAAAAATAATAAAACTATTATACACTTACCCAGCTTTGTGTGGGAAGTAGGCCTCACCTCACCCGGCAACGGCTCGGATAAAGAGGCCCGCTCTATTGGACATATGGAGAAGGACAAGTTCAGGACATGATAGCTGTCAGACTCTCCATATGTATTTTTATTTAAAAAAACTTGGTTGTTCAATTATGGCTCATAGGTCCCCACGAGGCGAATTCCTACATTCAGAGGGCTGCATTCGACTGGGACTTATATGCTGATAATACTTCATAAGTAAATCCAGTGTATTAGTTATCAGCATTCATGACAAAAATGAGTTAGAAAAGTCTCTATAGTCTACAGGTCGACTACTTTAAATAAATGACAGAAAACAGGCTGTGCCTAGAGCCCTTCTATCTTAGCTGGTGGTCATGCGAGCTGGACTACATAAAAATGCTTGTGCAAAGTCTGGGAAGGCGTTTAGGAGCCTAAACAAACGCTAGAAGGCAAAAAGGTCCCTGGGTTCTTGTGTCCTTACCTGTCCGTCGGTACCTCCAGGAATGAACCTGAACCGAAGGGGGGGTGCCGACGGACAGGAAGTCAGGCGTATTTATACGTACGCCAATTGGCAATGACGCCAACTAATCATCCTCACCTGCAGTTAGGAGGTGCGGCTGCCAGAAATATATGTGCGGGAAGCGCCTGACGCAGGAGAATGTCTCAACCTCGCGCATGAGCAAATGGGCAAGGATCAGTGCGGCGAGAACTGGCGCTCAGAGTGCAGCGCTGGCAATTGAGCACCTGCGCCTTAGACCACTCACTACGCTAAGCCTTGCGCATGCGTGCAAAGGAAGGGATCGGCGAGGCAAAGACCAGCGCGCAAAGTACGGCGCTGGCCTATAAACACCAAGGTATATGCGCTGAACCAATCCCTCCGTTAGGCAAACACATGGAATCTGTGTACTGCGCCTGCGCCGAGTAAAAGACAGTTTCTGGTGGAAACTCGGCTTCATGGCTGGAAACCTCCGGTATGAATGAGCGCTGCTTCACTAGTAAAGGAGCTGATGTATTCTGACTTACATAAAGACTGCTGGAGTTGCCATAGAGAAGAGTTATAAAATCAATTAGTATATGTTTAAATCATTAAGCATTTGTTGTGAACATTGTCAAAAATTATCAAAAATTCCCTTGGACAACAAAAAAAGTGTTTTTGATCTTGCCCTTATGTAGAGTATCCTGCTTAAATACCCAAGTAATATGTGCATATTAGTAAACTGGAAGACAGGATTTACCAATACCGGAGTGAGCTATGTGGTATCAGATTCAGGACTACGGGTGTGTTCCTGCTCAGTGTATGTAGACCTAGTTCATGCAGAGTATAGTATGTATTAAGAATCACGTTCACAAATAAACCAAGGAGTATGAAGAGATGCGTGTCAAGTAGTACATCGCAACACCTCAGGACATGACCAATAGTAAGTGAGTAGTAAGGGGGCTCTCCCAACTATGTGACTGGAATAAACTTTATTCAGAGTGACACCCAAGGTATATTGTCGTTCAACCCCTGGACATCCGTCCTGAGTTTGAAAATCCAACGTTGCTCTCTAATGAATAAAAACCGTGACACATCCGTCACATGTGGTGGTATAAACGGTCGTTCCAAAACAACCCATTTCATTTCATCAGCTTTGTGTTTGAGCTCCAAAAAGTGATTGGTTAAGCGAGTAGATTGTTTATTGCACCTAATGGTGCTTTTGTGCTCGCTTATGCGGAGCTTGATCTTCCTGGTAGTGTGTCCGATGTATATTAGATTACAAGGGCATGTTATCATGTAGATCAATTTGTCTGAATTACAGTTGGTATGGTTATTCAGACGCCACGGTCTTTCAGTCCCTATATCTATTAGCAGGGTTTTGCATGTCTGTGGACAGACAGCGCATCCTCCACACGGGTAATGACCACGTGCTGGTTCGGTATTCCAAAGGGTATTTGTGCCTTCTCTTGGATGGTACCTTGGCCTGGTGTGAACCAAGTTATCCCTGATGCTGGGGCCTCGTTTGAAGGCAAATAAGGGACGTGGGATAGCACCCATTGCTGTATTCAGTATTTTCCAGTGTCTGAGGATAATTTTCTTCACATCATTGGAGCGAGTATTGAAAGTATGTACCATGGTCATACGATCTGTGGATGTTTGTTTGATCTTGGGTTCCATGAGCGCCTCCCGATTGTTGTTTGAAGCTCTTTTGCAGGCACGTCTCACCAAATGGTTCGGATAATGTCGTTCTCTTAACTGTGTCGTCAAATCTTTGGCATGTTGTTGAAAGAGGGTCTTGGAGGAACAGTTCCTTCTGACTCTCAAGAATTGGCCCACTGGAAGGTTGTCTCGGAGTGCCTGAGGGTGGAAACTGTGATAGGACAGCAAAGAGTTGCGTGGCATTGGTTTCCGGTAGAGTTCACTTTGTAGGCCTCCTGTTCCTACCTGAATCAAAATATCTAGAAATGGAAGTTTCTCGTTGCTTGATTCCATAGTGAAATTCAGATATTGATTTTGTGAATTGAGCCACGTGTGGAACAATTCCGCGTCCACGGTGGAGCCTCTCCAGATGCCTAAAACGTCATCAATATATCTTCTCCACAGCAACACCTGGTGGAAAAAAGGGTTGCTGTGGTGAAGGACGTGATCCTGCTCAAATTGATGCATGTATAAATTGGCTAGGCTCGGGGCGAACACACTCCCCATAGAGGTCCCAGAGACCTGCAAAAAAAGTTCATCCTCATACTGGAAAAAGTTTTCCATCATTGCCAACCTGGCACATTCCATGATGAAACCCACTGGTGTGATTGTATTCAATTCCCTTGATTCAAGGAGACTCCTAATGCAATCCAGTGTCTCTTGCTGTGGGATGCACGTGTATAAAGACTCGACATCGAAACTGACCAGGAGGTCAGTCCCGATGTCGAATTCCACTTGTGCCAACAGTCTCAAAACGTCACTAGTATCTTTGAGATATGTTGGAGTTTCCGATACGATTGGTTTTAGAAAGAAATCCACAAAGGTAGATAGAGGCTCCAGAAGTGAGCCTATTCCCGATATAATAGGACGTCCTGGGGGTGGCCTTTTTTCTTTATGTATTTTGGGTAAGCAGTAGAAGTAAGGAGTAACAGGATGTGAAGTGATCAAATATCTCGCTTCCAACGGTGTGATCCATCCTTCACTTAATGCTTCTTCAATAAGACTTTTGATCTCATTTGCAATTCTTGTCGTAGGGTCTTCAGTGAGGCGGCGATAAGCTCTAGTGTCATTAAGCTGTCTCAAGCACTCAGCTCGATAGACCTCTGTATCCATAAGCACAATTGCCCCACCCTAATCAGCGGGTTTAACGGTCAGAGATGTATCTTTAGCCAGATCCATTAGAGCAGTTTTTTCAGCTCTTGTGACGTTATGATAGGGATTGTGCTTGTATTGACTTAGGTTCTTGATGTCATGAGTTACAGCTTGTTCGAAAGCAATGACTCGTGCTGGAACTTGATGACTCAGAGGTGTGTATGTAGATTTGGGTCTGAGACCAGTGTTATGGTCTGTTGGTTCATCAGTATCCACTGCCTCTCGGTTGGTATTGAAGAAAAAATAGAGACGTATCTTCCTATAGAAGTTCTCAAGCTCACGTCTTAATATGAAGGGGTCACAAATGTTCGTTCGAACGAAACCTAGCCCTTTGTCCAGGACAGATTTCTCGTTTGCTGTGAGTATACGGGTACTCAGGTTGACCACTAGGTTGCTGTCCCTGTCCTCGATGTGCTCATCTATTGTTGCCCTGGTCGAGTCTCTGCATGTACGGGAGTGGTTTCTGGTGCCCAATGTACTCCCTGTTGTCCCCTCCTTTTCCCTCGAGTTCTGCCTCGGCCTTGCCATAAAAAAGACTGGTCTTGATAGAATTGTGGATGGGGCGGGAAATTGGGCATCTGATAGCCCATTGGAGGTGGGCCCATTGGTGGTTGATGATAGCCCCAAGGTGCTGGAGGCCACCATTGACCAGGATTTGAATAGAAATTATTCATCCCTCGCCCTCTGTTAGATCTCCTTTGGTTACCTCTACCTCTGCCTCTACCAGGAGTCCCTGTGTTTGTGTTGTTTGAATCACTAGAGTCAGTGTCTGAGCCGGAAGAGGAATAATTAGACCCGTATCTTTTGCCCTTGGAGTTGTAATCTGGGGCCACATACGAGTCACTAGTATAGGGATAGGCTTGTTCCATAGAGAACCATGCTAAATCCTTCTTGAATTTGTCAATTTTGCTCTCGTGGGGACCTATGAGCCATAATTGAACAACCAAGTTTTTTAAAAATAAAAATACATATGGAGAGTCTGACAGCTATCATGTCCTGAACTTGTCCTTCTCCATATGTCCAATAGAGCGGGGCCTCTTTATCCGAGCCGTTGCCGGGTGAGGTGAGGCCTACTTCCCACACAAAGCTGGGTAAGTGTATAATAGTTTTATTATTTTTTTGTACACAGATTATCTGATTGTGACTTTATACTTTGCACAAGTTTCTACGTGGCGGGTATACATTTACCTGTCCTATGGATTAATTGAATACCACAAGAATTTGTTTCACATACCTGTTGATAAAGAGCCTTTTTTTGATTGTTACAAAATTGTACTTTTCCTCTTGATGTTCACAGGAAAAGGATTGCTCTGTATATGGTTAATTACAAGGATACGGTAGGGTGGTTGATCCAGCCACATGATTCTACTTACTTTAACCATGTCACACAGTTTCTTCTGATTTTGTTTTCACATTGATAATAGTAGATGTTGCAGTAGCTGTTATTCCAGCCTGGCCCTGAAGAATGCCTGTAAAATATTACCATAATGGCAGAAACATGTTGGCCTAGATCGTATATGCTTACTGTACAGTGATATTGTTACACTGTCATCACACTTCTTTTAACCTGACGTTCAGGGAGATACCAATAAACATATTTTCTACCCTGACCGCCATTTTAACCACTCACTTTCTTTCTTGAGCACTGCACCCTATCAGTACCACTCTCAGTGAGGACACATCTTCCTTCAGTACAGGATCAACTGGTACCAAGCTATTACTTGTGAGCTTGGCCACATGAGAACCTGCTGATAAGGTCCTAGATGACGATGTTCCGCCATATGGGTGGGCTGATAGGACTTCTTCATAGCTGATGGTCTTTCACCGTTAGTCGTGATAGTGGTGTGTGTCTTTCTCTTGTGGTTATTTCTTTTCTCCACTTTGACAGACCTTCAAGTTTTTTTGTTGTCATATGGTTCATTAGGGGTGTGAACTTGATAGGTCGGTAAAGATTGTCCCCTAGACCCTCCTTTAACAGTTATTTTCCCAGTCGTTGGAGCAGCCTTGGTTGCGGGTCTTTTTAATTTCTAGCTCCTCAAGATTGAGGTTAGCTTTACTGTCCGCTCACTTGGTTGATTCTTTTGGCCTCACTGGTCCCTCTGTGCGCAATGGCTGACTTTGGCGGGTTAGCATTCGATGATGAAGATCTTAATAACATCATAAACGACAATCCAAGCATTCTTGATGATTTACCCACGACATCCGCCACCACTCAGGATGACTGGGTCACCTTGTTAAATCTAAAAAAGAACCATTCCCGCATCTCTTTACATGGGGTGATAATGAATGAATACTTGCAGGGGAAGTGTGCACCATCGGGCCTGATTGTAACTAATGTACCCAGACTTTTCCTTACAGATAGAGAATTTCTACGTAATTGGTCACTGATAGCTTGGCGCTGCACGCGAGATTGGTTGATTTTAATAATAAAGACGGCCAAAAAAGCAGCTGACGCGGTGTTTATCGAGATACAAGTTCTTGAAGGCTAAATCAATGCCGCAATCAGACCCGTGATCTATAAAAAGAACATGGAAGAGACCAATAAAACTAATAAAGATTACAGAGATAACATCCTAATGAGCAAAATTGACAAATTCAAGAAGGATTTAGCACGGTTCTCTATGGAACAAGCCTATCCCTATACTAGTGACTCGTATGTGGCCCCAGATTACAACTCCAAGGGCAAAAGATACGGGTCTAATTATTCCTCTTCCGGCTCAGACACTGACTCTAGTGATTCAAACAACACAAACACAGGGACTCCTGGTAGAGGCAGAGGTAGAGGTAACCAAAGGAGATCTAACAGAGGGCGAGGGATGAATAATTTCTATTCAAATCCTGGTCAATGGTGGCCTCCAGCACCTTGGGGCTATCATCAACCACCAATGGGCCCACCTCCAATGGGCTATCAGATGCCCAATTTCCCGCCCCATCCACAATTCTATCAAGACCAGTCTTTTTTATGGCAAGGCCGAGGCAGAACTCGAGGGAAAAGGAGGGGACAACAGGGAGTACATTGGGCACCAGAAACCACTCCCGTACATGCAGAGACTCGACCAGGGCAACAATAGAGGAGCACATCGAGGACAGGGACAGCAACCTAGTGGTCAACCTGAGTACCCGTATACTCACAGCAAACGAGAAATCTGTCCTGGACAAAGGGCTAGGTTTCGTTCCAACGAACATTTGTGACCCCTTCATATTAAGACGTGAACTTGAGAACTTCTATAGGAAGATACGTCTCTATTTTTTCTTCAATACCAACCGAGAGGCAGTGGATACTGATGAACCAACAGACCGTAACACTGGTCTCAGACCCAAATCTACATACACACCTCTGAGTCATCAAGTTCCAGCACGAGTCATTGCTTTCGAACAAGCTGTAACTCATGACATCAAGAACCTAAGTCAATACAAGCACAATCCCTATCATAACGTCACAAGAGCTGAAAAAACTGCTCTAATGGATCTGGCTAAAGATACATCTCTGACAGTTAAACCCGCTGATAAGGGTGGGGCAATTGTGCTTATGGATACAGAGGTCTATCGAGCTGAGTGCTTGAGACAGCTTAATGACACTAGAGCTTATCGCCGCCTCACTGAAGACCCTACGACAAG
Organism: Lissotriton helveticus; assembly: GCF_964261635.1. Taxonomy (NCBI): domain Eukaryota; kingdom Metazoa; phylum Chordata; class Amphibia; order Caudata; family Salamandridae; genus Lissotriton; species Lissotriton helveticus. The sequence goes on along the minus strand of NC_136067.1, from coordinate 952,229,241 downwards.
AATTGCAAATGAGATCAAAAGTCTTATTGAAGAAGCATTAAGTGAAGGATGGATCACGCCGTTGGAAGCGAGATATTTGATCACTTCACATCCTGTTACTCCTTACTTCTACTGCTTACCCAAAATACATAAAGAAAAAAGGCCACCCCCAGGACGTCCTATTATATCGGGAATAGGCTCACTTCTGGAGCCTCTATCTACCTTTGTGGATTTCTTTCTAAAACCAATCGTATCGGAAACTCCAACATATCTCAAAGATACTAGTGACGTTTTGAGACTGTTGGCAGAAGTGGAATTCGACATCGGGACTGACCTCCTGGTCAGTTTCAATGTCGAGTCTTTATACACGTGCATCCCACAGCAAGAGACACTGGATTGCATTAGGAGTCTCCTTGAATCAAGGGAATTGAATACAATCACACCAGTGGGTTTCATCATGGAATGTGCCAGGTTGGCAATGATGGAAAACTTTTTCCAGTATGAGGATGAACTTTTTTTGCAGGTCTCTGGGACCTCTATGGGGAGCATGTTCGCCCCGAGCCTAGCCAATTTATACATGCATCAATTTGAACAGGATCACGTCCTTCACCACAGCAACCCTTTTTTCCACCAGGTGTTGCTGTGGAGAAGATATATTGATGACGTTTTAGTCATCTGGAGAGGCTCCACCGTGGACGCGGAATTGTTCCACACGTGGCTCAATTCACAAAATCAATATCTGAATTTCACTATGGAATCAAGCAACGAGAAACTTCCATTTCTAGATATTTTGATCCAGGTAGGAACAGGAGGCCTACAAAGTGAACTCTACCGGAAACCAATGTCACGCAACTCTTTGCTGTCCTATCACAGTTTCCACCCTTAGGCACTCCGAGACAACCTTCCAGTGGGCCAATTCTTGAGAGTCAGAAGGAACTGTTCCTCCAAGACCCTCTTTCAACAACATGCCAAAGATTTGACGACACAGTTAAGAGAACGACATTATCCGAACCATTTGGTGAGACGTGCCTGCAAAAGAGCTTCAAACAACAATCGGGAGGAGCTCATGGAACCCAAGATCAAACAAACATCCACAGATCGTATAACCATGGTACATACTTTCAATACTCGCTCCAATGATGTGAAGAAAATTATCCTCAGACACTGGAAAATACTGAATACAGCAATGGGTGCTATCCCACGTCCCTTATTTGCCTTCAAACGAGGCCCCAGCATCAGGGATAACTTGGTTCACACCAGGCCAAGGTACCATCCAAGAGAAGGCACAAATACCCTTTGGAATACCGAACCAGTACGTGGTCATTACCCGTGTGGAGGATGCGCTGTCTGTCCACAGACATGCAAAACCCTGCTAATAGATATAGGGACTGAAAGACCCTGGCGTCTGAATAACCATACCAACTGTAATTCAGACAAATTGATCTACATGATAACATGCCCTTGTAATCTAATATACATCGGACACACTACCAGGAAGATCAAGCTCCGCATAAGCGAGCACAAAAGCACCATTAGGTGCAATAAACAATCTACTCGCTTAACCAATCACTTTTTGGAGCTCAAACACAAAGCTGATGAAATGAAATGGGTTGTTTTGGAACGACCGTTTATTCCACCACATGTGACGGATGTGTCACGGTTTTTATTCATTAGAGAGCAACGTTGGATTTTCAAACTCAGGACGGATGTCCAGGGGTTGAACGACAATATACCTTGGGTGTCACTCTGAATAAAGTTTATTCCAGTCACATAGTTGGGAGAGCCCCCTTACTACTCACTTACTGTTGGTCATGTCCTGAGGTGTTGTGATGTACTACTTGACACGCATCTCTTCATACTCCTTGGTTTATTTGTGAACGTGATTCTTAATACATACTATACTCTGCATGAACTAGGTCTACATACACTGAGCAGGAACACACCCGTAGTCCTGAATCTGATACCACATAGCTCACTCCGGTATTGGTAAATCCTGTCTTCCAGTTTACTAATATGCACATATTACTTGGGTATTTAAGCAGGATACTCTACATAAGGGCAAGATCAAAAACACTTTTTTTGTTGTCCAAGGGAATTTTTGATAATTTTTGACAATGTTCACAACAAATGCTTAATGATTTAAACATATACTAATTGATTTTATAACTCTTCTCTATGGCAACTCCAGCAGTCTTTATGTAAGTCAGAATACATCAGCTCCTTTACTAGTGAAGCAGCGCTCATTCATACCGGAGGTTTCCAGCCATGAAGCCGAGTTTCCACCAGAAACTGTCTTTTACTCGGCGCAGGCGCAGTACACAGATTCCATGTGTTTGCCTAACGGAGGGATTGGTTCAGCGCATATACCTTGGTGTTTATAGGCCAGCGCCGTACTTTGCGCGCTGGTCTTTGCCTCGCCGATCCCTTCCTTTGCACGCATGCGCAAGGCTTAGCGTAGTGAGTGGTCTAACGCGCAGGTTCTCAATTGCCAGCGCTGCACTCTGAGCGCCAGTTCTCGCCGCACTGATGCTTGCCCATTTGCTCATGCGCGAGGTTGAGACATTATCCTCGCGTCAGGCGCTTCCCGCACATATATTTCTGGCAGCCGCACCTCCTAACTGCAGGTGAGGATGATTAATTGGCGTCATTGCCAATTGGCGTACGTATAAATACGCCTGACTTCCTGTCCGTTGGCACCTCCCCTTCGGTTCAGGTTCATTCCTGGAGGTACCGACGGACAGGTAAGGACACAAGAACCCAGGGACCTTTTTGCCTTCTAGCGTTTGTTTAGGCTCCTGAACGCCTTCCCAGACTTTGCACAAGCATTTTTATGTAGTCCAGCTCGCATGACTACCAGCTAAGATAGAAGGGCTCTAGGCACAGCCTGTTTTCTGTCATTTATTTAAAGTAGTCGACCTGTAGACTATAGAGACTTTTCTAACTCATTTTTGTCATGAATGCTGATAACTAATACACTGGATTTACTTATGAAGTATTATCAGCATATAAGTCCCAGTCGAATGCAGCCCTCTGAATGTAGGAATTCGCCTCGTGGGGACCTATGAGCCATAATTGAACAACCAAGTTTTTTTTAAATAAAAATACATATGGAGAGTCTGACAGCTATCATGTCCTGAACTTGTCCTTCTCCATATGTCCAATAGAGCGGGGCCTCTTTATCCGAGCCGTTGCCGGGTGAGGTGAGGCCTACTTCCCACACAAAGCTGGGTAAGTGTATAATAGTTTTATTATTTTTTTGTACACAGATTATCTGATTGTGACTTTATACTTTGCACAAGTTTCTACGTGGCGGGTATACATTTACCTGTCCTATGGATTAATTGAATACCACAAGAATTTGTTTCACATACCTGTTGATAAAGAGCCTTTTTTTGATTGTTACAAAATTGTACTTTTCCTCTTGATGTTCACAGGAAAAGGATTGCTCTGTACATGGTTAATTACAAGGATACGGTAGGGTGGTTGATCCAGCCACATGATTCTACTTACTTTAACCATGTCACACAGTTTCTTCTGATTTTGTTTTCACATTGATAATAGTAGATGTTGCAGTAGCTGTTATTCCAGCCTGGCCCTGAAGAATGCCTGTAAAATATTACCATAATGGCAGAAACATGTTGGCCTAGATCGTATATGCTTACTGTACAGTGATATTGTTACACTGTCATCACACTTCTTTTAACCTGACGTTCAGGGAGATACCAATAAACATATTTTCTACCCTGACCGCCATTTTAACCACTCACTTTCTTTCTTGAGCACTGCACCCTATCAGTACCACTCTCAGTGAGGACACATCTTCCTTCAGTACAGGATCAACTGGTACCAAGCTATTACTTGTGAGGTTGGCCACATGAGAACCTGCTGATAAGGTCCTAGATGACGATGTTCCGCCATATGGGTGGGCTGATAGGACTTCTTCATAGCTGATGGTCTTTCACTGTTAGTCGTGATAGTGGTGTGTGTCTTTCTCTTGTGGTTATTTCTTTTCTCCACTTTGACAGACCTTCAAGTTTTTTTGTTGTTGTCATATGGTTCATTAGGGGTGTGAACTTGATAGGTCGGTAAAGATTGTCCCCTAGACCCTCCTTTAACAGTTATTTTCCCCGACAGTTCGTCTTTACCGCATATTTCTTGTAGCATAGATTCGATATAGTCTTCTAGGCGTCCCAAATTTGTGGACTCCGGCAGACCTAGGACGCGTATGTTGTTTCGACCTGACCGCGCTTCGATGTCCTCATTCTTGGCCTGGATAACTGCCAGTTAGTGATATCCGACGCTTTCTCATTCACCTGTCGAAGCCCATCCTCCGTGTCACTGATGCGTTGTTCTGCTTCCCCGATCCGCACTGCATGTTTGTCCAACTTTGCTGAAAAATGATCCAATCTACCATTTAGTGCTTCAATCTTTCCATCTATGGCCTGGAGGCTTGCCTGCATTGCTGCTAGCGATTTCTCTAGCACTATGGGGGCGGTATCGCCGTCTCTGAATCAGTGTCCGATGTCACGCCCTGCCCAGGTTTGCTCCCCTTACGTAACTCGAAGGTGAGGTGGGGCTGATTCTTTTCCGGCTTCCCCATTGTGCCTTTTAGCCGTCTCTGTTCTCCTCATGCCGATGGTAATGTGGGGGCCCCCTAATTACCCCTTCCGTTAGCCTCTGTCTTTATTCCACCAAGACCCTCGGGTGGTGAGTCCCTTGTATGGTATATTATGCGAGATTAGCAGGTTTTTCAAAATGGCGCCGAACTCCCTGCCCTGGCGGGAATGCGTGGACTCGACAGATCTTTATAGTCCCCAGCCAGCAGTCTGTGTCATTGAGTGCATGTTTTGATTCCTCCGTGATGCATCGCAGTGTAACGTGCACCCCAATGTCTAGCTTGCCATCTGCTAGGTGCTTGCCTCTATGAATGCCTCTTTTCTCTTTCTCTAAATGTCAGACAATGGGGGGGGAGGGGAAATCGTTAGTCTGCAATTTGCCCCCACTTTTCGCAGCAGAAGTCCGTGCCGTTTGCCCCCTGTCCCCCCTACCTTCACTCTCCAGCCGGTTGCACCGAGTCAAGTGCCCCAGAGCCTCTCTCCCGTATGCAGCGGAAATAAGGCCTGGTGTAGATGCAGGCCTGATCTTCCTTCCAGTGGGTGTTTTGCCTCCAAGGGAACCAGCAGTTACCCGCGTTGTTGAGGGCTCTCGGTGTCGTCCGTTGTGCATGCGGGGCATATGGTAGAGACCAAACAGGGGAGGGGCGGCGCCCGACGTTCCGCTGCTCAGTCGCGCTCCGGCCTGTTCAGGTGCTACGCGCCGGGCGCTTGCGTGGTTTTGTCCGCCGGACCTCCCCTTCCACAGCTACGTCCCTCGGCAGTCACTCACGGCTGTCGGGCGTGCCTGTGTCTAAATCTACAGCGCGATTCTTCTCTAGTCGCCGCACTGACTTGTGGGCTTTCGTTCGATCTCGGTGCAGTCAGTGCCCTCCAAGCCTTCGGTCATGGTCACTAAGCCCCCCCCCCCCCTGCGCCACCATTATCTTCTGCCCTTAGACAGCCGCGTGGTGCTCCAGAAGTCCGCTCTCCCTACTCTTACTGGGTCGCAGCGGGTATCTTCGGAATCCGCCGAATCTCTGCAGTGCAGTCTCGGGGGGGGGGGGGGAATTAGTTGGTTAACAGGGTCGGGGACAGGATAATGATAGGATTTTCACCGATGGCTGGCAGAGCTGCACTACAGTGCGGCCATCTCGCCGAGCTCCAAGCCACGCCCCCTCAACGTTTTAATGTTAATAAAGCATATCCACCTTGATCAGTAATCGGTGTCAACAGTATTATAAATAGAGAATTTTAAAATGAACATTACATGTCTCTGTGTGCTTTTTATATACTTTAAATCCATAAAACGGCATTCATAAATATAACCCCCAAACATCACTACTTTCTATTCAAGTAAAATGCAATCATCAATTCAACCCACAGAGTGCTTAATTACATGTATTTCCCTTATACCCCTTCGGGCCACATTAAATGCAGTCAGAGAGCCATCAATGGGGAAGCATAGCATTCCCAGCGGTAGAGCAAATGTTTCAGCCTTGGAACTGCTTCAAAAAATTGAGTAAAAATCCCAAAGGGTCATTGTTTTCTGGACACTGTGAAAGGTTGGGGCAGTGGTCCAAACATTACTCCTGGTGGGTGGCAGCTGTATTTCCTACAGCCCTCTGCAAAACATTTCAAGTTCAATGGTGGTGCCCCAGTTGTCCAGGGGCCACTACATGGAAATGAAAACATGCCAATTCAAAAGCCCTGCAGGGCATTATGGAATGCTCCAGCCAGGAGCAGTGAATGTTTTAATATTGGCTCTCCGGCTCTTTACGTAAGAACAGTGCTGCTTTGAGCATCCCCACACCACAGTTTCCTTTCTTGCAGGGGAGTACCCTTTCCCCAGGACACCACCAAGATAAGTGACATGCAAGAGGGTGGCAGAGGGAGCCCAAGGCCCCTGAAACCCCAGTTGACTCGCTCTTTTTCCTCGGCCAGCACAGAAGCTAGCCTTTCCTCCTCCTCCCGCCTCCTCAACTCGCGGCTGGGAGGCAGTCTATTGTGGGTACTCTACCCCCCACACAGGGGAGGAGGAGACCTTCTGTGGCCATTCTGGTGCTCGGGTCCCGTGGTTAGGTTCTTGGGAGTCCTGTATGGGCTTTGGTCAGTCCCCGGCCAGATAAAATGGGAAGGGAGCTCCATGCATGCCACCTGTATGAGGTAAATAAATAAATAAATCCTGTGTCATTCCCTTGGCCCTGGCACACCCCAAGGGTATTTTTAGGAAAGGTGGTGGAGCACTCCGTTGCTTGTAAGGGGGTCAAAGGTCACCAATCTTGAAAATACCATAACTCTGGCCCCATTGGGCCTATTTGGATCCTGAGAACATTCTGCTCCTGGTGGCAAGCTTAAGCCATCAAGAGCAGACCTCTTCACCTCCAAAGTGGTATGAGCTACAAAAAAACAGGTTTCACTGGCTTCCTGCATCAGCTTTCCTCCTGGTCTTTGTCTCTGGGTGCAGAAGTCCAGGACTTTCCTCCAACTTGTCCTCAGAAGGTCTAAGGGGGCCATGCACACTAGCCCTTGGAGAGATTCCCTGGTCCTGAAATCAACCGGGGCAGAGTCCAGTCCTTTTTGGGCATCGGGGTCTCTTCTTCACACGAATGTCACAGTCCCATGGTCCAGCAGGAGAAGGACAAACTAAGAGAGAGTCTCCCCCTTGTGCAAATGTTTTTAAAGGGGGTGGAAGGTTTTAGAAGATAGCCTCCCGTGGCCAATCCTCGGTTGCAACATTACCTCTCCACCTGCCCTAACTCTTCTGCGCAGCATACTTGACATTTCAAAATGGCATCATCCTGGAGTTATTGATCACTTCTGCTCCTGGGATCTCAGCTCTACCCCTCACAGAAAATCACTGCTAGGGCCTTTCCTTCTAATACTTGAAGGCGGTACCCACTCCTGTGTTTGCTCCAGAGGTCTGGGCTCCCTCCTTTGTACAATGGGTTTGGGCTACCCCATCCCTAGTACTGTGTGACAGCTAATTGTGAGATGCAGATCCTTTATACCCACCCCTTTCCTTCTCAGGAACTGAGTGACGCCCTGTTAATTGCTCTCTTTGTGTGGCAGCCTTTGTTCCTCCTGCTGGAAAGTAATAGTATTATCTTGGCCCAGCATGGTGAGATGATCCTGAGCTGAGCTAGAGAAATATGGTATTCTGGATAACCCATGCATTGTTCAGATATGTTCTTGGAACTCATATATTTGATTTTCTTGTATATTTTCCACCTAATTTTGGAATGTCACTGGACTCTGTAAGCCAAAAGAAAGCAGAACTGCAGTCTTCTCCCATATGTAAAATGAAGTATAATTCCAGACAAGACAGTAAGCCCTACCGTTACACGGCCTGCCCCAGGTCAATATCTATTCCTGAATAGTTCCCTCTGCACACGTGTTCACATGTAACCATCAGAGTGCCCCTTACCCTTGCTGCATTGAAGCATCCTAATCTTAAAAGGCAAACACAGGTGGTAAACTTGTGCAGTCCATGTGCAATGTGATTACGGTGGGTGAGAGATGTAGTCAGACTCATCCACATCAAAATATTCCAACCCACATGATCCAAAAAGCAAAAAATCTGGGCGTACTGAATGGGCAGTACTCAATTGCAACACCTTTTTCTCTATTTTCTCTTCTATCATCTCTGTACTTCTCAATATTTTTTTTTTCTCTAGCCCTCATATCCATAGATCATGTTAGGCAAATGAAACCTTCACTTGGCTGTATGTGGCCATTAGCTGCACCTCCCAGCTTTCTTTGACCATTGTGCTTTTAGCTGTTCTTTATTCTTGGGGGCCAACTGTAACTGAAGATATTCCCTATGACCATTGAACAAAGAAGTGAGTGCAATGAGGCCATCATATCCGTGCTGCCTGTAATTAATTCTTGTTGGACAGGCAATCACGCTGCAATAATTTGGTGGGTTCTAACTGCTTTAGGGTAGATTACATGCCCAAACTTCTTTATCAGTGTGTTGGATTTCAACGACTCATCCACAGTACTTGAACACAAAATGTTCCTGGTAAAAATACCAGAAACTTTTTCTTTTCCTAAATGAAATTCGGGTGCAAGGGAAATGCTTTCCATGAGTCCTGAGTTTGATTTATCTTATCTGAAAGAGACCGTGGTTATAGAGTCCTTATCTTAGAATTACCCCAGGCATCAGACTGGATCCGGAGAAATTTTTTCGTAGCAGTACCCCTGCGTGCCGGTAGGTGGACTCCGCATTCTTCGTCGGAATTGTGGTCGTTGGGATGACGTCAGGGTGCCTATTTAGATGCCCCACCTGCGTACTGACATCAGTTCTTTCTTTTTCTGTGCCAGCCAGAGCAGATCCGGAGAGAACGTGCCCCTTAGTCATTTTTTGACTAACCCTTTTTCGACTATTGTCGACATCTTTTCTGAGTTTTTGACTCCTGGTGCAGGAGGGATCTCCTATTGTCATACTGGCTCCAAGTCCTGTGACTCCTGTCACAAGTTGATGTCGGTCACTGATCTTCATCTTGTGTGTCTTTGATGCCTGGAGCGCGACCCTGATCCAAATTCATGCTCTGACTGCCGTGCCATGAACACAAAGTCTTTGCGGGAGCGGCCCCAAAAGCTTTTGGAAGCCCGGTAGTCCGCTCCATGCTGTTTGAGGTCCTGGTCGAGAGGAAGGTCGCCGGACCAGTCACGGAGTCATCACAATTCCTCCTTAAAGTATTCGCACTCCTCTGGAAAGTTAAAGTAAAAGAAGAAGGCGAAGAAGCACCAGTCTCACCACCGATTTGGACCCAGTAACAGACCGACATCGTCCAACGTCGGTACCGGTGCCAGAGGGTACTTTTGTACCACTGTTTATCCCTGGCATTCCCTATTGCCCTGAGTGGCAGCCAGAGGAAAGTGAGGAGAACTGGGAGGGGTCTTTTGACCCTCTAGCAGACCAACTTGAAGAGCTGGGCTAGCGAGAGGAGTTGGGTGATGCCAGTAGTCTGGACACCCCCCCAGATCTTGGTATGCTTTCTCCCCCTACTGTGGCTACGGAGGAGGGAGCTTCCTACTTTGTGGTGTTGCGTAGGGCGGCTGAAGCCTTGGGCCTTGAGCTTCCTATGTTGGCTGTCCGGACTGACCTTCTGACTGTGGTGCTTCAACCGGCAGCAGACTCTTCGGAGCCCCTGCTGCCTTTTAATGAGGCTCCCACTGACATCCTTCTGGGCACTTGGTCCAAGCCCAGAACAGGGGTCCTGTGTGCAGGATGATTGCTAGAAGCCACCGCCTGGCCCCGGGTGACCCACTTTTCCTCTACCAACATCCTACCCCTGATAGCTTGGTGGTCTAAGCCTCATTCTCTAAAGGTGCATTCCCACTGCTCCACCAGATAGGGAATCTAAGAAGCTGGACCATCTTGGGAATAAGATGTTTTCTTCTGCCAGATTAGAACTGCAGTTGGTGAACACCGCATGTGTCTGGGCTAGTATACATACTGTGTGGGATACGGTTGTGCAAGTGCTGCCACAGTGCCCAGAGGAGGTCCAAGCCGAGCTCACCCACACTGTTGCCAAGGGTCGAGACGCAGCTAAGTTCACCATCCGGGGTGGGCTGGATACTGCTGACTCGCTGGGTAGAACGGTTTCCACGTCGGTAGCCCAGAGGCGCTACGCCTGCTGAGAACGTCTGGCTTCTCTGGGGATGTCCAATCCACCCTTTTAGACATGCCCTTTGATGGCCGTCGCCTGTTTGGTGACAAGGCTGACAACACACTTGAGGGCTTCAAAGACTCTAGGGCCACAACCAGATCCTTGGTCCTCGCAGCAACTTCTCGCCCTGTGTAGTCTGCCTTTTGTCCCTTTCGTGACTATGGAAGGGGAGCCCCAACACGTTCCGCCCAGAGCCACAGGACTGCACAAGCTACGCAGCCTTCCGCCATCAACATTACGTTGGACAGGAGGGTTTTGCAGATAGTCCGAAGGGGCTACTCCCTCCCCTTTGAGACTACAGCTTCTGCCATGCCACCAATGCTCCATCACATGTCGAAGGATCATGTGGCCCTTCTCCGCCAGGAAGTTACGGCTCTCTTGGCCAAGGGAGCTATCAAATGAGTCCCTGTGCTAGAAGTAGGTTTTGGTTGCTACTCTCACTACTTCCTGGGACCCAAGAAGGACAAAGGCCTGCATCCTATCTTAGACCTCTGGGAGGTCAACAGTTTCCTCCGGAAACAGAAGTCCAAAATGTTAACTTTGGCTCAGGTTCTGTCTGCCCTCGACCCTGGAGACTGGATGGTAGCGTTTGACTTCCAGGACTCTTATTTTCACAACCCCGTCTTGCCTGCCCGACGGTGTTACCTGCGATTCACGGTAGGCCACTAGCATTTTCAGTTTACCATGCTCTCCCTTGGCCTTACCACTGCCCCTCAGGTGTTCAAGAAAGTGATGGCGGTGGTTGCAGCTCATCTTCGCAGATCACGGGTTCCAGTCTTCCCCTATATTGACGATTGGCTGTTAAAGGCAGGCTCTCCCAGGCTGTTGTCTCCCACCTCCAGACTACGGCGGACCTCCTACATTCGCTGGGGTTCAATAGCAACGTGCCGAAGTTGCACCTGATTCCCTCTCAGAAGCTCCTTTTCATCGGAGCAATTCTGGATGCAGCACAGTTTCAGGCTTATCTTCCAGAGCAGTGAGTCCGGGGTATTCAGGCCATGATACTGATGTTTCGGCCTCTATCCAGGATTTCGGTGAGAATGACTCTGAGGTTGCTGGGCCTCACAGCCTCCTGCATCCTGCTGGTGGATCATGCCACATGGCATATGCGGGCTTTGCAGTGGGACCTGAAGTTCCAGTGGGCACTGCATCAGGGGAATCTTTCCGATGTCTTCCAGATCTCGGAGGGGACTGCGAGTCTTGCAGTGGTGGCTAACAAACCACGATTGGGTCAACGGCAGATCCCTCTCCCTTCCCCAACCAGCGTTGACAGTGGTGACAGATGCGCTACTCCTGGGATGGGGCGGCCATATGGGAGAGGCGGAGATCAGGGGTCTCTGGTCGCAAGCGGAGTCTGGGCTCCACATCAACCGTATGTAGCTTCGGGCGATCCGTCTTGCACTGAAGGCATTCCTACCTTCTGTCAGAGGAAGAGTAGTGCAGGTGTTCACGGGCAATACCACCGCCATGTGGTACTGCAACAAACAGGGCAGGGTGGGGTCGTGACCCTATGTCAAGAGGCTCTCCGCCTTTGGACATGGCTGGAACATCAGGGCATATCCCTGGTGGTTCAACACCTGGCGGGTTCCCTGAATGCCAGGGCGAACAAACTAATCCTCTGGTGCATGATGGATCACGAATGGCGTGTTCACTCGGAGGCGGTGCGAGGTCTCTTTCAGCAGTGGGGAGAGCCTTGGTTAGATCTATTCGCCCAAGAAGGGAACGCTCAATGTCCATAGTCCACTGACTCATTGTCAGTTAAATTGCTCCCCCTCCCTCGCAGCACCACCATTAAGTGAGGCCTGCCCCTGCACTTGCACTCTCGTGGGTGCTGGTGTTTGAGGCCCTCCACACGCAGGATCACCTGCGCCTCATCTCTGGTGGTCCAGTGCCCCCCTGTTCTTCTTTGCCTCGCTTCGCTCTCCTTTCTGTTTTTTTCACTCGTTTTTGCTTCGCCCTTTGTCTTTTTCTGTTCTGCACTTTCTCTGCCTTCTGTCATTTTTCCTATAGCCTACTGCTTTAGGCACATTAAATTAACAAACTACCTGTCTCCTGCAAACAAAATAACCATCTCTGGAACAGATGATTACTTCATCAGGCTACAGGCCAGTGTAGGCATGAGCAATATCAGTCAAATGTTAGTTGTACCTGACTTGTGATGACTGGCCCAGCAAAATAGGCAAATCAAATCACTATGCCATATCTTGGAATCTGGAGTTTCCTGATTGGACATTGCTTCTGAATGGCTCGTAGGTTTACATAGTGACTTACATAGTGACAATCCCATATATATAAGAAATAGAAAAGGTCATGAAAGTTGCTGGCCTAACAACATGACTGACAGTCCCCTACAGTTGGCAATCTTTTCACTTTGCAAACTCTTAATGTCCATACTATGCCCTTTGGATTATTGGCCTCTCACCTGTAACTTTGAACTAGTGTTAGTACCATCTTTCACATTTGCTCCTCACACGCAACACTGTGGCATCCCTCAAGAGTCCATCATATCCCCTCTATTATTTAACATCTATCTAACCGCCTTACCAAACCTGATTTAATAATTCAACCTCATCTGCAGATGACACCCAAATCATTTTAAAAATAGATATTCTGGGAGACCTATGCAATTTAAAACTTGATGACTGCCTTTGGGCCATAAACACATGGCTAACCATCTGAAACTAAATACAGCAGAGACAGAGATAATGAACTTAGGACAATGGCAAAACTACCAGCCTACCACCATAAAGCATAATGAACATGAATCCACTGTTATAATATCGGCAAGGTATGCTCACACACGTAATCTCCAAGCCTGGGTATGCCAACAGCGTATACCTTGGCACATCTGCATTCATCAAAAGCAAAATACAATTCATCTAAAATACTGCTGCAAGACTTCTTCTCTGCCTTCACCCAAGAGAACACAACTCCAGTCTTACAATCACTCCACTTGCTACCGATGTTTGGAAGGACAATGTTCAAGGCACTTTGCATTGTTCACAAAGCCTACAGGGAAAAGGGACGCTACATATACTATACCTGAATAATAGTACAAGCAGAACAGGACAATGCGCTCCAATCTTGCACCATTTATCATCATTCCACCTTACCATAAGACATCCGTAGGAAGCACTACTTTCTCAGCACAAGCCGCCAAGTTCTGGAACTCACTACCAGCCAACATTCCAAGCATCCTCCAGAAAGATATATACTTCAGAAGATAGTTGAAAATATGGCTATTTTCAAGACAACTACACCACTATACATTTCGGCAAAAGAACCCTGAAAGGCAGTCACAACCTCAAGCTTAATCCTCAGCTTGCAATCCACTAATTTGGAATAACCCAACCAGAACTACTTGGGATAGGCAGGTAAGTTAAGGATAATTATGTAATTTCATGTCCAAACACATTAAGATCTCCGCGAAGAGTGCCTTCCTCAATCTGAAACGTCTCAACAAAATTAAGCCCTTCATCCCGCCCAAGGACCTCAAACAAGCCACCCAATCACTGGTGTTATCGAGACTTGACAATGGGAATGCAGTCCTCACCGGTACAGCTCGTTCCCACCTATCGCCACTCAAAACAACTCTCAATGCTGCTGCCAGAATGGTCACCGGAGTCAAGAAATATGACCACTTATCTCCTGCACTCAGAGAACTAAATTGGCTCCCAGTCGAAATGTGTGCCAGCTTTAAAACTGCCTGCCTCACGCACAAAGCCCTGCACACAGGGAAACCGGAATACCTGGCCTCCAAACTCAAGAAAGCCGACCAAACAAGAAACCTCAGGAGCTCCAACACCCTCTTACTCATCCCTTTGAAAACGCGCAAAAAAAAAAACGCTGCACGATCCTTCGCTGGAAAAGCACCCACAATCTGGAACTCCATCCCTGCCGATATCAGGACCATCCCTTCCTTTATAAAATTCAAAAGACTCCTAAAAGACCTCTACCTCAACCGTGCCTTCCGGGACTGAGAACCTCTGCCGAAACATACAAGCCTGCACTCTGCAGCCACCTGACAATGTTCCAACACAACCTACCTCTTCCTGCACTTTACAGCCCCTTGTCAATGTCCCACCACTATCTACCTCATCCTCGCTCCCCTACCCCCTCCTCGTTCCCTCCCCCTGGAAGGAGGTTTAGCACAAGACTCTGTGCACGCATCGAGGCTGTCTCAGGACCTCGCAACCTCCACGACGCACAGCACAATGGACCTTTCGAACATTTACGCTTACCTTTGTCTCTTTTATGTGATTTCTCCCCTATTGGGGACCGGACACTATATGGGTCTGGCAAGCACTATATAAAACCTCTTAAATAAAAACAAATAAATAAAGGTATAATGATTCTGTCCCACACTAATCCCACACTAATATGGATACTGTAACACAGCAGTTGGCAGCCAACTGTAACTTACACCTCTTACAATCACATAATGCATACCTGCTACAACTGTTGTTTTTCACCAGTACTGTGCAGACAATAAACCAGCCATAACTAAAGAGGTATGGAATACCTGAAGAGAACTGTCCCACACTGGGGGCAATTAAATGACATTAATTTCTTCCACAATATTACAGTATTGGTTCTACTTTACATCTCACACTGTCACTCAGATATAGGATAGTAACAATGCACAGCCCTGCAGATCGCTCCTCTTTTCTCCCCTTACAACCATGCCAACTCAGATCCATCACTACACACAACATTTCTGATTGGACACCCCAACTAGCTAAGCAGACTTTAGTTATATGAAATATCATAAAGGATTTGGAGAGCTGTTCAAAGCTGCGAGCGTACTGAAAAACCCTAAACTACACTTCTATATATCTCACACCACATCCTTTACCACACTGCTATGCACTGTGTACCATAACTTGATGATGCATTGTCGCAGGGATTCTGCTCTTACACAGAACTGAATAAACGCAACAACACAATGCCTGCGCCCCTCTTATTTAGTAAAACATGATCATTTAAATATAGACCACACCAATAATTATTTTTGGTCGATCCGGTACCTCAATTTGTACCCTTTACTTTTTATTTTTGAAAGAATTTCTTACGTGTATTCAAGCACAGATAAACAGATACACTGACGCATTGATGTGTCTTAGTTTGAAAAAGACTGTCACCGTGCTCATGTTTCAACCCTGGGAGACAAGCTAAATAAATAGGAGTATTTACGTTGAAACAGGGAGCTGACAGGAATTTGTCCCAGGCCCTTGTACTTTTAGACCTCTCTGCCGCTTTCGACACGGTCGACCATGGTATCTTGGTCGACCGTGTCAGAAATGCTGGCATCTCCGGCCTGGCCCTGTCATGGGTGGTATCTTTTCTTTACTCTCGTTTTCAATCGGTCCGGCTTTCTTCCTTCTCTGCCCCTCTATCTTCTCTTTCTTGTGGTGTCCCCCAGGGTTCTGCTCTGTCCCCGCTTTTGTTTAATCTTTACATGCAGCCCCTTCTTGTTTCCCTTCGTCGGTTTTCACTCACTGCTTTTAACTACGCAGATGATCTGCAGCTTATTTTCCCTCTCAATTCTTCTCCTTCCTCCTGTTCTAACTTTCAAAATGCCATGCTCTTCATCTATGAGTGGATGAACCTCAGTCAACTCAAGCTCAACCCCAGTAAAACGGAGCTTGTAGTGACTGGGGGTTCGCTTACTCCCGGGTCTCCCAACTTCTGGCCTGCAGCTTTGGGTTCCCCTCCTTGCCCTGTGAATACCGTGAAGAGCCTGGGGGTCACTATTTCTAGTGACCTCTCAATGCGGCCTCACATTAACACCGTCACTTCGGCTTGCTTTTTCCACCTCCGCCGAATCGGGAAGATTCGCAGGTTTCTATCTCAAGAGGCCCTTATTCTTGTAATCCTCGCCCTTATCACCTCCCGTCTAGATTATGCCAACTGCCTATACGTGGGGGTTCCTGCCTGCCATCTTTCCCGACTCCAACTGGTTCAGAACCAGGCAGCCAGATTAATATTTCGGCAGCCCAAACATCAGCATGTCACCCCTCTGCTGAAAACTCTACACTGGCTCCCCGTTGCACAGCGGTGTGTTTTTAAAATGGCCTGCACTATTTTCAAATCTTTGTTTCTATGTGCTCCTGCTTTTATTTCTTCTTGTTTGCACGCCTATATCCCTTCCCGTCACCTCAGATCCTCGGCTCATAACCTCTTGATCACCCCCAGGTTCAACCGCAAGAAACATGGAGGAGCCTGTTTCTCCTTCCTTGCCCCTGCCACCTGGAACTCCCTCCCTCTTGCCATTCGTCTGTCTAACGACTATCGCTGCTTCCGTAATTCCCTGAAAACTTACCTGTTTCGTCTGGCGCACGGCTAGCGGCCCTGCCCTCGTTTGTTCTTCTCCCACCTGGTCTAGAGCGCCAAGAAACCAATTGGTGTATGTGCGCGGTACCAAATCCTTTTTAATAATAATAATAATAATAATTTACTCAGCCAGGACTTTGCCCTTAGCTAAACACGGGTGAATCTTCGCATTTCAGAATAGTGTTTTAAAAAGGTTACAAAGTAAGGTTCATTATTTTGTATTACAGGAAGACATTTTAATTAGGGGTTTTCCTCTCTCGCATATTCTTGGTTCTGTTGCTAAATAAAAATTGTCCTTTTTAGAAAGAAAAAATGTGGCGCCAAATTTTGTCATGTTTTAAGTTAGGTTTCTGTGCTTAGGCTTATAAATGAATGCGTTTAAAATGATAGGCAAGGGTTGCAGCTTGCTTTTATATGTGAAATTAGCAAAAAATATTGGGTTTATTAAAAATAATTATTAATTATAAAAAAATAATTATTAAAAATAAGTGCTACAAAATTCATTTTTTACTATTCATGAAGCTTAATACTCCTACTATCACCCCCTAGCTTTAAAATTTAATTTCAGTTGTGTTGCACTGCATAATGAGGACTTTAGCATATAGAATTTCACTTAGCGCAGGCGTAAAAAAACTCATTTTTCTACATGATATATGTCTAATGTCCAATGTCTGCAATTTGTAAAGAACATTCTGAGGATGATTAATATGTAACATTATTATAGGATATTTATTTTTAAGTGCCCCAAATATCAAAGTCGAATTTGGGTATTTTTGCCATTTAAAATAGCTTTAAAGTGCCTTAGGCTTCAGTAAATGCAAACATTTAGGTATAATACAAATTTGCAGGTTGTTCCCATTTGGGGTTTGCTTTAAATGGCTCAGTGAGCCAATGTGCTCGGTGCAGAGCATCCATTTAAGGTTGATGAAATGAGTACCATTGCATAGGGTTGTAACAAGCACTTGCTCTAAAAGCTGGTATGTTGTTGTGTTGAGTTCAGTGAATTATTCACAGTAAATGTTGTTTAATAATATGAGAATAGAGATCATTTATTTAGCCCTTAAAAAGGAGAAATACATTTTCAAAATAGAGTGAATTGTTGCAGGTTAGGAGGAATTAGGAAGGCCTTTTGTCTTTGACAGCCTAGGAGACCTGCAGAGACTGGCTCAAGTCGCGCTGAGGTGTTATCTTTAGTTTCCTTGTAAACAATGGAGGGAGGCTGCCATGTCGACATCTGTGACCTCGTAAATTAGGGCCTTGTCTCTGTGAAGTGTAGAATGACCTTGCTAAACGGGCCTCTAAAAGGAAGGGTTTCTGGTTTCTCCGTAAGAACATCAATAAAATTAAAGAACTTAACCAAAGGGAAAATATATATAACAAAAAAAAGGTTTGTTTTCTTTGAAAGTCCCAACATAATGCTAAATGCTCTGCAGAAATGGTACATTTGTATCTCTGCAAAAAAAATAATGTCCGCTGGTTGCTTTTATTTGACAGAAAATGAGGTATTGCATTAAGTCTTACGCAGAAAATAAAAGGAAGCTCTTTATTAAAATTTTGAAGGCTACATGCCTAACTGAGAACGATTTGCCAATTAAGAATTATTTTTCACAAGTGGAAATTGTGGCACGAGGCTGATGGAGTGTCAGTAAAACAATTTTACTTTTAGAAAAGTTAAAATGATTTAATGTTGCAAGCTGACTGACAAGATGGTAACAGTTAAGTAATGGAAATTTATTTTTGTGTCTGTTAATGTGTATCATGTTTTGTCTTCTGATTACAAGTTATATAGGATATTTGTTTGTTATGAGAAATGTCTCTCTTTTGTGTGTTGTGTATTTTTTTTTTGCTTCTGCCCACAGATCATTCATGGATTGTTCTGGGTGATTTTAAGGCTGACAAGACACGTGAGTTTGGTTGGTTGGAAAGAGATGTGTTTTTGCGTAACTCCTTTGGAAAGGAATGTTCAGGTGGTTTTCATGTTTGTGTATTTGGTTCTATCATGAATTGTTCTTGATGGTCCTGTATGTCAGAAGTGACACAGTAGATTGTATTGCCAGCCGATCACGACTGACTAGTGATCAGCTGTCAAAAGGAGGGTAAGGAAAGTAAAAGTAAGTGTGAGGAAAGTAAGAGAAAGTGTGTAAAAGAAAGTGTAATTTTGATTTTAAACCTGACAAATTAAGAAGGCCTGAATAGTGGGTTTTGGGCTGCAGGTTCACAGTGCATAAAGTACAGGACTTGAAGTGTGTGCGTCACCGCTCATTCACATATGCTATTGTTTTGTCTATGGTTTTTTTGTGCTTGATATACAGCAAGTATATCTGATGGCTTGTTTGTCTATGTTTTTTTTGTACTTGATATACAGCAAGTATATCTGATGGCTTGACATGTGCGTTTTGTACTTTTTTTTGCATGTTTTTTTGTTTTACGTTGCTGCTCTTGATACTATTACAAGTTTACCTGTGTTGTGAAGGGATATACATGACGATGTGTAGCCTGCAAACAGTTGGGTAGGTTTGTTTTGACACTAAATTTCACAGATAGACAGACAACACTTCATCGGTGTATGTCAAATTTGGCTATAATGATATTTGAAGAAAAATAAAAAAAGAGATATACAGGATCAATGTATGTTACCTACAGTTAGTCACGCTACTGCCCCCCCCCTTCCCTTAAGGAACAGGCAGCCCTAAATTTATGTATCCTGATTGGACGCAAGGATAAATTATAGATTTGTGACTCTTGTACATGGTGACCTAATTTCTATATTACATTAGTCAGTTTTGTTCTGCTTCCTAAGTAGTGTATGTCTTTGTACCATAAAGGAAACAAGGTTTCATTTTTCCCTGAAGAAGGAACTGGAACATTAGCTGAGATTACCGTATGTGGTTTAGCGGCCAGCGGTAGAGCTAACATTTCTGAACTATTTTAGATTTTTGTTCACCCAAGTAATTTCTTGTTCCTCCTATAGATTTTTCTTTTGTTACTTCTCCCCTGACCGATGTCGCATCGTGCCTAGCTATTGGGGATTTTAGCTGTGACCTAGTCCCATTTCTCTTTTCCATATTCCTTTCACCAGTTAGCCTTCTTTTATTATTATTATTGTATTAGGTTCACACTTCCAGATTGCAGTAATGTACTAGGAACCCCTATATTATGTATAATTCCCTTTTGTATGACTAGACTGGTTTTTAAGAATTTTCTTTAGGCCTACCTCGAAGTTTTCCAGTCTGACCGTCATGGTAGTGATGGATTGGTTGACTGACTCAACGATATTATAAGACAAGTTTCCACATTTTGATCATTAGTCTGTGTATTGCATAGTGCACGTGATGCACAGTTATTAAAAGGGAGGTATCTACATGTCCCTGATAATCTGTATTATGCAATTTCTCTTTTGAAATGTTTTAGATAAGGAATTTAGGAACACCTATATGTAATTATTGAGAGAAAAAATGTGTTTACCCCATTAGACGATGCCACTATGTGTGAAGACATCCATTTAGATAGAATTCTCATGTAGTTATCTACCCTTAGATGGTAGAGGATATGCTCTAACACGGAAACGCTATTGAAGAGGCTAGAGGCACTGTTTTTCCTACTGCCTTTATCTTTGTATTGCCTTTGAGAATGACAGTATACTCTAGACTAGAATTGTCCCATGGCATATGACCACTCCTTTGAAGATTGCAGGCCACCTGCTTCCAGTCCCCTTGTTATACAATGAACTGTTTAAAGCATCACACTTGCTCCATCAGATGGCATTGGACATCACAGAACAAGAATTTCAGTGCAAAGAGCGAAAGAGAAGGATTCCTGTTGTTTTAAGGCTTCAGTTTTCCACCTGTCATGTGCTGGTAACCTCTGACAGTGTGCAGTCCCTTGAGCCCCTTGGCCTGAGTTTTGGCCACACACACCCCCCTTTTCCTTTGCTCCAACGGAAGTGCAGTGCACCGGAGGATCCAAGATTGCAAAAACCACTACATTATGGTGCCCATGAAAGAGCAGCCTGAGCGTTCTCTGACACTGAGTAATGAGTGTTGGAGCCTGAGAATGTAGACCGGGATCTGCACGAGATGATCTGTGCCCATGGTCAATGAAGAGCACATTATCTGTAGTGCCTGCCGCAGAGGAGAGATATTGGTGCACTGCATTGAGACATTGAGACTGTTGAATGAGCTGTGAGTGTTTGCCAGGAGGGCACTCCAACGGATACTGATAAGTACTATTCTCATGGAAGGCCTGAATCAAGAGGCCCAAATAATGGAAGAAAACAACAGGAGCACATTTCATGGACAATAGAAGTCTGCCAGAGAGGCTTGGAACAGACTCTGGGCATGGTTGTGGTTTTACAAGTGGTTTCCGTGCGATTGCTTAAAATGGGTGTTAGCAGACTGATTCTTGTTGTTTTGCTGGCATTGTTTTAAAGTAGTATTCTTTTTAGTAAAAGCAGAATAAAGTCCATTCTCTGTGGAAGAGTATCCCTTTTCATCTGAGAGCATTGATAAGGATCGCCACTGTTTCACCTGAGTATATAATAAGTTTCTGAAATACATAGGAGCTCTAAAAACGTTATTAGATAATTTTAGGATTTGCGTTTGCTTAGTGTTGTGAAAATGATAATGCTGTTTGTAATAGTGGGCATTATTTTCTTCTGCTATCTAAGGGGTCGATTAGGATGGCGGACGGAAATGGGTTCAGTCCGCCAAGGACGCGGCCAAGATACTCCCGACCGCTCCGCAGAGAAACCGCCGTTGCGATTAGGATAATATTGCCATGAAACTCTGTCCGCCGCGGACGAACATGACCGCGGGAACAGGCACAGCCACCGCAATACCTGCGGATGCTCCGTTCCCCCGATTAGGATGACGCCGCCAGTCCCACGGAACTCACCTCCATCCACGACCGCTGCGGAAACAATGCAACGAGAATTCCAGCATCCCAGCGGAAGGACAACACGAACACCATCCCTACCGTCAAACCAATTTACAAATGGCTGACGGAAGTAAATACAAAACACACTACACAGGACACCCACCCACCTGAAACACCCACACCAATCACAAGCCACAATGACATCCCCCCAAGCACCTACTAATCCACACTAGTCAACACACCCACCTAGCACCTGACTGCCAACAACCATTGGGACACAACCACGACACAGACTATAAAATTACTCCCACCCACTACCACAATCCTTTGCATCACAGCATAGCTGGTAGCAAGAGGCCCCAGACGACGGACAGCACAGACAAATTGCACACATACAACCACCACCCAAACACACCCGCCCCACAAACACCCACTACACCATTCCTACACACCACACACCTGCACCTCCCAAATCAATCAACCCACACCTTGAGCACCACACACCATGGCACCCAAGAAAAACACGAAATTCACGGAGACAGAGTTGAAGGTCATGGTGGATGAAATCATCCGTGTTGAACCCCACTTATTCGGGACACTAGTCCAGCAGACCACCGTGGCCAACAAAAATCACATGTGGGACAGGATAGTAACTCGGGTGAATGCGTCAGGGACCGTGCCAAGGACAAAGCACGAGATCCAGAGGCGGTGGCATGACCTAAAAACCAGGGTCAAAGGCATCCGTGCTAAAAACCATCTGCGAGCACATCACACTGGCGGCGGCACACCCCCGGAGCCCATACCCTATACTGATTGGGAGGAAAAGGTGCTGGGCATACTGCACCCAGAGAGCCTGGAAGGAATTGAGGAAGGAGAAGAGGCTGGTAAGTACAAACCAAGCACCACGAACACATAGACATGGCCTGCCTCACACAACTGAGAAGAAAAAGCTCCCAGGCTCTAACCCATGCATGTGGGCTACATACTCACCAAAATGTAAACGACTCCCAACAGGCCCCCATGTCCACAGGGAGGGTGGTGGTGTGTGGGGTGTGTGAGAGAGGTCACAACTACAACTCCCAACAGGCCCCCATGTCCACAGGGAGGGTGGTGGAGGGTGGGGTGTGTGAGAGAGGATAGTACTACAACTCCCAACAGGCCCCCATGTCTACAGGGAGGGTGGTGGAGGGTGGGGTGTGTGAGAGAGGTCACAACTACAACTCCCAACAGGCCCCCATGTCCACAGGGAGGGTGGTGGTGTGTGGGGTGTGTGAGAGAGGATAGTACAACAACTCCCAACAGGCCCCCATGTCCACAGGGAGGGTGGTGGTGTGTGGGGTGTGTGAGAGAGGATAGTACAACAACTCCCAACAGGCCCCCATGTCCACAGGGAGGGTGGTGGTGTGTGGGGTGTGTGAGAGATGATAGTACTACAACTCCCAATAGGCCCCCATGTCCACAGGGAGGGTGGTGGAGGGTGGGGTGTGTGAGAGAGGATAGTACAACAACTCCCAACAGGCCCCCATGTCCACAGGGAGGGTGGTGGTGTGTGGGGTGTCTGAGAGAGGTCACAACTACAACTCCCAACAGGCCCCCATGTCCACAGGGAGGGTGGTGGAGGGTGGGGTGTGTGAGAGAGGACACTGAAAAGTAATGTATGGCAAACAAAACATGTCATGTCCAAAGTATTGATCATCAAAATCTTGTCCCTCAGGTGATCGCAATTTGACTGGTGAAACCAGCAACCCGCCGCAACACTCTCCTCACTCACATCCAGAACTCTCTGGGAACGATGCCACAGCCAGCTCCGGTGCGGAGGAGGGAGCGGGCCAATGCACACTGCCAGGGCCATCTGGCTCACTGGAAAACCCTGCCTCAACAACCGTGGCCTGTGTCACTCCTGCAACACCTGCCACAGTGAGCTGTAGACCCACCACCACCACCTCCACCATTACCACCACTCCTGCCTGTGCCAATCTGCCTGACCCACCGCAAGACGCAGGGCCATCAACATCACAGGCAAGCAGGGAGAGTGGACGGGAAAGGAGAGAGCCGAGGCAACATCCCCTAAGCAGGAGTACCTCACACCGGCAAGCTGGGGAAGGACACCCACCCCATCCTGGCGCTGAGACACTTGAAGCTCTAGGCAGAGTCCAGGCTTCCTATGAGCGTGGGCAGGGACAGGCTGATCGTGCCCACCAGGACTCGGTTGATAACACCAATGTGTTGCGGTCCATTGACAGCCGCCTTGGCCAAATAGTGGACCTCCTGGGCCAGCACACATCACTGTGGAGGGAATGGTTAGACCGCAACAACCCCCCCTCAACCAAGTTTCCAGCCGCCACGGTCAGCAACACCACCGCCACCGCCACCTGTGCCCCTGGACACGGATGTGGCCCCTGAGCAACCTGCCCCACAAGCTGACTCTGTACCGCCTCCAAGACGGAGGGGCCGTCCGAGGCTGGATGGAAGTGAGAGCAGTGGGGATGCTCCATCTACACGCTCAAAGAGGGGCCGACAATGACTGTAACACTGCCGGAGGCTGCCATCCACCCGCAAACTATCCTGTCCCACTACGCCAAGTATTGGCACAGGTCTGCTGGACTAGCCGGACATCACCCAATGTGGTGTCAGCACGGACATTTCATCTACCATGACCTTCAACTCACACTCCCCCACCCAACACTTACTTGTATATATCCACCAGCACCAATGCACAACCTGTAAATAAATTTCACTTACACACTCAATGATGTGTTGCCTCCATGTTTATTCACATGATTGTCTCAGAAACAGACCTGACCAGGTGCAGGGAACCATGTCGTACAGAATCCTGCCGCTGTTGGGAGTGACGTAGGGAAAATCAGAGACAGCAAACACACGTCAGGTGAGTGAATCACACCCATCACAACACACAGCAGTGCAAAATTCCACAAACCACACCCATCACAAAATCAGTGGATGAGAGGACACACATCATGGAGACTTGCATGTCCAGAGAAATAAACACACACACATGCAAACATAACATACCAGAACAGGCAGCTGATGAACACCACATCCACACACCACCAGCAAACATACATAACACATTGTCAACCGGCACAAGAGGTAGTCACTCACATTCAAGGGAAATAGCGATCAATGAGCTGACGCCTCTGGTCCACACCTTCCTCCTCACCACTATCCTCATCAGTCGACATGGGTGGGATGGGAGGCCGAGGAACTTGTTGGTCTTCAGGGTCCAAGATCAGTTCAATGTTATTGCGCACTGCCAGGTTGTGGAGCATGCAGCAGGCAATCACGATCCTGCATACTTTGCCTGGTGAGTAAGGCAGGGCCCCTCCGGTCTTATCCAGGCACCGAAACCTGGACTTTAGCAGTCCAAAAGTACGTTCCACCACTCTACGTGTCCTTCCATGGGCATCATTGTAGCGCATTTCACCCGCTGTAGTAGGATTACGTATGGGACTCAGGAGCCAGGGCCGGTTTGGGTACGCCGAGTCGCCTATGTAGGGGGATGACAGACACAAATATCACAACCAGAATTGGTGGGTACCCCATGCCACACAGAAATCACAAATGTCCCCACAGCATACTCACCAACAAGCCACGCGTGTCCTGGACGCAGATTTGCCATCAGTTGGGGGACAATGCTGCTCCGCATGATGTGTGAGTCATGTGCGGAGCCTGGGAATCTTGCACACACATGGGAGATGATGTTGTCGGCCAGGCACACCACCTGCACGTTGAGCGAATGATAGTGCTTCCGATTCCTATATACCGGCTCACGTGCCCGTGGTGGAATGAGAGCGATATGTGTGCCATCAATGGAACCCACTACGTGTGGTATCTGGCCCAGTGCATAGAAGTCTGCTTTGACTGCTGCCAACTGTCGGCCGTGGGAAATGGATGTAGTCATCCTTGTACAGCATCATGGCTTTTAGAACATCCCGAAGTACCATGCTGAACATGGACTGTGACATCCCCCCGGCATATCCAACTGTGTACTGAAAGGTGCCAGTTGCAAAAAAGTGTAGTGCCGCCATCACCTTAGCTGTGGGTGTAATGGAACCAGGATACGTCCTTCGTGGCTGCAGATGAGGAGACAATTGGTCTACAAGCTCCATCAATCTACGTCGATCTAGCCGGAATTTCCTGATCACCTCCTCGTCAACCATATCCTCCAGCACAGTGTATGGGCGATGGACATTTGGAGCCCTCCTGTGTGGGAGTAGATGTAATATAAGTCAACTTACAAACAACGCATGGCTGTGCAACTCCATCACATGTAAGCCAACACTAGCAAGAAGATAAATGTTGTGGACAATAGTCATATGTGTGACATCTCAGAAAGTTACGACAATACGGAGTGCCCTATGAACAATGTGCAGCCACTAGCAACATGAAGTGTGTCAACATGTACAATGCAACTTATCTCATGTCAACATTACTGCCAACAAGACATGTGTAAGGACCCAAATGTGTACCAGCCTCATCACAAACACACATGCACTTGCAAACACAAAACGATAATGCTACACACACTCCATGTCATCATGCACCAATGACAACACTGACAATGGTGAGCATCCGCTCATTACATGCATGGTCAAACAACAGGCAACACACATACGCATACACAGAATGCATGTGTACCCCCACCATTGTTATTAGCACACATTAACTGCACATTGACAACAGATTCAGAATGTGGCGAGACAGGCCTGATGTACTGTGTAGATGTGAAGAATTTGAAACGTGTGTAGGGAAATACAAGACGTCAACACGTCGACATGCACATGTGTAGCACATTGTGTGCACATCAATGGGCATAGTATGAACACACATGATATAGT
Source organism: Lissotriton helveticus (assembly GCF_964261635.1). Taxonomy (NCBI): domain Eukaryota; kingdom Metazoa; phylum Chordata; class Amphibia; order Caudata; family Salamandridae; genus Lissotriton; species Lissotriton helveticus. The sequence goes on along the minus strand of NC_136067.1, from coordinate 952,202,925 downwards.
GCATGACATATGCAGTTTTCGCCAGCATGGTCACAACCCTCATAACGCAATAGCGGACTATACAGCACGGTGCAGCGGTCCAATTAATAACATCATTGGCGCCGCCATGGCGGTGCACTGCTTCCGCGAATCCAAATGGGCATACGCGGCCCGCGTTCCCTCTTTCCATTGGCTGCATGTGCACGGACCGTCACGGTCACACATCAGCAACCGCATGTGCAAGCTTCCAGGACGGATGCTTCTCTTGCAACAATGTTCAATCACTGGCGCCACCATGGCGGTGCACGCATTCCGCGGGAAGGTGCAGGCCAACACATCCTTCTGATGATGTCAATGGACATGGCAGTTCATGACCCCCCTTACAGTCACGTTGCATCATCCACCGTACACCGGCCGTGGCAGGCCCGGTGCACAACCGCCGTGCCAGGCCGGTCACCCACCGCCGTGCCAGGCATGTCACCCACCGCCGTGCCAGGCATGTCACCCACCGCCGTGGCAGGCCCGGTGCACAACCGCCGTGCCAGGCCGGTCACCCACTGCCGTGGCAGGCCCGGTGCACAACCGCCGGGCCAGGCCAGTCACCCACCGCCGGGCCAGGCCAGTCACCCACCGCCGGGCCAGGCCGGTCACCCACCGCCGGGCCAGGATGGTCACCCACCGCCGGGCCAGGACGGTCAACACCCGGGTGTGGGTGACCGGCCTGGCACGGCGGTTGTGCACCGGGCCTGCCACGGCGGTGGGTGACATGCCTGGCACGGCGGTTGTGCACCGGGCCTGCCACGGCGGTGGGTGACATGCCTGGCACGGCGGTGGGTGACCGGCCTGGCCCGGCGGTGGGTGACCGGCCTGGCCCGGCGGTGGGTGACCGGCCTGGCCCGGCGGTGGGTGACCGGCCTGGCCCGGCGGTGGGTGACCGGCCTGGCCCGGCGGTGGGTGACCGGCCTGGCCCGGCGGTTGTGCACCGGGCCTGCCACGGCTGTGGGTGACATGCCTGGCCCGGCGGTGGGTGACCGGCCTGGCCCGGCGGTGGGTGACCGGCCTGGCCCGGTGGTGGGTGACATGCCTGGCCCGGCGGTGGGTGACCCTCCTGGCATGGCAGTGGGTGACCGGCTTGGCCCGGCGGTGGGTGACCGGCCTGGCCTGGCGGTTGTGCACCGGGCCTGCCACGGCGGTGGGTGACATGCCTGGCCCGGCGGTGGGTGACATGCCTGGCCCGGCGGTGGGTGACCGGCCTGGCCCGGCGGTGGGTGACATGCCTGGCCCGGCGGTGGGTGACATGCCTGGCCCGGCGGTTGTGCACCGGGCCTGCCACGGCGGTGGGTGACCGGCCTGGCCCGGCGGTTGTGCACCGGGCCTGCCACGGCGGTGGGTGACCGGCCTTGCCTGGCGGTGGGTGACCGGCCTGGCACGGCGGTGGGTGACCGGCCTGGCACGGCGGTGGGTGACCGGGCAGGGACGGTCGGTCTATGGTGGATGGTGCAATCTGACTGTAAGGGGGGTCATGACCTGCCATTTCGATTTCCATAATTACAAGTATGTGTTGGCCTGCACCTCCCCCGCGGAAGGCGTGCACCGCCATGGTGGCGCCACTGATTGAACATTGTTGCAAAAGATGCAACCGTCGTGGAAGTGCGCACTTGCGGTTGCCGATGTGTGTCCGTGACGGCTCGTGCACAGGCAGCCAATGGGAAGAGGTTACGCAGGGCGCGTATGCGCCATCGACAATGGCGGAAACAGTGCACCGCCACACCAGGGCCTGTCATTGGGCCTTTTCTAATGAGGCATCCAGGGGGAACCAATAGCTGGCCACGTGTGCCACTGACATGGGCTCTGGGCCCTATATACGTGAGACTTTCACAAGCACACATTCGCTGCTCTGATCCAGTGCTGCCTGTGACCATCACCTCGACCTGCTGCTGCTGAGCTGACCAACGGCTGCTGCCTGTGACCATCACCTCGACCTGCTGCTGCTGAGCTGACCAACGGCTGCTGCTGTTGTGCCACAGTCCAGGACCTTGCCATGCAGGGAGTGCGAGAGACCCAGTTGCGTCCTTTCACCGCAGCGGAGCTGGATGTCCTTGTGGACGGTGTGCTCAGCCAATACCAACGGCTCTACGGTGCACCCGGACAGGTGGTAAGTACAGTGGTGTACATGTTGTTGGTCATGAGGTGTTCAGTGGCTCCTGTCTTCTGCAGGCCTGGCGGTGTGCTGTGGGACCTTTACATGTGTAGTGCTGAGCATGGCTGCATGTTGAAACGTGTTACTGCGATGTTTGTGCATGTCATACTGTCCACTTACGTTACCCTCTTGTCTCCCATCATAGCAGGTAAAGCTGCACCTTCGCAAGGCCGTGTGGAGGACGATAGCACGTGATGTACGGGCAGTGGAGGGGTTCAATAGACGACACACACACTGCCACAAGCGCTGGGACGACATCTCCAGGCTTAGCAAGAATGTGGCGGAGATGACACTGGGGATGATTCCAAGATCTACACGTCTGGCCCGCCGCACCATGACCCCTCTTATGCACTGTATCATTGCTGTGACGCATCCTGACCTGTCCGCCCAGCTGAGTGGGGAACCACAGCAAACTAGCGGTAAGCAGATTGTATGTGTATGTTACTTGGGCCTGCAATGCATGTATTGCTGCTCAGACACAGTAGTGGCTTCCGTGGTGCGTATGTTTATCTGAAATACCATGCTGGTGCCATTAGCGGAGTAGGCGTTGGCATCCATGTCCGCCAGGTGGACAGCCCACTTGCTTGGTAGTTGAGGGGTCCAGGACATGCCGTTGAGGTCTGTGGTCCCATGGCATGACATGTGTGCAGATAGTAGGGGTGGGATGTGTGCAGGATGTGTGCTACATGTACAATGTATGTAATGGAATCCTAGATCTGTTGTCCTTCTGTACGTGAGTGTGGCACTTACTCACACCGCGTTTCTCTCCATTTCAGCTTTGGCAGAGGGCACTGACCCACAGACGACGATGAGTGGTGGCAATGCTTCAGAATCAGAGGTCACACACACGCAGACTGACACTGAAGAGGGCAGCCCCGGAGAGGGGGACAGGACCGTCCCTGAGGACTCGCATGTGGAAACACCATCGCCCTCATCCTCAGAAAGTGTTGGTGAGTCCGCACTGTTGGCACAGACAGGGAGTGGGCAATCGACACCTTCAGTCGGGACACAGCACACAGGGCCCACACTGCCACCCACTGCAACATGTACTGCTCGTGCTCGCCAGAAGAGGGGGAGCAGAGTTGCCTTCGGTGCAGGAACCGCCGCCCCTGCCCCAGTGACACAAAGTGCACTTTGTGCAGAGGCTGTTGATCTGCTGCGACAGCTGTGTGTAGGGCAGACCAACATGATCAATGCATTCCAAGACCACGATAGGAAATTGGGGCAGGTGGTGGCATTCATGGCGATGTTGCTGGTCTCCACAGAACAGTTCAGTCATTGGCAAACACTGTGTCCTTAGCCATTGTACAGTCGCATAGACAGGGTGCTACTTCTGTACAACCATCCACACCACTTGATGTTACAGGGGAGAGTGAGTGTTCAGACCAGGCCTCTTATTCTGGTTATTACACTAGGAGCAGCCACAGGCAGCAAGGCAGGGCACGGAGGGCACAGACACCATCCCCTAAGCCTGTGATCTCTTTATCCGAAGACGACGTGTCCAACACTGGAGTTGACGGACAGGATCATGTAGGGGTGTGTATGGAAATGGATTCACATGCTACACAGCCATCCCCCACCAAAGTGACTCCCAAGCCAAGGCCACCTCCCAAGAGCAGGCCCACTCCCAAGGACAAGGACAGTACCAAGGAAAGGGCACCTCCCAAGAGCAGGGACACTCCCAAGGACAAGGACAGTACCAAGGCAAGGGCACCTCCCAAGAGCAAAGTAGCTTCAAAGGAGAGGGACACTACAATGGACATGTCTGCACCCAGGGACAGGGCACCGGAAAGGGATCAGGGCCATTCCAGGGACAGGACACCTCCGACGTCCAAGGCACATCCCATGGCCAAGGGTTCTCCCATGGACACGAGCACCATCAAGGACAGGCATATTTCACCCCTGGCTGCACTGAGGATGATGTTTAAGGAACGCACAACACATGTATCAGCGGTGGAGTCCCCCCATACCTCTACTCCCATCCACGCCCCGCTAAAGCAGAGGAAGGAGTACACTGTTGTTGTATCCCCCATTACACATGATGCAGAGGGCAGAAGGCAGGCCCACAGCAAACGGCAGGCAGGGTCCAGCACGTCCCCAGAGAGCAGACCACCACAAGCACATGATACACCTTTGATGTCTGGTGATGCCACTCCACTTACCAGTCCAGGCATGTCCGGGGTGCTCCTACGTTTCACAAAGAAACGGAGACACACACCACAGAGACCTGAGCACCCCAATGTCGCTCCAGTACAGCTGTCCCCAGCTCCCAGAGCCACCCTGCCTCCTGGCCCATACAGCCCTGTGGCTCACCATTTCAGTGGTCCTAGTGGCTCAGCTGCTGTTCACTCAAATGTGTCAGGTGCAGGCATGGTATTTGTTGGTCAGTGTACAGGGACATGTCCGGCCAGTGTGTCTGGGTCTATGGCACATGTGTCAGTCACCACAGCTGTGGCTCTGTCTCACACTCCTGTTTCTGGTGCTGGCGGTGTGTCTGGGTCTATGGCTCATGTGTCAGTCAGTAGATCGGTGGCTGTGTCTCACACTCCTGTTTCTGGTGCTGGCGGGGTGTCTGGGTCTAGGGCCCATGTGTCAGTCAGTAGATCGGTGGCTGTGTCTCACACTCCTGTTTCTGGTGCTGGCGGTGTGTCTGGGTCTATGGCTCATGTGTCAGTCAGTAGATCAGTGGCTGTGTCTCACACTCCTGTTGCTGGTGCTGGCGGTGTGTCTGGGTCTATGGCTCATGTGTCAGTCAGTAGATCAGTGGCTGTGTCTCACACTCCTGTTGCTGGTGCTGGCGGTGTGTCTGGGTCTAGGGCCCATGTGTCAGTCAGTAGATCGGTGGCTGTGTCTCACACTCCTGTTTCTGGTGCTGGCGGTGTGTCTGGGTCTATGGCACATGTGTCAGTCACCACAGCTGTGGCTGTGTCTCACACTTCTGTTTCTGGTGCTGGCGTTGTGTCTGGGTCTATGGCTCATGTGTCAGTCAATAGATCGGGTGCTGTGTCTCACACTCCTGTTTCTGGTGCTGGCGGTGTGTCTGGGTCTAGGGCCCATGTGTCAGTCAGTAGATCGGTGGCTGTGTCTCACACTCCTGTTTCTGGTGCTGGCGGTGTGTCTGAGTCTATGGCACATGTGTCAGTCACAACAGCTGTGGCTGTGTCTCACACTCCTGTTTCCGGTGCTGGCGGTGTGTCTGGGTCTATGGCTCATGTGTCAGTCAGTAGATCGGTGGCTGTGTCTCACACTCCTGTTGCTGGTGCTGGCGGTGTGTCTGGGTCTATGGCTCATGTGTCAGTCAGTAGATCGGTGGCTGTGTCTCACACTCCTGTTGCTGGTGCTGGCGGTGTGTCTGGGTCTATGGCTCATGTGTCAGTCAGTAGATCGGTGGGTGTGTCTCACAGTCCTGTTGCTGGTGCTGGCGGTGTGTCCGAGGCGAGTTGTTCAAGCAGTCCACCAGATTCTGTGGTGTGAGGTCTAGCTGCCATCAGTCCCATGTCATTTAACTTTGTGTGTAGATTGACGAATGTAACCACCTAGGTTTTATTAATCTCCTAGTGACGGGTCGCTTGACACACGTACTTGGGTAGCCAATGATGTACCTGCTCTGTTGGGCACAATGCCCTGTTGCTGTTCTGATACTGCATTCTACCCTCTCACGTGCTGCCTCTGATGGACCTGTTCAGTGCAATGGACTGTTGATGCACTTAGCCCCTCTCACGTGCTGCCTCAGATGGACCTGTTCAGTGCAATGGACTGTTGATGCACTTAGCCCCTCTCGCGTGCTGCCTCTGATGGACCTGTTCAGTGCAATGGACTGTTGATGCACTTAGCCCCTCTCATGTGCTGCCTGTGATGGACCTGTGCCTTGCCATGGGCTGTTGATGCACTTACCCCCTCTCACGTGCTGCCTCTGATGTACCTGCTCTGTTGGGCACAATGCCCTGTTGCTGTTCTGATACTGCATTCTGCCCTCTCACGTGCTGCCTCTGATGGACCTGTTCAGTGCAATGGACGGTTGATGCACTTAGCCCCTCTCACGTGCTGCCTCTGATGGACCTGTTCAGTGCAATTGACTGTTGATGCACTTAGCCCCTCTCACGTGCTGCCTCTGATGGACCTGTTCAGTGCAATGGACTGTTGATGCACTTAGCCCCTCTTACGTGCTGCCTCTGATGGACCTGTTCTGTGCAATGGACTGTTGATGCACTTACCCCCTCTCACGTGCTGCCTCTGATGTACCTGCTCTGTTGTCCACAATGCCCTGTTGCTGTTCTGATACTGAATTCTGCCCTCTCATGTGCTGCCTCTGATGTACCTGCTCTGTTGTCCACAATGCCCTGTTGCTGTTCTGATACTGCATTCTGCCCTCTCACGTGCTGCCAATGATGTACCTGCTCTGTTGTCCACAATGCCCTGTTGCTGTTCTGATACTGCATTCTGCCCTCTCACGTGCTGCCTCTGATGTACCTGCTCTGTTGGGCACAATGCTCTGTTGCTGTTCTGATACTGCATTCTGCCCTCTCACGTGCTGCCAATGATATACCTGCTGTGTTGGGCACAATGCCCTGTTGCTGTTCTGATACTGCATTCTGCCCTCTCACGTGCTGCCAATGATGTACCTGCTCTGTTGTCCACAATGCCCTGTTGCTGTTCTGATACTGCATTCTGCCCTCTCACGTGCTGCCAATGATGTACCTGCCCTGTTGTCCACAATGCCCTGTTGCTGTTCTGATACTGCATTCTGCCCTCTCACGTGCTGCCTCAGATGTACCTGCTCTGTGGGGCACAATGCCCTGTTGCTGTTCTGATACTGCATTCTGCCCTCTCACGTGCTGCCAATGATGTACCTGCTGTGTTGGGCACAATGCCCTGTTGCTGTTCTGATACTGCATTCTGCCCTCTCACGTGCTGCCAATGGTGTACCTGCTCTGTTGTCCACAATACCCTGTTGCTGTTCTGATACTGCATTCTGCCCTCTCACGTGCTGCCTCTGATGTACCTGCTCTGTTGGGCACAATGCCCTGTTGCTGTTCTGATACTGCATTCTGCCCTCTCACGTGCTGCCAATGATGTACCTGCTGTGTTGGGCACAATGCCCTGTTGCTGTTCTGATACTGCATTCTGCCCTCTCACGTGCTGCCAATGATGTACCTGCTCTGTTGGGCACAATGCCCTGTTGCTGTTCTGATACTGCATTCTGCCCTCTCACATGCTGCCAATGATGTACCTGCTCTGTTGGACACAATGCCCTGTTGCTGTTCTGATACTGCATTCTGCCCTCTCACGTGCTGCCAATGATGTACCTGCTCTGTTGTCCACAATGCCCTGTTGCTGTTCTGATACTGCATTCTGCCCTCTCACGTGCTGCCTCTGATGTACATGATCTGTTGTACCCAATGCCCATGCTCTTGGAAATTCTGATATTATGCACCTATTATGTTGAATAAAGCTAATAAATCATGTTTTGTGGTTTGTCGCTGTCATTCCTGATTGTGTACTTCAATTGTGTACATTTGGGTGCGTTCGTCAATGTATTTCCTGTCACATGACACTCCCCCTCCCAACGTCACAGCCCTGCCAGGTACTCCCCTTCCGACAGTAAATGGTGTGTAGCGTACCTGCGTCGTCGTCGATGATGGTCCATGACTTGCTGGTGGAGGATCGCGAAGAGTATCGGAAAAGCGTGTAGCGCTGGGTCCATGTGGGCGAGCTGCTTGTGGTGGGTATCTTCGCAATGTGTGGTTTGTTAGCTGTGGGGAATCCGCCGTGTTCAGGCAGGTTGTATTTCCGCAGCGGTTTTATGTGTGTTTTCCGCCATCGTGATTTGGGACACGGCCGGAGGCGTCATTCCGTACGGCGGTGTCTCTGGATTGGTTACGTCCGCCGCGGGTCCGGTGTAATTCCGCGGCGGTGCGTTCTCTTCCGCCGCGTACGGAGTTTTGACAGTGTTTCCCATCCTAATATGGCGGTCGGACTGTCCGCGGCAGGCGGACGGAAAAAGGCTTTTTCCGCCTACTCCAGGACGGCGGTGGTCCTTCCGTCCGCCATCCTAATGAGACCCTAAATGTTGAATGCTTTGTTCTCTTTGTATTCCTGCTGATAGCTTACATATATCTGCCTTTATGAAATGAGTAAAATGCTTGCCTAGCAATGAATTAGGATTTGCCTGTGTAATGGCAAAAGGAGGGTCTGAGGTTCCTTAATTTTGACTCCATCTTACATTTGTCGTCACTTTATGTTGCCTTTACACAGGCTGCATGATTCACGAAGTGTTTCTGTCCTTTGGACTGCAACGTGTTGAAAACCCCCTCTCTGTCCTTGTTTTGAAACTCATTTCAGACACCAGCTGGCCTAACCAATTCTTGTCTGGACCACCTAATCCCTGTATCACCTATCTGTTAGCCTTTAGCATTCTTCTCGTGCTGTATCTTATCTTTTGGCCTTCGCAATTCTCTCCCTGTGTTTTCCTATTCCACAACCTTTTCCTTTGAAGCACGCAAACATGTTCTGCCATTACTGATTGACCTATAGGTGCTGTCATATATTGACTTATCGTGTCGGGCAAAAGCATGACTCAAAGGGGATGTTCTGGTTTCATGATGCTTTGTTTTGAATGTTTTCCTATTCGCTAATATTTGGCAGATCTTGTATGCCCATGTTAGGTATTTTTGCATGCTTGCAAAATTTAGGACTGCCCCTTACTTTTATGCTAAGTTTGTAACCCTAAGCATATAAAAGGCCTCTGTTTTCTGGAGACCGCCAATTCAGTTGCTACGGCTTCTGTGTGACGTGGCCTCACTTATAAGTGTAATAAAGATGTCTTTTCATATTTCAGCTTCTGTGCCAAGTTCTTCTTTCTATTAGTAAGTATTCCCTGAGAATGAAGACTTCAGTTTCTTCAAGGGAAACTTCTTTCTGGGACAATAGAGCTCTTATGCGTCTCATCTTGTTGAACTCTGATTTCAAGGTCGGAATCGTGGGCCAGATGGAAACATCAAGCTTCCCATGCGGGGGTGGATGCATTACATTCTTGCAGCAAACCACATGTTCACTGACGGTAACTACATAAGCAATTCCTTTTAATAGCCCACAGCAATCTTCATTGTTTAAAAGTAAATAACTCCCGTTTGCCAGTAATGTGAATGTGGGCACGATTGCAGGCACAGGTGTACCTTTCAAAATACAGGCCAAATTCGGCTCATTCTGTTTACAAGAGCCATGCAATTGGATATGTCTGCACATTAATGAATGATCTGGTGTTTCAGTGCAATCTTCTAAATAAACAAAGAGAGAGTAAGGGATCAATTCGCCAAGGCGAAAGGAGTGTACTCCTGGTCCCCTAGGTCCAAAGTTTTCAAAAACATAAGAGGAGTACCATCAGAAGCTGTTTAAAGACAACAGTCTGAGTGGGATGACTACAACAAGAAGAGAGTCCTTCTTTTGTTTAAAAACCCCTCACTCACCAACCTAGTTGGTGACATGCTTCATCATCGGGGTCCACCCTGATAGCCGAGTGCCATCAGGGTGTGCTGCGACACCTGAATTACAGTGAAGCGGGTATTCGTGTGTGAGAAGTGAAAAAAAGTGTTAAAAATTGTCCTGGTATACTTATGTGAAAAAAAAATGTTATTTGCAAGTTACTGGACAATATTAAAATCAAGTGTGTGGATACAATAGAAGGTATATTATGACCATGTGTATCACTATGTGTGGGGTCTACATGTTTCAACCCGTAGTGTGGGAGTACCGGGTTTTCATCAGGACCAAAAGTAGGAAGGTGGGTGGTCAGGACACACTAACGACCTGCCAGTCCAAAGTTCCTTTAGGCTACAGACAAAAATCTGTCGTAGTCAAATCTTCACGCCCAGGTTGGGGTGAGAAAAGCAAAAAGACTCCTATTATGGGTCTTTTGGGCTTCACGGGGCAGAGGGAAGGAAAAACCACGTGATGTAACGTATTAGTTACTGCATGGTTTAGTTGCCGAGTACCTACTCGCCTCTCCGTGCCTCCCCTGCAATCTTCACCATTCAAATAAACTTCCTTACCCTCCCTAAGGCATCTATAGGTAAATGGAAGCGACCAAGCTTCATGTAGATAAGCACTTCCAAGAGCTTCATATCTACCAATTGCAAAGGACTTCATACATCCTTCGAACTTGAACAGAGGGAACAGGAGAGTTATTAGCCCGTGGATAAGCCACGTTGCTGAATTGGCCTCCGCCACAGAAAACGGTAACGGTTCTAACCTTTCAATGTCCAACATAGAAAAGGATGCATCTTTCATTGACAGTAAACACTGCTTGTCAGTCAAATTAAACGGGGCAAACAATGATGACGTGTTGATGCAATGCCATGGCACTTTTCCAGCTTTTACAATTTGCAAAGTCCATGCAAACTGCATAATGGAACGCAATTGATTTTGACCATGGTACAAAACAGACACGTCATCTTGCACATTATCAACATCAGATGATGCAATATTGTCCAATGTGTAAATGCGAAAAGAAAGCGTTTTAATGCTGTTATCTACAACTGCTAGCACTTTCTCTAAATTAGCCTGATCTATAGCTCTAATACGGGTAGCCGTCTCAATCTGGGACGTTTTCCAGACTTCGTTGTAAATAGCATATATCCATCTTTTAGATCTTCCGTTAGTCGGGCCCTTTATAAAATCATTCAGATCAACATCGTCAGTCAGTTTAGATAAATGCAGCTTATCTGACGCCAAAGTGGAATGTTTGAGCCAATGCTGACATAATTTGCCTACAGAATAGGTAGTAACAGAATGGCCACTTTCAAAACGGGGATCCACCATGACCTGTGTAAAGCCTTGAGCCAAACCCAGAAAACGATGCTGGCAAGAATCAGCACTTCTGTGCCAGAGCAACCAACCCTTAGGATCCAAACTGGATATGTTAAAGGAAGAATTTAGCAACAGAGTTTGTAACTCTCTGATCGAAAATTTAGTGGCATTATTCTAACCGGAATATTCTTCTAACTCAGGAAAAGAAGGATCATTTAATTTTGTAGTAGTAGCCAATCCAAAGCATGTTGTCTATGAAATTGTATAATTCAAAAACAACATATGGTTCTGGATGAGGCATGCCCGGTGCAAAGCCTCAGTGCCTTGCACTTGCCAGCTTTTAGAACCCCAAATTGATTTAAGGTCAATTGTATCCTTCCACAACTCTACAGCCAACTGATCGAGAAAGGACTTCGAATACAATAATTTAGTATCAGTAAGTCTAACGTTGGATGTGGACTTTTCGGTCATGTTAAAATAAAATGCATTGGGATTTGACTGATTAAAATCAGTAAAATAAGAGAACCTTTTCAAAAAGGAAGCAGACCTGCATTGTATAGGAGCTGGACAATGCTCCCATTGTGTATAATTAACAGTGTTCCTCCTGGTATTAGTTTTATGCAGGTAGATTGCCAAAATGTTGGTAACAATATAAATCACCTTAATTAGCAGATTCTAAATACAAATCTTCAGCATCAAAGGCAGCATAATACTTCAAATCAGAAAACAAAGCTTCTACGGCCTGAACATCCCAATCATCAGAATGTATATCCTGTTTAATTACATCCCCCATTGAAACTCTAAGCACATTAGGGACATTTATAACCTCAGTGGGCCCATGAATTTGAAAACGAACAGCATCCCATACAATGCCATCTGAAACAGGCCAAGCCGTGATGTTAACAAAAGCCAAGTCTCTCCTCAATCTGTGTGATGAGGAATTCGGAGCCAATGTTCCATTGATATGTCGAATGCATGTTCTCTTCTCGACATAGTGTCCATTGACAAGTCGAAAAAAATACACCACAAAGCCAACTGACATGAAAAGGTAAATTGAAAAAAGCCCCAACCAAATGTAGGTCCAAGGGGGAATCAAAAAATGTTTTTTTTAAACAATTTAGCCTTAACAGAGACCTTCGAAGGTTTCCTCGATGTTTGTGAATCAGTGTCAAATGAAAATCTGGATTCTGTAGCCAAGCGGGTTTGCAAATCAGGCATCGATAAGTTAGTTGGGTAAGTGTAGTCTGTTTCATCAAGTTGAGTACCAGGCAGTGTACTCAATAAAGGACTAGAAATTGCAGGCATCTCGAGGGCAACATCAGGCACTGGATCAGAAGCCGGGGCCAAAACAGAATTTCTCAAAATCGAAGGACATGAGACTGCCGGTGTCATACTAAGAAGAATCAACCACTCTGCGTACCTTGACATTGTCAATGGAGATATACCTGTTTTCCTTACGACCTGGAAGTGGTGGTAAAATGACTGTTCTTGTGCCCTTCACTCCAAGCACTGGAACAGGAGCTCGATAAGAGGGACCAAATTCTTTATTGTTTTTGATCTTCTCCCGAACCAGTTCTCCAACTTGGGGTAGCCAGCCAACTACCGGGATCTGCAACGCATCATCCGAGATGGAGGGCAAATGTTCCTTTTCAAACTGTCTCTCGTCTCTTGTAGATTCTGTAAAACATTGCAATGTTCATCTACATCAAAGTAGGCAGCAACAGCCGCCTGATCTAGACCGTCAAGGTCCGGTACAAACATCTTGATACCAAAGAGCATCTCGTATGGGGTCCGCCCACCCAGAGACCTTCTAGGGAGATTATTTAGGGGACGCTGCACGCTATTGAGGTGGGCCTTTCAATTCCTGCCAGTGCCTATAACTCTAGCTGTCAAAGACTGCTTTAAATCTCGGTTCATTCGTTCCACAACACTATTACCCTCAGGTCTGTATGGAGACGAAAACTTGACTTGGACCCCCAACGAAGTCATGGCATCCTTATACGCCTTAGAGGTTGAAAGCCAGACCCTGATGTGAATGGAAGGTACCACAGGCAAAAATCCCTACAAAGATACGCAAGTCTCTTATGACAGTTCGTGAATCAGCACTGCGGTGTGGCCACACTCACACAAAGCGTGTGCATGAATCAACTGCTACTAAGATGTACTTATACGCAGTATCAGAAGAAAAAGGACCGCAGTGATCTAAGTAAACACAACCAAGTGGTTTATTAGAAATGTACAACTGTGTCTGGGGCGGACGCGCAGCAGTTGAAGGCTTAATCTGCTGGCAAATGTCACATTGAAGGACATAGTCATGCGTCTGTTTGTACAGTCCCCGCCACCAGAAACGTTGTTGCAACTGAGCAACAATAGCCGAAACGCCCACATGCGCAGACGCCACACCTTCATGGGCAGCTGTAATCAGCGTGGGCCTGCGGTCCACGTTGGGAATTAACCTCTCACCAACGTCAGGTATTTTCACATAAGGAACGTTATCAGGACTTAAGTGGTATAAATACTTCGAAGGGAATCCCTTTGGATATTTACTTCCCTTCTCAGTTGCAGCGACAGCTGCCAAGCTATCATCATCGATCTTACTTCTGGAACGTGTAACTGCTGCAACCAAATATGTTGATACTGCTGATTTCGCGGCTTCATCAGCCAACGAATTGCCGACAGCGTGGACTCCTACGCGCTGATGACCAAGAGTATGAATTACAAAAACAAGTGGCAACTCCTCTTTAAGCTCAGCCACTCGGACCCAGATCATTTTATGTTTTATTGTGCTACCCTTGAAATCACGAAAATCATTCTGAATCCAAAAGAACAGGTTCTCATTGTAAGACTGGACACAGTAGTAAGAATCACTCACAATAAGAGTCGTCACACTAGGATCAGCGTACTCCAATGCAAGCAGCAGAGCACAGAGCTCAGCCAATTGTGCGGTGCAGTCCCCTAAAGTCTGCGTGTGCACGACTCTGGACGTGAACTCATCATTCACCATGGCACCTACCACAATGGCGCAAGCAGAAACGTATACGTGTTTAGACCCATGCCCAACTTACGCTGAACCATCAGTGTATATGATGCAATGGAAATCTTTCAAAGGTCGCATAGCTGTGGTACCGAAATTCCATTTCTATCATTTATAATATGATATTGTTAGCCTGAGGTAGCTGCATGCACATGTATTGATAGTTATGTACCATTTAGTGTTAATAACGAAGAGTAGCTTTTGGTTTTTATTATAGTTTAAGTTACACCTTATCTAGAGAAACCACACTAACGCCATTTTGTATTTGTCGACTCGGGCCTGGGTAGTGATCACGTGTTGTATTTCATGTTACCGAGCGAGTCCCAATTAGTAGAGTTACAGGACAGCGGAATTCAGAATGTTTTGCTTTGCTCTAAGACCCAAGGTCGCATTTGGCTTCAGAGGTGATAAGCACATTCTTGTCGGCGCTGGGCTGTTACTCCCATGTACCAAGACGAAAGGGAGTTACCCTTTCTGACCTTCCCCACAATAGCAGAAACAGACTTCTGAGCCGGCTTTGTGTGCCATATATGGTTCTTCCTTAAGATCCCTTACCTATTGGGAGGTTGCCAAATATGGTTATTTGGTTATTCTATGCAATGTAACTAAGGTATAAATGACTTGTCTCATGTGTAAATCGTCAGCCTTCTCGACGCACTGATTTTGGTGTGGACGAGGGGGCTCCTCTGCGCAGAGTTTCTTTGTTAATAAACAATTGCTATTTCTTTACTGCCAACTGACTGGTTATTTGGTAATATTATTGGCTTATTGGTAAGTGTGGCCTGACTCCGCGTTTGGGGTCGTCCTCCCGTAATGCGGGGTGAAAAAAGGACATTAGGGGGATTTCTCTGGTCGAGGGGGTGGACAGATATATGATTTTGACTGAACTCCGCTCTCGCGATCAGAGAGCCCCAGCTGCTAGTGACCCCTTGCCGGAGTCCTACGGGTGTAACCCAGGAACCGATCCAAGTTGATCTTCAGGAGTGGGCAGTGGAGAACTCGCCATCCTAATTGAGCACACCAGGTGAGTGTATTAGTGTGTTATTTATGGATTGTGCTATTTAGAAATGTTTGAGCAAACAGTTAACTGATTTTGATGGTCTGGTGGTCGGCGTACCACGAAGAGTTTCAGAGATCTGACGGGGCAGCATCGAGGCTGCACGGGCAGATGCTCCACGGACTTGTTTGGTGAATAATAGAGGTTACAATCAGACACCTCGGTGTGGCATTTTTGAGTGCGCACCCAGCCGGACTGTCCTCGGAAAAGCTCGTGGTTTTGCCTGGGTGACTTCTGGACACATCTGAAGCGGCGCTAAGGTAGCGGGCTCAGTCAGAATAGTCCTGAAGGTGAACCAGGAGAGACTGCGGGATGGTCTGTAGGCCGGTTTGTGGTTAATTCCTGTCTGATGACCTCTTGGTAGTCTCTGGACTTCCTGATTTTCTTTGTTTCTGTTTGGTCCCGTGGCTGGAGGTTCACAACTTCTCTATGAACGAGAGTCGACGGGCTCCGTCCCTTGGCGGTTTTATATCGATCAAAAATTGAAAAGAAAAATGTTTGCCTTTTGATGTGAAAGGTTGTATGTTCAGAATTGGGTGTATGGTGGGTGTGGAATCGACAAAGATTGAGCGTGAGTGAAACATGGCCATGTTTTGATCGTGTGTGACGAAGTGTGAAGGGTGGTCACCTAAAAATGTCTTGTTTTAGTAAAATATGTTTTGGATGCTGTTGTCGGCATAAAAATAAACGATTAGATGAAAGTCAGCCTGCCCCGACAGAAGGCAGTCCATATTTTGATATCTATGTAAAACATGAACTTACGCCTATTTTATTCAGCAATCTCTGGAATAAATACACTAAGGATAACGAAGAATTACAGTGGCCTGTAACTGGGTCTTTCGATGAGAAAAAGATACAGTATTTACAGGATCGTTCGTTTGCTAAAAGAAGTCGGCAGGGAATGTTCAATTCTTTAAGATTATGGCAAAAAGAGGCAAAACGTTGTCGAATTAGAGAAGAGAAGTTGTTAAAAATACAGAATGGCCAGACTATAACTCAAAAGGCCCTGGCATATGATAAAGAACAAACTGAGAAAAAGATAGAAGATAGACAGTTTCGACTGCAGGCAGATAAAAGTTACACAGCTCGACCTAAGGTGGAGGATGAAATAGAGGACTTATTAGATACACATCCAACACTCCCTTATGCTCCGCAAAGAGTGTATCCTACGATACCCTTGGCAAGCGCCTCCGGAGCACCCGTTGTGTTAGCCACAGCCCCTTTGACTTCTGCCACAACTATGTCAATGGGCACCATTCCTACTTTTTCCCCTGCGATGGCTACTTTATTGACCAGCGATTCATTGACCCCTGTCATGTCCCCAATGACATTGATCTCTCCTTCGTCCTCGGTGGCTTGGCCTTCCCAGTCAGCCACTTCGACCCCTGCTAAGTTGGATTCGATTCCTTCCCATGCTCCCGGAATATGGGGGCTTTCGGCGATTATATACACGCGCTGTTGTAGGATGCCAGAAAAAACAAATGGTGATAGATCAGGCATCCCAGGGGGTGCGGAACGCATCTATAATATTGAGGATATTTGGGGAACCATGAAGGATTATGAACCGGTTATGCAGCAATATACCTTAAAAACCATGGCTAATCAGTTGATTTCTTTATGGGAACAATGTTTTGAGGACGGGAGAGCCCCGCAGGTCCTATACGATATTGTGGACCGGACTCATAAGTTTGAATTAGGACCGGAGCATGTATATGGAAATTTGGTTACCATTATGCGATATCGGCAGAGATTATTTACAAAATGTCCCACATGGGATTCCCAGCATCCCATGCGAGATGTCCATCCAATTTATCATCTTGAAATTCCGGAACTTAAGGATAATGCCAATCAGGTTATTCAAGCCCGAGTTGAATCACGTTTTCAAGAACAGTGGGTGTATACTCCTTGGAAATGAAGCGAAGTCCTATCTCTAAAATCCCATTTACCGGATCCACGTAAGAATCCCACTGCTTATTATAAGGAGCTTACGGAAGCAGCTTCTTCAGCTGTAATGACTTTAGCTGATATAGAGTTATTTTTTGGATTATTGGTTCCAGTTGATGTATGGCGACAGATACACGACCAACCCCACGCTAATGAATTAGGGGGGACGTGGGAGCAACTTAAGGCTTGGGATGGAGAACGAAAACCCAGAAATAAACCTAGAGCCGGAATTTTGGCTTTGCCTGGTCAAATTTTGACATATATCAAGTTCAAGTTCAGTAATTTGTATAGCGCACTACTCACCCAGAGGGTCTCAAGGCGCTTGAGGGAGGGTGGGTGCATTACTTATCGAATAGCCAGGTTTTTAGCTGCTTTCTGAAGGAGAGGTGGTTCTGTGTAAGGCGGAGGTGAGTGGGAAGAGAATTCCAGGTTTTGGCCGCTAAGTAGGAGAAAGATCTTCCTCCCATGGTGGATCTATTGATGCGCGGAATTGCGGCGAGGGCTTGGTTGGATGAACGTAGTTGGCGGGTGGGTGTGTAGAAGGACAGTCGTTTATTGAGGCATTCGGGTCCAAGGTCGTAGAGGGCCTTGTGTGTGTGGGTGAGGAGACGGAACGTTATTCTCTTGTTGACGTGAAGCCAGTGGAGATCTTTCAGGTGACCAGAAATGTGAGCTTGACAGGGGATGTCCAGTATGAGTCTGGCTGAGGCGTTTTGGATGCGTTGGAGTTTTTTCTGTAATTTGGCTGTGGTTCCGGCGTAAAGGGTGTTTCCGTAATCTAGTCGGCTAGTGACTAGTGCGTGGGTGACAGTCTTTCTTGTTTCGGTGGGGAGCCAGCGGAAGATTTTTTTGAGCATGTGTAGGATGTTGAAGCATGATGCTGAGACGGCGTTGACTTGTCTGGACATCGAGAGGGAGGAGTCTAGGATGAAGCCCAGGTTACGTGCGTGATCTGTAGGTATGGGTGCTGTGCCCAGAGCCGGTGGCCACCATGAGTCGTCCCATGCAGAGGGGGATGATCCTAAGATGAGGACTTCCGTTTTGTCCGAGTTTAGTTTTAAGCGGCTGTTCTTCATCCATTCGGCTACTTCTTTCATTCCTTTGTGTAGGTTGGTTTTGGCGGTGTTAGGGTCTTTGGTGAGAGAGAGGATTAGCTGGGTGTCGTCCGCGTAGGAGATGATGTTGAGGTTGTGTTGTCGCGCGATGGATGCGAGGGGACTCATGTACACGTTGAAGAGGGTGGGACTGAGTGATGATCCTTGTGGTACACTCTATATATGCATACTCTAATTCCACCTCGGAAAGTGGACTGGGATAAACTGACTGCATGTAGACAGAAAATGGATGAAAGTGTATCAGATTTCTTTACTCGATTTGAAGGTGTGTTTATCGATTTCAGTGGACAGGATTT
This sequence comes from Lissotriton helveticus, assembly GCF_964261635.1. Classification (NCBI taxonomy): domain Eukaryota; kingdom Metazoa; phylum Chordata; class Amphibia; order Caudata; family Salamandridae; genus Lissotriton; species Lissotriton helveticus. The sequence continues at coordinate 952,184,495 of NC_136067.1, read as the reverse complement.
ATCGGTAGAAGGGGGAGTAAGATTGTTTGTTAATCGATTCGTGACTAATTTATTACCGTAAATATCAGCACGGCTCCAGGCTGCCGAAAGTACTTGGACCACCTCTACTCCCTCAGTTATATTGAGTATGGCCCAATATTATGAGCATAGGGAAAATGACTAAGGATCTTAAAACTCGTGTATTATTACAACAGGTGGCTCGGGGACGTGGCAGAAATGAAGGAGGAGGAAGGGCGTTTGTTCCAAGAGGGGCTGGGACAGGACGAGGAGGAGGTCCAGCTGTTGCTTTGGGCCAGAATCAGTGTGCTTATTGTAAACAGGAAGGGCACTGGCGAGCTCAGTGTCCTTTCCTTTTAGCACAGAATGGAGCTGTGAGAGGCAGAGGTAGAGGAAGAGGACGGGGTGGTGTTGATCGAGGCGACCTGAAAAGAAGGGAAGTGATACAAGGTGAGTCTAGAGGGAATTACTTTGATAATATCAGAGGGAGGCAGTATCACAATGAAAATTACGGAATGGATGAATCAGATTGATATTTTTATGCAGAGGACAGCCACGGACAGAGAAGGGGCCAAGTGTCAGTACCCGTGGACCAAAAGGGGCCTTACGTTAAAGGACAAATAATGGGAGTGTCTGAAATTTATTTTGTGAACACGGGTGCCATGAATAGTTTGATTGCCAATTCATTGGTCCCAGGGGCTGCTGTGTCCGAGCATAATAATGTTTCAGTTGGATTTTCTGGTATTCCAGTAAAAAGCCACATTTCGAAGCCACTATCATTTACGATAGGCCCAGTCCCAGTAGATTCCCCATTTTTGTTGACATCGCAATGTGGGGAAAATTTATTAGGATTGGATTTTTTTTAAAAGATACACGCTAAGATTTATTGTTCTCCGGACGGAGTATATTTGACAGTACAGTCGCCAGAACAATATACCAAACAGAACGTCATGAAAAATGACCAGCTTCCTCCGGAACTGGCGGCCATTCCTCGTACGTTGTGGGCAACTTCTGATACTGATGTAGGCTTATTGAATATTCCACCGGTTTCCATCACGTTAAAACCCAATGCTCGGTTGCCTCGTATACCACAGTATAAAATCTCCCCAGCAGGAGAAAAAGCATTAATGTCGCTAATTCAGGACTTGATTGACAAAGGCGTGGTGGAAGAGACTGTTTCTAAGATATGTAACAGCCCCATATTACCGATTTTGAAGAAGGCTCCTATAGGGAGGAGTCCTGATTATGCTGATACGTACCGCTTTGTAATTGACCTCCGGGAGGTTAATAAGGTGGTCGTACCACAATATCCAGTGGTCTCGGATATCACAACGATACTTACTATGATTCCCCCACTGCTAAATTTTTCTCAGTCATTGATTTAAAGAATGCTTTCTTCAGCATTCCTATACACCCTGAGAGTAGACATATTTTCGGCTTCTCGTTATCAGACCACAGTTTTAGATTTTGCCGTGCTCCTCAAGGCTATACAGAAAGCCCTAGTATTTATAGCCAGGTTTTGAAGGTAATTTTGGATGAATTGATTTTACCTCCAGGAAATGTCCTTCTCCAGTATGTAGACGACCTATTGGTGGCGTCTGATACGGAGGAGGGTTGAAAAGAAGCTACGGTTAAATTACTGTCCCATTTAGCAGCCCATGGAAATAAAGTATCTCTTTCTAAATTTCAATATTGTCGACAGGAAGTGACCTACCTTGGTCATCTACTGTCGAAAGAGGGGAGGAAGTTGACTCACGAACGTGTCTACTATTTTTAACATGCCTGTTCCTCGTACTCAACGAGACGTTCGTGCATTTCTTGACATAACCTCTTACTGTCGCCAGTGGATTCCTAATTTTTCTCTTCTTACTAAACCACTGTTATATCTGATTACGAAAGAAGTGAATGAACCCTTACCCAGGACCGATGAGTGTCAGAAAGCTTTTGATTCTTTGAAAACTGCTCTTTGTTCTGCACCTATTTTAGGAACTCCTGATTACCGAAAACCTTTTGTACTTTACGTGCACGAGGTGGACGGTTGTTCGCTTTCAGTGTTAATGCAAGGATTTGGTAGTAAGCAAAGACCTTGTGCTTATTTTTCAGCCGTATTGGATCATGTCGCTAGAGCACTTCCTAGCTGTTTGAGGGCTACTGCCGCAGTGGCAGTGGCCATTAGGCAGTCGGAAGGACTCGTACTAAATTCTGACCTCACAGTGATGGTACCGCACGCTGTGGAGGCACTTTTGAATAAAACGAAGACACAGCACTTTACGAATGCACGTCTTACTGGATATGAATCGACTTTGTTTGCTCCTTATATTACTATAAAAAGGTGTGCCACTCTGAATCCAGCAACGTTACTACCCCTCCCTTCAGATGAACCAAACAATTACATACATGATTGTATATTTCGGACAGAAGAAGAAATGAAGGGACGGGTGGGCCTCACAGACACGCCCCTATCTGACCCCCAAGGGGAGTTGTGTGTAGATGGTTCTTGTTTTAAATTACCAGATGGCACAACGACAGCTGCATACGCGATCACCACCCTGCGCACTGTAGTTGAAATGTCTCGAGATCCCTATCACTCTGCACAGGCAGATGAACTAATATCCCTGTTACGGGCATGTGAGTTAAGTGAGGGACTAGAGGTAAACATTTATACAGATAGCCAGTATGCCTTTGGTGTGGCCCATAGTTTTGGGAAGCTGTGGGCGGAAAGGGGATTCTTTACTTTTCATGGCAAACGGATACAACATGGCCCTTTGATATTAAGATTGTTAACTGCGTTGACCCTGCCCCGGAAGGTAGCAATTGTTAAATGTAGTGCTCATAAAGCCATAGTGGATACTGTGGGAGAAGGAAATGCTTTCGCTGACCAAACTGCAAAAGACACTGCCAAATCTAAAATGTCCCCAATGTATGTAAATTCAGCCAGGTGGGTGGAGGAGTCTGATATGTTCGATAATACCATGGAAAGTGTCCGAGAGATACAGAAGGAAGCTACTCCCGCTGAATTGGCCCGGTGGGAGAATGAAGTAGGAAGATTGGATTATAATGGCTGTTGGATTGATTTAAGTGAGAAGCAACGATGGATGCTCCCCAATGCTTTTGTTAATGCAGTAGTAACTATGGCACATGGGAATGCACATATATGGCCAAAGGGAATTTGTCGTCTATTGGACCCAGTTTGGAATAATCCCAATATTTTGAAAACTGCCACTCATCTGGTCCAACATTGTATAGTTTGTTTACGATATAATCCTGGAGGAGGAGAACCTGTTCTTAGTGGAAGTTTTGCACAACCCTCTTTACCTTTCGAGGTGCTCCAAATGGACTATATCCAATTGGAGAGAGTGAATAATTTGAAGTATGTCCTGGTAGTGGTTTGTTCATTTAGTAAGTGGGTAGAAGCTTACCCTACCAAGGAAAATACTGCACTGGCCACTGCTAAAGCCCTAATAAAGGAATATTTCCCAAGATATGGGGTCCCTCGGGTCATATGGTCGGACAACGGGACCCATTTTAATGCTGATCTTATCAGACATATCTGTAATGGATTACATATAAAACAGAAATTTCATGCTGCTCGACATCCACAATCCGCTGGGTTAGTTGAGAAACACAATGGGATCTTGAAGTTGAAAATGGCTAAAATTCAGGAAAGTACCGGGTTGCGGAGGCCAGACACATTGCCTTTGGCTTGGACGTCTTTGCGCATGACCCCCCATTCCCGTTCAGGTTTGTCCCCGTACAAGGTTATTTTTGGACGACCATCTAATGTATGGGGTGTTCCACGTCCAAGAACTTTTAGAGAAATAGATTATCCAACGATGTCAGATTATCTGTATGCTTTGACTAAAGACCTCCGTTCTATCCACCAACAGGTATATGATGTATTGCAGCCCCTGCCGGAGGGTTCGGGACATCGTTTTAAGCCCGGCCAGTGGGTAATGGTGAAAACCTATCAGCGGAAATCGAGCCTTGAACCTAGGTGGACGGAACCGGTGCAAGTTTTGCTGGCCACCCGAACAGCAGTGAAGGTGACTGGACGGAAGCACTGGATCCATGTTGCTCATGTTAAAAAGGTGCCACTTCCCCTTCCTTTTGATCGTTCCTTGTGTGGTTCCTTTTTTGGACGCCCAAGAAATTGAAGGGCAAGGAAAGGGAGCTGGGGGCACGAGAGAGGCCACATCAACGAGTGCTGAATTGGCCTCTGAATCTGTTGCTCCAGTTGTTGCACAAAAGGTTCATGGAAACCCTGCCACCTTGGATGCTTCCCCATCTGTTTTGTTCGGTGATCAAGAATTGCCAGGTCAGGCTCGATACAACCTGCGGCCCAGAAGCCGACACGGTACCCCCAATACTTGTAGGAGATAGGGAAAGACTTTAGTGGTAGGGACTTGCTAGAGAATCTTGGGGGTACTGAGCGAGACACTGGACTGAACCCGTTAAGAGCTGGAACTTTGTATTGCTCTGTTCAGAAAAGAAGACTGAGAAACAAAGGAAAAAGGGGCCCAGGTTGTAGTGGGAGAAAATAATCGACAAAGAGTTTGTTTCCCTTGATGAACGATAGGAGCCTGCCTGTGAGGCTGTAGACGGACACAGGAAAGAAGTACCCTCTGGCAGGACGGACTGCATTTTTTAGAATAGTTTGGACCCAAGTTAAAATGTACCCTTTTGGTCGATTTATTCCTGAGGAGGAGCGTCCCCTTGCACCCCGATATATGCCCATTTATGTACCAATGTTTTCATCATGGACAACCAGAGTGAGATTGCTTTCGTAATAACAGTTGCAGTGTTGTTCATTATAATAATGAGTGTGTTTTTATATTTAGAATTTCATCACCCCATGCATACAGTGATAGGGACTTCCACCCCGCCAATGGAGCATCATTTCTTTACGTTAGCCCCTCATAAAGAAAGACATAGTCAGACTTATGCTAAGAATTGTTTGTAGATGTGTTGCATCAGACTCACAGTGCTACCAATACGAACAATTGTTGGGTTTGCGGTCCGTGCCAGTTCCCCTGATTCTAAACACTAGTGCGGCTGAGAGAGGCAGAGTTATCGGCAATTGGACTGGAGACCCTGCTGAGCCCAGAACGACTCACCAGGCAAGCACTGCGGGCCTACTCTCTCCTGTCCGTCTGGAGCGTTGGCGAGGGTGCACGCACAGCCCTGGTGCTGCACCTGACCGGAGCTGGAGAATAAGTCTCACCATAAGGGCAAGACACAAACGGACGCTGTGCAAACCGAGTCCCCACGGCAGTGAAGTGGAGATAAAAGCCGGGCGCAATCCCAGCCTATATAGTCAGCACTCGGAGAGAACGAGCCTGACAACACCCGCACCTGGTATCACACGGCGTGCCTCGCGCCACTTGGGGGCTGCTGTGGGGCATCGCATCACCGAAATCGCGTAGAGAGCTATGCGCAAGCACCACTTGGGGAACGGGGTGCCCGCAGCACCTGTCACAGAGGGACCCTACAAATCTCAGATTGTCCGATCAGCACCAACACCCAACTAGCAAGTGTCATAGCCTCTGAAGCGGCTGAAATGCACACACAACGACCGGTGCCTGATGCGGCAGCATAGCAGCCACCTGCGACACTACCCCTCCAGCTACGACAGGTGCCATAATGGGGAAGCTGGACGGTAAACAGCCCAAGCTCACTTTTGAAGCCCGCAGGATGCCCAGAGGACACCCGCCCAAGACGGAGCAAGACAGCGGAGGCCAGGCGAACAGAGACATGGATGAAGTAGAAATGAAGACGCTTCTCAACACAATGAAAGCTAGCTTTGCCTCCATTGAGGGAAAAATGGACTCCATGTGCGCAAGAATGGACCAGATCACTCAAGAGACTGAAAAGCAAGACAGCAGAATTAAAGAGGCAGAAGCGTGAATCTCCACCCTCGAAGATGATCACGCGCAGGCAGCTGGGCAGCTCAAAGACATTGATAAGCTGCTGAAGTTGATCGCTGCGAAAAACAAGGACATTGAAGCCCGCTCCAGGCGGAACAACATCCACATCACTGGCGTCCCAGAGCGGATCAACACCGGACGGCTAGAAGACTATGTAAAGCGGCTGCTTATCACATGCTTCGGGCAGGAGAATTTTTTGAGAATCCTGATCGTCGTAAGGGCGCATCGCACACTGGCGCCAAAATCCCCACCTGGGGCACTGCCCAGGCCCATAGTCGTGAGACTGCTCAACTACTGCGACCGCGACACAGCGCTACGTAAAGCAAGGGAGATAAAAGACGTTATCTTTGAGAACAATGCTCTATCACTATATCCAGACTTTACTCTCAACGCAGTGAGAACCCTGTACAAACTCATAATTTTCATTCCAGGCCCCTCTCCTGCACAGAACGATGGTGCAGGAGGCGCGGTCATGCCCCTTCTCTCCCATCTCTGAGGGTGCTCCCCTTCCCCTCATTACTGGGGATTGTTCTGTTAGGCTGTTGCCTTCTTTGTTATTTGTTGGGAGCATTTAAAAAGAACATCACCAGAGACCCTGAGACCCGAACACTATCTGTTCTCCTGATTGACAGCAGTTACATGGCACTGTGTAAGTATGTCACAGAGTTGCCACTACTTTGCAATACCACAGCATGGATGGCACATAGTCCACTCAGGGCACTGGGGACGCAGGGTGGGCCAGATTTATAGAAACGTTCAGAGGCGTTTAGTGGGGGTGATCTGTGCACAGCAAGCTGGGGTCGCCATTGTGGGAGGAGCGGGTGGGATCTTGGGTGGGCATACTTTAGTTTACAGTGGATAACTGGATACATATGAATAACACAAATTTGGAGATAGATGTACGTGTTTCTTATGCATTTGCACATGATTCCCTGGGCAATGGTGGGTGAGGGGCAACAAGACCAAACAGAGACACACATGGTATTTCTAACATGCAACATGCGGGGGCTGGGGAACCCCAGAAAAAAAATGATACCTATTGGCTTACCTGGACAGGCATCGCGTTAGCATAGACATGCTGCAGGAAATGCACACGATCCCTACACAACAACTCCAGTTTGCCTCTAGATGGGCCTCTCACAGGTAGTTCTCCTTGTATTCAGCATACTCGAGAGGCACTGCAATTCTTATTAAAAGAGCAGTTCCCTCCACAGACAAAGGATCTGCACTCGATCCACAAGGGAGGTATTGTATGACATGGGGCAGGTTGGCGTCAGAGTCAGTCACATTAGTCTGCAGCTATCGACCCAACACAGATGATGAAGACTACTATATTACCTTATTGATGCGCATTGTAAATATAGGCTTGAGTCACCTCGTACGGGGAGGTGATTTCAACCTAACATTGCATTCCCCAGGGACCGCTCCCACCCACTCCCACCCACTGCTGCATACTAGCGGATAATCTGCTGGTAGATGACTGGTGCCACTTCCACCCCACACAACGAGAAGGAACATTTCACTCGGCTGTACACAACAACTAGTCTCGATTGGACATGTGGGTTGTATCACAGGGTACGGCAGTGCATGCTTTTCCAACCCGCCACCTTGCGCGCACCTACTCTGATCACTCCCCTGTTCTGATGTTGCTAAATCCTCTGGGCCTGCAGCCCAAACCCAGGCTGTGGCGCATTCTACCTACAGCGCTACTAGATCAGGTGTTCCAAACGGAATTGGGGGAGTTCCTTAGACTAGACGTAGACTCAGTCCCCTCCCTGACCACAGTATGGGAAGCGTTAAAGGTCACCGTTAGAAGACACTGCATAGCCAAAGTGGGGGACATTCTCAGAGACATCTGCACAACCATAGCCAGTTTAGATCGCCAGCTCAGGCAGCTGGAACCCAGAGTCCACGAGACACGTGATGGCCCCGCCCTATCCAGAATCTGAGAGCTCCTCACGGAATACCAACCAGAGGCAGAGAGGGAATGTTGCTTTTGTGTAAGATATCACATAGCACGTAAATATGGAGAGGGTGAGTGCCCTGGCAAAGCTCTGGCAGAAACTGTCAGGCCGCCAAAGACAGTGAATCACGTGTTAGTGATTTGCGATGGGGAGGGGACGTCCCACCGGGACACATCGGCCATTATGGGAGTGTTCGCCATGCACTATCAGACACTATACAAGTCCTGCGTGATGCGCCAAGAGGAGACTCCTCAATACCTACAACAGATAGAATTGGCCTGGCTCAGCAACCGGCAGAGGGACTTTCTGGCGTCTGAGCTCCAACTAGATGAAATCCGGGAGGCCATATGCAAATAGTGAATGGGAAGGCACCGGGTTCAGACGGCCTCGATATGTAATTTGATCAAACTTACATAGACACGCTGGCTCCCTTCCTAAAAGTACTGTACGGAAACGCAACTGAAGCGGGATCGCTCCCACCCACAATGCATGAGGCAATGCTGGTCTCACTTTGAAAACCCGGGAAATCTGTGGATTCCCCTGACCTTAATAAATTGCGGTGCCAAGATACTGGCAAAAGTGCTGGCTAGTAGACTCACGCTACTGATGTAGAACCTTATCAGACCGGACCAAGCAGGCTTTATACCAGACCGATCACCCTCCTACAACCTGCGTACCTTGTTTTCTATCATGCATGGTATTGATCAGAACGAACAGGCGGTGGCAGTCTTTTTAGACGCCACCAAAGCGTTCGACTCCCTGGAATGGGGTTACCTATTTGCTGTCTTGACCCACATGGAATTCCCGCCATGGTTCCTCAAATGGATTCAAGTGATCTACCATCTTCCTGTTGAACACTACTCTTGCGATAGTGGTGGAGCCGCTGGCTGCCAAGCTGCGACAACAGCTTAAACAATGTGCCCTAGACCATCCCACCGACCCATCTTAATTTCGCTCTCTGCAGATGATATCACGCTTTACGTGCGTGACCCTATAAATGGGTTCAACCTCATGATCAGCGAAATAGTAAAATTCGGGGCCTTCTCGGGCGTCACAATAAATTGGGGAAAGTCTCAAGTCCTGCCGCTTACCGGTAGCACTGCTCCGCTCCCAATGGAGTATCCGCTGCAGTGGTGTGATGAGGAGGTCAGCTACCTCGGTGTCACCGTTATAAAATACAAAGATGAACTAATGAAGGCCAACTATGGAGTGGTCCTCGATAAGGTAGAAAGCTTGATCACCAGATGGATAGCCCTTCCACTCTCCCTTGCGGATCGAGTGGTCTTAATGAAAATGGTCATTATGCCCAAAATTCCTATACCTGTTCACAAACATCCCCTTCTCCCCTGGCCGCCACTTCTTCAGCAGAATGAAGAGCAAGCTTATCCGCTTGGTGTGGGTGGGGAAGAAGCCTCGGATCAAATGGAGCACCCTTACGCTGCTGTTCGCCCTGGGCAGATTCAAAGCATCTGATCCGGAACTCTACTATATCAGCGCTCAGGCGCACTATGTGGCATATTGGCTTGCACCCCCACCCTTCATGACTCACCTGGCGGTTGATCAAGGGCTCATGGCAGCCGCTTCTCTTGCAGGACTGCTAGATGTAGATAATAAAAAGGCTGGAGGACCGCGGTCCACAGTGGCATGCACCAATAACGCTTGCCGCGCCATACCCAAACAATCCCGGAAACCCATGCTCTACTCCCCGTTGCTCCCTCTCCGAGACCAGCCTAAACTACCCGTCACACAAGAAGGCATCTGCAAGCGCATGCTCCTCAGGTTCGGGATGAATACGTGGGGAGACACGTACCAAGAAGGGCAATTCAAAGGCACAGAGGTTTTCTTCGGCGACACCCCCCCCCCCACCACTATGGATCGCTTTCTCTATATTCGCTTGCTACACCTGCGTTCCCAAAGGAGCCCACCACACTGCTCCCACTACATCTGACACTGCGGGCTGGGGCACCACATGCTTTATCAGGCATATACAAGGCCACCATAGGGGCAGGACTAACTGGGTCCACGAAGCGCGGCAGGAATGGGAAATGGAACTAGGCCACCCAATTACAGATGAAGCATGGGCATACTTTTGCCCGCAGACTGAGCGCATCACAGCTACTAGCAGATTTAGGATCATACATCTTAAATTCCTTCACCGCATGTATTATACCCTTGTGAAACTGCAAAAACTTCAACTGCGGGACGGGGTGGCTTAGCCGGCTGCAAGATGGCCACACTCTGAGTGGGCTCTGCGGGCCAAGCCGATAATCCGATCACAATCCTGAGGACTTTCTAGGTGCTGCCACTCAGCACCACGCTACAGGGACTCACCTTACTCGGGGGCATCGATTGCTGCCTTCCTTGGCCCCCATCGGAGCCGGTGCACCAAGATCTGCTGCTGGGGCCTGACGCGGCGACGGGACCCTTCTGCCGGCGTGCGGCTGGTGCTCGGCCTGAGCTGTGGTGGCGCAACCAACCTGCCATCCTGCCTGAGCGGACTCCTGAGGACCTGATCATCTTACCGGAGCTACCCTGTCATCCTGCTCCTCCGGCCCGGTGAGTCGCTTTCCGTGTGGCGGGTCAGGGGGCGCGCACACCGGACCGCTGGGCCCAGGCCTACGCTCTGCGTGGGCACCATTCTCTGATTCCTGGCGCCCACTGCCCCGTCCTGTTCGCTTTGGGCCCTGTGACACGGGTGGCGCGCCTCCAGCGACTCCCCGCTGCTTTGTGCCCTCGCGGGCGGGAACTCCCGACTTCCCCTCCTGGCCACTGGAGCCGGGGTCTGCACTGCTGCCTCCTGCCTGCACGCTGCCATGCTCCTAAGCCCTGGGGCTACGATGCTGCCAACACGGCTCAAAGCGGTTCAGGACCTCCCCATCCACACCTCTATATGGACTTCGCCACATGTGTCGGCGGGCTGGTCACTCATTGGCTCTTACCCTAATTGGGCGACTGCCCCCCCGCCAGGCTTAGCTCCGCGGCGGGCCATCTGATCACCTACTCTGCCCTGCATACCGGCCTCTCAAGCCAACAGTAGCTGCTGACCTACCAAGATTAATGCCTCCTCGTGCTGGCCTTCGGCCACCTCTTACACCAGGGTGCACACCTGAACTATTGGGACCCAGCGCAGAGACTCCTACCTGGGGCCCTGCGCTCACTCACTGTTCCATCGACGTTTCCTCTCCTCTCCCCGGGTCCTCAATCTCCGACCCGGACTGATTTCTTTCCTATAGGCCTTGCGGACGCACGCCACTGCTGCTCCAGCTCCAGCCCACCCTGAAAATCCGGGCTACCTGCTCCCCCCTCACGGGGATCTCCTGCTTGTCTGGTGCTGTGATCGGGTGCCACACCTCTGCGTGGTGCGTCACCTTCCCCGGTCTGCCCTTTGTGGCTGACGACCGCCATCTCCTTTGGCGCCCTCCCTTTGTCTCTGCCTCTCCTGTCAACCTCAGCCTTTTTGTGCGCCGCTCCTCTGCTCCCTGGTCCCTGATGGTGTGGTCTGATGATTTACAGGGTGAACAAGAGCACAACTATGGGGTGGACGGACCCCAAGCAACCGAAGCTGGCGTTTGACCAAAGCAAATCATCATGACAAGAGGGACCAGTCATGGACGCAGCTGAGTCCGCTACTCAGCCCGAAGCTGGCCCAACTTGTGAGAACGACCTCAAGGCCATTATGCTGGATGTGAAAACCATGGTTACTGGCATCGCCGCCCAGCTTGACCAGCTCTCCGCCCGTCTGACCACCGTCAAGGCTCAGGTGGACTCCCACGACACACAACGGACCCAACTTGAGGTGAGGGTGTCCGACGTAGAGGATGCTGCAACCCGGGATCGCCATGCACTCTTACAGATGGACAAGGTCCTGGAACTCATTAAAATAAGAATGAGGATTTGGAGGCGCGCTCCTCCAGAAGCAATCTCCATATCACGGGTGTGCCAGAATCCTCCAACACAGCCAAAATGGAAGATTTTGTTGAACAGATTATTTGCGACTTATTCTGAGAGGTCCTTTCCCCGATATTCATTGTCGAGTGGGCCAATCGCTCTCTGGGACCCCGGGGCGCCCCTGGCCTCCCTGCTCGACCTATTATTGCCAAACTACTGAATTTCCGAGACCGGGATGCGATCCTCTGAGTTGCCAGGAGAAGGGGGAAATTCGCTATCAGGAGAACTTATTATCCTTCTACCCTGATTATACAATGGCGGTTCAGGCTGCCCGCAGCGAATTTCTCCCGGCCAAACATCTGCTGTAAAAACATGACATTTCCTGTTCTCTGGCGTACCCGGCCAAGCTGCGTGTCAGGCACGGCTTGCAGGTCCACACTTTCCTGGAACCAAAGGCGGCATTGGCCTATGCCAAGAAACTGGATAAATCACAGCACTCTACCCCTTCCAGCTCCCAAGTGGCTGCTGCTGGCGATCTAAGTGAAAATGACTGATGGCAACTCTCGTTCATGTACTCTGATTTCCTGTGCCGTATGGCACAAGCTTGCCTTTCCTGGCCCTGGTTTCTGGTGTTAACCCATCATTCCTGCATTGGCCTGCCTTTGTCATCCCCATGCTTTCCGGCTCATGGGTCCGGCGGATCTTTTCTATTACTGTGACATTAACTGCACATAACTCCATAGCCCCACATTTCTCTCTCTTTTATGCAGCAATGACATTTTATTGCTTTGTATTTGATCTATATGTATATGGTGCGTCCCCGGACACAAGGTGCCTTATTGGGTCTCCTTCTCCTTCTCCCACAGACCGTCTTTACCCACAGCTTTGGCACCCTGTCCTAGCGGCAGGGGTGTACGCTGAAGTGAGCCACATCTCTGTGGGACGATTTCCTTCTTTTCTCGCTTGGTTTTTCCTCTTCCCTGTTGGGGGTTCCCTGGGTGGGTGGGGATGGTCTCTCAACCTGATTGGGGGGTTGGTGTGGGTGGTGGGGGATGGGATCTCTGGGTTATGTTGCCTCTCCTCCGAGGCCTGTTGTTGGTTTTGTTTTCTGACCTACTTTGCACTGTGTTGTTTGATACACTGCTCTTTGCACTGCACATCCAGTCTCTAGCATTTCTGACTTCTACTACACATCCGTCTCTATCTGGCATTCATCTTCCTGGCATAGCTTTAAGACGGCCACCACACTCTGGACTTTGAATGTTCACGGCCTCAATGATCATTGGAAGGCCCGCCTTGTACATGCACACCTCATTCGCCATAAGGTTGACATTTGTTTCCTTCAAGAATCTCACTTAGTTTCCACCACCGCCTCCAGGCTTCAATCTCTGCAGTGGGACGAGATCCATTCCTTCTTCTATTCTTGCTACTCCTGTGGGGTATCTATCCTTTTACGGAGAGCGCTCCCCTGGCGCACCACCAGAGTAATTGCTGATCCCAAGGTGCGCTTCGACATCCTGCTTGGCACCCTCCTGGCCCAACTGGTGATTCTCGCTGCGATTTACGGCCCTTACTCTGACTACCCAGCCTTCCATGTGCAGTTATGGCGACACATATCCTCCCTGGGTCCTGCCGCACTGCTATGGGGGGTGACTTTAACATCACACCATCAGCCACTGTGGATCGTTCTGGGCCCTGCGCTCTGCACCCACGCTCCACTTCCCTCTTGCGATCTATCCTGGCCGACAATCCCTGTTGGATGCATGGCGCCACACCCACCTGGACGCGCGTGAGGGTACCTGCGTCACAGGTTCTTCGGGCTGCTGGTCCCGTTTTGATCTTTGGATCACCACTCGCCACGCTTTAGCATGGGTCACTTAGGTCGAGTATATGGCACGTATCTTTGTGATCACACTCCCGTCAGCCTCAGTTTACACCCCCCTCATGCCCCTAAGCGTATGTTTGCTTGGCACCTAATCCCCAATGTGCTTTGTGATTCTGTGTTTTGTGCCGAGGTTCAAATTGTAATAGATAACTACTTTGAATTCAATGCCCGCTTTGTGGACTCCCCCTCCACACTCTGAAAGGGTTTCTGGGTGTGGTTCGGGCAAATGTATCTCCAAGCAGTCTAGCGCGGTGCCCTTGAGCTCCTGGAGGGAGAAATTAAGGCCCTCTACTCTTTGCATTCTCTCAGCCTCAACCCAGACACCCTTGCTCAGCTCCAGGGCAAACCTTCAGAGTTCGAGCAAGAAGCCGACAGGGAGCTCTCCTTCTTGGGTAGGGAAGCGAAGGCTCGCCGTTATGATGGAGGTGACCGCCCTAGCTAATCTTCTGCGATGGCCTCACGCCTCCTCCTACATCACCAATAAACAAAACAAGTTGCCAACACTGCACAATTATTTGCACGTTAGTTCAAGGCACAATGAACAGAACAATTGCCCTTGCAAAACCACTTTTTCAGTTCGATTTTAATCATCAACTTTTTCAAATATATTCAAAAACACTTTTTCATTTCTTGGTGTCTTTTTAAGAACTATTCAAAATCAAAATGTCAGCTATTTCTGGACTTACTAATAAAACAAGATTCTAGTATGCTCGCAATCTAAAATGAGGGAATCCAGCCGCTAGGTCTCATGTAACTTATCCTCTGTGTCTAAATACTGAGGCGGTTCTGCCCAACTTTTTAGACTACGTATTATATCGGTCCAACACAATGCTCAGATTCACTTTGTGTTGAACTTTGTGGCGCTTTTAAAACAAACTTCTATTTTGTCGTTTGCCTCGTCTCATCAGCGCTTGGTTGTAAAACAAACAAGTCACGCGAACTTTGTGACAAATTCTTACCTCACTTAAAGAATGCAAGCTCCAAATTCGAAAACGCCGGGTAGACGATTCCCGATCGTACCGCTCACTAATCACATTAAGACGCCGTCATTAGACGTAATGTTTATAGCGACAGACAAGTCAAGCATGCTGGGAGTTGTAGTGCAAAGCTGTAACATTTGCTCGCGTCTTAAAGTAAATATTTGGCGATTTTTGTTTTTATAATAGCACAATTTTTTCATAGGCATATATTAGCCACAATGGCTGCTGTTAAAGAATCTGGCGATTGCTATTAATCGGTCAGGCATGCTGGAAATGATAATCTCAAAGCCTCATTTAAAGTTAACTAACAACCTATATAGTATAAAATCTTACGGTACCGGCTGTGGGATTTACCCTATGACTATAAATCGTATGTTGAACTCCTTGGCATACTCATTTGTCATTTCTTTTGAATTTTTCACGAATAGTCTCTATTCAACAATTGCCGCGTTGTGAGAGAATCTTAGAGCTGGATCAAATGATTCATCTTGGGAGTGTTAATTTCGCACTGGATGATAGTGGCTCAACCTGGGGCACTGGTCCCTATGTCTCAAAATCTTGACCAGTCAAGTAAACGGCTCGACTACTCCATGACTATGGTCGCTATTTCTTAAAGTGACCTAAAGAGTCATTAACTATAGTTTCCTTAGTAGTCTAAGATTATTAGGATCTTGGACAATTGTCGTTCTTGACGTGTGGAAGAGTTCTAGACATTCATTTCCAACCACTTAAGAGTAAACTAATTCTGGCTATCGGACTATAGTTCAGAGTGGAGGAACTATAAATGATAAATTTCAGATACCTCGTTCAAGCCATCAACTGCTGTATTGAACTTTATGATTAATGTAGCCTCTCTCTCTCACTGCACTTTAGCCAAACCCTTGTTGTTGCCTCCTACATCACAGCACTGCGGGACGGGGGTCCGTAACGCACTACCTATCCCACCGAGGTAATTTCATGGGTCACCGCATTCTATACTCAACTCTACACCGCTGGGATTACCCTGTCGCGTGACATCCTGGACCAGTACTTCGACACTCTCCAGCTCCTCTGGCTGGGTAATGGCCATCGAGAATACCTCGATGAACCTTTCTCTAAGGAAGAGATTCTAGCTGCCATTAATAGTCTGCCCGGGATAATGTGCCTGGCTCCGACGGTCTGCCCACGTCTTTCTACAAAACCCTTTGTGACTATCCTCATCCCGCATCTCGCCGATATGTACAATGACTCCTTCGAGTTGGGCCATTTCCCCCCATCACTTCGCGAAACTCTACTGACACGGTCCCTTGAACTTTTGGACTCATATCGCCCCTTATCACTTATCAACACCGATAATAAGATTTTCGCTAATCTTTTGGCCTCCCGCCTTTTGCCCCTCATGCCCATGATTGCCCACCTGGACCAGTCCGGTTTAATTCAAGGGCGCGCTACGTTACACAACCTCCGCACGATATTTGCCGTACTCCATCAGATCAACCCCGCTCTGCCGGCCGTGGCGGCTCTTCTGCACGCCACCAAGCCCTTTGATACTCTTGAGTGGCCCTTCCTATTTTATCTTCTCCTCCGCCTTGGCTTTAGCCCGGTTTTTCTGCGCAAAGTCCATCTCCTTCACGCCATCCCTGTAGCTCGCCTTCGGATCAATGGCCAGATATCACAGCCCATTCTTGTTTCAAGGGGTAAAAGACAGGGGTGCCCACTTTCGCCTATGCTTTTGGCTATGAGCCCCTTGCCGCCAGACTCCGGCAACATCACACTCAGATGGGTCTGGGCTTTGCGGCCCGAGCCATGGTCGTCTCCATGTAATCCGACGATGTCACACTCTATGTCCACCATCCTCAGGAGAACCTCTGCCCCATGGTCCATGAGGTGGTACGATTCGGGGGTTTGTCCAGTATCTAGGTCAACTGGAGTAAGTCTATTCTTTGCTTTGACAGAAGCCACTGTTCCTTTCACCCCGCACTACCCTTTCGTGTGGGCATCAGGGCCCACCAGATATCTGGCCGTCTGGCTCAGTAGGAGTGTGGATGAACTCTGGAAGGCTAATTTCAGCTGGGCGGTTGACTGGTTGGAGACCAAGATATCCCTTTGACGGCGCCTACCTTTACCCTTGGTGGGGCGTATTGCCATCGCTAAGATGGTAGTGCTCCTGACATTTTTATATCTGTTCCGGAATGTTCCTGTCCCTCTTACGGCTCACTTCTTCCGCACGCTCCATTCCCTCATCATCTCTCTTGTCTGGGCAGGGCGTCAGCCTAGTATTGCATATGATATCCTCACGCTTACCCTCGTGTGCGGCGGGATGGGTGCACTGGACTTCAAATTATGCATCCTCATCGCTGAGGCCAGCTTGCTTCACTACTGGTTGCATCCGACGCCCCACGTGGCGGTGGAAGCTGATCTGGCGGCACCCTTACCCCTACAGACTGAGATGTTTGCCCCAGCAAAACCACCCCGTGGGAAGATCGACACGATTGGGACCCTGTGCTGGGCCTGGGAAGGTCTCAGAAAATATTCAGGCTCTCGCTTGCTCTCCGCTGGTGCCATGCCTGTCGCATACCACCCGGCTTTTCCCTCACCGCTTACGGCCGGGATGGTTAAACACTCAGCTGGCCTGGGTCTGGCCACTCTATTAGACCTCTACCCCAACAGCGCTTTTTGTTTGCTCCAGGCCGAGTCCGACCCAATGGACACATTGCTCTATTATCAACTGAGAGCGGCTTGCGGGGAGTTGCACCCCACGTTCCCGCATCCCCCTGTCTATGGCCGCCCTCCACTTGACATACACTTCCACCTCGACTCGCAAACTGATCTCAAGGCTCTATGCCACCACATTAGCGGCATCCTCTATATCTGCTGATCGCACCCGCATTGCCTGGAGCGAGGTACTTGGTATCGATCTTTATCAGGAAGACCGGCTGTACTGTTGTAAGCAGACCAAACGCTTATCTCCGAATTACTGCCTGCGCCTCATACATTTCAAATATTTGCAGAGGCAGTACCGCTCCCCTGCTAGGCTGTACAGAATGGGCCTCGTCTCTAGTGATAGATGTCTCCGGCGCTCGTTCCCTGCGGCTGACTTTTCTCATCTTGCTTGGCTGTGCCCCTTGGTTTCTGCATACTGGCGCGAAGTATGCACAGTTATTACTGAGATCACCTCCTCGCCTATCTCGCCAGATCCATTGACCTGCCTACTCGGCTTGGGGAAGAACTGCCCTGACGCATGCTGCTTGTTCTCGCGCGTCGCAGAGTTGCTATGCATTGGGGTCGGAGGCCCACACCTAAGGTCAGTACCTGGTGCAAAGATGCTGCGCGTTGTCAGATGCTCCTGTCAGAATTTTGGGAGCTTACGCTGGTTACTCGTCGGTCAAGTGATATCTGTGACCCTCTATTTTCGTATCTCCTGTCTCGGAATGCATTTCCCTCTGCGACCTCTCCTGTGCTCCCTGCCGGCACTCCGACCACGGCGGCTGCCGGTGCTGGTCCATAGAGCTCCACCTCCCTCTCCCTGCTCTCCGCTGTCCTCTCGCGCCCCTCCCGACAACACCCTGCCCCGTCTGATACCCCTCTCTGCCCTTTCATGCTTCATATCTTGCCACTTCTCCTTATGCTCAAAGGTGTGCCGCTGCTGTATCACTGCCTTTATGATGTTTATAACTGATGTGGTTTTTCTATTTCCTCTCATTCTTTGCCGAAGCACTGCTTGATTGCCTTGTAACCTGATGTGCATGAATTTCAATGAAGGTCTTTAAAAAATAAAAAAAGTAAAAACTTCAACTGCGGGACAGTGATAAATGCGACCGCTGTGGAAGAGATGGGCGGGGTTCCTGCACATTGCATGGAAATGTAGACCTGTGACGCGCTTCTGGACCGAGGTGGTGGAGGCTCTGGGGGAAATGACAGGGGGGAAGCTTGAACTTACACCCGAAATGGGTCTCCTCGGATACCTCCATGGGCACAAAGGCAACACTAAGCACTTCTTGGCTCTGGGCCTCCTCCTCGCAAAGCGTAAAATAGCATGCAGATGGGGAAGGGACAGGGTGCCCTAATTTTAGGATTGGTTAGCTGACCTCACTTACTGCCAGGAGCAAAATGCCATATACGCCTAACTTCTCCCTGTCCGATAGCAACCCCGGGACATCTGGGAACCCCTCACATCATACCTACTGAAAGAAACAGAAGGGGTCACTGACGCCAACGTGGCGACTGGGCAAACTAATTGCCAAGCGGAGGCAGTTGGATCCCAGATTAGAGAGGAGATTCCCTAGAGCACTTGCCGTGCAATTTAGTATGCCTTACATGTTGATACCATACCTAATGTACTGTGTCCCACACTCGAAACTCAGCATCTCTTTGTTATTCTCTATGCACTGTATCACTGTGTTTGATGTTTGCACTGTAAATGAAATGCCCACCAAGTATTGTTGGTTCAATAGTTCTGTAATACTTAAAAAAATGCTAATACACAGATTTATAAAACAAGCATTAAAAATGCAATAGGTCTCGCCTTTGATTAAGTTAAAGCCATTTACTTTGCTGTACATTGCCATTAGCAAAGCAAATGGCTTTAACTTAATCAAAGGCGAGACCTATTACATTGTAAATGCTTTTTTTTCCTTCAACTGGGAAACGGGGGGACTGTTTTCTATGCTTGCTGGAGGGTCCGTGGCACACTTGCCCCACTACGAGTCCTCAGTGTGACATATGATAAGTCGAATACTATACTCAGGGCCACTGGAATTTAGCGGTGGTGAAAACTAAATTATGTGGCAGGGCTGTCAATTATACAACAACTAAATCAAATTATGTGGCCTAATGCATGACATTCATTCTGTTAGTATTTCCTCATTATTTTGAAATTGTTACAAATGTTAACACTATCTGGGCAAAGGTTTTATCTCATTAGTACCATGTTGACGGCAAAAACAGAAATAAGTAACAGAAAGATGAACAGTCCACCTTTGTAAATGTTCTTTCTCTGCGTGGCAAGAAGTGTCACCACTTTTTAGTAGCTTTTGATCTGTTTGAGCTTGAAACAAATTTGTTTATTCTGGAAATATGCAGATTAGTGATTATGTGGCAAATGCGCAAAATAATAATTATGCGAAATATGCGACAGCCGCAAAATCGCATAATCCCAGTGGCCCTATTGAAGAGAAGCAACTTGAGCTGTGCATGCAGCTGCCTTTGAGATACTCGCAGGAAGCTACAAGAGATAAAGCGCCTTGAAGCATATCTTTCTTGACCCCCCAAGAAAAACGTGTGAATGCATCAGTCAAACCTTGCTTATACTTTGAGAACTGAAACTGAATTGTAAGAGGAGCCACTGACTGAGGAAAGAGATAAACAAAGGGTTTATATTTTCATTTTTATCTCACCAGCAGGGCTTACTGCAGCCACAGGCCACACCCATGGGAGATGATGAAATAATTGAACATATTAAGAACGATTTTAAGGGTGCCACTTTTTCCACTTTTAATCACTCGTATTTATTTATTAACACTTTCATACAGTGCTAAACTGACGCAGAGAGTGTTGGGTGCTTTATATAGGGACACGCTGTATATATAATAGACAACAGAACAAATGGATGAATGAGACAGAGCTTTTCCATAATTTCTGAGCACAGATGCAAAATTGACCACCCCTTTGCTTCTTCGATTTGACACCGGTACTTGCATTAGGAGGCGCTTTAAAGATGGTAGGACATGTGGGGTGAGTACGGGGGTACCTAGTGTACAATGCCTGTCACTTAGAACTGTAGAGGCCTGATTCTTTGGCAGTACCGGAGGCTTCAGATTATGCCTTATTCCTTTGCTTTATTACCACACAGCAGCAAGAAAGATAGTAACAAAAAACTACATTTCCCATGAACACTTAGGAAAGCAAACAGTCTTATCAGGATTCCTTCGCCTCTGTCTGCACTCCTGCCGGCTCCCATCATGCCTTGCTGCTGCTTCCTCTTCCTCTTTCTTCGCTGCTCAGCAGCAAGCTAAGTGTTTTTTCTCTTCTGTCCTGGGTTTTTGGGGTGATTCTGGTATTGTTGGTAGCGAGTTTTGGCAGCGCTTAGTGTGTTCTTTCAGCAGATTCCCCCTGGTAATCGCGGGACGCTCCAGTGCTCCTGACGCGATTTTCTGCGGTGCGGTCCTGCCGCCGCTAGGGGGCGAGTTCACCTCTCTGTGGTCAGCGCGACGGTGAAGCATTTTCCACAGCGATTTTTTGCGCGCTGCCCACAGAGAGCGTGTCCTGCCTCCTGCCACCTGGTCAGACACCCTGAGGGGTTGATGTTCCTCCCTTTCTGATGCCTGAACGCCCTGGTGAGTCAGTATTTGTGTGCCTGAACACCCTGAGGGGTCGCACTTTGCACCATTTTTTAGTGGTGCGGTGGGGCGCTTTACCGGGTGGTTCCCTGTGACAGTGAGGGCTGAAGCATCCCCGGGGCTTGTCCCTGTCATTGTGTGCCTGCGTGCCACCCACATTTGTCTGGGCCCAATCCCAGCCTAATTTGGTAACCGTGAGGGTTACACTTGGATTTCTACTGCCTCCAGCTCTCGTGCCTGCAGAGCCTAACTTAACTCATAATGCAGGGGGAGCAAGACCAGTACCCAGAAGAGGCCCCCTTTAACTATGTTCCCTGGGATGACGACTTTTATCAGGCAGTAGATGATTCTATCTACAAGGCTGTAGATCAGGCCATGATTCCCCTAGAGCAGCGACTGTCCGCATGGTTAGAGGAGGCCTATGCGAAGCTGGCAGCCCTCATTCCCACGCAGACTCCGGCCCCTGCGCCCTCTCCTTCCCCTCCCCCCAGTAAGAACCATGCACTGAGGGGGTAGATTCGGAGGCTTTTGCGCAAGTTAAAAGAGCATTTTTGGCACATGAGGCTCCCCAGCCTGTCCCAGTGCCCCAAGCGAATAACCTTCCGCCGACCACTCGGACTGCGTCCCCGGAGCCTCGGGATGATGGGGATTCTCCGGACACTGATGAGGAGGCGTGCTCCTCCAGGTCCTGGCTCCCGTCCCAGGTTTTAACCTCGGCTGGGCCATCTGACATGCTGGACCCGGACGATATCGTCCATCCTCGGTCTTCAGACTGGGTGCCCGGGGACAAGACGGCCCAGTATGTTGCGAGCTGTTTGCGCAAGCCAGTCGATAAGGACGCCCGCAGTCACCTTAGGGCGGAGTGCCCACGCCCCACCTTAGAAGGTAAGGTGGCGTTGACTCCCGATATTGACCCGAAAATGGCAACATTCTTAGCGAAGTTTGTTAGGAACCCTAGGAAAGGTATAGACGGATCATGTCGTACCTGCCAAGACAAACTGCTGGATGCAGTAGGGCCCATGACCAAAATTTTGGATAGTGCAGAGGAGGCCAAGGTTTCAGGGGACCTTATTTCCCCAGAGGTTCTCTCCATTTGGGCGCAGCGGGCCATTGTGTTCCTAGGGAACGCCAACTGAGAGTCGAAGGATGCTCCTTATCAATATCTACCCTAAACTGGGTGATCTTGCCTCTTCAGGTTCAAGTTTGCGGCTACGTTTACTTTCCTGGACAGGGCACAGTCCAACATCAAAAAGGTTTTTGCCCCACGGGTTTTTGACAGGGCCGGACGTGGCTGGGGCCACTCGTTCGGCCGTGGTAATAGCTCCAATCGGGGGCAAGGCTCCCGCCGCGGGCAGTCCCAGGACAATGCCCGCTTCAACAACTTCTACCTGACTCGAGGACAGCGGTTCCGTGGTCGAGGAGGCCAGAGAGGACAGCAACAAGGGGCTAGAAGAGGTGAGTGTGATGCCCTCGGCGACCTTGCGGGTAGGGGGGCACTTGCCGTAGTTTCTCCCGGCTTGGGTTTCCCTTACAAGCGATGCTTGGGTGCTGCAGATGATCCAGGGCTTCCAGCTGGAGTTTCATGGCCGTCCGTGTCAGCGGTATCACCCCCGACCCATTACATTCTCGCAGCGAGATGCAGGCTTGATGCGCGAAGAGGTTTTCGCCCTCCTTCAAAAAGGGCCGGTTTGTTGCACGCGCGAACATCCTGGGGGGTTTCTCAGCAATCTCTTTTTGGTCAGCAAAGTCGATGGTGGTCGGCGGCCAGTCATCAACTTGAAAGAATTCAACGAGTGGCTGGTCTACCGCCATTTCAAGATGGAGGGCATTCACCTCCTGCGGGATGTGTTGCGTCCGTCAGATTGGATGGTCAGGCTAGACCTGAAGGACACGTACCTCACAGTACCAATTTTCCCACCTCACAGGCGTTTCCTCCAGTTCAGGTGGGAGGGTCAGGTTTACGAATTCACCACACTCCCTTTCGGGCTTTCCTCCGCTCTGTGGTGCTTCACAAAGGTTCTTTGGCCGGTGGTGGAGTTCCTACTGGCGCGAGGTTTGAGAATGATGGTCTACCTGGACGATATGCTGTTCATGGACCAGTGTCCCGAGCGGCTGTCGTCCCAGCGACAAGTGGCAGTCAACCTCCTTCAGGGGCTGGGCTTCGTTATCAACGAGAAGAAGTCCCTTTTGGTTCCCGTTCAACGGGCAACCTTTTTGGGGTTCATCATAGACTCAGTGTCTTCCACCTTAAGTCTCCCTACCAAAAAGATGGCGAAGATCAGACACGAGCTGCACCAGACTTTATCTCTCAAGCAGTTGGCATGGTTGGTAGGTCTTCTGTCGTCTTCAATTCAGGCCATATTTCCTGGACCCCTTCATTATCTGGCCATGCAGCGTCTGAAAGCGTTTCACCTCAGGAAAGGCCTCACGTACTCTCAACTGATTCCGTTGTCAGCAGAAGTGAGAGACGCAATGCAGTGGTGGCTCGCGCACTTGGAAGCTTGGAATGGCCGTTCGATTTTTGGGTCAGCCCCGGATATAGTCATCGAGTCGGACGCCAGTCGATCCGGCTGGGGGGCCAGGTGCTGGGATTTTTCCACAGGTGGCGCCTGGTCCGCTCACGAGCAGTCGTTGCCCATCAACTGCTTGGAATTGCTAGCAGGATCTTTCGCTGTTCAGTGCTGGACGAAGGGCAGAGTGCAGTCGTGTGTCCTCATCAGGATGGACAACGTCTCGGCGGTCCAGTATATTAACTACCTGGGGGGTACCAGATCCAAGATGCTAGCGGACCTTGCGAGGGACTTCTAGCACTTTTGCCTGGACCATCAGGTTTCGGTCACAGCGGAGTATCTGCCGGGCCAGCAGAACGAGGTGGCCGATTGGCACTCCCGGCACCTTCTGGATGCCAGCGTGTGGAAGCTGGACCCTCATATTTTCTCCCTGCTATCAGAGAAGTGGGGTCCTTTCTCGGTGGATCTGTTGCGTCATGTTTGGACCACCAACTCCCGAGATTCTTCAGTTGGCGCCCGGATCCATTGGCGGAAGCAACGGATGCTTTTCTCCAGAATTGGTCGGGCGAACAGGGGATGCCTTTCCCCCGTTTTCCATGATAACGCGAGTATCGGTGCTGCTGCGGCCCCAGTTGGCGGAGGTAGTGTTGATCACGCCATGGTGGAGATCTCAAGTTTGATTTCCGGTTCTAGTGGAACTTTCTTGGGATTTTCCAATCCTACTGCCACACTCTCCTCACGTTCTGCTCAATCCAGACCTAGGGCCAGATGTAGGTATCCAAATACCGGTCAGTAACGGCCGAAAATACCGATTTTCGGCCGTTACCGACCGGTATTTGGATACTGAGATATAGGGCATTTCAACAAATACAGATTCTGTAATTTTATCGAATCGATAATTTTACCGAATCGGTAAATTTACCGAATCTGTATTTTGAAATGTAGGTAGCACTGTAAACAGTGCTACAGGGCTTTAAGGATTTGTTATTTACCATCAGCTATTAATGGGTGGTAAATAACGAATTCTTATGTAAATGCAAATATGTGCATTTACACCTGTGCATGTATGTGTGCCATATGGCACACAAGCACTAATCAGGGGTGCAACAGGGTGTCAAAGTGACACCCTGCCTCCCTTGAATTTTTCGGTATTTACCGAATCGGTAATTGTCATTCATTCCTATGGGCTTCCAGGCCCATAGGAATGAATGGCAATTACCGAATCGGTAAATACCGATTCAGTAAATACCGAATTATTACCTACATCTAGTTTACCGATTCTAAAATAAAGAATCGTTAAAATTCGGTATTTTAGAATCGGTAAAAAAGATTTACCTACATCTAGCCCCTAGTTCCCCACCGGCTAGTCCAGGAGGGGTCGCTGAGGCTGATGTCCTGGAGGATCTCCGGCGTCGCTGGTCGCTCCCAGGCCTTTCGGGAAAGGCTGAGGACCTGCTCTCCAAGGCATGGGCAGATAGCACAATGAAGAGGTACAGGTCAGCCTGGCATAGATGGCATCGTTGGTGTGGGCGACGGGGTTTCGATCCCATGGGGGCAGATGTAGTCCACGTGCTTAATTTTTTGGCGAGTTTGTCTGAGGAGGGTTTGGCCTATCGGTCAATCAGTACCTTCCGTTCGGCAATCTCAGCTGGTCATGTGTTGGTGCAGGGTTCCCCGGTGGGGGAGCACCCCTTGGTGTGCAGGCTCCTGAGAGTAATATGCCTCTCTTTGACCCCAGAGTCGCGCTACTCGGTCCTGTGGGACGTAAACAGAGTTTTGAACCTCTTTCTCTCCTGGCAGCCGAATAGGTTTCTTTCTTGTAAGGAAGTGACTGCCAAATTGGCTATGCTTTTGTGCTTAGTTTCCTGTCAGCGAGTGTCGGATGTGCGAGCCGTAGACATTTCTGCTAGAGTTTTTTCACAGTGAGTAGACGGACTAAGTCCAACACAAGAGTTATTTCATACCCAGCTTTTCCGGATTCCCCTAAACTGTGCATTGTACAGTGCCTCCGTGCTTACAAGGATATTACTGATGATACCCGACTTCCGGGTGAGAGGCAACTTCTTATTGCCTTACGTAAACCGTACAAGGCAGTTTCTTCCCCAACTATTGCCAGTTGGGTGCGTTGGGTAATGCAGGAGGCGGGGATTGATACTAAGCAGTTTGGTGCTCATTCAGCCAGATGGGCGATGGCCTCTAAAGCGTTCACCCTTGGGGCAAGATTGGAGGATCTGATGCGTGCGGCCAATTGGTCCTCAGATTCCACCTTTAAGAGGTTTTACTTTAAACATGTTTTGGAGGTGGCTAGGCTAATTGTCGACAAGCTTTGAACTGGCATAATCCGAAGCCTCCGGTCCTGCCATAGAATGAAAATTTGCCTGGCCTTCGTGCTGGTAAGTTTCAATTCTATTAAGGACTCGGAGGCGAGGATTATCCCTCCCAATGACTTCCCGGAAGTGGACCCTCCCCGTACGGAATGTAAGTAAAACATTCATGTGTTCTTCTGCTTCTTGATGACTGTTGGTGGTTGCTCTGGTTTCTCTCCATGTGACATGTTTGCTAATTGAGGTCCTGCATCTGACACTGCATATTTTTGCAGGAAACGATGGTCCCATGCAGGATGCGTGAGAATGCAACATCAGAGGCTTCGCACGAAGAAATAGGAAGAAGAAGCAGCAGCAGGGCATGATGGGAGCCGGCAGGAGTGCAGACAGAGGCGAAGGACTTCTGATAAGACTGTTTGATTTCCCAAGTGTTCATGGGAAATGTAGTTTTTTGTTACTATCTTTCTTGCTGCTGTGTGGTAATAAAGCGAAGGAAGAAGGCATAATCCTCGCATCCGAGTCCTTAATAGAATTGAAACTTACCAGCATGAAGGCTAGGCAAATTTTCATTATGTCGGTGCTTGAAAAAGCAAGGCATGCAAATAGGATACTATGTTGTCTGGCGCTTGTATAGCTGATGTGCTCTAGAGGCCCTCTCACTATCCGAAGTGATTGCAGCTAGACCTGCATGTTTGGTTGTAGAAGAGTGTGCTAGTCGTATCACCTGTTGGAGAAGAATTGGGGGAAGAGCTGGCAAGATGTGTTTGTGCTGCGGTGAATGTGTCACAGCTCATGTGCTGTGATGCTGAGAGGGCATCTGAGGAGGACAGGATGCACGCTGTGCAGCTATATGCAACTGTTGATTCAGACTCATTAGAGAAGGAACCAGGGAGTCATACATGTCTACCATAAAACATAACTTTTTTGGGCCATTTGCTGTCCTTGCCATTCAGGCAGGGCAGCAGAGACAGCGCCTTCGTAATGCACCGTGGATTTTACAATCGCTGCCACTGCACCTTTTTTGCTGTTTAACCAACATGAGCGGCAGCAGCTAGCAATGCCGACAGGTCTGGCTTCAATGTGTTAAGACATGGAAACACTGGCATGCAGGGGAACAATATAAACAGTGTGAACACAATATCAAGCGCACACAACCTGCATGTATATTCAACAGTTAAGTTTGGTATTCATTTGATGAAAAGGATAGGATCAAACTCCAATGTCTTTGAATTGTAAGGTATTTATTCAATCAGTTTCAGTATTTGCTACATAAGAAAAACCAGCCGACACGTGTTTCGTCAACACCGGGGTGAACCCGTGACTCTTCAGGGCTGTAGGGTATGAAGACATAAGCTGTGTCATCGGACCGGTGATAGTTCCAACCCGGTCCTGATCGGGTGTTAAGGACAGAGGACGCGTGGAGAAGGTGTTCTCCGGGTGTCGCGGTGATCAAGGAGTTTAAGTAATGTCCGATGCCGGATAAGCAAACGGGAGGCCCAGGGAAGCCAATCTGCTATCCCTGGCCTTGAAGCTAGTGGTCGTAGTATCCGGGAAAAAGATATCCGTTCGTCAGCGAGTAAAGTTGATCCGATAAATACCTTACAATTCAAAGACATTGGAGTTTGATCCTATCCTTTTCATCAAATGAATACCAAACTTAACTGTTGAATATACATGCAGGTTGTGTGCGCTTGATATTGTGTTCATTTATACAGGAGATAGAGGTCCCCTCTATTCTCCCTTTTTCTGAGATTAGGGTTATCTCAGAGCATGCAGCACCAACCACCTAAAAAAATCTCTCTCAAGTGACCCACTCACCACCACCCGTAGAGCGCCTAAATATTTCTGAACATTCCTTTAACCCTTCGTTGAACCTAATATAAACAGTGTGCCCATCCGCATGCATGTGCTTACATGCTTTAATACATGAAAGCCAGACCAATTGCCTTTGCATAATGTACGAGAATTATGATGTTAGATGAAGCAGGTAGATATAACTGAGCCACACAAACATCACAGAAGAATAGAAGTTATATTTACAACTGCAGTGCAAATTAATATCCGGAGTGGTATTGATGGCACCCTGGGGTTCTCCTGAGAAAATACTTTGAAGTTTATCTTTGTCCGTCTTCTACATTTGCAATATTAGATCAGAAAGTACTTCTGTAAATAATCTGGGGTTTTTATGATGTTGTATTACATTTCTGGGTGTCTGTGGGGTATAGCAGAAACTCTCCCAGGACCCTTTCCAGGGAGCGTTTCTTTACACTTAAGGCCAGTCAGAGTTCAACTTTAAAATCATAGTCACAAATTTGTTTTACACTTCGTTTAGGTTACAAGAGCACTTTTGTTTCTGGCGCTTTGCAGCATCTGTAAATTCTCCTTACAATTTCTGGTTGCTCTAATGGGTGACCATTCTGATATTTATATTTTTTACCTGGTCTTCTTGCTTGATTTGTTTGTGAGCAAAGTGTCACTCATACCAGATGAATATCACTCATAATTTCACTGAAATTATGAAAATGTCACACATAAACAATCTGAAATGCTTGGCAGCTATGATGATGGGTTTATGGTAAACAAAGGCACTTCAGAGTAGTAATGTCCCGTCGTGCACCACTGTTGTGAAAACTGAGAATCTGATAACTATGGGAGGAATGCCACCCAACCATGCTGGGGCTGAGGGGCTCAGGTCGAGAAAGTGCACAGACCGGTGTTCTTTGCCACAAGTCTTTTTTTCTCACAGCACCCAGCTCCGCAGCACTTTTACTTAAAAACAAAGTTGGCAGTTGGGGCACTAGTGTGTTTGCGAAGAGTAAACAGTTTAAGAAAACTGAAACAGCTCAATCCTTTTTAAGTATGTTGCAGACAAATCCGTTTTAAGTAGACAGTTTGAGCATTGCCACGAGCTCACCGAAAAAAGCCCAACTGAGGTGTGGAGTGTTAGGTCGGGGCCTAACACGGTGTCGCTAAGTGCTTAAAGAATGTACACAGACCACGGTCAACAGTTCGCCAGAAAGAACCCCGAGCGGTCTTCCGCCTTATTTATTTATACCCCGGCGCGAGCCCGCCCCGGGGTATGCATGCGTGCAAGTGTTACAATGTAGGGGAGAGCCCGAGTGGCTCTCTACATCCCTCCTTTACTTTAGATCAGTTCTTGCAGCAGGCTCAGGAGTTTTCTTTGCTCACGGAGAGGTCCAGACATAGTCTCTCAGCCTCTGGCTAGGCCTCGGATTTGCACGCAGATTGTATTGTTGACTGCGGGCACCGGGGAATGTTGCAACCCTGACTGGGGTCGCCGCTGCACTCTCTCCACGGAGGGTATCCCCTTGGCGATGGCCATTCGCCACGATTTTTTGAGGCGTCGCTTGAGACGATTGACTTTCTCCCGTTTGCCTACCGCTTGGTGACCTTAGCATCGTGCCTTCCAGGTCCCACGTGCGATCATTTTCTGCCTCAGGGCACTCCGTCTCTTGGTGACTATCCGCCGGTCCCAGGGCCTTCTTAAAGCACGATACATTGCGGGTCACTGACTGTCCATTTCTCCTGGCGGTGATCATAGTCCCTTGGACCTTCTCCACTACCCATGTGTCAGGCTCGTAGGGCGTCCGATACTTTCACCCTGGGTGGCGATCTCGCACTACTACGGTATCCCCTTCCTTCAGTGTCGGCTCCTTGGCGTGACGAGACTCACTCGCTTTCTGGTTGGTGAGTTGTCTTCTGGCTCGGATGGCTTCTCCATCCCTGTTCCCGGGCGTCCAGGTGCTGTCGGTCGGAATGCTGTCACGGGGTGCCCTCTTGAACAGCACGTGGGCAGGAGCGCACTTTGTGGTGCTGTGGGGTGTCTGCCTATAGGCTCCCAGGAATTGATCTAGAGCTAGTTCCGGATCGTCACCATTGTCCACCGCAATCCTCAGGGCTCTGTTGAGTGTTCTCATCAGCCTCTCAACTTCCCCGTTGGCCTGGGGCCACAGGGGTGTGATCTTCCTGTGTCTGATCCGAAGGCTCTCTAGATAGCACTGAAAGTCTCTTCCTTGAAATGGGGGCCCATTGTCAGATTTAATTTCCTCGGGGAGCCCTAGGGTGGCAAACACACGGTTCAGCGCTTTCTTCACTTGCGGAAATGCAGTCGAGGGGATGATCTCCACTACCGGGAATTTGGAGAAAGAGTCAACCACGACTAAGGTGTGTCGACCATCTGGGAAACTCCCAAAGTCTATGCTGAGATGTGTCCATGGCGTTGGTGGAGCATCTTCGGTAATCACTGGTGCGGGAGCAGGATCCAGGCCTGTGATAGTGCAAGCATGGCAGGATCGCACCAATGCGTCTACTAGGCTGTCCATTGCAGGGAACCACACTTTGCTCCTGAGACGGGCCTTAGTTTTGGCCATGCCCTGGTGTCCTACGTGTGCCAACTCCAGGGCCTTCTGTTGGAGGCTTTCGGGTATGACGAGGAGATGCCCTCGGAGGATGACTCCTTCGTCTCCTACGCTCAGTTCGCTCCGGATCTGCCACAACTGCTGGCGGGCATGGCTGACTTCCAGCCGAAGATTCGGTGCTCCGTCTAGGAAGTGGGCCCACCTGTTTCCTTCCAATGCATGACGGACTCTCGTTAGTGTCTCATCTCGAGCAGTAGCTTCACCAACTTCTTTCAATGTCATGTGTTCTGGGCACGCTGCCGTCGAGATCATGTGGACAAAAGCATCAGCTTCCAGGCCTTCCTCTCGCGGTGGATGTTGGCTGATAGCATCAGGGTGTCGGGAGAGATAGTCAGCCGGATTGTGGGCCCCTGGCCGGAACACTATTTTAAAGTTGTAGCCCTGCAGCTGGACTGCCCATCGCTCAATCCGAGCTGGCGCTAGCCGGGAAGATCCCGTGAATAGTGGCAGCAGAGGTTTGTGGTCTGTAACCACGGTGAATTCTTGCCCACACAGGTACAAGTGAAAGTGCTGGCACGCCCATTTGATCGCTAGGGCCTCTCTTTCGATCTGGGCATACCGGGTCTCGGTATCCGACAGTGCTTTGCTGGCATACGCGACTGGCTTCCACACTTCGGGTCCATGTTCCTGCAGGAGCACCGCCCCCAGGCCCACTGGGCTGGCGTCGACGATCAGTTCCGTCTTGCGTCGGGGCTGAAAATATGCCATCACGGTCGTGTCCAGGAGGTTGGTCTTAATGCTCTGGAACGCGTTATGGGCTGCCACCGTCCACTCCCACTGTCGGTCTGCGCGGGTGAGGGCTCTGAAGGGCTCTGCAAGATCGGCCAGGTTAGGGATGAACCGGCCGCAATAGGTGGCCATTCCCAAGAAACTGCGCACTTCGGTGGGGTTCCTAGGAGTGCTTGCTGCCTTGATTGCCTCCGCCTTTTTGGGGTCAACTTTCAGTCCTTCCCTCGTGAACGTGTAGCCAAAGAAGTCTATAGATTCCTGATAGAACGAGCACTTTGATCTGTGAAGTGTCAAGCCGCTGTCTACTAGCCTTCGGAGGGTTGCTCGTAGATGTTCATGGTGTTCTTCCAAGGTTGACGAATATACTAGGATGTCGTCGCTGAGGTTGATCACTCTGCTCAGCCCGGAGAGCACTTCCCGAATGGCGTTCTGAAACACCTCCGCGGCGGAAGAGACACCGAAACGTAGTCGTTTGTAGCGCCTGAGTCCCACATGGGTGGAGAATGTGGTTATGTATCTGCTGGCTGGGTCTAACTCAAGCTGGTGGTATCCTGAGTTGTGGTCCAGTTTCGAAAACCACTTTGCTCCGTTGAGGTTGGCCACTATGTCATCCATGGTGGGGGTGATGTGCCTCTCTCGTTTGACGGCCACATTTGGCAATCGCATGTCCACGCACAGCCTGATCGCTCCAGGTTGTTTCGGCTTGGGCGCCACCACCATTGGGAAAACCCAGGGTGTCGGGCCCGACACTTTCTCTATTACGCCTAGGTCCCCCAGTTTCTGGAGTTCTTCTTCGACCTGCGGACTGAAGTTGAATGGCACCCGCCGGTGTCTGAGGGCTACTGGTCGTACGGACTCGTCGATGTGCAACTTGAACTTGCGTCCCTTCAGTTTTCCAAGGCCTTGGAACAGCTCGGGGAAGCCTCTCAACAGGAAGTCCGCATGTGCTTGGTGTATCTGGTTGGCAAAGAACACGAGACCAAGGTCTTCCGCGGTGTGGCAGCTCAGGAGGGTGCCCTTCTTCCCTTCCGTGATGTGGAAGCGCGTTTCTGTGGAGTAGTCGCCGTTGACGACCGTCGTTTGAATGACTCCTCTTAGTGGTAGCGGCTCCGTGCCACCGTATGTGTAGATCCTCACGGTGGAAGGTGTAAGCGGAGGTTTGGGGGACATTTTCTCATATTGGTCGGAGTCCATGACATTCACTGACGCCCCCGTGTCTATGAGTGCTGTCATCTTCGTGCCCTCGACGTCTATCGAGCACACGGGCGGAGGTCTTCTTTTGGTGGAGGCCCTGCTGACGTATGAGATGACATATATCTCATCATCTTCCTCATCTTCATACCGCGGTCTTCTGTCTTGGACTTGGTGATCTGGTGGGGGCACTTCTTGGTCCATCAATAGCTGTCTGACCCGTTGTGTCAGTTGTGAGAAGTTGGCCTGATATATGATGCTCACTAGTTCTAGTGATCACCTTGTATCATGCCAAGCAACCCTTATGGTGCAGGTTGTAAAGTCAACCTTATAGACAAGCTATCCTAGGGGTAGCATGGACTAAGCAGTCTTAGGCTAAACTCTGTAAAGGCATGTGAAGCAAGCTGTTTTACCATACACAATCCCTTGAATACCAAATGAAAGGACACCACACAGATATATATTGAAAATATATATGGATTTATTACTACAAATATCCCTGATACTCTTTATGAGCACAGAAGCAAATGCGTTAAAACAAAACACAGTTTAAAATACACAAAAGTTGCACAATATGGATGAGCCCTAGGGGCCACCTAAACCATATACTAAAATAGTGGTATAAGAACCACTATGGGGAAAGTGAAGAGGCCTAGGGCCTGGGGAATCGCTGGAGCTGTTCGGGACTAACAGTGAAGAAGTCGGGAAAGGCCCGCGGGACTCGGGTGCAGTGTTTAAAGTGCACACACTCACCAATGCAAAGTCTATGGTGCGTAAAAAGTACAAAGTTAGTTAGAAAGGAACCTTCCGAGTGACCTAGAAAGCTGAAACTTGAGACACAGACACTAGAGGTGTGTACCAGTGTGGGAACACCGGCGGAGCTGAGTTACCTCACCCACAGGAAGCGGGTGCATAGGGTCGGGTTTCGTCACGCAGGTCGATGGTGCTTGGAGCTGAAGATGCTGCAGGCGGCTCGATGTGAAGAGTTCCGGTGGATCCAAGGGTGGATCTGAAGAGGTGAAGACCTGAAAGCAGAAGGGACAATGTTCAAAGTCACTAGCCAGTGACTACCGTGGAACCAGAGTGGAACCAGGCGATGTCGGGTGCAAACAGGCGTCGAGGTGTAGCTTCTCTCTGCAGCCACGTGGACACGAGGGGTCGAAGACGTCCAGGAGTCGGTCACGAACTGTCCCACGCAGGCTTCTCGCTGTTGGCGGTGTCGGCGACTTGATAGAAGCAAACAGGCCTTGGCTAATGCAAGCCACGCAGGAATCGAAAAAGGCTTGTTACTCGGACCAGCAAGGTCAGAGCAGGTACTCCTTTTTACAGGAGCAAAGGCAAGTCTGGAGCAACCAGACCCGCAGTGAAAGTTGTAGGTTTCGTCGCCAAGACAGTAACAGGAGGTGTTGGAGCTGGCTTTGGAGGTATATTCTCTTTATTGCCATTCTTGGGACAACAGCTGTCTGTTTTGTAATGCCCAACCTGTTTACAGGCATAACAATAAGGCTTTTTCTGGGTTGAAGAAGTGTCTTGGGACCCACCCCCATCCTTGGAGTTTTGGGGCCCTGGGGAAGTCTTTCCCTTACTTTTATCCCCACCCTTCTCTTGAGGCTTGGTAGTCTCTTTCTTTTGGTCACCACCCTGGTTCTTAGGCCTGATCCTGGTTCTGACCCATTTGTCCGCCCTCCTACCCAATTCTTGTGGGGAGGTCAGATCAGAGTCAACCAGGTGCTGATGTAGAAGCTGATTTTGACAATTACTTAAGATTTGCTCTCTCATAATTAAATTATACAATCCTGTATAGTCAGTAACCTTACTTCCCAGCAACCAGCCCTCCAGAGCCTTAGTGGCACATTCAACAAATTCAGACCAGTCCTGAGTCTGTGTCTTCTGGGTGTCTCTGAACATTAACCTGTACTGTTCAGTGGTTAAGCCTAACCCATCAATCAGAGCACCCTTCAGGACCAGGTAGTTTCTAGAATCCCCATCACTAACTGTGAGGAGTCTGTCTCTGCCTCTACCTTCAAAGGAGAGCCACAAGATTGCTGCCCACTGCTCCTGAGGGACCTGCTGTACTTTGCAAGCTCTCTCAAGTGCAGTCATCCATTTGTGGATATCATCCCCAACTTTGTAGGGGGGCACAATCTTACTCAGGTTTCTATTGTCATAGGACCTGTCTTTATCCTTAGGGATAGTGCTGCCACCAGTGGAATCTAATCCACTCTCTCTAGGCTGCCTTGCTCTAGCAAGCTTCTCTTTGGCCAGGGCAACTTCTAATTCTTGTCTCTGGATCCTAAGTTCAGCCTCTCTCATTTTGGCCTCATGTTCCCTTCTCTGAGGGCTAGTCAACTCCCTTCTGGAGTTACCATGAGAACCTCTAGAAACATGGGAAGTATTGGATTCACCTGAGTGATTCCTCCTCCTCCTATGCTCCTGGTTAAGTCCATTTGGGGGTCTGAATGGGTTGGACCCACCTTCAGTCCCAAATAAGCTTAAGTTAGCCTGGTTAAGCCTGCTGACTAACACCTGGCTATTCCCATCATCAGAATCACTTTCTTCCACCTCCTCCTCTTCTTCTTCCTCAGGCTGAGTATTCCCAGTGGTCTGGTTTTCCTCATCTATCTGGACGACAGGGGCAGGGGCATCAGAGTTATCATCTTCAGTGGGGGATCCTCCATCTCCAGTCCCTGAGGGGCCTGGTTTGGAGTCCCTTAGAGCTTCAGACTGGTCTAACAGCTCTCTGAGGTGTCCTGCTGTAGGAGAAGGACCTGTTTTGATTCCTCTCATGGAACACAGTTGCCTCAGTTCCTTAAATGGAAAGGTAGCAAATTTGGATGGTGCCCTTGGAGGGTCACTCTCAACAGAGGTGGTTCCATTGGATCCCTCTGCTCCAGACATTGCTCTAGTGTGGTGGATGTGTTGCAATCTACCTACACTGGTGTTTTCCTACAAAACCTATCTAGTAGTTGTAGTCAGGGTGTGCTACTCCCTATCCTCTACAACAACTAAGTTCAGTAGAACTTAAGTATATCTAGTCTTGTTTTAGTGTACCTATCAGGTACCTGTATGATCTTTCAAATGATATTTTCAAAGATTGTAATGGTAAAACAACAGCAAGCTCAAATCCCAATCCGCTGCTCACCAATGTGAGAAGTTGGCCTGATATATGATGCTCACTAGTTCTAGTGATCACCTTGTATCATGCCAAGCAACCCTTATGGTGCAGGTTGTAAAGTCAACCTTATAGACAAGCTATCCTAGGGGTAGCATGGACTAAGCAGTCTTAGGCTAAACTCTGTAAAGGCATGTGAAGCAAGCTGTTTTACCATACACAATCCCTTGAATACCAAATGAAAGGACACCACACAGATATATATTGAAAATATATATGGATTTATTACTACAAATATCCCTGATACTCTTTATGAGCACAGAAGCAAATGCGTTAAAACAAAACACAGTTTAAAATACACAAAAGTTGCACAATATGGATGAGCCCTAGGGGCCACCTAAACCATATACTAAAATAGTGGTATAAGAACCACTATGGGGAAAGTGAAGAGGCCTAGGGCCTGGGGAATCGCTGGAGCTGTTCGGGACTAACAGTGAAGAAGTCGGGAAAGGCCCGCGGGACTCGGGTGCAGTGTTTAAAGTGCACGCACTCACCAATGCAAAGTCTATGGTGCGTAAAAAGTACAAAGTTAGTTAGAAAGGAACCTTCCGAGTGACCTAGAAAGCTGAAACTTGAGACACAGACACTAGAGGTGTGTACCAGTGTGGGAACACCGGCGGAGCTGAGTTACCTCACCCACAGGAAGCGGGTGCATAGGGTCGGGTTTCGTCACGCAGGTCGATGGTGCTTGGAGCTGAAGATGCTGCAGGCGGCTCGATGTGAAGAGTTCCGGTGGATCCAAGGGTGGATCTGAAGAGGTGAAGACCTGAAAGCAGAGGGGACAATGTTCAAAGTCACTAGCCAGTGACTACCGTGGAACCAGAGTGGAACCAGGCGATGTCGGGTGCAAACAGGCATCGAGGTGTAGCTTCTCTCTGCAGCCACGTGGACACGAGGGGTCGAAGACGTCCAGGGGTCGGTCACGAACTGTCCCACGCAGGCTTCTCGCTGTTGGCGGTGTCGGCGACTTGATAGAAGCAAACAGGCCTTGGCTAATGCAAGCCACGCAGGAATCGAAAAAGGCTTGTTACTCGGACCAGCAAGGTCAGAGCAGGTACTCCTTTTTACAGGAGCAAAGGCAAGTCTGGAGCAACCAGACCCGCAGTGAAAGTTGTAGGTTTCGTCGCCAAGATGGCCGGGATGGCGCGTCGAGTGGCACAATGCAAAAGAGCCCCACGCAGATCGTGGAGATGCTGGGGGGCTGATCTTTGGTGCAAGGGCTGCTCGAGGTTAGGGCTTCTCAAACCCCAAAGCACAGCATCGAGGGTGCCTCTGATGCTGCGCAGTCAGTGTTTCGGGGGTCTTCCAAGATGTCCGGTCCCACGTCTCTCGGTGCCTCCACGGGTCCCTTCTTTGCAGGGACTGTGGATTGGGCTGTGAGAAGTCTGGGAGTCTGGGTCTTGTCAGGGTCTGGGCTCGGGCTCTGGCGGGAGGCGGCGGCAAAGCAGACGTCGAGGTGCTGGTTGGTGCCTGTGTTCACAGGGTGGTCACTCCTTGGCCACAAGGGAGATTCTCTTCCGTCTTCTGTGCAGCAGAATGTCGAAGTCCAGTCTTCTTCTGTATTTCAAGTTGATTCAGGATGATCTGAAGTCTCAGGACACAGCTCCCACTCTTATTCGAATCTGGGGGGCCGGATCACCTACTAGGTCCCTCCTCTGGGTGGGACCAGGAAGGGGGGTGGTTACACCCCCTTTCCTTTGTCCAGTTTCGCGCCAGGACTGGGGCTGGAAAGCCACAGCACCGGTTTGAACTGGCCTATGCACAGGGACACCTTGTGTGCCCCAGGCATGTCTGATTCTTTTCAGCCCTGTCCTACCCAATACACAAAATCCTGTCTGGAGTGGTGCTAGCACCTCCCCAGGCAGGAAACCCTTTGTCCAAGCTGCCCTCGCTGGAAGGACTCCCAGCAGCAGGAGGTCAGACTTGTGTCTGTGGTGGCAGCATCCATTTTGAGATGCTAAGGCTCTGTTTAACTTTAACCGGGGTTCAGGCTAGGTACATGTCGTGTCCCTCTAGAAGGGTGGAATGCTACCCCCGTCGCCAGAACTGGCGAGGGGGTAGTATTCCAATTCGTATGACACCTTACTCGACATGTTTTGATAAAGCCAAACCTAAGATAGCATTTAACCGCGAGGTTCATAATGCACTTAAGAGTATATGGTATGGCAATATCATGGAACAGCTAAAGGACATGGTTCCGAAAGCTGCAGACAGGCTCAGCTCATGCCAGAGCACCATCTCACATATTTCCAAGCACTCTGCCTCCAGGATTGATGAGGCCTTGCATAGGAGTGGCTGATAGGAACATATGTGTCCATTTTAGGTTAGGTATAGGCATACTACACCTAAGTAAGGGGTGGTTACACCGACTTACCCCAGCTGAGTGATCAGCCAGTTGTGTCAAATATGGAGGCCAGGCCAGGGGTGGCACAATACATGCTGCAGCCCCTGGTAGGCCTTGGAAGCATCTATGCCCTGGGTACCTGGGTACACTGTTACAGGGGCCAATAAGGTGAACCAGTTCCAATTTCGTTATGCACCTAAAGTACATGGAGTCCATTTTAAGGAGAGAGCAATTAGCCTGGGGCCCTGAATAGCAGGATCCCAGGCCAACTATGTCAAAAACCAGCTAAACACCAGGCAAAAAGTTTGGGGGTAACCATAGTCAGATATCCACCTTCCTACATAACCCCCCCCCCCAAACGAAAGGAGATAAGGCTATCCTTGACCAGGTAAGCCTATATTGCCTAAGTGGCCATATAAGGAAGTACCAGCTCTGGCTTGGTTACCCCCTGTCTCATGGTCCACTAAGCAATCCCTCACCCTAAGGGTATCTGAGGGTCTCCACCATAGGGAATCTCTACCTGTGGTGTGTCTTTGCAAAGTTAAAGGCTGGTGTTGGGATGGAGTACTGAAGTGAGATTCCTCTG
Source organism: Lissotriton helveticus (assembly GCF_964261635.1). Taxonomy (NCBI): domain Eukaryota; kingdom Metazoa; phylum Chordata; class Amphibia; order Caudata; family Salamandridae; genus Lissotriton; species Lissotriton helveticus. The sequence goes on along the minus strand of NC_136067.1, from coordinate 952,146,245 downwards.
TAGGACTCAGCTTCCTCCAATCACTCTCCACCATGTGTGCCTTTCTTTCTTTGACTGAGTTGCACTGTGCTCTCAGGGTCAACCTCTGGCAACCTAAAGCTGGACGCTGGGTCCCTCTTGTTGGCTTACTGGAGGGACAGGTCAGGTTTGGGGCCTTGGGGTCCCAGGTTTGGCTGTGCCCAACAGAATCCATCTGTGGGAGGTCCCTAACTACTTTTAAGGGGGCTCCCTCAGGAGTTTTTAAAGTTTTCACCTCACTAGGGCTACTAGTTTCGGTGCCCCTAATCTGTTGATGGGGGTGCTTTATTTGACAGGGGGCCCTTTGGGGCTCACTGTCCTTCTTGTCCTCTGCAGCCCTGGGCTGAGTAAGGCAAGGTAGAGAGGGGCAGGATACCTGCTCCAGACTGGGTCCCACCTGAGAAGGGTCCACTGTCATCAGAGGCTCTGTCAGGCCAGGCCTAACAACCTCTGGGACAGTTCCTTCATCAGGGGTAAGATCAGTTCCCTGAGGAGGCTGATCCTTTCCTAAAGTCTGGTGGGAGGGAGATTTCTCTTCCTCCTCCATGCTCTCTGTTTGTGTGGAGTGATCCATCTTTTCAGGCTTCACAACACATGTATCAGTTTGAGTTTGGGCTGTGGCCATCACAGCCCCACCAACCTTTTCAGGAGGAGACTCAGTTTGGGTATGGGCTGTTACCATCACAGCCCTGCTAATCTTTTCAGGAGGGAAGTTAGCTAAAGATGGGGCTGAGGTTTGCTCAGCCCTACCAACCTTTTCAGGAAGGACATCTTGGATTGGGGCTGTAGTCATCACAGCCCCACTAACCTTTCCATGGAGATTTACCATCCTAGAATGGGTTTCCTGTTCAACCTCAGCCCAGGCTGAGATTTCTAAATCATTCCCCAGTAGACAATCTACAGGCAAGTTTGATGACACTGCCACTCTCTTTGGGCCAGTGACACCTCCCCAGCTAAGATTTACTACTGCCATGGGGTGATTGGTTTCTATTCCATCAATGTTTGTCACCTGATATGTGGCATCAGGTAAAAGTTGCCTTGAGGGGACTAGACATTCAGCCAACATGGTGATGCTAGCCCCTGTGTCTCTAAAGGCCTCAACTTTCAAGCCATTGATGAGGGGCTCCTGTCTATACTTGCTCAAAGTGTTTGGGCAAGCAGTGAAATTGGCAAACCCCATGCCAATCTCATAGACAAGAGTATCTGAGGTAGGGGACCTGGTTAGGCCAGAATCCACCTGTCCTCCAAAAGTAAACCCACCCAGATTCCTGGGTGTGCTCCCACTTCCTGGGGGATTACTGCTGACAGTAACAGGAGGTGTTGGAGCTGGCTTTGGAGGTATATTCTCTTTATTGCCATTCTTGGGACAACAGCTGTCTGTTTTGTAATGCCCAACCTGTTTACAGGCATAACAATAAGGCTTTTTCTGGGTTGAAGAAGTGTCTTGGGACCCACCCCCATCCTTGGAGTTTTGGGGCCCTGGGGAAGTCTTTTCCTTACTTTTATCCCCACCCTTCTCTTGAGGCTTGGTAGTCTCTTTCTTTTGGTCACCACCCTGGTTCTTAGGCCTGATCCTGGTTCTGACCCATTTGTCTGCCCTCCTACCCAATTCTTGTGGGGAGGTCAGATCAGAGTCAACCAGGTGCTGATGTAGAAGCTGATTTTGACAATTACTTAAGATTTGCTCTCTCATAATTAAATTATACAATCCTGTATAGTCAGTAACCTTACTTCCCAGCAACCAGCCCTCCAGAGCCTTAGTGGCACATTCAACAAATTCAGACCAGTCCTGAGTCTGTGTCTTCTGGGTGTCTCTGAACATTAACCTGTACTGTTCAGTGGTTAAGCCTAACCCATCAATCAGAGCACTCTTCAGGACCAGGTAGTTTCTAGAATCCCCATCACTAACTGTGAGGAGTCTGTCTCTGCCTCTACCTTCAAAGGAGAGCCACAAGATTGCTGCCCACTGCTCCTGAGGGACCTGCTGTACTTTGCAAGCTCTCTCAAGTGCAGTCATCCATTTGTGGATATCATCCCCAACTTTGTAGGGGGGCACAATCTTACTCAGGTTTCTATTGTCATAGGACCTGTCTTTATCCTTAGGGATAGTGCTGCCACCAGTGGAATCTAATCCACTCTCTCTAGGCTGCCTTGCTCTAGCAAGCTTCTCTTTGGCCAGGGCAACTTCTAATTCTTGTCTCTGGATCCTAAGTTCAGCCTCTCTCATTTTGGCCTCATGTTCCCTTCTCTGAGGGCTAGTCAACTCCCTTCTTGAGTTACCATGAGAACCTCTAGAAACATGGGAAGTATTGGATTCACCTGAGTGATTCCTCCTCCTCCTATGCTCCTGGTTAAGTCCATTTGGGGGTCTGAATGGGTTGGACCCACCTTCAGTCCCAAATAAGCTTTAGTTAGCCTGGTTAAGCCTGCTGACTAACACCTGGCTATTCCCATCATCAGAATCACTTTCTTCCACCTCCTCCTCTTCTTCTTCCTCAGGCTGAGTATTCCCAGTGGTCTGGTTTTCCTCATCTATCTGGACGACAGGAGCAGGGGCATCAGAGTTATCATCTTCAGTGGGGGATCCTCCATCTCCAGTCCCTGAGGGGCCTGGTTTGGAGTCCCTTAGAGCTTCAGACTGGTCTAACAGCTCTCTGAGGTGTCCTGCTGTAGGAGAAGGACCTGTTTTGATTCCTCTCATGGAACACAGTTGCCTCAGTTCCTTAAATGGAAAGGTAGCAAATTTGGATGGTGCCCTTGGAGGGTCACTCTCAACAGAGGTGGTTCCATTGGATCCCTCTGCTCCAGACATTGCTCTAGTGTGGTGGATGTGTTGCAATCTACCTACACTGGTGTTTTCCTACAAAACCTATCTAGTAGTTGTAGTCAGGGTGTGCTACTCCCTATCCTCTACAACAACTAAGTTCAGTAGAACTTAAGTATATCTAGTCTTGTTTTAGTGTACCTATCAGGTACCTGTATGATCTTTCAAATGATATTTTCAAAGATTGTAATGGTAAAACAACAGCAAGCTCAAATCCCAATCCGCTGCTCACCAATGTGAGAAGTTGGCCTGATATATGATGCTCACTAGTTCTAGTGATCACCTTGTATCATGCCAAGCAACCCTTATGGTGCAGGTTGTAAAGTCAACCTTATAGACAAGCTATCCTAGGGGTAGCATGGACTAAGCAGTCTTAGGCTAAACTCTGTAAAGGCATGTGAAGCAAGCTGTTTTACCATACACAATCCCTTGAATACCAAATGAAAGGACACCACACAGATATATATTGAAAATATATATGGATTTATTACTACAAATATCCCTGATACTCTTTATGAGCACAGAAGCAAATGCGTTAAAACAAAACACAGTTTAAAATACACAAAAGTTGCACAATATGGATGAGCCCTAGGGGCCACCTAAACCATATACTAAAATAGTGGTATAAGAACCACTATGGGGAAAGTGAAGAGGCCTAGGGCCTGGGGAATCGCTGGAGCTGTTCGGGACTAACAGTGAAGAAGTCGGGAAAGGCCCGCGGGACTCGGGTGCAGTGTTTAAAGTGCACGCACTCACCAATGCAAAGTCTATGGTGCGTAAAAATCTGCTTCGCCCAGGCTTGTTCTGCTTTCACTTAAAACGAGTGAAGTCAAACATGCACTGCACATCTCTTTATTCTTTTCCAGGGCAGACTGCAATGCCTTCAAACTTTAAGCAGCTGCGCTCAGTCACCTGTGTCCCACCACCGGTGATCCTGGCAGGGGGCACAAGGGGAGCAGCAGCCTGGCAGAGATAACATAAGATCACTCGCATCAGTCATCTGTTTGCTTTTGCCTACATTCTGATCAAACACGGGCACACTTTCTGCTTACACTACCAGGGACCATTGTGAAGTCCTCTACTATTGAGTTTAAGAATGGTGTACAGCACAGACTTTTAAACCATAGTCTGCTGCTACAATGTACATTTTATATATTGCACTTCATTTCTTTGTTAAATTCATTAGAACGGCATAAAAGAAAGTTTACGTTACTCGTATGCGCATTAAGGTAGTACATGTTAGGAGAATATGTTGCCTGAAACACAGCCTTGCTTATCTACTCTTGGTAAGAGGTGAATGTTTTGATCTCGGATCTCTCTTTCTTAACTTTGCCTGGTCAGCCCTGCCCCTCTTTTTATGGCTCACTTTGTTTACAAGTTCCAAGTTGCTTTGAAAGTGCCATCTTTATTGACACTGCTGAGCATGCCTAACACAGGCACTGACAAAATGCATCGTAGCCAACCACGGCGAACCTTTATCAGACGTGTGTGCGCACACAACCAAAGCTTCCAGCCAGGATTTAAGGGCGCATCAGGAGAGAGGGGTCGGAGGGAGCGAGGATCGACTGAAAGCACGAGTGCTTGCTGAAAAACGAAACCAGGAGCGGAGCGACACGGATGGGCTGAAAACACAAGCTGCAATCACTTGTGTTTTCAGCCGATCCTCATTTAGTTTGCAAGCGCTTGTCTTTTCAGTGGATCCTCGTTAGTTTGCAAGCAACTAACGAGGATCAGCTGAAAAACAAGCACTTGCAAACTAAACTAGGATCGGCTAAGTTAAGTGAAATAAAAGGGTGGCAAATAAATCTTTGGAACTTTGTAATATGTTAAATATTCAGCCCAAAATGGCCGCAAGGCTGAAAGATGAAGCGGCGGCACTTATGGGAAGTGCTTGTAAGCCTGTTAGGTGAACAAACAGCGCAATGCGGGTTAAGGTGGGAGAAAAAAAAATCAAAAAATCTGGCTGTAGGTAAAGTTTGAGTCCCGGCATGGGCTCAACATCCTGTGAATGAATGAATGAATGAAGGGATTTTTGTAAAGCGCATGCTACCCTAAGGCCTCGTAGCGGACGGACGGACAGACTGAGGGGCAGAGCAAGACCAGTTAGAAGGGGTTCGTAAAAAGATGAGTTTTCAGGAGACGGCGAAAAATCTGGAGGTTGGATTCCCTGTGGAGAACGGGAGGCAATGAGTTCCAAAGTATAGAAGCATTCCAGGAGAAGGAGCGGCCACCCCATCTGGATCTGTGGATCTTCCTCGTAGTTGCGAGGAAGGCCGTGCTGGAACAAAGATTCCTAGATGGATGGTAGGCAGTAACGAAGGATGAATGATGGCAGATCCAGTTTTCCAAATAGAACCATGGGCCAGGCACATGGCCTTGAAGCGAACTCTGGACTGAATCGGCACCCAGTGCAGCTTCCTTAGAGCTGGTCTTGCCGACTGTCTCCATGGAATCTCGTGGAGAAGGCGGGCCACACAGTTCTGGATTACTTGTAATTTCTGTACGGTGGCCTGCAGGGCGCCCAGATACAATACGTTCCCGTAGTGTAGACGGGACAGGATGATGGCTTGTACCATGATCCTTCGGGCCAGAAAGGGAAGTAGGGGAGGATCTTCCTTAACATCCTCATCAGGCAAAAGCAGGTAGCAGAGAGCTTACGGCCAGATTCATCAACGTAAAATCGGCTCGCAAAGGGCCAGATTCTGAGAATCTGGCCCTTTGCGAGCGCAATTTTTGCATTTGGGATTCATCATCCCAAATGCAAAAATCGCTATTATAGAATTCGCAATTTTGCGAGGAATTGCATTTAAGGAATCTCTATTTGAGATTCCTTAAATGCAATTCATGAAACATTTAAAAATTGCGAAATCGCAATTTTGGGCCGCTATTTACCGTGAAGTCAAACCTCGTGGTAAATAGCGGAAACTTAGAAAAATACACTTAAGTGCATTTTTCTAAGTTGTATGTTACACACACATGTCCTTGGGACATGTGTGTGCGTAACACCAGCGTCCAATATCATTTCAGGGATGCAACAGGGTGTCCTTTGGACACCCCTGCACCCTTGAAATCGCAAACTCAAAATGCGAATCGCTAATAGTGATTCGCACATTGATATGTCTTCCCATTCATTCCTATGGGCCTTTAGGCCCATAGGAATGAATGGGGAGTTATTCCTTATTTGCGATTAGCAATTAGCTAATCGCAAATAAGGAAGCTGTAGGAATCGCAAACTAAATGGCGATTTGTACATAAATCCCGTTTTGCGAGTCTGTAATAGCGATTCCTTAATAATCGCTATTACAGACTCGCAAAACGGGACTTTGATGAATCTAGGGGTTAGTGGCTTGATAGTTGAAGCAGAGGGAGTTGTCGAGCCATATGCCAAGACTCTTCATTTGGAGCTTGGGAGCAGGCATTGTGCCGTGACAGGGCGGCCAGGAGAGGGAGGGCGACGAGGACGACTTGCCCAGAAACATTAGTTCCGTCTTGTCACCGTTCAGCTTAAGGTGGGATAGTGCCATCCACTTGGCTGCAGCCTCTAAGCAGATGCCAAGATTACAAGACGACCCTTCGGGGTGGTTTAGCGTAACCACCAACTGGGTGTCAAATTCAATTCCAAATGGTAGCACTATGTCAGCCAATGGTGTCATATAGATATTGAAGAGCGTGGGGCTCAGGGAAGAACCCTGAGGAACCCCACAGCTCAGAGGCCACCGATTGGGTGTGACCATACCCTCGCAGACCTGGAAAGAACGGTCCTGTAAGAAAGAGCAGGCAAATCACTCGGGCAGCATGGAGGCTTTATTGAAGGAGACCCCTGTTGCACAGCAAAACCACTCCCTATTGTGACCCCTTACATACGAAACGCAGAGTAGTTGGAGGAAAAAACACACAGTGCGGCAGACATGAAGGATTAAGTCTCGGCTTGAGCTCAACATACTGCGAATTTGGGCAAAATACTGAAGCAGCATGGAGGCTTCATAAAAGGAGGACTCCCCTGCAGGCAAAATCACCCGCTTCTGTTGTTTATAACTCACCAGACACACATTATAACTTCAGAGCCGGAACCCCGGGTTCACAAGCACAAAAAACACCGGGCAATACATTCCATGCACAAGCAAATTACGGAACATACGAAAAACAAAAAATTGTTCCGAGACAAATACTTCAGCACACAAAAAGGAGGTTTACAGTAGTTAGTCCATGCTGCATAGGCGTGCCAAAACAAATTAAGGAGGAACTAAAACACAGATTAACCTGTGAAAAGCAAAGGATTTAAGCAGGTAAGCCAATAAACCATTACAAACGCAATAGAAGGCAATGGGTGCGTTTACCCACTGATACAGATTACTAGAGGTCTCAGAGAGACAGCGCATGTGCGCTGGCTACGCGAGACCTAAAAAGGGTCATGTAATGGAGATAGTAATCAACTGCAAATATACAATGGTAGCATGCACAGATAATATAATAATACAAAAAAATGGTGCCTAAGAGTAAGAAATGGTAGAGGTGTCATGAAGAACTCGGCTCACAACTAGGAGTATTACAGTCAGGTCAGACATAAGGGGGCCTGATTCATAGAACTAACTTAAGACAAAATCCTGAACTTACTGCAATTTTGGTATTCACAGAAGGCACTTACTCATTTTGGTATTCACAGAATTTCGGGATTTGCGATCACAATTGGGCTTAGTGGTATGTATTAATGAAAAACTGCCTTGCAAAATAAGGAATCGCAAAATTTGCTATTCTCTATTTTGCGATTGCATTTAAGGAATCGCAAATTGCGATTCCTTAAATGCAATGTAAGAAGCACAGAAAAAATGCAATTTGGTCTTAAGGAATCGCAAATTACCGCCAACTTCAAGTTGGTGATAATTTGCAATTTCTTTGAAAAATGCATTTTTTTGCATTTTTCAAAGTGCAATGTGGCGCACATGTGCACCCATGCTAATTACAGGGGTGCAACAGGGTGTGTTTTGACACCCTTGCAACCTTGAAATTGCATTCTCAATTTGCGATTCTCTAATTGCTAATCGCAAATTGAGAATGTCTTCCTATTTATTCCTAGGGGCCTCTAGGCCCATAGGAATGAATGGAGAGGGTTTTCTTAATTGGGAATCGCACTTTGCAAATTCTACATAGATCTCGTTTTGCGATTCTCAAATAGCGATTCTCTAAAATTTACTGTTTGAGAATCGCCAAACCAAACTTTCATACATATGCCCCTTACTCATTGATGAGTAAGTGCCTTCTGTGAATACCAAAATGAGTAAGTGCCTTCTGTGAATATCAAAATGATAATAAGTTTAGGATTTGGTCTTAAGTTAGTCTGTGAATCGGGAACTATGATCGGATGGAGGCGACCCATTAGAGGCTTCTGGACTGGTATGTTCAGGAGAGGAACGTTTCAAAGGCATTTTTGTTTACAAAAAGTAGTACATCTGCCTGCATATCAAAGATATGGATTTCCTACTGTATTCTAAATGAAGAGGGGCCTGGTAGAGCATTGCATACCAAAGGCATAGTTTGCGTGAAGTGTTCTTGACATCACTGAACTTTCGGCGGGCTTCTTGTCCCTAAGGGGTGAAGTCTGGGTAGAGCGAGATATTAGCTCACTGTGACCAGGCTCAACCCTCAGTCATGTTCCTCCTTTCCCGGGCCATGCGTTGGGCACTAGCCCTGTCTTTGTAGTTGAGAAGATGTGCGATGGGATAGCTGGGGCAGAGCACCCTCAGGGAACGAGGGAGGGGCTAGGGAGCAATGAGCACGCTCTACTGGAAAGGTGGAAGAGAAACTGGAGCAGTAGAAGAGATCGACAAGAAGCTGTTCCACGAATACATCAGGTCATCCCATGTTTGTGGTTTCCGCAGTTTCAGAAATTCTAATGTTATTCCTTTCGGAAATAGATCCAAGGTCTTCTTTCTTGATTGCAACTTGTTTCAGGATGCGTTCCATCTTGTCCAGTCTCTTCTGCATGGTGGCTGCGCCGCCCTCCAATCCCGATATCCTCTCTTCTGCGCTGACTATTCTCGTCCCCTGATGACCAACCGCTCTCCCAGTCTATCTATCCAGCTCGCAAGGATATCGAATCGCTCGTCCTTTGAACAGAAACCAGCCTTGAGCTCCGCCATAATGGTGGAGAGGTCGTTAGTGACAGCGGTGTCTGGGTCACACTCTGGTACTTTGTCTGCTTCGAAGTGGGAGCCATGACCCCTAGTAGATAAGAACTGGTCAAAGGTTAGGCTTCGCTGTTTGGGTTCCGTGTGGCACATTGTGGTAAGTGGGTGTGTTGCAATAGTGAAGGCCGGGGAGGCAGTATTGAGCTATGGTGACAGCGGCTGCGCAGAAAGTTGTTCACAAAGCATAAGTGTCTGAACGGGGTGGGCACAGCAGGGCGGTGACTATGCTAATGTGAAGAAACATTCTGCGCCCACAAGTAGGTAGAGATGAGGCAATAGGGGGCAAAGTCTCACAGGAGTAAAGGAACACCTACTGCATCTGCAGTTTACAGTGTGCCTTCCGCAGCAGAGGGCAGCGGGCGGGCCAGTAGTGATTTCCATGAGTGCCACCAGGCCATGCCACCAACTGCATCAGCACCAAATGGTGAAGTTTAGGGCACCGCCCCAGCAACCAGCAACAACGAAGGAAGTCCCAGAGTCAGACAAATGTCACTGCAGGGGACCCAGCGCCCAAAGCTGTCTCGGCCGCCCAGGGCTATAAGGGCAGGCATCACTCCAAGCAGATGCGTTCACCACCAGCTCCCGCGTCGCCGGGCCTAGGGCATCCCGAGGCCCAGCACTCACAAAAAAGGCCCAGGCCAACTAAGCACAGTGGTCTCGGTCTCAGGCTCACAAGCTGCCCCTGTCACCGTGGGGCCTCTGAGTCAGTGCCGGGCCATGCAGTCTACCCGCGCCCGGAGGTGACACGTAAGCCCTGGTGCGTGATGTCATGCACAGGATATAAATAAAGAGGCGTGGTCCAGCTCCTGTGGTCGGAACCACAGAGTTAATTAGTTAAGAGTGTCAGGCTCTGATTACGGCCGCCGCGCTAATTATTCACCCACGCGCGGCACCCTTCACACTGGCGATGTGGTGGTAACAAGCCCTAATTACTGTCTTTGTTATGCTGGTGTCCCTGAGTGGCCTGAGCCATCAATCCAGGTTCTGCAGCCACTTGAGGTGCCAGCTGGACTGTGCAACCCAGCTGCCTCTTGTGAAGGCCCTGCAGCCATTGGGAGCACCTGGGTGGAACAGGCCCACCCTCAACCCCCCTCAGCCCTAGCCCATGCAAGCTACTGCCACCAGCACCCTGGAGAAGGTAGTGAGGCCAAGTACCCACGGTACACGGGAGTGCTAGAGGGCGCACTGCGGGATGGCTGGCTAAAAAGGCAGCTCCGCTGGACGGACCCACGTCCTGCATGATTTCCCCACGAATACGGCAGCACAATTGTACAAATTAGCGGAATTGGCAACCGGAATGTACTGGGAAGCTGTGGAGTGCTTCTGAGCGAGACTACACCAAAGACTCGTGGAGAAAACACTCACCAGATCTGATGAGACCTGTGGACGGAGCTCGGCAAGATGGCGCCCACTAATTTAACGGAGCACTGAATACGGCATCAGAAAATCTCCGGTGCAACAACCAAGTGCAGGAAAGCCTAAACCGAGGAGCACTGCAGCCAACAGCGGAGCCGGGAGATGCGATAGACAGTGAGAAATAAAGACTTTTGGACCATATCCTGGGGAACTTGTGGCAGCGATACGGAATACAAGTTAAAATGGCGGCGCCCATTACAATATCATGTCTCTGGGCCTGATGCGGGAACCCTAACTGTTCCGTCGGACGTCGGCTGCAGGGTCCTTACAACATAGGGAGCACGGCCAGAAGTATTAAGAGCGCTGGCGAAATCCGGGCAGAGTCGATGCTGGCGCGGCATTCCACATGATGAGCTACACTGCTGCTGGATGGAACTTCAGCATGACAAGCACCTTCAGTGATACGCCAGCACAATCGTGAGTACATAGGAGACACTTCAGTGCCATACCAACACAGCTGCCTGAGACTGTAAAGCTATCTGCACTGTGCTATCCGCAATACAACGTACATGGATGATACATGTCCACTGAGCCTGTGGCAGCTGGGGGCAGCATGGCGGAGACTGCTGGCGGCAATTTTATAAAAGCTTCAACTGCGCGCTGACATCTGGGGAGGCCTAATCAGAGGTTCTGACTAGAAAGAAATGCGACGCGGCCTGAAATAGGCACATTTATGAAGCCTCTACACGACTGTAAAGCGCACTGCAGCACTTAGATGAGAAGGCGGTCCTTGTAGTTAACGGTCCTGCTGTACAGCCCTGTACCAGCGCACTGTCACACGCTTGACATTTGCGGATTGAGAATCTCTGCCACCACCTGTCTCATTATACAGGAGATTGATGTTCCGCACTTGAACTTTCTAACGGGGAACCCCTCCGATGATCCACTTCCATAATCTGGGTTATCATACTCCCTGCTTCCAACTGACGGTGCAGAGGGTTCTCCCGTACGTTCGTGGCCGCTCGGCAGGATATCCCATATACTGCTAGCACTGGCGACACTGTTTTAATGGAAGAGACATTGGCTGAGTACCAGCGCCGCTCCACTGTGAAGTTAGTGCAGAGACGACACATTTGCACAATATGGGGAAACCTGAGAAGCAACAGCCAAAGCTGACCTTCGAATCACGGAGATCGGTACGAGGCCCCACGACCCAATCAGATACTGAGGCGGAGATGGATGACGCTCCAGAAACAAGCATGGAATCCACCCTAAAAGCAATCCAAACTAGCCTTCAAGACATTAACGGTAAGCTAGATCACCTCACATGCCGCGTGGATAACATGGCAAAGAAATTGGACAGACAAGGTGAGAGACTGGATGAGGCTCAGAATCGGTTGTCGGCTGTGGAGGACGATGCACGTGCTAGCACTACTAAATGTGATGGGATGGAAAAAGTACTGGAAGTGATAAAGAACAAGGCGGAGGATTTGGAGGCACGATTGTACCGCAACAACGTCCGAATTGCAGGTGTCCCGTCGTCAACAAATACGGGCTGCATGGAGACGTATGTGGAGGACCTCTGCCGGGGGATATTTGGCGAAGACCATCTTTCACCGCTTTTTATAGTTGCGCGTGCCCACAGGTTGCTGGCACCTCGTCCACCACCAGGTGCACAGCCTAGGCCCATAGTGGCTTGTGTACTGAACTATCGAGACCGTGATAGCATATTGCGGATGGCGAGGGAAAAGAAGCAAGTGAACTACCAAGGCAACCAATTGGAGTTTTACCCTGACTACACTATGGCGGTGCAGCAGGCGCGTAAAGAGTTTGCAAATGATAAGGCGGAATTAAGAAGCATGCAGGTGGAATATGCAATGCTATATCCAGCACGGCTGAAGATCACCTGGGACGGCAAACCAACAATCCTCCCCACACCGAAGGCAGCTCAAGATTTCATCAAGAAGATCACAAGTCAACGGAAGGAGCGAAGACAGGCTGAGCAAGCACATGACTCGGACTGAGCGACCAGCGATGAAAGACCCCCTGCGCCAACTATCTCCGCAAGTATGACGGCTGTAGTGCAAATTATTGATAGATCAGCGTCAGATACCTCACAACTGTTAGACATAAGCCACTCCACTAGCGGTAAGTCTGCCTTACAGGCAAAACTTAACTTTTGAACATTGTCATGTAATATACACTGGTAAACAGTGGCCACAATGGACACAACACATACATGGCAGATTCATGAGTCTTTGAACTGTAAAACTGCTACATGGGAATGTTATGTATACATGACTGTCAGACTTTGCCTGTGAACAACGTAGCTTTCCATAGTGAATGGGAAGGTAAATGCGATCTGGACCCTGTCATCAGAGTGATCAGAGACACTATATTTGATGTTACGGAATATGCCGACCTGATGTACTTATGTTCCAAAGCACGGCAGTTATCTATTGAATGGGAGCATTGGCGACTTGCAGATGTCCATTTGACACTGGCTACCAGGAAGGTTCATGTGGTGGAAAATGTTGGATGCTGATGTCTAGTTCTTAACATGGTTTATTAATGTATCGGGCACCCGCGCGAGGCTACTCATAGCTGTGGTGGTACTACATTTTATGTTCGCCTGAAGGATTTTAAACATGTAGCATTTGGGGAAGTAAAGACGATTCTACGCATAAGCCATGTATTTAGACCTATGGTATTACACTCTATATAATACTCGGTTGTAATGTTCAAAGTAATTACAGTTCTGTTAATGATATTCTAATATGAATTCCGTAGTTCATGCCAATGACCAAATTACGGTCTGTCCACATCCATTTACTTGGATGGTGTTGTGCACCCTAGGCGGACCCCATACAGTTAATGACCTATTGGAGTCTTAGGGATGGGATATGGCTTCGGCAGGATTGGGCTGCTGATGTGGGTGGGGGGAGGAGGGGTTGGGGATATGTTTTGTCTTTAAATTTGCTTACATGGAACATACGCAGATTTACTAATCCGAAGAAAATCAGACAAATGTTCGCATGTATGGATAGATGGCATATCGACATTGCGATGTTGGAAGAAACTCACATTGTCCCACATACACATACTCATATAGGCAGACGGTGGGCCGAATCAACTCATAACTCCCTGTACTCTTCCTACTCTAGGGGGGTCTCGATCCTAGTGAAAAAGGGCATGAACTTTACAGTTGAGAACACGATAAACGACAGCCAGGGGCGCTATCTTATAATTACAGGGATATTGCGAGGACAATGGTTAACATTTATAAACACTTACGGGCCAAACATTGATGCGCCTGACTTCTACCACGAGGTATGGCAACACTTACATGAGGAATCAGACCGAACATTGATTTGGGGCGGCGACCTGCACCTGGCTTTCGATGATCTAATAGATAGATCAGGGATGACTACTGAACCCCACTGAAAAGCGCGGACTAAAGTACTTGATATTATGGCCGATTTGAATCTACACGATATATGGAGGTTGCACAATCCAGGGGTTAGCGAAGCAACACACACCTCGGCAGCGCATGGCAGCTGCTCCCGTATTGATTACTGGCTAGGCTCAGAAGCAACACTATTATGGACCACGGGAATTAAGCATATGCCTAAAACTCTTTCAGACCACAATCCCATCATATTGTCCCTTCAGATACCGCATTACTCACCTCCTCCATATAGCTGGAGGTTTAATGCCGCTGCTCTTAGAGATTCAGTATACGTCGATACTATAGCCACGGCAATCAAAGATTATTTTCAATTGAATGAACAATCCACAGATGACCCATGCCTTCTTTGGGAGGCTTTCAAAGCCACATTGCGTGGGGTTTGCATAAGTACCACAGTGGGGATATTACGGGATATCCGAGCGCAACTGACACGTTGCGAGTCACAACTGAAATCGCTAGAGAGTCAGTATGAAAGAACTCATGACGCTTCCGTGCTGGGGGAGATACGAAAGACGCTCACTGAATACCAATCCTTTGCTATGGATGAGATTAAATATATCCACAAGCGTCCCAAAGCTAGAGCGTTTGGTGAAGGAGGCTGGCCAGGTAGGGTGCTGGCATCCAGAATTTGTGAAGGGCGTAGATCCCAAGCAGTGCTGCAGATACGGGACGAGGTGGGATCCATCTGTTCAGATCCGATGGGAATTTTGCAAGGGTTTGTCAAAACCTATAGCAAACTATACAAATCTCAACCAACTGCGTCACCCGCCAAAATATTTACATACCTTGAAGGCGTAGCCATTGCGTGGCTCTCGGGCGCGCAGAGGGCCTATTTGTCGCTCCCGATTACTGTAGTGGAGGTGTCAGAGACAATTAAATCATTGCCGAACGGAAAAGCCCCAGGCCCGGATGGGTTCACATGCGAATTTTACAAAACTTACATTGATGTGTTGGCACCCCCCGACTGGTTGCGATGTTTGGTGAGGCCTTTGAGAAAGGTATACTCCCGCCAACGCATGCGAGAAGCTGTGGTGATAGCACTATTAAAACCAGCAAAGGATCCCGAACTATGTGACTCATACCGGTCTTTATCTTTAATCAATGTTGACTCTAAGATTTTAGCCAAGATACTTGCAACGAGACTGCAACCTCTTATGACCAACCTGGTCCTCCCAGACCAGTCTGGTTTTATACCGTCTAGAGCCACCACGCATAATACCCGAACGTTGTTCGCCCTATCACATTATCTAGTTCCAAGCACCAAAGCTGTGGTGGTCATGTTAGATGCCGCCAAGGCGTTTGACTCCATTGAGTGGTCTTACATCATCACAGTGCTTAACAGGATGGGTTTTCCTCCAATATTTACACAGTGGGTTAAGCTTTTATACACGCAGCCGGTAGCCAGAATTCAGATCAATGGCTATGTTTCTGACACAATCAATACAGAACGCGGGACGAGGCAGGGTTGTCCACTGTCCCCCTTATTATTTGCCCTCGCACTTGAACCGCTTGCTTGTATGGTCAGACAGCAACACCACCCCACTGGGCTGCAGTTTCCAAGTAGGCCCTTGCACATTTCGCTTTACGCGGATGATATGCTACTATCTGTTTGTGACCCTGAACAACATCTAGCACCACTGTTGCGAGAGTATATTAAATTTGGAGGGCATTCTGGACTCCAAATTAATTGGGACAAGTCTTCTATCATTCCTTTAACTGACACCACCCTACCGCACACTACTGAATTTCCACTAGAGTGGCAAGATGACCCCGTCAAATACCTTGGAGTATGGTACCACAGAGACCCAGAAATTGTTATCAGAACTAATTATGGTAGAGTATTATCTTCATTAGATGACAAGGTGAATCGCTGGATACAGTTGCCGTTATCGCTTGCTGATCGTATAGCAATTGTTAAAATGGTACTGCTCCCCAAACTCCTTTACCTTTTCAACAACATCCCAATTCCCCCCCCCCAAGAGAAGTTTTCAAACGGATATCCTCAGTAGTGCTTAAGTTGATATGGGCAGGCAAACAGGCACGTATTGAATTACGCACTTTGGGCCAGATGTAGGTAATTTCATTTTACCGATTCTAAAATACCGATTCATACCGAATCGGTATTTCAGAATCGGAAAATGAGATGTAGGTAAAAAATCGGTAAAAATTACCGATTCGGAATCACTCAGTATCTGAAATCGGTATTTACCGAATCGGTAATATCCGATTCGGTAAATTCCGATTCGGTAAAACCCATTCATTCCAATGGGCCTCATGGCCCATAGGAATGAATGTGTTTTACCGATTCGGAATTTACCGATTCAGAAATTACAGATTCGGTAAATACCGAATCGGAAATTTGAAACTGACTAACATGTGAGCCTGTGAACCAATCAGTAACACCAACCACACCCAAAACAAAAGGTACAGTGGAATCAACCAATCAGAATCAAGCACCCCTCCCCAGTACCTGGGAGTGGCCACACCCATGCAGGTGCAGAAACCAACAGTCAGGAGAGCAAGAGGACAGACTGAGGAGCAGGCTTCCCTGAGCTTACCTGAACTGCACCATGGAGAGTCAGGCTGGACAGAGGGATGCAGCAGAGCGCAGAAGAAAAATGAAATTCAGCCCTGAAGAACTGCAGGTGCTTGTTGCAGAGGTTGTCAAACATTGCAGCAAAATATTTGGGAAACAATCACTGCATGTTGCAGAGTCTATCAAGTGCACCACCTGAATTGATATTCAAGCAAAGGTAAATGCCATTGGTGTCACCCACCGTGAAATTAACGATTAAAAAAAAAGATGGTATGACCTTCGCATAATTACCAAAAAGAAACTAGCTGCCCACAGAAAAGAAGCTGCAGCAACAGGGGGAGGCAGAAACCGAGCACCACAACTCACCGACATTGAGGAGCTGGTGGAATCCACCCTTGAGCCTGAATGCATCCATGGGATTGGGGACGCTGACAGCTCCGCAAGAGCTGCAAAGAAACAAGGTAAGATGCATGTACATCATCATTAACCCATTTACCTATTCCCCTTCCCCACTCTGTGTGCCTACATCACACTCCAGAACAGGTATTACTAATGCCAAACAATGCATTATGGGAGACGTAGTCATAGGTAGATACTTCTATGCAGTCAGCATACCATACAGCAAGGGACGTGACACACTACTAGCATAAGCAAATGAGGAACAGGCAAATGTGTGATAGTAGTGTGATTTAATCAAGAGACACAGGTGAACTACTCCACTGACACAATGTCCATGTCTGTCCACAGGAGAGTCATCGCGCAGCACAGCAATGGATAGGGAGAAGAGGAGAGAAGAAGCTGGTTCCAGCACAGTACAAGGAGGGAAGGACACAGAGCAGGCAGCCAAGACACCTGAGGATACAACCACACCACAGCCTCAGTCTCCTCTTTTGTTTGGGAGTCAGGAGTCAGGAGCAGCTGCACAGTCCCCCACACCGACAACTCCGTCACCTGTGCGGGAAAGGGCAAGGCGGCTTGATGTACCCCCTCCCCGCATTCTAGAAACATCTGAGGAGGAAGAGGATGAGGGTGACATGGCAAGCAATCCACCAGAGTCAGCCAACGCTGAGCCGCAGCCCACTCCTAGAGCTGTGCGGGCCAGTGTCCGAGGACGAAGGTCACGGGAGAGAGCTGAAGGGCATAACGGTCAGGGGTTCGTCTGCGGTCTGGAGGCCACCATGGTCAAGGTCCAGCGCCTGCAGGCAAAGGCAATGATGGGTGTTCAGAGGCAGGCATGCAGCACCAACAACAAGCTGGATAACATAGACAAGGGCATAGGAAACATTTCTGAGAGCATGTAGTCGCTGGCAAATGGCATGACAGACATGACCCAGTGCATGACTGTCCTGTGCGACACGTTGGACAGGGACCACTTGGAGAGACGCAAGGCTCGTGTGGATGTGCGGCAGCAGACAAAAGCCTTAAACCGATTTGCGACTGCAACCTCCCTGCTGTGCAGACGGTCAGTAGCGATGCAGGATGCTATTGTTCAGTGCTGCACCAATTTATCTGTGGGGATGGGCAGAGTGACCTCTGCCATGGAGCTCATGCTTGCACAACAGACAGCCACTCGAGGCGACACATGTGTGGCTGAAAGCAAGGAATCCACCAGCAGGAGTGGCACAAGCACTCCTGTCCCAGAAATACGCAGAAGCGACAGACGTCATTCGACGGAGACAGGCCACACCGAAAGCCATGACACACAGCCACATCAGTCCCACCCTGTAATCCGTAGACGTAAACATTGATTCTGCCCTCCACCCAAAGGACAGGTCACGGTGGTGTTAACTTTGACCACCCAGTCATGGACATTGATATTTCGTGTAACCATTGTGTGGTATCATTGCACTAGCGTAGTGAAAATTAAACTACGTACATCATAATCTTTGCCTGTCTGTGTCTCATTACTCACTCAGAAATATTTCTGTGTGATCTCTGCCCGTCTCAGTCTCCCATCTGTAGCTGGTGCTGCTACTGTAGCAAGGGGCTCTGCCTGTTCTGTGTCATCATCAATGTCCTCATGATGTGTGATCTCCACCTCTGTGCCTTCCTTGGTGGCGAGATTGTGTAACATGGCACAGGTCGCAATGATTTTGCAGCACAGGATTGGAGTGTACTGGCGTGCCCCTCCACTCTTGTGGAGGCAGCGAAACCTGCTCTTGAGGAGTCCAAATGTGCGCTCCACAATGTTGCGTGTGGATCTGTGAGCCACCTTGTACCGCCTTTCACTCCTGGTGGATGGGTTGAGGTAGGGGGTGAGCACAAAGGACCGCAGGGCATATGCACTGTCGCCTAGGGGGGAGAAAGATTGACATTAGTTGCATGTACATGATACATTAATCTACTGTGAGTGTCAGGGTGTGTCAATGTCATTTACCTAGCAGGTATCCGTTTTCAAATTTTCCAGCAACTAGGCGTGTGTATATCCCACCATTCTGGAATATGTACGAATCATGGGTACTCCCTGGGAATTTCGCAACGATGTCTGTGATGATGTTGCCAGCGTTGCATATGACCTGTACATTGATGGAGTGCGTTGACTTCCGGTTCCTGTATATGTGTTCTGTGGCTTCAGGTGGATAGAGTGGTACGTGGGTGCCATCTATGCAGCCTATCATGTGAGGGAAGTGTGCCAGTTGATAGAAATCAGTTTTGGTCTTTGCAAGTTCCGCAGGTGTGTCAGGGAATGAAATATAATGCTCCATCCTCTGCATCATGGCGTCAAGGAACCTCCTGAAGAAGCGGGACAGGCAGCTCTGGGACACACCACCCACTGCAGCTATCACACTCTGATAGCTGCCAGAGGCAAGCAGGTGTAAGCTACACAGCACCTGCACATGGGGTGGGATGGCGTGGGCCCTGGGTGTTGGGTGCTCCAGGAGTGGGTGTAGGTCCCTGATCAGGTCCTGGATGGTTTGGGGATGTAGCCTGTACCTCTGGAGTATTTCAGGCTCTGTCAGTTGGAAAATTGTTATCCTCTGCCTGTACACTTGTTCCTCCCTTTGCCATTCCCTCTCTTCTGCTGCCTGTAGTCTTTGCCGCCTTGCAATGACGTAGAAAGCCGCCATTCTGCTCACACTGTTGCATTTTGGGACTCTTTTTATAGCCTTCACCTGGTTACCACCTGCATTCAATCCATGGTAAATACCGACTCATAAATACCGAATTTCCGTAAATTCGGTATTTTTCGGGTTACCTACATCTCCATGCCCATTATTTTACCGTTTCTTATTTACCGATTCGGTAAACAAGAATTCGGTAAATATGAATTCGGAAAAATCCACATCGGTAAAAAACCGACTCATATTTACCGAGTCGGAATTATACCGACTCATATTTACCGAGTCGGAATTATACCAACTCATGTTTTCCGATTCGGTAAAAAATAGGCTCCTACATCTAATTTCCTGGATACCGGTCGGTAACGGCCGAAATTACCGGTTTTCGGCCGTTACCGACCGGTATTGGCCGACCTACATCTGGCTCTTTGACTTTACCATACTCCAGAGGGGGACTCTGCGTGCCGGACTTTCTCCTATACTATCTATGTGCTCAGGCACAATATGCCACATACTGGTATCATAAGATTCCGTACCTGACACACACGGCTGTAGAGGAGGGGGATGCACTACCAATACCTTTAACTGCAATTATTACACATCGCCGACCACCTCTACACGCTAAAGACATTAATACCATTGATGCCACTAATGCTGCGAGGCAACGGCTAGGTCACCTGGCACATAAGTTACCCCTTTATGCTCCGGCCCTACCATTGCATTTCCACCCTGAAATATCTGTAACCAGCGAGGAGGTGGGTATGGGACTACTGCGTCAAATAGGACTGGATACAGTAGGAGACCGATACAATAACGGGAGGTTCAAAACAACACAGGACTTATCGTATATACAACTCAAACACTACTGTTCCGCTTCACCTATCATAGACTGCAGGGGGTGATCAAAAAGTTATATCCAAACTATCCAAATGAGCTACTACAATTCGACACTTTACAGCTTATACTTACCTCTCCAAACACCACGCACTTAGTTTCCCGTTTATACACCGTAGCGCAAACTGAAATAACTTATAACACTCACAAAGCCATGGAACGATGGAATGATGTACTAGAAGATCCCCGTACGGAGGCGGATTGGCAGATCACATGCACTCTGATCCAAATGCTCACGCCTAACGGCAATTTATGACTTGTCCATTTTAAATATTTACATCAAGCGTATTATACGCCTGTGAAACTTTACAGATATGGTCTTCGATCAGAGGCGAACTGTAAACAATGTGGTTTCGATCAGGCTGACTTCATTCACTTAGCATGGCATTGTTTGAAGATACGTTCCTATTGGGAAAAAGTCACCTCAGTATTGGCAGAAATGGTGGGAATTGACATTAATTGCAGCATTCGCGTTTGTCTATTGGGGTTATTGAATGATGTCCAGGCTATGAAACGAAAGTTTTGTATGGTAGCGCTGTTGCTCGCTAAACGAAGAATCTCCATGTGCTGGGAAAGCAAGACCGCCTCCTAGTGTCAAGCAATGGCTCTGTGATATGGCCCACTGTCAAGATCCGTTACGAACATATGAAGAAGAACTACCTGCTCGCTCCAGACCGAAATACTACTGGAAGTACTTAACAGACTATTTAAGTGCAAATCCTACTACTTAAGGGTATGGATTAAATATGTCCTCCTATCTCTTTGCTGTAACATGTGCACTTATGCAAAGTATATGTTAATGTACATCTTTTCTTTTTATCACTTGGATGATGAATGCGGTAGTGTAATGGCCTGTATTGTTTTATGTATACATTATGAAATTTCAATAAAAATATTTGTTTTTAAAAGTACCCACGGTACACAGGGAAGAAGCCCCGCCTGCACCACCGTCACTCTCGGCCAGGCGGCTGCCGCCCCATCCAGTAGGGAGGCAGTGCACGTGCCGCGATGTGTGACCGCACCTGCATCAGGATGGTGTTGATCCCGGCCCTAGAGCCCTTTGTTGTGGATGGTGCCCCTTCATCCCTCGCCCCTCGATGGAGGGACTGGACTGACCATCTCCAGATCAATTTTGAAGGGGTGGGTATAGCTGGGACAGGCGCAGAACCCTATTCCTCCACCTAGGGGGCAAGGACATACACTGCTTTACAAAACACTAGTAGAGGCCACACCCAAGACATATGTGACGCTGCTCAACGCTCTCAACACGCACTTTGAGCCAATGGCGAACACAGACTATGAAAGGTTTATTTTTCACCAGGCCAAGCAGGAAGCGGAAGTGTCGTTGAACGCATTCCACAGGCGTTTGAAGGAACTGGCCAGCACGTGTGGCTTCCAGGACGAACAAGGGAAGATCCGGGGTAAAATAATACAGGGATGCTACTCGTCCAAGCTCAGAGTGAACATCCTCCAGGAGTCCGGTAAATCCTTGGCTGACATCCTCACCCTGGGTCGGTCAAAAGAGCTATCGCAGGCCAGAACGTCCCATATTGAGGCTGCTCTCCACTGCCCCATCAAGACGGAACAGGTCAACGTGGTGGGGAAGGTGAACGTGGTGAGATCCAAGTCACGCCAAAGCCCAAGCAAACGGCTGCAAGACAAAAAGAAGGAATGTAACTACTGTGGAGGCACGCCCCATTGCATGCAAGACTGTCCAGCGAGAGGAAAGCGGTGCACAGCCTGAACCATTTTGCGGCAGTATGCAGGTCATCAAAGCCCCGGAAAGAAGCAGCACAGACAGTGGCCGAAGCGCAAGACAGTGAAGACATGGACGACAACACAGGAGAATACCCTGTCCATTATGTATTTGAGTAGACCAACCATGACGGAAGAGGCAACGACTTCCAAGGTGCAGACTCAAGATCCACCACCAAGATGTAAAGGCCACCATAGACAAAGGGGCCTTGATCGAACTGATGGCTGCCAGTGTATACAACCAATTGAGCCCACGCCCACTTTTGCGAGAAGCAAAGATTAGGGCATTTGCCTATGGACAGAAGACCCCCATCCCACTCCTAGGATGTTTTAAAACGGAGCTTTGGAACCAGACCTCAAGATCCCCACCACAGTGTACGTGACCAGAGAGGGAAGTGGAATGCTGGTAAGCGGACTGACAGCAGAAGAGCTGAAACTGACCTCATTTGCCTTGGCGGTACAAGAAGAGGAACTATCGGCCATCATGGAGGTATTTGACGATGTCTTCAAGGGCATTGAATGCTTAAAAGGGAAAGAAGTCTCTCTCCAGATTGACCCGTCAGTCCAACCGGTAGCGCTGAGGCACAGGCGCATTGCATTCAATCTGCAACAGAAAGTCGAATAAAAGCTGGAAGCACTGGAGAGGCAAGGGATAATAGAGAAGGTCTGTGGGCTCACTCCATGGGTGTCCCTGATCGTGGTGGCACGGAAGCCGAAACAGCCAGGGTAGGTCCGCATCTGTGTTGACATGAGCCTCCCAAACGCAACTGTAAAAAGGGAACACCACCTGACCCCTACCATAGATGACATCCTGGGGGAACTGAACGGCACAGTGTGGTTTTCACAGATGGACCTACGTTCAGGATATCACCAACTGCCCCTACACCTGAACTCTGGATATATCACTACATTCTCTAAACACGTTGGCCTCAGGAAATGCCAGCACCTCAACTTCGGGATCTCCAGTGCCGCTGAGATGTTCCAGAACACCATCCGTGAAGTTTTCAGCGGACTCCCTGGAGTTTTGAATGTAAGTGACGACCTTTTGGTATATGCCTCGTCAATGGAAGATCACCACCGTCGAGTTCGCAGCGTTCTCCAAAGGATCAAAGAGTCCAGACTTACCCTGCACAAAGTAAAGTGCCAGTTTTTGAAGAACAAAATCACGTTCTCCGACAAAGGAGTGGCCCCAGACCACGACAAGGGGCGAGACTTTCAGAACGCCCCGGCACCCTCCAACATCTCAAAGATATGGAGCTTTCCTAGGAATGGTAAACTTCTGTGGGCGTTTGGTTCCGGATTATCCAACCTCACAGAGCCCATCAGGAAGCTGACGAAGTCCACCACCACATGGCAGTGGAGCCCTGAACATGAACAAGCTTTCAAAGACAACAAGGCAGCCCTTTCGGCAGACACCACGCTGTCGTATTTTGACCCGGCCCTGCCCACCAATGTTGCCATTGACGCCAGTCCCTATGGGCTAGGGGCAGTGCTCATGCAGCTACAATGCAATGGTGAATGGACCCCGATTGCATACACGAGCCGCTCCCTAAGGGACACGGAACAACGCTACTCTCAGATAGAGAGAGAGGCAATCGCCATCCATTGGGCCTGTCGACATTTCCATGTCTACGTGTATGGCAATCCATTCACGGTTTCCACCGACCACAAGCCCCTCATCCCCCTGTTTCAAGGGTCAGCATCCAAGCCTCACCCGAGGATTGAAAAATGGATCCTTCAACTGCAGGGGTATGATTACCGAGTGGAATACAAGACAGGCTCGTCCAAACCGGCGGACTACTTATCGAAACATACGAGGGCCACAAATAAAGCAGAAGAAGAGGATGCCGAGGACACTAAGGAATACGTCCGATTCATAGACGAAAGTTCCCGAGCACTTCTGATGAGCCTTGAAGCTATCGTGGAGGCCACCCAGAATGATGAATGCCTGCAACTGACCATTGCCGCAGTTCAGGCGAACGACTGGCACCCCATTCATTCCATAATGACCCGACGGACGGCCCAAGCGAAGACCATCCTAGAATCAATCTTGCGGACCAGGGACAAACTTTCTGTCAACAGCAGTGGTTGCCTACTCAGAGGTCCATGACTGGTGATCCCATCAAGCCCTGCTCAACAAGCCATGCACCAAGGCATGGTAAAAACAAAAAGTCAGCTAAGAGCAAAGGTGTGGTTCCCGGGAAGGGACACGATGGTCGAGCAGACAGTCAGAACATGCTCATGGTGCCAGGTATCAGGCCAACAGGATCGTCCTCACTCCGTCATCACTGAAGACAACCCCTGACGACCGTGGGAGTGCGTTAGTATGGACTTTGGGCATCTTCCGGATGGGCGCTATGCCCTCGTGGTCATCGATGATTACACTAATTACCCCGAGATTGAAATGGTGGGAAGTCAAACAGCCACGGAGGTGATCACCAAAATAGAGAAAACCATTGCAACTCACGGGATCTTTGAGGTGGTGAAGACAGATAACGGTCAGCCTTTCCAGGGGCAAGAATGTGCACACTATCTCAAATCTTGGGGCATTCAACATCGGAAAGTGACCCTGCGATGGGCCCAAGCAAACGGGGAAGTCGAGAGATTCATGCGCACTCTCAACAAGGTGATATGCATTGCGCATGCTTAAGGAGCGCCCCTGGAGAGAGCCATCTACAGTTTCCTGATAGAATACCGATTAACGCCTCATCTCACGACAGATACAGCCCCGGGACCAGCAAGCATGGGTCGAGTGGTGTGAGACACCATCCCTCATCATCCAAACTGGACCCCTTCTCAGATTGAAACCGCAAAGGTCCTAGCCAAAAGAACCTGTACCAACGACCAAGCCAGCGTTGACTGACGAGCACAAGCATTGACCATTCACGTAAGGGACAGGGTCTATGTCAAAGACAGGTACCCAGGGAGCAAATTTTGTCTTCCCTTTGACCGGTGCCCATGGACAGTGCTCCGCCGAACCGGCACGATGATAACAGCCTAGACAGGAACCGAAGAACTCACACGCAATATATCTTTCTTTAAAAAGGTCCATGTTGGAACTCCTGACCGGTCGATATCGGACAGTATGGAAGCAAGGCCAAATCAAGAGTCAGTAGATGAAGGGATGGATGGTGGCCAAGAGACAATCCCCATGGAAGATCTGGACAGATCTGACCGAGGTACACCATCGCTGCTTGGAGCTCCAGACAGAGGACTGCCAGACTCCCCGGTGAGATCCCCAGAGGGCTGGATATCGCAGGAAGTGGCCCATCCCTACCATTCTCACGGGGAGAGCTTTCCAGATAAGGCCTGAGGAGCAATCCGGCTCTCTCCTCCCGCCTGGCAGGGTTCATGGTGTGATAAACCAAGGACTTGCAGCGGACTGTGACTGGTAACAGATCTACATGTTGATGTTTTGTTTATTGTTTAATAAAGGTTGGAAGGAATGTAATGTCCTCCGGCGGGGTAGCGTTGCAGTCTACCCGCGCCCGGAGGTGACACGTGAGTGCTGGCGTGTGACGTCATGTGCAGGTTATAAATAAAGAGGCGTGGCCCGGCTCCCGTAGTCAGAACCACGCAGTTAACTAATTAAGAGTGTCAGGCTCTGATTACGGCCGCTGCGCTAATTATTCACCCGTGAGGTTCTTTAATTTCTACTCTATCTTAAATTCGCCGCCATTTTGTGTTGCCTTTACACAGGCTGCTCGATGAACGAAGTGTCTCTGCCCTTTGGACTGCAACGTGTCAAAAACCCCCTCCGTCCTTGTTTTGAAACCAATCTCAGACACCAGCCGGGCTAACTAAATCTTGTCTGGACTACCTAATCCCTGTATCAACTATCTGTTAGCCTTTAGTATTCTTCTCTTGCCGTATCTTATCTTTTGGCCTTCGCTATTCTCTTTTGAAGCATACAGACATGTCCTGCCATTGCAACACTGAACCATGGGTACCAGTATTGATTAACTTTGGGGGCTGGATAACACACAACATGTAAGCAGAGAGCATTCTGGTTGCACAACACCTTGTTTTCAAACTCTTCTGATTGGCTAAAACTTTGTGCATTGGGTGTATGTTTGTACAGATGTATTTTGCCTGTAAAAAGCTTGTGAGCCACGGAGTAAAGTGACAGTCTCCTGAGAACCTACTTGGTGTACTTCTTGGACAACTGTGCTTAGCTGCAGCTAATAAACTTGGTTTTCTACGCCAACAGAGTATTCCGTGTCTCTGTGCAACAAGGCAGGTGAACTCGAAGATTTCAGGCGTGCACTGCGCTGCCAGGCCCAAAGGCCCGGTTCTTCAATTGGCCCCCAACGTTGGGCAGCTTCAGAGGTAGCGGTTGAGCCCAAGGATCGTGAGGAGCCCCTCAGGAAATTCCAGAGGAGGCGCCCCCACACCAGCGACCCCTGTATGTCAAAAAGTGGACCGATGGTCTTTTGAAGTGTGGCTTCTCCTTTCCAACGGCTGCTGGTGACTGCTGCCCTGCCTGCCGCCCTGCCTTGGTCCCTTTTTTTTGGTGATGACTGGTATTGCGAGACGTTAGACGTTAGACGTTAGACGTTGGCGTGAGAAAACATTTGGTTGAGTACTGGTGGGTAGCTCCCACTTCTTTGTTTTTGGGTTCTTAGATTCGACAATAGCAATTTTCGAAGCCAAGGGGTGAGTACGTTTGTGCCGTTTTGATTAGCCCCTTGTTGTTTGTAGGTAGCCAGTGAAGTAACGATGCCTGGTTTCAGTAAGTTTAAAAAATGGTGTTGTTGTTGCGATATGGATTCCCGACTGGAGGACTCTTGTCCAATTCCTCCGGCTGGAACTCCTACTAATGAGCTTTACTCTAAACATGGTGTGGGCCCCATCACCTTTAATGAAGTGTGGGCCCCCTATACGAAGAAAGATGGTATGGCCACATAATGGTAGTTTTGAGCCTGATATTTTAGATAATTTAGAAGCTACTTTGTTTAAAAGAAAAGCCCGGCCGGGTATGTTTGACTCTTTTCGCCTTTGGCGCAAGGAAGCCAAACAGAAAGAAATTAAACAGGCAAAAAGAGATAGGAAAGAAAGAGGCACGACTGTTATACAGGCTGCCCAACAGTTTAAAGATAATGAAATAGATCATGCGATAGAGATGTCAGATAGGCAACATCGCATGGCGATTGATAAATGTTACCCGGTGCTGCCAACTTCTTCCCCAAATCCCGATGCTGATCTTGAGAAGGATCCTTTAATGTCTCACTTGTTAAGATCGCCCCCGCCCTATGTACAAGGTGCTAATGCACCCCCGCTTTTGTTACCCGTCCAACAACATGGTATTCTCCCACCAGCTCCTGCTCCTGCACCTCCACCACAGCCCTTTGTGGCACTACCACTCCCGCCATTTCCTTTGCCTCCAGCTCCCTTGCTTCTAGCTCCTCTGCCTCCGACTTCTTTGCCTCAGTCTCCTTTGCCCTCGACCTCCGTTCTACCTGTTGCCTCTTCTCCTGCTCCCTCTCATACCTTATCTCCTGTTTTTCTGCCAACTTCCCCTTCTGTCCATCAGCGGATGGTTGAGACTGTTTCTGGTCTCTTTTCTCCTCTCTTTGGGGCAGTAAGTCTGACTCCTGTTCTTCCCTGTAGGCAGACCTGTAGTTTACTTCCTGATTCCCAAGAACGAGATGCGTTAGATCTCCTTGCTCGCAGATGGATCATGCAGGATCCCGAGTATACCGTGCAAGATATCATGGAAACGTTTGAGCAGTGGGATGCCCCTACACAGAGTTTTGTTTTTGATGCCATGTGTGGCATTTTAGGTCAGGAATGGGAGGCTACGGGATTGGGTTTAGCTCCCAAGGGTTTGCTGGATATTAGGACTGATTTTGATAAAGGAATTATTGTGGGTCCTGAGGTTGAGAATGCTGTACGGACACTTATCACTTTTAGATCAATGTTCTTTTCCCGGTCTTTGTCTGAACCTGATCCTTCTGTTAGGTGCAAACTGAAACACTACCCAATGCGAGAGGTTCCCCCAGTGTGGAGAGAAGCGGTTGCAGCCCAGGATGGTAATCAGCCTATACCAGCTCACTTCCAACGTATATGGGTACATGTACCTTGGAAGAGATCTGAGGTGCTGGCCCTTAAACAGTCCTTACCTGACCCCCGTAAAAACCCTGCTGGTTACTACAAAGAATTATCTCAGACTGTTGATGCTTGTATTATGAATTTGGCTGACATAGATATGTTGATGGGAAATGTTGTCCCACAACCATTGTGGGCAAGGATTCGGAAAGAGGACCACGTCCAAGAATTAGGAGGTGATTGGAAATCTATACTGGCTGCTGATAGACTCCAAGTGGGTGGTGCTATACCCGATAATTTAGTTGCAGAACTTCCTGGTAGAATAATAACCTTAATGAAAACTATGATGCCCGCTCTGCGAGTTAATTGGGATAAGTTAGCTGCCTGTAAGCAGAAGAAGGATGAGAGTGTCTCCGACTTCTTTACTCGTTTTGAGGAAATGTTCCTTGATCACAGTGGTCAGGATATGAGCACAGAGGGGGGACAGCGATTGTTCGTAGATAAATTTGTATTTAATTTGCTTCCCGCACTCTCTAATAAATTAAAAAATTCCGAAAGTTCATGGGCTGTTTCTTCTTCAGCCCAGATATTGGCTACCGCCCAGTATTACGAAAATAGGGATAAGGAGGAGAAGGACAAATTGGATAAAAAGACTAAAGAGTTAAAGACGAAGGTTCTTTTGCAACAGGCTTATCCTCCTCGTCCTGCTCAGCGCCAGTTTCAGCCGACTCCCGAGTTTCAGAAGGCGTTTCAGAAACTTGAGCCCTTTGTTCCACGGCCTTCACTGGGTCCTAATCAATGTGCCTATTGTAAGGAAGAAGGTCACTTCAAGAATAATTGCCCGATTTTATTGCAACGTGCTGGTGGTACGCCTGGCCGCGAGGCCGAGGTGGCTTCCAGTCAACACCTAGGGGGATGGGGCGAAGTACAATGTACCAGGATCAACTTTCCTTTCCGCCTCAAAATTCCATGAATTATTTTGATCAGCAAAATACTCAGTCTGCCCATTATTATAATGACGATTATTATATGGAAGATGAGAATCAGGGTTTCTCTAGCTAGGACAGCCGTAGACAAAGTGAGGGAGTCATTTCAGTTCCAGTGGACCAAAATGGGCCTTATGTTGATGTCGTTGCGCTTGGTGTGTCAGAGCCATTTCTCTTGGATACTGGTGCAACGAAGAGTTCTATCATCCACTCTAAACTCCCTGGGGCACCTTTGTCTGGCTTAACAAATGTTTCTGTAGGATTTTCTGGCGCCCCAGTTAGTAACCCAGTTTTTTGTCCTTTGCCTATCTCCATTGGTCCTTATGATTTGGAGGCTCCGCTTATGTTAACAACTGGTTGTGGTGAGAATTTGTTGGGTTTGGATTTGTTAAAAAGACTGTATGCGACCCTGCATTGTTCTCCTTCTGGTGTACATCTTACTTTAGGTAAGAGATTGACCTACCCGACATATTTGTCTAGAGACCAACTCCCTTCTGAATTACGTTCCCTGCCTGCTACTCTTTGGGCTGCAGGCCCCAATTATGTTGGTCTCTTGCAGATTCCACCCTATGTTGTCACCCTCAAGTCCAATGTTAGGTTACCTCGCATTCCTCAGTACAGAATTTCGAGTGATGGTGAGAGAGCGCTGATGGCTATCATTTATGATTTGGTTGAGAAAGGTGTGGTTGAAGAGACTAGAGGAAATGTGTGCAATAGTCCTGTTTTGCCTGTCCTTAAACGTACTGACTCTTCCCAGCCACCTGTTTATTGTTTTGTGATCAATCTCCGGGAGGTCAACAAGATTGTTGTACCCCAGTTTCATGTCGTCCCAGATATCATTGCTTTATTGACAATGATACCTGCTTCGGCTGCCTGGTTTTCGTCATTGACCTTAAGAATGCTTTCTTTAGCATTCCCATTGCTGAGGAAAGTAGGGATATTTTTGGTTTCTCTTTGGGAGGCCGAAGTTTCCGGTTCAAGCGTGCACCTCAAGGCTATTGTGAAAGTCCCTCCATTTATAGTCAGGCTTTGAAAACTCAGCTCGATGCTTTCACTTTGCCTCCAGGTGCCACCCTTATTCAGTACGTAGATGATCTGTTGGTTGCTGCTGATTCTGAGGACGTTTGTAAACAAGTTACTGTTTCACTGTTGCATCACTTGTCTGACCTTCATCATAAGGTTTCGCCCTCTAAATTACAATATTGTCGCCAAGAGGTTACCTACTTAGGTCATCTCTTGTCGAAGGAGGGACGGCGATTGACCCCAGAAAGAATCCAAGCAATTGCACAAATGTCTGTACCATGCACACAGAGAGAGGTGCGTGCCTTTTTGGGCATTACCCCTTACTGTAGACAATGGCTTCCGAATTGTTCTTTGTTAGCAAAACCTTTGTTAGCACTTACCCTTAATGATACACTCCAACCTCTCCCTTGGACAGAGGAATGCCAGAAAAGTTTTACTGATTTGCGTACTTCCTTGTGTTCTGCTCCTGTGTTGGGTACTCCGGGTTACAGCAAACCTTTCACACTTTATGTGCACGAGAGAGAAGGTTGCGCGTTGTCAGTTTTGACACAACAATTTGGTGACAAGCAACGCCCGTGTGTTTATTTTTCGGCTAAGTTAGACCCAGTAGCTAAAGCATTACCTAGTTGTCTGAAAGCTACAGCAGCAGCAACAGTTTCTATTCGCTAATCTGTTGGATTGGTGCTAGACAATACGCTTATTGTCATGGTGCCACATGCAGTGGATACACTTCTAAACAGGACAAAAACTCAGCATCTTACGAGCGCCCGTTTATCGGGGTATGAGCTGACGCTCTTGGCTAGTCACGTTCACATCAAGCGATGTAATACCCTAAATACAGCTACATTGTTACCAATCCCAGTAGAGAAAGACATTCAAGAGCAACATGATTGTTTTCTCTGTACAGAGGAGGAGACAAAAGGTAGGATTGATTTAAAAAATACGCCGCTCCTGGACCCGGATGGGATCCTATGGGTGGATGGTTCTTGGTTTAAGCTCCCCAATGGTGAAACGACTGCAGCCTATGCTGTTACCACTTTGCATACAATTGTAGAGACAGCACGCATTAGACAGAATTCAGCCCAAGCAGCTGAATTGATAGCTCTGACTAGAGCTTGTGTATTGGCTAAAGGGAAGAGAGTAAATGTGTTCACCGACAGCCAATATGCATTTGGGGTGGCCCACAGTTTTGGCTGCCTTTGGAGGGAAAGAGGATTATTTACCTCACATGGTACTAAAATACAGCATGGTCAGTTAGTGAATGACCTTTTGGAATCACTTGCTTTACCCACTCAGATAGCAATTGTGAAGTGTAGTGCGCATAAGAGGATCACTGATGATGTGGGTGAAGGAAACGCTTTTGCGGATCAGATAGCGAAAGAGACAGTGAGAGATGTGACGAGTCATATGTATGTTGCTGGACCTGCTAGATGGGTCAGTCAAGGAGGAATGTGTGAGGACACAATAGAAAGTGTGAAAATGATTCAGGAAGAGGCTACAGAAAAATAATTAAGTAAGTGGAGAGATTGTACGGGAATGTTGGATGCGATGGGGTGTTGGATAGAATTGTCGGAACACCAACGTTGGCTGTTACCAGACGCCTTTGTACTTCCAGTAGTAACTATGGCGCGTGGTCCAGCCCACATCAGTGCGAAAGGAATATGCAAGCTTTTGGCTCCGGTGTGGCAGAATGCAGGGATTTCTAAATGTGCAGACAATCTTGTTAAACATTGCATTGTTTGTTTGATGCACAACCCAGGAAGAGGGACACCAACCCCAGCAGGCCATTTTGCTCCCCCAATGTATCCTTTTGAGGTATTGCAGATAGACTACATTCTTATGGAGAGATGCAATAACCTAACGTATGTCCTTGTGGTGGTGTGTGTCTTTTCTAGATGGATAGAGGCCTACCCCCTAAAGGATAATACTGCCTTGTCTAAAGCCAAGGTCCTTCTGAAAGAATACTTCCCGAGGTTTGGTTTACCTCGAATTGTCTGGAGTGATAACGGAAGTGAATTCATGGGTCAAATCATGCAGAAAGTATGTGCAGGTCTTGGTATTAAGCAGAAATTCCATGCGGCAAACCACCCTCAGTCAGCGGGTTTGGTAGAGTGCTATAATGGCACTCTCAAGCTTAAACTTGCGAAGATACAAGCCAGCACAGGTCTTGCCTGGCCCGATGCTTTACCTTTAGCCCTCTTGTCAACTCGAACAGCTGTTCATTCTCGTGTGGGACTTAGCCCATAT
Source organism: Lissotriton helveticus (assembly GCF_964261635.1). NCBI lineage: Eukaryota > Metazoa > Chordata > Amphibia > Caudata > Salamandridae > Lissotriton > Lissotriton helveticus. The sequence goes on along the minus strand of NC_136067.1, from coordinate 952,113,845 downwards.
GAGATTGTGTTTGGACACCCACCGACAACGGGACTGGACGGATAAGGAGTGGGCCATGATCCTAGCCTGCCCTATGAACATCCCGCGCAATGCCCGCTTCCGAACCATCCAATTTTATATAATACATCAGGCATACTTGTCGCCAGACAGGATCAACAAATACTTCAAGATTAACACCGCTGCCTGTCCCAGATGCGACCTGATAGGCGCAGACATTTTACACATGCTCTGGAATTGCCCCTCACTAGACACATACTGGGGGGAAGTAACGTCACTCCTAGCGCGCAGCGCCGGCCCTGGGCCACCACACACTTGGGAGGCATGCATACTAGGCTTATATGGCAGAAATAAACTAAACAAGACACACGCCAGGTTCTGGGATTTAGGCCTCATCACAGCCAAGCGGCTGATCACTAAACATTGGAAAAAGAGGGAGCCGCCAATCCCTAAATACTGGTGCGCTTCCTTCACTAACTGGGCTAAGGCGGAGGGCGTGGCTTTGCACAGGGAAGAGGTTGCGGGCTTGAGACAGTTTCCCATTGCGCAGCTCTGGGACGGTTTCGTGAGATCCCTCCAGAAAGTTGGTGCAGCCAGGGGACACATATAGGGTCCGCAATAAGCGCGATGACACGGACACACTAGATGAAGGCACGCTAGGTGTATGGGTGGTGTTCTCTCCCCCCCCCTCCTAAAATCATACACATACTAAGGGCACTGGTGGTGTGGCGTTTCTAGATCAGTGGGGACTGCCGACTTCCCAGTTGCTCAGACAGCTAGCACTTATGGACACCACATGTCCGGCACAATAACCAATAGACTGGATAGACATTCACACGCAGGCGCAGAGCAGTACAGACCTGTTGCGGTGTCTCGATGACCGCCCCTCGCGGTGTTACTCCCTTGATGCACTCACCCTCCCCACACACCCCCCCTCCTATACAACTACCCCCGTTTATATGTTCTGGACTCTTACCTCCCACACGTAGTTTGTCGGCTAGGAAGCGCACACGACCACTGACTTAGAAGAGGGGACTGGCGCAGGCCGCGTCTCTCTCTCCAGCTGCATGACAGACTATAGAGCCGCCCGCACGAATCGCAACACAAAGCAGAGATGAGAAGTAACGCCTAGCTATTCCTCAGTGGGTGGAGAGATTCGGAGCGAAGGCAGGCCGCACAAGCGTCTCATTTGCATCCACATTATTGACATGCGGCTGAGGTCTGCGAGCGCTCTTCCTGGGTTCGACAAAGAGGTTGCTGTAATGTTCTCTGAAGATACAGCCGACAAAATGGGACACACAGATGAGAAATGTTCAGTTTACAAAGTTGAAATGTTTTTTCCTATATATAATAAAAAATGACGTCCTTTTTAAACATAATGTACGCAGGGACACCTATACCGTGAAGGTTATTGTTCATGACAAGCAAAGTTTGGTGACCGGTACGAAACTGCATGCATGTTACTTGTGCTTCTTTGTCTCATACATGCATCCTCAAGATGCGGCCGGCCCTACGGGTTGTAGGCCAAGCAATGTGTACTGCACTATGGAAAATTAATAAACGTCTTAAAAAAAAAAAATGAGATTGTGTTTGGACGCCCGGCTAATATCTGGGGTGTCCCTAGACCCAAGAAGTACTCTGACATAGAATACCCAATGTTAATTGAGTATTTGCATGACCTCACCACTAAATTGCGTGTTCTCCATCAGCAGGTACAAGACACCTTGCCGCAGGCTTCCTCGGATCCTGGGCACACCCTCCAACCTGGCGACTGGGTGTGTCTGAAAAACTTCTAAAGGAAGAGGAATTTGGAGCCTCGCTGGCGGGAGCCAAGGCAGGTCCTGCTGACGACACGTACAGCCATGAAAGTTGTTGGGAAAAAGAACTGGATCCATGGTGTGCACTGCAAAAAGGTGCCCTTGCCTATGCCTTTCGATCAGTGGGTCCGCGAAGGTATAGGTGATTGTGAAGGAGAGAGGGTCCCCCGGTTTGTACCTTTTGGTGATGCACACCTAGAATGGACTCAGTCTGAGAAAGAAGATGATGACTTTTGTAAGAAGCTATCCCACCACATCTGAGATTGAACACAACTAATCCAGAGACACTTTTTCAGGATCAGACTGTACCGAACAAAACTAGATACAATTTGAGATCTAGAGCAACTAAGGACAATTAGGGAACTTTTTTTGGTGTGCTTTTTGTGACGTTGACCATCTAATTAGGTTGCAGGGTCGTGGTAAGAGCCTTAGTTAGTGACTCGAGTCGTGGCAATAGGTCTGCGGGACTGGCAGTGTCATAGGACAGCTAATAATCACGGCTAAGTGAAGAAGGAAGACTGCCATGAGCAACATCTAGAAGATGGATTCTGTTATGCTAGAAAAAAATGATGAAAGGAATATAATGAAGAAATATTGTAAATTATTATTTAATAGATGTGGCGTAGTACTATGTGTTTTAACTTTGCTATGTTTTATTAGCTTGTGTGGATTGGGTTATTCACACTTTACAGCCAACATCTGTACCTATATCTACCTCCCAGCCCATACCTTTTCGCACTACTGCTTCCCCACACCAATTTCATACAATACCAGAGCATGAGAAAATTAGGAGAATGGAGTATTTCAACAATTCCTTCATTCAATTGTTACACCAGCATCAATTGGTGATCAATACCAATGGTCAAAGTCCTAAGTCTCAATTGGGAAAGAGCACTTGTAACATTACATATATCTATACATCCCGAACGTCTCCACCACTGGTAGCGTCTCAAGGAACATATTTCGTTTGCCATGACATGGGCTATACATGGCTACCAGCCGATTTCTCAGGAACTTGTTATATGGCTTTTCTCCTCCCTCCAACATATACAGCTCCTTCGGGACATCACAAGACAAGGTACGGTAGAGGGGTTATTGCTTTGGAAGACACAGTAGGACAAGAAGGAGGCGACTTCCTTAAAGGATTCCTCCCATTTTGGGGCCCTATGGCCAATAGTAGAAATATCAGCAACAATAAATGAAACTGTCGGAGCACTGGGTAATATCACTGCTGAGCTTCAGGCGGATCGCCTTATGACATTACAAAACAGAATGGTGTTAGACATCATTCTTGCAGATCGTGGTGGAGTCTGTAAATTGATCGGATCCAGTTGTTGCATTTACATACCTGACAACGCCCCTACAGTATACCAGGCCATCTCTAAATCACACCACATTGCTGAGTCCATCCACCAGGACGAAGGAAATTGGTCTCTGATGGGATGGTTTTGGGGACTACTGTCCACATGGGGATGGAAGGTATTGACTTTTGTTGGAGTAGTTTTGGCCATCATCTTTTCGTGTTGCCTTTGTTTGCAATGTGGCCCCGCAGTCTGTGGTCTTTGTGCTACTATGTGTGTCCCAAGACCCATGTCACAGAAAACAGAGAATATGAATCTGATGTTGCAGCAACAGCTTGACGACCTCATGACCATCGACATTGATTCAGATTAGGGTGAGTCTTTGAGTATTGCCTGCGTAATGGCAAAAGGAGGGTCTGAGGTTCTTTAATTTTGACTCCATCTTACATTCGCCGCCATTTTGTGTTGCCTTTACACAGGCTGCTCGATGAACGAAGTGTCTCTGCCCTTTGGACTGCAACGTGTCGAAAACCCCCTCCGTCCTTGTTTTGAAACCAATCTCAGACACCAGCCGGGCTAACTAAATCTTGTCTGGACTACCTAATCCCTGTATCAACTATCTGTTAGCCTTTAGTATTCTTCTCTTGCCGTATCTTATCTTTTGGCCTTCGCTATTCTCTTTTGAAGCATACAGACATGTCCTGCCATTGCAACACTGAACCATGGGTATCAGCATTGATTAACTTTGGGGGCTGGATAACACACAACATGTAAGCAGAGAGCATTCTGGTTGCACAACACCTTGTTTTCAATCTCTTCTGATTGGCTAAAACTTTGTGCTTTGGGTGTATGTTTGTACAGATGTATTTTGCCTGTAAAAAGCTTGTGAGCTTGTGGAGTAAAGTGGCAGTCTCCTGATAACCTACTTGGTGTACTTCTTGGACAACTGTGCTGTGCTGCAGCTAATAAACTTGGTTTTCTACGCCAACAGAGTATTCCGTGTCTCTGTGCAACAAGGCAGGTGAACTCGAAGATTTCAGGCGTGCCCTGCGCCGCTAGGCCCAAAGGCCCGGTTCTTCACCCGCGCGCTGCGCCCTTCACACAGTCTACTCACAGCAGAAGTAGCTATTGGCACGGAGCTCACCAAAAATTTGACTCCCCTAATATTCCCGCCACTCAGAGGCAGCAGAGAGGCATTAGTCCAAGCAGAAGGCAATGATGGCAATGATTCTGCAGATTTAAGGCCCAATACCGCCGCAGCCTCACAAGACAGCAGCAATCTTGACTGCGGGCATGGCCACATCCCCTTTGTGTTTACTTTCATAACTACTAATACATGTTGATTTATTTGTATAGTTCATTTACAGGTATTGAATTTTTTTGTGTATTGTAAAAAATGAACATCCTACAGTCTTTCTTTTCAAACTATGTACATAGGGCTACCAGTATTATGGAATTATGTGGTTATGTGGCAGTGTTTTTTTCCTCATAATTATGGATTTTCTTTGGCCGCATTATCTATCTCCTACACAATCTGCAGATTTTAACAGAAATAATAGTTTCTAGTTCAAGCAGATGAAAAGTTACTAAAACGTGGCAGCATGTCCTGCCATGCAGTGGGAGGTCTTTCACAAAGGTTGACTGGGCACCTCCTTTCAGTTACTTATAGCTGTATGGGGAAGTGGAAGTAGTACTAATGAAGTGAAGCTTTCACCCAGGCAGTGCTAATGTGTCAAAATAATGAAGTAATGCTATCAGAAAATGTGCCACATTAAGCCACATAATTTGTGTTGTCTTGCTGCATAATTTAGTCAACCTTGTCGATTAATTGGTCCTCCCCTGTCACATAATTCCAGCGGCCCTGCCTGTACACAAATGAGATTGTCCCATAGTTCACTTTAGCCAATCCCCGCACTTTGCAGTCTGAGAAAGAAAAGTAGACAGCATCTCCACATCAAAAGAATAAGTGACAGTAATAAATTTAACAAGCTGAAAAAGCCATTTTTATTGCCCATTCACCTTCTGAACTCCAGCATGTTTTTTTCCGATTAAACTGTGTGACATGTATTTTTTTTACATATCACTGAGGTTACATCTTATATTTGTGATATTATTTCTCTCAGGAATCCAAGAACTATGGTTAACATCCATGAGCATGTTGATTTTGACGGCTTTATATGTCTCAATACTCTCCAGAATAACAGCTCTGGCATTTGGATCCTATGGATGCACACGTGTGTATAAAGCAAAGGTAAGTATACTGAATACTATTGTTTTTCACTTATGACTATAGAAAAGGTTAAAAAACGGTACAAAAGGGGGTGGTGATGGACGGAGCATCCGAACCAATCAAACACTCACACCCAGTCAAAAGATCTGGGTTTAATCCATCACCGTTCTTTAGCCCACTCTGCCACCCCAGTTCAGACATGGCTATATGCAAATCAGTCTGACCCTGTGCCTCATGGGAACAGTCCAGCCCGAACTGCCAAGCCATGCCTTCCCTGGACCGGAAACAAGCTTCCGAGGACCGGTTTCTGGCATTACAGCCGTCTTCAGCCCGGCTTGCTTGAATCCAGTGGTAAAGTGAGCAAGGGACTCACGTCTGAGCATACCCTGCCACACTTATGGCGGCCAAAAGCGGAACAAAAGGGGGTGGTGATGGACGGAGCATCCGAACCAATCAAACACTCACACCCAGTCAGAAGATCTGGGTTTAATCCATCACGTTCTTTAGCCCACTCTGCCACCCAAGTTCAGACATGGCTATATGCAAATCAGTCTGACCCTGTGCCTCATGAGAACAGTCCAGCCGAACTGCCAAGCCATGCCTTTCCTGGACCGGAAACAAGCTAACGAGTACCGGTTTCTGGCATTACAGCCGTCTTCAGCCCGGCTTGCTTGAATCCAGTGGCAAAGTGAGCAAGGGACTCACGTCTGAGCATACCCTGCCACACTTATGGCGGCCAAAAGCAGTACAAAAGGGGGTGGTGATGGACGGAGCATCCAAACCAATCAAACACTCACACCCAGTCAAAAGATCTGGGTTTAATCCATCACCGTTCTTTAGCCCACTCTGCCACCCCAGTTCAGACATGGCTATATGCAAATCAGTCTGACCCTGTGCCTCATGGGAACAGTCCAGCCTGAACTGCCAAGCCATGCCTTCCCTGGACCGGAAACAAGCTTCCGAGGACCGGTTTCTGGCATTACAGCCGTCTTCAGCCCGGCTTGCTTGAATCCAGTGGCAAAGTGAGCAAGGGACTCACGTCTGAGCATACCCTGCCACACTTATGGCGGCCAAAAGCGGTACAAAAGGGGGTTGTGATGGACGGAGCATCCGAACCAATCAAACACTCACACCCAGTCAAAAGATCTGGGTTTAATCCATCACCGTTCTTTAGCCCACTCTGCCACCCCAGTTCAGATATGGCTATATGCAAATCAGTCTGACCCTGTGCCTCATGGGAAAAGTCCAGCCCAAACTGCCAAGCCATGCCTTCCCTGGACCGGAAACCAGCTTCCGAGGACCGTTTTCTGGCATTACAGCCGTCTTCAGCCCGGCTTGCTTGAATCCAGTGGCGGCCAAAAGCGGTACAAAAGGGGGTGGTGATGGACCGTCCATTACCACCCCTTTTGTACCGCTTTTGGCTGCCATAAGTGTGGCAGGGTATGCTCAGACGTGAGTCCCTTGCTCACTTTGCCACTGGATTCAAGCAAGCCAGGCTGAAAATGGCTGTAATGCTAGAAACCGGTCCCCGGAAGCTTGTTTCAGGTCCAGGGAAGGCATGGCTTGGCAGTTCGGGCTGGACTGTTCCCATGAGGCACAGGGTCAGACTGATTTGCATATAGCCATGTCTGAACCGGGGTGGCAGAGTGGGCTAAAGAACGGTGATGGATTAAACCCAGATCTTTTGACTGGGTGTGAGTGTTTGATTGGTTCGGATGCTCCGTCCATCACCACCCCCTTTTGTACCGCTTTTGGCCGCCATAAGTGTGGCAGGGTATGCTCAGACGTGAGTCCCTTGCTCACTTTGCCACTGGATTCAAGCAAGCCAGGCTGAAAATGGCTGTAATGCCAGAAACCGGTCCCCGGAAGCTTGTTTCCGGTCCAGGGAAGGCATGGCTTGGCAGTTTGGGCTGGCCTGTTCCCATGAGGCACAGGGTCAGACTGATTTGCATATAGCCATGTCTGAACTGGGGTGGCAGAGTGGGCTAAAGAACGGTGATGGATTAAACCCAGATCTTTTGACTGGGTGTGAGTGTTTGATTGGTTCGGACGCTCCGTCCATCACCACCCCCTTTTGTACAGCTATAGAAAAGGTTAGGCTTTGGGCAAGTGTGGTACAACAAATATACATAGATCAAATCAGTGTTAATGTGTGTGTGGGTGTATGAAACCAAGGCCATAAAATCATCATCAGAATAGAGTGCAGTGGTGCAGGTAGAACACAAGTAAGCAACATACAAAAAAAATAAATAAAGAAATATTGCTTTTTCAAGGATGCTGGCTAAGGCCCCCATTTTGAATTGTGTGGTTAACCTCTTACTCATGTTATGGGGATTATCCATGGTAAAATCATGCAACTGGATTACAAGAATGTGGGAAGTTTTCGCTGACTTTGCATGCAGTAAAACCCTTGATACTCAAGCATCATGGTGAATGGCTTCATAGACAAAACTACTACTAAAAAGCTTCTCCAATCAAAAAGAAGGTGGTAAATGTGTGCAATCAGTGTGAGTGCAAACTCTTTAAAAAGTTCCAATGAGTCCACTGGGCACTCAAGCAAATAAATGCAGTCCGCAGGAACAATTAAAAGCACTCATAAGCACCATCCTGGACACAGCGATGACTGGGAGTTTCATTTCATTTCACTTTTTTAGGGTTCCACTACTGATGCAAAATATCACAATGCTGGATGTAGACAAACAAGATGCACAGATAGGAAAGCAATATAATTCCTTAAACTTTTCATTGAATGAGGCAATAGATGGCCCACTGCAAAATGGCCACACAATAGTGCTGCTTTGCTGGCTGGGCTCGTAAATCAGCCTAATTCCTGCCGTCCAAGATGTAGATAGCCACCCTGCCTCACCAACACAATGTTGCACCCTGCAGCACACCTCAGGGCAGACTCGCCTTGAGGAGATAAATAAAGGGGCGGGCAGACTCGCCTTGAGGAGATAAATAAAGGGGCGGGGGACCGCGCATGGTCTTTGTCCACACTCCCAGCATCAAACTGTGTGTGCGTGGTTATTGGGGATGTGGGCAGGCCATATCAGCACGCGGGTCAGGTCACTTCCACCGACCTGCCTGCTACATTGGCGACGTGGCTGGTACCTACCCGCGCCCTCCCAGCTCACCTCACCGGCCTGGTTGCAGCAGCCCGCGGGAGCTACAGCCTGGATGAGGCTCTGCTCGCCGCAGGTGCCGAACCAGGCATTCCTATGCCATCTTCGTTGTTCCACGAGTCCGTGTCCGCTGTTCAAGCAAAACTATGTGACTGCCCGAGGCCACCCGGTGGACATCAGGAGGGCGGGCCCTTAGTCACAGAGGGCTGCCCCCGCCCCTTGCTGTGGTCAGCCACCCCTCCCCATGGCAGGCGTTGTCGGCTTGAGGTGGGCAGGTCGGTGACGCGCGTCCGGGGCGGCAGGCAGGGAGAGGGTATATCTCTCCCCCTCGCCATTGTTGTGGCCTCTTTGCCGCTCCGGACGTCGCGCGTACTACTTCGGGACACTCTACTTCAGGGACACTCTTTTACTCTTTCCCGGTGAGTGTGGCCTACGGGCTGAGGCCTACGGGCTGTACCCCCCCTCCGCCTACTCCCTCCCTTTGGAGGTCTGAGCAGCGCTAGGCGGCCCGCTTATCGACGGGCCGCTGTGGAGGTGGGGGTATATGGCATACCGTTTTCATACCAGCCGTCAGCACTGGCCGGGTGGGCTGATGTGGGGTCAGGCCTGCGGGTCTGTTATCCTTGCCGCGCTCACTACAAAAGGGGTACGGCGAGGGGCGCAGCCTGCGGCTGCCTTGGGCCACGTGTCGTTTCAGTGTGGGCCCAGGGCGTCCCCTCCCTTTTGGTGGAGGGGGGTGCAGACGCGGTCCCTCTCGCCTGCACCGCGTCCAGATACCCTGCGGGTACCGCTTCCCAAGTGTGCGGACCTGTGGGCTGTGTCGACGGTCACGGGCCTCCGCGTGGTCGGTGCCGGGTAAGTCCTAGCCCCGGTCCTGTGTGCAGATGCCTGAATGATGGCGATAATGTCTGCTCACAGGCCGAGGTAGGCACTGGCTGTTCGTGGGTGCGATTGTTTACGGCACTGCCTTGTAGTGCCTGTAGTGCCCCCGGGCAGCGCGTGGGGTAGAGAGCGGTGCCGGGTGCGCTGGCCTTCGGTGGGGGCGCCCCCCCCTCCCTTTAGGTCTTACCAGTCTGTGGCGTCTGCCCCCCCCCTCTCTGGCTATTGCGCTTTCTGGGCTGCAGTTCGTGTGGGCCGGCAGGGGACCGTCGGGTTACGCATATGGGGCAGCAGCCAGGGTCCGGTCTCAGGGTGGGGAACGGTACTCTTGTCTTTCGGTGGGCCGGGCTGCGGCAACCCCGCCCAGAGCCGTTAGTGGGAGCAAGCTATGTCTCAACATCGGGCATGTGGCGCTCAAAGTCGCTTATTGCAAGGGTGCATGTGCCGGCATCTATGCCACGGCAGCCACGCCGAGGGGCCGCCCCCCCGTTCCCTGTGCAGTATCGGTGTGGTACGATGGGGTCACGAGGTTTCAATTTTGTCTCTCAATGTTGTTCCTACAGCGGTGGATGTTTTAATTCTCTAGTCTACTTGCTTACCGGGTCCCTCTCACGTGTCAGGCTTGTGCCTTGCAGTTGCGGCGGGCTTAGTTGGTGTGCTTTCCTTGGGGCCTGGTTTTTCAACAATAACATTGTAGCGCTCAATCGAACATGGAAGTGCATCATTGCTTTCTTGTCAGAAATTTTGGCGTGTGTGTTGGTCATCCATTTTCCTGGTCTTCGCAGGAGCTCAGCACCAGAGTGAGACGTTTTGTGCGATGTTGTGTGCTTCAATGGAAATTATGCATCTCCTTATCTTGCAGACCCACTCGGTCTGCCTCCTTGCGCGCTCGCCCCGGTGGTCCGCCACCCCTCCTGTCTACATCAGTTATTGTTTGTGAGGTATGTAGCTGGGGCTGTGGGTGGCTAGATCGCGTCGTGGGGTGAAGCGTTTCAAGAGTTTCTGTGTACCCTGCTCTGGTGTTATTTACCCCCTGTGATTATTCGTTGCATCTACTAAAACACCAGTGGGGGCACAAGTTTGTGTCGGCACATGAGGAGCCTTTATGTCTTGCATGGTACAATGTTTATACTAAGTCTAGCGACCTCTACATACCAGTACCGCAGTTCGAGGTGGGTCTATTTTTGGTCCTGCTAACTCGGAGCGTCTACGGACACGATTCATGTATTCTTCTTTCAGACAGAACTGTGCCACGTCCTTGTTTCCCGCGTCTGGGGCCCGGGTTAACTTCTCCCCCCGCCCCCTTCCCTCTCGGCCGCCCCCCCAGGGGTCCTCGACGTAAACCATTGCACACACGTCATGGTGGGGGAGTCGCCTGTGCACCCCCCCTCCCCCTGGAAGCACTTTCGGGTAGGTTCTGCACAGCATTAGCTGGTCTTAGAATGCTGAACGGGGGGGCAGATTTCGGAGGGCCTCAGTATTTGGCCAGGCTCCACTTCATGTAGTACAGAGAGGCAGGAGGGAAGGGAGTCACTTCCGGCCGATAAGCCCTTCGTTGCATTGAGCGCGTACTTTTTCCTGCCTCGGAGGGTGCATGTCCGAACACCGGGTCGCGGGCGCAGGCATGCCTCAGCCACTAGTGCATACCGCCGGGTCCGGGGCGCTCGCCTGCGTTGTTTCACTTGCGCAGGGAGTCCTATCTGACCCCAGGCCGTGGCTCTACCCCCCTTCGCAGAGGCTTGGGCCGCCGGAGGACAAGATGGGGGTCTAGGGCCGCTTAGGCTCGCGGAGGTATGGTGATTGGGCAGTGCCCACCCGGTCATGTGGGGCCTGGGCATGCCGCGTTCACGTGCAGGCCCGGCGGGCGCAGAGGCGACGCGGGCCGGGCCCCTGCCTTGAGTAGCGAAGTTTGCTGGGCCGGGGGTTAGAGCGCTAGAGTCGCCATGCGCTACCGGACGGTCTGAGCTAATACGTTATGGCGACGGGCGGTGACATTGCTCACGTGGGACCTGGGTTCGTGCCCCAGGGAGGCGCCGCGCTGGATGTCGTTATCATGTTCACCATAAGTGAACAGGTCCAACTCCCCGTGCCCCGCGTATTCCCACGCAGTGTTCCAGCCGCAAGGTAGGAATCGGTCGCACTTTCCCTGCGGCGCCGTTAGCTTCAGGTGCGATAGGTTTGCGGTGTTCTCAGTACATCAGACCCCGGCACACTGCCAGGCCACATCGTAAGTTACTGCATTAGATCCGGCAGAAGCTCCGAGCAACGTAAGTTTAGTCGCCTGGCTGCAGATAGACAGGGCGCCGCGCCAGAAACGTGTATGGACTAGGCGCTCTTGTTAGCGGTCAAGTAATAGATTGCTTTCATCTATTTCTGGCGGGTGGCATTTTGTTCAAATATCCTCCCGCTTGCAGCAGAAAAACGTTGCCATTTGCATGCCAGATCGCAGTTTGTCAGCATGCCTATTTGCCCTACTGATTCCCGGCAGCCTCGGTCATTTCCAATAGGGCGGCCCCTGTTCAGTCTGGTGCGGGTCAGTATTTAATACTACAACGTGCGCAAGAAAGATTCGAGACAGGAGCGAGGTCGTAGGGTTGTTTCCACCTCCCTGCTTATTGGCTGCCGTTAGCCATGGAGGCCCTTGCAGGCTTACTATTTATTTCTGTCTTCCTTAATGGTCAGCCTCTTTTCTCTGCCTGTGACCGGGAAACTTTCCTGGGATCTTTTTGCCCTGCTGCGTCGACTGGTGTATAGGGCTATGCCTCCCAGCAGGCAAGATGCGTTTAATTATACAGTAATGCAGTATGCGATTATTTCAGTGCTGTAGGAGGCGATTGATACAGTGTGGGAGGACTTGTAGCAACTCCAGTGCGCCTTCTGCCCCCGCACTGTGTTCATGTAGGCGGCAGAGCGCTTCACAATAAGAACAGTAATGACACAGGAGGAGAAACTTTCAAGTGTACAGTTTACAAGCTGTCTTTCAAGAAAAGAGTGGCGTGTGCATGTTACACAATCGTACCAAGCTCTGGCGTGAACATTGCTCTAGGTGTCAGAGCGCCGCAGAGAAGAACCATGTTCAATTAATACAAGCCATGGTTAATGCTTCCATCATGCTGCGGGGCAGGAGCGGTAGCTTCGTCTATTTTAAAGTGTTTTATATAGCGCGGCCTTTGCCCATAGGTGTCAGAGCGCATTACTGAGAATCAGTTTCACTACATTGCCTCTGGGGTAATAATTCGATATTAGACAGAAACGTCTACAGTTGCTTAGGAAAGGAGGTGAGCGGAAGCGTTTCAATTTACACAAACTATGTTCTGCCATGGAGATTGTGTACACCTGAATTGGAAGTGCTTCAGTGCGTGTGAGGCTATCAGCAAGCCGACACTGCATGATATACTCAGCAGATACATATCCTGGGTGCCTGCATATAAGTTAAGATGATATACTCAGTATATTTACGGGTTTGAGTACCTGCATTTGAGGTGTGCGGTACACCAGGCCATCAGCTAGTGTACTCTGCATAAGGCCGCTAATGTGTACGTGTGACTGGGTGCCCCTGTGCAAGAGGTGTGATACATCAGGCATGCAGCAAGGTAGAACTGTATGAGGTGACTAATGTGTACGTGTAACTGTGCGCCCATGTTAGAGATTTGTGTTATTCCAGACAAACAGTAAGCCAACTATGCATGAGGGGATCAGTATGTACAGGTGACCGAGTATCCAGTTCTAGGAAATATACGATACACCAGCCAAGCAAATGCTACTGCATAGTGTGGACAATAAGTACACACAACCGATTGCTGGTGTACAGGAGATGTGCAGTGTTTCAGGCCACCAGCGTACAGATACGGTATGTTGTGGCTAAAATATTTATGCGATTGAGTGCCCATCTTTAGGGGGCCTTTACTAGAGCAAGCCGTCCACTGCATGATATATGTATTCATGTGACTGAGTGCATGTTTGTAGGGGATGTGCGACGCGCCATACCCTGCATGCTGTGGTCGGAGGGCATGTAAATGAGGGGCATGTAAATGAGTGGCCATACAGAGGAGTTGCATGGAACAGACACGGTGTGAGGTGTGCGCAGCGTACATGTGAATGAGCGCCTGTCACCCGCAGGAGAAGTGCCGAGCAATGGGTCATGTGTGCACAGCAGACTTATGAATGACTGCTCGGTCCAGGAGAGGCGCGTCGTTGTGCGCTCAGTGTACATGTATGTGAATGGACACCTGCTCTTGCGCATTTGTAAGGCCATTTGGAGCGTTTACGGGACTCCATCTAACATTATCTCAAAACAAGATAGTGCTGCAACTGTCAGAACAGTATGTACGTAGACCACAACAGTGTGGAATCAGTGTGCCAAAGGTGTTAATTTTCAGTCACTTTTCATGTATTTGGCGTCTTTTGGGTCTGTTCTAATACAGTAGAACAGGCTCCCCATAGAATTACTCGTCTAAGTGTGCTATGGGGAGCCCCGAGCCGCGTCATGTGACTCTTTAATGGCTGTGTGGAAATTTATATTGGCACCTTAATATCATACATATTACAGATTTGCTGCTGGGCTTACTCCTGTGGCGCTCAACTGGGAGGGGCCCTCACTTCTGGGTATTATCTGACTGTACTGTCATGGCAAGGTTTGACTGTATGGAAGACCGTCTAGGATGTGCCAAAATTAGGATAATTAGCAAATTCTAGGTCTAGCCCTAAGCTAATAGGATCATAATAACCCCTTGCGCATATCAATCTCCTGGGGCCTTAACCAAGAGGTGTAGTTAGTCTTGTTATATGTACAATCCCGGGACCTGCACTGTGTTAACTTAACCTATGAGAAGAAAAGGTCACATGACAATAGTCATTTCGCTCTTCCATAATACTGCTGTTGTCTGTCTGTTTATCCAAGGCTCTGGAATCTGAAGGCAGCCCATCTGCTGTGCCATCAGTTCGGGAGCACCTGCTGCCTCTCAGTAGAATGTAGGGTCTACAGCCTTTAGTGTTACAGTCATTTCACGTACAAGTGGAGCAACTGTTGCAACCACAGCCTGAGCCTGGACTGCCAATAATACCTAAAGAAGTGGGCCCCTAGAAGACTCTCAATATAAATTTGCTCAAAAAGTTTTAACAGCTGTTAAGAAAACTCAGAATGATCTATCTGGTATCCTAACACCCCTTTTGCTCATTTTCACTATTATGGGTGGTAGCTTTGCACGATGGGCTCCTATCAGGAATTGGACACACGGCTTCTCGATCACGGTTAGTATGGTTGGGCTCCCCTGGCTTGCGTTGGAACAGCCTCATGAATGAACCTGAGTTTCCTTTAGATTCCTTTGTGCCCCTCCCAAGGTGAGAAGCTGGCCTGACGTTTGATGTCGCCAATTATGGGGGCACCTTGGTTCAGTTTAATAAATCCCTTATGGCGGGGGTCGTAAGTCAACCTTATAGACAAGCTATCCTTGAGGTAGCATGGACTAAGCAGCCTCCAGGCTAAACTAGGGGGCATGTGATACCAGCTGTTTACCTTTGCAATCTTGTATATCAAATTTAAGTCCACCACGCAAGTTATATACTAAATTTATGCATTGCGCACTGAAATATCCCTCTGTACGTTTCGTGAGTATAGTTGCACAAGCGTAAACAAAGCACAGTTTACAGTTGAATTTTGAGAACTGCGCTTTGGCAGAAGTTGTACATTACTGGGTGTAGTCTGTTGATGCTTTGTGTGAAGGTGTGTAGTGGGTCTCAGTGACATGCGCTGGTTCTCCTATTGTATAGATTAGGGAGCGATATCAGCAGGGGAGACCCCTCATCACCTGGTCTCTTACCAGGGGTATGACCTCACGAACCTGGGAAAGTCTACACTATTGCTGTAGAGGGATTGTACCCGGGGGTATATGCTGATTAGTGTCAGAGGGGCATTGGTTTCATCAGGCGTGTCATTATGCAGGTCAGGATCTTAAGGGGGCACTTGGTTTCAATCCCAGCAATCCCTTGGTGGTGGTCGTAAGTCAACCTTACAGACAAGCTATCTTAGAGGTAGCATGGCCTAAGCTGCGTCCAGACTAAAACCCAAGAGGGCAGGTGATGCCTGCTGTTATACCTTTTCAATCCTGTATTAGTATATGAAGGGACTTCGCCCAAGTTATATAGTATATTATGTATTGATCCCTTCAATGCCCTTGTGCTCTTTTAAGTATAGCAGCACAAGCGTTCAACGTAAGCACACGTTCTCGATGTTATGCGGAGGACGGCGTTACAGCAGTAGTTGTAACTTAACCTGGGTGTAATCTGCTGACACTTTGTGTGAAGGCGTGTGGTTGAGTTTCAGTGGCATGTGCTGGAACGCCTTTTGTATGATACGAGGCGCCTTCAGCAGTAGGGGCCCCTCCTCATCATCTTTGTCATTAACCTGGTAGTATGACCTTACGAACCGGGGATGGTTACACTAATGTTGTAAAGGAATAAGGACCCGGGGGTGTCTGCAGATTAGTGTCAGAGGGGCCTGGGTTTCATCAGGCATGTGATTTTCATGTCAGGATCTAAGGTCACTTTCAGGTGGAAAGGGTCCACCGCTCACCTGTCGTTTTGGTCTTGTTCCTATTGGACTGACGAGAAGCTCTGCAGAGCAAGGGTTGCAGGTTCCCTAAGTAGCGAAGTGGTGGGGGGCCCGGACGGCGACGGTGGCCGCCGGCCGGGCTGTGGCGGAGTGGCAGGGCAATCCGGAAGCAGAGAGGTGCAACACTGTACTTCAGCGGGCACATAGGGGTGCCAGAGCCTAACCTAGAACCTCATGGGAGGTCCAGGAACCCGTGTCGGCGCCCCAGTAGTCCTTCGGTCGGTTGTGGGCCTGTGCAACCGGGGGTTTGCCTAGATACGCCCCGCAAGTGGCATGAGTAGTGTGATTACCATAATGGTGCAGCAGTTGGGTGGTTCGCCACTGTGCTGATTGGCTCATCAGGCGGGCAGGTGGCGAGAATGCGGCCTGCCCTTGGATTGCCCGTAAGATAACCCACCGTGATTACATAATGTTGTATGTAATAATAAACCTGCAGCAACTTTTCCCAATCTTAACACTTGTGTCTGTGTGTTATTTGCGGGATGTTGGATATGTTGGGGTGGGGGGTTCCTGTTGCCCTGATGTGACTATGTGACTGCCCGAGGCCACCCGGTGGCCATCAGGAGGGTGGGCCCTTAGTCACAGAGGGCTGCCCCCGCCCCTTGCTGTGGTCAGCCACCCCTCCCCAGGGCAGACGTTGCCCAGCTGGAGGTGGGCGGGTCGGTGACACACGTCCGGGGCGGCAGGCAGGGAGAGGGTATATCTCTCCCCCTCGCCATTGTTGTGGCCTCTTTGCCGCTCCGGACGTCGCGCGTACTACTTCGGGACACTCTTTTCCCTCCCTACCTCTAACCCAGAGTGTCAGCTAGGGGGGGGGCTCCTGAGGGAGCTTTAATGTGTTCCTTTTTCATTGCAGGCGGAGTTACAGGGCAATCCGGAAGCAGAGAGGTGCAACACTGTACTTCAGCGGGCACATAGGGGTGCCAGAGCCTATCCTAGAACCTCATGGGAGGTCCAGGAACCGTGTTGGCGCCCCAGTAGTCCTTCGAGTGGTTGTGGGCCTGTGCAACCGGGGGTTTGCCTAGATACGCCCTGCAAGGGGCGTGAGTAGTGTGATTACCATAATGCTGCAGCAGTTGGGTGGTTCGCCACTGTGCTGATTGGCTCATCAGGCGAGCAGGTGGCGAGAATGCGGCCTGCCCTTGGATTGCCCGTAAGATAACCCACCGTGATTACATAATGTTGTATGTAATAATAAACCTGCAGCAACTTTTCCCAATCTTAACATTTGTGTCTGTGTGTTATTTTCGGGATGTTGGATATGTTGGGGTGGGGGGTTCCTGTTGCCCTGATGTGACTATGGCCACGGCCCTCTTGGCTCCAGCGGTGACCGCGGGATGCCGCGCCTACGCCCGATCGTTGACCCAGGTAGTTGCATCTCCAGCGTGCTCTCTCCCTCCACCGTGAGCCGGCAGCCGCTGCCCTGCCCTGCCTACATCTCCCTGGCATCACTCCCACATCAACACGCCGGTTTGGCTCGGTCGGTCCCCCCCCTCCTCCAGGGGAGCACAAGCCTCCCAGCAAGGGAGCCTGCCACGGCAGAAGCCTGCCTCCGTACTCCGAAGGAGATGCCTGATTATGGTTGAGTGCAGCTGGGCCTGACTCACCGGTGTCCCAAGCATTGTTTGCAAAAATGAAAAATCAAAGGGCGGAAACTGAAAAATAAAAGGGAAGAGAGGAGAGAAGGGTGCTGAAAGAAAGAACAAAAAGTATAAAAGTAAGCAGCAGGTAACCACCACGTCCCGGAGACTAAGAGAGGGACTCAAATAAAAGAAAAAAAGACACTGAGGCACAGGCTCACGAGATCAGCTTGCACACCATAAGCACACCAGCTCAACCGGGCGCAGCCAGCCCAAGAGCAGGCACAGCCAGGCTGGGACTGGCCTTTGCGGGCACCGGGCAATTCACCGGTGCTCCGCAAGGATGGGGGACGGTTTTGGGCCCCTGGGGGCCTTTTTTGTTACAGGGCCGTTTTTGCAGCCTAGCTGCAAAATCGACCCTGTAACAAAATCGGCGGAAAACCGGCCCCGGCAAAGAGCTTGGTCGCACCCCCAACTTCCCCCCGGGAGCCGGCCGAGCACTTTGTCTGGGCCGATTTTGGTTCCCAGTCCGGCCCTGGGCACAGCAACACTACCCCAACATCACAGCCATGCTGCAGTGACACCATTCCCGCCATTCAGTGAGTTTGCCTTCCCCGTGACAGCAGCCCCTGCTGGAGATCCTCGATAGGGCGCCTCAACCATTACTACAGGGGCACGAGAGAGACAGACAGAGCTGTCAAGAGATCTCTACTCATGCACTACGGTGTTGGAGAGCTGCATCACCTGTTCGAGACCCTTCCAGACACAGGAGACGATGATGATCTCACACAGGTTGGGTACCAAGGAGTGGCCAAGACAAAAGCCAGCCTCCCCAGAAAAGTATGGTTCCCTGGCATGGATGCCCTGGTCGAAGAAGTGATTTGCATATGTCATTCATGCACGATCACATGGGTGACCCTGCTCCTGCGCCAATTCCTCACAGAAGAGCCCTATGAAGAACCATGGTCCAAAGTCAGCATCGATTTTGAGAGCTTTCCTGAATGGCCGCAGCACTATAGTCACACTCGAAGTTTCCCATTATCAATGTGGTCTCATCCACAGCTTTTACCCAAGTCAAAACCATCCTTAACAAGACATTTGCGTTAATGGGCCTTCCCGATGAGATTAAGTCCGACAACAGACCTCCATTCCAGGTCACAGAGTTCCAGGACTATATAGCGGTAAATGCCACCTGACACCGGTAGATCACTCTGCAATGGCCTCAGGCAAAAAGTGACTTTTGTGTGACTGCTGCAGCCGGGGGTGGAGCCCAAGAAGACAGATCTTGGAACCCGCTGCCTCTCTGGGGGCCTGAGTCTGAGTGTGAGCTGTTCCATGATAGGGAAGCGGCTTGAGTTACAGGCCCTGAAAGCTCCCTCCTGGATTACATGGCAGGCCAAGTAGGAATACAATGCTTGAGAGCCTGCTGGGGGTCAATGAAGCAATTCTATATTGTTTGTTGAGGTGGAGCGCCAAAAAGCTAAATTTGAGAACTGTGTGGATTTTCACTGCTGTATGTGTTGGCCTAAACAGCTAGATTAAACCTGGCCCACAGGAGAGGAGAAGAATCATTCAATTGGAGGCAGGGACAGCTATTGACTATACATGATACGTTTCTGACTGCCCCATCTGCAAAGAGGGAGTTTCTCATTGGTCTGTGCAATCTGGGGAGCATATATAAACCAAAAAGAGACATTTACATGTGCCATATGATTTAGGACTTTAAGATTGGGGCCTAAATAAGCAACAACTAAGGGAGGCTTAGAGGAGCTTGTGTTATGCATGACCTCTGGTTGCAGTTAAACTCTGGCATTAGGAAGCAGGCCCTTTAATGAGCATTAAACAGTTTGATACTAATGTTGGGTGCAGATTGACACTACTGCTGTAAATATGGGGAAATCTGATAGAACTCAGACACAACTCATGTTTGATTCCAGAGGATCAGCGAAATCCTCCCAAGACCCGTTGCTTGACCAGAAACAGGACACAGATACCCAGGGAGCAACTGCGTTGGAGAGCACCCTCATAGCCATACAACAAAGCCTTCATTCCATAGACGGGAAATTTGATTCTCCAAATCTGCATATGTACCATATGCCTGCCAAATTGGTTAAGCATTTGGTGTGCCTCATGGAGGCAGTGCACCAGATATTTGCGGACGAGGATTGGCTCCAGTCTGAGAGCATGAAATACCATGAAATGGAAAAAGTCCTAGCAGTGATCCAAGTGAAGAATAAAGATTTAGAGACCAGATCATGCTGCATAAGTCTTTGTATTACTGAGATTCCAGAGTCAACCAACATGGATACATTGGAGTAATATGTAAAACAGATGATAATAGCCCTATTTGGACAGGTTAATATGTTGCACATGTTGGTGGTGAAAATGAGGCATAGATCTCTCATGGTTCGACCGCCGCCAGAAGCTCCTCCAAGTTCAATTATTCATAAACTGCTAAACTGTGACTGTGGCATGGTTTTCAGGCTGGCGCAAGAGCAGAATTATCTTAACTACCAAGGAAAATCGATTTAATTCTATCCTGATTTCACTGCAGTGGTGCAAGAGAGTACTTGCCCATCAAACAACAATTGCAAAAACGTTAAATACCTTACACCATTCTGTACCCAGTGCATCTCCACATTGACTATGGAGGGATACAGAAGTTTTATGTGACTCCCAAAGTAGCAAAGCACTATCTAAAGGCTCTAGTGGATAGCAACAAAGAGGGCAATTTATAAAATGCTGAAAAGGAGCTGTCTTCACATCCTTATGAGGTTGCCTTGGCAGGGGGACAACATTAATTGTCAGGGCGAGCACTCAAATTAGTATGAAACAGAGGGCCTGATTGCTTGAGCAAACTCAACTGAATGGCATTATACACTTTGCCCGGCCACCTCTGCTTTGTCGAAGAGGTACTGGGAACCTGGCAAGAGGGTGCACCCTGCATGACTTTGATAAGTATTTTCCTTTTATGGGTTCTGTATTGGGATGTTGGGGGGTAATTCTGCCTTACCTTGTAATTGGATTTATTTTTAGAATGGTTGGGATGCTGAAGTAGGTGGAGGGAGGGCTGCTTGTTAACTATGTTTTATATTGACAATAAAATGCCTATCACGTAACCACTACTGTGTCATACATGCAATTTCTTGGGCTACATGTCAACACCTATTTTACACTACAGGTGCTGTGGAGCAGCGAGGGGGGCAAATAGTGCTATTAACTGGGAAAATAAGGGTGCTCATTAACCCTCGGAAGACCTGGCTGGTCTGTCCTACTTAGATAGGCAGAACATTCAGATACCTTTCTTATAGGAAACACATCTGACGTACAATACAGAGCAGGCCATAGACACTAAATTGTTCGGTGCATACACTAGCGTTGTCTTACTCAGGGGAGTACCAAAACCGGGTAAGCCACCCAAATATTTGGACTCATATAGACCAATTTCACTTTTAAATAGTGATTATAAGCTTTTCGCGAAGATCATGGCAGACAGGCTTGGGAAGGTCATGCCCTACTCAATACAGGATGATCAGAAGGGCTTTATCAAGGGAAGGTATTTGAAGGAGCTAACTTTCTCTCTTATAGGGAGTATAGATGTTGCTTCTATTCATAATCTTCCCTTGGCGGTTATCGCGTTAGATGCCGCCAAGGCATTTGACCGGGTTAATTGGATATACTTAAGTGCTTTGATAAAACATCTTAACCTGGGTCCACATTTTAGTTCAGCACTGGCACAAATATATCAAGCTCCCACATCTAAGGTATTAGTGAATGGAATATTAACTCAGCCAATTAAAATAATGAGAGGCACGAGACAAGGGTGCCCCCTGTCCCCACTTTTATTTGACCTTTACATTGAACCCCTAGCCTGCAGAATCAGAGAGGCAGAGAAGATCCCACCTTTTACATTCCAGGGATGGGCTAGGAAGATCGGGCTATACGCCGATGATATAGTCATTTCCACTTCAAACCTGCACCAGTCGATGGAATGCTTAAAAGGAATAGCACAAGAATTTGGGAAAGTTTCGGGATATTCTATAAATGCTGAGAAGACTGAGGTCATGGCTTGGAACATACAGCCAGAGGGTATAGAATGTAAATCAGAGATTCGCTATTAGGGGGTAATAATAACGCAAGATATAAGGCAGCTTACTAAAGTTAACTTTGATAAGGTCAGGAAAGAGATATCTGTTGCTCTGCGGGGGTGGGTGAACCTCCCGCTAACAATATTTGGCCGGGTTAACCTGGTGAAAATGAGAATTTGTACCCAAGATAACCTTTTTGTTTGATTCATTACCTCTTTTGTTTGAAAAAGAATGGCTTGCCAGGTTACAGAGCGAGATAGGCTCTTTTATTTGGGCTTCAAAAGGGTCTCGAATATCATGGAAAAAGATCAGGAGGAAATTGTTGAAGGGTGGACTGGCGGCCCCGGATCTCCAGATATATGGTTGGGCTTTTTTGTTGAAGAACTGCAGGATGATGCTGGACACCCTAGCGACCTCAGACATTGGGAATATGCTGAGTGCTCTGCTAAAGATGGAGAACTTGAAGCAACAGGGGTTCATGTATAAATTTGCCGATCCCAAATTTTTCAAAAAGATAAAGTTAAAAGTGTTGAAGGATCTAGCAACGGTGTGGTTTAAAATCAGGAGGGCAACAAAAATACCCTATTTTAGTTTTAGGGCACCAATTTGGGACATGCCAGGAGCCCCCCTCTGGACTAAAGATGCGTTGGCATTGGCGTTAAAGACTGAGGGGCCCCAGAGGTGGGGAGAACTCTTTGTAGAAGGGGATCTGCTACCCTGGAGGTATTGTGAAGAGGAGTGGGGGCACAAATTTTCAAGATTTAAATATCTACAGATCCAAAGTTGGGCGGCCGGCAAGGCAGATCTAATTGGACACTATAATATGTTTGAAGAAAAGCTGGGGATGGAGAGGCCAATAAAAAAAGAAGTCGCATTGTGGTCTTGGTCGATCGTAGAACTAGAAGATGGACCATTCACTTTGCCGGAGACCCTGTGGGGAGAATGCTTGCCGAGGATCGCAACAGCAGACCAATGGCAAGTAACTATGTTTACTTTATATAAAGTGGTTAAACCTGCAAACCTAAGGAGAAATCAATTGTTCACCCTCCACAGGGCATATTGGTCCCCCAAAAGACTCTCGAAGTTCAAGACTGGCGGAATGGTGGCATGCCCTAAATGTAACAGCTTAAACGAAGATGACGTACATATGTTTGTCACGTGCCCGGCGATAAAGACTTTCTGGGATGCCGTAAGTTCCTGTTTATCAGCTATACTTGCCCAGCAGATCGAGGTAAGCCCTGAACTAGTCATGTCGGGAATGTTGGACCTGCAAGGTAAGGGCCTGGATGATAAAACAAAATTTGTTTTCTATGCTATTTTGTTGGCCCGGAGAGAGATATGCAGAAACTGGGTTTCGACAGACCCTCCGACAGAGTTGAGTTGGTTAAGAGCGTTGAGTGCTATTGCTAGGTTGGATATTGTGGATCGGCAAAAGAAGAGATATAATTTTTGGACTCCTTTTCTGTTATTTTTTGGGTGTAGGGCGGGTTTGTAACGGTAAAGGTAAAGGTGTTTCTGAAGTCCTATGATTAAGCTTTCTCAGATCTCGGCGGGTAAAAGTCTCGTGGAAGACCGGTGAAGGTGGGATACTTCCTCCTAAGAGTTAAGAAAACCCCTCATATGAGATGTTGCCCTAGGGCGGTACCGCGAAATTCAGGGGCGAAGAGATGGCAAATGAGGACAAAAAAAAAAACATTAATTGTCAGGGCGAGCACTCAAATTAGTATGAAACAGAGGGCCTGATTGCTTGAGCAAACTCAACTGAATGGCATTATACACTTTGCCCGGCCACCTCTGCTTTGTCGGAGAGGTACTGGGAACCTGGCAAGAGGGTGCACCCTGCATGACTTTGATAAGTATTTTCCTTTTATGGGTTCTGTATTGGGATGTTGGGGGGTAATTCTGCCTTACCTTGTAATTGGATTTATTTTTAGAATGGTTGGGATGCTGAAGTAGCTGGAGGGAGGGCTGCTTGTTAACTATGTTTTATATTGACAATAAAATGCCTATCACGTAACCACTACTGTGTCATACATGCAATTTCTTGGGCTACATGTCAACACCTATTTTACACTACAGGTGCTGTGGAGCAGCGAGGGGGGCAAATAGTGCTATTAACTGGGAAAATAAGGGTGCTCGTTAACCCTCGGAAGACCTGGCTGGTCTGTCCTACTTAGATAGGCAGAACATTCAGATACCTTTCTTATAGGAAACACATCTGACGTACAATACAGAGCAGGCCATAGACACTAAATTGTTTGGTGCATACACTAGCGTTGTCTTACTCAGGGGAGTGCCATTCACAGTGACTCATAACATCACAGAGGATTAAGGTTGCCTATTGATTGTCTAAGGCATTATATGGGGCACACTTGTAACACTGATTAACACATATGGCCCAATTGTCGTTGACTCAGAGATTTTTACAACAGTTTGGTGCCACGTCCATACAGCAACAAAGGTCATCTGAGGAGGTGATGCATATCAAGATCCCATAGTGGACCGTTTTGCTGTGACGGAGTGCTATGGTAAACAAGTGGCAAAGGTATATATGTGAGGGCCTAGAGGAATACATGTTGTAGGATGTCTGGAGATTGCGCATCCAAATATCACGTGAGGGCATTCACATCCTCAGTCCATGGGTTATGGTCTAGACTAGACCATCTGTTACTATCACAAGAACTCTGCACATGAATAGAGGAGGTCAAACACATGCCAAAGTCACTTTCTGACCATATAATGCGCCAGTGCTATTGCCAATAACACTGCCCACCATGACTAATGCTCTATACAAATGGTGGTTCTGCTCTACATCACTGCTTGACTCAGTCTTTAGAGAAGGGCTGAGACCTGCCATTAGTAAGTCCTTTGAAACAAACGTTGGTTCAGTAGCGAGCTATGCACTGTATGGGAGGCTTTTAAAGTAATGGTATCTTTAGGCAAGGAACAGCATAATTGAGGTAAAATTCTTCCCAATTATTGACAATAAGCAACACTATTTGACATAAGTATTCTTACTTTTGTAGACCATACCATATAGGTCCTGACGAATCACAAGTCATTGTTACACAGCGAGAAACATGTCGACCGTTTTTATACCTCCTAGCCTAGTCTAGAATAAGGAAACATTATTTTCCAGTTGAGTCTAGTCTAGCTTCACCTTTTAATTGTAACGAGGGACCACCCGAATAAAGTAATCTCAGGTACCCTACGCTACATTTTAACTCACATCCAGGTCTGCAAATCCCATGGCCCCATACCCACACTTCACCCATAGGCAGTTGGATTCAAAAGATCTCCGCTAAAGAGCCCCTCTTTGAGGTGAGCCCGTTGGGAATTGCACCGCCTACCCGACGAGGAGCAAACGCCTATGATGAAGCATGACACCTGCAAGGGTGTGTGAGGCAAACATATCCAACACAATGGATACCCAGTGGGAGGCTAACACCATTTAACCACCACCTTCCCTTGACCAGTGCATCACATTTCCTGTTCATTTCCGAGGAACAGCCTTGTCAACCTTTGATCAATATACTTATTGAGGGCACGGACCGAGGCTGGACCTTCCGCTACTTTTTGAGTGGTAATCACGCCCTCACTGATCCCCCTGGATCTATTGCTCCCTCCTTTTGTACACAGTTCCAGCATGGCTAACCACCGTGGGAGTCCCTCGTTTTGGTGGGTAAGACCTGTTCTATCCCCCACAATACACCCAGACCAATCTGGCAGAAGGTGTAAACGCCACTCTTGAAAAAAAAGTGGTCCTTGTACTCACTATACAACTACAACACCTTGTTGTTCCTTTGGAACAACTCCTTCTCCTTAATTCCCCGGAAGTCTCCACGTAATGGACGGCCAGGGGTTGAGTTTTGGGGAAGAGGATGCAGCAGCCATTCTGAGAACTCCATCAATCCTTGGCTTAGAGACTAATATAGCCACAGGTAGTAACACAGCCGACTGGCAAGCCCTCTCCGACTTGAAAAGGGAATGGGTTAGAATAACTCTCCATGGCGCATTAATGGCAGAATACTTCAAGGCCAAAATTGCTCCTAATGGGCTAATTGTAAAAAACTTCCCCAGAATTTTCTGGGAGGACGGACAATTCAAAGTTGAGTGGTCACAAATTTCATGGAAATGCACCCATGACCTGCTAATCCTAATTGTGAACACATCTAAACGTCTAGCAGATGAACTACTTGTCCGCATACAAGCCGCGGAAAGTGCTCTGAAATCAGCAGTCCCCAACCCGGGTTTTAAAACTAAATTAGCGGAACTTAACAAAGAGCTGGCCGAGCATAAGGAATACCTTATGAACCAGAAAGTCACAAAATTACAGAAAGACATCAAACGGTTCTCAAAAGAAAAGGTATATCCGTACTTAAAAGATGACTATGTCCCACCAGGAACCAATAACCAATCAGACTCAAGTGCCACCTCATCCAGAAGGGGCTCCAACAGTGGCAGTGATTCCAGTGGAGATGACTGGCAAACACAACAACAACAACAACGCAGGGGGAGAAGAGGGGGAGGACAGGGAGGACAAGGCAATCAAAACTTCCAACATCCTCCATACCCAATACCACCATTGTGGCAATTCCCTCAATTCCCACAGACGTTTCCTTCCTATGGCCCACAATATCCTCCCCAGTTT
Organism: Lissotriton helveticus; assembly: GCF_964261635.1. Lineage (NCBI taxonomy): Eukaryota > Metazoa > Chordata > Amphibia > Caudata > Salamandridae > Lissotriton > Lissotriton helveticus. Next base: position 952,087,570 of record NC_136067.1, on the reverse strand, counting down.
GCCCCGCAAGGTGGTAACCGACCTTTTTTAGGCAGAGGTTGGGGCAGAGAGCGAGGGCGAAAGCGAGGCAACGCGCCAGAAAAGAGAGTGCAGTGGGAAACAACACCCCAACAACAGGGGGTGGACACCAGGAGCATGACGGCACGCAAATAAGCCTGGTTGTTAATCTCTCACAACGCCAACTCTCTAAAGAGGAAGAGAAAGTGTTACAGAAAGGTCTCGGTTTTGTACCTACTCCCAAAATTGACCTGTTCCAACAAACATGCGAGATACAAAAATGTTTTCGTAAAATCAGGCTGAGGGCCTTTTTCGAGGGGAGACCAAATGAACCTATTGAGGACTCTGGTCTACACAATCCCTCAACATTCACCCCACACAGTGGGATGGTTCCTAACGAAGTACTCACGTATGAACAGGCTGTCCTTAAAGAAATCAAAACCTTGAATCACCAACAGAGCCACCAAAACATCTCGAGAGCTGAATTACTAATACTGGAATCCCTAGCTAATGACCCCGCAATTACAATCAAGCAGGCTGACAAGGGGGGTGCGACTGTACTCATGAATACTAAGGACTATGAGACAGACTGCCTTAGACAATTGGGTGACAGGCGGTACTACACCCCCATTCCAGTTGACCCCACTGAACGCCTCAGAGGCACTATCATTGGCCTTGTTGAGGAGGCGGAATGTGAGGGATGGATTAGCAGGAAGGAGGCAGAATTCCTGGTCAAAAAGGACCCGCGGATCCCCTACTTTTATGTACTCCCAAAAATCCACAAGGAGACGACACCCACACCTGGACGCCCCATAGTATCGGGAATAGACTCATTACTTGAGCCCCTGTCCCAATTCTGCGACCATTTCCTGCAACCGCTGGTTAAGCGGATACCATCCTACATACAGGACACCACAGATGTCCTACGCACCCTTGAGACTTTTCAGGGAAATGGTCAGGCAGACGGACAGATCGACTTTCTAATCACCCTTGATGTGGAGGCCCTCTACACCAACATCCCACAGAGGGCCACACTCGGGGTGATAGAAGAAATTCTCAGGAGTGAACAATGGGAGTCCAACACACCACCGTCATTCATCATGGAATGCGCAACCCTGGCGTTGACAGAGAACTATTTTGAGTTCATGGGCAAGTTTTACCACCAGACACAGGGCACCAGCATGGGCAGTACTTTTGCCCCTTCGGTTGCATGTCTGTACATGGCTGACTTCGAGGGAAAGCACATACACCAAGAGATGAACCCCTACCACAGCAACATCAAATTGTGGAGGAGGTTCATCGATGACATTCTGATCTTCTGGACGAGCACTAGCGACTCTTACCAGACATTTTATGACTGGATCAATACTCTGAACCCCTACCTACACTTCACCATGACAGTGTCTAAAACACAGATCCCCTTCCTTGACTTAACGATCAAACTCACTGAGGGCCAACTGAGTACTACTATGTTCAGGAAACCCACTGACCGGTACAGCCTCCTACACTTCTCCAGCCACCACCCAAAGGCGCTACGGACGAATTTACCGTTCGGACAGTTCCCGAGAGTGAGGCGGAACTGCAGTAGCTTACCCGAATACAAGAAACAATCCGCTATTTTATCCAGGAATCTAGTGGAGAGAGGGTACCCGGTTAGAGACATAACAAAAGCCCAGAAAAGAGCCAGAAATAACCATAGGGAGGCCCTGCTTGAACAGAGGGAGAGAACCCCTAGTGAAAATGAACCGATGACCTGTGTAACTACCTTTACACCAGCATCAACACAGGTCAAAAGCATTATCAAACGCCATTGGCAGATTTTGAATACTGGGGACCTTTCTCTTGAGTTGCCAAGATTCGCTTTCAAGAGATCTAGAAATGTCAAGGACATCCTGATTAAGACCAGGCCCAAACCAATCAAGAAGCCCACCCAGTCTACCCTCTGGCACCTACCTCCGGTGACAGGGCATTATCCCTGCGGGTCCTGTAGTGTATGCCCCTACATGGCTGTGCACAAGAATGTACAGCTTACACAATCATTTAAATGGGAACTAAGGGGTCACACGAATTGCAACACCTCACATTGCATATACCTGCTGAAATGCCCCTGTGATTTGCAATATGTGGGCATGACCACACGCCCCATCAAGACACGCATTACAGAACACCGCAGCAACTTCCGCTGTAAGAAGGACAATACCAAGATGTGCAGACACTTTATTGAGCTCAAACACACCGCAGACTCCCTGAAGTGGTTAGTCCTAGAAGCGAGTCCCAACTGCTCCAAACATAACCTATTTTTGAAAGAACAACGATGGGTACACCGCCTGGCCTCAGACAGGGAGGGGTTAAATGAGGACATCCCATGGAGTTCGCTATAAGGGGAGGACCAACTCCACCTACACCCTAGAACCATACTCCACCACCAACCCCCCTAGATGTCCCATGGATAAATAAGACAAATACTGATAGTGAGCCCATGCTGTGGAATACCTTGAAATACTCTAGCCATCCAGTTAAAAGTGGGGAAGTACACTGTAGCCCCGAGCCCGTGAGCCTCTCTCTATATATAGAAATATATATTTAAACCCAAAACGCTTCAGCAACGGGTTTAATTCCCAACAGACACCAATAGGCCCACGATGTCAAGTAATACCCCCTGCCTTTTATAGCGTGCCAACACACCAGCAACTAAGAGTGTTATCAACCATACAGTTGCCCCCTATAACTAGCCACTACAAAATGGCCGCCTTGTTTCCCTACTTAACCATGTGACTTACTAACCACTCCCACACCTCCAGCCTCCAGCATGAGCGTGGCCACACCCCAAACATACCGCTTTTTAATCGAGTGAACTGGGACAGTTTGCACCAGCCCGTGCTCGGCGGAATGAGGGGTAGGACCAAGGCTTACTACACGGAGAGCAGAAGGTAAGTGGCACAATTGGGAAAACAGGAGTCAGGAAATAAATTAACCGGCATTTGACAGGGACCGCTGACCACCTCTTGATCACTTCTTAGCTAGCATGGGTCCGCGCTACACGCGCACTAACAAAGACTTCCTTCGCATACTCCACTAATCACGAGAGGAAGGTTCGCCGGGTGCTCTAGCTGCATCGGCGATAAAACCATAACGGGGCTCCAGCACACTCCCCAGCAGGTTATGTCAAGCTACTGCCCGTGCAATTTCGGGACCAGGGAGATACACCACCTACTTACGCTATAAAGGGTCGCTGACCATTTAAACTCTCGGGCAATACATTTTCTGGCAATCGATTCCATTTCACAATCTAGTAATATGAGCACACAGTTAGTTCTTTACTGATACTGGATGATGCAAACACTGTTTTTAAACCTCCCATTACCCAGCCTACTTACCAGAGGCTCCTCTTTGGATGTACAACCCGCCGAGTATTGATGGGGCGGTTAATTATTGACCTTTAGGTGAGTTGGTACACCTATTTCTTTATCATGAATTGAATGCTGCTGTATTATTGTTTTTAATCACTTTACCCACACGCATGCAGCTCCAAACCCGTCCGCTGCACTTTGAACCCACGCTGCACCACAAGCATGACACATGGTTCAATTTGAATAGAGGTACATGCTCAATGCGCAAATGCACCACTTAGCATGTCACTATGTATGCACCTGGTCACTGTTATGATGTCACTCTTGCTTATAATCAGCCTCTTTTGTTCCCCTCTTTAGGCAAGGAACAGCATAATTGAGGTAAAATTCTTCCCAATTATTGACAATAAGCAACACTATTTGACATAAGTATTCTTACTTTTGTAGACCATACCATATAGGTCCTGACGAATCGCAAGTCATTGTTACACAGCGAGAAACATGTCGACCGTTTTTATACCTCCTAGCCTAGTCTAGAATAAGGAAACATTATTTTCCAGTTGAGTCTAGTCTAGCTTCACCTTTTAATTGTAACGAGGGACCACCCGAATAAAGTAATCTCAGGTACCCTATGCTACATTTTAACTCACATCCAGGTCTGCAAATCCCATGGCCCCATACCCACACTTCACCCATAGGCAGTTGGATTCAAAAGATCTCCGCTAAAGAGCCCCTCTTTGAGGTGAGCCCGTTGGGAATTGCACCGCCTACCCGACGAGGAGCAAACGCCTATGATGAAGCATGACACCTGCAAGGGTGTGTGAGGCAAACATATCCAACACAATGGATACCCAGTGGGAGGCTAACACCATTTAACCACCACCTTCCCTTGACCAGTGCATCACATTTCCTGTTCATTTCCGAGGAACAGCCTTGTCAACCTTTGATCAATAGGCTTTTAAAGTAACAATTAGTGAAATCTGCATCAGTATGCAACTAGGGGGGCTGAAGTCAATGCTCACACAATTGGAAAAGATGGAGGACTCACTGCGCACTTTGGAGAAGGACTATGAGGGTAACCCTAGACATGCCATCGTGCCCAGTATTAGAGAACATCCCACCACTTTTGAGTTAGCGGCACAAGCACTACAGTTTCTATCCAAGTGGCACGTGGCACAAGCCTATGGAGAAGGTCCTCCTGGTCGTCGTCTAGCCACAATACTGTGCATGCCACAGAGTCAGAATCATATAGTTAGGATAAACCCCCCAAGGTAGGATGATAAATGAGATATGGCCTCCATTGTGGCAGCTTTCCAGCGCTTTTATGGAGGTTTGTACAGTGCCAAAGAGTCAACAACAGAGGACAACACTAATACTTAGACAATGTGGTGCTAGCATGGTCATCCAATGGACACCAGGAATTTTACCAACAACCCATATTGGTTGAAGAGGTCAGAGATACAATACACAATATGCTTAATGACAAGGCACCAGCTTGGATAGCCTGAGTGTTGAATTTTATAAAGAATTTGCTGATATGTTGATCCCACGCTTACACACCATGTATGATGAGGTCTATAATAAGCAGAGATTCCCCTTCCTTGCACGAAGCATCAATAGTGACATTGTTAAAGCCAGAAAAAAATACCCGAACATTGTGAGTCAAACAGACCACAGTCCCTCATTAATATTGACACAAAAATCCTAGTTAAGCTAATAGCTAACGGGATACAACCACTACTTCCCACACTGGTTCTACCGGACCAGTCCAGGTTTGTACCAACTAGATCCGCAGCTCACAATCTGCGTACCCTTCACACTTTACTGCACCAATTGAACCTAGATCTGCCAGCAGCTGCAATCTTATTAGACGCCGTTAAGGCATTTGATTCCATTGAATGGAGTTACATGTTTCTGGTCCTGGCGAAGATGGGGATGCCCAAGACATTTTTGCATTGGATCAGACTATTGTATGCAGACTCGTGACACACATTTGTGTCAATTGACATACATCTGAGGCATTCTCCATTGGTAGGGGAATGTGACAGGGGTGCACCCTATTGCCTCTTCTGTTTGCACTAACAATTGAACCACTAGCAGGTGTCATATGACAGAGACATGCTGCTTCGACATTGAACTTTAGATTGCGCCCCCTTAGTATACCATTATATGTGGACAATATGGTTTTGTACATAAGGGACCCATTGATACACCTGTCTTCTGTATTCTAATGGATACATCTGCCTGTAGATTCCTCACCTTTCGAATTACCCTTGCGCCAGCATTCCACAGAAATGTTTTTTCATAGCTCTCCCACGTCGACGAGGAAGTCACAATAGCACGGCTCCGCTCGCGACTCCTTATGACGTCGTCGGAACCATAAGAAGACCTTGTCGCCATGCTGATGTCAGTTCCCTTTTTTCCGCGCCGTCGTCGCGTAATAGTTTTCCTAGGACTCTCCATTTTTTTGTAGGATTAACATTGTTACAGTCTATCTGTGGTTCTAGCAGTGCGATTGCTATACAGAAAAAATCATGGTTCCAACCTTGTGGGGAATGTGGGGGTCATATGTCCATCACAAACTCCCACGAAGATCACCTTTGGGGTCTACCGTCGGATAATGACATCCAGGGATGCCCGTATTGTCGAAGAATGAATCTGAAGGCCCCTGAGGCACAGGGTCAGACTGATTTGCAAATGGCCATGTCTGAACTGGGGTGGCACAGTGGCCCAAAGAACGGTGATGGATTAAACCCAGATCTGTTGCTTGGGTGTGAGTGTTTTATTGGTTTAGATGCTCCGTCCATCACCACCCCCTTTTGTACCGCTTAAGGAAAGGGAGGCAAAGTTATTTATGGCCCGGGTAAAGAAGGAAAATAGAGGCGCAAGAGGACCAAGGCAAAGTCGCCGACCCCGCACACCTCAAGGTCGTCCACAAAACACAAGAAGAAGCGGCGTCATGGGTCCAGGCGTCGGTTTTCGAAGGGCAAGTCATCAAGGTCGGCTTCCCCAGTCCAGTGATGTCATAGAAAAGATGACATCTCTCCTTCCCCCTCTCCTTCTCCACAGTTGACTCCGGTACATTCTCTGTAGCCGAGAGATTCCCTGGCGTCCAGGTAGGACCCTCCTGTATCACCTGCTTTACCTATTCCTACTCCAGTGTCTCCGGCTCCACTGCCTAAACCTGCCTCACGTCCTCAGACTGAACCAGACCAGGTGGCTCCGGATCCATACCTGTCAGGCTCACCTGAGGTCTCCGCAGGGACGAGAAGCAGGAGATTGACGGATAGTTACCAACGTCCCTCTACCACCAGTCCACCCAACAAGATCAAAGCAATACTAGTGAATAGTGGGAAGAGGGGAGACAAGGGAAGGAGAAGGTAGAGAAAGGTCCAACACATGCCCTGTACCAAGGAAGCACCACTGGAGAATTGCTGAAGATCCTGTGAACAGAAGGCTGAATCAATACTCTGGGTTCATTAAGTTATACAAATATTGCGCTACATAAACATCCTACCTGGAAATCTCCCCTCTTCCACTTGTGTACACATATGAAAAAGGTGTAAATCAGATGCAATACTTCCAAGACAACAAATAAGACAATAATTAATACCTTGTGGTACAGATTAATGTTTTTCAGCAATTTAGTAGCCTTAGTGAGCTGCTTGCCCCGAACAGGTGAGGAACATGAATGCAAGTTGGCAAAGGAGGAAATAATATATTCGTAGGTTGTTAACAGAACAACCTTCTATAGGATAATGAAAACTAAAAATGCAGCCACCTATTCAGTAGAGCCTACAGGTCCTTATGGAATTATGCAATGGGGGTAAGAGAAAGCATCATCCCCTGTAAACTCTGTGGTTAGGAGTAATCAGCTATATGCTCCTTACATCAGGAGTCGATTTAACCGTACATAATGCGTAAATGGAACACACCACACACAACAATGCCAACAAATGAGAGCGCCATTATATGATTTTAATTCAAATAAGGAAAAAGCAGATGCCTCAGTGCGCGCCAAGAAATATGCCTCTATTCGCAAGTGGTAAGGACTCACACTTGGAGCGCCGAATAAGCTAGCGCGAGCGCGGTGCCGCCATGGACATTAGGCTTCTTGAGTAGAGGCTGAGTGGAGCGGAAAAGGACCAAGGAATACCCCTGTGCTGCGAGCAGGAGCTAGAGATTGCGGGCAGATGAGAGTGTACGCGGCAGCTCCAGAAGACACGGAGGCTCCAGAAGATGCGGCGGGTCCGACCACAGAAAACAGTGACCCGGAAGTGACAAGAGTGACACGGACGGACAAAAACTTGAGGAAACAACTAGAACGTGAAGCGCCTGTGTGACAGACGAGTCACGTTTTATGTGGGCGGGGAATCTACCCCCGCTTCCTTGTATGCAAAATCGCTGGATCGCGTACAACCGTGACAGTATACCCCCTCTATGGAGCCCCACGCTGGTTTGGGCTTCCAGGGGTATTTACAGTGGAATAAACGTACCAAACGGGGATCATGTACGTGACCCACTGGTTCCCGAGTTCGGTCTGCAGGCCCATACCCCTTCCAATGAATGAGGTATTGGAGTTTACCCCTCTACGAGAGTCCACAATGGGCCCCTACCTCATACTCCTCTTCTTTGTCAGCCTCAAGAGGAACACATGGAACACTGGGTGTATTTTCAAAGTATCGGGGAGTTCTAACCTCATGGCCACTGGATTGATTATTTCCACAATGTTATAGGGGCCTATATACCGGTGTTTGAATTTGTGAACACCTTTAATTTGCACATGGCATGTTGACAGCAAAACCTTATCCCCCACAGCGTATTCAGGGCTTGGGCGGCGATGAGCATCTGCATTTTTCTAATATGCCAATTTGGCTTTTTCTAGATTTGCAGCTGCTGCTTTTTGTACCTCCTGGGTTTGTGTGATAAACTCTTTTGCTGCTGGGACTGGTGCAAAGGCTGCAGAATGGGAAATCAGGAATCTGGGATGAAATCCATAAGAAACAAAGAAAGGGGACTAATCAATGAAAGAATGTACACTATTGTTAATGGAGAATTCTGCTGCCCACAAATACATATTCCAATCTGGTGGTGTTTGTAACAACTGACATTGTAGATATTGTTCTAAACACTGGTTGATTCTTTCTGTCTGCCCATCTGTTTGGTGATGATGCCCCGAGGTAAACTGCATATCTATGTACAAAAGTTTATCCACCCCTTTTCAAAAGTTGGACACAAATTGGGTCCCCCGATCAGAAACTAATACAGTGGGCAAACCATGTAATCTAACCACATGCTGCACAAACAACCATGCTAGCTCTTGTGAAGTGGGAAGAGATTTCAGAGGAGTGAATTAAAGAGAAATCCCAAAGGGGTGACTGCTAATACGCGTTAAGGTAAGAGAAAAAGTATTATCCCATTCACACCTAACTAATTATTTCAATCATTACCTTCTTACACGCTTCATACTCAAGTGAGTACTTGTGCCACATATAATAAAGAGACAAACACACAAAATATGATTCAATGGCAACAAAACGAGTTGAATATAGTATTACATTTATTTCATTAAAAAAACAGTTAAAATATTTCTCTAGGGACATTCTGTATACAATTCAATATATTAATAACAACATAGGAATAAAACTAGTTAAATTTTATGACAAAATTCATAGTAAAAACAATATAGCAGCAAGAGAGAGTTTCAATCACAGACCAGACCAATTGGTCTTGTAGTCAAACACATCTACAACAAAACAGGGGCATGTAACTCGCATTGCCAGGTGGTTAATGCATTTTCCTCCTTGTTCCCACATTACAGAGTGAATAGATTGTGTATAAAATTCGGGCATCGACGCGTTTCGATTGTATTCGTAATTTATTCCATCTTTATCAAAACCAAAAACAAATAATGTCTCTCTTTGTCACTTGTTACGAGGAAAAACCTATAAAACGTAATCGCTATTAGAAATCTGATATGATCATATAATATAAGTTATGAGCTATCTAACAATTCAGTTGCCTAAATAAAAGTTCAAGACTAAGTAACATAGGTATGGCATATGTAACATAAGTATGGCATATGGAATACCTAGTCTCATTATTATATATGGAAAAACTAAATAACAAGGTTAAATCACATTATGTCATAAGGGTACATTTATACTCGCTTTATATTCTCTTGGTGTACTGCTTGCAATTACTCTCTTTATATGTGGCTCAAACACAGACCTTCATGTCGCTCAGTTACATCGCATGTATGCCTCGCTTCACACATACTCTTCCATTAAGACATTCATGCTAGCTCTTATATTCTCCTCATTTAATAAAGGCTTAGTATTTAATCACTAGTTTGGATAGAATCATCACCTTCACAGAAAAGGGAGAAAGCAGCTTATAATCTTCCACTGGCTTCTATAGGATCTGTATAATATGGGCCTGGTGGAGTATACTCTTTCCTGGTTTGTTCTGATTCGAAACTCTAGGTTATGAGACAAAATTTAAGGATGACATATTATTATAGACATCCGTTTTCATACCTCTAGTGCTTGCTAATCTATAGCCCTAGGGGAGAGGGGAAACTTTCATTTTCTCACCTTCAATAGAGCAGTTAACAACTTTTTAATAGAATGTGAGTCGAGTTCTTGTGGGGCACTCTATTACCTAAAAAGATATGGGATAAAAACAAATTGTAAATCCCTAGTGCATTTGTTCTATCACTTGCACTTTGTCTCAGTCGAATTAGAGAGATAATTACCTTCAAGAAGGTGAAAATAGGAGGTTCTAGCGATGGAACTTCTTTTCATACTCCTGTGGCCATGTGGGTAGATACCGCTATATCAGGCCGTTTTGTATTTATTATAATTATAATTAGGCTTGCCCTCCTGTATTAAAAAAGAATTTACCGGGGGCGTGGCTAGCAGCCAAGCATGGCGGCAGCATAGCGTGAGGGCTCCTGAGGGCACTGCGTCCTAAACATAAATCCGGTACACAAATCCGCTACACTGCACACCTGAAGAGGCGGCGTTCGGGTCCGGGCACGAAGCGGTGTCACCGGACCAACTTTCGGAGGATTCTGACGGCCGGAACCTAACTGAATCCTCACGAACGTGTCTGGGCCTACACGTAAGACGTGAGCACCGGGCTTGCGTAGCACACCGACCCCGGCGGAAGTGAGACCGGGCCGGCCTGGCTGGGAGGAGGCGTCCCGACACCCGCCTGACGGAAAAAAGTAGCGGCCTGACACTCAGCATAGTGGTGTCGCTCCACGGGGCGCAGGCAGACATCTGTGCACCGCTCGTGTAGGGCTGGTGTAGAAGGCGGCAGCGAGTGAAACCCGGAGCGGCCGAGGGCGCACTGCACAGCGGTGGTGCCCCCCCCCCCCCCCTCCGGCCCCCCGGGGCCCTGACGAACTACACGGGACAGCAGGGGCGATCCTCGCGCCTCAATTGACCGCGAAGACGGAATGAACACGATTGCAGGCCCTGACCAGAGGTGAGAAGCGCAGGCACCCCCGGGGGACAGTGGCTAATAGTGGTTACATACAGCGACTCTCAGGAGGGGCCCAGGGATCACGTAATACCCCAGAAGTATCAGCGGCCCTGGCACTGTGAGGAGACGTATACGCCTAGTGAGGGCGCCATCTGGCCTGCCTGGCCTATCAGCGGTGTCGCAGATACATAGGACGGAACCTCCGCCGTCCGAGGTGCACGACTGAGGTGGACCTGCCCAGGTGGCCAGAGCTCGGGACGGACTCACTGAGGGGCAGGAACGCAGAACACGTGGCGCGGCCTGCAGTGAGAAGAACCGCAATCAAAGGAGATATCACGCGCCGCAGACAATCTGTCCTGTGCAAGAGGCAAGAGATAGTATTCAGCGGGTCGCGCGCCGGACATCTACTCACTGAATAGTGGTTACGAACCGCGGAGCACAACGAAGCGCTACTACCGACTCGGAAGGGATCGACTCCGATATCCACGAGCCCCAGAAGCATGGCGGGCAAAGGCACCAGGAGCGGGTCCACGCAGGCCAAGCTGGATAAATTTGCCTACGGACAGCAAAATCACGCGCACAATACGGGGCGCAACTCCACGGGTAATGCCCAGGACGCGGAGGGGTCCAAAAGAATAACGCTGGAGGACATTATGAAAACCCTTTCGGAGGTAAAAACTACAGTGGGCGCCATCTCCTCCGAAGTCACGCTGTTGCGAGCTGACTTCCACAAAATGGCTGAAAGAGTTTCCCAGGTGGAGGTGGTCACGAAATCTCTTGTAGAAGATACATCGGACCTGCAGGTCACCATGGAACGCATGCAGAAAGTCACCAAGCTCCTGCAAGACAAGCTGGATGACCAAGAAGGACGCTCGCGAAGAAACAACGTCCGCATCCTTGGACTTCCGGAGACGGAGGGGAAGGTGGCCATGGACCTCTACATAGAGAATCTCATTCAAAACGAACTGAAACCCAAAGGACTGTCCCACTTCTTTTCAGTGGAAAGGGCGCACAGGGTTCCGGGAGGGCCGCCCAAGACAGGAGCGGCACCACGGCCTGTGCTGGCCAGGCTTTTCAATTTTAGGGACAGGGATGCGATCCTGCAGGCAGCTAGAAGCTCACCGCCTATTAAGATCCAAAATGCGACCTTGGCTTTCTTCCCGGACTACACGGCTGAGGTGGCCAGACGCCGTAAATCCTTCACGGAGGTGAAAAAAGCCCTACGAGACAGGGAATTGCCGTACTCTATGCTGTTTCCTGCTAAATTGCGAATTGTGGCCGACGGTAAGACATGGTTCTTCGACACGCCGGAGATGGCACAAGACTGGCTGGATGGCTGGAGGCCGGTAGGACAGCGACATCGCCCGCATCGAGATCGACCTGCTCATCGAAACGGATCGACCATGAACAGTCAGGCCTCTCACTCACCCCGTCAGGGGGGCGCCGAAGAAACCGAATCTGACCTTGAAAGAGACCCTCTTGAATCTGGACAACCGGTTCCGGTCTGAAGGCAGACTGTATCTATACGGGACTATGTGTGGCACAGAGGGCCTTGGACCTGGCGCAGCTGAGTAAGGTGGGCACAGTCAGTGCCCGTAAGGGACTCACCAACCCCACGAGCAAGTAAGATAGTTGGGGAAGGACTAAAGCACTCTGCAAAGTTGGGGAAACGGGCGGGGGGTTGTCCGTGGAGCAGGGTAGCAGGGTGGGGGGAAGGGGATGAAGTTTTCTTGTTGATGTTCGTGTTCGTGTTTTTCTTCATAGTCATCATTCACCCATTACGTTGTACTACTGCCCCGAGTTACGGCATGCTCCTACGCAATGTCTTACGACACACTACATGCACCAGCCCAATGGACGCACTACGTGCGACACACACACACCGACTCAATGGCCAGGCCACCTTCTGACACACCCGCTGAGGGCTCCCCTGTGACTAGGGGGGTGCCCCCACTGCGCATACTGACCTGGAATGTCAGAGGACTGGGGGACAAAATAAAGAGAGGCTTAGTGCTACAGGCCATAAAACGGCAGGACCCTGACCTGGTCCTGCTACAAGAAACCCACCTGGCGGGGACGACCTGCAAAGCACTTGATAGGCGCGGCTATGCCATGGCAGTACATGCTGAATTCACTTCTGGCTCCAGGGGGACTGGGATACTAATGAAAAAGTCATCTTCCTTTATCGTAACACACCGCATAGCGGATGATCAGGGTCGCTTCGCTGCAGTGCATGGTCAGTGGGAGGGCAGACCTCTTAATATAATATCTGTATATATCCCCCCGGCACTTCACTCTGTGGCCCTGCCTGCACTAGGCAAATTCCTCCTTGACCTTCCTGAAGGGGATACGATTGTGGGGGGAGACCTGAATGCAATCATTGATCCAACAATGGACACCTTGCCCGCTAGAGCCCGATCACGGGGAACCACATTGCTCTCGGAATTTTTAGAAGCCCTGGGCATTATAGACATCTGGCGACACCTGCACCCCGAAGACACTCAATACACTTTTTACTCAGCAGTCCATAATAGCTTATCCCGTATAGATTACTTTCTATCCATGGGGTTAGGTTTGGGGACGGTGGACAAAGTAGACATTCTACCCAGAGGCATCTCTGACCACTCACCGATTATTTTATCTCTTACCACTAGGGAAAAAATGTGCGCAAGAATTTACCCGATATACCCAAACTTTTTAAAAGTCCCGAAGATTCGTAAGACACTTAAACTGGTAACAACGCACTATTTTGCTGAAAACACAGCGACAGTGGCCTCACCATCGATCCTGTGGGAGGCATACAAAACAGTCCTCAGGGGGGAGGCTATAGCAGCGATAACGGGGCACAAACGGGATTCCCGGAAAGAACTCGTAACGTTGGAACTAGCCCTCAACGACGCCAACACTGCGCACATGGCGACCCCGTCCCCGGCCACAACACACACACTCATGCTTCGGCAACAGCAATACCAGGCCCACCTTACGGCGACAGAGAGGGGGTACATCGCAAACACTAAACATAGAATATATGAAGTGGGGGACAAAGCGGGGAAAATGCTGGCCTGGTTAGATAAGCGAGGGGGTGGAGCGAAAGGCATTCAGAAACTACACACGGAAGAAGGACAGGAACTGACACACCCAAGGGACATAGTATGCGCATTGGCTCAGCATTATCAGGCAGTGTACACCCCGGGCCATGTAGTCACCGAGCAAATGGCAGCGGCATCACTGGCGGACATTGCCGTCCCCAGCATCACGCAAGAAAATATGCAAGCCCTAGAGGTAGACCCGACGGAAGAGGAAATTCAGCAGGCAATTCAGACACTACAGTCTGGCAAAGCACTGGGTCCGAACGGGATACTCGTGGAATGGTATAAATCCATGGCCCTGGAGCTCAGTGCACCACTACTGGCCATGTATTTAGAAAGTAGGGAAAGGGCGGAATTGCCACTGGACCAACGCACGGCCACGATTGTGGCGATACCTAAGCCAGGAAAACCCCCGACTGCATGCACCTCATATCGCCCAATATCGTTGCTTAACGTTGAGGCCAAGGTGCTGGCTAAGCTTCTGGCCGCCCGGTTGCTGCCGCACCTGAGTACCCTGATCCACCCTGACCAGTCCGGTTTTATGCCTCACCGGAGCACGGCGCTGAATCTCCGAAGAGTTCATGGAGTACTGGCCCGCTCGCACCTCCTCTCGGAGAGGGCTGTGATTCTCTCCCTTGACGCCAAAATGGCTTTCGACCTCGTGGAATGGGAGTATCTCTTCATGGTACTCACACGTATGGGGTTTGGGCCAAAGTACATAGCTTGGGTAAGACTGCTATATACAAAGCCGGTCGCACAAGTGGTAGCGAATGGCCACATTTCACCGAGGTTCCAACTGGGCAGGGGGACCAGACAGGGTTGCCCCTTGTCGCCCTTGCTCTTTGCGCTGGTGCTTGAGCCCCTGGCGACTCAGATCAGGACTACGCCCTTATTTAAGGGGATTCAGTGGGAAGAGGGGTGGGAGGATAAAATCTCCCTATACGCCAACGACATGCTCATCTACATGACTGCACCTGACGACGGAATCCCAGCCCTACTGGAACTCTGTAATACACACGGGCACTCATCAGGCTATACCCTGAACTGGTCAAAATCTGTCATATACACTCTGAAAGGCCCGGCGCCGAGGTTGCCGGCTGACTGTCCCCTGGCTACGTCCACGACCTCCTTCAAATACCTAGGTATTGTCATTACGAATAATGAAACGGACTTCTTTACCGGTAACTTAAAACCGCCTATAGATCGCTTACGTGCGGACGTTAAACATTGGGCGGCCCTGCCCCTGACCCTACTGGGAAGGGCGGCCTTATACAAAATGATGGCACTCCCGAGGCTCCTATACGTCTTGGAAAACGCCCCACACCTAGTACCACAGCGATACTTTAAACAAATTGTGGCGCTGGTCTCTACCCTACTCTGGAATAATGGCCCGGCACGCATTGCTTACGACAAATTGGTTAAAAGCTGGTATGAGGGAGGGATAGCACTCCCTAACATTCAGCTATATTACTGGGCCGCCCAGCTTAAGGTAATTAATCATTGGATCCACACCCCAAAAGAGGACCCAGCATATCGGGCAGATTGGTCACAGCTGGGGACGGAATGCATGCTATCAGTACTATACAATAAGTCACAACTTAAAAGTCTAATTGGTCCAACACAACACACGGTGGCTCTATGGCACATGGCGCAGGCACGACTGGGCTGGGCAGGGAAAATCACCAAAATGACACCATTGTGGAACACGAAGGCCTTAGGAAACCTCGGAGGGTGTAAGGGATTTGCGCGGTGGGACTCCATAGGCATTTCTACAGTGGGAGACCTCTGGGACAAGGACACGGTAATACCATTTCCACATCTACAGCAGCAATATGAGCTCGGGCCCACGGAAACATTCAGGTATATACAGATTAGACACGCATTACTCCAGGCGATTCCTGAGGGCACTCCTCTGCCGGAATCTTCACAGTTAGAAGATAGACTGCTAACAGAATTCATGATCCAAAGCGCGACCTCACTTACATATAAAAAGCTGATCAATAACCTGAAAGACCCCACACTGAAACTTAGAGAAAAATGGGAGGGGGAAATAGGTGAGGCGGATGAATCTGAATGGAATGAGGCGTTGGCCTCCCCAAGAGAAGTGGGGATCTCGACTAAATTCAGATTGGTGCAACTCAAAATTTTACACCGCATCTACTACACCAGGACACTTCTCCACAAAATACAGAGGGCGCCACATCCCTTTTGCTTGAGAGGCTGCGGGGAGAAGGGGACACTCTTTCATACATTATGGGAATGCCCACAGATACGTGAATTCTGGAGGCAGATACTGCGCACGATCTCCCAGACGCTTGGAACCTCCGTGTTGCCTGAACCGCGCAAATGCCTTTTGAACATATGGGACCCCAATGACCTGGGTAGATATGAACTAATTTGGGCAACACTGGCCATGACAGTGGCCAAGCGAGATATTGCACAGAAGTGGGGCGCTCCAGAACTACCCACCGCGAGCAGATGGGCTAAAAACATGGACATTCTAATGGTTACAGAAAGGGCTGTATATGTCATGCGGGCGGCGCCCCGCAAATGGAACAAAGTATGGACGGCGTGGAATGTATTTAGGGGAGAGATCTGTGACCCTTTGCCAGAGGGTGACGACCTAGATTCCGAAGGAGAAGATGAATGAGGGGTAGCTGCGGGGGTACTAACCTCAGCGGAACAAATACACAACAAAGTTTGAGTATACCTGGCTTTGTAACGACGAAAGGGCTAAGAGTATTGCTGATCGGGGAAACGAATAAGGTCACATTGGTGATGATGACACATGTTTTGGGGGAGGAGGGGAGGGGTGGTTGTTACTTCTATAGTATTAAGGAATGTTAATGTTGAACTAGGCATACCGAGGGGAAACTGTCAAGAACTACAATGGTTTTGATTAGACCACATGGAAGCATGTTTAAGGAATGTCACAGGTTTATAACGTCACAATTTATGCTTTTTGTCAGTAATGCAGCCACATACGAAGATATATATGTAATGATACCACCCTACCCGTATGAATGTACAATATTATCTGCATATTATGCCTTCATGTTAATAAAGATTTAAAAAAAAAAAAAAAGAATTTACCAAAGATAATTAGTCGATCGTGGACTCCACTGCAACGTTCGTCTTGCAGTTACTTACTGAACATAATACATACTCAAATTAGCAAATCTACTGGCTGGCTTTTCCATTCTATGGGCAGTGTAAAGTATTCAAGGCCCGGGGTTTAATCATTAAGACTCTCTTGGAAATGCGGAAACATCCGCTCTATTCGGGTGAGCACTTACCGTTAAAGCGGTCGGGTACACGCACGGACATTATACGTCTGCCTCGTCTCTTAACTGATTCCTTGCTGCCTTATACTCGGCTGTTTATATATTATTGCCTTATCGCACCTGTTTCCACTTAGAGCGGTAATGCTTGTTCGAACGGATTACCCCGGAACTACTTTCATTAACATCCGGGGTATTCTCGTTCTCTCCGCTTCAGTTTCTATCCCGGAAAGCTCTTTTAGTGGGCGCCATCTTAGAATGGAGCATGCAGACCCGACTTAATATTCAGGGTAATGTAATGAGTAGGCTTATGTTACCGGAATAGTTTTATTATTATTTGCGTGTTGAGTAAATAAACCATTGCGGTCACTGTGCTTCATAAGAAAAGAATGTACTTGTTAAAAACTCGTGTAATTATGGTTGAGGTACCCGCTATTTACGCTCAACTAAACAAAAAAATCTCAGCTGGAAATAAATAAGTATTAACTCAACACATTGATTTATGATGCATTTTGCCATGAGAGAGGTTTGCAGTTTAGTACGGATTTATAACCTGCTATGACTTTAGTAGTTAATATGAGCAGAAGTTTGAGTAAGCTTTTATTCTTTCCTCGATCAATATCAATGACTTGTCATTTGGAGTACTGGTATAACTACATAGGAAGACTTGGCACATGGTGGAATGTACTACTTGCCTAGTTTTAATTGGACATCCTATAGTAGAAGTTTTATGAATTCCCTATAAATGTCATCTGATATATTAGTAGCATATTTGATCAAA
This sequence comes from Lissotriton helveticus, assembly GCF_964261635.1. Classification (NCBI taxonomy): domain Eukaryota; kingdom Metazoa; phylum Chordata; class Amphibia; order Caudata; family Salamandridae; genus Lissotriton; species Lissotriton helveticus. The sequence goes on along the minus strand of NC_136067.1, from coordinate 952,069,581 downwards.
CAGAAGTATTAAAAAATCTATACTGACTCTATATATTAATTATCGTTTTTATTATGATGCACTTCAAGGTTGTTAATGTCAGCAGTCTAATACGGGTTTCTACCTGGCTATGATTTAAATGATTAATATGAACAAGTGGTCTTTGTTCTAATTAGGGAAATCCTAGTAATTCTTGGATCAATGACCTATCACCTAGTATACTAATATAGCCTGGTATATAAAATCATGTTATTTTTATCTATATGTCAAGGAATTTGACATGTAATAGAGTGTATCACTATTCTAGTTCAAGTTAGACACCCTATGGGGGTACAAATTTTATGGTTTCATCTTAAATTCCTAAATTCCAGCTGGTACTCTAGTCGCAAACATAAAGAAACAGAAGTGGATAATCGGAAAGGGTGCTGGTGTCAGATGATGAACGACATCCAGTCTTCCCTGCTGTTGAGGCCTGTATTGATCGTGTCAAGGGCGCACATGTACCATTGTTCTCTTTTCTTCCTGATTTTTTAAGGGGTTGCCACCCCGTCTGTTGGTTTTGATTTTTTCTAAAATAAACCAATTAAAATCTTCACATTTGTGGTTGTTTGCAATGAAGTGTGCAGTTAGGGGCACGTTTTCTTTTTTAGTTCTTATCGCAGACTTATGCTCTGTCACCCTAAAATGAAGTTCCCTCCCTGTTTCACCCACGTAGCCTAAGCCACATGGGCAAATCAGGAGGTATACGACGTTCTTTGTCCTTCAGTTTGTCAGTTTCTTTGCATTATAAGTTTTATCTTTGTATATAATGGACTTGTTCACTACACATTGTTCGCAGATTGAGCAATTGCCACATCTGTTGTTCCCTATGGCTTTAGTTTGTAGTAATGTGCTCTAATAACTTTCATCTTTGTCACTGTATGTGTGAACTAATGAATTCCTCAGATTCATATTACGTTTAAAGGCGAAGAGGGGTTTATCTAGGGGATTTGCTCTATCGTCATTAATGATCTTCCAGTTTCTATTTATAATGTTCTTGATCTTATTGCTCACATTTGAGTATTTGCTGACGAAGACTATTTGATTTTTACTTTCTTTTTCCTTTTTGTTTTTGTTTATGTCTAGCATCGCTTCTCTATTATAGAATCTAGCCCTTTTCAGTGAATGGTTGATCAGTTTTTTAGGGTACCCCCTGTCTCTAAGTTTTTTCTTAAAAATCTCTGCATGAGTGTAGAAGTCTTCTAGTGAGGTGCAATTTCTCCGGAGTCGGAGAAATTCTCCGAAAGGGATGTTATCTTTCTGGGACTTCGGGTGGTGGCTCTGATAATGCAAAAGGGTGTTCTTGTCGGTCGGTTTGCTATATAATTCGACTGCTAGAGTGTTCTCCACATTTTTTATGCATATATCTAAGAAATTGACATGGGTATTACTCCATGTAGATGTAAACTTAAGATTGGGGTCCCCCAAGTTAAGCCAGGTAATAAAGTCCTCCAGTTGATCACTGGCACCGCTCCAGATGAAGATGATATCATCAATGAAGTGGTACCAGTGGCTGATGTTCTCAAAGTATGGGGCTAGTTCGTTGTATATATGTTTTTGTTCAAACCTGCTAACATATAGACAAGCTAGACTGGGGGCGCAAGTTGCGCCCATACTGGTGCCCTTGACTTGACGGTATAGGTCTTTCTTGTAAAGGAAGAAATAGTTTTTTAGAACTAAGGTCACACAGTTCATGATAAAACCCAGATTGCCACATTTAAGATCTTCTTCCTGAAGCATAGTCCCTACAGTTATGATGGTATCGTCTTGGGGAATAATTGTATATAGGGCTTCAATATCTAGGGTGACCAAAAATTGGGTCACCCCGTTGAAGCCCAAGCCTTCGAATGTAGAGATCGCGTGTGCTGAATCCCTCAGGAATGATTTTTGTTTTGCAACAATGGGTTTTCAAAAACACATCCGCATACTTGCTAAGGGGTTCTAGCACCGATCCTATGCTGCTGACAATAGGGCGCATGGGGGGTTGCTCAATGTTTATATGGATTTTTGGCAATCCATATATTGCCGGGGTGATAGGGTCCTGAGTCCACAAAAATTTGTGTTCATCTGGGCTAATCCATTCCATTTCCTTGGCCCTCTCTAATAATTCCGATACTTCTCTTTTAAGTTGAATATTTTTGGTGTGAGATATAGGCTGATAGTGTTCTCTCACATTCAACAATTTCAGCATTTTATTAAGCATGGGCGGATTTTGCGGATTCGCAATCCGCGAATTTGCGGATTTGCGTATTTGCGGATTGCGAAAATCCGCAAATTCCGCGAATTCTCGCGGATTTGCGTATTTTTTTGGGGGGGTGTGTTCGCACGGGTTTCTGCAAGTTCGCGAGGGTTTTGTACAATTTCGCAAATTGCGAACTTACTTGTCGGGTCGCCAGTTTTGCAAACTTGTTGTTTCTACGTGCCCAGCCTGTTTGCAAGGCTTTCTTCATCACTGCCACCCTCTGTCACCACTGGCACTCTCTTTGGTCACCAATGCCACCCTCTGGCTCACCCATGTCACCCTCTGTGTCATCACAGCACCCTCTGGTTCACCAGTGTACATTATTGGGGCAAAGCAAAGCACTGCCATCCTCTGTCAACACTGGCACTCTGGTTCACCCATGCCACCCTCTGGCTGGCACACCCATGCCACCCTCGGTGTCATCACAACACCCTCTGATTGACCAGTGAGTGTACATTATTGAGGCAAAGCAAAGCACACCTGCTAAGTGCTTTAAGTTATGCAAACCGCAACACCTGCCCTGCCTCAACTGACATTAATGAAGGCTGGCACCTGCTTGTCTGCTCCCTTTCCTTTTTGTTGCATTGTAAATTTTTTTTAACAGGATGCAATGGCATACTTGTAACTATTCTGTGACTGTCAGAGCAGGGTCACACAATAGTTGCAAGTAGGCAACCGGATTCTGGAGGGCCCCTTCAGGAAGCACTACAGGGAAATGGTTACAAATGATGAGCTCGAACTTTTGCACCTGCTCGTTGGTTTTGCTTTTGCAAAACTCGTTTTTCGGTAATTTCGCCCTATTCGCGAGGCGCGACGTCGTGCGAAATCGATCGTGTAAGCCGCGAACTCGTGCGAGTTACCCCAAGGTTGAGTACGGGCGCCGCCATTTTGTTTGCGTGACGTATTTACGTTTCCGCCCGCTATGTGTAATCTCGCGCGATGAGCGCCTTGCGAATACAAGTTCGCACGAGTTCGCGAGAGAAATCGCGTGCGAACTTACTTACACACACGTGTTCGGGCGGCCATCTTGTTTTTCATTCATTCCTATGTGTCTGGGCATGGTGTTTCTATCCTCTGTATATCTCTGCCATCCTTTGCTTGTTTTATTTTTTTTTTGATCTATTAAATTTTTTTTCTATCCCTCTTGTTTTCTAGGTCTTTGTTTTTGTGTTTTAGTCTACTTTTGTTTACTTTTCAACTACTTTTTTAAACTTTTATTTCCTTCTTCTCTACTCTTATTCTTTTTCATTTTATCTCCTTACCTGCCCAGAACATGGTGAAGACTAAGAGTAAGACAGCTGTCAAGCTGCCCAAGACGGGCACCGCAGCCCGTGCCCGTCTCCCGTGTGGCCGCTTGAGGGCGGAAATGGTGGTGCCCCGGGAGATCTTCAGCCCTGAGGAGGTGGGCTCACTGGTTTATTATGTGCAGCGCCGTCTCCCCAGGACCATCGCGGCAGGCGGCAGGATCGCTGCCGGTTACACCAACAGCCAGGAGCGTCGGAAGCGGTGGGGGCAGGTGTGCCGGGCCCTTTTTAACATCACGGGGGTCCAGCACACCTATAATCAGGTGACCCACCGCTGGACCGATATCCTGGACCGGGAGCAAGACCTGCTCGACCTGCTGGGAGTGGAGGTCCCCGGGCTTGGTGAGTAGTAGTAGCAATTTTTTCATCACTCGTCACTACTCTGTTTTTTCTCCTGCTCTGTGTGTTATATAATATTGCAAATGTTTGCTTTAACTTTTTTACAAAGAGCAATAATGCTGCTGATTACATTGATAGGAGAGGTAAATTAATATTTCAACATCTTCTGTGCATTTCAGGTGCACTGCTCTCCTTCTCTGTGGCGGTGCCACTGCTTATTTGTTTTCTATTTTGTGTTCATTTATTTGGGCTTAGTAATGTATGAGTGTACTTTACAGAACTGCGTAATGCTAGACACAAAGGGGCAGATTTACAAGCCCCTTGCGCCACGTTTACGCTGCCTTACCTGACGCACAGCGACGTAAACGTGGCGCATCCCTGCGAGTCATGTACAACGTGATGCATCTAGGGAGATGCGCCACGTTAAGACCTGGGCCTGCGCCACAATGGGAGCGTTCCCACGTAGGGGGAGGGGGGGGGGGTGGCGGTCAGGCAGATGTGCGCCTCGCAAAAGTGCCTGCGTGAAATCTACAAGATTTAACGCAGGCACTTCCGCGACGCTGCTACGTCAATTCTTTATGCCTGCTTGCTTGAAGCAGGCGTAAGGACTGATGCGGTATGTTGAGTATTGGGCAGCCCTGAGCATTGCTAGAGTTGCATCGCGCCTGGGACGCGACTCTAGAGATGCACCCCTCTTTCGTCACGAGATGCGTCACGCATCTGCCTACCCTTGCGCCAGGGTTTGCCGCATTGTAATTGCGGCGCATCTGCCGTGACGCAAGGTTAGTTTTGCGTTACGCATTTGTTCTGGTGCACATCTGGAGGTGTCCAGCTCAGAACTCGTAAGTATGCCCCTAAGTGTCAGATTAGCAATTACCTGCGCATCCCTGCAAAGTGTGAAGCACGCCAGCACCACCCATGGTGCGCCGTATTTTCAATGCGGCACGCCATGGTGCCAAAACGTCACCGAAGCGTTACGCATCGGTGCCGTAAAGGCGGCGCATTGATGGAGTTGCGTTGCAACGATGGCGCAGCTCCAGCAATGCTGCGTCAAGCCGTAAGTCTGCTTCATGCAGGCGCAGGGTTTCAGTGACGCATCATTGTCCTAAATGACTGATTTTATCTATTCCCCATAGCCACTTTTAGCATGTGTTCCTGCGCAGGAACGCCCTCCCTTGCGCTGGAACGCTCCCTTATGGCGCAGGGCTTTAGAATGGGATGCATCTCCCATATGCGTCACGTTGTTAATATACGCCACACCATGGCGCCTCTCTTGTTGTGGAGCTGCGTCACAAAAGTGACGCAAGAACGGAGCAAAAGAGCTGCAAGGGGCTTGTAAATCTGCCCCTAGAGTAGAGGCTCAGGTGCAGTCCTTCCTTTGTAGCCCTCTTTTTGGCTGAAATAGTTGGTTCTTGTTCTTTCTAAATGTTTGATTTGGTTGACAAGGACATCGACAAGCAGCAATCATCAATTTTTTCTGTTCTTTCTTTCATGTTGTACGTCAGGTCCGCCCAGGGGCAAGCGGACAGAAACAGTGGATGCAGTGGCTCCAAAGGAGGAGGATGCAGGCCAGGGCGGCGAGTGCTCCTTTGCTGGCCCCAGTAAGTTTTCATTTAAATATAGAGGACCTATTGTTGCCCAAGCGTTCCTAATTTAATTTTTTTGAAACAGTGTTTAGATAGGAGCAAAATCAATAATACTACTGTTGCAGGGACAATTCTCCACAAACCAAACTATGGACACCAAAGACCAGAGTCATAATATTTCAGAGTGGTGTGTTTGGCACACTGTATAAACCTGGTAGTGTCAGCGGCACGGACTCCTCCTTGCAAAAATTACAAAACCTTTCGCTCAGTCACTCTAGTCTGGAGGACCAAAAACCACAGAGTCTATTCAAGTTTAAAAGCTTTAGTAAAAGTAAAAGTAAACACATATATTAAAATAAAGTTAGCTGGAAAAGGAAAAGTGCTTGGTGCTGAGTTGATGAGTAATGGAACACATTTCTTGTGGTCGAGCCGAGCTTTCACCTGGTTTAGTTGATGTTGCTCTTGTCTGTAGAAGTCCAGCGTCTGTCTGTTCAGAGAAAAATGATGTGTGTTAAAATTAAGCAAGCATTCATCAATTGTGACAAAAAAAAAGCAGCAAGACAACAGCCTTCCCTGGAAGGAGGGACATTTTTACTTTATACTAGAGTAGACAGTCAATTATTTTTTCTGTTGTTTTCAAATTTCTTCATTCCTAAACCAAATACTAGTGAGTGGTGTAATCTAACAGTCTTAAATATATTTTTTAGGTGGAACATCTGGTGACGGGGCCAGCTCGGACGTGATCGTGATCGACTCCGAGTCTGAGGACTACTCTGTGGAGGATGCGGCGCCAGAGGACAATCAGACTGTGAGGAAGCAGGCAGTGGTGGTGGCGAGTACAGGTAAGCTAGATCATGGTACTATCTGACTCTTAGATAGCATATGATGTGTATCCAGTGCTGGCCCAGTGACAAATTACAATATGGTAATTACAGCAGGCTGGGACCGACAGACAGATAGAGGCAGAGAGAGAGGAAGACAGAAGGAGAGAGAGAGAGAGGGAGGGAGCCAGAGGGAGGGTGAGGGAGGGAGACAGAGAGAGAGAGACAGCGAGGTAGAGGGAGACACAGGGAGACAGAAAGAGGGAGACAGAGAGAGAGAGAGAGAGAGGGAAACAGACATATCGCCTGGGCCTGGTGCAGATGATACGGTTGCTGGTGTGGTTAACGGCTCAGAGGAAAAGTCACTCACTTCTGCCAGATCTCTTTCATATGAAAGAGCACCAAACCATAAGCGCCCCACCTTGCCCCTCCATGCAGACGCCCATGATACTGGCCTGAATAGATTTGTACTGCGCTGGCTAGTTGCTAGTTGTACTGTGACACAACTTCCTGCTGAATCATTTTGTGTTAATCATATTTTTAAAGAGCATTGGTTACAGATTATGTCTTTCTTTCTTCATATAGTTGGTAATACTAAAACTGCAAAACCGAGCAGGAGTATGCTGGCTGTACTGGCCCGGCAACGGAGGCTGGATGCCACTGTTGCGCAATATCGCCGGCTGGTGGAAATGGAGGGGGACGACACGCACTCAAGTGCATCAAATGTAACATCTTCTGCATCCTCCTCCGTGACCCCACGTTCTGCCGGTAAGCGCAGTGCTCCAGCCAACCAGAGCCGTGCTGGAAGACGCCACCGCCGAGCAGCAAAGGCTGCACCTCCTCACAGTACTGTAAAGGCTCGTTTGCGCCGTGCACTCCGCAGAGTGTCCAACCTGGAGGCGGAGGTCAAGAAATGGCAAGAGTACCAAAAGGTGATGGAGGGCCTCCGTTTAGATCATGCTATGCTCCGGGAGGAGTACGATGCCCTGGCCCTAAGGCATGATGCCCTGGAGGCCAAAGTGAACAACCTGCATCCGTAGAGTGTCCCTTGCCCCTTGCCCCTTTTTTAGAGACTTTTGGGGGGTGGGAATTGGGAGTTGGGTTTTTTGGGGATTTTTGATGGACTATTTATTTGGGGTTAGGGAGGGTCTTGCGGGAGATTATTTTGTTAGGGATATAAATATACTTTTTCAAACTTTATCTGAGCATACCTGTTTTTTACTACTTTTGAGCCTGGTGGGTGGTGGTTTTGCAGTAAGTTCGTTTTACTGAACACTGTCATCGTGTTGGTTCACGTGTAATAGGCCAAATGTTTTCCAAAGTAAATGTCTGTCACAGAGTTTGTTAATTCAAGAGCCCTAGGACTTTACTGCTAGTACCACTGTCACTCTCTCGCCTCTCCGAATACTCCATTATACTACCTCCCATCCAAACGCTTACCTTACCTGTAATTTGTGTTTGAGGGCTGGCTCCACCTGGAATTCACAGTGTCCTAAGGCGTTCTGCAGCAGGGCCCCAACTGGAGTTTCCCGGCGTGGATTTTCTGCAAAACAAAAGCAATCAACATTAGAAATGTGGCAGCGGTGCTCACACAACCCAAAAACCTAGAAGCCCCACAGAGAGCACCCCTGAGACAGGCAAGCGAGCAATAATAACGCCTAAACGTTCACGTGTAATAGGCCAAATGTTTTCCAAAGTAAATGCCTGTCACAGAGTTTGTTAATTCAAGAGCCCTAGGACTTTACTGCTAGTACCACTGTCACTCTCTCGCCTCTCCGAATACTCCATTATACTACCTCCCATCCAAACGCTTACCTTACCTGTAATTTGTGTTTGAGGGCTGGCTCCACCTGGAATTCACAGTGTCCTAAGGCGTTCTGCAGCAGGGCCCCAACTGGAGTTTCCCGGCGTGGATTTTCTGCAAAACAAAAGCAATCAACATTAGAAATGTGGCAGCGGTGCTCACACAACCCAAAAACCTAGAAGCCCCACAGACAGCACCCCTGAGACAGGCAAGCGAGCAATAATAACGCCTAAACGTTCACGTGTAATAGGCCAAATGTTTTCCAAAGTAAATGCCTGTCACAGAGTTTGTTAATTCAAGAGCCCTAGGACTTTACTGCTAGTACCACTGTCACTCTCTCGCCTCTCCGAATACTCCATTATACTACCTCCCATCCAAACGCTTACCTTACCTGTAATTTGTGTTTGAGGGCTGGCTCCACCTGGAATTCACAGTGTCCTAAGGCGTTCTGCAGCAGGGCCCCAACTGGAGTTTCCCGGCGTGGATTTTCTGCAAAACAAAAGCAATCAACATTAGAAATGTGGCAGCGGTGCTCACACAACCCAAAAACCTAGAAGCCCCACAGACAGCACCCCTGAGACAGGCAAGCGAGCAATAATAACGCCTAAACGTTCACGTGTAATAGGCCAAATGTTTTCCAAAGTAAATGCCTGTCGCAGAGTTTGTTAATTCAAGAGCCCTAGGACTTTACTGCTAGTACCACTGTCACTCTCTCGCCTCTCCGAATACTCCATTATACTACCTCCCATCCAAACGCTTACCTTACCTGTAATTTGTGTTTGAGGGCTGGCTCCACCTGGAATTCACAGTGTCCTAAGGCGTTAGGGGACTCGTCAACGTAAGTTTCTTCATTGTGCAGAATCCAGGCATCAGCATTATGGGTAATGGATAGGGTGAGTCTGGAGGAGGAGGACTCAGGATAGACGACCAGGACTGAGTTCTTGTCAACTAACTGTTGTGAACCTGAGGAATGCTGCGGCATCAAAATCAAGACAGTTCTGTTGATGGGCTTGTTGTTTTATTGGTTGATTACAGTTTTGTTGGGAATGTGATGAAGCACTTGCTAAAGAAAGACAGACACACAGGAATAAAAGTGAATAAGGAGGACTAAATTTACAATTAATTAATGAATGATTGACTCATTTTCAGAACTCGCTGTCAGGGAAGCAGAACTCGTCCTCATACTCTGCTAAATCATCAGTCGGGGTTACTTCTGGTAACTGAGGAGAACTTTCCTCAGGTAGGTCGGTGTCCTCTTCTTCCTGCGTGGATTCTCGTACTCTGTAATCTGGTGGTATGAAGTGCTGGTTCATCTTTATCAAGGTGAGCCGCTCCACATTTGCGGGCAAGAGGCGGGACCTTTTGGAAGTCACAATGCCACCAGCAGAACTAAAAACACGTTCTGAGGACACGCTTGCGAGTGGGCAAGACAAGTAATTGATAGCCAGGTTGGTGAGCTCTTGCCATATTTTTCTTTTCCCATGCCAATACGCCAATGGGTCCTCAGTAATATTGACCTCTGTTGAGTCATCCAGATAGGCCTGCACCATTGAAAGAATGTCCTCCCGCATTCCTGTACTTTGCACTTCTGTGTCCTTTCTGGGACAAGGAAACCCTAGCTCACTTAGCCAACCCGCTTCAGACATATCGCCTGGGCCTGGTGCAGATGATACGGTTGCTGGTGTGGTTAACGGCTCAGAGGAAAAGTCACTCACTTCTGCCAGAGGCACAGATGCAGAAGTGCTTTTTTGGGACGCCTGATGGCCTGCTGATTCACTAGTAGTACTGTCTTCTCCTACAGTTTCCTTCCGCTCTCTTTCAAAACGAATGGCTGACTGAGCTAGCCAACCTTTGTACTCTGTAACATCCGATGTTTCAAAAGGAATTATTACTTTGCCAAACAATGGCTTTTTGTAACGTGGATCCAGAATAGTAGCACAAATGTAGTGCTGTTGTTTCTTGATATTTACAAGCCGTTTATTGCTAACTAGGCGTTGTAATAATCTCTGCGCCAACTCATGTGCTTCGTTCTTTCCAACGTCCTTTAATTGTGAAGACACCACCTTGACTTGGTGCTCGAGCTTCAGCAACAATGGGATAGCTTTGCTCAAAGAACAATCCTCCCTGCTGACGTCACGCGTGAAGACCTCAAAAGGACGAAGCATGTCTGTCAGGCTTTTAACTAGCTGCCATTGCTCCACCGCTAGCATCATTTCTGTCGTATCACCACCCAGGTTGTAGAAATACTCATTGACTACTGGAAACAGCTCATGCAGACGCTCAAGCATGTAGAAGGTTGAGTTCCAACGTGTTGCCACCTCCTGGATAAGTGCTTTCACTGGCATTCTACGTTCATTTTGCTTGCGCCTCAGCTCCTTCCGGGCCTTAAAAGAATGGTTGAAATGTGTGCATAATCTTCTGCAGGTGGTCAGTGTTTTGTCGACTGCAAGTTCTTTTTTCAAAAAATTTTGCACAACAAGGTTGATACAGTGCGCCAAACACGGCACTCTGAAATAGAAACTGTCCTCCATGGCCCTAACTACATTGCTGCCATTATCTGTAGAAACATAACCAACCTTGCATTTTTTTGGGGGCAGCCATTGCGAGACCTTTTTGTTAAAGTCAGCCAAAATGTTGACTGCAGTATGACTTTTCTCCATGCCAAACATGGCTAATGTTGCATGTTTACGAGCACCCTTAAAAATCTCGACCAAGTCACCACCTGCATTTATCTGTTTTATAACCCCTGAAAAAGAGACCCAGTGTGCAGTGATGCACATGTAATCAAGGGCTTGGCAACTGGTCCACATGTCTGTTGTCAGGTGTATAGTGTGAACAGCACTCTTCTTCAAAGCTGCCCCCACCAACTCAAGCACCTCTTTATGTAGTGCTGGAACAGCAACCCTAGCAAAATAGAACCGGCTAGGAACCTTCCATTTAGGGGCCAATGTTGCCACGAGTTCAAGGAAACCCACACATTCGACAAACGAAAAAGGGAGAAGGTCCACCGCTAGCATTTTTGCCAGCTTAGTGTTATACAGGCGTACAGTTGGGTGGTTGCGTTGAAATTGCACATCTGAGGAGAACATGGCTGAAATGGTGTGCTGGACAAATTTACGGGATGATGCTGATGCCTTCTTCGACCCACTTCTGCTCAGTGTTGACATTTTCCGCATTGGTGTGTCTCCCAGACTCTCAGTGTGCCTCCTATGTGTTCCGGAGGGTGTGGTGCTGCCAGGGGTACTGGGTGCAACCGGACACATGTCTGACGCTTCTTCTACCTCCCCGTCATCTTCAGATGAAACACCTAGTATGGGTATATTTTGGCCACTTGCCCTTTGGGATCGCTTTCCCTTGACGTTTGCTAGATGCGGAAACCATTAGACAGCGTGCTTTCTTTCAAGATGACCTATCTGGCCTCCGGTTCCATAGTTGGTACCAGTCTTACCACGGCTAACGCTAGTCTTACAAATGCAACAAACGGCTATGTTATCATACTTTTCATGGACACTAAAAAAGTTTCAAACTGGGGACTGGAAACTTCTGGTTTTGCCGCACGAGGTGATACTGCTGCCAATGCCAGATGAAGCAGTGGTGGATGAGCCTTGCAGACATCTACTGGGTTGTGCAATTATTGCAGCAACCTTACTTGAGGGAGTCGAGCTGGATGGAGTCCCCCTCTGGGGAGAAAATATGGGAGCTGTAGGTTTTGTTGAACTTGTTGTACTACTTGACTGCGTTGGTGGTGCTACCAGTGTCACGTCGCCAGGGTCACGCTCAGCATGACGTCGGGATAGGGTATAAATGTCTTTCTGCTGCATGGCCGGTGTGGCTGGACTGACATGTGTGATGACTAGGTCATTGCTGTCATCCTGTTCAACAACATCAGAATGCACCACTTCATCAAGTCCGACGTTCGGATCCATAAGTATGAGCTTTCCGGGGCCCTTCCTTTTAACATTTGATACCTTTCGCAGCTCATGGTGTGCCTCCCTCTCAGACGTCAGAGATGGTTGCCAATCTAGATCCAGATCATCATCTGATGGAGCGGGGCTTGCAGAGGAACTTCTACACACCCTCCTTGATCTTTTCCTTGCTGGGGAGCTGGGAGAAAATGAATCATCAGGAGGAGTGGCTTCGTCTTCCTGACATGATACCCCGGCTCCAAAGTCAATTTCCTCCTGTGCCCCTACTTCTGGAAGAACAACCATTGTGGGCACTTGCACCGCTCCATGCGCCGCTACATGGGCATCTTCACTGACCTCTACTTGCAAGTCTCCATGGACCTCTCCTTCTCGGTCTTCTCCTTCTCGGCCTTCTCCTTCTCGGACAGCTCCTTCTCGGACAGCTCCTTCTCGGACAGCTCCTTCTTGGACAGCTCCTTGCGCATGTACTTGTGCTTGTACTAGTAGCCCATACAGTTGTTGTTGCGGCTTTGGTTGTTGAATAGTACTTGTGAGATGAGTTACAACCTGTGTTGATGGTGTGCTGCTACTTTCTTGCGATGAGCCAACATCACTGGTCGTTGGTGATTTAACCATTAAACCGGCTACCTGTGCAGCACTCATGGTGGGCCTTTGTTTTCCCCACAAAAATTTAGTGGTGGTGCCACCAGTCTCCTTGGTAAGTGGTTCCACTTGCTTCTTCTTCTCCTTAGTAGAGACATCTTTCTTGCTAGAGGACCTACGGGCACCTCTTTTTGGAGCCATCTTCTTCAGATGTCGGAACAACAGGCCTCAGCAGGACTTCTTCCTGGCACTGATGCTCAACGATGATGCGGATTTATTGACTTTATGCACCTACAAGCAAACGAAGACAGAGGAACATAAGTAAATATATGTTGCATATGTAGCACTTCAATAATTAGTTTGCAAGTAGGCATTTATGAATACACTCATGCACACCACACAATATGGAAATTTCAAAATTAAGAATTGCTAAATTTTTGGGAAACAGGAATTTAACATTGATCCAAGAGAGCACACACAGAGAGGGTTATAGTTTCATGTACCACTGACTCCCCCTGGGCACAATGGGTGAAAGCAAGGCAAAATGGGTGCAGGCCTATGGCACAAAGCTCACTGCCTGCCTTCAAAATGGCCGCTTGACCCCCTTACACATGGCCAGGACCATGCCTCAAAATGGCCACCACCAACATAGCCAGCCCCCAACCCCTACTCCAAAAAGTCAAAAAACACAACACAAATCAAATCACCACAATCCAATGCCATCCATCAAGTTTCAGAAGGCTTATGCTGCCTGCTGGTGGTTTTCTGGTGCAAAATTGCAATTTTTACAATTTCGCGAGTGCGAGATTGTTGCTTCACGGCGCGAACGTGCCGAAAAACCAGCAAAATCCGCGAACAGACCGATTCTGGGCCCCCTGGCCATAATGGATGAAATCAGAGCACACTGGGTGCAGGCCTATGGCACAAAGCACACAAACTGGCTTAAAAATGGCCCATAGACCCCCACGGGACCAGGCAATAAAATGGCCCCCACCCACATAACAAGCCCCCAACACCACCCCAAAAAGTCTTAAAACACACAAAAATCACCACAATCCAATGCCATCCATGCCCTGGCCAGAATCCTGTTAAAAAAAAATTCAACAAAACAGTTGTATCATGCATGCACCCATAACTAAGCCTGGTGGTTTTCAATTCATGTGCAGATTTGTAATTTTTACAATTTCGCGAGTGCGAGATTGTTGCTGCGCGGGACACGAGCAGTGCGAACACAAGCAAAAACATCCTCAGCTCGCGAACTTGCAGATTTTCCCCCCAAAAAAGTCGAAATAAAAGCAACACACACAAAAATCACCACAAACAAACAACATCAACTTACTTCTTTTGTGAAATCAAATTTCGAATCCAAAAGTAATCCAAAAGGCCTCAAATCCAAATATCCAGCAGCAACCACAAAAAGTAATCCTTCCCAGTCAAGATCGAAATCAAAGTGGCCAGGAAATGGACTAAGCAATGGGAGGAGCTTGCTGGACAGGAACAGGAAGTTGGAGACTGGGGCACTTCCTTCACACCACCCCTATGGGAGGAGCTTGCTGGACAGGAACAGGAAGTTGGAGACTGGGCCACTTCCTTCACCCCTCCCCAATTGTAATTTTTGTACTTTCGCGAGTGCGAGATTGTTGCTGCCCGCGCCGCGGCCCGCGAGCAGTGCGAACACAAGCAAAAAATCCGCTTCGCACGGATTTGCGTATTTTCGCCATATCCGCGAGAGTTCCTCGGATTGCGGATTTACCGAAAATACGAAAAATCCGCGAGCGTAACGGATTTAACGCCCATGCTTACATTTTATCATCATAATCTTTGGTATCAAAAATGACCACTCCCCCGCCCTTATCGGCGGGTTTTATTGTGATCATGCAGTCTTCTTTGAGGTCATTTAGAGCTTTTTTATGTTCAAGGGAGAGATTATGGTTCTGTTTGTGTGGATGTTCGAATAGGTTTTTAGTTTAAATTTCCACAGTTTTTTCAAAAATAGCTATGTTATTATTGACTTGCCCTAACATAGGGGTGAATGTGGATTTGGCGCGAAGTCCTGTGACATTGTTGTTTTCGCAGTTTTCTCTGCCTTCAAAAGAGTCCTTTAATCTGATTTTTCTGAAGAATTGTTTAAGATCTCATTCAAACTCAAATTTGTTAGGGGCTGCCGTTGGTGCAAAACTGAAGCCTCGTTCTAAAACCTGTTTTTCTGCATTAGTTAAAATCTTGCTTGAGAGGTTAACTATAGGAATTTTGTCTATCTCCAGTACCGACGGTTCCTTGTTTTGAGATATTCCTGGGGGGGATAATTCCTCATTTGATCTGAGCGGTTCGGGTTCCCACTGGGCCCCTGATCTCGTGTATCTCGGTTCTGGCGCTGACCTAAAAAATTATCCGTTCCGAAGTGAAGCCTTTTCTATTTCTATTTATCGGGGGATGTCCTTCTTCATCACTGCCGGAGCAGGATGTATCAGAAAAAGTAATCCTTTTGTTTCCCCCTCTTTGATAGATTGGTCTCCGGTAGTTCGGTCTATCCTGTCCTTGGTCGCTTTTTTGATTGAAATAGTCTTTCTCCAAGTACGGATAGACTTTATCAGCACTGAACTTTTCCAGATCTTTTCTTAATTTTATTGTTTGTTTGTTTGTTAAGTAATCCCTGTAGCTTTCTGTTTCCTGGGCCATCTCCTTTAATCTTTTTTTGATATCTTCTATTAGGGCAGTGCCTATAATTGTGGCTTCTAGTTCTTCGATTGCTTTCTTTTCAATAACAATCACTTCCTGTGCTGTCTCAATTATGAGATTCAGCCAGTCTCGCCTGCATCTATTGGCAATATGTGACCATGTCTCAATGGATTTTTTGTGTTCTATAAAAAGTCCTGGCTCATTTCTAATTTGTAAGCCAATAGGTATTACTCCTGCACTCAGATAGTTGATCAGGAATTCCGCATGTAGTTCGGTACGTATGATCTTTTTCTTGAGATTATATAATTTGAGTAGTTGTTCCTGATTAGTTTGATCTCTCAAATTAACTGGTCTACTATTAGGACCCTGATTAATAAAGAAGATCATTTTTATCAACATGTCTACTACCACCCATACTACTGTGTGCCCATTTGCTTTTTTCTGCTATAAAATCCATTGAACTAGTGTGCCAAGGGCTGGGAGGAGTGGGCTTGGGAAGTAGAAGCCCGGCTGGAGCGTGATGTGAGCTTTTGCCTTGTGCACATACGTGGCGTGGCATCTTTGGATGTAAGACTTAGTATGAGCAACCAGAGAGGGCCACCAGAAATAACGACGTACTAGATCCACCCTCTTTCTATAACCGGGATGAACCACAAGTACATGGGCATGACACCACCTCAAGGCTTGCTCCTGTAATTCAAGGGTAGGAGTCACAAGTTTGCCTTGTATGTACAAGTTATTGTCTATGCTGCTCCCTTGATGTTTCTTCTCACAGTCCTTTACCTCCTCAGTGATTTGGGCCGCTCCTACTTTCTGTATGAAAGCCTCTTCTATGGTAAGTACCCCTAGTATGCTTTCAGAACCTATGATAAGAGGTGGCTCAGATACTTGCTCTTCTGACTCATAACCTAATTAGGATAACCCATCTGCTTTCCCATATTTTCTACCAGGCTGATAATTGGATTACAAAATCATATTCGCTAAAAAATGAAGGCCATCGTAATTGTCTTGTAGACAATGATCTTGCGGATTTCAGAAACAGTAAGTTACTATGATCAGTCAAAACAGTAACATTGTGCAAGGCTCCCAAAAGTTACTGTCTCCATTCTTCGAATGCTCTCTTGCTGGCCAATAATTCTCTGTCCCCTACTGAGTAATTCTGCTCAGTGGTATTTAGCGTGTTAAAAAAAAAACAAGTGGATATAAACACCCTGTGGAGGTTTCTCTTTGAGAAAGGATGCCCCCAATTGCCATTTGGGATGCATCCGTTTCAACTGTAAATGGACGAGTGGGATCCGGGTGTCTTAATACAGGAGCCTGAGTGAAAGCTTGTTTCAAGGATTCAAAAGCGGTTTCAGCTGCAGGGGACCACAAAAACTCTAAGTTTTTCCTAAGCAATTTGGTAATAGGGGATGGCAAATTAGAAAAGTTGTCAATAAAACGCCTATAGAAATTGGCGAACCCCAAAAAACTTTGTACGTCCTTCACAGATTTAGGGGATGGCCATTGTGTAATCGCATCTACCCTCTGTATGTCCATACTAACCCCATTAGGTGTCAAAATGAATCCTAAAAAGGCTACTTTGGTCGTGTGGAATTCACATTTGTCTAGCTTGACAAACAAATGGTTCACTCTTAATGTTTGCAACACTGCGTACATGATGTTTCTGCTCCTCAATAGAGGATGAATATACTAATATGTTATCAATGTAGGTGATGGCATAGATGTCCAACAAACAAATGGTTCACTCTTAATGTTTGCAACACTGCGTACATGATGTTTCTGCTCCTCAATAGAGGATGAATATACTAATATGTTATCAATGTAGGTGATGGCATAGATGTCCAACATGTCTCTTAACACTTCATTGATAAAAACTGGAACGCTGCGGGAGCGTTAAATGGCCCGAAGGGCATAACTAAATATTCGCTAAGCCCAAGCTTAGTACGGAGGGCTGTCTTTCCTTCATCGTCTTGTTGGACTCGCACTAAGTGGTATGCCCCTCGTAAGTTCAACTTCGTAAAGATCCTTGCCTCCTTAACCTGGTCTAACAAGGAGGATATTAAAGGCAGTGGGAATCTGTTTCTTATGGTGTTGTCAGTCAAGGTACGATAGTCAATACAACACCCAAGACCTCCCTCCCGTTTAGGGCTAAAGAAAAGTGGAGAAGATGCAGGGGATCTAGAAGGACGGATGAATCCTATACGTAACATCTAATCCAGGTATTCACGTAAGTAGAGGTTTTCTTTTTCTGTAAGAGTGTATATGCGGCTGCGCGGTATCTGGGCCCCAGCTATTAAACATATCCTACAATCGTAGGGACGGTGTGGCGGAAGAGTTGTGGCCTTCTGTTTGTCGAACACATCCACTAAATCTAAGTAACAAGAGGGAAGTTCAGGTTTGGTTTGTATACAGGATCCTAGTACAGGAGCTAATATCTTTGGTTGATTTAATCAGTGTTTACTACAGAAGTCTGAAGAAAATGTAATCGTTCTCTGTCTCCAATCTATGGTTGGATTATGCTGCGATAACCAAGAAATGCCCAATACAACAGGAAACTGTGGAGATTGATGTAAATCAAAAGTGACTGCCTCTGTATGAACACCCTCTACGCACATGGACAAAGGAATGGTAGCATGTGTAACCAGGCCAGATTTAATAGTACTGCCATCTATGGTTTTAACTTCTTCCATGACTGTTTTTGCTTCAGCCGGAATTCTTATCTTTTTGGCCCACTGAAAGTCAATAAGGTTGCCTGTGGCACCGAAATCAACCATTGCACGGACTTTGATGTGGTGGCCTTCCCTGTCTAACCAGGTGTCTACATTATAATGTGAAGTCAGTGTACATGTTTCTTCTGTAACTACAGGTTGGGAGACTATTAAACCTGAACCGCCTAAAATTATTGTCCCCTTAGATCCCAGGCTGTTTAGTTTCCTTGCTCCTTTTGTTTTTTCGGTTTAATGGAACACTCCTTCAAAAAATGCCCCTGTTTGCCACAATACAGTTATTATTTCTGGTCCCGTCGATGCTGTCTTTCTTAGTTACTGATAGGACCCTTTATGCTCCCAATTTGCATTGGTTCAACCTCGGTTACAGGCCTTTCTGTCTCAGTGCGCTTTTCCCTGTATGTCATAAGCTGTGCTTCCGACCGCCCCCTCTCCCTCCTCCGTTCATGTAACCTGTGGTCAAGTTTTACTGTCAAATACATGAGGACCTTGCAATCATCAGGATGGTATACTACCCGAGCCAATAAATCCTTTAATTCATCTTTGAGCCCCCTTTAAAACAAAGCACTTCTTTTCTCTTCAGGCCAACAAGCTTCAACAGCCAGGCGTAGGACACTTTGGCTTGTTCAGTTGGGAAACAGGCGGCCTTGCACATAAAGTGCAATTGACATTGATTAATAAAGGCCGCAAAGCGAGAGGGGTCTCCCATGAATCTCTCAGGAGGAGCTAACGGTGTGATAGGAGGAGTGGTGACCTGTACAACAGGACTACTGACAACTGATGGAGGAGTAAATGAAGTGGAAACACCTCCCTCCGCCCCTTTTGAGGCATCATGGGCCATACTTCTCTGCAATGCATCTACTCTTATTGAAAGAGCTTGTTTTTCTTTCTGTAGATTCCCTAACATGTGAGCCAGATCTGCTAAAGAAATCTTATTCTCCTCCATCTCGCCCAGGCAGAGATTCCACGTGGGCTTTGCGTTCTGTCAGGCTCACCTGAGGTCTCTGCATGGACGAGAAGCAGGAGATTGACAAATAGTTACCAACTTCCCTCTTCCACCAGTCCACCCAACAAGGTCAAAGCACTGCTAGTGAATGGGGGAAGAGGGGAGACAAAGGAAGGAGAAGGTAGAGAAAGGTCCAACACATATCCTGCACCAAGGAAGCACCACTGAAGATTTGCTGAAGATCCTGTGAACAGAAGGCTGAATCAATACTCTGATAGACTGGGTTCATTAAGTTACATAAATATTGCGCTACATAAACAATCTACCTGGAAATCTCCCCTCTTACACTTGTGTCCACATATGAAAAGGGTGTTAATCAGATGCAATATTTCCTAAACAACAAATAAGACAATAATGAATACCTTGTGGTACAGATTAATGTTTTGCAGCAATTTAGTAGCCTTAGTGTACTGCTTACCCCGAACAGGTGAGGAACGTGAATGCAAGGGGGAAATAATATATTCATAGGTTGTTAACAGCACAACCTTCTATAGGATAATGAAAACCAAAAAAGCAGCCACCTATTCAGTAGAGCCTACAGGTCCTTATGGAATTATGCAATGGGTGTAAGAGAAAGCAAAATCCCCAGTAAACTCTGTGTTTAGGAGTAATCAGCTATATGCTCCTTACACCAGGAGTTGATATAACCGTACATAATGCGTAAATGTATCTCACCACACACATCAATGCCAACAAATGAGAGTGTCAATGTATGACTTCGATTCAAATAAGGAAAATGCAGATGCCTTAGTGCGCGCCAAGAAATATGCCTCTATTCGCAAGTGGTAAGGAATCACACTTGGAGCGCCGAATAAGTAAGCGTGAGCTCATTACCGCCATGGACATTGGGGTTCTTGAGTAGAGGCTGAGTGGAGTGGAGCGTAAAAGGGCCAAGGAAGACCCCGTGCTGCGAGCAGGAGCTAGAGATTGCAGGCAGACGAGAGTTTGCGGCAGCTCCAAAAGACACGGAGGCTCCAGAAGACGTGGCGGGTCCGACCACAGGAAACAGTGACCTGGAAATGACGACAGTGACCCAGGCGGATAAAGACTCGAGGAAACAACTAGAACGTGAAGCGCCTGTGCTTCAGACGCCTTCACAACCACAGAGGCAACCCACCAACCTGAACCAGGGGCAGTAAATAGGTATTCCGAACAACAGTTCAGGAGACAAAATAATAAATCACAATGTCAAAAACAACAAATTTCGATTTATATAAAAAAGTCAGAAAATGAAGAGAAAAAAAGAGAGAAAGAAAGAATAAAAGGCAGGGAGACACAGAATAAAAACTGTCAACAAGGAATTAAAAAAGTTATCACAAATTTATTATAAATAGTGCGCTCAGAAGAATAAGGGCTGGTTTATACAACAATACATAACATATAAACAAAACCAAACATGTGGCAAACAATAAATATGTTCCAAAGAAGGGTACAACATATACAAAACTCATGTGTCCACTACAATTTATGAGCCACAGATACGTCGATGGCGTTTCAACCGCTGTTAAAAGTTGCGGTCATCATCAGGACAGGAATAATTCATAGAGCGACAAAGTTATTTAAAATCCAGGCCAAAGCTATCACGTTCTAATCACGTATGCTTACAGAAGTTCCAAGGTTGATTTATTAAAAAGTGATTGCAACAACCCAAAAGGATTGTTCTGGGGGATTATAACTTGAATACTTCGTATAAAATATGTCAGGAGAAAAAGGAATTCAGTCCTCCTTCGGGGGCTTTTCAATCAGGAGCCCGTTTTAACGACCAGCGGCAGGTCTGAAAAATCTTGCGGCGTGGTTACTTCAATGGAAAGTAACCACGCCGCAGGATTTTTCAGACCTGCCGCTGGTCGTTAAAGTTTTTATTCTGTGTCTCCCTGCCTTTTATTCTTTCTTTCTCTCTTTTTTTCTCTTCATTTTCTGACTTTTTTCTATAAATCGAAATTTATTGTTTTTGACATTGTGATTTATTATTTGTCTCCTGAACTGTTGTTCGGAATACCTATGTGCTTCAGACGCATCACGTTTTATGTGGGCGGGGACTCCGCTCCTGCTTCCTTGTACGCGGATTTCCTGGATCGCGTACAACCGTGACAATAACCACCTTTTCCGGGTCCAGGTGCGGATCCGTGGCATTTTCTAAATGTGATGTTTGGTATGTTTGCCAACGCGGATATCCCATCTGGGGGTCCAGCTGTCCTTGTAGGATGGCTTTCCTTTAATTTGGGCACTCCCCAGCCTTAAGCCCAGGCACGGTTTGTGCCTTTCATGCTGGTTTCTCCAGCACTGTCGGGCTCTGAGTAGGCGCCTTCCCGTCTTCATTTGATGCCGCTGGCAGCTATTGAGGCACTTCCTTCTACACCGGCTCCGATGTCACTGGCACCACGCCTGGCACCGGCCACGCTGATTCCAAAGATGTGGTCAAGGAGGGAGGCACAGAGGCTTCTGGAAGAGGAGGACTTCCAGGAGCAGGAGGAGCATGCTGAGGAGGGAGAAATTCTTGAGTCTGTGGATGACTATGAAGGTCTTCAGGATGCCAGTTCACCCTGCAGGTTTCTATACCTTGAGTTGGACGGGTGAGATCCCTGCTTCTGAGGCATTAAGAATTTACTGTGATTAAAATGACAACTGATAAGGGGAGTTCTACTGTTAGAATATCTGATTATGCACGTTGGGGAACTTTGCTAGGTTAGCCAGAGTTGCATTAGCAAACATGCTTATTTTCGGTTGCACTGTGTTTCTCCAGGAAATTATTGTTGGGAGAGAATGTTATTGATTTTTTTTGTTGTTTATTAGCTTTTTATTTCCATTTTTGTTGCCTGATGGCGCACATGTGTTCCTCTCTAGTTTCACTATTTGTGATTTGGGGGGGGGGGGGGGTTGAGTTAGTAGTGCCTAGATCATTCTTGAGATGCCTCAACCCCCCATTCTCTACCTCTGCTAGTGATTATGGTGAATAGTTATTAGTTTATTACTTGGAACGTTAGAGGTCTTCATGGTTGCACAAAGAGACATAGAGTAATCTCATTCTTGAAGCGCAATAAGGTTGCGGTTGCATGCCTCCAGGAGACACATCTCATTGCGGGCCAGTAGCTCTTGAAGAAAAAGAGAGGTAACATTTAGTCCGCCACTTATTCTGGCTATGCTAAAGGGGTGAGTGTGTGGATAGCCCTGAGGGTCCCCTTTAGACAAGTTTATTCAGAGGAGGGGTATGTTATTCTTTGGGACATTTAATAAGAGAGATATTTGCATACTCAACAAATATGCACCAAACAATGACCATGCAAGCTATTAATATAAAATGCATACCCATTTAATCGAATATGTGGGGACTCCCATGATTGGGGCTGGGGATTTCATCTGCACCCTTAATGGCCCTGAACAGCAAGATGGACAGAGTGCTGCCTAAACAGCGCATCAAGCCGGAGATGACAGCGGCTCTGCCAGAAGTAGGGCTTAGTGCAGGTTTTGTAGATACCTGGAGTACATAATACTTAACATTCAGAGAGTATTCTTACTATTCCCCTACCCTAGGCGCCTGTAGCCGGCTTAAATGTATCCTAGTTGCTGGGCTTAACATGCATAAAATAGCATCTATTAAATATCTCTCGAATCATGCCCCGCTGTTTGTGAATTGTCCTTGAACAGTGGGAGGTGGAACTTTGCAGACTTGGTGACTGCCAACAGATATCTTGATGGATGAGGTGTGATTGACTGAACTTTCTAGAGCAATTGACCACTATATGGAGGATGATTGGGGCATGACAGATACATGGGCAAATGAGTGGGAGGTGTTGAAAGCTGTAATGAGAGGGTAGTGCCTAAGTAAGGTTTATGTGGTGATGAAGCAACTCTAGCAGGATCTGTCACATTGGGAGGGAAGGTTAGCAGAGACACAGAGAGGGAAGGGGACCTCTCCGGTTGCTCGCCGGGAACTGTTGGACTCAAAACTTACCACCAAAGACTGAATTGGGAGGGGGACAAACCAAGCTGACTGCTCGCTTGGATATTTCAGGGGGGAGGTGGAGATGCCACCAGTGTGTTGCCTGCGACATCCAGATGGTACAGCCGCAATTACACAAAGGGCCATAAATGAAGTCTTCGTTGAACACCTGCGGTGGTGTATGAACTGGTGTTTGTTAGTAAGCCAGACAGTGTCCGGAAATATGTGTTGAGTATGGGCTCCCTAGGGCTCCCAAGGCCTTTAGTGAGGGGCTTGAGGGTACGCTTACCCTAGAGGAGATCAGGAGGCCATGCTTTCTATGCCCAGGGTTAAACGCAGTGGGGAGATGGCTTCTCTGTGAAATTTTATCAAGCCTTTCTCCTAAGCTTAAAGACAAGCTCCTGGAGGTGTACAATGAGGCGCAACGGGTATGCTTTTTTCCGTTTCACCATCCCAGAGTTGACCATCCAAGCCAGGTAGAGAAGCAATGAATCTGACTTCTTATAGACCTTTAACTATGATCAGTACGGGCACTAAAGTTCTTTAAAGGTGTTGGCTAATAGACTGAATTGGTGATAGGACAGTTGATACATGAAAATCAGTGTGGGCTCTTTTTGGGCTTAAGTACTGCCATGAAGTTGAGATTCACTTATATGCTGTACTGTGCTGGATTAAGGTGGTGAGCTCGTGCTGGTTACCACAATCAACAAGCAACATGATATAATGGAAACTTTTCAATCATGTGTTTTCAGTGGCAAAATTCATGTCTTTTTCTTCTTTCTTTAGAACACCCTGTTACGCCCACTAAGGACCAGCTTGAGGAGCAAGGTTAAAGTGGAGGAGGTGGAGGCAGCAGGGCCACCAACCTCCCGGTCGGCTGGAGGACACCACAGCCACAGGGGCAATCAAGCCACACCAGAACTTAAGCCCTATTCTATTAGTAATGTCTGTGGCCCTCTCTCCTGAAAACCCCTATTAAGTAGTAATACACATAGAATAGAGGCCACAATATAACTACATGTCCAAACCTCTCCATCTTCACCTTAGTATGGATGGCTGTTGAGGTAACTCCCCTGTAAGAAGCCGTTGATGCAGGGATTTTGTCCAGGTGATTAACTGCTGACACCCCTAAATCTTTGAGACACTGGACACGGTCTGACCTTGACCTGAGTACCTGCCTGAACCGGGGCTGCTGTTGGGGGCCTGCTTGCTGCCTGTAACATCGCGGAGCGTGGGGAAAGCATTGTACCTACGTCTTTTGCTTCCTGCGCCGGCCGCCCCTGGGGACCACAACTCCCAGGCTACCTTGCGGGGCGCATTACATCAGCGTCACCAGAGCGCCCGGAGGCGCATAAATTAACTGGACGCCTCACGCAGCCCGCCAAGGGCGGGACCGTCCGCGCCCGTCAGCGACTGAAAGAGGTTGGGCTGGGCCACCCCTCTTCGATCTGGGTTCGTGTGCCATAAGAATCAAGGAACTTTAAAAGAACTGGGTCAACAAGTAAGACTTTTGTTTTGGGCAAGATTTTATTAAGGATTGCTGTTATAGTTCTTTTACTCTTGTTTGGGCCCATTTATTAAAAATGAACAAGGGACAAACCAAAGGAGGTTTAGGCCATGTGGGGACTCTTGATGCTTTTTTTATTAGGGCTGAGACCGAATTACTCCATGAGATTGAGAAAACTCAAAAAAGGCTGTCCTTAGACTTTAACCAGGCCCCTGTGGAATCTTTGCAGCAGGGGTCGGGAATTGCAGTAAACACAACGGAAAAAAGAGGGGCCCAAATCACACATGAGGCTCAAGTACATTGTTTAGCCCAAGTACCCTCGCTTGTAGTCCTGGATGATTTACCCCCTACTGAAGATAACCAGTGCCCTACTCAGCCCATCCCCACAAAAATCCTTACCCGTCAGCAACGTTTAGCACAAGCAGGGAATGGCGGGGTTGTTCCCGGCACTAGTTTATCATCAAAGAAAAAGGAAGGCAGGTAGTATTCCAGTCACTACACATCAGGCAAGCAAGGTACCCAAAACTAGAGGCACCCAGGGGAGGAAGGGCCGCCCGCAAAACACTGTCACCCTTAGTGGGAACATGCAACCTAATGCTAGCCCAAAGTACCCCCCCAAGCAGGTTCAGTCTGATATGGAAAACTGCATTATAGTGAAGCTAGAAGAGAAGCTCCAGTCTATACTTAAACCTATTCTCACAAAACTTGAGGAAATAGACTGTAGGTTGCGTAAGATTGAGAATCACTTAGTGTTATCTCAGAGCACCCCAGTAGGAGAAGGGCTAAAAGGGATAGATGACAGGAATAGTAAGGTGGCCAGGGGACAGAATATATCGTGCAGGGTGTCCTCTACAGGTCAAAATGGTAACACTCAAGCCCCCATTGTTGAGAGATGCACCACGAAACCTGCTCATAGAAACAAAAGTCGTAGCAAAGAAATAAATGAGGGCCCATCTCACGGCTTGGCACAAAGAACTAACCAACGTCCAAACCGAGCTAACCAGTTTAACCTACCCCCTGAGGCGACCCCTCTTACCGTCATTCTATCGAATGTCCCCCCTCTGCAGCAAGGCATGGAGGAACACTGGTCCTCCCTCAGAAATAAGGCCCTCCATTACCTTGACAACTTAACCGGGCTGGGCAGCTGTCTCTTCAGAGATTTTAAAATGACCCGCAGAATCCCCTGGATTGGGGATTCCGCGAAACTGAGTGGTGGGGATTGCGTGGTGCTTAATTTCGGCTCCCCGTAACTTGTTAAATTGATCTTTGAGAGGGCAGGGACAAGGAACCTAAGGGGTGTAGGTATCAATATTCTACCCTTAGGGTTATTTTATCGTGACACTGCTCAAATGGAAAGAAGCAGGATAGACCTGCCGGGCAGGGCACAAACCCAGGGACCAAATGACTTCACTGTACCAACACAAAATAGATTTGAGTCATTTTCCAACCTTGAGGAGATAGATTGACTGGGTCCCCCAGCACCAGTAGACATTAACACGCCCAGTGGGATAGTTGTAAACAAGGAACCCCCTGTATCTAGTGTGCCAATAATAAACACCCATCTAGGGACAAGGTTACTTAGCTGGAACATCGCTGGGCTAAGTAACAAAGCTGACAATATCAACTGGAGAGACTGCCTTACAGAGTGTGATGTTATTGGGCTACAGGAGACCTGGGACTCCAAAAACACCTTTTGCCTGGACGGTTAGACGGCATTTTGGTCACCGGCTGTTGCTTCCTCAATGGGGAGGGCCAAGGGAGGGTTGCTGACCTTGATCTCACTAAAAATTGAGGGCACTTACACGAAAGTGGAGACTGGTACACCTTACTGTTTGGCCATCCAAATCCTAACAAAGGAAGCTGGTATCTGGCTTATTGTTAATTTTTATAATTCTTTTGACAAAGCTTTTTATAATGATCATTTAGTTAGTCTATACGATTTTTTGGAATTATATAGTAAAGAAAATGTAAATTCCTATTTGGTTTTTGTGCTGGGTGATTTTAACGTTCATTGTTGCAAAGGAAACTGTTATGTTTGGGATTGTTTAGGGCCAACTGATCAAGAGAACATACACTTTGAGCATTCACCTCAGGGATCTTATCTGGAGGAATTGGTGAAAGAAAATGATTTGATATACCCAAAGCATACTGAAGGGGAAATCCCTACCTTCAAGGGTAAAGGCCCCGGGTCCACCATAGATTATATTTTTGTGAGTATAGCAATGACCGATAAAGTAAGTGGGTATAGTGTTTCTTGGTCCAACTTTAGTGACCATAACCCCGTTACACTAACCCTGGTTGACGATTTAAAGACAAAGGAGAAATCTAACAGGACAGTTGGTAATTTAGATATATGGCTCACTGACCAAGCCCGCTGACTAAAATGGTGTCGGGTGATCGTTCATGAGTTTCATGACAACCTAGCTGCCAATGTTGGCCGTGAAATGTCCATCTGTCTGACAGAGGGTAAGCTGGATGAGGAGGTCTTGGTGGCTTATTCTAAAATCTGCACCCAAATAGAGAGGGATCTCAAATTGTCATGTAAAGTCCACGAAAGGGTTGGGGAGAGATGGTTCGATCACAATTGTTCTTTAGCCCATCGGAAGTTGTTGGTAACATTGAAATCCACCCCCCCGGATAGACCAGTTATAGTCAGCCTAAGGAAAATATATAAAGCGGCCCTAAAGACCCGGAAGAAGGAAATTAGGGATGAGGCCTGGAATGAACTTTTATCTATTGATGTTATTAAAAACAGCGCTAAATTTTGGGCGGTGGTCAATAGGCCCTTTTTCCAGGACTCATATAACAGTGAGCTTGACTGCGGTATTCAGGAACAGGTTTGGCACAACCATTTTAAACAAGTCTGGGATGATGGTGAAGATTCTCGGGCGAACCTGTTCCTCAATATCGAAGAATACACCCTATCCTTTACGGAGGCAGAGGTAGCCAAGGCAATAATGTTAATGACGAGCAACAAGGCCCCTGGGCCGGACGGAGTGCCGGCAGACCTCTTTAAGTCCAACATTAAGACAATGTCAAAGATATTGTACAACGTCTTTGTCAATGCCTGTCATTTGGGTCTGCCCACTACATGGGCAAAATCCGTTATAGTCCCTATTTTTAAAAAAGGAAATAGAGGGGATCCCAGTTGCTACCGCCCGATATCTCTTATCGATTCCTCAGTTTAGGTATTAGGAAGGGTGGTGTTAAGCCAACTAACTGGCTGATTGGAGGAGACGGGAACACTCTCAGTCCTGCAGTACGGTTTTAGAAAGGGTATGGGTACAATAGACCAATGTTTAAACCTGCAATTATTGATTGGGAAATATACAGTTGCCAAGAAGGGAGCACTTTTTCTTGCTTTCATGGATCTGTCTTCGGCCTTTGACCGAGTGAACAGGTCCAAATTGTGGACCATGCTCCTGACTTTAGGAGTTGATAAAAATATCGTCCACTTCCTAGCTGATTTACATAGGGATCTATCTGCCACTGTGAGGTACGATCAGATGGGCAACTGCACCGAAGGAATTCCTGTTGTAAATGGTGTCAGGCTGGGGTGCATCCTGGCGCCTTTGCTTTTTACACTTTATATTAACAATTTGGATTCCACTTTATGTGGATCATGTAAAGACATTCCCTGTGTTGGCAAACGAATGATCCCGGCACTCCTTTATGCGAATGATGCCGCTCTTTTAGCCAGAACCGCGGTAGGACTTCAATTACTTTTAAATTCCTTCGCGGCTTTCATGAGATCATTGGATCTTAGTGTACATTTCTCCAAATCTCATGTAATGGCGATTGGTCAAAGACCCACTAGGGTTAAAACTCTTCATTGCGAGGGAAATATTTTAACCAGAGTATCAAATTTCCCATACCTAGGAGTCCTATTTGACGATCAGAGTTCCTAGGGAACTCAAATCTCAGCAAAAAAAAATGTCCAGACCAGAGCCACAGCGGGTGTCTTAGGTTTTGCTCGTAAACTAGGAGCCAGGCCAATGAAGGCCCTTTTTCAGATATACAGAGTTAAACGTGTATCTCTTGCAATGTACGGGGCTGACCTGTGGGGCATTAGGAATGTGAAGGCGATCCAGATGGTCGAAGATAAATTCCTTAGAAAAGTCTTATCTGCCCCGCAATCAACAGTCAGTTACATTGTCCACCAAGAATGTGGAATAGGTTTCGTAGAAGATTCTATTGCTGTGGCCCCCTTGTTAAAATGGATAGTGACCTGGTTAAACCCTGAACTAGTGCTAAATCATGACATTTTGAAAGATTGTATGGCACTTGATCATGGGCGTTGTATTCCTTGGTTCAAATACGTCTATAATCTATCAGTAAAGCTGGGGAGACCGGAAATATATAACCTACCAGAAAGGTTGACGAGGGGGGACGTAAAATGGACCAAAGAATGGTACCTGGGAATAGCCACTATGGCTAGAGAAGAGAGGGAACTGGCAAAGCCAACAGTAAGGGCTCATCAATTGAGAAAGACTACCCTGTCCTTGGAACCATATTTGGACATTGTTACAAACCCAAATCATCGATTCTTACTGACAAGATTTAGATTAGATCAATTTCATTTTCTCCTTGGTGACACGCCAGGATGGAAGAGGGGTGATGATCTTGGGGTTTGTACCTGTGACAATTTCTCTGGGCAGGACATTATGCACTTTATGTTCTTTTGTGAGCACC
Source organism: Lissotriton helveticus (assembly GCF_964261635.1). Classification (NCBI taxonomy): domain Eukaryota; kingdom Metazoa; phylum Chordata; class Amphibia; order Caudata; family Salamandridae; genus Lissotriton; species Lissotriton helveticus. Next base: position 952,040,406 of record NC_136067.1, on the reverse strand, counting down.
TTACTGGTATTAGGAAGCTTTTTATCCTTCCAATTTTATCAAAAAAGGGCTTTGTGCAAGTTAAGCCAGCACTTCTCTACCTGCAGTTATTGTCAAATGTATGGGAAATTTTTAATATCGCCAACTTCCTCTCTGCAGCTGTAAGAAACCTAAGGGAAACAAGTTGAGCTCAAATTGTATATACCTTAATTTATTGTCGTGTCCTGATGTAATTCACCCAAACTACATTTTCGATTGTCTTATGTATGTATGTAAATATTTGTATATTTTTAAATCATATTTATATGTAAATCATGGTTTAATATTTCTTTTGACATTGTATATTTTTTACCATGCTTTTATGGTTAGCACATAAACCGAATAAAGTAAATTTGACTGACTGACACCCCTACCATATCAAAATAGGTTAACGCTGGATCAAATTTGAGGAATCGTACGATGTCGAGGACAAGGTGCCCATCGATGTCTAGGATTTCATCAATGTTAAGACATTAGACATTGAGACATGGTTCGAAATCAACACACTTTTATGTTGCAGAAAAGAAGACTAAGTGACTTGTGAGGATGAAATTGTGCTGGTTTCCGTCTTAATCAGACTCAGAGTACTCCAGGAATTAGTCACCTTCTACACCAGCTTCTCTAGTCATTATACCAGACTCTTCTTCTTCTATGGTCACCCCATTTTTTGCTTTTTGCTTCACTGGTTTTCGACTTAATGGTGCTGTGGGCCTGCTAATCAGACCCACAGCCCTGCTGTTCTCTCTCTAAATTCACAACCATGTACTTTAGGTACATCACCAATTGGGATTGGGTCACCTTATGAGCCCCTGTACAGTGTACTATTGGTACCCAGGGCATAGGTGCATCCAAGGCCTACCAGGGGCTGCAGCATATCTTTTGCCACCCCTGGCTGGCCATCCAAACTGACACAACTGGCTGATCACTCAGCTGGGGCAAGGTCATGTAATCACCCCTTGCTTAGATATAGTATACCTATGTCTAACCTTATATCTGGACACATATACACCTATAAGTCAGTCCTATGGCAGGCCTTAACAATCCTGAAGGCAGAGTGCTTGGTTTTATGTGAGATGGTGCTCTAGCATGAGCTGAGCCTGTCTGCAGCTTTCGGAACCATGTCCTTATAGCTGTTCTGGGATATTGCCATACCATATACTCTTAAGTGCATTATGTAGCTCGCGGTCAGATGCTATCTTTGGTTTGGCTTTATCAAAACATGTCGTGTAAGATGTCATACGCTTTGGAAAACTACCCCCTCGCCAATTCTGGTGACAAGGGTAGCATTCCACCCTTCTAGAGGGAGAAGACATGTTACTTACATTAATCCCGGTTAAAGTTAACCAGAGCCTCAGCATCACAAAATGGATGCTGCAGCCACAGACACAAGTCTGGCCTCCTGCTGCTGGACGAAACTCCGGCAGGGGAAGCCTGGACAATAGGTTTCCTGTCACAGGGAGGTGCTAGCACCACCCCAGACAGGAAATAGTGGATTGGGGCAGGGAGGGCTGAATAAAACTAGACACTGCCTGGGGCACACAAGGTGTCCCATGCATAGGCCAGTTCAAACCGGTGCTGGGGCACTCCAGCCCCAGCTCTGGCGCGAAACTGTACAAAGGAAAAGGGGTGTAACCACCCCCTTCCTGGGTCCCACCCATAGGAGGGACCTAGCAGGTACTCCAGCCCCTAGATTTGGTATATAGGTAGGAGCTGAGTCCCAAGACTTTAGATAATCCTGACTGAAACTCTGATATGAAACTCTGGACCCTTCAACATCCTACTCGATGTAGAAGACTGAAGAATCTCCCTTGTGGTCAAGAAGTGACCACCCTGTGCAAGCAGGCACCATCAAGCGCTCAACGGTTTGCTTTGTCGTTGCTCCTGCCGGAGCTTAAACACAGAGCCTGACAAGACCCGGACTTCCAGACATCCAACAGCCCGATCCACAGCAAAGCTGAGACCCGTGGAGGCGACGAGAGACGTGGGACCAGCCATCTTGGAAAGCCAGTGAATTGCTCTCCGTGCGGCTTCTGAGGCACCCTCAAAGTTGTGCATTGGGGATTGAGAAGCCCCAGCCCCGAGCATCCATTGCACCAAAGATCACCTCTCCACACTCACGAGTGCTGCGTGGGGCCCTTTTGCATTTTCCTGCTCGATGCGTCTGTCCGGTCACTTGCCTGTTGGCTAGTGGCCTCTGTGACGACGAATCTTTGAATTTCCAATGCTGGTCTGATTGCTCCAGACTGGCCCTTGCTCCCCTGAAAAGGAGCAGCCCATCAAACCTTGCTGGTCTGATCCAGAAGCCATCTTTGATTCCTTCGTGGGTTGCATTTGCCAAGGCCTGTTGACTCCAAATCGAGAACCGACACTGCCGACAGCGAGAGCCTTTGTGGGACAGTCCGTGTCCAGCTCCTGGTTGTCGTCGACACCTACTGGTCCACGTGGCAGCAGAGACGAGCTTTGCGACATCACCTGATTGCTCCCCGACATCGCCTGGTTCCTTCCTGGTTCCATCCTGGTCACTGGCTAGTGACCCAGACTCTGTCCCCTCTGCTTTCAGGTACTCTTCATCCTCGATCCACCCTTGGATCCAACTGGACTCTTCTCTCCTGGTCGCCTGCAGCATCTTTTCTCCAAGGCTCCATAGAACTCCACGACGAAACCTGACGCACTTTGACACCTATGCACCCGCTTCCTGTGGGTGAGGTAACGCGAGTACTGCGCTGCTCCTGTAGAGGGTTACACTCCTAGTGTCCTAGTTTCAAGTGTTTAGTTTCCAGTCCAGTCGGAAGACTCCTAAAACTCTAACTTTCTAACTTTACGCACACTTTGACTTCTATGTGTGCACAAGTGTGCATTTAGACACTGTACCCGCATCCCGTGGGCCTCCTGCTCCCTAACTACTGTTAGTCCAGTGTAGCCCCAGCGATTCCCAAGGCCCTAGGCCTTACCATTGTTCGTGACGTGGTTCTTATACCACTATTTTAGTATATGGTTTTACGGGCCACCAGGGCCTATCCATATTTGTGCAACTTTTGTATGTTATATTAAGTTACTTGTTATGCGCTTGTGCTCCTGTGCTCATAAAGAGTTCAGGGGGTTGTTTAGAAATAAATACATATATATTTTGAATATATAACCTGTGTGGTGTCCTTTCATTTGGTATTAAAAGGATTGCATATGGTAAAACAGCTGGCTTCACATGCCCTCTTGAGTTTAGGCTAAGACTGCTTTGTCCATGCTACCACTAGGATAGCTGGTCTATAAGGTTGACTTTACAACCATCACCATAAGGGTTGTTTGGACTGGTGCAAGGTGCTCACTAGAATAGTGAACATCATATACCAGGCCAACTTCTCACATTGGTGTGCAGCGGTTGGGATTTGAGCTTGCTGTTGTTTTACCAATTGTAATCTTTGATATCATTTGAAAGATCACATTAGGTACCCTAGGTACATATAACAAGACTTAGAATACATAAGTTCTACTGAACTTAGTTGTTGTAGAGGAAAGGGCCTAGCACACCCTGACTACAACTCCTAGAGAGGTTCTAGTAGGTAAGTGCATAGTGTAGGTAGGTGCACACACCACACCTCACTAGAAATCATGTCTACCACAGGAGAGCCAAGTGTGACTCTTCCTGGGGCAGGTGACCCTCCCAGGGCACCATCTAGATATGAAATGCACAATTTCCAAGAGATGAGGCACTTGTGCACCTCAAGGAGATTGAAACTGGGTTCCAACCCTACCATTCCCCATCTGATAGAAGTCCTAGAAAGGGCTGACGCTGAGAAGGCTGCTAGACAGGGCCCCTCAGTTCAGGTAGAAGAGGTCTTACCCTCTACAGATGATGCATCTGGTCCCACTATCAGAGAGGAAGAAGAGGAAGAACCAGAGGAAGGCTCTGAAGAAGAGATTTTCCAAGACAGCCAGGTCTAAGTAGGTAGACTTAGCCAGGCTAACTTAAGCCTACATGGGGATGCCAATGGGGAACACCCATACAGACCCCTCAGTAGACTTAACATGGGGTATGAGAGGAGGAGGTCTCTCTCGGGTGACACCCACCACTCTAATGCCTCAAGGGGATCCAATAACCCTGCTCAGAGAAGGATGACCTCTCCTGAAAGGAGGGAGCATCAGGCTAGGATGAGGGAAGTTAATCTAAGGATTCAGAGACAAGAGCTAGAAGTAGCCCTTGCCCAAGAAAAACTTGCCCTAGACCCACTGGTGGCAGCAATATCCAAAAGGATAAATACAGGTCCCAAGAGATTTCTAGGCACCTGAGTAAGATAGTGCCCCCCTATAAAGTTGGGGATGACATCCACAAGTGGATAACTGCTTTGGAGAGAGCCTGCAAAGTCCAGCAGGTTCACCAGAGACAGTGGGCAGCTATCTTGTGGCTCTTCTTTGAAGAAAAAGGCAGAGATAAGCTCCTCACAGTTAGTGATGAGGATGCTAATAACCACCCTGTCCTGAAGAGTGCTCTAATTGATGGGTTTGGCCTAACCACTGAACAGTGCAGGTTGATGTTCAGAGATACCCAGAAGACACAGACTCAGGACTGGACTGATTTTGTTGATTGAGCCACTAAGGCTCTGAAAGGTTGGTTATTGGGAAGTAAAGTTAAGGACTTCACAGGAATGTATAATTTGATAATGAGAAAACAAATCCTTAATAATTGTCAGAACCAGTTGTTGCACCAACACCAACACCTGATTGACTCAGATCTGACCTCTCCCCAAGAATTGGGAAAGAAGGCAGACTAATGGGCCAGAACCAGGGTTAAGGAGAAACCCCAGAACCAAGGTGGTGATCAGAAGAAGGCAGACCAAAAGGGTGGGGATCAGAAACAAAAAGACCAGAAGTCTTCTTCAGGCCCCCAAAATACTTCTAAGGAGGGGGGGTCCCAAAATTCCAAGAAAAAGAAAGAAGGTCCAAAGAAACCTTGGTGTAACTACTGTAAAACCGCATCTCACTGGTTTAGTGAGTGCACCAAGAAAGGTACAGCCCCTACCACTGCAGCCCCTAAGGCAACTGCATCCCCTAGTATAGTCAGCAGTGGTAGTTCCCAACCCAAGGCTGTAGTGGGGTTAACCATGGGTACTGAGGTGGATCCTGGCCTAGTCAGGGTACCAACTCAGGCTATTCTGATCTGTGATGTGGACATGGCTATGTCCACTACTGTGAGTCCCAATACTTTGGGCAAGTACAGACAGACACCTTTAATAAATGACAAAGTGGCTCAGGCCTACAGGGACACATGTGCCAGTGTCACTATGGTGACATCTAACTTTGTGAACCCTGGACAGATTGTACTGGGTGATAATTACCTAGTGACCAATGCTAGCAATGTCACTACTACACATAATGTGGCAGTTGTTAATTTCTCCTGGGGAGGGCTAACTGGCCTCAAAAGAGTTGTGGTAAGTGAAGACCTCCCAGTTGAATGTCTTTTGGGCAATGATCTAGAAAACTCAGTATGGTCAGAAGTGGAGTATAGGACTCATGCAGAGATGCTAGGTATTTCAGCACATGTCCTTGCTGTGACCAGGTCACAGGCCAAAAAGTGCTTACCTGAACCAGTGCTGGATCTTGAAACTATAGACCAGACACAACCCAAGAGAAAGAGCAAGAGGGTTATGGCAGTGCCTTCCCCCCTGCCTCAGGTTGAGGATCAGCCCTCCCAGGAGGATGATTCTGAGATCCAAGAGGGAACTGTCCCAGAAGAACTTGAGCCTGATCAGGTTGAGTTTCTTGGGACAGGGGGACCCTCCAGGGCAGATCTGAAGCAGGCTCAATTAGATTGCTCTTCCCTTGAACCCCTTAGACAGCAGGCTGCTGCTGAGGCTGCTGGGAATGCTCAAGGTATCCATAAAGTATATTGGGATGATGGTCTCCTTTATTCAGAGGCTAGAGATCCCAAGCCTGGTGCTTCCTGGAGGTTGGTTATACCTCTGCAATTTAGGGGCTTCCTTCTTACCTTGGCCCATGATATTCCCCTAGCAGGACATCTAGGCCAGAACAAGACTTTGGACAGGCTTGTCCCTCACTTTCACTGGCCCCATATGTCAGATGATACCAAGGAGTTATGTCGCTCCTATGTTACCTGCCATGCCTGTGGCAAATCAGGTGGTACAACAAAGGCCCCCCTCTTACCACTACCTGTGGTGGGGGTACCCTTTGAAAGAGTGGGGATAGACATTGTTGGACCAATGGACCCCCAAACAGCATCTGGGAACAGATTTATACTGGTGGTAGTGGGTCATGCCACCAGGTATCCAGAAGCTATTCCCCTGAGGACCACCACAGCTCCTGTTGTGGCAAGGGCCCGACTTGGAGTTTTCTCCAGAGTGGGCTTTCCAAAGGAGGTTGTCTCTGACAGAGGTGCAAACTTCATGTCAGGATATTTGACCGCTATGTGGAAGGAGTGTGGTGTTAATTACAAATTCACTACACCCTACCATCCACAGTGCAATGGGCTTGTTGAAAGATTCAACTAGACCCTCAATGGGATGATAAAAGGGTTACCTGAAAAGCTGAGGCAAAGATGGGGCATCTTTTTACCCTGCCTTCTGTTTGCTTACAGAGAGGTCCCACAAAAGGGGGTTGGCTACAGCCCTTTTGAGCTTTTCTTTGGGCATCCTGTAAGAGGACCCCTATGTCTTGTGAGGGAAGGATGGGAGTTACCTCTCAAAAAGCCTAAACTTGACATAGTGGACTATGTACTTGGTCTTCGCACCAGGATGGCTGAGTATATGGAGAAGGCTTCTAAAAACCTTGAGGCTAGCCAAGAACTTCAAAAAGCTTGGCATGACCAAAAGGCTGTGCTGACTGAGTACCAGCCAGGACAGAAGGTATGGGGGTTGGAGTCAGTGGCCCCAGCAGCACTCCAGGACACATGGTCTGGCCCCCACACCATTGTTGAGAAAAATAGAGAGGTCACCTACTTGGTGGTCCTTGGCACCCCTAGGAGCCCTCACAGGGTGCTCCATGTTAACAGACTCAAAGCATATGTTGACAGGGCAGACATGAGCTTGCGCATGGCTACAGATGAGGGACAGGAGGAAGAGAGTGACCCTCTCCCAGACCTCTTGACTCAGAACCCTGATGATGGTTCAGTTGATGGAGTGGCCTTAGCTGGCAGCCTCACTGACCAGCAGCAACAGGACTGCAGACAAGTTCTGCAGGCTTTCAGACATATGTTTTCCATAACACCTAGTCAGACTAACTGGTGCACCCATGAGGTGAACACTGGTGACAGTCTGCCTGTGAAGAGTAAGATCTACAGGCAACCTGACCATGTCAGGGATTGTATAAAGCCTGAGGTGCAGAAAATGCTTGAGTTGGGAGTAATTGAGCCATAAGAGAGCCCCTGGGCCAGCCCAGTAGTCCTTGTACCAAAACCTCACACCCAAGATGGTAAGAGAGAGATGAGGTTCTGTGTGGACTATAGAGGTCTCAATGCTATCACTAGGACAGATGCTCACCCAATTCCAAGAGCAGATGAGCTCATTGATAGATTGGCTTCTGCCAAATTTCTGAGCACATTTGATTTGACAGCTGGCTATTGGCAAATCAGGTTAGCTGAGGAGTCCAAAGCCAAAACTGCTTTCTCAACCCCAGGAGGTCATTATCAATTTGTGGTGATGCCCTTTGGTTTGAAGAATGCACCTGCACTTTCCAAAGGTTGGTGAACCAAGTCCTTACTGGGTTGGATGACTTTTGTGCAGCTTATCTAGATGATATTGCTGTCTTTATCTCCACCTGGGAGGATCACCTGATCCACCTGAAGAAGGTTTTAGAGGCCCTGCAAAATGCAGGCCTAACTATCAAGGCCACAAAGTGCCAGATAGGGCAGAGTAAGGTTGTGTACCTGGGCCACCTTGTAGGTGGGGGTCAGGTTCAACGACCGGAGAGTAAGATTCAGACCATTCAGGACTGGGCTCCTCCAACCACCCCGACACAGGTCAGAGGTTTCTTGGGCCTGTCTGGGTACTACAGAAAATTTGTCAAGAATTATGGGTCCATTGTGACACCACTCAATGATTTGACTTCTAAGAAGATGCCAAAAAAGGTTCAGTGGACAGTTAGCTGTCAAAATGCATTTGCTGACCTGAAGAAGGCCATGTGCTCTGCACCTATCTTAAAGAGTCCTGACTACTCCAAAGAGTTTATTGTCCAAACAGATGCTTCTGAGTTGGGGGTGGGAGCTGTGCTTTCACAACTTAATGTAGATGGTGAAGACCAGCCCATTGCTTTTATTAGCAGAAGGCTGACCCCTAGAGAGAAACGTTGGTCAGCTATTGAGAGGGAGGCCTTTGCTGTGGTTTGGGCCCTGAAGAAGTTGAGACCATACTTGTTTGTCACTCACTTCAAAATTCAGACCGACCATAAGCCCCTCTTGTGGCTAAATCAGATGAAGGGTGAGAATCCCAAACTGCTCAGGTGGTCCATTTCCCTACAGGGAATGGACTTTACAGTGGAGCACAGACCAGGGACTGACCATGGCAATGAATGCAGATGGTCTCTCCAGGTATTTCCACTTTGAACATGAAGACTCAACTGGTCAAGGTTAGTCTAATGTCTCTGCGTTTGGGGGGGGGTTATGTAGGAGAGTAGGGTCTGCTATCCTATGGTCACCCCATTTTTTTCTTTTTGCTTCACTGGTTTTCGACTTAATGTGGCTGTGGGCCGGCTAATCAGACCCACAGCCCTGCTGTTCTCTCTCTAAATTCACAACCATGTACTTTAGGTACATCACCAATTGGGATTGGGTCACCTTATGAGCCCCTGTACAGTGTACTATAGGTACCCAGGGCATAGGTGCATCCAAGGCCTACCAGGGGCTGCAGCATATCTTTTTCTGCCCCTGGCTGGCCATCCAAACTGACACAACTGGCTGATCACTCAGCTGGGGCAAGGTCGTGTAATCACCCCTTGCTTAGATATAGTATACCTATGTCTAACCTTATATCTGGACACATATACACCTATAAGTCACTCCTATGGCAGGCCTTAACAATCCTGAAGGAAGAGTGCTTGGTTGTATGTGAGATGGTGCTCTAGCATGAGCTGAGCCTGTCTGCAGCTTTCGGAAGCATGTCCTTATAGCTATTCTGGGATATTGCCATACCATATACTCTTAAGTGCATTATGTACCTCGCGGTCAGATGCAATCTTTGGTTTGGCTTTATCAAAACATGTCGTGTAAGGAACCATACGCTTTGGAATACTACCCCCTCGCCAATTCTGGAGACGGGGTTAGCATTCCACCCTCTAGAGGGAGAAGACATGTTACTTACATTAATCCCGGTTAAAGTTAACCAGAGCCTCAGCATCATAAAATGGATGCTGCTGCCACAGACACAAGTCTGGCCTCCTGCTGCTGGACGAAACTCTGGCAGGGGAAGCCTGGACAATAGGTTTCCTGTCACAGGGAGGTGCTAGCACCACCCCAGACAGGAGATAGGGTACTGGGGCAGGGAGGGCTGAATGAAACTAGACACTGCCTGGGGCACACAAGGTGTCCCATGCATAGGCCAGTTCAAACCGGTGCTGGGGCACTCCAGCCCCAGCTCTGGCGCGAAACTGGACAAAGGGAAAGGGGTAAAACCACCCCTTCCTGGGTCCCACCCATAGGAGGGACCTAGCTAGTAATCCAGCCCCTAGATTTGGTATATAGGAAGGAGCTGAGTCCCAAGACTTTAGATAATCCTGACTGAAACTCTGATACAAAACTCTGGACCCTTAGACATCCTACTCGACGTAGAAGACTGAAGAATCTCCCTTGTGGTCAAGGGGTGACCACCCTGTGCAAGCAGGCACCATCAAGCGCTCAACGGTTTGCTTTGTCGTTGCTCCAGCCGGAGCTTGAACACAGAGCCTGACAAGACCCGGACTTCCAGACATCCAACAGCCCGATCCACAGCCACAGCAAAGGTGAGACCCGTGGTGGCGACGAGAGACGTGTGACCGGCCATCTTGGAAAGCCAGCGAATCGCTGTCCGTGCAGCTTCTGAGTCACCCTCGAAGTTGTGCATTGGGGATTGAGAAGCCCCAGCCCCGAGCATCCATTGCATCGAGGATCACCTCTCCTCACTCACCGAGTGCTGCGTGGGGCCCTTTTGCACTTTCCTGCTCGACGCCTCTGTCCGGTCACTTGCCCGTTGGCTAGTGGCCTCTGTAACGACGACCTTTGAAATTCCAATGCTGCTCTGGTTGCTCTAAACTGGCCCTTGCTTCCCTGAAAAGGAGCAGCCCATCAAACCTTGCTGGTCTGATCCAGAAGCCATCTTCGATTCCTGCGTGGGTTGCATTTGCCAAGGCCTGTTGACTACAAATCGAGAACCGACACTGCAGACAGCAAGAGCCTTTGTGGGACAGTCTGTGTCCAGCTCCTGGTTGTCGTCGACACCTCCTGGTCCACGTGGCAGCAGAGACAAGCTTTGCAACATCACCTGATTGCACCCCGACATCGCCTGGTTCCTTCCTGGTTCCATCCTGGTTCCATCCTGGTCACTGGCTAGTGACCCAGACTCTGTCCCCTCTGCTTTCAGGTACTCTTTATCCTCGATCCACCCTTGGATCCAACCGGACTCTTCTCTCCTGGTCGCCTGCTGCATCTTTTCTCCAAGGCTCGATAGAACTCCACGACTAAACCCGTTGCACCTTGACACCTATGCACCCGCTTCCTGTGGATGAAGTAACGCGAGTACTGCGGTGCTCTTGTAGAGGGTTACACTGCTAGTGTCCTAGTTTCAAGTGGTTAGTTTCCAGTCCAGTCGGAAGACTCCTAAAACTCTAACTTTCCAACTTTACGCACCCATTGACTTCTATGTGTGCACACGTGTGGATTTAGACACTGCACCTGCATCCTGTGGGCCTCCTGCTCCCTAACTACTGTTAGTCCAGTGTAGCCCCAGCGATTCCCAAGGCCGTAGGCCTTACCATTGTTCGTGACGTGGTTCTTATACCATTATTTTAGTATATGGTTTTACGGCCACCAGGGCCTATCCATATTTGTGCAACTTTTGTATGTTATATTAAGTTACTTGTTATGCGCTTGTGCTCCTGTGCTCATAAAGAGTTCAGGGGGTTGTTTAGAAATAAATACATATATATTTTGAATATATAACCTGTGTGGTGTCCTTTCATTTGGTATTAAAAGGATTGCATATGGTAATACAGCTGGCTTCACATGCCCTCTTGAGTTTAGCCTAAGACTGCTTTGTCCATGCTACCACTAGGATAGCTGGTCTATAAGGTTGACTTTACAACCATCACCATAAGGGTTGTTTGGACTGGTGCAAGGTGCTCACTAGAATAGTGAACATCATATACCAGGCCAACTTCTCACATTCACCATCTGCACACTTGCGAGTCTCCTCCTCTTCCACCTCCACCTGTAATACTGGTGCAGATTCTTCCAGCTGTACTGGATCTCAACAAGCACCTGCTTCAGTGCACCTCCACCAGCATATTCCTGGTCTTGTTCCCGACATACTAGACCTCGCCATACGTCTAGGTCAAAGGGAAGGTATTACTGTTATCAATACCATTCCAGGCCTCCCAGGCAGTCTTGTTCAAGACTTAGGCTGGATTTCACATCTTGATCAAGGTCTCCAAGTTCTTATCACACAACTACACCCACTAGCCTTTACTCACCTACACTTACAGATTCTCCTCCAGCAATATTATGCCCAGTGGATGACATTAGTACCTTCCAGGAGAGCCTTATAAGAGGTGCCTAAACGTTAAATAGCCCTCTTCCTGAAACTTTAACCTCATCTGTAATTTTTGAAACATTGCCCCAACAGTCCGTCTCAAGGTTATTAGTTCCTCTGATCCCAGTCCTCAGTCTGCTATTGTCTACAGATTAAATACAGACCGTCTGACTATGATCCTTTGTTACTGTGCTCGGATCCTCCACCTGACTACTTGATAGACTGATTCGCTCTCAGATTGCACGCCATGTGTCCATCATCTACAGTTTCTCTTGACAAGAAGAGTAAAAAACTGAATTCATTTGGAAGAAAAGTATTTGGCACATCTGCCACCACTATGAAATCAGAAAGCTTTTCTGAATTCCTAGGGAGGTAAAATATGTTGCTTTGGGACTCTCCACAAAACGTCATAGATAACCTGCCAATAGACAAACATTTAGAGTTCAAAGTGATCATAAGTTAAAGAATTATGGCTTCTAACCAAGTCATCAGTGCTGCAGGAGTGCATCCCATCTAGCAGCCCATGGATACTGTCATACTTTAGGTTTATATCACTCCCCTTGGCTCAGACGCATGGTACATGAACCTGAGCACAACATAGGATTTTGACTCGCTCAGGCAACACATTTTTTAGATCACATGCTGATGATTAGATGTCTTGAATGAAAATAGAATTAGATAGTGTGCCGGTGGTCAGATTGGAGAAGAGGAATGGAATACAGGAAACATCCCTTTTAACCCTATCACTGCCAATATTATTGTGCTAGAGTTCATATGCCTCACTTGCTTCTTCGATGTCAACAACAACAGAGATATCAACAGCAACAAAAGCCAATCCAGATTCAGAGAAGGTCATCAACAGTCTGCGTCTGCTACTAAACCAACCACAGGTGGCAAAGCATAAGTTCCCACTTCCCCCTCTTCCCTTAACCACTCTTGTGGGGGGAAGCATTACATCTTGTTTGGAAGAGGGTAAATCCATAACCAATGACAAATGGGTTCTGAATATTGTGCAAAATAGATACTGTCTCAGATTCAAGTATCCTCCAATAACAGTTCCACCAAATAAGTCATTGCCATTTCATCAAGAGCAACTTAGGTAAGAAGTCGCCATGCTCTTGCAAAAATATGCTGTGGAAAAGGTTGCAATTGTTCACAAAGGAATAGAAATGTATTCCTGTTACTTTATCGTAAAGAAGACAGGATCAAAGTGAAAGTAAAGACCCATTATAGATCAAAAGAATGGATTTGCAAACAAATGTTCATAATGTTGTCATTGTATCAGATCTACCCTCAATTCTATCATAAGGATTCGCTTTTTTCTATAGATGTGCAAGACGCCTAGTTCAACATACCAATAGCAATAACACAAGGCAAATTCCTAGTGTTTAAAGTGAGAAGCGACCATTACATACACAAAGTCCTTACTTTCGGTCTCAAGTCTGGACCCTGGACCTTTTCTAAAGTACATGGTGGCCCTTGTAGCATATTTCAGAATGCCGAGATATTTAGCTAATCAAAGATTCATTGTCTTAATAAGTGTGCCAACATTACCAGGTAACTATTGTCACTCTCAACCGATTGGGAATGCATGTAAGTCACGAAAAAATAATTTCTATCCAGGTACAACCCATTCATTATGCGGGAACAATTGTGGATACAGGAAACACCTAAGTGTTTCCTTTGGAAGAGAGACGTTTAACTATTGTTCAGAAGTGTCGCAATGTGAAGAAAATAGCCCATCTAAAAGCAAGGCAAATATTGTCTCTCCTAGGAGTAATGGCAGTACCAAATGCATGCCTGAGCATAAGACGTCTGAAACAATGTCTGGGGGATCAGTGGGACCAGCTCTTAGAAAAATTGGAAGAAAAACTGAGCCTAACAACGCATGCAAACCAATTGCTTACCTAGTGGTATCTTCTAGAGCATCTGTTCAAGGGAGTTAGTTTTAATCAAGGCATCCCAACAAAAACATTAGTAATGCATGCTTCCCTTTTACATAGGAGTGCTCACATGGATTTCCATCAGATTCATGGCTCTTGGTCTCCAAAGGAACAGACATGCCAGATCAACCACATAGAGTTGAGAGTGGTACATCAGTCTCTGAAGACTTTCCTTCTATGTTTAAAGACAAACTCTCTGAACAAGCAGGAAGAAACAAGATCCATAGTACTGTCTCTGGAACCTCAAACAATCTGTGACTGGCTAGTGTCCAAGAATATCAGGTTTATGGCTGTCCATTTACCAGTTGTTCAACCTTTTGCCTGCCTGCCTCCATTTTTATAAACTAATTTTTGATGGTTTTGAGACTCTGTGCACTTTACCACTGCTGACCACTGCTAAAGTGCTTATACTTTTCCCTAAACATGGTAACATCGGCTTATTCCCAATTGGCATATTTATTACTTTTAATCTCCTAGTGAAGTGCACTACATGTGCCAAGGGCCAGTAAATTAAATGCTACCAGTGTGCCTTAATCACTCATTGTGCCGTCCATTTAAGTAGCCCTCTAACATTGGCTTAGGCCTGCCATTGCAGAGTCTGTTTGTGCCGGTTTAAACTGTCATTTCGACTATATATCTCATATATATATATAACCCATAAACTAGGCTCTGCCTAACCCAAAAGGCAGGGTGGCATGTATTTAAAAAGCATGACATGTACTTTAGAGTTTTACATGTCCTAGCCTATCCCTCCCATAGGATAACATTGAGATTACATTATTACATATATAAAGTATAATTTTAATTGTGAAGGGAAAGACTTTTCAAGTTTGGTGTCACTGAACTCACAATTTGAAATCACAACATATGTTGAAGTTGGATTTTAAGTAATGCCCCTTTTAAAAGTTGGCATTTACTTACTTTAGGCATTTTGTGCCTTCCGCCTGTCCCTGGAATACACGTCTGGGATAAGTAACAGCTGGCCTCCTGCATTCCCTCTCGACAGTCACACACAAAGGAAGGGTAGGTGTGCCTGAGTGGTCACCTGCATGCAGATGGGCTATTCTGAGCAGGATTGAAGGGAGAAGCTGACACTTACCACTGAAAGAATGTGTCCTGTCCACACACACAGGATTGATTACCCTCCTGTAGTGTATTTGGAGCCAGGGCAGGATGGGAGAACCTATGTGCACCTCAAAGCTTTCTTCAAAGTTTCCCCCACTTTAAAGGCACCACTGGGTATAAGTACTGGACCTCTGGCACTATCTAATCAGTACACTTCTGGACTTGTGACTAGTTTGCCTGGAAGAAGAACTGCTGTGCTGCGGAAAGGACTCCCACTCTGCTGGACTGCTGCTTTGCTGGACACTGCCTTGCTGTGATCTTGCCTTGTTAAACTGCCGTGCTGCCTGCTATACTCCTGCCTGAGTGAGAAGGACCGGACCTGCAACACCTGAACCCAGAGTGAATACAAGGGCTTGCTGGTTTGCCTCCTGTCCCAAGTCTCAGGGTTATCAAAGACTTCAACTGCCTGCATCTGCACCTGGTCTCTGCAAGCTGTTAGTCTGCCCTGCGAAATGGTGCCTCCCCAGTGAGACTATGGGAAGTGAGGCCTAAGGGGCTTCTTTGTACAGAACCCTTGCAACCTCATTGGAACCAGTGCATTTTCACCTTTGCATGAGTCAGAACCAGTGTATCCTCACATTGTGAGGAGTAGACCGGGCACATCACCCTCGAAACCAGTGCATTCTCGTCCTTGCATGGAGGGGACCCGCTTCATTGCCCTCAGACCATTGCATCGCCTTCGGCATCGATACATCACCTATTGCGTGAGCAACAGCTTTGCAATGCATCTGGAACCATGCTCGCACTCGGAACTGATGCATCGCCGCAATTGCATGGAGAAAATTGGCACATCTCAGCCACAGTGTGCTTGACATTGACGCATCGCCTCAGCTGCACCTCACATCTAAGCATGGGCGGATTTTGCGAATTGGCAATCCGCGAAATTGCGTATTTACGGATTCGCAATCCGCAAAATCCGCGAACTGGCGCGAATTTTGCGGATTCCTTTTTTTTTGTGTTCACAAGTGTTTCTGCCATTTCGCGAGGGTTTTTTACCAGTTCGCAAACGCGAACTTACTTGTCGGGTAGCAACGGTCGCGACCATGTTGTTTCTACATCTAGTTCATCACAGCACCCTCTGTTTCACCACTGCCACATTCTCTGTTTCACCACTGCCACCCTCTGGCTCACCCATGCCACCCTCTGGCTCACCCATGCCACCCTCTTGTTCATCACTGTAGATTTATGGGGGGAAAATCACACCTGCCCTGCCTCAACTGACATGAATGAATTAGGGGCTGATTAATGTGTCACTGAATTTGAACTTCCAGGCTGGCACCTGCTTCCTTATCTGTAATTGCTTTCTGTTGCTGTGTAATTTTTTTAACAGGACCTTTGTTGTATACTTGTAGCTATTCTCTGAGCCTGCTGTGAGGGTCAGAGCAGGGTCATAGAATAGTTGCAAGTAGGCAACTGAACTCTGAAGGGGCCACGCAGGAAGCACTACAGGGAATGGTTACTAATGATAAGATTGAACTTTTGCACCTGCTGAGTGCTTTCAGTTTTGCAAAAATCCAAATATCAGCAGCATCCACAAAAAGTAATCCTTCCAGGCACTACAGGGAATGGTTACTAATGATAAGATTGAACTTTTGCACCTGCTGAGTGCTTTCAGTTTTGCAAAAATCCAAATATCCAGCAGCATCCACAAAAAGTAATCCTTCCAGGTCAAGATCCAAATCAAAGTGACCAGCACATGAAGAAAGCACTGGGAGGAGCTTGCTGGACAGGAACAGCAAGTTGGAGACTGTGGGGCACTTCCTTCCTCCCCCCCCCCCCCAAAATGGACTCCTTGCAAAAAAAAAGTGCAGGCAAATGTCAACCTGAGGAGTTATTCTGATAAAAATCATAATTTTCAAGGTTTATGCTGCCTGCTGGTGGATTTCTTGTGCGAAATTGCTAATTTTGCAATCTCGCAATTGCGAGATTGTCGCTGCCCGACGCATCTACGTGTTCGCAAGTGTTAACTCCAGCGAAATTGTATAGTATTCTAGTTGGCAAGTGCGATCAAGCAAAAAATCCGCTTCGCACGGATTTACGAATTTTCGGAAAGTTCGCGGATTGCGAATTTGCCAAAAATCCGCAAAATCCGCGAGCGGAACGGATTTTACGCTCATGCTTACTCACATCCTTGTCGACGATGGTGCATCCCGATTCAAAGTGCTTTGGATCAGCGGTCTCAAGTTGGTCCCTGTTTCAGGCCCGTACTCCATCTCGTTAGGCCTGAACCTTTGACTTTGTCCTGGTCTAACGCTACCTGATAACACATTTAAGCGATTATTGCTACTAAATGCTATTTTTATTATTGAAAGATTCCTATCTCGACTTCTCCACATTGAGTTCTTGTAGTTTTGGTCTGGTCTTATTTATAAAATCATAATCTATTTTTCTAAACTGCTGTGGAGACTTTTGTGGTGTTTTCAATGTTATTGTATGAAGTGTTGCACAAATACGTTAGATATTGCCTCTTGAGTTAAGCCTGTCTGCTCTGTGCCAAGCTACCGGAGTGTGAGCACAGGATAATTTAAAGGTGAGATGTAACTTACCCTGACTAGGAATGTGGTTCCTTCTTGAACAGGGTGCATACTTCTGCCAACCAGAAATCTGTTTCTAACGCAAGGCATCCAGAAAATGCAAATGGACACAGTGAGCGGAACCGTTCAAGAGAACCACATATCGGTATTAACACCTTTTTGCAGGACATCTTTGTGATTTAGGTTTCCCTTGAATAGACCTCTTTGCAAACGGAGAAAACAAGAAATGGCCAGACTTATCCTCAAAGGTTTTACCAACCAGGCACATTGGGAAATTCCCCATGGATCAATTGGTCTGGCATATTTCTTTTCATATTTCCTCCCATTCCCCTACTGCCATCAGTGACAATCAAATTAACTTACCTAAAGGTCAGAAGGATTTTTATTGCTCCCCACTCAATGGTGGTTTAAGGATCTTTTCTACCTCTCAGAATGGGCTTACGAGAGGCTGTCATGTGGACTGCAGCTTCTGCACAATTGCGGAGATCAGATAATGCACCCCAACCTTCAGCCCTTGAACTTGGCATCTAGGCTCCTGAACTCATGCAATATGACCATTTGAATCGTCCTCCCTCATAATTGCATGAAAGCCAAAAGACCATCTAAAAGAGCATCCTATTCCTTTACATGGATTAAATCGGCATCTCATGTGTTGTGAACAATTTTAATCCTATCACCTACCAAGAAGATGCAGTGCTTCGATATCTAATTTATTTGGCCAAAGTGTAGCTGAAGTTTTCCTCTATTGAAGTCCACCTTGTAGGTATCACAGTCTATGGAAAATGTCCTTTACAAATTTCCTTTTTTTTAAACCCCTGTAGTAAAGGATTTCCTTCAAGTCATTAGGAAAGATACATCCAGAAACCTTCCCATCAGTGGGAGTTGAATATTGCATGTGTAATATTTCATGGGCCTTTCTTTTGAGCCTTTACCTAAGACTTCCATATAACATTTATCACGGAAAGCTTCTTTCCTAATGGCTATAACTGTTACATGTAGGAGTAACACAATTCTGGGACTTTTTTTATCACATACTATGCTTTTCACAGTAATAAGGTATTTATGAGAACTCAAGCTAAATTCCTTCCTAAAGTGGTATCAGATTGTCATGTCAATCAAGTTATTACTTTATCTACCTTTTCTAGAATCACTGTTCTCCAGCAGAGAGCTCTGTCCGCACTCTTGATGTAAGAAGGGTGCTAACGTTTTAACTGAACCAAACAAAAGACTCGAGAAAGGCCAAACAATTGTTTGTAAAATATGGTCACTTGTAGACTGGGTTTGTCACATACAAGCAATCTGTATCTGGATATCTAGTCTCTTACATACTCCTAGGCTACCAGAATTCCAACAAAACCTTACCTGAAAAGCCAAACGCCCATTCGGCCATAGGTAAAGTTGATACTGCTGAATTAATAAGAAATGTTCCAGCCTCTGAGATCTGCAAGGTAGCAACCTGGAGATCTGTTATCACCTTTAAAAGGCACTATTGTGTTGATTCAGACTGGAGCAGTTGCCCAAGTAGGGAAAGCTTCTTTGAAAAATCTCAGTGCTTGGTATTTTATACCTTTTATTTCTTCCCTTGTTGCTTAGTGAATGAGCAAACTATTCCATTTAGGGGTATGATTAAAGAGATTCACTGAAGGAGAATGAACGGGGTCATACCTTTAATCCTTGTTCTTCTTAAAGAGAATCCCCATTAAAATCATAAGCAACCCTCACTCTTCCTTGATGAAAGATATAAAGTTTGTTTTATAATTTCCTGTTACCTACTGTGTCAAAAAGTCAGCTAACACCTACAGGGCATGATGGAACACTGGAGGTCAGGGTGCCCTTAAAGGCTCAGTGTTATATTGTCTTTCTTACATTGCTGCAACTTGTACAATTGTTCCAAATCTTTCACTTTAAAAGAAAATTAAAGGTCTAGTTAATAGTATTTTTAAAATGTCACTTCTCCCGCAGGGGATCTCCGTTGATAATTATAAGCACTGAATAGTTCCGTCAACTTGCGCGGATCCTGGAGC
Source organism: Lissotriton helveticus (assembly GCF_964261635.1). NCBI lineage: Eukaryota > Metazoa > Chordata > Amphibia > Caudata > Salamandridae > Lissotriton > Lissotriton helveticus. Next base: position 952,021,039 of record NC_136067.1, on the reverse strand, counting down.
ACTTCTTCACAATATATCATCTTAATTGTAGATGTTCGCTTTTCTTCAGTAAGGCCTTAATAGACACTTAAGACAGTAATGTTTTGCAGACTATAATAAGGCTATATTGGCCACTTGTTTCAGATTGCAGTTTAAAAAAAGGATATTATAAATAAAAAATAGGAACATTATTAGGAATTGTGTTATTTGACTAGGTAAATCTCTTTCACGTACCATTTCTTTAACCCGTTGAGTGCTCATGACGAGCTCAGCTCGTCATGACCGTTGTGCCGCGCCCACGCGTGGATAATTCCCCTGCTGTGCTAGGCATTCCATTGGAACAGGCATGGTCGTGACAAGCTCAGCTCGTCATGAGCACAGCACCACCGTGCTGCATGACAAGCCGACCTCGTCATGAGCACCGCGGCGCTGCGCGCGCCCCCCCCGACCCCAGCACAGCAGGGGAATTAGCCCCGCGGGGAAGGGGTTAAAGGAAAAAAATGAAGGAAAGGACAATGTACCCCTATAGAATGCATCTGTGCAGATATACAAACAGACTGCACCTTCAAGGACTCACAGCTTATCAGTGTCCCATCATGCCCAGCAGGTGGCAGTTGCTTCAGTTCTTTTTACCCCTGTGTGGAAGTATCATATAGAGAAAGCGAGCACCCACTAATCGTCGCTGCCTCTTCTGCCGGCAGTGAGGGGCTTCCTATGATTTCAGTGGAGATTCCCCTGAGAGAGAACTTGGATTACAGGTAAGAAACCATTTCTTTCTCTCAGGGGATATCTCCCTTGATAATCATAAGCACTGAATAGAGTGAAAAGCCCATCCCTACAAGGCGCAGTGGAAAAGAAAAGAGATGACCGGTAGACCAGATTAGGCGAATAGATTCCTCAGAGAGGCCTGTCTTACTTGAACATCTGTTCTAGCATCTGAGTCCATACAATAGTGTTAGGTGAAAGTGTGAACAGATCTCCACATAGCTGCTTTACATATTTCAGCAATGAGTATTTTCCTCATCAAAGCTGCTGTAGCCACTTTCCCTCTAGGGGAATGATCTTTAGATGTACCAGACAGAACCTTATTTGCTTTCTGGTAGTATAATAGTATGTAAGAAACTATCCATCAGAATATCGATTGTTTAGACATGGCTAAATCTGTACTGAGTGTGCCATATTTTACAAGCAATTGATCAGACTTGCGAATATCATTGCTTTGTCTAGATAAAAGTTTAAGACTTGCTTGATATCTAGAGAGTTGAGTGTTTTTTAGCTGGAGTGGAAGGGTACAAAAGAAATAAGGCAAAGAAATGGTCTTGTGACTGTGGAAATCTGAAACAATTTTTGGCAAGAATTTTGGATGAGTCCCCATAACCACCTAACTACTATGGAACACTGTGTACAGTTTGTAACAACATAAATCCTGAATCTCACTCTCCCTACATGCTGATGTAATAGCTACAAGGAAAGCAGCTTTCCATGAGAGGTGTTGCAATGAGGCATTATGAATGCATTCAAAGGGAGCCTGCATTTGGCGTGAAAGCATTACCTTCAATTCTCAGGGAGAAGAGGAACGACGTATAAGAGGAAAAATGTTTTTCAAACCCTCTAACAAGTCTTCAATAACAGGAATTTTGAAAAAAGTGGTTTGTGAAGAACATTTTTAATAGGCAGTAATTTCCAGCAAATTAAGTTTAATAGAAGAGAATGTTAAGCCTGATGTGGCCAGATAAATTAATATGGAAGAATACCTTTGTCTTCTCACTTCGTTCGATCAAAGTTCTTGTTAGAACACCAGATATAAAATCTCTTCCATTTGAAAGAATAAGCTAGACAAGTTGATTGTCACTTAAACTTTTTGAGAATGTTCATGCATCCTTGTGGAAGGTTCAAATGTTGATGTTGAACTAGCTCAGGAGCCATGCAGATAAACTCAAAGAGGAGAGATTGGGATAAACCATACGACATCCAAATCTCATCCGGTCTGTACGGCAACTACTTATGTGGATGATCCGACGTGTGAAGAAGGTCTGTGAACCACCGTTGTTGGGGCCTCTACGGAGTTATCAAAATAATTCTGACTCTCGAGTAGGAAAGTTTGGTTATTGCTGATGAAATCATGGGAATAAGAGGAAACGTGTAGAGAAATTTGCCTTGTTGGCAGGTAGGAATGATCTCCACTGCTTGCTTCTGCACAAGGATGTTCACTTCTGATCTGTCCATTTGTAGGTGGTGGGTGGATGCTTTGAGTAGAATTTTGGGGGGATGGCTGGGTAATCTGAGACAATAGCCATTCTGTAAAAGATTCGGAACCCTGGCATATTGTGTGATATATTTCCACTCTGTCAGATGTTTGGAGATCGTTCCCCCTACTGGATTGGGTAGCTGAAGAAGGGAAAGCAGAGGCTCATTGTTTGGAGTCTGCTGCAGACTTTCTTGTTTGGGCAGGTTCTACCCTTGGGTTGACATCTTTGGTGCTGTTGGAGAGGGCTTGCAGCTACTGTTGGTGGTGACCTTGTGACCATTAAGGCATTTGAATCCTCTGCCTTTAGAAATGTCTTTTTTATAAGGCTTGTAAGTGTGTCTGTGTTGTCCTTTTCATTTTTTTAGACCCACTTCCTGTTAAGTCTCCATCTTGTTATTCATCCAAGCCTCATCGTCATCAGTGTGACATCCGAATAAGGTGTTGCCCGAATAAGCAGGATTAAGAATCAACTACTGAGATGCTTGTTTGAGGGCGGTAAGGTGAAGCCAAGAATGTTGTTTGAAGGGCCAACCCATGAAGGTATCTGTGGGGTGCCAGTGGAGAAGAATTGGCAGCAGCACTAATGACCTGGTTGGAGACCATCATCCACTCATTAACCACTTCAAGGAAGTCCTCTCTTCCATTTCTCGGAAGGTCTTCTGAAAACTGCTGCATGGAGTCCCATGAGGCTCTGTCATATCTGCCTAGTAGGGCAGATGCACTTGCTGCTTTCAAGGTAGTGGCAGCTGTACCACATACCTTGCGTCTCACTGAATCAAGCTTGTTACTCGTTTTGTCGGGAGGATCTATAGACCAAAAGAGTATTAGAATGCACATCTTTTGTAGATAGGATGACTCTGACTCAAGGAGAGGATCTGAATGAAGAAACACTGGGTCCTGCTCTGGAGGTCTCTACTTTTTCTGGAGCCTCAGCAGAGCGGATTTGGCTGCAGCCGGTGTAAGGAACAGCTCTGTGGCTGGTTCTAATAAACCCTAAACAAGTGGTAGGAGGGTCTAGACACTGTCCGTTAGAGAAGCGTCAAGAAGATTACTAATGTCGATGTAGCTGGGGTAGGCATTGGAATGTTCATCTTAGATGCTCCTTCCCAAGCAACTGTTGAAAGGTGTTAATGACATCCACTGGAGAAACCCTTGGCTCAGGAGAAACAGGCAGTGTTGGTGAATATCTTCCAGTGATGGAGGAAGAAGTAGAATAGTGATATCTGATGTCTTGATCATGTTCTAGATTTGGACCTGGACTCATGATGGTAGTGATGCATGTGATGAGAAAATGATTGTGAAGAGAACTGTTGAGACCGATGGCGATGTCCCAAATGTGCCTGTGCTCTTGACCGATGACAAGATCTGGAATAAGGAGATCTTGATTCTTGAGGAGAAGCAAGAGGGATCTGTGGTTGTGGAAGAGGTGCTGACGATGTTGGTGGATGAGGTGCTGGTGGAGGTGGCGGAGCTGGAGGAGGCGTAGGAGAGTATGGAAGTAAGATGGATGACAATAAAAAATACGCCCTGGAGTATTCAGAGTCAAACGGTGAATGGAAAAAATCTTGATTTTTAACTCTCTGACAGTTCTGGAATGTCTTGACTTTGACAGACTTCGCGATGCCGATTTTCTCTTATGTCTCAACGTCGTGGTATCCTTCAAGGTCGCCTCCTCTTCGACGTCGATCCAGCTCTTGATTGCGTGCATGGAGGCACTTTACCTTGTCTCAACATCCATTTTCTCGATGTCTAACTGGAATGACTTCCTAGTGTGCGCCGATAGAACTGAAGGGGTTACAGCATTATGTGACATTAAGGAGAGACTATACAATTGCCCAAGCCATGGCAGTGGTAGCTGTAATTGCTGGCTAATAGAGCGGTTGAGCCAAATGCCAGTGCCTTTTGGGATTTGACACAACAAGTGACAATTAGGGATTTATGGTACCAATTTTTGCCTTCTGTTAATCAATGTGTCTAAACAAAAGTGTAGTTCATGATCAGTGACACCCAACTATTCCATAGCTAAACGACTACCTAGCCCTATCTCTAGAGCTTACCTTCCCATTGACTAACTTTCACCACTGCCAAGCGAAGGTATTTGTTGACAATAATTTGTGATGGAGGGTGTAATGTGAGAGTAAGGGGCTGATTCAGAATTTGGCAGATGGGATTCTCTGTACTTGTCATGCCACCCACCTGGTTCTTGTCCGCAGAGATCATGCTGGACCTAGGGTGGCATATGATCTGGGATTTGTAACTGTGAATCAACTGCCGTCCTAGAAGGGAATAAGGTTTGGGACAAAATAACCGACAGAGAGACTTGTGTGCCTTAGAGCTAAGGCACCATCTTCTTCGAGTAGTACGTACATCTCTTCTTAGTCCTGGAGAGCATTGTTGTGATATGTGCCTAATGTAGTGTACGGTGAGCTGTACCACAAATCTAAGTGGAGAGGTTATTCAAACAAGCATTTGCAACGCAATTGGTCTCACCTATGGGACCTTATATGTATTTAGCTATGCAACACATTAGCCTGGATGCTGAAACATCTACTGTTGTTTAATATGGAGGGAAAGTAAGCACCAAACTGCGTGACACCCCAGGTATGGGAAACACATGGAGAGAAATATTGCCTTTCAGCGGGAAATGGTATAGTCTAAAGATCTGTTTAGATTATAAAACACTGGGAGGGAGATACAGAGAACTGATTTAGGCAGGGGTCAGGGACCCCTGAGCATAACGAACTTCAAAGACATTTAGGGGTATAACTATGAGTGCTGAGACCCCTGAACTTTGGAATAGAAATGGATTGAGGCTCAAAAGGCTTGGACCCATTTCAATGGTCACGAGGAACCTCTGCTAAGGAAGGAGAAACTGAAGAGACTGCTGGGAAGGACAGACCCTTGCTCTGTGATCTGGGGCTGGTCTGCAGTTTTCTGTTTTGACCAAGGAAGAGGAAGTTGTGGCAGCTTGAGACCTTTGGAAGGTGTGCACTATGATCTTGGACACATGGAGGAGAAGTGAGACTCAGAAACGCTGGGTGCATGTTGTGGTGCACAGGAGGCGTTGGTGAAGAGCGCCAGGTCAACGTGTGCCTTGAAGGTGAAGAGAGTTTTGGACGCACTGGGTGCGTGTTGTGGTGCACCGCCGGCATTGGTGAAGAGCGCCTGGTAAGCGTGTGCATCGGAGGTGAAGTGAGACTCGGACGTGCTGGGTGCGTGTCGTGGTGCACCGCAGGCGCTGGTGAAGAGCGCCTGGTCAGCATGTGCATCGGGGGTGAAGGGAGTCTTGGACGCGCATGGTGCGTGTCTTGGTGCACCGCAGGCTCTGGTGAAGAGCGCCTGGCCAGCGTGTGCATCGAAGGTGAAGGTAGTCTCGGACATGCTGGGTGTGTGTCGTGGTGCACAGGGGGCATTGGTGAAAAGCGCCTGGTCAACATGTGCATCGGAAGTTGAGTGAGTATCGGACGTGCAGGGTGCGTGTTGGGGTGCACCGGAGGTGCTGGTGAAGAGCGCCTGGTCATCGAGTGCACAGGAGGAGAAGTGAAGCTCGGACGCGGTGAGTGTGTCGGGGTGTGGCCGAAGGCATGGGTGAAGAGCGCCTGGATATCGGGACACCGGAGTTGGAGTAAGTCTCAGTGAAGCAGTGTGTGTGCTTTGGTGCAACCTGGGACTGTGGACATGATCGGCTGATCATCGTGTGCACCGGAAGAAAGTGAATCTCTGCAGCGCCTTCTACGTGTCTTGGTGGCAACTGAGATTGCCGGAAGGAGTGCCTGGTGAACGTGCACTCTGAGTTGACACGAAGTCCCATCAGCGTTGTGTGAGTGGCTTTGTGCCAGAGGAGACCCAAAGGGTGTTATGGTGAACGTGCACCAGGAGTAACGTAATCTCAGTGGCGTGGGGTACGTGTGCTCTGCGGCTGCCTGAGACAGTCCTAACAGTCACGGCCCGGACCGGCAGCCCCAGAGGAGCTGAGGTGCCAGGCCGTGCCGCTGAGCCCACTGAGAAAGTTCCGCACGGAAAGCCCAGTTCGCTGAAGGAGGAGAGGAGAGTGGGGTCCCGCCCCCAGGTAACGAGGATCACTACCTGGACGGGGTGCGGGCTCGGAGGGACACTTTCTCGGCCTCTCAGTCCTTCTGGCGACATGAGCCTTTGTTTCGGCTCAGATTGGGGCCCCTACTGACCAAAGGAGTGGCAGTACTGGGGCCAGAGTGAAAAGCTGTACTTTATGTCATTGTTGATAATTGTGGGGGACAACTGTTATCGAAGAGGCTGACTGTCGTAATACACATTGCCAATATTGCTGCTAACTACCTGCTGGACTGACTTATGACGCCTGACATTATTTCTGCATAACGAAGTACACGATTGTAGCGCTATACATTGCATTATTTCTCCAATGCAAAGTACAGAATTGTAGCAGCCCACATTGCATTATTTCTTCATTACAAAGTACATGATTGTAGCTACGTATTGCATTAATCCCAAATTGCAAAGTACATGATTGTTGCGGTGCGCATTGCATTATTTCTTCATTGCAAAGTACGTGATTGGGGTGTGACGCATTACATTATTCCTTCATTGCGCAGTACATGATTTTAGCGGTACGCATTGCATTATTTCTCCCATTGCAAGGTACCATGGTGTCTCGTTATGCATTGTATTATTTCTCCTTTGTCCAGCACAGGATTGTATCGTGACGCTGCGCACTATTGTCTGTCCATTGCAACATGTGTGATTCTAGCATTGCGACCAGCATAGCATTTTGAAAGCAGTGGTTGGGTTTTAAACCTACCAGCCAGCCGGAACGAATATTACCCTTTATTATATGTTGGCTTTTGTATCGTGTGGTCTGATCGTATATCTTTTTATATAAAGTTTATACTTGTTTTATCAAACTTGTGTGGAGTCCATTTGTGGTGTCACCAGTGGGTTACTGTGAGTGAGGTTGCACATACTGTACACTTGTGCCTTGAGGATAGGCCTGGCTGCTCGTGGCAAGCTACTAAAGGGGGAGCAGGGTTATCTCAAACGGTGTCCTTACTTGGTCTAACGCTGAGTGAGGAGTCCCGGGTCTTGCATTTGGTGACAGTGGTGCGGGACTGGTACTCCAGCTTCCAACATTACCTGTATAGATTGTGTGATGTCTGCTACCTTCCTCAATCTTCCTAAACCCTATTGCTGGGTTTCCCAAAGGACCTTCCTAGTGCTGGTGGAAGTGTGCTATTGCTAACAGGGAAAACAACTCAAATGAGGTCGCCCCATTTCTGAATGATACTTGCGAGATGAACTCCATCTTTAGGATTATTCAGGAGAATTATCCATCACAGAAAACAAACTGAAAGAAAACACAGAGTTAATGGATAATCCAAGACTGAGAACACCATGACAAAAGAAGGTAAACAAACACCACCAAGAAAGGAATTTAGGGAACTAGTATTTAATTTATTTAAAAAAAATTAAAACTAAACTTACAAAAACATTGAGTCAGGACTCAGGAGATGGCAACGCCATGCTTTATAGATTTTGCATGCAACACAAGGCCTGATTCACAAAGGTAAAGTCACACTTTTGGTGCTACTTTACTCTTGCAGTGTAAGCTTACGACTAGTAAGTTTTCCATTCGTAGCTTGGTCCCAATGGCACAGTGAGCACTGGATGCACGTTTTGTAGGCAAAGAATATGTGATGCTATTCCTCCAGAATCCTACACCAAAATGGCCAAGGGCTCAACAAAGAACAGGAATAAGTCATCGAAACAGGAAGAGAAAGTTGTTTCTGTATGTACAGCCTCATTCTCCATGGCACTTCCCCTTGTAAAATAAATAATATATAAATGAAAAGATGTGTTTCTTGCTATAATAGTTACCTTATTAGTCCTCTTGAGTAAACAAGCCACTCAAAATTAATTTTGAGTTGATTATTGTGCTGACCATTACAAACAACAGCTGCTTGTGTTCGGCAAAGCCTTAGCATTATTCCCGCAATAATGTTTTCTACCTTTAGGAAATGTAATTAATGGGAGTTGATATAATAGAAATGCCAGAAATTACATGAAATTAAACTAGCATAAAGGACATTTCCATCAAGATTATTAGACACTTAACAACTACTCTACATAACATATACATTGTTAAGCAAAAATATATAATAAAGTACTCATTTGCATATAAGATGGGCAAAAGATTTCCAAACAGGACATCTTCACAAAAGACTGGGAAAACATGTGTGGCATTATATATTTTTTTATTATTTCATTCAACACTTGACTTGCTGTATGTTAATATGATCTCTGATAAGTGTGTGATTGAATCATAAGGCACAGATAACGGGCCTGCTTATTTTCTAGCAGAAGCTGTTTGATTTGTATATGTTTTCAATAGTCATGTATGTTACCTGTCTGGAAATTAAGATTTCCATTCTCTGTATCTATTTAATGAGCAGAGCAGCTGAAATTAGGCTAAATGATTCTGTAAGCTCCCTCCTGAAAAAAGGAGAGGCGATACCGTTGGATTAGGTTCTGTGTACTTCTTATAATCAGAACAGATGTATTGATGTTCACTGGTTTGTGTAGCAAAACAGGAGCCGAGTACAGGTTGACCTCTCCCATAGAGCCGTGTCTAAGAAAGTTATATAAGTCACTTGTGATTCTAGTAGGCATACGTACTTGGACTGCTTGCTGGAGAGATGCTGAATAACAAAGTTTATCTTAATACCTGATGGCATTACATGACTTGCCATAAAATAATTAATATGTTACAGCTGTTATCAGCTGTTTATAACTAGGGAAGTGATAGACTGTTAATGACTAGGGATATGTGATAACATTTAATTTGAGCATAGCATCAGTATTGCTCTTTTGTGTATATATAATTTACTGAGTTGTCTGTAATCTTTGCGATCATTGTTACATGCAACAGAATAGTATAAAATAATGTATTGTATAATATAAATAAAAATTGTGTAAGTGCACTGATTTTGGCGATTATGGCATGGCTCTATATTAGCATGCACAGACAAAGATATTTTCGTACTGGATTTGTCCAATTCCTAACACCTCTACGCACCCGGCATAACTCAGTGGAAAGGGGTAGGAAGGGGTGAGAGACAAATTCCAGTTTTTCTTTTCACCGAAAAGTTAATTTCCTTCTGGGGCTTAGGAGGAAGATGTAATTCTAATATGTTTTGGATAACAAGACACCATACTCATGCCTCTGCAGTACATTCACTATCTAGGAGCAGTATCATGCATCTTACTAGATGTTTATGTTGTATTTTATGCTGACTCAACCTTACACCGTCTCTTTGGAGCTAGGTCTCACCTGCTCGATTACATTTACCCAAAAATCAAAAAGTCTTGGAATGCTTTGTCCTTGGCTAAGAAGGAATTCTAGGACCTCTCACCTTCTGTGACTGCAAGGATTGCAGAAAAAGGCTAACAACTGATCATGCCAGGGCTATGCACAGTGCCCATTTTGCCTTACCATCACTGTTGCCCCAGTGGCCTTGTTAGGTCTCGCCTACGCAGCATGCATGCGCTGACCAGGAAAAATACCTTTTGGAATGGATTCGCTTTTCGACCTAAAATCATGAACGCGTTGCATTGCTTTCAATGGCAACGCATGCATGTTTGGCGATTCCCTTGCGGGAGCAAGCTTTGACACCATATGTTTGTAATTAACTTGCAAACATATGGTGCCCCTGCTTGCTCCCGCAGTGGAGGAAACCGGTGCAGGCCCCCTCCTCTCTCCCTTCGCCCTGCTGCCTCCTTTCAGCGCGAGGCGCACTTGCACTTGTTTTTCTAAGGGGTGGGTAGTTGTAGACTTGCATAACTCTATAAATCGGAGTCAAAATCTTTGACCTACCTAGTTTCTAAGCGCTATGTGGAGGCTGGGCGCTAGAATTCACCAGCACTTCTGTACTTATATGCTGGGGCGCCCCTGGCAGGCGGATTTCTTTTTTTCCGCATTTCCTCATTGCATTTCACCCTGGGTTGTATTGTGGTGGAGTTCAACAAACAGCAGAGTCTAAGCACAAACCATAGCCTGGGCTAATCCCGCTGTTATCTGTGAGTGGAGGTTCATAGTGCCTCGCGCTTTCACAAGCTATGCTGTGATGCTGGAGAAGAGAACGTTTTATGCTGTGACGCAGGATTATCCGAGCTAGTGAACAGAGAGTGCATGGTCTTTTAATATTTAGGAGATATATTTTCAATTTTAGGGGTCCAATTTTATTCCTGGTCTCTACAACAAACGTTTAAACTGCACGATCGCATCTGCGTTCATAGGGAAAAGTTTGTGGTTGTGTTTGAGCGGAGTGTAGCGGAAAGGCCGGTGGAGTACTGCAGGATAGTCCCAGTTTTATTAGTGGGTGTTTTTAAATAGTGCTGAGGTAACCTGCAAATTGCTTTTAGGCGCTGCAAAGGCTGTCCGAAGACTGGGGTAGGTATTATATTGAGTAATTTTCTCAAGTCAAGGATCTTGCAATCTGCAAGCCCCAGTGAAGGATGCTGGCCCCACGGGCTTAGGGCCCGTCCCACCTGGTTCACTGTAGGAAAAGTTTAAAGTTTCTTTCTCGGAACGTTTTTTAAAAAATAACTTGAACTAGTTTTGTCGGTTTCCTAATATTAACCTAGTTTTTGCAACTGTTTCCCTTCGTCTAGAGATCGTGTTTGGTTTTGGGAAATGCACACGAGTTACCAACTTTGAGCGATGACTTGTTGCACCGCACTGTCCTAACAGCTCTGGGCTCCATCTGCGCACGAGAACGGATTTCCCCTAAATCTTCTTTGCCTTACTAGCCTTCATGGGCATTGGATACATGTGGTCTCTTATGGGGTGACTGCCATAAATGCCAGGGTTAACAACACAACAAAGAAACTGTCTGAAAGAGGAACTTGTACCAGTGCGCGAGAGACAGAGAAACTGAGCTTATTGGCCAGAGCATGGTAGAGCAAATCACCTGCCCCCTGGCAGCAGAAGAACTTCTCATGGACACTTTGATGCAAACCCGAGGCAGGATGTGTCAGATTGAAAGAACCCATCAGAGTGCGCTCTGAGTCAGGGCGAAATACATAATTTGTATTTTGTATTTGTATTTTAATGTATTTATAGACCGCATCAGTCATCAGTCATCCTGGCGCCAGGACTAAATTTAGAGCAATTCAGTTTATTCTTAAAGAGATCAGTATCTGGGAAACAAGGTGGTTTTCAGTTTTTTCCTGAATAGCAGATGGACGTCTGTCAGGCGAAGATCAAGTGGTAGGTTGTTCCAAAGGACCACAGCTGCTTTGGAGAAGGATTGATCCTCTATCCTAACTTTTGATGTGTGTTTGACTGATGCAAGGGCCAGATGACATGATCTCAGATTTTGTGGGGGAACATGAAATTGTAACTCATCTCACAAGATGTGCGGTCCATTTTTATACAGGGTTTTGTGCGCAAAGCACAGGAGTTTGAAGCTAGCTCTCTGACGTATAGGTAACTAGTGTAGTTCCTTTAGGCAATAAGATGCTGTGCTGTATTTTTTTTTGTTATAGATTTGTTTAGCGGCAATGTTATGAACTACCTGGAGTCTAGCAAAGAGATAGTCGCCATGCCAACGTAAAGGGCATTGCCCTAGTCCAGTCTGCTCAAGAGTAGAGCTTGGGTTATAGATTGTCTGCAGTTATAGGGGATCCAGGGAAACAGTCGTCTGAGCAATTTCAGTGTGGCGAAAGCTTTTTCACATAAAGTGCGTACTTGGTTCTGCATGGAAAGGGTGTCATCAAAGACAATTCCCAAGTTTTTTGCTGCTCGCTTAGGTTTTGGGGTGGTACCTAGGGTCTGGGGCCACCAACTATTATCCCAAATCGTCTGGGTGCCTTCAAAAAGTAAGATTTCGGACTTCCCGGCATTTAATTTTAACCAGTGTTGGGACATCCAGCTTGCAAGTTAGGTGAGGCAATTTATTAGATTGTCCTTGGTCAGTTTATTTAGCAGAGGAATCACCAATTGAGTGTCGTCTGCATAAGAGCAGATTTCAAATCCCCATTTCCTGCTAATGTCAGCCAAAGATGAGACATATGCATTAAAAATGGTAGGACTTATGGTAGCTCCTTGCGGGACTCCATATTTAATATTCTTTGAGAAAGAAGTGTAAGATCCCATTTGGATTGTTTGGGTTCGGTCTTTGAGAAAAGAGGCGAACCATGATAAGGCTTTATAGCAGATCCCTTTTTTGTGTAGTATTTGAAGTAGTTTGGTGTGTGACACGGTATTGAAAGGCGCAGTAAGGTTCAATAGGATCAATGCTATGGCTTGACTTTGATCGGTAACAAGACATAATATCGAAGCAAAAATATAGAATGGACATAATATCAAAGTAAAAATATAGAATTGACAAAATATCAAATGGACACAATATAGTGGTTAAAAATATCGAATTGAAGGTAAGTAATATCGATTGTCAAAATATCGAAGAATATAATATAGGCATTAAAATATATCAAATTTTTAATAATATCGAATTTTTTAAAGGGTTTTGTATGTTAGTATATGTATGAAAAGCGTATGATATTTTTGTAATGTATGTTTAATTTTTTTTAAATAATGAATTTTATGATATTTAATTTTTGCGTAATTTAATTCTGTAGTGGGTTGTGGGTTTATAGGGGAATAGGGTGGAAAGTAATTGAATTATATTAAATTAAATATTAATTTTTAACAATTATTTATTATTTTTAATTTGCTTTTGCTTTTAAGTTCTGTAGCGGGTTGTGGTTTTATAGGGGAATAGGGTGGGAAGTAATTTAATTGTAATTAATTAAATATTTGTATTTATTTATTGGCATACATTTTGAATTTATTGTTAATTATTTTTTAATTGTTAATTAATTTTTATTAATTGGTAATTAATTTTTATGTGGTTAATTGATAATTATGTTAATTTTATTAATTTATTTTCCGTAGCGGGTTGTGGGTATATAGGGGAATAGGGTGGAAAGTAATTTAATTGTAATTGAGTAAATATTATGTATTTATTTATTGGTATTGATTTTTTATTTATTGTTAATACATTTTTAATTGGTAATTCATTTTTATTGATTGGTAATTCATTTTTATTAATGAATACTTTGATAATTATGATAATGTATTAATTTATTTTCTGTAGCAGGTTGTGGGTTTATAGGGGAATAGGGTGAGAAGTAATGTAATTGTAATTAATTACATATTAAAAATACTTTTTGTGTATTGATAAATAATTTACTGTTAATTAATTATTATTTGGTATTAATTTGTATTATTAATTAGTTTTTGTTATTGAAAATTAATTAGTTGTTAATTAATTTTGAATAGGTAATTGATTTTTAATAACTAATATTTATTTGTATTTCTAATTAATTAATTATTACATCATATTAAATTGGTATTAATTTTAATTAATGTTTTATTGGTATTGATATTTAATTTATTTTTATTAATATATTAAATCATTACTTTCCCTACTTTTAAACTCACTGGAGTTGGAATAGTAAGTTTTACCCCTCCGCTATCCAACGCTTTCCCTACTGTTGCACTCACTGGAGTAGGAATAGTAATTTTTACCCCTACGCTATCCAACGCTTTCCCTACTGTTGCGCCCACTGGAGTGGGAATAGTTATTTTTACCCCATGCTATCCAACGCTTTCCCTACTGTTGCACTCTCTTGAGTGGGAATAGTAATTTGTACCCTCCCGCTATCCAACGCTTTCCCTACTGTTGCACTCACTGGAGTGGTAATAGTAATTCTTACCGTCCCCCTATCCAATCCTTTCCCTACTGTTGCACTCACTGGAGTGGGAATAGTAATTTTTACCCTCCCACTATCCAACGCTTTCCCTTCTGTTGCACTCTGTGGAGTGGGAATAGTAATTTTTACCCCTACGCTATCCAACGCTTTCCCTTCTATTGCACTCTCTGGAGTGGGAAGAGTCATTTTTACCTCTACGCTATCCAACGCTTTCTCTACTGTTGCACTCTTTGGAGTGGGAATAGTAATTCTTACCCTCCCCCTATCCAACACTTTCCCTACTGTTGCACTCACTGGAGTGGGAATAGTAATGTTTACCCTCTTGCTATCCAACGCTTTCCCTACTGATGCACTCCCTGGAGTGGGAATAGTATTTTTTACCCCTATGCTATCCAACGCTTTCCCTACTGTTGCACTCTCTGGAGTGGGAATGGTAATTTTTACCCCTACGCTATCCAACGCTTTCCCTACTGTTGCACTCTCTAGAGTGGGAATAGTAATTTTTATCCTCCCGCTATCCAACGCTTTCCCTACTGTTGCACTCACTGCAGTGGGAATAGTCATTTTTACCCTTACGCTATCCAACGCTTTCCCTACTGTTGCACTCACTAGAGTCGTAATAGTAAATGTTACCCTCCTGCTATCCTACGGTAAAAATATTGTATATTTTTTATTAATATTACGTTAATATATATATATATATATATATAAATATATATATATATATATATATATATATATATATGTATTAAAAAATAAAATTTTATGTTTTTTTCCACTTACATTAATTAATTATTAATTTTAAGGTTATTTAGGTATTTTAAGTATGTTTAAGTTAATTGTATTTGTTATTTCATTATTTTCAATTCATTTTAAGACATTAAAAAAATCGATATTTTGACTAACTATATTTTTTACAACAATATTTTTGATTCGATATTATTGTACTTACCTGTTTGTAGATAGGAATTCGATATTTTTGCATTCTATATTTTTTCATTGATATTTTGGTAAGTCTATATTTTGGTATTCTATATTATGTCAGTGATCCCTTTGATCAGCCTGCGACCTAATACTGTCAGATACCGCTAGTAGGGTAGCCTCGGTACTGTTATTTGCCCTAAAACCTGTCTGTGAGCGATCAAATAAGTTGTTGGTCTCAAAGAAAGCAGTAAATTGTTTGACTAGCCGCTCCAAAAATTTAGAGAGATATGGTAGCTGGGAAATTGGGCGGTAGTTGGCTGGGTCATAAATTCCAAGTCCTGCTTTCTTTAAGAGGGGAAAACCACTGTTTTCCTCCATATGTCTGAAAAGCAGGCTTGCTCCAAAGATTGATTAAAGATTTTGGTAATGAGGGGGCATAGGACGGGCGCTAGTTTGGAAAAAATAAAATGTGGACAAGGATCAAGTGGAGATCCTGCCTTAACGTCAGCAATGGCTTTGGCCACTTGTTCCTCTGAAAAACGAGTCAGAGTATCAAGGTGGATTTTTGCTGCGGGGTGAGGGGCCAGATTTTCCCAATCAGTATTGGCCTCTTCATGCGCATTATCAAATGATGCATACATTTTTTTCACTTTATCAGTGAAAAAATTGTTGATTAACTCACAGTTCTCTGTCGTGGGAGCCATGGTTTGTGATAGACTAGAAGGTTTACAAAGATTGCGAATAACTTTATATAGTTACTTGGAGGAGCTGTCATTGTCTTCAACCCTTTTTGTATAGTAAATTGCTTTGGCTTGTTTTATTGTGCGGTGATAGTTTTTCAATTCAACTAAATAATTTAGTCTATCAATGCTATCTTTTGAATGTCTCTATTTGTGCTCCAAAGTTTGGCATTTTCGTTTATTTATTTTTAATTCAGGTGTGTACCATCTTTCTGATCGGGAGTTAGAAAATGGTTTGCTATTAAGTTTGGGAGCGTATTTTTCTAGCGACTTCTCGACCTTTTTTTGTAGTTGGGCAGCTGATGTGGAGGCAGAACTAGAGAGGGGGACAGCAGAGTCATGGTAAGTGAAGTGAGTAGCAAAGGTTTCCTGGGTAATTAGGTTCCATGCTCTTTTCCCTATTTGATATGCTTTTTCAATCTTGGGTGATTTATTTGGTAGGACTAAGGAGACAGGGATTAGGAAATGATCTGTCCAATGAAGTGGTTTGCTCTTTTGAAGGTTAATGTTCATTATATTGGAGAACACTAGGTCCAGGGTGTGCCCAGCCTCATGGGTTGGTTCCAGGATCCTCTGTGTTAATTGCATTATGGCTATGTCATTTTCCAGGTGTTTAACTCACGGAGTGGCTGCTTTTTCATAATGAAGATTAAAATCGCCTATGACTAAAAACTGGCTCTGTTTCAGACAGAGAGGAAAACGTTGTGTAAGCAAGTCAGTGCTTAGTCGGGGATGGTGGCCAGTAGGATTGTAAATGACAGTCCAGCCCAATAGTATGTAATTACCCTTTGAAATTGAGAAAGCTAGGATCTCATGGGTCCCCACTTGGATAATTGTGGAAGGAATGCGGGAGAGATGCTCTTTAAAGAGAATGGCTATACCACTGCCTCTCTTACCCTTTCTATTCTGTTTTAGTATTTTATAACCGGGTGGTAGGGCAGAAACAATGTATGGGGTATTATTGTCATCGAGCCAAGTTTCGATGACAAAAGCAAGGTCTGGGTTTAGGTCATCTAGTGTGTACCAAATCTCAGTGCTATGTTTAGGAAGGGATCTAGCATTAAGATAGATACAATTTAGGGTTGGAGGTGCAATGCTGATTGTTTGTAACTATCCATGTGGTCTAACAGCCTGATTCATCAAAGACCCGTTTTGCGAGTCTATAATAGCGATTCATAAGGAATCGCTATTACAGACTCGCAACACGGGATTCATGTAGGAATCGGAAAAAGAATTGCGATTCCTACACATTCCTTATTTGCGATTAGCAAATTGCTAATCGCAAATAAGGAATAACTCCCATTCATTCCTAATTTGCGATTAGCAATTAGCTAATCGCAAATAAGATAGCGATTTAAAGGGTGCCAGGGGTGTTCAAAGGACACCCTGTAGCACCCCTTAAATGCAAATTAAAGCAGGTGTTGCGCACACACATGTCCAAAGGACATGTGTGTGTGCAACATGCAACTTAGAAAAATGCTTTTAAAAGCATTTTTCTAAGTTTTCGCTATTTACCACGAGGTTTGACCTCGCGGTAAATAGCGGGCCGAAATTGCGAATTCGCAATTTTTAAATGGATGATGAATTGCATTTAAGGAATCTCAAATAGAGATTCCTTAAATGTATTCCTCGCTAAATAGCGAAATCGCTATTACCTATTTTTGCATTTGGGATGATGAATCCCAAATGCAAAAATAGCGCTCGCAAAGGGCCAGATTCTCAGAATCTGGCCCTTTGCGAGCCGATTTCGGCTTGGGCCCACATGCATCAAGCATTTTTGGAGTCGCAAACGGTGCGATTCCTTAAAATCGGCCGTTTGCGAATGCAAAAGTGCTGTTTGGGATGCATCATGCTATTTTCGAAATTGCAATTTTTTTGCAAATTCTAAAATTACGATAGCACATAAGAAATCGCAATTGTGCAATTTCTAAAATGCTATGCATCATTTCTTAAAAATGTGCGATTTTACAAATTGGAAGTGCAAATTACCACGAAGTTCAACCTCGTGGTAATTTGCGAAATTGTTCAAATATGCACAAAAATGCATTTTTTAAACTGTTAAGTTACAGACACACATGTCCTTAGGACATGTGTGTATGTAACTTATACTGAAAAGTACATTTCATGGGTGCAGGGGGGGGTCATTTGCACCCCCTCTCCACCCTTGAAATGCATTGATGAATTTCGATTTCAAATTGCGAATTCGCAATTCCCATTCATTCCTATGGGCATTTTGGCCCATAGGAATGAATGGGAATTGTGAATTCGCAATTGAAAATTTGCATTTTTTATGCAATTCGGTAAAAATAGCGATTTTTACCGAATTGCAAAAAAAAAGCAAAAATATTCATGCATAGGCTTTTGCGATTGTTAAATTGCGAATCGTTATTTTTCGCAATTTAGAACTCGCAAAAGCCGATATTGATGCATGTGGGCCATACCCCCACATGCATCATTGAGACATTTTGCACTTCTTAATTTGCGAAAAATAAGGAATCGCAAATTAAGAAGTGCAAAATGGTATGCATCATTATTTTCGGTATTAATTTGTGATTCGGTAAAAATCGCAATTTTTACCGAATCCCAAATAAATACCGAATTCTTAAGTTAATTTTCGCAATTCCCATTGATTCCTATGGGCCAAAAGGCCCATAGGAGTCAATGGGAAGGCATTAGCAAATTGCGAGTGGCACTTTGAAAATTTCATGGGTGCAGGGGGGGTCCAAAGGACCCCCCATGCACCCCTGAAATGTATTTTTCGCATCATGTTTCACACACACATGTCCTAAGGACATGTGTGTGTGAAACATGAATGTTGAAAAAAAAACATTTTCAGCATTTGAAACACTTTTTCCAAATTTACCGAGTGGTTCAACCACTCGGTAAATTTGGCCCCCTAATTGCGAATTTACACTTTGAAAAGTAATGATGCATTCAGCCTGATTCATGTAGCCAATAGCGCTCGCAAAAGGGCCAGATTCTGAGAATCTGGCCCTTTGCGAGTGCGATTTTTGCATTTGGTATTCACAATCCCAAATGCAAAAATCGCTATGTAAGAATTCGCATATTTGCGAGGAATGGCATTTAAGGAATCTCTAATAGAGATTCCTCAAATGCTATTCATGACACAAAAAAAATTGCGATTTTGCACTTTTGGGGCCGCTATTTACCGAGAGGTCAGACCTCTCGGTAAATAGCAAATACTCAGAGAAATGCTTTTAAAAGCATTTTCCTAAGTTGCATGTTGCACACACACATGTCCTTTGGACATGTGTGTGCGCAACACCTGTTCAAATGTGCTTTTTAGGGGTGCTACAGGGTGTCCTTTGGACACCCCTGGCACCCTTAAAATCGCTATCTTATTTGCGAGTAGCAAATTGCTACTCGCAATTAAGGGATACTCCCCATTCATTCCTATGGGCCCCTTGGCCCATAGGAATGAATAGGGAGTTTTTGCGAGTAGCAAATTGCTACTCGCAAATAAAGAACATGTAGGAATCGCTATTTAATTAGCAATTCCTACATGAATGCCGTTTTGCGTGTCCTCAATAGCGAGTCGCTATGATTCGCTATTAGGGCCACGCAAAACGGCCTGTACATGAATCAGGCTGATTGCTTTTAAGAAATCGCACATCTGCGACTTCTTAAAAGCACCCGCAATTTTAGAACTCGCAAAAATGTTACGAATTCTAAAATTGCTTCATGCATCCCAAAAAGCACTTTTGCATTCGCAAACGGCCGATTTTAAGGAATCGCACCGTTTGCGACTACAAAAATGCTTGATGCATGTGGGGGTTAAAGTGTCTAGACAACGCCATTTGCAGTCAAGGCAGGTGAAAGGGCCTTCAAACTTCCCCGGAGAAGCTTTTGTACGGCACATAATAGTATTTTGTTAACCTCTCAGTTTTAATAGCATATCGTTAATAAATAGGTGGAGGAAATTCTTCTGAGGTGGAAAGGGCAGAGTTTTTTAACTAACTAACTAGAAGATCAGAAGCGACCCTTAATGTGCCAGCTTTCCGCCCGGTACCGTAGTGGGTCAGACCAGGAACCCCTGCGGGGGTGAAGTGTACCAATATCAGGACTCCCCTTGGACCTGCCACCTCGTACCCATCTCAAGTCCGTCCGTTGTTTTATAATCTGGTTGTGCATTAATTAAAAAAGCTCTGTATAGATTCAATAAATACATGTTTTGCTCCTGTGCGGTGCTCGGATGGTTTCTAAACTCTACTCTCTCTCCGCCTAAAAGAGCCCGGATTCCTCGAGCAGAAACGCACATTTTCAGAGGACAAACTTCCCACATCACCTTTAGAGGTCTACGTTGCACTTTCGCCCTTTTTAAACCATGTTAAGAGTAACAGGAATTTTAGCTTTTCGGCTCCGTCTCTTGTTACAGACTTTGTGCAAACAAAGGCTTGGCTTCTGGTAGTCCTGTCTTAAAATACAAATATTCTGGTCCTTACACATCTGTCTGGCCAGCAGAAAGTCTTGCGCCAAAGTGAAGTAGCCACGGACCCCTGCAGTCACTGCCTCGGACCAGCCTGGCATGTTTCCAGACCAACAGGAGATCTGGAGACCTGGGATTTGAACTGTTGCCACTGGAGTATGCTGTCTTGGATTATTATCTTGAGGTCCTATGCACGGCACCAGGGCTGGGACACCATGCACACCAGTGCCTGGGAACTTCTTTTTTCATTAAAACACCCTAATACCTGTTAAATTCGAATTAAGTGTTAATTTTATTTGTTAATATGCCCCTCTTCCCATTGTTTAGCCTTCTAGGTGACATTTGAATCTGCTCTACTGTGTAGGAATCTCATGTCATCTCGGAATATGGCCTGCTCATCTGGTTGTCCCGGTGCTTCGCTCCGCTTTCTCCTGTCCACTTACTACAGGCTTCGCTCTGCCATCTCCTGCCTGCTTAAAACGGTACACAAGGAATTCCGACAGCTGCAAAATCTTAAACTGCAAATGTTTACAAATCTGTCGTTTCTGGCATAATGCTCTAGGGGACAGGGTTGTCAATGTTGGTTCAGTGTAACAAATCGGAAGGCAAATCCTGCCAATGATTCTGAAATTGAATGCCCATTTAGTTACCCTTTGTCACGGTGGCAGATTACCGAGATGCCGAGGAGTGACACAATTCAGCCCGGGCAGCCAAAGAAAAAGTGGCCCTCATTCGCAGATCTCAACTTTTCGCAATATACTGCTTGGTTAGGATAATAGAGCCAAATAATGGCAAACATAGGCGGTGGTAACATTATTTCAAAGCTTATAGGTCCAGTGCATCAGTGCAACACCACCTCAGCAAATATTCAGCACTACCTCAGTATTAGCGTAAAGCCACTTCAGCACCACTCAGCACCACTTCTGCATCATTCAGCATCACCACTGCAGCACAATCTAAGCATCACTCAGCAGCACCTAAGCACCACCAAAACACCTCAGCATCAGCACAGCACCACCTCAGCATCACTCAGCCCAAGCGCAGCACCATCTGAGCACCAGCAAAGCACCACCTTTGCATTAGCTCTGCAACAGTGCAGCACTACCCCACTACCAGCACTGTTTATGTCCCCCCTATAAAAAAGACAACCTTTAACAAACAAGCATTAGATAAGTCAGGAAGAATTTGCTAGCATTGCGAGGAGCAAAAAACGAGGAGACATTTTTTATGATAATTTTATTTTTAATAGGGTCAGTTGTACATAATCTTTTTGGTTATATATAAGGTAACACAAATGCTTGAACACTTTTTTTATTAGAACATTTCACCATGCTGCATAGCAGCCATGCTGCTCTGCAACATAGCTTAAAGACATTGTGAAGAGGTATCGATGAAATGAACAGCAGGCCAGCAGAAATATAATTTGTAGAGGTCTTTATTGTATCCTCAAAGTAAGAGACCCCATCCTTCAAAGTCCAGCAAACAACTGACTCTGTATTTGAGGCTAAACATTCTGTCATAATTACATTCCACACTAGAACATAACAAGAGGGCATGAGCCATAGAACATCACCAGAAAGGCTGGCTCAGCTTTTGATAAGAACACTACACATTGGCAAAGCCAATAACTCTGGCTAAACACTTATAAGGTCCCAAAGGCAAGACCTATTAGCTATGCCAATGCTTGTTCTCTTTTGGCAGTGCATGGATAAGAGTGGGTCCTCGGGGATACTGCAGGAACAAAGCATCACAAAGTAAAGATCCTGATAAATGAAGTTCCCTGAATTCACTCTTCTGACCCCATATTAAAAAATCAACTAAACATACTAAAGATGCCAGCACTGTATATTATTCATACTTTTTGATTTTCAATATGCATTAGTGATTAATACTGGCGTATCCATTATTTTTCAGTATGAACAATGTGAACTATATTTGGCTAATCGACGCGTACCAAAAGATTTGCAGTCCCGAATTCTAGGTCATCTTTACATAAGATTTCAAGGAAAGTGGTTTGACGAAGAAGAAATCCTCCAGGACATGTCAGAATCATTGAGGAAGGTTAGTAATAATCGTATGATTCGGATCGCAATATTAATTATGTTTTTAATATTCTACCATGTTTTTAAAGATATTTAGATTTTAGAAGATCACAATCGCCCCTAAAAGAATTTTTTATTATTTTTCTTATAAATTACATTATATAGGTCTCTAATAGCTTACTTGAAATGCTGTTTTAGGTAAATATTAACGTTAAAGCTAACTAATTTTAAACTGCAACTTATCTGTCCTTTAAGCTTACACAGATAGCGAACAAATATAAACTCACTTGGGGCCAGATGTATCACAGGGTTTTACCCATTCTGTGTCTATGGAAAATGTGTTTATACATATGGCCCTTAATCCTGTGTCACATCTGAAGCAGGGCTCTTCAGCTGACCCATTCTGAGATAAGGGGGTCTGGGAAAAGGTGTAACTTGTTTGTTGAGGTTTCCCCTTAATCCTTTGCATTTTTAAATAGGTTTGATTATTATGTGAAACTCTTCCCCTGCACCCTTTCATACAAATTTGATTATCAGTGGTTCTGCTGAGTATGTATATGTTTCCAATGTATCCAAAGGAAATCATGTGAGTGCTTTGTTATACTGAGTATTTCACATCCCTCTTCTCTATTAGTGAATTTGCCTTATGGTTGGTTCGTTTTTCGAAGTTATTTATTCCAAGTTATCAATATTTTTTTTTATTTCTTCAAAAGTATCAATTTCCTGTACATTGGATTTTTTTTCATTTGGCATATTTTCAGAACAATGTTTGACAGTATTTCCATTGGGAGACCTAACTCTCTATTAACTATGATTGTTTATCGAGCAGTCACATCAATAATCAGTGCCAGTTTATTTTTCTCCAGTATTGGATTTTTCATAGATTCACATGTTTGTATTATTTTCCGTATTCAGGCTGGAAGGCCCCACAGTAAAGGTTTAAAACAGTGTTCAGGAAACAACTCGATTTAATAAGGGAAAGGCAGGCTTCACTTTACTAGCACAGTCACCACATTTAATAAAGATTTAGGTGTGCACTCACCTCATTAATAGTAACCTCTATGATTTCCGTTCATCTGGGTTTGTCGTGGAGTTCCTAGGACCATCCCAGGACCTGTGTGTTTTGGATGACGTACACTGAGGGCTTGGTGTGCAGACAAACTCTGGAGACCCCCACAGGATGTGTCAGCTGTTAGAGCAGCTAGCTCTACAGTACCACAACACCCCCCTGGTGCTCTACAGTGAGGTATGTTGTTTCTGGCAACCACTGAACATGACAACACTGATTCCTCAGGTATCGTGGAAAACAATACGGTATCTTTCGCTCAGTCACTCATACTTACATTTAACATGACAACACTGATTCCTCAGGTATCGTGGAAAACAATACAATATCTTTCGCTAAGTCACTCATGCTTACGTTTTCTCAGAGTACACACAGGACGACGATTGGAACAGTTTCAATAATTATTTATTGGTCAAGCGTCAGTCTGGTGTAAAAAATATTTAGTGCGACAATCAGAAGACAGGAGTAGACAAAAGTAATCACAAGCACCAATATCGTAACAGTAGATACATTTCTACCATAGTGCTGAAAAGATAAATATAAGCTGATTACAGAAAACAGTAGCATTGGCGCACACCTACAATGGGTAGGTAGCGTGGGTTGTTCTTCGCGAATTGATTACATCTTGCTAGATTGCAAACTATGGAGACATTTAATAGACATGGTGATACCACCCACTGTTGATAGGGATCATAATCCACTATGTCTAACTTTAAAATATCCATGGCCGCCCAAGTCTGGAAAAATAGACAGAGGCGATCCTATGTGCTCAAGGGAAGTAACCCCCTCGAACTGCGGAAGATACCTTAAAAGGCATAGAGTTGCCCTAGATAAAACAAAATTACATGGCATCAAAGAGACTTTGGCAGAGGTCTTAAGCGAGATGCAAGAGGCTCTCACTGATTCAGATGGTACCCTGAAGATATCTCTAATTTACGAGAAAACCATTAGCACGTTGGGAACCTTTTTTTATACAACCTCTGGCATCGGGCCTCATACCTTGCGTAGGAAGCCTAATGATACGTGGTACACGAATACTTTTGAACGCAAAAAATCTGCCCTGATTATGGCTGTCAAAAGTAAGTCTCCCTTTAGGATTCAGACAGCAAGAAGGGAGTACAAGGTGGTAGTGTCCAAAGCTAAGAAAGAGTAGGAGGAGCATCACTGGCAAGCCCTAAAAGCAGCCAGTATGGAGAAGAACGCTAACAATTTTTGGAACCTGCTTAGGAGTAAGACGCGGCCTTATTCTGAGTCAATCACTAATAACATCTCAAGTAAATCCTAATATGATGACTTCCTGAAACTCTATTCTGATACAGAGGAAGTTTCCTGCGAAGGCCCAACCATTGATCCTAAAATAGGCTCTGGGGAACCTAATAGATACCCTTTCTCTGAATTGGAGGTGGAAACCGCCATTCGGCGAATAGTTCCAGCAAAGGCAGCGGGTCTCCCTGGGGAACTCCTTCGAGCAGATCCTGTAAAATTGACAACATTTATTACATCCTTAATTAATGCCATTGATAACGGCTGCCCTATTCCAGATTCCTGGAAGGGAGCCGAGGTTGTACCCATTTTCAAAAAGGGGGCCAGGGATGGCCCTGCCAATTACCGTCCAATAAGCTTGATCGACTCACTCCAAAAGGTTGTCGGCCGGGTGGTGCTGGAGAGGATCTTGACATGGGCAGATGAAAACAGGGTCCTCTCCGATTACCAAGCTGGTTTTAGGGCAGGTACTGGGACAATTGAACAGGCGTTCAGGCTACACCTTCTATACTGTAAGGTGGTCCAAATAGGCAAAGGCAGTCTTTATCTTGCAATTATCGATCCAAAGACTGCCTTTGACCTGGTTCCCCGTGAGCGCCTGTAGCAGGTCCTGGCTGAGCAGGGGGTCCGTAGGAATATCTTGAATATGCTAATTCGCCTCCATGATGGTAATTATGCCCAAGTGAGATGGGTTCTCAAGGGCAAAAAAACGCTCGAATACCAGTGAACAGGGGCATCCGCCAGGGCTGTGTATTAGCTCCCACCCTTTTCTCTTTGTATGTGAATGGGGTGGTTGAACATCTACAACGAATACCATCTGATGCTCCAGCCCTGGCGGATGAAAAAATTCCCACCCTCCTGTTCACTGACGACACCCTCTTCATCGCGAAGACCCCGAAGGGCCTGCAGAGCCTTCTGGATAGTTTTTAATCATTTTGCACTACTAGAGGGCTGATCATTAACACCTCAAAAACAAAGTTCCTAATATTAAATCCATCAAGGCCACTTAGGAACCCACCCTCACTAAATTGCGTCCCACTAGAGAGGGTCACGACATTTGACTACTTAGGCGTTCGTATTGCTGATTCTATGCTCTGGAGATCCCAAATGCAAAAAATGCTCCTGAACCATAAAAGGGTAGTGGGGGCAATACTAAAAGAACATCGCTCCTCACTGAGCAGACCAATCGCCCCTGCCCTTGCGATTTACAAGGCCAGAGCAGTGAGCTTGGCCCTTTACAGTGCCGAACTGTGGGGTTTTACCAATATAGACCATATCACTGGATCAGAAAATAAATTCTTAAAAGAGCTAATGATGCTCCTCCAGTGGACCCCCACTAAGCCTCTATTGTATGACTTAGGTTGCCACTCACTCAGAGATATTGCAAGACTTTGCCCCCTCCTGTTGTGGGTCAGCCTGTGGCGGACACCAGAACTGTCAAAATACGCAGCAGGGTTTAGTGAAGTAATGGATAAGGATGAGTGGCACAAGATCAATTGGTTAAAAGATGTACAAAAACGTTTGTATGATCTTGATTTTAAAGAGGCATGGATAAACAGAATCTCTCCACCCAAGGCATAAATCAGGAAGGCGTATTGGCTGTGGGTCAGTAACAATGGCCTCCTCAACCCCAAAACAGGCAGGCTGTCAGAGGAGTTCATGCAGCACAAGCACTCCACTCGCCTTGAACCCTACCTAGACATCATACAAAAACCCTATGATAGGGCTCTGTATTTCGAGTTTAGGTTAGGCACACTCCTCACACAAGAGCTAACTGCGCAGTGGAAGCCTCCTTATTAAACACCAGCTTCCTGCCCAAGTTTTGAGGCTACTCTTAAGTCAGATACACAGATTATGTTTTCTTGCTCAGCCTACAAAGTGCCAAGGGAGCGTTGGCTCAGACCAGTCTGCAAAGAGCTGGGCACTCGTAGCCATTATGCAGCGCTGCGTATTTTAAGATCTGATGCACGGGATCTCTATGCTTGTGGACTGGCTACATTTTTAAGAGGGGCATGGAGTATTAGATCGAGAAACTTGAATGCTAATCCCTAAATATTCCTGTGGTCATGTGTTTCCCGATTTTTATATTTTGTACTTTTTTCTATACTGAATAAGCTACTTTCATCTATTTATTATTCTCATTTTAATGAATTTTGCTAGCTTAATAATTTTGGTACATTGTCTATTTCTGAAAATATATTTTGTCTCATCTGTATAGCTTTTAATTCTGGATTGTACAGATTTTAAGATATGTTTTATCGAAATAAACTATTTTGATTGATTGATACAATGGGTAGCCTACCTAAATGTAGCTAGCCTAGATATGTAGGTGAAGCATGGGTACTTGTGTATGTGAATGCTATAGTGTAGCCAAGAATCCCCGGGGGAAGTACTGACCCCCTCACCTGATTATTTAGAATGAAGGACCCCATCTCTGCCTCAAGAATGATACCCCGCAAGGGATGTCAGGTCGCTGCCTGTTGAAGGATCAACCTGCAGAACCTCAGTCCAGCCTGGAAGGAATTCTCCTCTGAATTGTAAAGGGGAGTGAGGGTCTTTTATACTAAAGTGGTCTCTCCAGGGTTTCTTCTAGAATCCTTCGCTAATCCTTTTCTAAACAAAAATGATCATGCACAGCTGGCTGTTGGGCATGGATGAAAATAAGTGGTGACCCGTATACAGAATAAAACTGCCATGCCTTGGGACATGTTTATGTATGTTAGGTACAGAGATTAGGATAGGGTACCAAGAGCCTGGTGTCGAAGAGACTGGAGCAAGCAACTAGGTAAAAGGTCACCTGTCTAAAACGTTATTGTCGTGTGGATGGAGCAAAATGTATGTAATCGGTATGCACATGATGGGACTATCCTAAAGGACATGACACCCACTCCTCATCAAAAGGTTAGTTAGGTAATGACAATCAATGCTAAAAAAAGGCATAACAATTATTTATATTAAAACATACTATAAAGCACTTTAAAAAGTCTTTAAAAATGTCCATAAGAGGGGGCGTGGCTTGGGAAGCCATGATGGTGGTCGTGATCTGAGCACGCTCCGTCCAGCCCCGAAATATCCTGCACAATTATCCTGTCTGTCCGACTTGGTGTCGGTCTCTGAGCAGTTCTACCTCAGTTCGAGCACGGCGGCATACACCCGGGGCAGTCTTTATGCTGTGGTAGGCTATCAGCGGTGCTGCAGCTGCCGAGAGGAGCTGTGGCCTGTGGAGGGAGTGCCCTGTGAGAAGCCAGGGAGTTGCCTGCTCTGGCCGGGCTGTGGTGTCGACTTAGCAGCAATGCAGATAGCGGGCTGGTCATTGGTCCCCCTGCGAATCTGGTTGATATCCAGTGGAGTGGATCCCGCATCTGGATGCCTTGAGTCCCTTGACGGGACGAAAATCGGCAGTGTCAAGGTGCGATTGGGTGGCCAGCTCGGGCCATGGAGGTAAGAGGCTGCTGGAGTGAGCGGTGCGGCAGGTTGGCAGCCATTTTATAACTCTGTTTTGCTTTGCCTGGAGGCAGCCGCGCTGGATCTCAGGGGCGAGGGGATTCCGCTGTGACACCGGGACTTCCCTGGGGCCCAGTACATTGCCGTAGTGTGCTTCACTGTCGCTGTCATTCCCCCCTTCCTCCTCTCAGTGCAAGTGTGTGCACGCGGGGATTTCGGCGGTCGTGTCGGGCCACGGGAGGGGGGGGGAAGGGGACCCGGAGCGGCTGCGCCGGGGGAGCCCGCATTAAAAGGGACGAGATATTTGGAGCTGGTTGGCGGGGACGCCACTGCGCTCCGGATCTGCAGTGGCACTGGTGTCGTTTCCTGCGTCTTCCCCTTTGCGCAGCCCCGGTCTGTGAGGGGCAGTAGGTACTGGAAGTGGGGTATTGCTGGGGGTGCTGACTGCCATTTTGTAACACTGCTATATCGTTGGAGGTGAACCAGCTGGATCTTGAAGTGAGTGGGGCTCTCTGTGGCGCCAGGTGCTCTGCTGGACCTGAGAGCTGACTGGGGGCCAGTGTGTGCCGTCACGCAGGTGGGGGTGTCTGACCACTGTCCTCTCTCCTCCCCTCCTTGCTGGGGCCAGTACCGGCTGGGGGTTCGGCGGTCGTGTCGGGCCACGGGGGGGGGGGCTTCTGGGAGTGAGCTGCGCCATGGTGGGCCCCCCTCTCGGCGGTTGGACCGGACCGTGGATGCCCGCCGGTGGGTGCTCCATCTGCTGTTTTCTTGTGCCTGTGCGAGGAGCCCTGTAAACAGCCAAGACGCGAGACAAGGGTGGTGGGGGCCAGACGAAGCAGGGCCCCATCGATAAATTTACCGGTGCTGGAGCAGCTGCTGGGACATCGGGACAGCAGGGAGCGGTCCGGACAATGGGGCGCTCTTGGCAGCCATCACCCAGTCTAGAGACATGATTAACACAAAAATTGGTGCGGTTGGCTCAGATGTCATGCTATTGAGCAGGACTTGCGTAATGCAGTGTGGCGCATCACGGAGGCCGAAACCTGCATCTCCGGAATAGAGGACGACGTCACCACACTAAAGAAGAAAGTCACTGCCATGAAGACGGTTCAGAAGGGACTAGCGCTACGGGTGGAAGATGCTGAAGGGCGGTGCAACAACCTCTGCTTCGTTGAATTTACAGAGGGCTGTGAGGGGGGCAACATGGAACGCTTCCTTACACAGTGGCTGGAGGGCTGGCTTTCCCCAGAGGTTCTCTCCCGCTGCTTTGTTGTGGAACGGGCCCATAGGGCGCTCATGCAGAAGCCTCCGCCAGCGGCTCGGCCGCGGCCAGTTATAGCAAAAACTCTTGAACTATCTTGATCGCAATGCCATTTTGAAGCAGGCCCGAGCCAAGGAACCTCTTACCTATAACAAAGCATGTATCCTTATTTTCCCGGACTACACGCGGCAGGTGCAGCAGCAGCGGCAATCGTTTATGGCGGCAAAGGCCCGCAACAGACAGTCTCGGTCCAGGTGTCGCTCCCAGTCATGTAGTGCCTCCTCTTGGGGGGGGGAGGGGGGAGCTCCGCCTCTTGGCAACAGATATCAACAGATTGATTCTTGGGTCCCCGGGATGCTGCGGGGCTCCAGACCGCAGAATGACAGTCGGATAGTCTTGAATATGGGCTGGTCTCTTTGCCAGGCCCTTGCTGGCCGGGGACGTGCCCGTGGGGGATGAACTGTGAGTTGGAGATCCATTGGTCAGAGCGGCTCCTACCCCCCTCTTGGGGAATGGGATCCCGCCCGACAGATACTTTAGTGTTTTTGAGGTATAGGGTGAGTGGGTCTGTTGGGGGGGTATTCATGTTTATAGATCGCGCCCCCGCAGTGGATTCAATCCTTTCCACACATGCACCGAAAGTCCCCTTACCCGCCATAGTGATGGATGCGCGACCAGATGGCCAATACACCATATGGGATGCATGTGACCCCTGGTACCCTCTGTATTGTAAGCTGGAAGGTTCGCGGGGCTTCTGCTACAGGAAACAAAGGTTCCAGTACGTCTTCCACTCTGGCTTTGCGAGGGGTTCACGGGGGGTGGCGATATTGATACACCACAGGGTCTCCTATATACATGAAAAACAGTGGTCAGTCACACAGGGGCGATATATTTGCCTTCGGTGCAAGGTTGGGGATGATCTCCTGGTATTGGGCAGTGTCTGTGCTCCCCCTCCTCTGCAATGGAATCTGGTGGAATGGATCATGACCATCTGGGTGGATGTGCCAGATGCGCTCCCGATGGTAGGTTGGGGACTGAAATTATGTCATGCCAAGGGGCCGGGATAGATGATGGGGTGGGAGCGGTCCAGAGAGCGGTCGTCCCCCGAAATTGCACTCCCTAGTGATGGGGCTTGATTGGGCGGATGTTTGGCGGCGCCTCCATGGGAATTCACGTATGTATCTGCAGTGCATGATTTGTACTCCAGAATTGACTATCTCTTTGTCCCCAGGGCAACAGTAAGTGGTGTCAGCAGACATTCTGCTCCGGGGCCTGTCAGATCACTCCTCGGGGGCCCTTACGCTTCAGATAGGTCGAGGGCAACAGCCGTTAAGGTGGCATCTGTCTGTGTGGCATCTGCAGAATGATGACTATAAAGAGCGCATGAGTGAAGCCATCCATCTCTATCTGACTGCTAACGTGGGGTCTGTTTCCTGTGCTGCGACACTATGGGAGGCGCTGCAAGTCCCGCTGAGAGGGGTGGATATTTCCTGATGCGCAGCAGCGCGTAGGGAGTGTAGGAAGGAACTACTGCAAGTGGAGGCAGGAATAGAGGCGCTCGAACGTAGAGGGGGGCCCGATCAGGCGGCAATTGTTACTGGCACAACATAATTATGTGGCCCTCTTAATGGATGAGGCCCACCAAGCCTTGCTGGCGATACGTAGCAGGGTGTATCAATGGGGCGACAAGTCCAGCAAGATGCTGCACCGGCGGGAGAACCAATTATCCACCCCCCGCTATTGCGGAAAGCTTCACCGTTTACTATGCGGACCTTTATTCTCCGAAAGAATGCCTATCAGCAGCCGTCATAGAAAAATTATCGATGATTTACCGCCCAAACCCGTGTCAGATGAGATATGGGAGCAATTGGAGCGACCCCTGACGGATGAGGAGTTGCGTACTGCGCTGGGAGAACTCTACCCCGGGAATGTGCCGGGACCCAACGGATTCCCCAGTGAATTTTTTATACAACTGGCCCCTCATTTTAGACCGGTGATAGAAGAGGCGCGGGAGTGAGGCTCGCTCCCCCCGGACTGGAGACATACGGAGGTGGTGGTATTCCACAAACCGGGCAGGCCCCCGGAGCAACATGCTTTATATCGTCCTATTTCCCTTTTGAATGTGGAGGCGAAGGTTCTGGCCAAGGCGTTGGCCAACTGTCTCCTGCCCCACATCTCCACCCTGGTGCACCCCGACCAGGTCGGGTTTATGCCCCAGAGGGCGATCAGGCACAATATCAGACGGGCACACGTGGCGGTGGTGGCCATCAGGCAACTAGGGGAGCCGGCTGTAATGCTATTGGCCGATATGGACAGGGCGTTTCACTCCCTGAGTTGGGTGTACCTTTTTTCCTTGCTGCAAAGGCTCAACTTCAGCCCGCGCTTTCTTTCCAACCTAACGCTATTATACACAGATCTGACGGCGTCAGTGCGTGTGGCGGGGGCAATTTCTTTGTCCTTTTCTATTAGGCGGGGCACGCGGCAGAGCTGCCCCCCTGGCCCCATACTTATTTGCGTTAGCTATGGAGCCTGTGGCTGCCTGGGTGTAGATTGAGGCTCCGATCCGGGGATTTGAATAGGCGCCGGACCTGTCTGATAGGATTGCATTATATGCGGACAATGTACTTTTCTTTCACACAGCTATGGATAGGACGGGGCCGCGGCTATTGCACATTCTACAAATTTGTGGGGAAACCTCAGGACTCTATATGAACCCCCGTAAGTCAGCACTATGGGTTCTAGGGAATCGGACAGGAGTAGGAGCGTGGGCTTCCTCGGTCCAGTTGGCCACTGGGGTGCTGAAATAGCTGGGCGTGTTTCTATCAGATATACTAGCAGTTTCCTGGGAACGCAATCAGGTCCCAGTATGGGGACGGACTTGTGAAGATCTTAAGTCATGGGCCCATATGCCTCTGTCCCTATATGGCAGATCGGCGATTTTTGAGATGGTGGCGCTTCCCCAGCTCCTCTACCAATTACAGAACCATCCATACCAGATCCCTCTCCAATGGTTTAGACAAGTGAATGCAGCACTGGGACAGTTCCTGTGGGAGGGGGGAAAAGTGTGGGTGACCTTGTGCACATGTTTCTTGTTCACCTACTGTGGGGGGCTGGCGTCCTCGGATGTCCTCTTGTATTATCAAGCCTCACACTTAATGATTCTTAACAAGTGGTGGTACGGCGACAGGGGAGACCCGGCATATGCAGTTGAGCGGCAGCTCATGGGGCGCCATTCCCTACATACGATATTATATTCGGCGCCGCTGCGGGGGCCGTTGCCATAGGTCACACGGGTGGTGTTTCTGGTTTGGAGGCAAGCTCTACACCAAATGAGGTAGTGGAACACTTTGATCTGTGAGACCCCCGTCCGGGACAACGGGCGTCTGCCTCAGCTAGCGGCCCTACAGGATTTCCCGGGTTGGGACGCAATAGGTAACTCGGTCCTTGGCGATGTCATGAAGGGCCGGACGCTCAAATCTTTTCAAGACCTGCAGAAAGACAACTTGATGCCACGATCCCAGTTTTACCATTACATGCAATTTAGACATGCCCTGTCCCCTAGCTTAGAGGGCCTGGAGTCACTGCCGGAATTCAGCCCATTAGAGGCGAAGGTCTTCATGGGAGATCTAACTGAGGGAAAATCGATCAAATCTATAATCCCTGGTCACTCACTGCTCCCCCACGCTACAGAGGCTTGGGAGGGCTCGGGAGGAGGATGTGGGCACACTGGAGGAGGAGGATTGGGCTGATGCCTTAGCAGCCCCTCGGGGGGCGGCCACAGCGATGTGCCTTTGTCTGGTGCAGTTCAAGTATCTACACAGGGTCTATTTTACCAGAGAACGCTTGTGGAAGGCAGGGCTGATCACCTCCTCTGTGTGCCTTTGCTGTAATCGGGAGGAGGGTACATTTATTCACACGGTTTGGAGCTGTCCGTCTCTTGGTCGCTTTTGGAGTGGGGTATATTCCTGTCTTTCGGAGGTTCTGGGATGAGAGCTTCCACGCACACTGCAGCTGGCCTTACAGCATGTTATGGAGGAGGTGGGGGTAACATCTATAAGCAACACCTCATGCAGTTGGGCTTTACACTGGCGAAAAGGGATATTGCCAGGGCATGGAAGGCACCAAGGGCCCCATCGGTGGCTGCATGGAAGAATGGGCTGGACTTCGGCATGGGGCTAGAACAACCCATTTTTGCTGCTAGGGGGTGACCGTGCAAACACTACAAGATTTGGAAACGGTGGGCAGATTATCGGGTCTGTTGTTGGACCCGCCACCGGTGGTAGAGGTCCATTTATCAGGATAATACATACGCTTACTTTTAGACTGTGGGGGCATGCTGCGGGAGTGATCGGAGGGACTAGCCCTTCCCGCTGTATATCTAAGTGGTGGACAGGGTTATGTGGAAATGGTGCAATCAGGAGGGTGGGGGGAGATGTTGTTAATATGTGTTTGGATATTAAGCGCAAAAGTCAAAGTCATTATTGCTGTATGGTTAATTTGAGCAGTTGTCTCTGGGGTGCAGAGCCCTGCAATATATGTGCAACTTGACAAATAACATTTGTTTAAAAAAAAAATGTCCATAAGAGCAAGGTCTATAGCGAAAGCATTTTTCCCTAAAAAAGGAGTTTATAAAATGTCCTCTATATTGTCATAGTCATTGTTTTTCTGAGCACCTTGAAAGCTACTATGCTTAGACAGAGCTGAGAAGAGAAACAAAAATGAAAACAACGTTAGTTCGACCTTCAATTTGGTAAATGTTTAAGAAATTCGCCAAGTGGTTGCCAGCACAGGAGAGACCAGATTGTTTAATAATCCTTCTCTGAAGACTCAAAATGGCTGAACATGGCATCCGCAGCACGCAGACCCTCCAGAACTTTTAGTTTGATATTAAGTGAGCAGAGGTGGTCATCTCTGGTACCCACGGCAGCCATCAGGGAATATTTGGAACCTGAGTGCCTGAATCTGATGTCTGCACATCCATAGCAGAGCCGAATTCCATTCCAACAGGTGCTGAAACTTCCCATGGAGGCTCTAGGAAAGCCATCATCAACATGGGAATAAGCTGTGGACAACTGTGCACATGAGACCGCAAGGGCGGCAGGAGCATGTCTATATCTGGCTGCGCAACCGATGAAAGTGTCAGACAGAGGTCCAACACGTGTCAGAATCTGCAAAAGAGGCAGTGGAATACAGGCAGAATGGAGTCTAGCCAGGCTGTTCTGAAAGACAGGAACAAATGCTTACTCAGCTCTCAAAGCCGAGGTTTATCCAGGAAGAACACCAATCGCTCACGACAACGTCATTCCAGCAGTGTTCTCTCCATGTCTTGAGTGATGTTGACATCCATTGTAATAGAATTAAAACCAGGATGCCTGCCACTAAAAGCAGGAATAAATGAAGCCCTCCAAAAACACTTCCAAGTACGGATTGTATAAAGGATGGAATCACTCCGAAGATGTTTGAAGGTGGTTAACAGCCCTGATCCAATGCTCTTAAATAAGTGTACTATTCGCCTCGTATCAGATATGTTAAAGATATGATGGACCATTTTTCCGGAATGGAGTGGGAAGTTCTTACGGGCCCTAGCCTGTAGCTCTGCTGAAGACCTTGCAACCTGGATCTCAAAAGTCTCTTGGGCTGAAGTTAAGGCCACATTTTGCTGAAACAACATGGCGTTCAGTCTGCTCAGAGAATCAAACCCTATACCGTAAACATTCAGTGAAGGCCAAAGTGGTGCCTCCCTAACAGGGCGAGCTGGGAAAAACAATACTTTAATTTTATTTATGCTTTTTCATCAGAAACAGTAAAGGACAACTTACAATTATCCAGGTTATGGCATTGGTACAGCATATATGTTACATAAAAACTCATTTCATAACTCATTGCAGGGTAGGACCAGGCAAGGCAGTCTTATGAACACCTTTCAGGCATCAAATGTCGGTTATTGACAATAGATAGGACGTGAGCGGTCCCCATATAACCCGTGGCTTGGACGCAGTTGGTAGTTCCTCCGAGTAGCATAGTGGTGGGCACAGCCCTGCTCCCCCAGCAGATGGAGACCCTATGCTTAGCCATCAATGGTGCTATGGGCACAAATTTCTTGTTGGATGCCTTCACCTTAGCGCCAACCCCCAGCAGTCACAGCCTAGGGCTGCACTCAACAGATTCCTCAATCATCAGACAAATAATTCTTGAGACGGAGCTCCAGCATTCATAAACTTTGGGACACTCCCAAGCTAGATCATAGAAATTAGCCCCGCATGCACCACAGCGCTTGCAAGTGTCAGCTTGTCACAGTCCATAACGATGAAGTTGTGCAGGAGTGTAATATAGCTGATGCAGGTATTTAAAGTGTACTAACCATAGATTGCCATTCGCCGTCAGCTGGCCCGTTAGGCAGCAGCTGTCTAACCAATCATCCTCAGAGAGCGGCTCTGACAGCACGGCATTCCATTTGGCCAACGTAGCCGTGCCACCAGCTGGCATATCTCTCTGCGATGCCTTGTAAAGTCTAGTGACAGCTTGGCCTTGGATGTAGCGGTGTATAGGAGTTGTAGCGCCTCAAGGGCCGTTGGTTCTGTAGGGAAGTGTGGATAGAGAGCACGCATAGCACAGTGTAGTCTGATATAGCATGGCGGAGACATCGCCTCGGGCTCCTATGCTTTCTGGGGTTATGAACTGGCCTCCAGGGAACACATCCTCCATTGTGGACAGCTCCATATCTTTGAGGGTCTTCAGTGTGCCAGCTTTCTTGGTGACCGAGAGTTCTGAGTGATGTAGTAGCGGCATGTTAGATAAGAGCGTATAATGGCAATTTATGCGCTCGCTGACTGAGTTCGTGCCAGGCCCTAGATGTAGTTTGTACAGTATTGAATTCCCCTTTTTCAAACACCGCATGTTTGTTTACTATCATGGCCATGAACGGTATGGGGCGCACGGCACCTGCCTCCACGCCACATGCAGAATATATGCTGTGTCATGTTGCCAGTAGTAGGCGTAGTGCACCTGCGCACAGAGGTAGTAAAGATGGAAGTCCGGCGCTGCAGAGCCACCTTGAACGTATGGAAGGGTAATTATCTCCCACTTAAGACGAGGTTTCTTACCTCCCCAGGCTAGTGTGATCAAAAGGGACAAAGCCTATCAAAAAAGTGTTGCGTTAGGTGTACGGAACGTTTAAAAAAAATATAAAAATCGCGGAAGAACCACCATTTTCATCAGCACTATTCGATCCGCAAATGATAGGGGCAACTTGATCCAACGATTTACCTGTCCCTCAAGTCGTGTGATGGCAGTGCCAAAATTAGATTGTATGACAGTCTGTGGGTCCCTGTGCAGCCATATTCCTAAATATTTTACAGTATCTGTACACCATGCTAGGGGATATTTCATGTCGAACTGTTCCGTACAGTCCGTGAGGTGCAGTACAGTCGATTTGGACCAGTTGATACCCAGGCCTGAGAATCGTTCAAACCGGATAGTCCCGTGTAAGTTGTGCAAGAAATCTTGACGGTTCCCGGACATACGACACCATGTCATCCGCATACATGGAGACTGCAAGTGGACATTGCAAAAACCGCAAGGCCGTTTGAGCATGGCGCTGTGTTAAGATACAAGCTAAGGGCTCAAGCACAAGAGCAAATAACGGCGACAGAGGACAGCCCTGCCTTGTACCCCGTTGGATAGGAATCTTCTCCGATAGCTGCCCATTGATTCTAACCTGTGCTGCTGGATTGGTATACATAAATTTTATCCAATTAGTAAAAACAAATGGAACTCCCATGCGATGCAGGATCGTGACCATGTATGACCAGGATATCGAATTAACGCTTTTGGAGCGCCGAGTAGCACTGCTACTGCCGGTAGCGTGGGTTCCAGTTCATGCATTACTGCAAAAATTGTGCGTAAATTATGTGATGTAGGTTGAGGGGGACAAATCCCGATTGGTCTGGGAGCACCATAACAAGAAGGAGTAGCTCCGCCTGGTGGCTAATACTTTTGGCAAAATTTTGACATCCGTATTTATGAGAGACAATGGGAGATAAGAATCGCATCTATCAGGTGGCTTCTGAGGCTTTAAAAGCACAACCACTAGCGCCTCACGTAGGGTTGGCGGCAAACACTGGGTTTCATGTGCCTCCTCACATAGATGAAGGAGACATGGGGCTAATTGGTCAACATATTCTTTATAAAACTCGGCTGGCAAACCCATCGGTACCTGCAGCTTTCCCATTAGGCAAAGCAGCTACAGCATCCTGCACTTCACCCAATGTGAGCTGGTGCATCAAAAAGTCTTGTTGCCCGCGTGATAACCACACCAATGCAATATCATCAAGATATTGCTAAAGCTCAGCAGCATCAGCTGTGGGTCTGTGAGCGTACATCCCGATGTAATACTCCGTAAACGTATTCAGAATGGTCAGCGTGTCATAGTGTGTGCCATCAGTGGCCGTGATCACCTGTATTGTGCGCGCCCTAGCCTGGGGTTCCAGTATACGGCTAGCCAACGTTCTACCTTTTGGCCGCCTTCTCCATAGTAGCGCGCTTTGTACCAGCATGATAAGTGATTTACCTCTTGCTCGGCTATTTCATTGTATTCTACAATTTTCTCTTTAATGAGTGCCAGTGTACTGGGATCTGCTTGATCACCATATTTGCGCTCCAAATCACCCAACTCGCGCTCAAGCGCTGCCATAATACAACGCAGAGACTTCAAGACCCCGACTTGAAGGCCTATACATGGCTCCCGAATTGTCACTTTAAAGGCTTCCCACAGCGTCTCCATAGTTTGGACTGACCCAGTATTTAGTGATAAATTGTCAGATATAGCTTTGCGTATTCCCTCTTTAAAGACCTGATCCAGTAACGAGGACGATTGTATTCGCCATTGAAAGGGAGGAGGGATGTGGGATGATAGACTCATGTCCAGAGCTTCCGGAGAGTGATCCGATAATGTTCGAGGTTAGTGTCTTATCTGCGTGGTCCATGTACATACTTCCTGCGTGCCAAGCCAGTAGTCTATGCGGGACCAGGACTGTCTTGCATATGAGTGGCATGTACCTTCTCTAGTGTGTGGGTGCCTTAATCTCCAGATATCTGTGAGGCCCAATGACCACATCCCATCACGCACAGCTACAGCAGCTCTTCGGAGGGGGGGGGGTCTGCTGCAGACACCCAAATCCATTGCAGGATCTAAGACCACATTGAAATCACCACCACAGATAAGCGCCACAGAAGATAGTTTGCAGTGTTTGCACTATATTGCATCAAAAAAGGTGGGATTGTATACATTAGGTCCATATAGATTCACAATAGTCAGCTATGTGTTATAGAGCGTTCCCTGTACTATTATATATCACCCGTCTTCATCTTCATCTTCATCTACATGTGTTGGCACAAACTCCCGTGCATATGAGGAATATGAGGCAGCCATCCGCACCCCCGCCCATCTAGTGGCAATGTGCAAAACTACCTGTTTGGTAAGATGTCTCCTGCAACAGGGCAATTTGAATATGATGCCGGTCAAGATAAGATAGCATCTGTCACACTTTCTTCGCATTATTAGGCCCTCGCACATTCGAGCTAATCCAAGAGATGTTAGATCGTTTGGAATCAGCCATGTCCGCAAATTCTAGCTATAAAGCCTGCAACACAGTTTGGTGAATATGAGTCATACAGATCAGTTCTTGCTGGGTTATCATACCCAATGTCATTACAATACAACAGTATCCCCATCCACCCCTCCCACCCACTGCGGCATTGGAACCATGCCGTGAGTAGACCCCCCCATTGAACATAACAAAAAATAAGCAATATTGTTCTCAAAGTGCATAACGTGAAAGGAGTGGAAGAAAACAATAACCCTGTAAAGGCACCAGAAGGGGCCCAACCAAAAAACAGAACCTTTTGGGGAAGTCCCATATTGTGGGTCGCTAATAGCCCACGGCCCCCCCCCCGCATAAACAGGGTGGGTCGAGATAGGTAGAGATAGGCTATCAACTCACGGCCTACTATCAATCATCAGAGTTATACAGCCTTGGCCTCTTATTAAGACAATACCTGGTACGGAGTACTCCTCTAAGCTGGAACTTAAGGTGACTTATAGGTCACCTATAAACAAATCTTACCAAACTAAAAAGTCATGGAAAGGTCTACCATATTGCAGGGGCTATTCCTCGAACAGAGACAAACCAAGCATATTGTATGCAAGAGCTCTGTGATATAGGACCGACATTACAGTCAGGAAAATTTTCAGCAAAGTCTCACGTGCTCATCCCTCAGAGTCGGAGTTTCCACCTCCTCTCACGCAGCGTATCCTGCCGTTCAAGTCGCCGGGTATATTGAAGTGCCTCCTTCAGCGTAGTGAAGATACGTGCTTTCCTATTGTGTTGTATCCACAGACGGGCCAGATAAAGCATTGCATATTGAATCTGGAGAGCCTGCAACTTTTTCTTGACTGTTTGAAATTCTCGGCGAGCCTGTTGCACTGCGACAGTGAAGTCAGGAAAGAGTTCCACCTTCATCCCTTGGTAATCGAGTTTTCCCTTTTCTCTAGCCAAACGGAGCGCAGTGTCTCTGTCCCTATAGTTCAGGAGTCTGGCAATTATAGGGTGCAGCTGGGCTCCTGGGACTGGTCGAGCAGCCAAAGAGCGATGAGCCCTTTCAACTATTAGCACCTGTGAGAAGTGTTCCGCCCCCAGCAGCGCCGTGAGCAGCATTTCAACGTACGTGTCCATGGGCCCGGTGTTGGTGGTTCCCGAGATTCCAGTTATAAGGACGTTGTTTCTGTGGGAGCGGGCTTCTATGTCCTCATTCTTTGCCTTAATGACCTCCAGTATTTTCTCCATGCTAGTACATGACGCACTAACCACCTCCACGCGATCTTCCGTGGTCGAGATGTGCTTCTCCGCCTCCGCAATCTGCGAGCCATGTTTGTCGATCTTTGAGGCCATAGTGTCCATACGTAGATTGAGGTGATCGATTTTGGCATCAATAGTTTGCAGGCTTTGTTGCATGCTGAGCATCATGCGTTCCAGCTTTGTAGCCGCACCAGCCTCACGGTCAGGATCTGGGTCTGAGGCATTGGGTGTTTGAGATTTAGTGTGCTTCTTAGAATTGTTTTTACATCCTGCCCATGTTGAGATAGTTCTAGCCTCCAAAGCAGTGGGTAGGGGTTCCACTGGGGGAGCAAACTACAGTGCTTAGGCCTGCTCCCGGGCACGTCCCCAGCAGTACAGGTAGTGGAGGCTCAGCGCTATGAGCCCACCACGTGCCAGCGGGTGCACTAAATGTGGATTCCAGGAGCTAGCCACGTGCTCTATATGCCCATGTCAGTGGCAGATAGACCGCAGTGGTGTTAGGCGGTAGCACTACAGGGTTTGCGTTTTGTAGGTTAACACTGGTAGAGGGGAGGAGGAGCTTCGCGCGATTCCAAGATGGACACGTGAGCTAAGAGCTCCCGGGACCCCTTCCACCTCCGGCGACTATCCTGTCATCTATCCTGATTCTGCCGACGGATGTTTTTCATTGACGCCCTGCTGATGCCAGCGCTCTTTTCGTGACTTGTTTTGGCCGTCGCACGCTGAACTTACTGCGACCTGAACTTTGAGGCCTACCACGTATGCCAACCGGGGCCTCAAGTCCCCGCGGTACCCAGGTGGCAATCGAACAACAACGGCTGGTAGGCCACGCCCTCTGCCCTTGGTGTGCTTTCGGTTTCGTTTCTGCTCCTAGTGCCAGCCCACTTCCCGATCGGAGTTCTTACTCTGCAACTGCCAGTCTAGTGCCTGTGCTGTGCCCTTATTCACTCGCAACTCGGTGCCTGCCACG
This sequence comes from Lissotriton helveticus, assembly GCF_964261635.1. NCBI lineage: Eukaryota > Metazoa > Chordata > Amphibia > Caudata > Salamandridae > Lissotriton > Lissotriton helveticus. The sequence goes on along the minus strand of NC_136067.1, from coordinate 951,980,030 downwards.
ACGGAGGTTGTTTTGCCCGAGTTTCGCACTTCCAGTTGGAGTTTCTCCCCGGTCATGACGGGCAGGACAGTCGTCGAGAGACGCGGCGCAAGAGGTTCGTCCCGAGGGGGGGCCACCCACTCTCAGACTATTGATCGCTTTACTCGACCCAAGGGCTCCCCGGGCGGATCGAGTGGTGCCCTGGAGGAAACTGGGGACGGTGCTCCTGATGACGAGGAGCCTACTCTGAAAGACGTGATGGGCGCCATTGCGAGTATTCAATCCAGTATAGGCCAGCAGTATGAAACCCTGGCTGCTAAAATAGACACAGTGGCGGTTGATGTTTCCCTCATCAGAGCGGACCTTGGGAAAACAAACGAGCGTGTCAAGTCTCTTGATCTTAAGACCGCTAGTCTGACCACGGATGTCTCGGACCTCCAGACCACGGTCCGTAATCTTCGGACCACTTGTGACCTATTTGCCAATCGGTTGGAGGATTTTGAGGGCCGGGCCAGGCGTAACAACGTCCGCATCGTTGGTGTCCCGGAGAATTCTGCCGATATGCCTGTTGATATCCTGGTGGAGGACCTTGTGTTGAAGCATCTTGCGGCGAAGGGCCTAAGTAAATTTTTTGCGGTTGAAAGGGCCCATCGTGTTCCGGGAGGCAAGCCGAAGCTGGGTGCCGCTCCACGGCCTATTATAGCTAGACTATTTAACTTTCGCGATAGAGACGCTATCCTGCATGCATCGCGAACCACTGGGCCCATTAAATTTGAGAACGCTTCGATTAGCTTCTATCCAGACTTCACGCAAGCTGTCCAGAAACAGAGGATGGGCTTTACGGGCGTTAAGAGGCGCCTCAGGGACCTGGGACTGATATATGCCATGCTTTTCCCGGCTCGCCTGAGAATCGAACATGCTGAGCGTGCCTTTTTCTTCGACCGCCCTGAGGTGGTGAGTGACTGGTTGGACACTTTACCGAAGCGTACCGAGGGCCCGGAAGACTCGAGAGGAGCCGAGGGGGGCGTGGAGGACCAGGAGCAGTGAGTCTACGTTGGCAAGCCGGAATACATCGCAGGGGCTGTTGGACTGTGTTTTGAGTATTATGTGAATGCTCGGGGGTGTGGGGGGGTCTGAGGGATCTTCCTCCTCTGGGGATTTTTTTCTCTCTTTCTGTAGGTTAGTTTCATGGGGCGACAGGCACACTGCAAGTTGGGGTGGCTTTTGGGTCTACCGCAGGGGTGCAGGGTGGGGGGTTCGTTACTATTGGGTTCCTTGGGGGTGGGGGGGGGGCCTTTTTTCTTCTTGTTTGTTTCGAGGCTGTGCTCTGTTTATCACTTGCTTTCACTTGACTGTTTCGAGGTGGGGAGTGCAGTCGGTTTGCTTCAGGGATGGGGGGTAGGGGGCTCAGGGTTTTGAGCTGGAATGTTAATGGTCTTGGGGACGGGATAAAACGTGGGGTTGTGCTGCAATATTTGAAGAGGTGCTCCCCGGATGTGGTCCTGCTTCAGGAGACCCATTTGGTGGGCAACTCGTGCCACGCTTTGCACAGGAGAGGCTATCGTTTGGTGGCGCACTCCGGCTTGACCTCGGGATCGAGAGGGGCTGGTATCCTGGTCAAGCATTCCCTTCCCTTGGAGGTGGATACCACACTGTTAGATGATAGGGGCCGCTATGCTGGCATTACCGGGAGATGGGAGGGGAAATTGATCTCCATACTGTCTATTTATGTTCCGCCTGGGCTGCAGTCTACTACGTTCGCTGACTTGGGCGAGGTCATTCTGGGCTTGCCCGAAGGCTTGCTTGTGCTGGGCGGAGACTTCAATTCAGTGGCAAATGGTGAGAGTGATCGTAGCCCCCCCCGGCTCCTCCCTGCATCGCAGTTGTGGTTGGGGAAATTCCTTGATGCCTTTGGGTTGGCCGATTGTTGGAGGCAGCTGCACCCTGGCCAGCTTCAGTATACCTTTCATTCGGGGGCTCACGGAAGTCTCTCGAGACTTGATTATATTGTCGTGCCTATGGTACAGTTGGCCTCGGTGCGTGAAATCAGGCACTTGGCTAGGGGGATCTCGGACCTTTCCCCGATATGGTTTCATTTAGACGTTTGTTTGGGGACGGGGGGCCGTATCGCCCCGATCAATCCGTGGCATTTCCAGAACCCTAGACTCAGATCCGAGGTGGTCAAATGTGTGGACTATTATTTTGCAGAAAATGAGGGATCTGTCTCCTCCCCTGTTTCATTGTGGGAGGCCTATAAGACGGTGATCCGAGGTCAGACCTTGTCCCTTGTGGCCGATGAGAAACGGCGCAACCAAGAGGAGGTGGTGAGTTTGGAATCTGAGATTGCGGTGCTTGAGGGGCGCTTGGAGGCTGGAGTGACGCCTGAGATTCTGCATGTTTTGGCTCTTAAGCAAACTGAATACAGGGCACTTATGACTGCTGCTGCTGAGGCGATGCATCACGTGCAACAGGGGCGACTTTATGATGTGGGTGATAAGGCCGGGAAGTTGATTGCGTGGCTGGACAAGAGAGACAGATTGAATCGTGTGGTGCCAGTGATTGAGAGAGATGATGGAGTACGAGTCGTGGACCCGGTGGAGATAGTTGAGGTGTTTGCTCAGCATTTTCGGGTCGTATATGCCCCGGTTTCGGGCCTCCCGGAGGAGGACTCGTGCTTGTTACTTCGCGACCTTGCGCTGCCCAGTCTCTCGGAGTCTGAGGGGGTGTTAATGGAGGCTGATTTTTCCGCTGATGAGGTTGCGCTTGCCATTCGCTCCCTTCGTTCGGGGAAGGCTTCGGGCCCTAATGGTATACCGGTTGAGTTGTATAAGTTGTGTCCAGACAAAATGGCGCCGTATTTGCTGCGCATGTTTGCGGCCTCGCGAGATCTTGGCTCCCTTCCCAGGGACCAGAGGCTGGCTTCCATCGTGGTCATTCATAAAGATGGTAAGCCCCGCGAGCGTTGCTCCTCGTATCGTCCAATCTCCCTTCTGAACGCTGAACCAAAGATATTGGCAAAAATGCTGGCAAATCGACTGGTCACGGTGATCAGCGGACTGGTTCACCCGGATCAGTCCGGTTTTATCCCCCAGCGCAATACTGCTCTCAATCTTCGCCGTCTGCATGGCGTCATCGCGAGGGCGGGATCTCTTCGTGAGCCGGCCATCTTGGTTTCTCTCGATGCTTCGATGGCCTTTGACACGGTTGAGTGGCCGTATTTGTGGGCCACCCTCGCCAAGTTCGGTTTTGGCCCTAAATTCATCACCTGGGTTAAACTCCTGTATGAACAGCCGCTTGCGCAGGTGGTGGTTAATGGCAGAGCCTCGGCGCCCTTCGCCCTCGGGCGTGGCACGAGGCAGGGCTGTCCTTTGTCGCCGTTGTTGTTTGCGCTTGCGCTTGAACCGCTGGCCGCCTGGCTTCGGTGGGAACCCTCTCTGAAAGGTATTCGTTGGTCTCCGGATTTTGAGGACCGAGTCTCTCTCTATGCCGATGACATCCTGTTATATCTGACGTCCCCCCGCAAATCGCTGGGAGTTCTCATTGACGTATTGCGCTCTTTTGGCCGCAACTCCGGGTTGGTTATCAATTGGTCTAAATCCTGTATCTTTCCGCTTACTAGTGACCCTCTTTCTCTGCCCAGAATATGTCCGATCCCGGTCTGCACTGATGGTTTTAAATATTTGGGGATTTATATTTCACTTGACCCTGTGCTGCGTTATGATCGGAATTTGCTGCCTCCGCTCGCTCGGCTCCGGTCGGACGTTGCGGTGTGGTGTAATCTGCCCCTATCCCCCTTGGGACGTGCGGCATTGTTCAAAATGATGTCCCTTCCCCGGTTCTTGTATGCCGTCCAAAACACGCTAGATTTGGTGCCGGCTAACTATTTTCGTGAAATAGAGTCCCTCCAGAGGAAGCTGGTGTGGGCTGGTCGGCCCCGTATAGCATTGACCAAACTCACGCTACCCTGGTATGACGGGGGCATCGCGTTACCCGACATACGATGATACTATTGGGCATCCCAGTTGAGTGCCGTGAACCATGCTATGTATGGTCCTGTCCCGAATCCGGCTTTTGAAATGGACCGCTGGCTTTTACCTGGGGGGGATTACTATAGGGCATTTTATTCTAGGAGTGCTAGGAGGAACTTGACGGGTCCCACGGCAGTGGCGGTGCGGGGTTTGGAGCAGCGCGACCGCGGCTACTGGGTGGACAGATAGGCTTACCAGGGCGACCCCTTTATTTGCTGCGGAGAGGCTGGGTGAACTATGGACGTCAAAAGGGTTCGATAGATGGGATCTCATCGGGATTAGTAAATTGAGCGATCTTTGGGTTAAAGATAGAGTGAAGACCTTTGCGGAACTACAGCAGGAGTATGGTCTGCACGACTCGGAATTTTTTCGATATCTTCAGGTTCGCCACGCCGTTGGGTCGGTTTTTCCAGCCGGTTCTGATATTCCGGAGAGTTCCCCCCTGGAGGATAGGGTGCTGGACGGTCATGTTCCAGACAGCACTATTTCTCTTATTTATAAAAAACTTATTAATGTTCGGTCGGACTTGCTGGTCCATTTGCGTGGCGCCTGGACTGCCGATGGGCTGGAGCTAGACGATGAAGATTGGCAGGCTGCGGTGTCCTCTCCTAAAGAGGTTGCGATTCCGGCGCGCTTGCGACTTGTTCAGCTGAAGGTCCTGCACCGTGTGTATATGTCACTGGTCCTCGACTGATGCGTATGGGTTTTTCTGATGATGGACTGTGTCGGCGGGGTTGTGGTATGCTTGCTACTTTCCTTCATATTGTATGGGAGTGCCCGGTGGTTGAGTCCTTCTGGAGGGGAGTGCATGACGTGATGAATGAAGTCACGAATGTTCGACTGATACCTGAACCTAGGCGCTGTCTCTTGAATGTGTGGGAACCGACCGACTGTAATGTTGCTCAGACTCAATGGGTGACCCTAGGCAACATGATCGCAAAGAGGGACATTGCGCAGTTATGGGGGTCTCAGAGGGCTCCCTTGGTCTCCGGATGGGAAGACAACATGGACTGGTGCATGTTCAGAGAGAAGATTGTCTACATTTCCCGTGGCAGGCCCCAAAAGTGGGGTAGGATATGGAACCAGTGGAATGCATTCCGTGGGGACATCTGTGAACCCCCCTTCGTAGATCCCCCTGATACTCCTTGTTCCCCTTGACTGTACACTCCGGCTCTCACATGTACAGATTTATCGATATTTTCACCGGCTCTGGGCTCCCGTTCTGTCCCTCCCTCCCTTTCTTTTTCCTGTCCTGAACCATCTCCTGTCTCCCTTATTGATTTCTGACCGCCTCCTCCTGTCACACACGAAACGACCATAATGATCGGAGTGCAGCCTTGTTTCTTTTGTTCTTTGAATGTTATAAAATGAAACCGCTCGTATCCTGTCCTTTGGAACTTAACGATCTTCTTACCATGGCTGCCGGACCCCTGGTTGTCGGCTGATGAGCTGTGTATTATGTTATACCTTGTGATGTTTTCCTGGCCGGCCCGAAGGGTTGTAGGCGAGAATCTGTACTTCCATAATTTTGCTAATAAAGGTTTTTCAAAAAAAAAACAAAAAAAAACACTGGTAGAGATACAGCATGAAGCGTGCAAACAGGCATATGTAGCTATATCTGAACCTGAATGATGAAGTAAATGGCGCTCTGCAATGGTTAAAGTCCTGACTTCTGTATTTGAGTTGTGCTGCAGTGGAAATATTCCTGTACAGTATGGCTCGCAATTTTACGCGCGAGGCAGGCATGCTGCCAATACACAATACAGATTCCAACCCTGGCAGTCACAGAGGTCCGGTTAGCAGCGGTCCGAGGTTGTTAATGAGCGTCACGTGTGAGTTTCCCCATGCAGTGCAGAGACTCGGTAAGCCTTATAGCAGGCGCCGAAATCTGCGCTGAAGTTGCAGCCAGTATCGTAAAACAGCACTCACCAATTGAAATGTGCAGTCAGGGCGCTCTGTTCATGTTGGAGTTTTACATGCCACTGCACGCCATCAAGATAATGGCCCCGTGAAGGCAGATCCACCGCCGTAAGGCCCAAGACTACCACGCCACAGTTGCAGTTGCGGCAGCGGCTGGTGCCGAGGCCTGAAAGCAGATGCCGCCAGTTAAGGACGCTCGGGAGGCGCAGGCGGTATTGAGTGGCTCTCCGCATCTCTGCAAGTTTGCAGCTCTCCTACCGCACCGGGGTGCACCGAATACCGGATCGCCGTCCGCAGACCACTGGAGCGGGACACGGCCCCATAGCCGCCACCACAGGTAGAAATTACCCGGCAAGCGTCTCTCCTCAGCCCTCCAGGGTCGCGAAAAGGTGGTCGCCCAGCGCATCCCAAACTCAGCAGGGTGCAGCACAGAGCCGCCTCACAGCGCGCCGAGGGCCAGGCAGCTAGTATAGAGGTCAGCAGCTTCCGCCAAGTCACCAGTAGAGGAGTCAAAGCACCGGGGTGAGGAGACTAGAAGCCCGCACTCCCCGGAGCCGCCATCTTGCACTGAGGGAGGCCTGGTGAAGTTCAGCGAAGCTTGAGCTGTTAGAGATGGCCGATTTTCAAATTAAAGAGTGTGGAGCATTCCTCTGTGTGCCAGAAGCTGTTACTGGTCAATTTCAGCCATGGATGGCGCCAGGTATTGCGGATAATAGGCAGATAATAATTTCGACCAGCAGAGAAGCACTAAAGCGTGGCCATCTTGCTCTCTAGCACCCCCCGGGAAAACAATACTTGCTTACAATAAATAACCCTGGAGTTTACAGTCACTAGATAAACAATGCCTGGCGTCAACCCACAACAGCCTTGGGTCATTCAGTATTAAGTAACTCCCATTTGAAAGTAACTCAAAAACTGGATGAATTACAACAGCTGGAGAACCCTTTAGGTATCAAGACAAATTTGCTATTGACGCATTACATGCCCCGTGAAGCGACACCTCCTTTCATACTAAAGACCCACTTAAAGCCTTCTCCGAGTCTGACCCGCTTAAGAAAACCTCTTTGTCATTATTCCTGCATCTGTATCTTTAGGGTAACTCCCAAGTTTCCTGTATGTACCCTTCGCCTTATGCTTCATACCTGCCAACTGGGTGATATTTTAGGCAGTATTGGAATTGGAATGTCATGGATGGCAGTGTGATATAGCCATGAATTAACCATTCTGTAGAAGGTGATTCAAGTACAGTAAAAGTTAACTTTTTTCATTTTTCAATGAACAGCATGGTGTTCTTTGCATCTCTGTGTACCATAGTTAAATGTTTGTTGGTCAGATTATGAGCCGAAAATAGACTGGTGTCATTAATGTATTAGCATAGAACGTGGCCAGAACGCAATGATTGAAGCGTCCAGCTTAAAAGAATGATAGCGCGCTGTTGAGATTGCCCATGTTGTAGACTAGACAAATCTTGTTCCATTATGTTGATAGCTGAGGACACAATGTTGTCAGTGAATAAATATGAGATGACAATGTGGTCATTACGTTGTCTACCACAGCAAAGGCCTTTTCTAGGTTAATTCTATCAATTTCACGTAATCTCTCAGCGGTTTCCTGTTGGGAGACTTACGAGACTTCATTGTAGATGGCATATAAGAAGCGTTTCCTGCATGGTTTTTTGGGACCTAACAAGAAGTCCTTAAGATCTATGTTGTCTGACAGAAGGAACAAGTGTTGAACAAGTGTAGTGATTCCCAGCGCTAGTGAGGAAGAAGAAGAAGGGGGAGGGGGAGTTTTAAGGAAACAGCCATGTCTTGAGAAGTTTACGGAAGGGAAGGATGTCAGATTGGGCCCGAATGTTCAGTGGGAGAGAATTCCACAGTTTGGAGGCGTTGTAGGCGAAACGACGGCCACCTTAGTGAGCTTTCTTGATCCTGGGTGTGGAGGTGAGGTGGAGGTGGGATGAACGGAGTGCTCTGTGGGTTGTGTGAGGAGTGATGAGATCCTTCAATATAGGAGGGGCCTTCTTGTGCAGGATTTTGTGGGTGGTGCAGAGGGCCTTGAAATGCACTCTTTCTTGGATCGGCAACCAATGTAGGGACTTGAGGGAGGATTTGGCCGAGCAGCGATTGCTCGTGCCCGTGAGGAGGCGTGCAGCCGTGTTTTGTACAACTTGGAGTTGTGAGATCACCTTTTTGTGGAGCTCCGAGATATAGGGCGTTACCATAATCCAGACGGGACAGTATTAATCCCTGTATCAGGAGTCTTTGGGACTGATGGGGCAGCAGCGGAAGAATTTTCCTGGAGGTCCGTAGGAGGCCATAGCAGATGCCAGCTGTTTTCCGAGATTGGGTGGAGAAGGTAAGCCCTTCATCCAGCCAGATCCCCAGGCTTTTGATTGCGCATTTGGGAGTAGGAGGGGGACCCATGCATGGGGGCCAGAGAGACTCCGGGCGAAAATGAGATTGATTGCCCAGAACATGATCTCGGTTTTTCCACTGTTCAACTTCAGGTGGGATCCATCCATCCACTTGGTTATCTCTGCGAGACAAGTGTAGAGATCAGGAGAGGAGTGGTTAAGCTGGTTGAGGGACACTTTCCAACACTGTAAGTAGTCACTACCCCTGGGTCGTCTGTGTTTACAAACCGAGAGTCAGGCCTATGGATTCTAAACCCATCGGTGGTCCCCTTGAATCTAGAATTACACATATTTGTGTCCATAGGAAGAATTGTATTTTGTACTTTGCATAATTGTACCCAATGTCTCCTCACTCACCAGTGTGTTATTTGGTATACCTTCAATAGGTGTGGGTGAAGGAATGTGTGGTGTTTTTAGGTCTTTGATTTTTGCAAACCATTAACAGGTAGTCTGTTGCACTGTTCTGTCCATGAAAATAATCTATAACGGTATGAGGCAAGCTCTAAATAAAGCCTCAGTTCACTGAACCTGCCACTCTCTCGTCCCCCAGATTAATTTAATGTCTATGGTGTCTCTCCAATAGTCAAAACCCTGTATAGACAGTTGGGAGCTAAAAGGGGCTGAATATGTCAGCTTTGTATTTGTTAGCATGATTTTCTTTGTCAAATTTGCTTGTGCAACTTTATAGTAATATGATGCTGGGTCTGATGTGTTGAACCCTGAAAAGTATGCAAATTTCTGTGTGAACGTGGCAGAACTACCTTTTGGTGGTTTCAGGCAATGTTCCCATTGATGGTAAATGCTAGCAGTGCATAGTACACTTGCTCTATGAAAAAAATGATGACCATAATGTTGGTAACAAAACATGCTATCGTAATCAGTTGTTTCTTCATACAACTCCCTGTTAAAAAATGCAGCAGACTGTTCTAAATCTGAAAGCATAGTATTCACAGTTTAAATATACCAATCATCAGAGATTGTACTCGTGGTAATGAAATCATTTATAGAAATTTTGAATACGTGGAATTTTCAAATGTTCGACGGGACCAAATACATAATATGAAACTTGATCCAAAAACTATACCATCTGGTACTGGAATTACAGTAATGTTCACCAGGGACATATTGGAGCTTACATACAGACTGCCCCACAACTACCACGGACTTGGCACTTTTCTTAATGAAATTCCAGGATTGCTAAATCGCGTCTGTCATAACGACCACATCACTCCCATGCCTGTAGTCGTGTCACTCTTACATTTGGGAGATAACATCTGAATTTGTGACGTTATCCACTACATCTAGGATAATTCTGAAGTTTGTGCTGTTCCGCACTCCCCTGTACACCAAGGGGAGTTTAAACGGTCGTATATCTTAATAAGTACAAACACAACTAGATACAACTTTGAGCCTTGAGAAAGTCATCTACATGACAAAACACGGGTCAGCTGTCTGAATATATGCTCCAACTATGTGTCAACAAATCAAGAATATATTCTTATTTGGACTATATCACTGTCTGCTTTCTTTGATGCAATTTTGAAGTTAAAATTTACTGACAACAAAGTCATTTTGAATTTTACTCTGGTGCTGTGCTCTGTTTTATAATTGTAATAATTTCATAAGGGATACGGCCTCCTAAGGATTTTCTTGACATATTATTGAGTGCCCTCTGGACCCTGTATAGGTGATTGACCCAACTACCACCCGTGCCTAATACCCTTGCTGGTAAGGACTGCTTTAGGTCCAGTTTTTTCCTCTCCACCACCAAATTTCCCTCTGGATTGCGAGGAAGGAGTACCACAAGTCGACGCCCATACTTTCCATGGCTTCCATGGAAGTCCGAGAGCTACATGCAGGGCTACGGTCGGAATGTAATGTGCCAATTGCGTATATCCTGATGAAGACTCGCAAATCCTTTATAACAGTTCGGGCATCAGCCGAGCGCTGCGGCCAAACCCATAGGAATCTAGAGCATAAATTCACTGCCTCCAAGATGTAGCTGTAAGCCCCGTCTGAATTTAAGGAGCTGGCAAATGTCACACTTCAGGGCATAGTCCTTTGTTTGTTTTGTCAACCCCGACCACCAGTAACGCTGCTTCAATAATTAAATTGTTGCAGTGACTCCTGCGTATGTTGATCTCATACCCTCGTGTGCAGCTAGTATTAAACCTAATCTGCAATACTTATTTGGTATTACTCTATCACCGCTCCTGGAATTTGAGCATACGGAGTGTTTTGCACATCTAACTTGTAGGAGTTCTTGAGTGGAAAACCTTTTGGCAGCATGGCAGAGCCGTTCTTTGAGGCATTGATAGCTACAAGTATATCTCTGTCTACTCTTGTGTGAGAACGAGTGATTACAGCAATGGAAGCAAGTTGCACTGTGGCCTTTGTGGCTTCATCAGCCAATGAATATCCTTCAACATGTATGCCAACACGCTGATGACTCAAGGTGTGAATAACTTGAGCCAGTGGCGGACATGCTTTCAGCTTTGCCACTTGTTCCTATAACAATTTGTATTTTATTGTGCAACCAGTGGAATCTCTAAACCCATTCTGTCCCCAGTAATGAAGATATTCATTGTAAGACTGTACACAGTAAAAGGAATGGCACACAATCAGTGTGGGGAATTCCCGATCCTTGTTTTGAAGAACTAGTATCAGGGCTTTTAGTTCTGCCAGATGCACTGTGCAATCTAGAGATTGTGTGATTGTTTTGCTGGGATGAAACTTACCATCCCGCGTGCGTCCTTTCACTATAGCACATGCAGCACTATATTGCTGTTTACTTCCAATGGCAGGTTGAGCAGAACCATCAGTGTAAATTATGTATTCATACTGATCAAGAGGCAGGATTTCATTCGGGGGAGGGTATTCTTGTTTGTACTGCAGAAATGCTTGTGCTCTCAGTGTAGGATCATATCTGTATTCTACATCTATTGCAGTGAGAGAATTAGCCCACTGTATCCATAGTGGATGTAATGCCTTCGCAATTGGAATGCTGGCATTTGTAACCACTTCTAAAATCGGTACCGGGGTAACAGCGATGATGTATTTCCCCTGTGCTAATGCTCTTTCTCTCTCTACAGCAGTCTGTACTGCCATCAGTATTTATTCTGTTGCTACAAATCGAATTTCAGCATTTGTGTACAAATGAGATTTGTATGCTATTGGTACTGTCTTACCTTCATTGAAAGTGATATAAGTATATCCTGATAACTCAGGGACGACCTGTATCACCAGGTTGCGGACGTTTACACGTGTCTGAAAATGTTTTGATGCTATCATGTCAGTCTGAACATAACGCCGAGTGTCTGTGTGTTTTTGTGTCTACTTGTTTGCTGTGAAATCAGGTCTGATTAGGTTGTAAAAAGGTTTCACTCTTTCCGCATAGTCTTGAATGTATGTTCTGCCAAAATGTAGAAATTCTAAAATGGATTGCAAACCCTTCGGAGTCTTCGGAGGCTGGATTAGCGCGCACTTTTCTAAAATGTTAGAGGTTCGGCCTTTGCCTTCACTTGACAACTCATATCCCAAAAATTGGACACTGAGATGGGCAATTTTTGATTTTTTAAAATTACATTTGTAGCCCAAGTTAGCGAATGCAACAATTATGTTGTTCACTCTGCATAAGTGTTCATTTAATTCATCGTCCATCAGATAAATATAATCTACATAGAATACCGCCTCTTCGTCGCATCGTTGTAATAGTTCTGACACTCTTATCGAGAATATCCTGGGGCTGTTTTTATTCCCTTGGGGCAAATGACAAAATTGCTGCTATGTGCTGAGGGCAGAAAATCCTGTCACATATCTGCTTTCATGAGCTATATTTTGGCAGAAGAATCCATTCGAGATATCTAATGTTGTTTTGTGTTTCTTCTGCACGATGTTATTCATTAATGCGGCACTATGTGCATTCTGACCTGCAAATGTTTTTGTGCATGTGTTCAAATGTCTGTAATCTAAAACCAAACGATATGTGTTGTCAGGTTTCATGACGGGAAACGAAGGAGTATTCATTGGCGAGGTGCAAGTTTCAATCACACCTTGGTATTCTAGTTGGTCTAAGATTTCTTTGACCTGTTTTTTTACCTAATTTTTAATAGGGTACTGTCTCTGTGGATTTGGAGTAGATTTTAATGGCATTTCATGGTATTTGGACCCCACGTCCCACCCTTGCGGTATAATGCTGAAGCTAGAGTTTGCAACCACTCCAACGCGTATGAGTGTTTCAAGGAAACAGGAACGAGGTCGGAAAAAGCAGGCAAAATGACTCTTTCCCCTTTTGTGCAAACATTACAAATTCAGGCGGCATATCCTTTTCTGCTAGCAGGATGTCGTATCCAAATGTCAAGTTCTCCCAAAATGGACCTTTAATTTTCATTGAAATGTCCCCTTCTATTTGGAGAGTTATTTTGTATAGTCGATGTGGGACACTCTAGTATCAGGTGTCTCCACTGTGTTATGTTCATTCAATACTGCTGTCACCAGAAATTCCTTCAGGTTCTTGCAAGCTATCGTTACTTCTGCTGCGCTACCTAGCATCGTCAGAGCCCATTACCCGTTCAGAAGCTGAGTCCTCATTAACCTGGGCATGTCTGATTTTTAATCTAGTTACTATCTTCTTTTTGAATTGAGTCTCTGCTTTTGGTTGCTCATCCTGTTTGAATAATAAAATCTAAATTGCGATGTGTTTTCCTTTTTTCCTTTGGTAGATATCCAGTCTTTTGTTCCGACCGTCCTTCCCTCTCTGAGTTTTTTGATGAACCCTGAAAGGAACAAAAAGAACGTGTATCAGTATCCTGATACCTGTCAGGTTTCCAAATGTTATCATGATTCCTAAGGTTATACCTCTTTTCAGAGGACTCCTGTTGGGGAGACACACCCCTTGATTGTGAAGTGTTTAGTTTATTTTTATTTTTCGATTAATTTGAATTGTTTTCCCATTTCTTTGTAGAATAAGTGGGTGCTTGCTTTGCATTATCCTTGTCAGAATTACTCACCATTTGTGGTTTCCCTCTTTTGGGTCCCAAACTATCTCTACCAAGTGAAGCATAGGTTTCTTTGATAATTTTTGGTAAATCACATTCCCGATTTGTAGGAGCTGTTTCCCTTAAGCGTTGGTGTATATCCACTGCTGCTGCTTCCCCTTTAATGTTGCTCAGCTTGGTCAAAATTACCCATCAGTTTCATTCCCAAGTCCAGGTCCTACCCCTTACTCATTTTGTATATGTTTCAATACATCTGGAATCACTGCTATTGAAGGGGTATTGTGTATTAATGTAAACTGCAGCAAAGATGATTCCACAAGTGGTACAATCCTCAATCGAGGGACCATTTCCATTGGCAAGCAAATTGTTAACATTCTGTGTTTCTCCTGCTGACCCGTATGGGGGAACACTGCTTCCATCTGTGTAATCTTCTGTGCAATCCAGAATGGTACTTGTTCCCTTTTTGATAGGAACGCACCCATTATTGCTTTTAGTGTCTGTGGGCGAATTGTAGGTGTGGTCTGGTGTGGACCAGCTGAAGTAGCTCTCGCAGGTTGTATGATGAGTGTTTGCATGACAAACTGGACAATGTGTATGTATAGCTTGAGTATTTCTTTAAATAGTGGACGCACTTCCCCTACTGGGAGTTTGTCAATCTCAGGATGTGGAGTGTATGTCGCTAAGACTGGCCATGTTGTTCCTGCTGTGCTGAGCGGACCAAGTTGTGTGTTTGAGGGCTCCTTTAAACCAGTTTCTGTGTTGCTGGTAAGTTAACAGGACTTCAATGTCTTTGTATGGAATGTATTCTTCCAGTGGATCCTCTTCAATGTATTTGTGGAACAATAATGTCTGTGGATCTGCAGGTGGGAATGTTACCCAAGACTAGAATACCTCTGATCCGAACACCTAATTTGCCTCAATCATGAAAGTAACATGTCCACCTGTTGTGGCTACTCCATGTTCTAACAATTTCAGAGGTCCTGCCTGTCTACAGTTTTCTGTAATATTAAGAGTATTTGCTAACTTGTCCTCCCCTGAACATGCAGGTTCAGGCATTTTTAAAGAAAGGTTAGAGAAAGGTTTTGATGAGGTAGGGTTTCGCATGATATAGAAACTTTTTATCCTTACAAGCCTGTCTAAACCTTCAGCTAATACACAGGATGTACCTACTCAGCTAAGGAAGAGATCCCTTCCTACTTCAGACGTCTCTCAAAAGTGTGAGTAGGGCTTTCTGAGAAAGCACAACTGAACTACTCAAATTTTACTGTTAATATAAGAACCAAACCGTGGGCGGAGCTTGCTGCAGCGCAAGATGGCCGTGTAAAGAAAGAGCTCTGCGAGCCGTCAGCACCACATTACATCTATCCTGGCAATCACCAGTTTGAGCCACACGTCTTCCTTCAATTCCAACTTCGCTGGAGGAGAGCTATCGCTCGCTGCCCTCCTGGTGTGCAAAACCTCCTCGGAATGTCCGGAATCCGCTGCGGGCCCTGTCCGTGAGGGGCAGAGACGTTCGCACACCCATCGGGCCTCTGCTGGCTGCATTGGAGGCGGTGATGAGACACCGATTCCAGCCCGACCACCTAGAGTCACCGGAAACCTCCGGCGCTGATGGTCACCTGAAGTGCTCCCCTTCAGCCACAGCCGCGAGTCCTCTGTTGCTGTTGCAGCCCCGTTGCCTGGGGGTCTAGCCGCGACACGCCAGCGGGGCCTTGCTGGCTCGGATTGGAGACTCTCTAGGAGGCGGCGCTGCCGAGCACTCCATTTGGGACACCAAATTGACGCCCCAGTCTGAGGTCTGCGAGGGTGTGAGTACCTCTCTCCTGGCGCAACAACCCTCACGTGGCCGGCGGGAGGGGATGGCAGACAAATCCTCCTGAGATCCCCTGGATACTAACACTGGGCACAAACACTTCATCACCAGCACTTCTGCTGCTGGAGGCACACCGGACGGTGCCTGCCCTGACTGCGGCCTACTGTGGGAGGTGATATCCCCATCGACAGAGGGAGGTGCCCTGTGTTTTTCTTTTTTGATCTGTGATGATCTGGCAAAATCTACAGCGTCTACAGACCTGCAAAGAGGAACATTGCGCCTGCATGCTTGCTGCAGTTCTGCGACAGCAGGCCTGACAGCTGACTGCCCTGGACTCCCGGAAACGCCCCATAAAGGTGAGGAGGCCTTGATCATACACGCACGCTGCTCGTTTTGAGACAAAGGGCACAGCGCCACCCCAGACTACCTGCACATTGGATGCCTTCAGACAGCGGTGTACTTCCCAACAGATGTAAGTGCCCCTGCGCCTTGCCTTTTGATCGTGGGCAGCTTCAGGAGAGATCACTGAGCTAGACGACTTGCCGATTCCCCCTGAGAGCGTCCAGACCACTTGCTCCCTGTTGCTCCTGACAGCCCTATGAGCCATCGCGATGTGCAGGACCTGACCCTTCTCTTCGAATTGCAGGAGGCCCTTTATCTCGGCCCTGACTACACGCTTGTAGAGCGTGGACACACATAGTGTCCAGTCGCTTCACCCTCCAGCTCCGAACTGGGAAGAGAGTTTCACCCTTCTCTAGTAACAGGTCAGCACCATGGGTAGGGTGAACAACACCCGGACCAAGCTCCCGTTCAACGCCAAAGGATCCAAAACTAAAGAAACAAAGAGGGCCCGATCTGCAGACACCAGAGCGAATAACTCTGAGGAGGATTCGAGCGAGGTTAAAACATTTTTTGACACAATACAGAAAAGCCTGTTGACGATGGACGGGAAGATCGACTCCCTGGTGTATCGAATGGACTAGATGTGAGACCGCTTAGATGAGCAAACAGAACGAATCGATATGGCTGAACGCAGGATCACGGAGGTCGAAGAGGCCCAGTCTGAGATGGATTTGGCACAGAGGCAAATGATTAAAACCCTCACCACCCTGCTTGATAAAGCAGAAGACGTGGAAGCCCGCTCCTGCCGCAGCAATATTCGCATAACGGGCCTTCCGGAGACTGTCCCAATGGGCAACATGGAGCAATTTGTAGAAAAACTACTTATCACCTTGCTGGATTGTGACACCTTCTCAGACATATTTCTGATTGAAAGAGCCCATCGCTCATTGGGCCCGCGGCCACCACCGGGTGCCCAACCGCGCCAAGCTCCTTAATTATCGGGATCGTGACTCAGAGAACTGGGGGAACTCAAATATGAGGGCTCAGCAATCTCACTCTACCCAGACTTCACAGCCAAGGTTCAAGAAGCGCGACGTCAATTCAGCCCCCTCAAACGGCAACTCCATGCACACACCATCATGTATGCCATGCTGTACCTGGCCAAATTGAGGGTGAATCTGGACGGCTCCTCACACACATTTACAGACCCGAAGACACTACAAAAAACTCTAAAAGACATACTCAGGAAGTCGAAACACGAGGCGATGCAAGAGAGTTTGACTGCAGAGACAGATGGTTCGCAAGAAACCCCCTCGAGAACAATGACTAGAACATCTGCACTGTGGAGATTCCACATTTTCTAACCTTGCCACACAGTTCCTCCTTAACAGTGAAGATTGACCCAGGATTCTCTGAGCCGGCGGGACTGTTCCCCAGTAGTACACTGTGGGAGGGGGTGCGCAGCGGGCCGGAAAAGCAAGCGAGGAGGCCGTATATGGTGTGCTATAGTAGGGATTTATTTCAGAGTCACAGAAGTAGAACACAGGAAAAACAAAGGAGGGCGTCAGGGTACTGGATCCACGCCGGGTCTGCGTTGCAGCTTGTGGTCTTCCGCGGCTCCAACGGCGGTTCCGGTGACGTGGTGTATCCACGGAGGGCAGGGAGCAAAAGAGAAAATAAGGGACCGTTAGTCCTATCCTAGTTCAGGATCTGAGCAACCGTCACCCGGGGCGTGTGGGGAAGGAGCGGAAAAGAGACAGTGAGGAAAGGAAGGTCCCGGGAGGAGGGAGTACGCGGCGAGGAGAAGAAAGAGTGGTCGGTCGGGGCGTGAGGGAAACGGCGGGGCACACAGTGCAGTGCTATACAATTATTACACAGTGCAGGGGACGTGATACTAAAGAGAAGGGGAATACTTTACAAGGACTATACAGGGGGCTCCTAACGAGTGGGGAAATAGTGAGGTTAAAGGCACTCACGCGGTCCGCCGTAACTCTCCCGTTGAGTTACGGCCTCTCTACAGCCACCTCCTGTGGACTCCACCACTCTTCGCTCCACTCGTCTGCTTCAGCCAGCTGCTCTCCGTCTCCTGCTCCTTCTCCTTCACGTCCGCCAGTCCGAGGTTCCTGCCACAAATCTCCGACCACTTCCACTTCCTGGTTCCCTCTTTTATCCTGTGCTGTCGCTGCCATAGGGGCGGGGCTTCCGGGGTCCGGGAGATTTAAGGTTGTCCGGCCCGATGTTCTGGTTGGTCCCTGTGGGGAAAAGAAGGGCGTGACTCTCTGGGCTTCCGTTGGCGTGCCGAGTCGGGTCCCCATGCTGGCGTTCTGAGGTCGGGGACACAGTCCCGGGGGTAGCGGGAGAGGTAAGGGTGCGGTAGGGCGGAGTTCAGGTCGGGGTTGGCGGGATGCCGGCTCACATCCCCTTTCCCTAGCAGTCCTTCTAGTAGGGGAGGGAGAGGAAGGGTATCTTGAAAGGAAATCCGCGTTGCCCTGTTCTGTTCCCTTCCTGTGTTTGGTCTTGAAGCAGAAGGGCTGCAAGGAGAGGAACCATCGGAGGACTCGGTCATTCTGACCTTTGTTCCGAGCCATCCACTCCAGGGGTGCGTGATCCGTGTAGAGAATGAAGTCTCTGCCCTCCAGATAATAGCGGAGATGGTCTACCGCCCACTTAATGGCCAGGGCTTCCTTCTCCACCACGGCGTAGTGTTTTTCACGCGGAAACAGTTTACGGCTGGCATAAAGGATAGGCCTTTCATTACCCAGGGAATCTCTCTGGGACAGCACCGCCCCTAACCCATGATCAGAGGCATCCGTTTGTAGGATAAAGGGTAGGGAGTAGTCGGGGGGAACCAAGACAGGACTTGAGGTCAGGGCTTCCTTTAAGTCCGTGAAGGCCTGCCAGGCTTCGGGAGAGGGGTTCCGTAGTTTCTCTTCGGATCTGCTTGATTTTTTTAGGAGGTCCGTGAGGGCTGCTGCCCTCTGTGAAAAGTTTGGCACGAACCGTCGGTAATACCCGAGAAGCCCTAGGAAGGCTCGAAGATCTTTCCTTGTTTGGGGGAAGGGAAGGGACCGGATCGCAACTGTTTTGCTCTCTTGGGGTCTTATCACGCCATCCCCCAGAAGGTATCCGAGGTATTTAACAGTTTTTGCCGCCAGGGTTGTTTTGGCTGGGTTGATGGCGAACCCAAAGGCACCTAAGGAGGAGACGACATCAAACAGATGATTCAGGTGTTGTGGCCAGCTGTCGCTAAAGATGACGATATCATCTAAATAGGCGCCGGCGTACTGTGTGTGGGGTCTCAATACGTGGTTCATGGCGCGCTGAAAGGTGGCTGGGGCGCCGTGTAGTCCAAAGGGCATGACTACGAACTGGTACAGCCCCTCAGGTGTAGAGAAGGCAGTCTTCTTTTTGTCTTGCTCCCGGAGGGGTATTTGCCAATATCCTTTGCATAGATCCAGAGTCGAGATATATTTTGCCTTCCCTATTCTCTCGATCATTTCATCCACGCGGGGCAAGGGGTAGCTGTCGAAGGTAGAGACCTTATTGACCTCCCGAAAGTCTATGCAAAACCGTACTGATCCATCTGGTTTTGGCACAAGGACGATGGGAGAATTCCAGTCGCTGACTGAGGGCTCTATGATTCCCATCTTCTGCATGTCGGCTATCTCCTGTCGTATGACCGCTCGGCGGGCCTCGGGAAGCCTATAGGGCCTTAAGCGGACTACTTTCCCTGGTACCGTTTCTATGGCGTGCTCTGTGATGTGAGTACGGCCAGGAGAGGAGGAGAAGACCCCCTTCAGGGGCGTCAGGAAGTCCCGTAACTCCAGGGTTTGTGCGGGAGACAGTTCCGGATCCACACAGGAGTCAAATGAGACAGGAAGGTGACTGGGGCTCCCGTGCAGAACCGGACGGGGTCCTTCCCATTTTTTTAGCAGGTTTACGTGGTATATCTGGGTGGTTCCACGCGTAGGGTCTATTTCTACCTCATAGGTAACCGGGGTCACCTGCCGGAGGATAGTATAAGGGCCTTGCCACTGACCTAACAGTTTTTGGTCCGATGAGGGCATCATGAGGAGTACCAAGTCATTGGCAGCAAAGACGCGGGACCTGGTGCCCTTGTCGTATTGCTTCTTTTGACTGTCCTGAGCGTTCTCCAGATTTTGTCTCACTATGTTCCGGATCATGGAGAGGTGTGATTTTAGATTCTCGAGGTATTCAGGGAGCGGACGTGTACGATCAGGCTCGGCTTCCCAGGCCTCCTGTGCCATGTCCAGCAGGGTACGAGGGGGCAGTCCGTACAGTAGCTCATAGGGAGAGTAGCCTGTGCTGCTCTGAGGTTTGCAGCGGATGGCGAAGAGGGCTAAGGGTAGCAGGTCCTCCCACCTTTTAGCTTCTAGGCCCAAGAGTTTTTTTAGGGTTTGCTTTAGGGTAGCGTTGTAGCGCTCTACCAATCCGTCTGTCTGCGGATGATAGGCGGAAGTTCTGATTTGTTTTATCCCAAGTTCGGCGCATACCCGCTTCATCAAGGCCGAAACAAAAGGCGTGCCCTGGTCGGTCAAGATTTCCCGGGGGAATCCTACGCGGGAAAACAGGGAGATCAGGGCTTTGGCTATCGTTTGGGTAGTGGGTTGTCGCA
The DNA here is from genome assembly GCF_964261635.1 of Lissotriton helveticus. NCBI lineage: Eukaryota > Metazoa > Chordata > Amphibia > Caudata > Salamandridae > Lissotriton > Lissotriton helveticus. The sequence goes on along the minus strand of NC_136067.1, from coordinate 951,959,899 downwards.
GGGGAATGGCCTCAGGGAAGCGAGTGGCATAATCCACTACCACCAAGGCATAGCGACAACCGCTACGGGAGGGTAAGAGGGGTCCTATGATGTCCATCCCTATTCGGCTAAAGGGGACGTCAATGAGAGGGAGGGGTTGCAAAGGCGCTCTGGGAGGTCTGTGTCGGCTGTTTTTCTGGCATATGCTGCATTCACGACAGTAGGTTTTGATCCTTTGTACTACCCCGGGCCAATAAAACTTCTCCAAGATGGTTTGACTAGTTTTTTCGTCCCCAAAATGACCCCCCAGAAGGTGGCTGTGGGCCAGGAAGAGGACCTTGTCCTGGAAGGGACCGGGGACAAGCAGCTGGGCATTCAGTTGGGGGCCCCCTTTTCTGTACAGCAACCCATTTCTCTTAAAGAAGTAGGGACCTACTTGCAGGGGGTCTTCCTGGTCAAGGGCCCTTCCCCATGCTTCTTGAAGAAGGGGATCCTCCTGTTGGGCGGCTCTGAACTCCCTGTCGGTCTGCCATGGGTGGTCATCCGTTAACGCGGGGTAAGCACTAACGTATTCCTTCTTCTCCTTTCTCTTCTGGCGTTTGGTTTTGTGGGGTTTCGAAACGGTCTCTGGGTGGTTCTGTCCTTGGTAAGGAGCGTCCTTCCACCACTGTGTCAGCGAGTCGGAGGTGTCTTGGAGGAGCGTAGGCAAACCTGGATAGTCACTCCCCAGAATGGCTTGTTCGGGGAGAGCGGGTACCAGACCAATGGTGAGGGAAGTCCCGGGGTCGTGCCGGTGCCGGACACGCATCTGCGTAGTGGGGTATTGTTTGGTGTCCCCATGGACACACTGGATGGCAACCATCCCTGTAGGACTGACTGGATGTGCCAGGTCTTGAGGTCTCAGGACACTCTGACGACAGCCGCTGTCGGCAAGGGCCATTACTCGTTGGCCGTCGATGGAGACCGGACAGTGGAAGGAAGGGGGAGTAGTCCCTGGAGGGTTGCACAGAAAGTTCCTGACGAGTCCGACCTCCATAGGTTCTTCCTTCTGCGGGCACATCCGGGCGATGTGACCGAACCCACCACAGGCATAGCACTGGGGTCCAGCATGAGGAGGACGAAATACCACTGGCGAGGGAAACAGGGGGGTGGGTTCTGGTCTTCGTGGGGGAAGGGGCTGGAGAGGTCGTGATGGTCCGGCATTCGGGCCTCGGTGCGGTTGTTCCTCCTTACCCCGCTGGAGTTCCTGGGCTCGACTGAAGGCGGAGGCTATCTCAATGGCGGTTTCTAGGGTGAGCCTGGAATGTTGTCTCACCCAGCGCTGAGTGGCCGGGTGTAAAGAGTTCAGGAATTGTTCTAAACAGATCTTCTCAAGTATCTCCTCCTTTGTGGAGGTCTCTGGCCGGAGCCATCGGTTTGCAAGATCCCGAAGGCGAAACGAGAGAGCCCTGGGATTCTCTTGTGGCCTCTCTTTCGCCTGCCTTAGCTTCAGTCTATAGGTGTCATCATCGATCCCAAGTCGCTCCAAAATGCACCTTTTGATATCCACATACGGGGTGGTGCCCTGTATGTTGGCCTGCTGGTATGCGGCCTGTAGATCGCCTGTGAGAAGGGGTCCCAGATATTGCCCCCAGCGGTCCACGGGCCAATTGGCTGCTTGGGCAAGACGTTCAAAGTTTGTAAAGAAGTAGTCCGGGTCTTCCCCCGGGACGTACTTTTGCAGTACCACTGAAGGGAGGGAGGCTAGTGGCCTCTGTTGACCCAGGGCCGTTGTTAGCTTCTCCATGGTTTGTTCGTGGGCGGTCCCTTGACCCTTCAGGACGTCGTGGAGTTGACCCCTGTCATCTTCGGCGGTTTTTAGGAACTGCTCCATCAGTTTGGCAAACTGTTCCTGTGAGTCCGCCATTTTTCTGACCACGGCCTCCATGCTTCCGGCAGATCCCACTTCTGACACCAAATGTGGGAGGGGGTGCGCAGCGGGCCGGAAAAGCAAGCGAGGAGGCCGTAATGGTGTGCTATAGTAGGGATTTATTTCAGAGTCACAGAAGTAGAACACAGGAAAAACAAAGGAGGGCGTCAGGGTACTGGATCCACGCCGGGTCTGCGTTGCAGCTTGTGGTCTTCCGCGGCTCCAACGGCGGTTCCGGTGACGTGGTGTATCCACGGAGGGCAGGGAGCAAAAGAGAAAACAAGGGACCGTTAGTCCTATCCTAGTTCAGGATCTCAGCAACCGTCACCCGGGGCGTGTGGGGAAGGAGCGGAAAAGAGACAGTGAGGAAAGGAAGGTCCCGGGAGGAGGGAGTACGGGGCGAGGAGAAGAAAGAGTGGTCGGTCGGGGCGTGAGGGAAACGGCGGGGCACACAGTGCAGTGCTATACAATTATTACACAGTGCAGGGGACGTGATACTAAAGAGAAGGGGAATACTTTACAAGGACTATACAGGGGGCTCCTAACGAGTGGGGAAATAGTGAGGTTAAAGGCACTCACGCGGTCCGCCGTAACTCTCCCGTTGAGTTACGGCCGCTCTACAGCCACCTCCTGTGGACTCCACCACTCTTCGCTCCACTCGTCTGCTTCAGCCAGCTGCTCTCCGTCTCCTGCTCCTTCTCCTTCACGTCCGCCAGTCCGAGGTTCCTGCCACAAATCTCCGACCACTTCCACTTCCTGGTTCCCTCTTTTATCCTGTGCTGTCGCTGCCATAGGGGCGGGGCTTCCGGGGTCCGGGAGATTTAAGGTTGTCCGGCCCGATGTTCTGGTTGGTCCCTGTGGGGAAAAGAAGGGCGTGACTCTATGGGCTTCCGTTGGCGTGCCGAGTCGGGTCCCCATGCTGGCGTTCTGAGGTCGGGGACACAGTCCCGGGGGTAGCGGGAGAGGTAAGGGTGCGGTAGGGCGGAGTTCAGGTCGGGGTTGGCGGGATGCCGGCTCACATACACCTAGAGACCAGTGGAACAATTACCCGAAGAAGCAACCACCTGAACTTTTTGCAAGTATTTGTGATCTATGTGCTCGTTGGGGGGTAGGCTATACTTTATTACTTGATTATTGCAGTCCTTGTTATATTTTAGAGTTAACTCCAGAGGGGTTATTTTCGGTTCAATGAACATTGATAATTGCACTGTGCCCTCCTGCTGCTTGCTATTTTAGACAAATACTTCTAGAATTTGATTGCCTTGTTACGTTGTTCACCATGTCGATTTATGCTGATGGTTACTCGTAGTGCTTAGGTAATATCCACCCCTGCGTGTTACACACTGCATGGCTAGTTGCCATATTTACCTAGGGGAAGGGGGTGGTCAAAGATTTGAATGTGCTAAGTTCGGGATGGCATGGCGTGGGAGGGGGTGGAGGGATTTGTTGTGATTTTTTGTTTATTTATTTTGCTCTTGCTACTTTGGATTATTTTGCCACAATGGTATGGGATACATACCATTGGGAATACACCGCGATACTATTATGCCACCGACATGCTCTCAAGAGGGTGGCGGGGATGCTCTAACTGTATTGCTCTTTTTCCACTACTATAGGGAATGGAGAATAGGCTGAGGGTCCTCTCCTGGAATGTTAGAGGCCTCAACGATCAGCGTAAAATTAGGAAAGTCATGTCGTACCTCACTAGGCATAATATTGATATAGCACTCTTGCAGTAAACGCACCTCCCTGTAGCAAGTCTCCCACAGACCAGGGGCAGGATCAGCGGCACATTCCATGCTGCAGGCTTCACTACACATGCGCGAGGGGTCCTCACCTGGATTAATCCCACAGCCTGACTCAACCTCCAAGAGTTACACACAGATGTTAATAGTAGATATGCAGTGTCCAGATGTAGGGGGAAGGGTGCAGAATACCTTATTGTCAATGTGTATGGCCCTAACCACGACTGCCTGCAATCTTTCCATGACCTTAGCCTGACAACTGCCTAATATTCCACAGATATGGGGGGGTGTTTAATTGTATTCTCAACCCTGACTTAGATCGCTCTGGGGGCCCACTGTGACGTTGATCACTGGCAGCAGAGGCAATCTTGGATGCCCTGCCGGCGCTGAACATGGTAGATGTTTGGGGCTCCCGCTTGATGGCTGCGGGCGGCTACACGCATTACTCTGTGCCCCATAATCTCCATACCAGGATAGACTGTTGGTTCCTGACGGGTTCGCTTGGTTGCAATGTCCGAGAGTGCTAAGTCTTCCCGTGTACCTATTCTGACCATTCCCCTGTGCTATTAATTTTAGCTACCCCCACCAAGTGCCCCCCTCCATTCACTTGGCGCTTCCCCCCTTATGCATTACTAGATGAGGATTCAGGGCGGAAATGCTGGAGGTAATGGAAACTTTTTTTTTTTTGCTACCAACCTGGGCTCAGTTCCACACTTTACCATGATCTGGAAGACATTTAAGGTATATGTCAGAGGCATTGCAATCTCTAAACACTCGGTGTTACTGAAATCAATTAGGGGTAGGTTGGCCTTCCTAGAACAAACCCTGATTAGGCTAGAAAGCGAAACTCTGGAAATGAATGACCCCTCATTACTGACCACCCTCAAGGCTACACTGGAGGAATTCCACTCTGAGGTGGATAGAGGTCAAGCTACTGGGTAAATATGTAGTAGCAAGGACATACGGCGAGGGGGAGTGACCTGCTACGACCCTGGCTAACCTCAAGAAGGGGCGCCGAGCTGCTTACCACCCTATAGAATTAACTACTGATGAAGGTGATAGGATTGCTGACGTTGATGATGTGGCAGAGTGATTCCGGCTATACTATGCTGACCTATACAAAGCCAAGTCCCATAATGCACCCTCTCACATGCTAGAATACCTGGAGTTCATTAAACTGCCCTGTTTGGTAGATGCCCACAAAGAATACTTGATGCGCCCACTGGAGACGTGGGAAATAAACGCCGCCCTGTCTACAATGAGCTCTGGCAGTGAGCCGGGACAGGATGGACTCATGGTGGGGTTCTATAAGGAATTTAAAGAACACCTTCCTGTGCATTTACTAAAAAATTTTGAGGAAATGGCCGAAGGAGGCTCTATGCCCCCCTCAATGCGAGAGGTGCTCTCGGTTGTCCTTTTGAAGCCAGGGAAACCCCCACAGCACTGCTCTTCTTACCAACCACTCTCCTTACTGAATGTTGATACACAAATCTTTGCTAAACGGCTAGCGAATAGACTTGCCCCTCTGATGCCAACTCTAGTGAGGCCGGAACAGGCTGGTTTCATACCAGGACATACACTTACACATAATCTGCGTACAGTATTTGGAGCAATCCAACATACTACACCAGACATCTAAGCTGCCGCAATCTTTTTAGATGTTGAAAAAGCATTTGACTCGGTGGAGTGTAATTTTATGATTCTGACCCTGGAGCAAATGGGACTGGGCAGTGTTTTCCTGAGCCTAGACAGCACTTTATATATGGACCCCGTGGCCCGTGTGCAAGTGGGCGATGTGGTTACTGCCTCCCTGAAGATATCCAGAGGTACACGACAGGGCTGTCCACTCTCCCTGCTCCTATATGCCCTGGTGGCGGAGTCGCTGGCCTTTGTACTGCGAGAATACCATAGCCGTAGGGGAATCCGGTTCCCTGGGTACAACCTCATCATTTCATCTATGCGCATGATACCCTCCTATATATTCATGACCCAGCCCAAAATGTGTCCCCTGTCCTGCGTGAGATGGTGAGATATGGTGAGTTTTCAGAACTGAAAATTAATTGGGCTAAACCAGTTATATTTTTATTGATCCAATGGCAAACTTTATTCGACAGTTAAGTCATAAAAGCACAACATGCATCATTTCATCAATACAATCTTCACACAAAAGTATAAAACTTCAAATATTCGACCAAATATAAATAGTTTAAGAAGTTAATAAATACATTACTAACTGTCGAGAACATCAGATTAAAATACTAATGGGGTACCCCATAACCATCATCAATGGACACTCAACTGAAATTCCTGATCCCAATCTCTTTATATCTTATGATCACATGGTACTAAAATAAAATAGCAGCCAACAAATATCAATTATCGGTAACCAGATGCGGCGCCTTTGCTCGTATGGACCAGGCCCAACCCAAAAACTTAGCCATAGCAATGGCAATCGGTAGAGCTGGGTCCGTGCATAGAACTCTAAGTGCTTCATCATGCCTTCTAAAACCCAATAATGTACAAATAGGTATGACCCGCATACAACGGGGTATGACGTATGCTGGGCAAAAAAACAGTAGGTGACTTGTTGATTCCTGTTTGTCTGGACACCATGGGCATGCTTTATTAGTAGATCCTGCCCACTTGCTGGTGAAAAACCTTATGGGTAAGGTTCCTACCCTTAACTGAAAATACATTTTTCGGTCATGGGGTTTCTCGATTGCATCCCAATATTTTTCTAGAGCCTGCCATTGTTTAAGTTCCAAGAAACGACCAGTTAGGTGCTTCAAGAATCCTTTGGAATATACTGATACCATGACCAATTTCCAATCCCTATCCCTCATTATCTTTTTTGAGGGAAAAACGGCATTGGTAGGGTCATTCCACAGTTCACTCATGCCCAACCTCGTTAGGAGCAATCTAATCTCTTTCAACCAGGTTATCTTATGAAAGGAGTCTGCATCCATAATATCTTTAAGTCCTTTAGCATAGTGCAATAGTTCTTCGGTACACCACAGTCTTCGCCAATATAATAAGGGGCGAAGTTTCGCAAGGTCTTCTACTGCTTTCCTACCCAAGTCTAGCAGGAGTGGCTGCATGGGTGTACTCTGCGGGACTCCGGTAACCTGGCGTAAGAAGGGATTCTGTGCAACAAATAATTGGTTTAAATTTATAAACCCCCATAACTCTGCTCCATAAAGAGCGGAGCTTAGTACCTTCAGCCCATATATCTCCAGCACCAGGCTAATTAGTTTTGTATAAGAAGATTTAAATTTGGCTGTAAGAACCCCAGCCTACTGCTTGTGTTTTAAAACAGCCAAATCAAGTTGGTTTTTCCAACCCATGTCCTTCTGCAAAGTTACACCCAAATAGGTGAAGGCATTGACCTGTTCCAACGGAGCTTTATTCATATGAATTTTGCCCCAGAAGGATCTATGTTCATTAAAGGACATGAACTTAGTCTTCGCCGTATTAATTTCTAAAACCCGGATACGGCAAAATTCTTCAAACCGATCAAGGGCTCTTTGAAGGCCACTGGGCGTCTTGGAGATAATTAAGGTGTCGTCCGCAAACATGAGGATAGGAATATGATCACTTGCCAACACCGGGGCATCGGTAGGGACCAGGGACAGGTAATCAGCCACCCCGTTGACAAAGAGTGAAAACAGGGTAGGTGCTAGCACGCAACCCTGTCGCACTCCCCTGCCAACGGGGAACGACTCAGTAACCTCACCCCTAAACCCCCACCGGACCCAAGCATGGTTGTCCTCATGTAAGTGGACGATCATTGACAACAGCTCCTGAGCCATCCCCATCTCCCTCAGGACACACCACAGTTTACAACGCGGTACCAAGTCGAAAGCTGCCTTCAGATCCACAAATACTGCATACAGTGCACCTTTCCCCAGAACTACGATCTTCCAGTAAATGGTGATAAAACGGAAGACCTGGTCTATTGTACTTGTAAGGGGTCGGAAGCCTGCCTGCAAAGGTGTCAAGATGTGATTTTCTTCTATCCAGGACTGAACTTTATATAAAACCAACCTCCCCACGATCTTTTGCATGGAGTCTATAAGGCTAATTGGCCTATATGTTTATGTTTATGGGATATATAAAGCGCGTGACTACCCGTGGGCATCTCAGCGCTAAGGAGCAGCACAACGAGTGAGGAAGACTAGTTTTGTGGGAAAAGCCAGGTCTTAAGTTTTTTTCTGAACTGAGTTTCTTCTTGGATGGATCGGATGTCGGGATCTAGGCTGTTCCAGAGCTTAGGTATTAGATAGGAAAAGGACCTTCCCCCCCATCTGGCCCTTTTTGTTACGGTATTCTTCATGAGGAACTTTGAGCTAGACCTTAGTTGTCGTTGGGGAATGTAGTGGGTGACCAGATTTTGAATAAGTGTCGGGCCCCTTCTCAGGGATTACCTCTGCCCCCTTCCAAGAAGGCGGGATTGGGGCACCGCAAGCAATAGCATTCGCTACATACCCAATGTATTGACGCCAAGATGTTTTGTAATTTAAAAAGACATCCACAGGGACACAGTCAGACTCCGGAGCTCTTCCAGGTGTGACTGTATCCAATGCCCTATCCACCTCTTCTAATGTAAATACCCTGCTAGTATAAAATTTATAAACAAACGGTTCAATATTCCGTTCATCTACTAGGGAAGCATACTGAGGTTTAAAATGCTCCACCCAAAGATGCTGGGCTACATTGCTCTGTGCGGGGTCTGGACGTCCACCCCTGTCCCATTTGTAATCATCCCAAAATAGTTTCGGGTTTCTAGCCTCGCATGCTTCCTTTAGCTCCTGCCATCTCGCCTGGTCCTATAGCTTTTTAGCTTCCTTGACAGCATTTCTGTAATAATCCCTCGCCTGTCTTACTCTGCCAGGATCCCCCTTTCCTCGGTGTCTCCACTGCCTCGGCGTCGATCACAATGACAAGACCTGCTCCGACTGTCGGGCCCTGACTTCGAAAGCTAGGCGGGAGCGGTCCCGCAAGCAACTCGAACTCCGGCAGTCGGCCCCGCGCAGAGAACGGTCCCGGTCCGGACGGAGGTCGAGGGACTGGTCGCGGGAGAGGAGCCATCGGAGCTCCGGGAGTCGACATCACTCCTCCGGGTCGAAGTCGTCAGGTAAGCACAAGAAGTCGAAGAGACGGCATCGCTCTTCCGACTCCCCCTGACGCTCACGCGACGCGGCCGGGGGTTCTGGTGACACCGCCCACGCGGCTCCGTCGGAGTCGCAGGCGCCGTGTCCAGCCTCATACCCTCTGGTCCCTGGGCCTAACGCGATGCCGGAGGAGATCGAGCGGTTCCTCATGGCCATGAGGTCCCTCTCTCCTCCGACGGGCTCCGTGGCACCTCCAGGCCCAGCGGACCCGTCTGGGGGGCCTAGCGGGTCGGGGGCTTCGGTCCCAATGCCGTCGGGTGCTTCGTCTCCGACGCCACCGGCGCCTTTGGGCCCGGCGCCGCAGGGCCCCACTGGTTCCGGTTCCGGATCCGGGTCGCCGACGGTGGACTTAATGATCTCCCCAGCGCCAACCCCCAGGTGTCACCCCCGGCGCCGCCCTCGGGCGGCGCCGTCCCCGATGCCTCCCTTGACCCGGTTCCGGCACCGAAGCGGCGCCGCTGGGCGCTGCTTCAGACGCCGTTCAGAGAGTTTACTTTCCATGAACCGGCCCCATAATTTTCTGACCCTGAGTATCAGGAGATGGGTGATGAGGAGTATTGGGAGGGGTCTGAGGACCCTCTGACACGTGAATGTCAGTCCCAGGAGGACTGGACAGGTGAACTTGGGGATGCCAGTGGTCTGGACAGTTCGCCCGACACTGGCTTTGTCTCACCTCCTACCGTGGCTACGGAGGAGGGGGCAACCTATAGTGTGGTGTTGATGAGGGCAGCCAAGGCCTTGGGCCTTGAGCTCCCCGTCGCGGCCGTGAGGACTAACCTCCTCACTGAGGTCCTTAAGCCGCAGTCATGCTCAGCTGAGCCTCTGCTGCCGTTTAACGAGGCCTTGACCGACGTTCTTTTGGGCACTTGGTCCAAGACCGCTACAGGTACGCCTGTGGATAGGAACGTGGCCAGACGCCACCGCCCGGCTCTGGGTGACCAATGTTTCCTGTCCACCCACCCCACCCTTGTGCTTGAGTGCTTTAAGGACTCCAGGGCTACGGCCAAGTCCTTGGGCCTCTCGGCCCGCGCCAGCAATCGGGTGCCTTTCACTCCTTTCGTGGCCACGGAAGGGGTGTACCCACACGGGCTGCCAGCCACGCTCCGCAGGGTAATACCCAACGCGGTGGCGGCCGTGGAAACCGCTGTGGTGGCGGTCGGGGACAACAGCGAGGTCAGTCCACACCTTCCCCCGCAGCATCCTCCTCAAAACCCTCCTAGCATGTGCTTTCAGGCCCATGTGACGCCAGTGGGGGGCAGGGTTCGCCATCACCTCCTCCACTGGCGCACTGAATTTTTCTGTTTTGCTACAAGTGACATGTCAGCCTAACTGTAATGCCTCTGTAAAGTTTGGTGTTTTCAGTGAATTTCTAAGGCTTTTTAAATGCTAATTCCTAACTATAACATCCCTGTACCCTATGTTTTTTTCAGTGAATTTCTACTTTTTTAAAATTGTATTTCATAACTATAACGTCCCTATTTTTTCTATAATTAGATATTGAACATTAAATCTACATGGTCAACTACTTATTGTTGTATTTGTCATCTATTTATTTAAAAATTACATTAATCATCTTATTTCAAGATATTTTAGATTTTCGCGATGTCATGATCGCCGAGGATGCACCGCAAATACCATGTGTTTTTGACAAAGTATAAAACATATATGTATAGACATATTTTACATAAAGTTTCAGTGTAGCTGTTTAGTAAGATACTCATTTATCTTTCCTCTTTTTATTAACTTGTCGAAAAAACCTTCACAGTGACACCAGAGGTCGCAATGACGTCAGTATTTGCAAATACAAATGACAAAATGTAAAACACATATATAGACATATTTTACACATAGTTTGATTCTAGCTGTTTAGTAACAAATTGGTTTGACTTTATTTTCACTACACGTTTGTCAAACACATCAGTATAAAGAAATCGGTACTCGCAAATAGCACATGAATACCAAATAAAGAAATTGTATTGGGTTTCACAGTTTCTTTTATGAAAGGAAGTAGACACCCATTTCTCCCTTCTTAAACCTTCCAGGTTACTGATTAGTTTGTTAAAGGAGCTGTCCCAAACTGATGTTAACAATTGTGCTGGTTTTTAACTTTTTGGGGTTATTTCTACAAAAGTAAAATGCCATCAGAAGATCAGAAGAACCAGAGGAAGACCCATAACTGGTTGGAGTTGTTGAAGACCAGAAGGACTCAGTTGAACATGAATAGTCTTCTGATGAAGAACAATCAATGAAAAAACAAAGCAAAGCTTGGAATTTTTCACTATTCCATCAATCAAAGACCACAACTACATTGGTGAGGTGCAGCATATGTGAGAAGACATTACCTCATGGCACAGCAAAACAATATTCACGTGGTACAACAAGCGTGTTGTACCACTTGAAAACATACCAATGAAGCAACTTAAAAACACAGAGAAAAAAGTTGAGGGTTCATCAGCCTCTAGACCTCCACCCCCTGCTCCTGATGACAACGTTTCAGCTGAAGTGGATGAAGGTGCAGTGAAATGTCACCGGAACCAAAGCGTTTTGCTACCTTCTGCATGGACTGGAACACCATCGTAACAGCCGGGGAGCAATCTGTGGATGTAATTTTGCAGAGTGTGAAAAACTATACTTGTTAATTATTTTTCCTTTTTTATTGCAGCAACTCAACGACTGAAATGTAAACAAAGAAAAATGTATTAGGATTTAATTTGAAACATTAGGCAACCAAAACAATACACAATGGTGAAATGGTGAAGATGCTTCTTAGATGCAACTTAAGGCTGCTGGGATTATAGTACCTCCATTTAGATTTTATCCGTAGTAACAGAATGTAGTCCTGTAATTATTTATAAATGCCTTTCCTGCAGTTAGAAAGAGTCTTTCATTTCGAACAGCTTGCTGTAGACAATACCCCTAATAGGCCAAATAATGTCTCAAAAACACACAATTCATATACATGTCAACACAATACCACATTTTATCATAAATTGTCCTTAGAACTTTGGTTCTAGAAATAGCAGATATGAGTTTGGTAACGTTTAGGTACTCTTGATTTGAATGTAATTTCTATGTCATTGTACTCTGTCCATCCTCTTTGACATCTTAAATATATAGTGTAGGGTCTTGATATCCCGTGTTTTCCTTTCGTTTACTTCAACGCTGTAACCGAAGAACACAGAAAGGCAGCACTCCACAGACAGAGAGCACTCCAGGTTGTAGCTTCTTCAAAATATTTGTATTAATTCTTTTTTTCATTGTTTTTCTTCCCAGCTTCATAAAGTGCAAGGTGCAAATATCAGTGCATCAGGAAAATATATGACCTATGCTTTTCGGCCAAGGGCCTTCATCCGAGTCATAGAGTGTAAAGCGCAGAGTGCATTTAATAGGGCCTTGACCAACCCCTCCCTTCACCATGAAATATTGTTTGTTATTTAAAGGAACATTGACCTGTTTTTTGAAAAACACACCATGGAGGTTAATATTCAGTTTAAGATTTCCCCAGCACAAGAAGGAGGTTCATGTTAGTTTGCTTGGAAGTTTCTCAAAGACAAACAATGTTGTAAAATTGGATTGTAAAACTAGCTTGTGGGATAAATGTACAGTGAAGTACCAATTGTTCTTATCAAGTGCATATTGTGATATATCAGCATATCTCTCTATACATAGACTATATACAGTGTAATTGCTTCTACTCTCTAGACTATCACAATTTCGCTGGTAAAGTACCCATTGTTCTAGCTAAGTGAAGGTTGTCACACATTAGCATATCTCACCATACAGAAGCTTTATGAAGTGCAAGTGCCTCCTCTCACAGATATATCAAAATGTCCTTGTCTACCATTGAGAAAAAAGTGCAGATGCAATTAATATGATAGTACAGTCAATAGGAGCATATGTACCCATGTTCGTAAGTTGAAAGTGCAAGATATTTCTCTCAGCACTAACATGTAATTCCAGTTTTATAAGGTGTAAGTGACTCCTCTTTCATACATCATAGTTTCTCTATCTGTCATTAAGAGGAAATAGTCAATAAGAACCAAAAGCGCAAGGTATTTGTCCCACCTCTGACAAATGATTTCAACTTACGTCATTTTGAGTGATAGAAAAGTGCAAATGTTGGAAATTACTTCATATTTGCAACCCCTAATAGTCATTTTCCACATTATTGTAAAGTACCATTTTAATAAGGTGAATATTAACATATCGTTCCTACATACATCTGTCAAATTGTCTTTATCAAAAGGGTATCATGCAATATTACACTCCAACTTAACTATACCTGCTAAACACGATTAAGACCATCAATCAATCAATCAATCATGAAATTTGTATAGCGCGCTTCTCACCCGGAGGGTCTCAAGGCGCTTGGGGGAAGGGGTTCCGCTACTGCTCGAACAGCCAGGTCTTGAGTTGCTTCCTGAAGGAGAGGTGGTCCTGGGTCAGGCGGAGGTGGATGGGGAGGAGGTTCCACGTCTTGGCTGCAAGGTGGGAGAACGATCTTCCTCCCATGGTGGCTCTTCGGATGCGTGGAACGGCGGCGAGAGCGTGGCTGGTCGATCGTAGCTGGCGGGTGGGAATGTAGAAGCTCAGGCGGTTGTTGAGGTACCTGGGGCCCAGGTCGTGGAGGGCCTTGTGTGCGTGGGTGAGGAGTCGGAACGTGATTCTCTTGCTGACGGGGAGCCAGTGCAGGTCTCTCAGGTGTCCGGAGATGTGGCTGTGTCGCGGGATGTCCAGGATGAGTCGTGCGGAGGCGTTCTGGATTCGTTGGAGTCTTTTCTGAAGTTTGGCTGTGGTTCCGGTGTAGAGGGTGTTCCCGTAGTCCAGTCGGCTGGTAACGAGTGCCTGGGTGACCGTCTTTCTGGTTTTGGTGGGGATCCATCGGAAGACCTTTCGGAGCATGCGTAGGATGTTAAAGCATGATGATGAGATGGCGTTGACTTGTCTGGTCATCGAGAGGGAGGAGTCCAGGATGAAGCCCAAGTTGCGTGCGTGGTCCGTTGGTTTGGGTGCGCTGCCCAGGGCGGGGGCCACCAGGAGTCGTCCCAGGCAGAGGGTGAAGATCCCAGGATGAGGACTTCCGTCTTGTCTGAGTTGAGTTTCAGGCGGCTGTTCATCATCCACTCGGCTACGTCTTTCATCCCTTCGTAAAGGTTGGTTCTGGCGGTGGTAGGGTCTTTGGTGAGGGAGAGGATCAGCTGGGTGTCGTCGGCGTAGGAGATGATGTTGAGGTTGTGTTGGCGTGCGATGGCTGCGAGGGGGCTCATGTAAACATTGAAGAGGGTGGGGCTGAGTGATGATCCTTGTGGTACGCCGCAGATGACCTCGGTGGCCTCGGATCGGAACGGGGGAGGCGGACTCTCTGGGTTCTTCCGGTGAGGAATGAGATGATCCACTCTAGTGCCTTCTCTTGGATTCCGATGTTCCTTAGGCGCTGTACTAGGGTGCGGTGGCAGACAGTGTCGAACGCTGCAGAGAGGTCCAGGAGGCTGAGGGCCGCTGTTTCCCCTTTGTCGAGCAGGGCACGGATGCCGTCAGTGACTGTGATGAGGGCGGTCTCGGTGCTGTGGTTGGCCCGGAAGCCGGACTGCGAGTGGTCGAGGGATCCGTTTGTTTCGAGGAAGGCTGCAAGCTGTCTGTTTACGGTCTTCTCGATGACTTTGGCAGGAAAAGGGAGGAGCGAGATGGGGCGGTAGTTTTTGAGGTCGGTGGGGTCTGCTGAAGGTTTCTTCAGGAAGGCGCTGAGTTCGGCGTGCTTCCAGCTCTCCGGGAAGGTGGCGGTGTCGAAGGAGCAGTTGATGATGTCCAGGAGTTGGGGTGCGATGACGGAGTCGGCCTTGTTGAAGACGTGGTGGGGGCATGGGTCGGTTGGAGATCTGGAGTGGATGGTGTTCATCGTGTTGATGGTCTCTTCGGTGCTGATCGGGGTCCAGGCGCGGAGGGTGGTGGTGGGGGGCGTTGGTTCGGTGGTTGGGTGCGTGGTCTGTGCGCCGAAGCTGTTGTGTATGTCGGCGATCTTGCTGTGGAAGAACGAGGTGAGAGAGTTGCAGAGATCTTGTGATGGGGTGATGTCGTTGTATCCGGCGCTGGGATTGGAGAGCTCTTTGACGATGCTGAAGAGTTCCTTGCTGTTGTGTGCGTTGTTGTCTAGTCGTTCCTTGAATGCTGTCTTCTTGGTGGTGCGGATCAACTGGTGGTGTGTGCGGGAGGCGTGCTTGAGGGTGGTCATGTTGTCTGTAGTCAGGTCTTTGCGCCAGGCTTTCTCGAGGATGCAGCAGTTCTTCTTGGAGGTCTTGAGGTCGGCGTTGAACCAGGAGGCTTTCTTGCTGCCGGGCCTGCTGGGATGGTTTTTCAGAGGTGCGAGGTCGTCGGCGCAGTTGGTGATCCACTGTGTCAGGTTGTTGGCTGCTTGGTTGGGGTCCGTTGAGCTGGCCGGAGGGTTCTGGCTCAGGGATGTGGTGAGCTGGTCGGTGGTGATCTTGTTCCAGCTCCTGCGGGGAGCCTGATGCGGGTGGCGGTGAGTCGTGTTTCTTCTGAAGCTGAAGTGGACGCAGCTGTGATCTGTCCAGTGGAGTCCGGTGGAGTGGCTGAAAGAGATGTACTTGCTGGAGGAGAAGACTGGGTCCAGCGTGTGTCCGGCGTAGTGGGTGGGGGTGTTCACTAGTTGCTTGAGTCCTAGGTTGGCGAGGTTGTCCAGCAGGGCGGTGGTGTTGTTGTCGCTCTTGTTCTCCAGGTGGAAGTTGAGGTCCCCTAGGAGGATGTAGTCAGCGGAGGCGAGGGCGTGTGGGCTGATGAAGTCTGCGATGTCATCGCTGAATTGTGTGCGAGGTCCTGGGGGTCTGTAGATGAGGGTGCCTCTGAGTGTGGTCTTGGGGTCGGTGTGTATTTGGAAGTGAAGATGCTCGGTGGCTGTGAGGGTGTCATCGGAGTTGGTCGTGATGCGGATTGTGTTCTTGTGGACGATGGCGATGCCTCCTCCTGTCTGGTTGACGCGGTCCCTCCGGGTGATCTTGTATCCGTCCGGGATGGCGATGGCGATGTCGGGCGCTGAGGAGGCATTCATCCATGTTTCCGTGAGGAAGGCGACGTCTGGAGATGTGGTGTCGAGTAGGTTCCAGAGTTCCACGGCGTGTCTGTGGACGGAGCGGGTGTTGAGCAGGATGCACTTCAGGTGATTGCTGCTGTTGCTCGGCTTGGCGGGTGCAGTATAGGTCCGGATGCAGGAGAATTTGTAGGATCGGCAGGTGTGGGGTCCGTGGGTGCGTCTTGGGTTGGCTCGGTAGCAGCCAGGGATCCGGCCAGTGTTGAGTGCGTTGAGGGTGGCGGCGGCGTAAGTCTGGCGGGAGGGCTGGCCTCCGCGGGGGCCAGGGGTTCTGGCGCTGGGCGCGGTCCAGGCACGGACGGGCACGGACGGGCGCAGACGGGCGCGCCTTTGACGGGCCTTCAGCGCGCATAGGGTGCGCCCGCTGCGCGTACGTGCGGACTCTGCCATAAATGGAGAGTGGGGGGGCAGAGCGAGGGAGGAGCAGCTGGGAGGCGGGAGCGGGGTGGCCAATGGGCGGGTAACAGAAGCGAAAAGGGGCGGGCCGCAGGGGAGCAGCGGCGGGGAGTGGGGAGGGGGAGAAGCGGCGGGAAGGACACTAGGACGGCGAATACAGGGGCACAGAGGGCACAGCAAAGACACAATCAGGGGCACAGAAGTTAAACACAGTAAACAATGGAGATAACACAGCAAAATACACGATCAGGGGCACAGGCAAAGGAGACAGGAAAAGAACAGGCAGAACAGCAGTCCAGGCACACGGCTGTGCGAGGCAGCGGTGGAGGGGTTAGGGGTCTCGGCACTCAAGGAGGGAGCTGCGCGGTGTGTGGAGCGACCGGCCCTGCAGGCATCCTGTAGACTACACAAAATATATAAAAAATTAAACAAATTCGCAGTTCCCTTATTTAATTGCATGTCTATATGTGAGCTGTGCAGATACCCATTGACTCTGCACTGCTCACAAGATGACTAATGCTAAATATACAACTAAGTTGTGTGTTCACCTGTTTTGTTTACAACTAGGCCTTGGAATGGTGAAATACATGTTACCTCTCTACTGTACTGCCTTAAATGTTTGGAATATGTCATGTTCATTCCATAATCCAAAATGCACCATAGCAGCACACCTAATGAGCTGCCCAATTCTAGTACATGTATTGAATGTCTCCAAACATCTTGTTAACAAGCTCAATATCACAAAAATATATCACAATAGTAATCTCTACCTAGTTTTGTTTCCCTTGGTCTCTACTTAATGAGACACAAAACTTTTGGATGTAGATACTACACTTCCACCAATAACAATGTTCTCTATTTCACAGCAGGTCGATCTGGCATAGCATCTGGGCAGAACTTGGCCACGAACAGACTCTCACTAGACCCCTTGATAAAGCCCCCAGTGATGAAAACAATCCTGGACATATAGACATGGATGATGGTCCTGGCCCATCTGGTCAACCTGATCAGACAGCAACAGTGAGTCTCACTGTGCCCACACCAACACCTGCCACCCCAGCTGCAATACCTTAGCCAATCTCAGTCCTCCCAACCTATGTACCTTGCACATTCACTGATTTTGGAAAAAGGGGGTGGTGATGGACAGAGTTTCTGAATGATGCAGAATACTCTTACCAAGTCATTAGATCATGGTTTTAATCCATCACCGTTTTTTAGCTCACTGCACCATCCCAGCTCAGAACCTGGCTATATGCAAATTAGTCTGTTCCTGTCCCAGTGCATGATGGGAACAGGGCAAACCAAACTACCAAGCCAATTCTTATACTGGGAAGGAAACAAGCTTCCGGGGACCGGTTTCTGGCATCACAGCCTTCTTCGGCCCGGCTTGCTTGAATCCTGATGGTGCAATGAGCAAGGGACTCACGTCTGAGTATACCCTCCCACACATAGTGTGGATAAAACCGATTTTGGAAAAAGGGGGTGGTGATGGACAGAGTTTCTGAATGATGCAGAATACTCTTACCAAGTCTTTAGATCATGGTTTTAATCCATCACCGTTTTTTAGCTCACTGCACCATCCCAGCTCAGAACCTGGCTATATGCAAATTAGTCTGTTCCTGTCCCAGTGCATGATGGGAACAGGGCAAACCAAACTACCAAGCCAATTCTTATACTGGGAAGGAAACAAGCTTCCGGGGACCGGTTTCTGGCATCACAGCCTTCTTCGGCCCGGCTTGCTTGAATCCTGATGGTGCAATGAGCAAGGGACTCACGTCTGAGTATACCCTCCCACACATAGTGTGGATAAAACCGATTTTGGAAAAAGGGGGTGGTGATGGACAGAGTTTCTGAATGATGCAGAATACTCTTACCAAGTCATTAGATCATGGTTTTAATCCATCACCGTTTTTTAGCTCACTGCACCATCCCAGCTCAGAACCTGGCTATATGCAAATTAGTCTGTTCCTGTCCCAGTGCATGATGGGAACAGGGCAAACCAAACTACCAAGCCAATTCTTATACTGGGAAGGAAACAAGCTTCCGGGGACCGGTTTCTGGCATCACAGCCTTCTTCGGCCCGGCTTGCTTGAATCCTGATGGTGCAATGAGCAAGAGACTCACGTCTGAGTATACCCTCCCACACATAGTGTGGATAAAACCGATTTTGGAAAAAGGGGGTGGTGATGGACAGAGTTTCTGAATGATGCAGAATACTCTTACCAAGTCATTAGATCATGGTTTTAATCCATCACCGTTTTTTAGCTCACTGCACCATCCCTGCTCAGAACCTGGCTATATGCAAATTAGTCTGTTCCTGTCCCAGTGCATGATGGGAACAGGGCAAACCAAGCTACCAAGCCAATTCTTATACTGGGAAGGAAACAAGCTTCCGGGGACCGGTTTCTGGCATCACAGCCTTCTTCGGCCCGGCTTGCTTGAATCCTGATGGTGCAATGAGCAAGGGACTCACGTCTGAGTATACCCTCCCACACATAGTGTGGATAAAACCGATTTTGGAAAAAGGGGGTGGTGATGGACAGAGTTTCTGAATGATGCAGAATACTCTTACCAAGTCATTAGATCATGGTTTTAATCCATCACCGTTTTTTAGCTCACTGCACCATCCCAGCTCAGAACCTGGCTATATGCAAATTAGTCTGTTCCTGTCCCAGTGCATGATGGGAACAGGGCAAACCAAACTACCAAGCCAATTCTTATACTGGGAAGGAAACAAGCTTCCGGGGACCGGTTTCTGGCATCACAGCCTTCTTCGGCCCGGCTTGCTTGAATCCTGATGGTGCAATGAGCAAGGGACTCACGTCTGAGTATACCCTCCCACACATAGTGTGGATAAAACCGATTTTGGAAAAAGGGGGTGGTGATGGACAGAGTTTCTGAATGATGCAGAATACTCTTACCAAGTCATTAGATCATGGTTTTAATCCATCACCGTTTTTTAGCTCACTGCACCATCCCAGCTCAGAACCTGGCTATATGCAAATTAGTCTGTTCCTGTCCCAGTGCATGATGGGAACAGGGCAAACCAAACTACCAAGCCAATTCTTATACTGGGAAGGAAACAAGCTTCCGGGGACCGGTTTCTGGCATCACAGCCTTCTTCGGCCCGGCTTGCTTGAATCCTGATGGTGCAAAAACGGTGATGGATCAAGCCCTGACCTGTTGACTGGGTAGGAGTGTTCTGATTAACTCAGATACTCTGTCCATCACCACCCCCTTTTTGTAATTATTTTGGCCACCATGAGTGTGGAAGGGTATGCTCAGACGTGAGTCCCTTGCTCATTGCACCATCAGGATTCAAGCAAGCCGGGCCGAAGACGGCTGTAATGCCAGAAACCGGTCCCCGGAAGCTTGTTTCCTTTCCAGTGAAGAATTGGCTTGGTAGTTTGGTCTGCCATGTTCCCATGATGCACTGGGCCAGGGACAGACTAATTTGCATAAAGCCAGGTTCTGAACTGGGATGGTGCAGTGAGCTAAAAAACGGTGATGGATCAAGCCCTGATCTGTTGACTGGGTAGGAGTGTTCTGATTAACTCAGATACTCTGTCCATCACCACCCCCTTTTTGTAATTATTTTGGCCACCATGAGTGTGGAAGGGTATGCTCAGACGTGAGTCCCTTGCTCATTGCACCATCAGGATTCAAGCAAGCCGGGCCGAAGACGGCTGTAATGCCAGAAACCGGTCCCCGGAAGCTTGTTTCCTTTCCAGTGAAGAATTGGCTTGGTAGTTTGGTCTGCCCTGTTCCCATGATGCACTGGGCCAGGGACAGACTAATTTGCATATAGCCAGGTTCTGAACTGGGATGGTGCAGTGAGCTAAAAAACGGTGATGGATCAAGCCCTGATCTGTTGACTGGGTAGGAGTGTTCTGATTAACTCAGATACT
Source organism: Lissotriton helveticus (assembly GCF_964261635.1). Taxonomy (NCBI): domain Eukaryota; kingdom Metazoa; phylum Chordata; class Amphibia; order Caudata; family Salamandridae; genus Lissotriton; species Lissotriton helveticus. The sequence goes on along the minus strand of NC_136067.1, from coordinate 951,939,689 downwards.
CTGTCCATCACCACCCCCTTTTTGTAATTATTTTGGCCACCATGAGTGTGGAAGGGTATGCTCAGACGTGAGTCCCTTGCTCATTGCACCATCAGGATTCAAGCAAGCCGGGCCGAAGACGGCTGTAATGCCAGAAACCGGTCCCCGGAAGCTTGTTTCCTTTCCAGTGAAGAATTGGCTTGGTAGTTTGGTCTGCCCTGTTCCCATGATGCACTGGGCCAGGGACAGACTAATTTGCATATAGCCAGGTTCTGAACTGGGATGGTGCAGTGAGCTAAAAAACGGTGATGGATCAAGCCCTGATCTGTTGACTGGGTAGGAGTGTTCTGATTAACTCAGATACTCTGTCCATCACCACCCCCTTTTTGTAATTATTTTGGCCACCATGAGTGTGGAAGGGTATGCTCAGACGTGAGTCCCTTGCTCATTGCACCATCAGGATTCAAGCAAGCCGGGCCGAAGACTGCTGTAATGCCAGAAACCGGTCCCCGGAAGCTTGTTTCCTTTCCAGTGAAGAATTGGCTTGGTAGTTTGGTCTGCCCTGTTCCCATGATGCACTGGGCCAGGGACAGACTAATTTGCATATAGCCAGGTTCTGAACTGGGATGGTGCAGTGAGCTAAAAAACGGTGATGGATCAAGCCCTGATCTGTTGACTGGGTAGGAGTGTTCTGATTAACTCAGATACTCTGTCCATCACCACCCCCTTTTTGTAATTATTTTGGCCACCATGAGTGTGGAAGGGTATGCTCAGACGTGAGTCCCTTGCTCATTGCACCATCAGGATTCAAGCAAGCCGGGCCGAAGACGGCTGTAATGCCAGAAACCGGTCCCCGGAAGCTTGTTTCCTTTCCAGTGAAGAATTGGCTTGGTAGTTTGGTCTGCCCTGTTCCCATGATGCACTGGGCCAGGGACAGACTAATTTGCATATAACCAGGTTCTGAACTGGGATGGTGCAGTGAGCTAAAAAACGGTGATGGATCAAGCCCTGATCTGTTGACTGGGTAGGAGTGTTCTGATTAACTCAGATACTCTGTCCATCACCACCCCCTTTTTGTAATTACCTTGCACATTCACTACCATCTTGTGTCCCCAGTCCTAGATTCTGAGGTGAGAATCACCAACCCAGTCACAGAGGAACCAGGAACGAGTGGGGGAGGGCACCCTGGGCCAAGGGCACAGGCCGGTGAGGGTAGAGGGAGTGGGAGAGGTACTGTGGGCAGCAGAGTGAGGCCACTGGGGCCACTCACACCCAGACCATGATCAACCAAGTTTTAGGAGCCTATCAAGACTCCCAAGACGTGATTGGCCAGGTATTGATGGAAATCGGGGAGATGAAAAAACTGCAGAGGGACATATACCAGGAGCTGGCCACACACAATTCCAACATGGGCCAGCTCATTAGGGTGCTACAGGATATCAACACTACCCTGTGCAGGGTTTTACACCACCATCTACCTCTTCCAGTGGTCCAGCTACATCCAGGTCATCTACATCTGCGGCAGTCACAGGAAGGGAGACCCTGCCAGAGGAAGACACGCCTGCAGACACCCCTGTCTCTACAGCAGGGGATCTCCTGTGGTTGCAAGAGGGGACGTCCATGCAAAAATCCAGACGGTGTGGGTGGCAAGACACCCACCACCACCAGCAACAAACCTCAACCTTAATTTCCTCCAGTGTGTTTAACAGATACACTCTGTGGACTATTTCTGGACACCTTTCCCTTTCTGACGGAGTGATATTTTGGACATTGGACCCCTGATAATTTAGCATCAACAACTATGGTTTGATTCACCATGACTGACTACTTCACTTTTTGTGCACTGTAGCTCTTAGTCTTTACCTTTATCACTTTAATAAATGCACAAGTCACAAACTCGTTGTTTATTGTAGTAAATCTCACATCCACCAATGTATATATATGTACTTCCATGTGAACTTTATAATGGCAAACCAAGCTACTCCTGTAAACATGTTTCTCTTGTAGGGGAATTCCATGTATAGTCATAAGCACTTGAAAAGTCGCATCCACGTGCTGGGACCCCGGAGTACTTCTTTAGATGTATCTTCTCAAGTGGGTATTTTTCGCCTTTCTTCTGATAGCTCTGCAAAGACACTTTGGAGATTGAAAGACAATAATGTGGCCTAAATACATAGGCTACACTGGCCTCTTCTTCATCTTGCAGTGAAAAAAGAAAGCTAGTATAATATATTTTGTACATTTTTTGTTGTGTTTGACCCACAGAAAACTCCCTTTCACGAAACTCCTTTTTTCATGATAGAAATTAAATAGGAGGACAGAATAACCCCGTAGGCTGCCATTATAAGTCTTAAAATGAGAAGTTCTGCCTTTAAGAATCCAGAGACCACCAGTATCCCATCATGCACAGCTGGTGTCAGTTTCTTCAGTTCTTTTTTTCGGCTCCTGCTATCAGGACCCTGGAGCATTGAACTCTACCAATTTGTGTTATTTGCTTCAAAAATCACATCAGAATTTATCTACTAAGTACTTCACTCGAAGTCTTTGGTCTTTCCCTATATTTTTCTGTCTTTTTCTGACAGGAATTTTCACAGTTTTCAATCGAAAATGCCATCTCTTTTTGATAAATGTGCAGACATCGGTAGGAAGTAAGCCAAAACTGATCCTTATGTAGTGTGCATTCTTTGCCTGCCTGCCTGCCTGTTACTCATGATCCTGACTCCTGTTCCATCTGTGCAACGTTCTCCAGGCGCACCCTGCATGACAGGGAGAAGATTTGGCTTCAAGGAGCAGAAGAGCGACAGAAACAGCAGGCGCAGTCTTCAGATGGGACTTCAGAGCGAGGAGAGGGTCAGTCCTCTACCAGGACTCTGTCTTCCTCATCTGGGGGCCTCCCCTGCAGTCGAAGAGCTGAAAAACGGCACCAGTCCAGTCGGCGTCAAGAGGTGGTATGGAGCCGACCTGTTCACTGTCGACCCAGGGCTCTGGGTCAAAACGACATTGACGTTCTATTTCGAGAAGATCTTCGTCAGTTACGCAACCAATGGCAAGAGCGCCTCGTTCGGCACCTAGAAGCCCACCGCAGATGGTAACAACTCACAAATCGTGAGAACCTTGTTGCACCACTCGAGTCAACACATCTCTGTCGATCGACGTCAACACATCACCGTCCATCGACATTGACAATTCACGACACCATTGTCGATTGACTTCAAGACACCATAGTCAATCAACTTCAAAACATCACTGCCAATCACTGACGTGGTCGACTCCGAGAATTCGTCGATCAACGTCGAGATGAAGCTCTCTCTCAAGAAGCTCGACGACTAGATCAATGTCGAGGGGGAGAGATGGATCTTCTTCAGAATCGGTGTAAGTTCTTCAAGGCTTCTAAAGGCATAAAAAAAGAGAAGGTTAATTTACTCATCGCACTCAGAGTACTCTCAAACCTACTCTCCATCTATGAATATTCCTTAACCAACTCAGTCTCTGCCTCATTTGCCAGATGAGCAACCAAGACTTCCAACACCAACTCCTCCTCCTCCTCCTCCTCCTCCTTCTCCGCCTCCTTCACCACCACTACTACCACGGAGACCAAGGTCTAGATCTCATACAAGGGATCGTTTTTGCAGCCATATACGCTCCTCTACTCCTTCCCATCATCAACATCATGGTGAAGGTCTTGTTCCAGACGTACCTGGAACTCTTCCTCTTCGAGTACAGGAAGATATTCTCCTACGTTATTGGATTCTCCTTCTCTGAGAATTTTACCAATTGATGACATTTCTACCTTTCAAGAGGTTCTGGTGTGGGGGGCCTCTAAATTAAACATTCCGATGTCTACTCTGACACCATCATCTCCAGTGATATTTGAGACTCTTCAGCAGAGACAAGCTTCTAATCCATTGCTTTCTGTGGTGCGGGGTCTCTTAGAACTGACTATGGAGCTGTTTCTAACACCCTCATCAATTAAGGCAGCTCCATCTAGGCTTGCAAAGAGGTATCGGCCTCCAGAGCAGGACCCCACATGCCTATGTACGGACCCAGCTCCAGATTCGGTGATTGTGGTGGCTGCAAAAAAGCAACATACTACGGCTCCAACATCTACATTTCCACCGGATAAAGAGAGCTGTAAGATAGACTCAGTGGGAAGAAATGTATGCAATACAGCAGCGACTTCCACGAAAGCTGCTAGTGCAAGAGTCTTGCTAGGCAGATATGACCGGGCACTGTGGAAATCACTCCAACTGGTTGCGGATCACCTACCTAGGGAAAAAAGAGAGTACTTCCTTTAACGAGATCTTAACAGGAGTCATTATGGTCTCTAATCAAGTAATAAGCGCAGCAGCGGATACATCCCTTCTTGCAGCACATAGATATTGCCACGGCGTGGCACTTAGGCAGCATTCATGGCTGCGCTTGACATCACTTAACCCTGAAGCACAGCAACAAATCTCCTGTTTTCAGGTACAACACTTTTTGGCTCTCATGCAGACGAGGAGATGGCCAGAATGAAGGCTGAGATGGAAACACTCTATGCTCTTTGCTGTTAAAGCCCCATAGAACAATGCAAATCTTTCCGACCTTTCTCACGCCGCTATTCTTTACACAGGGTTCAAACCCCTTGGTGGTATCAGGGCTGACAATCAGGTACGCAACAATCATACCAACGCTCCTACCAGCCATATCAAAAGTGTCAACAAAGAGGAAGATCAGGACAGTAACCTTCTCAAGGAGGCAAGATACCAGCAGGGTCAAAACCCTGAATCCTGTCTTCCCCCTCTTCTGTTACCCACTCCGGTAGGGTAAAGCAACCTGCATTACTTGGCAGAGTGGCAAAAAATCACACAAGACAATTGGGTACTGGATATTGTTTGTAATGGATACTCTCTCAGTTTCATCAGCTCTTCACCATCAATACATCTGAAACAAGCAAGATTCCAACTGTACCAATTACAATCGGAAGCAAACATTCTCTTACAGAAGCAGGCGGTGAAACCAGTTCCTCCTTTACAACAAGGCAAAGGGCTATACTCAAGATTCTTTCTTGTCAAAAAGAAAGACAAGAACGAGTTCAGACCCATTCTTGACCTAAGGAAGGTCAACAAGTGGATTCGTAGAGAGAGATTCCGGATGCTAGCATTACACCAAATCTACCCTCAGCTACATTAAGGGGATTGGTTATGCGCAATCGACCTTCAGGTCACATACTTCTACATTCCAATCATGAGGAAGCATCGCAAGTTCTTGAGGTTTAAAGTGGGGAACAACCACTACCAATACAGTGCACTTCCATTTGGCCTGAAGTCAGCTCCCAGGACCTTCTCCAAGTGCATGGCAGTGGTAGCTGCCCATCTGAGGAAACACAAAGTGTTCGTCTACTCCTATCCAGACAATTGGCTAATCAAGGCATCCATGTAGCAGGAGGCTGAGCTACACTTCAGCTGGACCTCCGATTTTCTCCTTCGATTGGGTCTTCATGTCAACCAAGCAAAGTCTACCTTGACACCTGTGCAGTGCCTGCAATATCTGGGAGCATCCATCGCTACTCGCAGGGCAAACGTGTAGAGGAGAGATGCTTATCGATCCTTCGGAAGGCTCAGGCTCTCATGACAATGTTTCAACCGACTGTGAGGAAGGTCTCCTTGCTTCTGGGCTTGATGGCCTCCTGTATATTCATCACACTGAATGCTCTTCTCCACATGAGGCCCCTGCAGGACTGCCTGGATGACCAATGGGACCAGCAAACAGGATATTAGGAAGACCGGATTCAATTGTCTCAGCATGCACTCCGGTCCATCAAATGGTGGTGTTCTCCCACCAATCTCCTACGAGGGATTCCGTTCCACAAGGAGAATCCTGTTCAAACTATAGTCGGGGATGCCTCTCTCCTGGGATGGGGAGCCCATACAGATCACCTTCAAATTCATGGCAAATTGTCACACAGTGATTCCACTTACCACATTAATCTACTAGAGCTACGAGCCATTCTTATGGTGCCAAAAGCCTTCCAGCCATTATTCCGCACCATTTCCCTGCTTGTGAAGACAGACAATACAACGGCAATGTTCTAACTTAACAAACAGGGAGGCTTGAGGTCCAGACCAATATGTTGGGAAGCCCAGACAATCTGGAAGTGGCTTCTAGCCAGAAACCTGAATATAACACCTCCCATGTGTTCAGAATGCTCAAGCCAACTCTCTCAGCATGCTCTTCAAGAAAACCATGAGTGGAACCTAAACGACGATGTGGTCCAAGATATATTCAGAAAATGGGGTACTCCGGAGGTCGATTTGTTCGCCACCGCAGAAAACAGCATATGCCAAAGCTTTGCGTTGAGGTTCTACCAACCGAGATCCCTGGGAAATGCCGTATGGATCAACTGGTCAGGCAGATTTCTCTATGCCTTTCTTCCAGTTCCCCTAATCCCGGCAGTTCTCATCAAGGTTTCACAGTCAAGGGCCAAGATGATACTCATAGCCCCGGAGTGGTCACGTCAATGGTGGTCTACCTGTCCACATCTCAGGCTTCCATGCAGATCAGACCTACTAACGAATTTCAGAGGACAGATGGTGCATCCAAACCTCTCCTCTTTGAATTTGGCAACATGGCTCCTGAGCTAGTACAGTATGGACACTTGAACTTACCCCAAAACTGCATGGACCTACTCAAAGAGGCCAAGCGGCCATCTAAACGTTCTGGTTATGCTCATAAAGTGAAGAGATTCTGTATTTGGTGCTCATCGAAGAATGAGAATCCTACCTCTTGCCAGGAAGATGTCATTCTTCCATATTTGCTTCATCTAGCACAATCTGGCCTTCAAATTTCTTCCATAAGGTTCACTTGGCAGCCCTAACTGCCTACTCGAAATGCCCTTCACAAACTTTCTTTTTTCAGAATTTCTGTCATCAAAGATTTCTTGGAGGGTTTGAAGAAGGTTTTTCCTCCCATTATAAGTCCTTCTCCTCCTCTGGAGCTTAATTTGGTCCTCTCTCGGCTTATGCAAGAGCCTTTTGAACCCATACATAAAGCGACTCTTCAGCATCTGTCTTGGAGGGAAACAGCGTTGCCAACGCTGCCTCCACAATGCAATGCCATTGTAACGCGGTCGTTAAAACAACTGCGTTGTAAGTACGCATTACCATTACATTGCAAGTAATTACAATGACTTGCAGTAGGGACGCACTGGTTTGGATTTAAAATCCAACACCTTCCCTGCTGTTGCACAAACTGGAGTAGGAATAGTAAATAATACTATTCCTAAGTCCAGCGCGCCCCCCTACTGCAAGTCGTTGTAATGACTTGCGATGTGATGGTATTGCGGACTAACAACATGGTCGGTGTAACGACCGCGGTGTAATGGCATGCGATCAAATTGCATGCTTTGTAAGGAGCTATATTTGTCTCGGAAGATAGCTTTCCTTGTGGCTATCATCTCCGCCCGCAGGGTTAGTGAGATCCAGGCACTTTGCTGTCAAGCGCCTGACACAGTTTTTCAGACATCTAAATTGGTTATGAGGACTCATCTGAAATTCCTCCCTAAGGTAGTTTCGTATTTTCACGTAAACCAAACTATTTCCTTACCTACTTTTTTCCAGCATCCATCTACTCCAGCAGAGAGATCGCTTCATTTCCTGGATGTTAGGAGGCTAGGTCGGAGATAACACATACAGACTCAGTCTGTCCTGGAGCACAAATAGAGGGCGCACAGGCCAATCCTGAAGCTGCTCTCATGCAAGAGCAGCTCCGGGGTTGCCGCAAAGCAACTTGGGAGTCTGTGTCTTCGGAAGAGGAGAGGAGCAGACAAGGGTGACGCGATGGAGGGCAGCATTTTTTTATTTTTACATTGATCTCCCTCCTGCCCCTTTCCATCACCACCCCCCCACCTGCCCTGCCTTTTTTCCATGACATGAGCCATGCCTCTAAACATATCAATGCATGTATACATTTCATGGTACCTATGATAAATTTGCTAAACAGATCATAATAAATGTGCAAAGAAATGAATAGGCTTTACAGCATGATCTATGTATGAATACTGTAAGAAGCAGTTGAAGATGATAGCTATGTGAACAGTCCCACATATCACTCAGCCCACAGCAGGCCTCACCAAACTGTTATCAGGGAGCTAGCTGTACATAACAGACCCCTTCAGAGTGCCACACAACCTTGAAGTCACGTATTGGATGGCCACAAGATTTCATTTTATGTAGTGAAGTGGTGGAAATGTGATGTTCAGGTGGGATCAGTATGCTCAGCCTGCAGAGAGCAAGGTCTGGCAATGAGTTGTGCCCAGTCTGGGTCATGGCCCAGGCTGGGGCAGATTTACTGTGGCCATACAACTAATGCACAGAGTATTCTCCTATAGACCTGCAGAGCCTTAGATGTTCCCAAAAGTTGTTTTCTGAACCAATAGTAGCACTGATTGCTTTTACATGTGCTACATTTGGAATGGTGACTGAGTGATCCCTGGGCCTGACCTTCTTTCCATTGACCCACATTGTCAATGTGTGACATTTACTAATGATAGGCCCCTTACTTCCACATGTCTCTTGTTACTTTTCCATAAGTCATGCTTGCATTGTACAGGCCTATTTCACATTTGACACAAACAGTGCAGATAGTTGGTCACTTCTGAAGTGATTTTAATATGTGAATTACCAGCTTTGTAACATTCAACCAATCAAACAAGACATACAATGGTATGTTGAATGTCATCCCTGTAACAGTGCCACATATTGCAGGTGTGTCCTGTAATGACAGTACTGTAACGAGGTAGGAGTAGGGAAACGTATCGCTCAGGACTGGTGGAGGCCTTACCCTGCTGACCCTACCCCACCTCCTTCTTTCCAGAACGACAGATGGACGGGTGGTCCGATCGACCCCGAAGAAGAGGACGAACTCAGCGGCCCCTTTAAATGGGCGTCACTAACCGAGGAGGAGGAACCACCCCCTGATGACGTCAGCGAGACCGGATTGGTAAAGAGCGAGGAAGTAATGTACTCGAGGTGTGTGTTCACCCCGGAGGAGCGGAAGGCGGAAGGAACAACGGAGCAGAGCAGAGAAGAAGGAGAGAGAACCGACCCGAAGGAACATCGCGGGGAAGACGGAGAGCGAGAGAGGGAAGGAGAGCCAGGAGGCCAACGACCCCATGAACCGCCGTGCCACACTCCCGAGGGAGGAGTGTGGCTGTCACAGGTACGGCGACGTTGGGCAGCCTGGGTGGGGAGCCGGAGTGCTCGTGTGTAGATATTGTAAAAACCCCTGTTCGTCGTTTTCCCCTGTGGCTACATTCCTTGCCTCCATTCCCCTTTTCCTCCCCTGTGCCTCAACCCTCCTACCCTTCACCCCTCGTTCACAGTGCACTGTACAAAGTGAGAGCACTTCACGTTGGGTCTATCCTCACATACCCCGGGCCCCCAGGTGCACTGTCTCCAAGAGGACTTGATCTAACGGCCTCCCTCTTGTTGGTTTCTTGCATGTACGGAGACGGCGTGGGTCCCGCAAGAACACTCCCGGAAGTCCAATCCGCCATCTGACGTGAGAAGAACGCCGTCACGGACTCCAGCACTTTTCCCCGAGACAGACTGACCCAGAGAAGGAGAAAGACTTTTGTGTATAAAAGCAGCCTAAAAATAAAGCCCTCTTTACCCGCATTGCCTGGTGTCACGGTCGTCCCTACTCCCACGCCTACACTGGTGTCAGAAGTGGGATTCGCCCCCTCAAAACCGACCATGGCGATGGACCAGTTAATACAAACGCTAATTGATGGACAACAGAAACTAGAATGGGCTATTGGACAACAGATCAATACAGCTGATGCTGACAGGGAACTGTTTCGCACAACCATGACGCTTCAAATGGACAATATGCAAAAGGCGGTAATGGCCCGAGCACCGCAACCCAAGGGGACAAGAAACCCTTCGGTCCACACCCCTCAGGAGTAGCTCTGCAGAAATACGTGGCAGGAGAAGACCCCGACGCGTTTCTCCTGAACTTTGAGCGAGCCGCAAGGGCTTGTGGGTGGCCCGAGGACAAATGGCCCTTCTTCTTGGCCCCATTACTGACAGGAGAGGCCCAGACGGCCTATCCGGTAGCCAACCATTCAGGGACCTCCTCCTACTACGAGGTCAAGGAGGTGATTTTGGACCACTTGGGGATGGACGCGGAGGCCTACAGACTCCACTTCAGGAAAGAAAAAGGGAACACTGGAGAGAATCCTAAAACACTGTACCTAAGAGTCAAGATGGCTGCCGAGAAATGGCTGAGACCGGGAAGCAGGAGCAAGGAAGAAGTAATGACCAGCATCATACTTGAACAGTTCATGGAGGCCTTGCCAAACGGCACCTAGAGGTGGTTAAGACAACACCCGGGTCTGACAGCTGTGCAGGCCATCGAGATGGCAGCTAACTATACCAGGGCTGCCCCCCGAACATTTCCATGGGACAACGATAGAAGCGGCAAGGCCCCCGTACAGCCATCCAAAACGGACAGGAAGAAGACGATCCCTGAGCCACCCAAACCAAGGCCATATCGAATGGACGCACCCTCAATGAAGGGACCTCAATGCTTTGAGTGTGGGGAATGGGGCCATATAGCCAGGATGTGCCCCCACCGAAGACCCACCGAAGAGCCCATGGAGGTTGGCTACATTCCCAAAGCCGTGATGTACACCGCAGAGATGGGTCCCTCTTTCTATGTAAGGGTACAAGTAAATCACAAAAACGTGAAAGCATTACTCGATTCAGGATGTAGGCAGTCAGTCATACAGAAACGACTGCTGCACCCCTCCCAGATAGGACACGACGGTATCGTTCATATTCGATGTGTGCACGGTGACGTAAAACCCTACCCCTTGGCCTGCATAACTCTTCACCCGCACGGTAGGGACCCCTGCTCAGTAAAGGTGGGAGTAGTGGGAACACTGCCGGAGGAGTTGATCATAGGAGTGGACAACCCCGATTTCCTATCCCTGTTTAAAAGAGAACTTAAGGAACACCCCGCGGGAGATTATCTGTCCATAGAACCGTGGGCCCTGGACCGGGGTTTCAAATTCGCTCAGGCCAATGACTCATCCCCGATGAATGCGTGGGAGGCGGCCCACATCGCCCAAACAACCCCGACACACGGGTACCCTAGGTTCAGGATAGAAAAAGACTTACTTTACAGGGAAGGGAAGGAAGGGGAACCCCTACAGCTAGTGGTGCCTACGGAATGTAGGGAACAGATCCTTTTCTACGCCCACACCCACTTAACGGCAGGGCATAGCGGTACTGAGAAAACAACTCAGAACATACTGCGGCTCTTTTATTGGCCAGGCATCTACAAGGAAGCAGAGGCCTACTGCAGACAGTGTGAGGTGTGCCAGAAGAAAAACCTCACCAGACCTCCGGCCGTACCCCTGCAACCACTACCCATAATAGGCAACCCATGGGAAAGGGTAGGGATGGATCTCATCGGACCTCTACCCGCGCACATCACGAGGACACACCTACGCCTTGGTAGTGGTGGACTACAACACAAGGTTCCCGGAAGCCTTCGCCCTCAGCTCCCCTACGACTAAGAACGTGGCAGACAAGCTGGTGGAGCTTTTCTCACGGGTGGGGTTCCCGAGGGAGATCCTAACGGATCAAGGTACTCAATTCGTGTCCCGAATGATGGTAGAAGTGTGTAAGTTGTTGGATCTACGCCACATCCGTGCGTCCGCATATCATCCTCAGACGGATGGCCTCGTAGAGAGGTATAACCGGACGTTAAAGACAACACTAAAGAAGCTATTGAGCACCGAGACAAAGGATTGGGACCGGATGCTACCCCTAGCCCTCTACGTGGTAAGAGCACAAGTACAGAGCAGTTTGGGGTTTTCACCATTCGAGCTCCTCTACGGCCGCCAACCCAGGTCTCTACTCGAAATCACCAGGGAGGCCTGGGAGAGAGAAGAGGCTGCCGAACAGAGAACCCTGCTAGAATACACCCAACAGTTACGATCCCGCCTGGGTAAACTGCGCGACTTGGCGTATTCAAACCTAGAGAAAGCACAAAAAAAACAAAGACGGCTGTACGATAAGGGGAAGAAGTGGAGGACCCTAGAGAAAGGGGATTGGGCACTAGTGCTGCTACCTTCTTCGGCCCAAAAGTTCAGGAGCGAGTGGAAGGGGCCCTACAAGGTCATTGACACTATAGGGCGGACGACGTATAGACTACAGATGTCCCCTAATAGGAAACAGACCTTTCACATCAATCTCCTCAAACGGTGGATAGGACAACCACCCAGGAATGCCAATCTGGCTCTTCCGTCTAGTAGCACCAAGTCAACCTTGGAACACCTTCCTGTGAATACTGAATTGCCTGAGGGACAAAGACAGGAACTGTTAGACACTTTTCGGCCTTTCTCCCCGTTGTTTTCAGACTCCCCAGGGTGTACCCATATGGCAGAGCATCAAATAAATACCAAGGTAGGACAGTTAATCAAACAGAGGGCCTATCGTATACCAGCCGCAAAAAGGGCCGACGTGAGGAAGGAGGTGCAGGACATGCTCAGACTAGGAGTGATAAGACACTCAAAGAGCAACTGGGCGTCCCCCATAGTCATGGTCCCTAAACCCGACGGGTCGACCCGTTTTTGTATGGACTTTCGTGCCTTGAACTCTATTTCATCCTTCGACGCGTTTCCCATACCACGAGTGGATGAATTGATAGAACGGATAGGGGAAGCACGTTATATCACAACATTCGACCTGACCAAAGGGTATTGGCAGGTGCCCTTAAGGGAAGGGGACCGACACAACACGGCCTTCGCAACGGAAGACGGGCTCTTTGAGTTTAACGTACTCCCTTTCGGCTTACATGGAGCCCCGGCTACGTTCCAGCGGTTAATGACCTCAGTGCTGGCGCCACACAACAGGTATAGTTCAGTGTACCTCGACGATATCGTCGTCTTTAGCTCTTCTTGGGAAGAACACCTGAGACACATAAGCAGCGTCCTAACCGCCCAACAGGCTGCAGGACTGCATATCAATGCGAAGAAGTCAAGAGCGGCTTTTCCCAAAGTGAAGTACCTGGGGTTTATGCTGGGGGAAGGCGTTATAGCCCCACAGGAGGAGAAGATCAGAGCCATAACAGGGACTCCATTTCCATCGACTAAGAGGGAACTGAGGGCTTTTCTGGGCCTTATCGGGTACTATAGACGCTTTATAAAGAACTTCGTGGCCCTCTCCACCCCACTAACAGATCTCCTGCAGAAACAGGTCCGAAACAACCTTCCGAGCCCACCCTCTGAGGAAGCCTGTACAGCCTTCCAGGGGTTAAAGGATGCTATCACTTCAAGCCCGATCCTGATTCCCTCGGACTTTGAGAAAACCTTTATCCTGGCCACGGACGCGTCCGATACCGGCATAGGTGCGGTGCTGTCCCAAGAAGGGGCAGACGGCATGGAACATCCTGTCCTGTTCATAAGCAGGAAACTCCACCCCAGGGAACAGAAGTATCCCACGGTGGAGAAGGAGTGCCTGGCAATCCGTTGGGCTGTTGATAAACTGCGATATTACTTAGAAGGAAAGGCATTCGTCCTCCATTCCGATCACGCCCCATTGCAGTGGATGCACAGAAACCATACCCAGAATGCAAGGATCCTACGATGGTTTTTATTTCTTCAGCCTTTTGCCTTCAAGGTGATACATAGGAAAGGAATAGACAACGGGAACGCAGACTTTCTTTCCAGGATGCCTATTCTCCCCAATCGGGCGAATCCTGGTGGGGAGGGGTGTAACGATGTAGGAGTAGGGAAACGTATCGCTCAGGACTGGTGGAGGCCTTACCCTGCTGACCCTACCCCACCTCCTTCTTTCCAGAACGACAGATGGACGGGTGGTCCGATCGACCCCGAAGAAGAGGACGAACTCAGCGGCCCCTTTAAATGGGCGTCACTAACCGAGGAGGAGGAACCACCCCCTGATGACGTCAGCGAGACCGGATTGGTAAAGAGGGAGGAAGTAATGTACTCGAGGTGTGTGTTCACCCCGGAGGAGCGGAAGGCGGAAGGAACAACGGAGAAGAGCAGAGAAGAAGGAGAGAGAACCGACCCGAAGGAACATCGCGGGGAAGACGGAGAGCGAGAGAGGGAAGGAGAGCCAGGAGGCCAACGACCCCGTGAACCGCCGTGCCACACTCCCGAGGGAGGAGTGTGGCTGTCACAGGTACGGCGACGTTGGGCAGCCTGGGTGGGGAGCCGGAGTGCTCGTGTGTAGATATTGTAAAAACCCCTGTTCGTCGTTTTCCCCTGTGGCTACATTCCTTGCCTCCATTCCCCTTTTCCTCCCCTGTGCCTCAACCCTCCTACCCTTCACCCCTCGTTCACAGTGCACTGTACAAAGTGAGAGCACTTCACGTTGGGTCTATCCTCACATACCCCGGGCCCCCAGGTGCACTGTCTCCAAGAGGACTTGATCTAACGGCCTTTCATTGTGACCTAAGTGTTAGGATGTAGTCTATACTATGGTACCAGCCTTTCAGAACTGTATGCATCACATCAATAGGTCTGGCTGTAAAGTTGTCTGTAAAATCATGCACAAGTAGTTTAACTTTCACAATGGTGTGTTGTGTTTCATAATAGCTCACATCAAGGCACATGTAGGATGGCCCCTGGCTAAGTGATATTAGAGGGCTAGCTTAGTCAGTGTAGGTCATGACCAGCGTTTAGGATAGTCAAAAGATGACTAGAAAAGTGTGTATTCATGTCTTTGTAGTGTTTAACATGTGAGAAGTACATGGCTCGCATACTGGCAGTGGCCTATCCAAAGCTTGATGGGCAGTTGAGGGCCCACCAGCAGCTACAAAAGGGTGAGTCCTGGCCAGAGCTATATGTGTTATATTGCTAACTTTCTGTGTTAAAGGGAGGTACTTACCCATCAATATTGGGGGTGGCCCATGTGTGATGCACAAGAAGAGTTTTTGGTTGTGTAGGTCTGGTAGTAGGTGCATGCAGATGTGCTTTGCCTATTGTCTTTCTGACCAGGAACATAGTAGAGTCCAGTCCACTACCAATTTACTGTCTCGTGCAGGCACATGGGTTTGTAAAATGATGAATCATGTCATGTTGTTTGGTGTTGTGGATTACAATTGTGCCAAATATGCCACGTGTCTTCCCTGTGTAAGGCGTGATGCTCACTTTCTACTGTGTATCATGTGATGGTGGCCCTTTTACAGATAGCCTTTAGACTGCCTTCAACGATCCCCCTCAGATATAGTTCTCGGGGCTGCAGGGCCGCTCCTGGTTCGTCTCACGTGAGCTGTGTTTGGCCTGCTCGTATTTTCACTGCGGGGCCACCGCTGCAATTACTCGGCCCCCGTCACTCCTGGGGCCACAGAGAGGTTCTCCTCTACAGTCGCCGGTCCCCAGGTGGAGCGTTGTGCGCAGACAGGCACCTCTTGTCAATCTATCTGGGCTCCGTCGGGATAGGCCAAAGCAGCGGCCGAAGCCGCGGCCTCGCGTAGTTCACTCCTGGTGTGCCGCCGCACTTCCTTCGGCGGGACAGCTGGCGAGGACCCGGTCTGCGGAGCATCACCGGGTAATGTCTCCAATCAGCCCCAAACTCGGACGATATATTTTGCCGGACACCACCGCACAGCATAGAGGGCACCGGGACGTAAATCGGGCCAGCGGGAAACAGGAAATACAGGAAAGTTTGGGAGTGGCCCTCCCAATCCACTTTTTTAATGCAAAGGTTTTCTCCAGGGTGGTAGGGGATGCTCGGCTGGCAGTTCCTCTCAGTCTGCCTCTAGCAGAGGCCATCCTTCACAGAGAGGACAGTGGCAGGACTCTTCACGTTTCGGAGGATTCTATCCCACCATAAGCCCATCACGTCACAGAGAACAGTGCAACAGCCCGCACGGCGCAGATCCGCCACCTCAGATGGTGAGTGCCTTAATAGTTTTATGCTATTACTTGGGGGTTGAGCTTGCTCAGTTCATAGACAACTGATTGGCCTTAACGGCCGATGCCTGGGTACTGCAGACCGTACAAGGGTTTTACATGGAGTTCTATGTGCCCCGTCCAGAGGTCCTTGTCCCGCCCTATAATTTTCTCCGGCTAGGAGGCTGTTCTTATTCAACTGGTGGTGCAGAAGCTACTGGCCAAAGGGGTAATTTGCTGATCCACCCCACATCTGTTTTTTTAAAAGCAATCTGTTCTTGGTTCAGAAGCAGGACAGGGGTCGGCACCCGGTTATAAATGTCCGGGAATTCAACAAGTGGTTTTTCTAACGCCCTTCAAGATGGAGTGGATTCATCACCTCCATGACCTTCTTGTCCCAACGATTGAATGGTCCATCTAGACCTCAAGGACATGTACCTAACAGTCCCAATTTTACTAACGCATCAACGGTTTCTCCAGTTCCAATGGCGAAACCAAACTTTCTAGTTCACCTTGCTTCCTTTCAGCCTTGCGTCACCATCATGGTGTTTCACCAAGGTTCTGCGCCCAGTAGTGGAACACCTGCAAGCACAGAACCTGTGAACGATCGTG
This sequence comes from Lissotriton helveticus, assembly GCF_964261635.1. Lineage (NCBI taxonomy): Eukaryota > Metazoa > Chordata > Amphibia > Caudata > Salamandridae > Lissotriton > Lissotriton helveticus. Next base: position 951,923,188 of record NC_136067.1, on the reverse strand, counting down.
TACCTGGATGACATGTTGTCATGGACCAGTGCCCTCTGTCCCTTTACCTCCATCTGTCCACAGCAGTAGAGTTACTCTAGTGACTGGCTTTTTTCATAAACCAAGCAAAATCCAGGCTTGTGCACTCTTGGATGATCACCTTTTTAGGGTTTGTTATTGACTCAGAGGAGGCCATGCTGTGCCTGCCATCCAGGAAAATTATGAAGATTCAACACGAAGTACGGCGGACGTTGGTGAGTCCACAGACCTTGCCAGGGCAGTAGGAATCTTATTGTTCTTGATCCAGGCCATTTTTACAGGTCCCCTGCTTTTTCGGGCCTTTCAGCAGCTCAAGGCTTCCCACTTGTTCCGCAGACTAACTTACACCCAGTGGGTTCTACTGTCTAAAGATGCAAAAGAGGAGCTCAACCAGTGGCTTTCCGACATGGAAGCATGGAACCGGCGGGTCATTTTAGGCTTTCAGCCAGATCTCATAATTAAATCGGAAGCCAGCGATTTGGGCTGGGGGGCCCATTGTGGACAGTTCACCAGCGCCGGCTTGTCTGCCAAGGAACAGCCACTCCATATAAATGTCTTGAGTTTATTTCAAGTTCCTTTGTGGTCCAGTGTTAGACCAAGGAAGGACCAAGCACAATCTTGTGTCTTGCTCAAGATGGACAATGTGGCCGTGGTCCACAACATCACTCATCTGGAGGGCATGTGTCCAAAGCCCTGGTGGATCGCGCCAAGAACTTCTGGGAGTACTGTCTGGAGCATCAGGTCTCGGTGACAGCAGAACACCTCTCTGGGTCAGCCAACCAGGTGGCGGATTGGCAATCCGTCACCTTTGGTATTCGAGTCTCTGCATATTGTTTCCTCTGATGTTCCAGTCCCTTCTCTTACTTTGGGGCCCCTAAACAACCTACCTGCTTGTGTCACGTCAGCTTCCCCAGTACTTCAGCTGGAAACTAGATTCAAGGGCAGTGACACCTGGTGTCTTTCTCCAAGATTGTTTGAGGGAACAAGGTTACCCATTTTCCCCGTTTGCCATGATCCTGAGGCTGAAAATTCAGATGCGCCGACTGAAGGCGAATTTGGTGGTGATTACCCTAGTGTGGAAGTCGCAACTGTGGTTTCCAGTTCTGATGGAAATTTTCTGGGCTTCTCCAATCCATCTACGCCTTTCGCCTCCCCTCCTCAGGGACCCAGCCGACAATCCTCACCCCCTGGTGCTCAGTGACAGGCTCCTGCTTATGGCCTAGATGGCAAGTCTCGGGCCTTTAAAGAAGCGCGACTGACCTCCATTCCTGAGCATGGGCAGACAGTATGGTTAAGAGATACTGCTCGCCTGGTCTCAATGGATGAGTTGGTATCTGGAATGGTGTCTGGATCCCATGGTGGCATACATTGTCCAGGTCCTCAACTTCCTAGCTTCACTGGCATCAGAGAGCCTGGCTTACCACTCCATCAGTACCTTCCACTCAGCGATCTTGGCTGGGCATGCTGCATTTGTGGGTCTTCCTGTTGGGGAATATCCGTTGGTCAGGAAATCGCTTCGGGGAGTCCGACTATCCCTCTCGCTGGAACCTAGGTACTCCATCCTCAGGGATTTGAATAAGGTTTTGAAACTTTTGTCGGAGTGGCCAAGAAACAAGTATCTCTTGCGTAAGCAACTGTTGGCCAAGTTGGCCATGCTTTTGTGTCTGATCTCTTGCAGGAGAGTGTCGGATGTCAGAGAGCTGGACGTTCCAGTTCTGTACTTCACTCCAGAAGGAGTTACCTTCCATGTGACTGAACACACCAAATGCCAGTCTCGGGTGATTTCTTACTCGGCTTTCCTAGAAGCACCCAGGTGGTGCATGATGCAGTGCATTAAGGCCTATGAGGCCTTGATGGCGGAACTGTGGCCCCACAGGGAGAAGCAGTTGCTGATTGCGCTAAGGAAACCTTACAGGGCAATCTCATCCCCAACCATAGCGAGATGGGTTTGGTGAATCATGCTGGAGGCTGGCATTAAAATCAACGTTTTTGGCGCTCATTCAGCGTGAGTGGCAATGACCTCAAAATCCTTTTTTTTGGGAGCACGCTTGGAGGATATTTTAAATGCCGCGTACTGGTCGTCTGATTCAACCTTCAAGTGCTTCTACTTTAAGCCAGTCCCCTCCTTTGCGGCTCTCGTCGGAGACAAGCTAGACTAATCCTCACCTCCTTGTCCTGACATAGAGTGAAAAATGTTCTAGCTTTCGTAACGGAGATTTTCAATTCTATTAAGGACACAGAGGTGAGGAATAGCCCTCCCACACTGATGAATCATGACCAGCCCTGGTTTTTTGGGAACTACGTCTTGGCTTGAGTAAATGATTTCCCTGATTTCTACAATGATCTGTTTCTTACTTATGCTTGTTTCTTGTTGATGGTTGCTGATTTGTTTCCAGGTGTTCATGGATGTCACCCAGAAACCGGTCCCAGGATGCTTGTTTCCGGCTCAGGGAAGACCTGGCTTGGCAGTTCGGGCTGGACTGTTCCCATGAGGCACTGGGTCAAGACTGATTTGTGTAGAGCTGGGTCTGAACTAAGGTGACAAAGTGAGCTAAAGAACGATGATGGATTCAACCCAGCTCCATAACTGGGGGTGAGTGTCTGAAAAGTTTCAGCGCTCTGGTCATCCTCTCCTTGTGTTTGCATTGTTCACCCTAAGTTGGCAGGGTATGCCCAGCTGTGGGTCCCTTGCTAACTTTGCCACTGGATTCAAGCTAGCCTGACTGATGAAATGAGTTACCCAGAAACCGGTCCCAGGATGCTGGTTTTCCGGTTAAGGGAAGACCTGGCTTGGCAGTTTGGGCTGGACTGTTCTCATGAAGCACAGGGTCAAGACTTAATTGCATATAGCTGGGTCTGAACTGAGACGGCAAAGCTAAAGAATGATGAAGGATTCAACCCAGATCTGTGACTGGGTGTGAGTTTCTGAAAAGTTTCAGCGCTCGGTCCATCATACCTTGTGTTCAATTAATGGACATCATATACCAGGCCAACTTCTCACATTGGTGTGCAGCATTTGAGATTCAAGCCGTATTGTTTTACCAGATATATCTTTGTATTGATTAACTGAAAACCACTAGGTACATATACAACTAGCTTGGAATAAGTAAGTTCTACTGAACTTAGGGTTGGGTAAGCCAAGGGTCTAGCACACCCTTTCTCCAACCTCAGAGAGTTTAGTTTCCACTAGGTTAGGTAGGTGCAACACCTCACCACACTTAGTATGTCTTCGAAAGGAGATACCGGTGGCTCTCTGCCATCTAGATACAGTGAGCTTTCATTCCAAGAATTCAAATCCCTGTGTGCCTCTAGAAAGCTGAAGACAGGGTGATGTGCCAACACTCAATGTCTAATAGAGATGTTACTTCTTGATGAACTTAGGAAGACCCCTGGGTCAGAGGAACAGGAGAGAATGGGTAGGATAGGCAATGAAGACAGGGCAGGAGTTGACACCTTTTATGATCTAGACTCAAACCCTGGCCAGGAGGACCAAGATGGATCCCACCTGGATAAAGCACATATTCATTGAGGTGATAGAGAAGGCCAAGAAGGCCCCTTCTTCACCCCTCCTGGAAGAGTGCAGAGTTTACCAAGGATATCTAAATCTCTCTCTGTAGAGTCTAATCACTCAGGACAGTCTTTAGGGACCTCTGTATCTAGTAAGAGGGACCACTCTTATGACAGGGAGTACCAATTTCTGGTATTCGAGAAAGCTAAGCTAACATCCCCCAGTGTGGTGATACCAATTCTATCCCAGTGCCAGAAGCCCTCAAGTGGGGCAGTATGATATAGCCATCATACACCGCTAACTGGGTCAGTTGTGTAAGCTTACCTGTGAAGCGCCATGTTCTGATGACTGTCGCAGTCAAGTCTGAAAGGTAGTGGGTTGTCATAAAGCAGTCCCGGGATTAGCATCCAACCTCCAGACCTGAGCGAGAAATTTCCAGATGAGATGTTGGGTTGTCCCACCCTCCAGTCAACCAGTCATTATCTAGCTTGCCCAATACTAAAGTTGAACATCTGCCATTCCTATCCCTCAGTCGCAGACCAATTTTATACATTTTTCCAGCACTAGGTGGTGACTGACCCAGAGAAAGGCCCTGATAGAGGATGTAATATTGAGGAACCATCGGCCTGGGAATGTCAAATGAGAAATGTTGGAGGGTGTACGGGAATCTGGGAAGAACCATGATTTTAAAAGGAGCCACTCTTACCATTATGTTAAGTGGAAGCTTTCCCCATCTACGAAAGTCCTGGTTCATTTTGGTGAGCAGCGGTGAGAGGTTGAAACTCCTGGTACGGTCTGGGTTAATAGAGATGTGTACCCCCACGTATTTATAACGTAGGGCCATATGTAGGAAGCCTAATTGCTCTTGCAAATGCTGAAATTTGCGATCTCAATTAGGGCAGTGTGCTATGTAGCACACAAAAACCCACATGCAAAATAAGGAATCGCAAAATTTGTGATTCCTTATTTTGCTATTGCATTTAAGGGATCGCAAATTGCGATTCATTAAATGCAATGTAGGAAGCACACAAGTTGTGCGACTTTTGGCTTAAGGAATCGCAAAATACCACCAACTTCTGGTTGGTGGTATTTTGTGATTTCTTTGGAAAATTCACTTTTTGGCATTTTTCAAAGTGCCATGTGGGTCACATACATGCCCTTAGGGCATGTATGTGGGCCACATGTGCACACATGTCAATTTCAGGGAGCAAAAGGGTGTCCTATTGACACCCTTACAACCCTGAAATTTCAATTAGAGAATCGCAAATTGAGAATGTCTTTCCACTCATTCTTATGGGCCTTCTAGCCCATAGGAATGAATGAGAACGTATTGCTGGAGCAAGGATTCGTACGTAATGCGACTTGCTTGTTTTCAGTCCTATCAACACAACGTTAATGTACTAATCAACATGTTTTGTCCTATTAATATTGCATTACATGACATCTAGGTGAAGCTTGCATATGTGCCTTTACTAACTATAATCCGCTTGCACTAAAATGGCTGCTGCTACGCGGGGTTTTCTTATTGCACATGTGTCTGTCACACTCACATGACATGACGTACTTCTGCTTTGAAGGGAATCTTTTGCTTCTGCGCACTAGAACTAAGATGGCTGCTCTATGTCCTCACATACAAGTAGCTTGCACTGCTGCTTTTGCCAAGCTGTACGTGCTGCCTAATTTATAACGCAATAGTTAAAAATAAAGTAATGGGAATAGAGTAGAGATAAGTGGCATACAGTGCATTCATGTATTCTTTGTTCTAAAACTGTTTATTTTCTGCTTTACTATCAGCTCGTGTTTGGGCCTGAAATGTATCTGTGACTCCATTTTGAAACCCACACCGCGCATGTGCAAAGTTTGCAAGAAAAGTCAAGCTGTGGCATTGAACTTATGCCAGATACTGTCCTACCAGATGATGTTCATGAGAGCGTGAACTCTCAACCCCACAAGAAGAAGCTGGACTGTACAAGCATACATGCATGGGAAAATAAATTGATGGGCAGCAACGCAAACATTAACATTCATTCTAAAACTTTCATTTTGGTATGGTGTGATGACCTCTCCTCATTCTTTTGTACAATCTAAATTTGAGATCCTTACACTTGCAACATTGGGGGGTGGTACACTGACCTGGAAAATAGTATAACCAGGGTAGGCTTAGCTAGTTAATTTGTCCGACTTGTCCGAATAGCTGACCTGTCTCTGACCCAACGCACTCAATAGGTGATCAGGAGCAGAGGTGCTGGCGGAGCCCTCTGTCATAAGGATCAAAACCCAGAACGGGGTTTGAGAGCTTAAGTGCTGGCGAAACACTTTGTAGGAGTGATCGATAATTCTTACCGGGTTCTGGCTGTTAGCTGCAGAGAGGGAGTAACGCAGGCATTGCAACTTTAACTGCGGGTGCTGGTCTTAACCCTTGGTGGTCCTGTCCTGATCCAATTTGGCTTTACCTGTCCTGATTCTGATCTACACCTGCTTGCCTTTATGGTGCCTGCACTATCGGGGTTCTGTTCTTTAAACTGACCCGTGGCCAGGGTTAGTTCTTCACACCATTCTAGGTAAATATACTAAGTGGGTATGTCATTGTACTGTTTCCTTCTTTCTTCTCACCCTAATGTCAAATGCGTAAAGATTGCTTCATAAAATCTCTGCATATTTTCATTCTAATCGTTATTTCCCTAATTGAGAATTTTCTATTGTTCAATGCTTGGATTATCACATTTAAGAAATTTAGATAAAGAGTTTAAACCTTTCCCGAGTTTGTGGTTATTATATGAGTGCAGATGTTTTATTCTACTTATTATTCTAACTCATTTGATCCCTTAGGACTTTCGGTATTGATGACAAGGATTGGTAAGTAAGCATGGGCGGATCTAGCGGATCTCGCGTACGCGAAGTTGCGGATTTACGGATTCGCAATCCGCGAAGATACGCGAACTCTAGCGGATTTGCGGATTTTCCCGTTTTTTGTGTTGGCGCGCGTTCGCGCCGATTTTGGGACAAGTTCGCAATTACGAACTTACTTTTCGGCTCGCAACGGCCGCGACTATGTTGTTTCTACGTCTGGTTTATCATCACAGGTTCACAGCACCCTCTGTTTCACCACTGCCACCCTCTGGGACACCCATGCCACCCTCTGGTACATCCTCACTGCCACCCATTAGGTTTATTTATCACTGTAGATTATGGTGGTTGAAAAAAGCAAGCACACCTGCCCTTCTTCAACTGCCATCAATTAATTTGTGGGTCATTAATGTGTCAGTAATTTTGAAAGTTCCAGTCTGGCTGGCACCTGCTTCCTTCCTTATCTGTAATTTGCTTGTTGTTGCAGTGAAATTTTTTTTCACAGGACCTTTATGGTCTACTTGTAGCTATTCTATGAGCCTGCTGTTTGGGTCATAGCAGGGTCATAGAATAGTTGCAAACTCTGAAGGGGCCCCTCAGGAAGCACTACCTTGAATGTTACTAATGTTAAGTTTGAACTTTTGCACCTGCTCATTGCTTTCAGTTTAGCTAAAATCGTTTTTTCTGCAATTTCGCGCGTTTTTGGGGCGCGAATCCGTGCGAGATCGATTTCGGAAGCCGCGAATACGTGCGAATACAAAATTGTTTTTTTTGCGACGTGTATGTTCGCGTGCTTTTGCGCGTGTTCGCGAGGCGCTTGTAGCTATACGTTTGCCAAGTTACCCTAGCGGTCGTACATAGGCGCGGCCATCTTGTTTGCGTGACGTAATTCCGTTTCCGGCCGCTATGTGTAATCTCGCAAAGTGTGCTGCTCGCTAGTACAATTTCGCGCGTGCTCGCGAGGAAAATCTCGCGCGAACTTACCCAAGCGGTCGTGAACGGGCGCGGCCATCTTGTTTCTCATTCATTGCTATGGTTCTGGGCATGCTTTCTCTATCCTCTCTCAATCTCTGCCATCCTTTGCTTGTTTGAAGTTTATTTGATCTAATTTTACTTATTATCTATCCCTCTATTTTTCTAGCTCTATATTTTTGTGTTTTCTGCTGCTTTTAGTTACTTTTAAACTACTTTTTTAAACTCTTTTCTTTTCTTCTTCACTATTCTATTTCTTGTTTATCATTTAACTGTATTTCTGCCCAGACCATGGTAAAGGGAGCCGGGAAGCACCCTGAGAAGGGGAAGGGTCCCGCACCCCGTGCCCGCCTCCCGTGCGGGCGTTTGAGGGGGGAGCAAGTGGTCCCGCGGGAGATCTTCAGCGCGGAGGAAGTGGCGGCACTCATCTTCCACGTCCAGCGCCGCCTCCCCAAGACGATCCTGGGAGGCGGCAAGATCGCGACTGGCTATGGCATCCGGGAGCGCCGCAAGCGGTGGGAGAAGGTGTGCCGGGCCATGTATAAGCTCTCTGGGGTCCGGCGCACATATAACCAGGCCACCCACCGCTGGACCGATGTCATGGACCGGGAGCGGGACTTGCTGGACGCGCTCGGCGTAGAGGTCCCCGGGTTTGGTGAGTAGTAGTAGCTATTCATTTACTACTCTGTTTTATCCGGCTCTGTTATTTGCAAATCTTTGTTCTTTACCAAGAGCAATAATGCTGCCGATTACATTGAGGTAAATTATATTTCAAAATCTTCTATGCATTTCAGGTGCACTGCTCTCCTTCTCAGTAGCCTTGCTTGCTACTATGCTTCTTTGTTTTGTTTTTTTTTTTTATTTAAATTTGTTTTTATTGTTGCAGTAAAGTATTTCAGTACAGAAGAAGCAGACCGCCGGCGTGGCTTCAACATTCAGCCACGTACAGCTATGTGTGCAACGTTTTTCTTGCTATATAAAACTGGTATACATAAACATGACTTCGGTGAATCAGTGCATTACAATCTTGTAAAGGCTCCTGTAGGCTGAAAGGTAACGGGACGGTATCGCCATAGGGGCGATGAATAAGAACAGATGGGTACTTTCATGCCGTTACAGCGCCGGATCTAGATCTGTACTGTGCACACAGCAGTGTTACCAGTGACCAGGGGGGTAACGAAACTGTGGGAGGGAAGCATGTAGGCGCTAGCAGGGTCTGAGTCGGGAGATAATGGCGGCGGGTGTCATGGGAGGGGGGGGGGGGGAAGAAACCCATGGATGGCCGGACCTGCGAGAGGTCGCTTAGGATATAGGGGGTTATTGGGGTCCGATTCTGGGGTGGCTCACTTCCGGTGAAGGCTACTGGTCGTCTCGGGTGGGGGGAGGGGAAGGGTCAGGCGGGTCTCCAGCCTGCGTGGACTGGCGGAAGCTGTGGAGGAGCATGGCCCATTCCATGGAGATGGGAAGCTTGCGCGCGCCTTTGGCTTCTTCTTCCCTTAAAGCGTCTTCCTCCGCTGCCGCCCATTTTTTAACTGCCCCCTGCCAGTGTGCTATGGGGGGACCCTCTGGGGAGCGCCAGCGCATGGTTATACATCTATTGGCTAGTAGGAGCGCTAAGGACACGAAGCGCCTATGCACCGGCTTACGTTTAGAGATGTGGAGGATGCCTAATGCACTGGATTCCCAGGTGGCTAGTGTAGTGAGACCCGTGAGTTCCAGCAGTGTGTTGTGTACCTCCTGCCAGAAAGATTGGAGATTGGGACAGTCCCAAAACATGTGACGGAAGTTCGCAGCTGGGGAACAGCATCTGGGGCACAGGAATGGCGTGGAGGGGTAGTATTTCTGTAATCGCGCTGGGGTGAGATATGCCCTGTGTAATATATAATATTGAATATTTTTGAAGCGGGCATTTCTAGAAACACGCTTAGGGGCCTCAAGAGCTTTAGTCCACTCCGAGTCGTGTAGATCACGACCTATGTCCTCCTCCCAAGTGGCTCGCAGGGTCGTCAGGGGGGTGAATGAGAGTTCCCGGATGGATTTGTATAGCCATGTGACCAGGTGGCGACCCACCCCCATATGTAGGATAGTATGTATTACTGGATGCGTGTCTGGCTCGCCATTTTGGAGATTGAAATGGGGTCGGTATCCATCGAGCAGTTGCCTATACCTGAGGAACTGGCCTGGGGGGAGCCCGTATTCAGCGACCAGGCGGTCCAGCGGTTTCAGTTGACCCTCCTCGAGGAGTGATCCTAGATCTGTGATGCCACAGCGGGACCAGTCGGCGAGTAGTGGGGCCGCAAAGTAGGAATCCTGCTTGGGGCCGCCTATCAGGGGCAGCAGCGGGGAGTATGGGGGTCTAGCGGGAGACAGCCGGTGAATCCGCAGCATACATCGGCGCGCTACCGTCACCTGGAGGGGGTAAGTGCGCCGCGGTTTGGTGCCCGGGAGGAGCAGACGGGTGAGTTCCGGAGTCACGATTCTACCGGTAGGGGTAACCGTCTCCTGAGGGTAGCGGTCCGCCGTCCAGTAGGACAGCCACTGGAGCTGTGCTGCGAGGAAATATGCCTCGAAGGATGGAGCTCCGAGTCCCCCCTGTGTGGTGGGGAGTTGAAGTGTTTTCAGGGCGACTCTGTGGCGGCCCGCTCCCCAGATGAGAGTTCCTAAGAGGGAATCAACGTCGCGGAAGAAGGATCTGGGTGGTATCACCGGCAGGTTTGTGAACTGATAGAGGAGCCGGGGGAGCATCACCATTTTAGCAAGGGCTATCCGTCCAATCGGGGCCAGTGGCAACTTATTCCAGAAGGCGATCGTCGGGCGCAGATTCTCGAGCACCTTGCGGTGATTGCCCTCAAAGATGTCCGCCGGAGAATGGTATAAGCGGACGCCGAGGTATCGGGGAGCCTCCGTGGACCATGAAAGCCTATGCGGTCCAAGGTCTATGTCTCGGGGGGGTAGGTCCGGGTGTAGGGGGTAAACCGTGGACTTGTCCCAGTTGACCTGTAGACCCGAGGCAGTTGCAAAGTCCGCCAATGTGGCCCCTATGGGGGTTAGGTCCATTTCAATGTCTCGGACAAATATGAGGAGATCATCCGCGTACATGGACACACAGTGGGTCCCGTCTGCGAGCGGCACTCCCCAGTCCATCCCCCCTTGACGCAGTCGAACCGCCAGCGGCTCGACCGCTAGCGCGAACAGGAGGGGCGATAGGGGGCAACCTTGTCTTGTGCCTCGTCGGACTGCAAACGCCGGCGAGATACGTTTCCCGATACGAACTCGAGTAGTGAGGTCGGTGTATAGGAGGCGGGTGTATGCCAGGAGCGTCGGGCCGAGATTGAGGCGCCGCAGGACCGAAAATAGGTAGGGCCAGGTGAGGGTGTCAAACGCCTTCTCTAGGTCCATAATGAGGCAGGCAGCGCGGGGAAATCTGTCGCGTACCTGATCTTGGATATGGAAGACCCGGCGGAGGTTCTGGGAGGTATTCCTCCCGGGAACGAAGCCGCATTGGTCGGGGTGGACCAGCGGGCGTATGACCTGTGCATAACGATCAGCTAGGATCTTCCCCAGGATCTTACAGTCGGCCGACAGGAGTGTGATAGGTCGGTATGACCCCATGTGCAGTGGATCCCTGTGGGGCTTAGGAAAGGTGACAATCACGGATTCCCGTAGCGACTGGGGTAGTTTCCCCGAGTGGAGTGACGCCCCGAACACCCGTGATAGACGGGGAACCACCAGGGAAGAGAATGTTGCGTAGTATTCTAGTGGGAAGCCGTCCAATCCTGGTGCTTTATTTCGGGACATGGCGCGTATCGCTTGGGTTATGTCCGAGGGGATTATCCTGGAATCTAGTGTGCGCTTGTCGGAATCCGATATCGTGGGCAGCGTCAGGGGGTCCAGAAACTGATCTACGGTAAACGCGGTACAGCATGTCGGGGCATCGTATACTCGTGCATAATGGCTTTGGAATTCTAGGAGAATCTCCGCTTGCGATTGCACCAGTACACCCTCCGGGTTGAGAATGTCCGTGATCGGCTTGTTTTCGGTGTCTTGTTTCGCCATCCAGGCCAGAAGAGCCCCGGTTTTGTCTCTGTCTTTGTGCACCCGAGAGGCGTATGCCCTGAAGTTATACTTACGAAGGTCAGCGCAGGCAGTTTGGTATTCCGTTTTGGCCTCTGCCGTGAGCACGGCGTGTTCCTCTGAGTCATCAGGCCGTTTAGTGAGAGCAGCTAGAGTTTGTTCCGTCTGTAAAAGCGACCGTTCTAAGGTGCGGCGGACCCCCACTATCTGTTTGATGCATTCTCCCCTCGCTACCACTTTATATGCGTCCCACTCCACAAGTACCGATGACGCAGTGTTCTCGTTGTGCATAAAGTAGTCGCCTATGCTGGTTTTGTGCGCGTCCCTGAAGACCGGGTCTGTTAGGCAGTCTCTGGGGAGGCGCCAGGTGGGGACCGGTGGATGCGGGGGGCGCCAGGTAAGCCGCAGTATGTGGGCATCATGATCCGAGAGGATCCGTCCCAGATAATCTGTAGACGTAACCTTAGGGAGGATCGGAGCAGAGCAGAGGAAACGGTCCAGGCGGACCCGAAGATTGTGTGGAATCGAGTGGAAGGAGTAAATGCGAGCCAGTGGGTGTAGGTGTCGCCATGCATCAGTGAGCGCCCAGTGTGTGGTCCATGCCCTGAAGAGGGCCGCCTGCCGCGGAGCCGGGGAGTGCGTGGGGGGAGGGTGTGAACGGTCCAGTGAGGGGTCTAGTGTGCAGTTAAAGTCGCCTCCCAGTATCCATGGGATAGTGGTGAACTGGGCCAGGACGCCCGTAAGGTGATCCCAGAACCGGTCCTGATCTGTATTAGGGGCGTATATGCTGCCCAGTAGTACCCCTTGCCCATCCAGAATTCCCTCCAGAAGCGCGTATCTGCCCTCCCTATCTACTACTCGTCGGAGCGCCCGGAAGGGAGTACCAGGCCTCACCCAGATTAACGCGCCGCGTGCGAACGCTGAATATTGTGTGGCGCAGATGGTCCCTCGCCATTTGGCTTGTAGGCGAATGAGTTCAGTAGCGTTAATGTGCGTCTCTTGTAAGAACGCTATGTTGGCCGACATGCGCCGTATGTAGGAGTATATAGAATAGCGCTTGCTGGGTGTGTGTAGACCCCGTACATTTAGTGTAAGGATACTAATGTCAGAGTGGGGGACAGCCATTGCTAGGGTGACTTGGTTGGGGGAGGGGCCCCTCCACAGTTCCCGCGTGTCGCCTATGTGTGTGTGTCGTGTATGCTCCTGCGCGCCAAGCTTCCTTAAACGTGGGGGGGGAACTGGGGGTGTGAACAGGAACTAAAACTTCGGGTGGGCAACTGTCCCAATACTGAGGATACGTCACTGGGGGTGGCATATCCAAACTAGTGTCCCACTAGGGGAGAAAGTCAACAGTAGTTTGCGGGGGTGGCAGCATGTGTCTTCGCTGGGCCTGTGCGCGGTTCGGGCTCTAGTAGGAGAAATATCTATCGCTCGCTGGCGCGTACAATTATCTAGTAGGTCAGTCTAGGCTTCTAGACGTCGCGCATCATCACAGGCAATCAAGAAAAGGATATGTCAGGTGTCAGTTCAGTTGTTCACGAGGAAGTGACAGGTTGGCTGATGAGGGCAGCGTCCAGAGGCCGCGCCACAGCAAGGGGAGAGGAGATCGGGCCAAATCCCGACATGGTCCCATCGCTGTCTCGATCTTTCTCCGGGGTGAATAGGTGTGGCTGACCTTCCAAGTCCGAAGCAGGGGGTGACGAATGCAGTTCAGTGACCGCCCGCAGGGCGTCTCGTCGTTCCTGCATGATTTGGGTGAGATCGGGCGAGCCCGCTGGGGAGGACGCCTGGCTCTTGGGGTGGCCAGATCGCTCACGGTTAGCGCCACGTCTCCTGGGCCGTCTGGAGTCATTATTGTGTGCCTTCCGGGGTCCGGGCTTAGGGAGCAGTGGGCAGTGAAATTCGGTCCAGTCCTGTGCGTCTGCCACCGTGTCGAAGAAGAGGGCTTTCCCCTTGTGGATCACCTTGAGGCGGGCAGGGAACAGCAGGGAATATTGAAGTTCGTTTGCGCGGAGGCGCCTCTTGACTTCTAGAAACGTGGATCGACGTTGTTGAATCTCCCTGGCATAGTCTGGGAACACCATAACGTGTTGGTCCTCCACCTGCAGGGGGCCCGCCGTCCGGGCCGCACGAAGCACCGCATCTCGGTCCCGGAAGTGCAGAAATTTGGCCAACATAGGCCGCGGGGGAAGACCAGGTTTGGGTGCCCGGGCCGGGACCCTGTGTGCCCTCTCGATGGAGAAGTACGGCGACCGGTCACAGTCCGGGGTGAATGATTTAGTCCAGGATTCCATGTAGGTCAGAGGGTCTGAGTTTTCTATCCCTTCCGGCAGGCCCAGGACGCGAATGTTGCAGCGTCTCGAGCGTCCTTCCAAATCCACTGTGCGTTCCTCCAGGGTCGCCACGCGGCGTAGGATCTCCTGCATATCTGCTGCCTGCGATTGCACTGTTGGTTGCAATTCAGTCACGATCCGCTCACCCTCCTTCACTCTGTCCGCCAGTTTACGGTGTTCATCCCGGATCAGGCTAATGTCTGTTGCCAGGGTGCCTAACCTCTCCTCCATCGATAGGCGAGACATTTCTATTGCTGCCAGCACCTGGTCCAGCTTTGTTGATAGCGTAGGGTCGGTTTGCGACGTATTGGATTGTGTCCACGCCCTCGTCTGGGGCATCTTCTCGACAGCCGTTTCTGGGACTGCCGTCCCCTGGATGTTCCTCGGTTTCCCCATGGGTGCTGCTGAGGGGAGGAGGGGGGGGGTTTTCCCCTCGGGCGTCTCGAGTCCTGTGGGTGGTAGGTCGTCGCCACGTGGTATCGGTGGATGAGTGGGTCACCACTCCGGTTCCGCCGGATCCAAGGCGAGGCTCGTTTCACCCTGGGGGGGCCATCACCAAGGGCGTTGAGGGTGGTATGCGGTTACCGGGCCGGTGGATTCAATCGTGTGGGGGCCTCTGCACCTCACAGGGCGGGGTCCAGTGCCCGCGCCGACCGGTAGGTCGGGCGGCGTAAGCTGGGGGAGGCGCTGACAATGTCTCCAATGTAAGTGGGATGCTCTCGTCCCCAGAGCGGGACTCGTGGCTGTTCCTGAAGTTGGGCCTGCTCAGTCTTGGGTGCTCCGGGCGGGTGACAGCGTGCTCTGTGACTGTCCTCGTGGGTGGGTGTGAAGAGGGGGCCACCGGGGTGCTGACCCGAGATCCTCAGGGAGCAGGAGGGGAAACGGCAGCACAGCACTCACCGATGGTAATGGCGGGGCCTCCAGAGCGCTCAGCTCCGTGCGAATGACGGTCCTCCTGTGGTTCGCGGTGGCAAGCTGTCTGGGTCTGAGGGCCGGTCAGGCTCCCGGCAGGGACACAGCCTCGGGGCCCCGGGGTGGCGGCCGCTATTTTGGGAGCCGGGGCTCCGGGGTGAAAGAAAGCCCCGTTCGGCGTTCCAGCTCTCGCAGGGGCGGCTCCCTCACCTCGCCGCGCGTCCGGGTAGGTGGTATCCCGATGTTGGCAGGCCTCTCCAGTTCCACCCGGGCTCCAAGTGGGGCTCCCCACCGGCCTGGGGTGTCAGAGGTGGCTCGTCAGGGCCGGCAGCGCCCGGCGCCAGGAGGTCGTGGGAGCGCCCTCTCCCTCGCTAATGTATATTGCAGAGTTAGTGTCCGGTCGGCTGGGGCAGGTGGTAGCGTCCCAGGGGGGGGCGAGGTTCGGATCGTTCCCGGCGCCTAGGCCTCCGCGGGCGCCATGTTAGGGTCAGGCACTCGGGCCCTCCACCCAGCTCCCAACGTAATCTTTTCCGGGTCCCTCCGCCCGGTGGCTATGTGGGCTGCGCACCCCTGCAGGGCCTCGCATAGGCTGGGGGGGGTCCCGCCAGGTATCGGTGTCGGGGGGGGAGGAGCGGGTAGCACTCACCGCCCTCGAGGAGTGTTGCGGGCCCCCGGAGGTACAGCCCCGCTCTGGCGGCACGTTCGCCGGCCCCTCGTGGTTCGCTGTGGCGGGTCGGTCGGTGTCACGGCCTGATCAGGCCTTCGATGCAGCAGGAGCGCCGGGGTTGCGGAGCCCTGGTGCAGGCAGCCGCCATCTTGCGCACCGGGGGTGTAGAGGTGGGACTGAGCGTCGTCCCAGGTGGACCCTCGAGGGTCGGACCCACAGTTTCCCCGGGATTCCCCACTGTCGCCAGCTGGCAGTATCTTCTGCGGCCGTCGCTGAAGGTGTCGGCTCTTAGCGGGTTCCGCGTCCGGGAGACGGGGCTGCGTCCGCCATTGTCACCTCAGCGCTCGATTTCGGTAGGAGACTCTCCAGGGCGCGCCGTCCGTCAGCTGCTACTGTAGGTCGCTAAGGGGATGCCCCAGGTCAGCACAGGTGATATGCGTGGAAGTTGAGGCTCCCGGCGATCACAGGTAATGGGCAGGATGCTAGCCCGATCGCGGAGCCTCAGCTAGACACAGCCGCCATCGTGGCTTGCTTAGCCACGCCCCCTACTATGCTTCTTTGTTTTGTATGTTGTGTTCAGAAGCATTTCATTGGCCTGAGAAATTATGTATGAGCGTAGTGTAAAGATAAGAACTGCATAATGCTAGACACTAAGGGTCATATTTTCAATTACCGGCGCATCCCTGCAAAGTAGCAGGGATGCGGCAGTAATTGTGTGCCATGCCACCACCACCCATTGGCCCAAAACGTCACAGAAGCCTTACGCATCTGTGCCGTAAAGGCAGCGCATTGCTGGAGTTGCGTGCCAACGATGGCGCAGCTCCAGCAATGCTCTGGGGTACCCTATCTCCCCAAAGCTGCATCAAGCCGTACGTCGGCTTCAAGCGCGCAGGGTTTGAGTCATGCATCATTGTCCTAAAAGTGACTGATTGACATCTTGTAGATTTCCCTCAGCCACTTTTAGGATTCGTTCCTGCGCAGGTACGCCCTCCCTTGCACCGGAACGCCCCCTGATGGCGCAGGGCTTTACAACGTGATGCATCGCCCATATGCCCATATGTGTTTTTTTTAATATATACGCCGCACCAACACCATGGCGAGTCTTTTGTTCTGCCGCTGCGTCACAAAAGGCACGCAACAATGGAGGAAAATGAGCCGCAAGGGACTTCTAAATCAGCCCCAACAGACTGAAGTCCAGTCCTTCCTTTAGACACATGGCTATAAGAAGAAATAGTGGCGGTGGTGGGTGGATTGATAGTTTGAGTATTCACTGATCTGCAAGCAGGATGGACTTTGTCTGTCACTTCGCGTGCTGCGGACTGCTGCCTGCAGTGCCAGGCCTAGGCAAACCTCTTTAGTAGTCTGTTTATTGAGTTACATAGGAACTTTCTAAGTCAACGTTCCGCAAATCAGGCAATACGAATAACGTAGTATACCACATGAGATAGATCCCGTGGAATAGTTGTCTATCTATTTGCTATTTCTCCAAAATATTTTGTTATTGTTCTTTTGAAATGTTTGATTTGGTTGAAAAATCTCATCCATGTTTTCTGTTTTTTCTTTCTTTCATGTTGTACATCAGCTCCCCCCAAGGGCAAGAGGACACAGGAGGAGGGTGCTGAGGATGCAGGCCAGTATCGGGCAGGCGAGGGCTCCTTTGCTGGCCCCAGTAAGTTTACATTTTAATAAAGAGTACCTATTTTTTCCTAGCGTTCCTCATTCGATTTTTTCTAAATCGTCTTTGATCTTCTTGTAGACTGGATATAAATTCTTATCCTGCCTCGAATATGACTCCCTGTGGTATTACTAGACTATTCTTATTAGTCTGTCTGTGTAGCTAACTAAGATTGGACATTTGGCAATTCAATTGGACTCCCATTCTATTCAGCAATAGCTCTATGCACTGTCTCCTTACTGACTAGATAGTGTGGCAGAGTCATTCAGCTCCCGAAGTCACCGATTATTGATCCCCAATGTTCTCTAGATTATCGTACGCAGGACAAGAGAGTACGGAGTCACAGCACAGTCAAGAAGTGTCAGAGGCACTCATGCTTGCAAAAATTCCAAAACCTTTAGCTCATCCACTCTAGTCTGGAGGAACAAAAACCACAGAGTCTATTTAAGTTTAAAAGCTTTATTAAAAGTAAACACATTTATTAAAATCTACTTTGTCATAAAACTATTTAACTGAAAACGGAAAAGTGGTTAGTGCTGACGATTAATTGGACACATTTCTTGTGGTCGAGCCGAGCTCTCACCTGGTTTGAACTTGATCCTGGTCGTGTTCTTAGGAGTCAAGCTTCTGTCTGTTAGGAGAAAAAGTGGTGCGTGTTAAAAATCAAAAGCAAGCATTCATCAGTTGTGCATAAAAGTGCAGCAAGACAACAGCCTTCCTTGGAAAATGGGACATTTTTACTTTGGAGTAGACAGTCACAAATTATTACATTGTATTCAGTTTTTTTAACATTTCTCCTAGACCAAATATTATATAGTAGTGAGTGGTGTATTCTAACATTCTTAAATGTACTTTGTAGGTGTAACATCTGGTGACGGGGCCAGCGCGGAGGTGGCTGTGTTGGGCGAGGACTCGGCGGACTCTGGGGAGGAGGCGGTGCAAGAGCCGGCGGACGGTCCTGTGGGGGTTCAAACGGTGGTGGCGGAAACAGGTAAGCTATATATTCCTTACTTATTGAGATTGAAGACTGCATAGTGTGCTTTCTGCACGGGTGTATTACAAATCAACCAGGTAGTAGCCTCCTCGAAATGTACTTCGACTTAGCTGTGAAGTTTTTGGTGAGAAGAATCCCAATAAGTTCTTAGACGAACGTGATGGATGGGATGAACGAAAAGCGAAAGAAGGGTGTAAGTAAGTGGGACGCGAACTTGTATGATGGCTGGCAAAGAAGAACGATATGTGTTTGCTTGGCCCCCGAGGTGGCTGGGAAGGAAAGAATATGGTATGGTGCATGGCTGGGTCAATGATGAAGCAAGGATGGGTGGAAGGACAGCAGCCTGGGTGGGTGAAACAGAAACTGTATGTGTGCGTATACTTTGACTGAATGGATGCCTGGAGCATGGTATTCTCTGACTCTTAGATAGCACATGTGTATCTAGAGAGAGTAGATGGTCGCCAGATGAAGTAAGTGTTACCTTGAAGAGCATGTACCACCGCACCCGCAAGTCCGTTCCAGTGCAGGGAAGGCAAGGAAAAGAAATTGTAAATGTGTCCAATACTACCATGAATAGTAGCAGTACTTTGTATTGCGTCTGCAATCACAGCATATATCTGGTTATTACGGTGGACACTCCGTACCTCTCTTAATAACTTTAGTTTACTTGTAGTACGTCATTCATGTGTGGGTGTATCACTGTTCACTCAATATTAAGCAAAGCACCTAAAGTCATCCCATATGTCATCAAATACGTCCCATGTGAAGTGATAGATAATCAAATTAGTTAGCTTCTTCATTTTCCTTTTCTAGTACTCATTTGCACTGTAGGGTGAAAGGTAAATTAATTAAGCAGTAGCCCTTGTAACAGAGTATTCTCAGTGCCACCCGTAATAGAAAAGTAATAGCTTCACCACCTGCATGTACTGGACCGGTACAGTAACGCAAGTCTGTCTCACTCATCATGGTGTGCAACTTTTTTTCTCGGGTGCAAGTTCACTGTGCTGTCCATGTCATTCTGCCGGCTTGCATAAGATAACGTACCAATTTCCCTAAACAAGAGAGAAGAAGAAGAATAAGACTGGTGTACTGTCATAGTCGACTGTAATGGAAGTCCATAGTGGTCGTAGAATTTGTTCATTAAACTACCACTAATGTTAGAGCAAGGATGCAGAAGTGGGAGGTTACATAGATACTGTCCTCAATAGTTATGTACTGTGCTTTCAATTTGCTACTTGTACTGTGACCCAACTTTCGGCTCAATCACTTTGTGTTATTAATGCTAAGGAGCATTGGTTACAGACTATGTCTTTCTTTCTTCATATAGTTGCTCCTTCCAAATCAACAACACGGAGGGAGCAGGCTAGAATGGCCCGGCAACGGAGGCTGGAGGCCACTGTCGCCGAATATCGGCGGCTGGTGGCCCTGGAGGAGGAGGAGGACACGCAGTCGAGCGGGGCAACAACAACATCCTCGACTGTGACCACTGCATCCTCCTCCGTGACTAAGCCAGCGGGACCGAGCCGGGCTAACAAAGACAACCGCCACCGCCAAGCAACAGAAATACCAGCTGCCCCCCACAGGAGCTGCAAGGAACGCCAACGCCACCTACGAGTCCGAATGTCCAACCTGGAGCAGGAGGTCCTGAAGTATAAGAACTTGGTTAAGGGCCTCCGCTCCGAGCTTGCCACCCTCCGCAAGGAGTATGATGCCCATGCCGCAAAATGCACCAGCACCAGCACCCTCCAGTAGTGGAGTGTCCATTGCCCTTTTTTTATAGACTTTTGGGGGGTGGGATTTGGGAGTTGGGATCGTTTTGGGACGTTTCAAAGACAATCGTTGGGGTTAGGGTGGGTGAGAGAGATTATTTTGTTAGGGCTACATAAATATATTTTTAAACTTTATCTGACCATACCTGTTTTTTACTGCTTTTCAGTCTGGTGGGTGGGGGGCGGGGGTGTAACAGTAACTTTGTTTTCCTGAACAGTCGTAGGACTTTAGTAGTACAACCGTCAATCTCTTGTCTACTCCGAAATAATACTCCATTATACTACCTCCCACCAAACGCTTATCTTACCTGTAATTTGTGTTAGAAATTAGGGCTAGGCCCAGGGCTGGCTCCGCGTGAAATGGGGATTAACGTTGTCAATCCTGGGCGGGTGACATTTCCTCATTGCGGTGGTACTAGTGGTGTGACACAGTGGCAGTTGCATGCCTATGGAAAAAAAGAAAACGAAACCTTGTTTGTCCTTACTGTAGCATTACAACGGTTACGGTACGATCGAGAATATAGCAGGTGACAGACAGAACAGTGCCATAATGTAGCCTAACAAATGGTAAAGTATTTGCTTGCAAGTATAACTAGTACTTGCGTTGAATTTATTTGACATTGGCTACTACTACTAGAAGATATAGTACTGAAGCTGAGTAAGTCTAGAAGATATCCTCGTATTCCTTCACCAGCCTGTTGCTATGACCTTATCCTCCCCAGCAAGTGTGTGGAATTATTGATGTCATTTTAGTCAGACATCAAGCAAAACAACACAGCCCGGGGGAAGAGGGTTAGGGTTTGTAAAATGGATGGGAATGGGGGTTTCTTTTTGGGTAGGTTTTGTTGAGAGAAGAAAAAAAAAGCAGAGCCTGGACAAACAATAATTGAAGATAAAGACAATCTTTGGTTACAAAGTAAAGCTAAGCACATGCAGTCACACTCATAGATTAAAACAATGGATACTGTATCTGTATTGCGTATGTTGTTGGAGTTGTCCTTGAATTTGGTAAGTAAGTTGCATGCAGCAAACAATTCCTCTTATTGGCGGCACTCCTCCATTCCAGCTGACGCTTCGTCCATCAATGTTGGTGACCACTGACAGAAGACACCCTGTCCACTGCCTGCCTGGCGGATGTTGACTGAAACCCGGCCTGTAATTATTGAACGGAAAACAGGAAGTGCTATTACAATACCACTGATAAATAAATAAAAGGTATGTACGCTGTGTGGTTCAAAATGTGACACTTTGATTTCCCTAATAGACAGTACAATATTTTTGAAATTGCGTGCTCTGTCTGAGTCACCTTTTTAAGGATAAATAAGTATGGCCAAAATATTATAGCGGATCTTTCCCCTCAAGGTAGGTGTACTGTAAACTGTGTTTTAGAACAAAATTTGACCTTCCCAGCAATGCTCCCACCAAGACCCTTACTAAAGCCAGTCGCAAAAATGTAGAAGAACCCCAATCAGATCTCCAAAAACGATGCCTAGCAGAAAAATGGTTACAAAACGTACTTTGAAAGTAACAGTAGGCCCAAATACAGACCGTGGATTGTATTCAAACCACTTGCAAGCAAGCAAAAGTATCCATAGCCAGCATCGCTCCAACAGTGCTCTACAACACCAGAACTGCGTTGCAATAGAACCCCCCGAAACACATGCAATCCTGCTGCTAAGGCTAACCCTAACGAACCCTAACTTACAAAAAGTGCCAAAACTGGTGTTTCCTTCAGGATTTTGTCCAAAACACTTCTATCCGGTATTAGACCTTCCCAGGAATGCCCCAGGCAAGACCCGCCAACCCACCCGGAAAAAAACACCCGACAACACCCCCAAACAGCGAAAAAGCTAAATCTCATACTTACAATATCTCTCGGCCTTCGGTCCAAACGCGGCGCTGTGGAGCTAGGTCACTCATCATCATCAATCATCATAACTCCTGTTTTCCACCACGGATTTCCTGAAAAGCAAATGCAATCAAGATTAGATTGTCGCAGCAGTGCTTCGACAGAGACCCCGGCCGCAACCCACCCACGAACAGCAGGAAGCCCCCCAAAACGCTACATTGAGCAAGATGACAGAAGAAATAGCAAAAAAAAGGCTGTTCCTTCAGGATTTTGTCCAAAACACTTCTATCCGGTATTAGACCTTCCCAGGAATGCCCCAGGCAAGACCCGCCAACCCACCCGGAAAAAACGACAACACCCCCAAACAGCGAAAAAGCTAAATCTCATACTTACAATATCTCTCGGCCTTCGGTCCAAACGCGGCGCTGTGCAGCTAGGTCACTCATCATCATCAATCATCATAACTCCTGTTTTCCACCACGGATTTCCTGAAAAGCAAATGCAATCAAGATTAGACTGTCGCAGCAGTGCTCCCAGACACCAAAAATTACCCACAAACACCCGGAACCCCGCCAAAGAGCACCTCAAAGGCAAGCAAGTCAGCAAAAACGGCAAGAAATTTCCACCTCATATTTGGTCCAAAACACTTTTGTCCATTATTAGAGCTTCACAGCAATGGGCCCAAATCCGTCAACTCACCCGCAAAGAAGTACAACACCCCCACAAGTGCTGAGTCTTTCTTCATTGGGCGTAATCCAGCACTCTGCTTTGAGGGAAATCGCAGTCTGGAGGAGGAGGATAGAGGAGCATGTTCTTCAGAACTTGTGAACCTGAGGAATGTAGACTGCGGCACCTTCAAATCAATAAGCAAACAAGTGAAGACAGTTCTGATGATGGTCTTGTTTTTGGGATTAGGTGATTAAAGTTTGAATTAAATTAACTGTGCAAAACAAAGAAAGAGAGACACAAAGCACACAGGAATAAAAGTGAATAAGGACGAAAAAGAAAGTTCTTGATTGATTGTCTCATTTTCAGGGCTCGGTGTCAGGGAATAAGAACAAGATTTCGTCATCATACTCTGCGAATTCAGGCTGGATGAGGTCAGTGCCACCGAACAGAGAAAAAATCCCCTCATCTACGTTGCTGTCCTCCTCGTCTTCATGCGGCGTGCTTTCTCGTACTTTGTAATCTGGTGGTATGAGGTGCTGATTCATCTTGATCATTGTCAGCCGCTCCACATTTTTGGGCGAGAGGCGGCTCCGTTTGGGAGTTACAATGCCACCAGCAGCACTGAAAACACGTTCAGAAGACACACTTGCGAGTGGGCAAGACAAATAGTTTATAGCCAGGTTGAAGAGCTGTGGCCACAATTGTTTTTTGCCATGCCAATACTGCAATGGCTCATCATTAAGAAAGACCTCTGTTGAGTCATTCAGATAGTCCTGCACCATCGACTCAAGGTCATCAACTGTTCCTCCACTTTGCTTACTTTTTGCTGTGCCTGTGACATTTTTTCGAGAACCATACCCCATCAAACTTAGCCAATCCTCCTCCGCAGCCACTGTTAGTGTTGTCATTGTGTGTGGTGCAGATGATCCAGTTGCCGGTGTCTTTAACGGCTGAGAGGTCACTTGTGCCCCAGCCACAGGTGCAGAAGTGGATTCTTGTGACTGGGGATGGCCTGCTGATGCTGATGCTGATGTACTGGCTTCTCCTTCAATAACCTGCCGTTCTTTTTCAAACCTCTTGGCTGACCAGGCTAACCAATGTTTGTACTTTTGAACATCTGCATCAGCAAAAGGAAAGAATGCTTCGCCTGCCAGCGCCTTTTTGTAGCGTGGATCCAGAATAGTAGCACAAATGTAATGCTGATCTGACTTGATCTTTTGAAGACGTTCATCACCACGTGGGCGCTCTAATAATTTCTCAGACAAAATAAAATGGTCTTTTTTTTGTACATCTTTTTCAAACTCAGAAGACACCGCCATCAGTTGGTGCTCCAGCATGCACAACAATGGGATAGCTTTTCCCAAATTACAGTCCTCCTGGCTGACTGCACGCGTGAAGAACTCAAAAGGACGAAGCATGTCTGTCAGGCTTTTAACTATGTCCCATTGCGCCGCACTCATCCGCAGGTCCTCCTTCTGAGATGTACCCTCTGTGAAGAAATAGTGATCGAGTACCGTATACTGCTCATACAGACGCTCAAGCATGTAGAAGGTTGAGTTCCAACGTGTTGCCACCTCCTGGATGAGTGCTTTCACTGGCATTCCACGTTGAAGTAGCAGTCTCCGCAGATGCTTCCGGGCCTTAAAAGAATGGCTGAAATGGTTGCACATTTTGCGGCAGGTGGCCATTACCTCGAACGCTGGACTCTGTTTATCAATCAAGAATTTTTGAACTACCAGGTTGATACAGTGCGCCAAACACGGCACTCTAACATGGTCACCCTTCAACATGGCCTTAACTACATTGGCGCCATTATCCGTGGAAACATAACCAATCTTGCGTTTTAGGGGGGATAGCATTTTCAAGACCTTTTTGTTAAACTCTTCCAAAAGGTTTTCTGCTGTGTGACTTTTCTCCAAGCCAAACATGGCTAGTGTTGCATGTTTCCGAGCAGCTTTGAAAATTTTGTCCGGGTCCACACCTGCGTTTAGCTTTGCTTTAACACCTGAAAAAGAGACCCAGTGTGCAGTGATGCACATGTAATCAGCGCCTGCGCCACTGGTCCACATGTCTGTTGTCAGATGTATTGTGTGAACAGCACTCTTCTGCAAAGCTGCCCCAATCGCCTCCAGCACATCTTCATGTAGTGCTGGAACCGCAACTCTGGCAAAATAGAACCGGCTCGGAACCTTCCATTTAGGGCAGAGCGTTGCCACTAATTCAAGAAAACCTACCGCTTCTACAAAAGAAAAAGGTAGAAGGTCCACAGCTAGCATTTTAGCCAGCTTAGTGTTATACAGACGCGCCAGTGGGTGGTTGCGTTCATATGGCACGTCTGAAGTAAGCATTGTTCTAATGTTGCCCTGGACCAAGCATTTACGGGCTGAGAATGACTTCGTTGACCCAATTTTGCTCGCTGGTGAACTTTTGTGCGTTGGTGTCTCACTCGCTCCAACACTCTTAGTGTGCCTCACATTGGGTGTGCTGCTGACAGGGGTACTGGGTGTAAGGGAAGTGTTTGACACGTCTTCTTCCTGCTCGTCATCATCAGATGAAACATCAACGTTTCCTTGAATTTGGCCTTTCTTGATCGCATCTAGGTGCGCAAACCATTTGACAGTGTGCTGTCTCCTAAGATGACCTCTCTGGCCTCCGGTACCATAGTTGGTACCTGGCTTACCACGACTAACTGCTTGCTTACAAATGGTACAAATGGCAAACTTTGGATTTTTTGGACAAACAGTAAAGAAGTCCCAAACTGGGGACTTGAAGTGTCTGTGGGACATGGAGGAGGCGGCGATACTGGTGGTGGTGGTCATGAAGCTAATGCCAGATGAAGTGGAGGATCTGGATTGCCCAACTTTTGTACGTTTTGCACTTTCACCGCCACTAATTAAGGTCGAGGTTGACGGAGGTCTCTTCTTGCCAGAAAGAAATATGGAAGCGGGACGAGTTGGTGTACTACTTAACTCCAATGATTGTGGTGTTTCCACTGCCTCCTCATCGACACCATCATCATCACGCTCAGCAGCTCTTCGGCCTAGGGTCAAAATGTCTGTTTGCTGCATGCCCGCTGGGGCTGCAGTGACCTTTATGATGACTGGGTCGTCGTTGGCAGAGTCTTCATCAGCAGCAGTATCCGCCACTTCTTGTTGAGACTCATCACACTCCATAACTCTGAGACTTTGGACGAGCTTCCTTTTACGCTTAACTACCTTTGTCGGATCATGGTGTGCCTCACTCTCAGACGGCTGTGGTGCTGGTTCCCAAGTTTGATCCGTATCATCAGAAGGAGGTGTGCTTGAAGAAGATGTAGACACCACCCTTGATCTCTTCCTTGCTAGGGGTGTGGAAGACAATGAAGGATCATCAGGAGGAGTGGCTTCCTCAAATGATACCTCGCCTTGATTGTCGATTTCCTGATGTGCCCCTACTTCGGGAGGAACAACTATTGTGGGCACTTGTGACCCTCCATGCACCTCTGCTTGCGCATCTCCTTGCGCTGCCTCTCCTTCCACATGTACTTGGGCTTGTACTTGCACATGTGATTGTTGTTGCGGCTGTGGTTGTTCAACACTCGTCAGATGAGCTACAACAACCTGTGTTGATTGAGGGACATTGCTGCTGCTTTCTTGCGATGAGCCAACATCACTGGTCGATGGTGATTGAACAACTATACTGGCTGCCTCTGCAGCACTCAAGGGCTTGGACTTAAGTTGGCGTGGTGGTGGTGGTGGCACTGAGCCCAATGGAGCGGGGGTGCTGCTGCCAGCTTGGTCCCCAGCAGATCCCGCTGCTGCTGCTGCAGGCATACTTTTTTTTTTACTCCCAAAAAAAGGGGCGGGCAGCACACCAGTGTCCTTGGTAACTTGCTTCTTCTGCTCCTTACTGGCACCTTTCTTGCTAGAGGAGCTACGGGTTACTTTTTTTGGGGCCATCTTCTTCAGAGCAGGTCAGCAGGCAGCAGTTGCACGAGTTGCAGAGGGTTCTGTGTCCAGACGTGACGTCGCGTGACGTTATGCTGCACACACACACCGCTGCAGGACTTCTTCCTGGCACTGGTGGTTCTCTTGAGTCTTCTTGTGCACCTAAAAGCAATGGAAGACAGAGGAACATCAGTTCAGTTATACACCCCAAAAAATCGACACAACACAGAAAAATGAGCAGAATCCCATGCCATCCATGATGTTTACATTGAAGACACCCCACAGAAAGACTAGGGACATGCAAGTATGCAACACTCACTACCCCTGGGCATAATGGATGAAAAGTAGCCAAAATAAGTGCAGGCCTCAGACACTGCCTCTCCTCAAAATGGCCCCTTACACCCCAAGCACATGTTGCCTGTACCAGCCAGCACTCAAGATGGCCACCACCACCACCCACATGGCCAGTCCACATCAACAGTACACCCCCAAAAAACAGAAAAACAGCCAGAAATCACCACAATCCAATGCCATCCATGATGTTTACATTAAAGAGAGTGAGACCACACCACAGGCACACTCAGTCCATGCACCACCACCCCTGGGCAAAAGGCCACACCAGCAGCCCCCCAAAAACGACAAAAAACAATAAAATAAGCACAATCCCAGCCCATCCATGGCCTCAATTATGTTTAAATTCAAGAAGACACCCCACAGAAAGACTAGGCCCATGCAACACTCACCACCCCTGGGCAAAGGGCCCCACCAGCAGGCCCAAAAAAACGACAAAAAACAATAAAATCAGCACAATCCCAGCCCATCCATGGCCTCAATGGTGTTTAAATTCAAGAAGACACCCCTCAGAAACACTAGGCCCATGCAACACTCACTACCCCTGGGCATAATGGATGAAAAGTAGCCAAAATAAGTGCAGGCCTCAGACACTGCCTCTCCTCAAAAGGGCCCCTTACACCCCAAGCACATGTTGCCTGTACCAGCCAGCGCTCAAGATGGCCACCACCACCACCCACATGGCCAGTCCACATCAACAGTACACCCCCAAAAAACAGAAAAACAGCCAGAAATCACCACAATCCAATGCCATCCATGATGTTTACATTAAAGAGAGTGAGACCACACCACAGGCACACTCAGTCCATGCACCACCACCCCTGGGCAAAAGGCCACACCAGCAGCCCCCCAAAAACGACAAAAAACAATAAAATAAGCACAATCCCAGCCCATCCATGGCCTCAATTATGTTTAAATTCAAGAAGACACCCCACAGAAAGACTAGGCCCATGCAACACTCACCACCCCTGGGCAAAGGGCCCCACCAGCAGGCCCAAAAAAACGACAAAAAACAATAAAATCAGCACAATCCCAGCCCATCCATGGCCTCAATGGTGTTTAAATTCAAGAAGACACCCCTCAGAAACACTAGGCCCATGCAACACTCACTACCCCTGGGCATAATGGATGAAAAGTAGCCAAAATAAGTGCAGGCCTCAGACACTGCCTCTCCTCAAAATGGCCCCTTACACCCCAAGAACATGTTGCCTGTACCAGCCAGCACTCAAGATGGCCACCACCACCACCCACATGGCCAGTCCACATCAACAGTACACCCCCAAAAAACAGAAAAACAGCCAGAAATCACCACAATCCAATGCCATCCATGATGTTTACATTAAAGAGAGTGAGACCACACCACAGGCACACTCAGTCCATGCACCACCACCCCTGGGCAAAAGGCCACACCAGCAGCCCCCCAAAAACGACAAAAAACAATAAAATAAGCACAATCCCAGCCCATCCATGGCCTCAATTATGTTTAAATTCAAGAAGACACCCCACAGAAAGACTAGGCCCATGCAACACTCACCACCCCTGGGCAAAGGGCCCCACCAGCAGGCCCAAAAAAAACGACAAAAAACAATAAAATCAGCACAATCCCAGCCCATCCATGGCCTCAATGGTGTTTAAATTCAAGAAGACACCCCTCAGAAACACTAGGCCCATGCAACACTCACTACCCCTGGGCATAATGGATGAAAAGTAGCCAAAATAAGTGCAGGCCTCAGACACTGCCTCTCCTCAAAATGGCCCCTTACACCCCAAGCACATGTTGCCTGTATCAGCCAGCACTCAAGATGGCCACCACCACCACCCACATGGCCAGTCCACATCAACAGTACACCCCCAAAAAACAGAAAAACAGCCAGAAATCACCACAATCCAATGCCATCCATGATGTTTACATTAAAGAGAGTGAGACCACACCACAGGCACACTCAGTCCATGCACCACCACCCCTGGGCAAAAGGCCACACCAGCAGCCCCCCAAAAACGACAAAAAACAATAAAATAAGCACAATCCCAGCCCATCCATGGCCTCAATTATGTTTAAATTCAAGAAGACACCCCACAGAAAGACTAGGCCCATGCAACACTCACCACCCCTGGGCAAAGGGCCACACCAGCAGGCCCAAAAAAAGGACAAAAATCAGCACAATCCCAGCCCATCCATGGCCTCAATGGTGTTTAAATTCAACAAAAGAGTTGTATCATGCACCCCTAACCAACCCTGGTCCTACTGGATACTGTGGCTACCCACAATATAATTTATTTAATGTTCTGAAAAAGTTCCAAAATTTTACTTGCAGCAACTGTAATGCCCCAAACAAACTTACTTGTGAAAGTTGATTTCTAATCCAAAAGTGATCCAAAGACAGTCAAAAAGGCCTCAAATCCAAATATCAAGCAGCACCCACAAAAAGTAATCCTTCCAGCTCCAGATCCAAATGAAAGTGACCAGGAGATGGACAAAGCACTGGGAGGAGCCTGCTGGACAGGAACAGGAAGTTGGAGACTGTGGGGCACTTCCTTCCTCCCCCCCCCAAAATGGACTCCTTGCAAAAAAAAAAGGCCATCCAAATGTCAACCTGAGGAGTGATTCTGATAAAAATCATAATTTTCTGAAGGTTTATCCTGTTTGCTGGTGATTTTCTTGTGCGAAATTGCAAAATCTCTATTTCGCAAGTGCGAGATTGTTCCTTTCCGCCGCAACTACGTGTTCGCAATTGCGAACTCTCGCGAGGTGTGCTGTGCAAGGTGGCAAGCCGCGATTACGTATTCGCGGGCGCCAAACGCCCGCGGGAACACGCAGCAAGATCTAAAATGGCGCGTCACTCGCAAAGAAAAACAACTCGGCAAACGCTAAATGACGGAAAGTGAACGCCGTGCACCACGCCGCGCGCCGCAACCAAGCAAAAAATCCGCCGCGAGCGGATTCACGGATTTTCGACAAATTCGCGAGCGTTCGCGGATTGCGAATTTGCCGAAAATCCGAAAAATCCGCGAGCGGAGCGGATTTTACGCCCATGCTTATTGGTAAGTCAATGGTATAGGTCCTAAAGAAATTTATAAATCACTGATTAGAGTAAGTGCACAGGTTACCTGATTAAACTCACTATAAAGTTGTGTTATTTTCATGGGCTCAGGTGAGTATGGTAAATTATGACCGGGTGACCTGTGCGCTCTATCAGTATTCCTTATTTACTAATCGCATTTTGCGATTCGCAAATAAGGAATAAGTGGGATTCGCAATAAAATTTGCTAATTCTACCTACATTTCGTTTTGCGATTCTCTAATTGCGATTCCCTAAAAATCGCAATTTGAGAATCGCAAAATGAAAATTACCTACATATACCCCCTAGTCTTTAAATAGGGATGAACGGGTGCCAGTTAGTCATTGCATGCTCATCATGGATGAGGACTAGAAGAGACCTGTGTCAGTGGACTTGGAGGCTGGAGGCATCCCCATAAAAAATCAATATCTCCAAGGAATGGGGCCTGAGTGGTGTGTGTTGGCTACAAAGATAAGGACGTAATTGGTGTATAGGACGATTTTGTCTTCCATGTTCTAACTCCACTTCCAGCCCTGAACTCTTACTTCACAGTGGATAAGGTGAGCCAAGGGGCAAAATGGAACAGGGACTGGTGACACCCTTGCTGGGTGCCTCTGCTAATCGTGAGGGCTTCCGACATCATTCCGTGTATTTGCTCCTGGCCCGTGGGAGCATTATAGAACAGCCGCACGTAAGCCATAAATTTAGGACGGAACCCCATGAGGTTGTGGACTTCAAATAAGAAGACCAATTAAGCGAAAGAAAGGCCTTCTTGAAGTTCACGAAGAGGACAAAATAGAGTGTGTTTGCCGGCTGCCTGGGCTAGGGATGGTCGGATTTGGTATATAACATCTAGTGGTTCGAACTGGCATAAAGCCACACTGATCCAGGTAAATTAGAATAAGTAGAGTCAGTTAGCTAACGTTTTAGCGAAGATATTGATCTCCACGTTAAATAACGAAATCAGGCAATACGATGAACACTGGGTCAGTGGCTGGCAGGTTTTGGAAGGACCGCAATTGTAGCCATGTCGTGCTCTGCTGGGAACCTCCCGCTGTCTATTGCCTCCCCAGAGAGGCCCAGGAGATGGCGCCCAAGCAGATCCTTCAGTTTTTTATAGAATTTGAGAGGCAACACGTCCAGACCCTAAATTTTCCCTGTTTTCATGTCTGTGATCGCTCCAGTACGTTCATCAATTGAGAAGGACTCCTCCAAGTTAGATCCCGTTCTTTCTGGAGGTCAGGGCTGATGGGCATAGAGTTTTTGATAGTAGTCCGTGAAGGAGATTGCAATCTCTGTGGATTTTTGCTTTTGGGTTCCAGCTATGTCTGTGATTTCAGATATGATGTTTGATGATATGTCTCTGGCGGCTAGCTAGTATAATTATGTCCCACTCTTATTTCCCCATTCATACAGATGCTGTATGGAGGCTCTCCAGCATTGTTTGGCCCCCTCAAGGGAGGCCTGCTTTATGAATGCTCTAGAGATGTGGTGTTGGTAGTGAAAGGCCTCAGTTTGGACTAGTCCGAGCTGATGCTCCAAGTCTAGCATGTGGTTTTCGAGTGCAGACACCTAACAAAGTTTAGTTTTCTCCTGGTAATGAAGATATGTACGTATGGCACCCTTTAATCGTGGCCATTCCCACTGCCTACAATGTCCTGAGAGATGAGACGGACCCTCCGTTATAGTCAAATTATTGAGTATCCAGGAGGTTCCAGGCGTTGAGGAACCAGATGGTACATCTAGAGTCATCCATTTCCCCCATTTTGGCAACAACCAGTGAATCTTGACCTACCTCAAAATGAGGAGGTCAGTGGTGGGAACAAAAGTAGCAAATCAATACGGGGGAATGCAAGTGTGGAGCAAAGGAATCAGGAACAGGGTCGGAGTAGGTGTTAAAGTTCCACCCCAGCACTGTGAACACATGTGGGAACACAAGAATGGCTCCCCTATTGCTTTCAAGGCAGGGACATGCAGTTTGAGCGATATGTAAGCGAGCATGAAATGGTATTGGTGGCCTCCCAAAAGCCCTTCTACCCCCATCAATCTGCCTTGAGCATCTGCAGTGGTCAGGGTCACCACTAATGGAAATACTTTATGCAAAAGGAGGGCAACACCCTGGGACCCCCATGGGAACCCGGTGTGAAACACTCAATTTCTCCCAAAACTTTGCAGTAATGGCAGTGGGTACCCATCAGTTATGTTTCTTGCAGCATTAGAACTGCTGGCAGGAACCGTTTGGCATGACGTAAATCGTCCGTCTGTTTAATCCGCTCTGAGAGGCAATTAATGTTCCAGGAAATGATTTTAAGGTGCACCAGTGGAAGGCCTGTTAAACATCTACGGATGAAGACAAAGTGGAGGCTTATGAGATGCCTGGGGCAGCTCAAATAGGCCTTATCTCCGTCTGATGAGCAGTATAGATGTCACTGTGGAGTGTGTCCATGCGTGGAAAGTCATATGTGAGCGCAAAATGGTCAGAAACAAAAACACAAGATAAAATCAAATCATACATAACGTCCCTTCCCCCAAACCACACACACACACAACTCCCACTGAAGTACCTGTCCCTTCAAACTCCCTTAAAGCTCAAGTCATAGAACATTTATGGGCTGGAGCTTTAGCATTAGTCTTCCTCCTGTTCAGGGTAAGGGAGGCGTCTAACGGGTTTTAAAATGTCTATAAAGTCGAAATTTGATAACCCTAAGAGCAGCATGTTTGTGACCTCTTCCTTTGCGATTGTGTTCTCTGTCGAAACATGGTCAGTGGGGTCTGCCAGTTGGGTGGGAACTTGCTGCTGAAGGGGCAGTCTTTTAGTTGTCCATTCTCAAGCCGTTTCAGGGGTGACAAAGAATTAGGTTTAGGAATCATGGATCACCTTAAGTTTGGCAGGGAATATGTTCACACATGCATGTTCATGGTACAGAGTTTTTGTTTAACTTTGTCATACAACTTCCTCTACTGCTGGACCACCCTGGTATAAACAGGCAAAGTCATGATTGAAGCAGACTCATAGGTCAGGGCCTAACCAAGCGAGCCTCCCAGAGGATGGCATCTCTGTCTCTATGATTCAGGACACTGGCTATCATGGGGCGAGGGGGAGCCCCAGGCGGTGGACACTGAGCCAGGGATTGATGTGTCTGCTCAATCGTGAACCAAGACGATAGTTTCCCTTTGGCATCAAGGATTTCAGCAATTTTTCAAGAAACTTTTCTGACCGTGGGACTTCATCCTTTTTTTTTTGTCAACTCTTTTTTTATTGGCATTTTTATCATCTTCATTTCCAATAACACATTGTACGCATCATGCAAAACAAACATTTATCCCAGTGTTCTGCTATCGGCACACCGGCATCGCCATTCCCTGTTTAGACACTACTATATTGTGACATATGCGTCAGGCGACTGAGTCCCGGGCCTTCGTGCATGGCCATGGTTCGTGCAAGTCTTTGCGTCTCCTCTCCACTCGGAGTGCCATTTCATGTAAACATAACTCAGTTGCAACCACAACATTTGCAATAAACAGTGGTAACTAGATGCGGCAGTGTCCTCTGGGTACAATACAAATCAATCCCACTTTTCCCCCTTCCCAAGGTCCCCCTCCCCCCGACAGACAGTATATGCATGTTTATTCTCTCATCTCGTCCAGTTGGCCTCCTGCACCCCCCACTCCACCGCCCCCCGCTCCTAGCGCTTATATATTCCCCCTGTCTATTGCTCCCTCGCCGCGTTCCGGCTGTGGGCTCCCGTCTGCGCGCTGTTGTCAGCCCTGCTGCTGTCAATGCTGCTATTAGTGGTGGCCTCTGTGCGCCCCTCACCATGGTCAGACATTACGCCTTCTATGCCCTCAGCCCCTTCCCCAGCCGCGTCGGTCCCTATTGCCTGCAGTTTCTGGAGCATGTCCTCCCAACGTTCCGCCATGGGCTCTTTGCGGAGTCCTACCGTTTCCTCTCTCCTAATAGCAGTCCACTCCGCGCGGCCCCACGAGAGCAGAGAGAGGGTCCACGCCTGCAGACTGGGTGGTTCCCCTGCTTTCCACCACTTTGTCAGGAGTCTCACCGCTGTGACCATCCCCATGTCCAGAAAACGGGACAACACCTTGGTAGTCGGAGACCGTTTAAAATGGTGTTAGAGAAACTCCGGCCAATCGTAAGGGATTTCGCGGCCTGTGCATTGCAAGAGCCGGGTATGTATCTCCCTCCAGTAATCGCTGAGCCGCGGGCAGCGCCACAGCAGGTGAAGGAGGTCTGCATCGAGCTCACCGCATCGGGGGCAAGCTGCGTCCACCCTATGAAAGTATTTATTGATTAAAGCCGGAGTGAGGTAGGCCCTGTGGACGATATATATCTGGATCTGGCGAAAGCGCATGTTTCTGGGTATGCGCGCCCGGCTTTTGAGTATCCGTTCCCATTCTTTGTCCGCCAGCGGCCTCCCCATATCCCGCTCCCACTTCCCATGAGGGGGGCCAGGTCCAACTCTGTGTCCAAGCGTAGGGACGCAGCAAACCATTTAATGAGGTGTCTGCCCCTACCCATGACATGGAGGTACTGTATCACCAGGTGCTGCGCCGGCTCCTCCGTTATGTCACCCCATCTCATCGCTATCCGGGCTGTGAGCGTTCTATGCATCAGGAATCCCCCAGGAGGGAGCCCAGCCTCTGCAACCAGTGACTCGAAGGGGATCAGGGCTCCATCTTGGTATAGGTCGCCCAACGTCTGCACCTCCGCCGCTTGCCACTGTTCGAGCATTCGATGTGTGAGGATGCCTTCGCCCCCCGGAGAGCCCTCCAGCGGCACCGTAGGCGCGTACGGGAGCACTTTCCTTGTGAGGTAGAGTGCCCTACGAAAGCACTTGTATGCCACCCCTAGCAGGAGCGGGGCAGGCTTGGCCCTGTCCGCCAGCGGGTGAAACAGTGCGGTGATCCTTTCCAAGGCATAAGGCGGCTGCCTTGTGGCAGTGTCCTCTCTTCCCCTGTCGCCAACCAGCGAGCAACCCACTGGAGCTGCGCCGCCAGATAGTAATGCTCAAAGCAGGGGGCAGCTAGGCCACTTTTGTCTGTGGGGAGAAATAGCTTCCCCAGGGCCAGCCGGTGCCTGGACGCGCCCCACACAAAGTCGCGCAGGATCCCATTGAGCCCAGAAAAGAAGGCCGCGGGCACGAACAGCGGCAGATTTGTGAAGTAGTATAGGAGGCGGGGAAGCATCACCATTTTGGTCAAAGCGACCCTGCCCGTGGTTGTCAGGGGGAGCGTGGACCAGAAACCCATCTGCGCCCTGAGCGCTGTAACTGCTCTGCCTAAGTTCCCGTCCATCAGGTCCGCCGGCCGTCGGTATATCTGGATCCCCAGGTATTTAAACGTGTCCTCGCGCCATTGCACTCTCGTGCCGTGCAGGCTGTACTCTGGATCTCGCGCCCCGCTGTTGAAGGCCTAGAGGCAGGACTTACCCGCATTAACTCAGAGCCCCGAGAGGTCGGCAAATCGGCTCAGTAATGGGGCGAGCTGGTCCGGCATATTATTCACATCCCTGACAAAGACCAAGAGGTCGTCCGCATACAGGGACACCTGATGCACGCCATCGCCCAGTGGAATCCCATCAGCCAGCAGTTGCCTCATGGCTGCCGCCAGAGGCTCAATGGCTAGCGCAAAGAGCAGCAGAGACAGAGGGCATCCCTGTCGGGTGCCTCTGCCTACCGCCACCTCCTCCGAGACATACGGCCCCAGTCGAACGCGGACCACAGGGTCCCTGTACAGAAGCCCCACCATCTCCAAGAAGTCACTGCCCAGCTCATACGCCTCCAGCACCGCTCGGAGGTACCCCCACTCGAGGCTATCGAAGGCTTTTTCCAGGTCTAGTATCAGGCACCCTACTGTAGGCCACACCATCACCGCCTCCGTCGCCACTCGAAAATACCTCCTACGGTTCAGGGAGGTGGACCTCGCTGGCACGAAACCGTTTTGGTCAGGGTGGACCAGATGTGGGACCAATGGCACCAGTCGCTCAGCAAGCGTTTTGGCCAGTATTTTATAGTCCGTATTGAGCATCGCCAGTGGGCGATAGGAGCCCATGGACAGTGGGTCTCTATCAGGCTTGGGCAGGGACACTAAAAACGCTTCCCTCAACGAGGGCGGGAGTCGGCCCTCAGCTATCGATTCCTGATACATCTGGAGCAGTAGTGGTGATAGGACTTCTCTGTTCGCCTTGTAGTATTCAGCCGGTAGGCCGTCTGGCCCCGGCGTTTTCCCGGTCGCCAATGCTTGAATTGCGTCACCAACTTCTTCCAGCGTAAGCGGGGCACCGAGTTCCTCCATGTGCGCATCGGTGACCTTGGGTAGTGTGACCAACCCTAAGAAGTCAACCACCGCATTGACCCGGCCGGTGCCTCGGGCTTTATAAAGGCCCCAGAAGTGCTCAGTGAACGCTTGGTGTATTTCGCGCTGTGTGTGTATCACAGTACTGTCATCCAAGCGAATGGCGCCAATCGGCGTCTTGCGCTCTGTGGCCTGTACCAGCCAGGCTAGCAAGCGACCTGCTCTGTCTGCATTCGTGTGTGTCCGGGCCGTGTGCGCTGCATAATTGTGACACCGTAATCGTTCCATGAGGACCGTGTCCTCTCCTCGTAGTTCCGCCAACTTAGGCGCATGTCTACCCGCTCCCTCCCCCTCTCTTTCATACTGCTGTAGTTCAGATTCTATGCGGGTCAGGGACGCAGACACCTGCGCCTGGATGTTCCACGCGGTCCCTATGCAGTGTCCCCGTATGGTTGCCTTATGGGCATCCCACTCCACCATAGTGTCACTCGCTGTGCCCCCGTTTACCTCAAAGTAGGAGAGAATGGCGCTACTTAGGGATGATCTGAACTCCGCATCTTCCAGCGCAGCCGCCTGCAGTCGCCATGTGGGCACCGGAGGTCTATCGGCCACCCAGCTAATTTGGAATACCAGGGGGTTATGGTCTGAGTGCGTCCTGCCTAAGTATTCCGATTTGGTTACGTGCGGGAGCAGCGACTGGGAGCCTACTATCCTATCTAGTCTAACATGTAGGGAATGCACCGGCGAGTAATAGGAGTATATTTTGTCTGTGTGGTGTTGTGTACGCCAGAGGTCTTGGATGCGTGAGTCAGCCAATCTCTAAGGGTCTGCACCAGTGAGGTCGCTGCCGTTGCGCGCAGGGGTGGGTATGAGCGGTCCAATTGCGTGTCCAGCACCATATTATAGTCACCCCCGATTAACCAAGGCAGGCCCGCATACTGCCGAAGGACATGGTTTAAAGACGCCAGGAAGGCAGGCTGCTCCGTGTTAGGGGCGTATATGGAGCCCAGCAACAGCTCTTGCCCGTTGAGCCTCCCCCTCACAAACGTGTATCGCCCTTCCGCGTCTACCTGCGCATCTATGTGTGCAAAGGGGACACCTGCCTTCACCCAGATCAGAGTGCCTCGTGCATGTCCTGAGTAGGCCGTGCCAAAAAATGTGTCCCCTCCATCGCCTGCAAAGCCTCTCTAACTCCACTCTGGACATGTGTTTCTTGGAGGAGTGCAATCCCTATGTGGTGGCGCTGCATATACGCAAAGACAGAGTATCGTATCAACGGGGTGTGCATGCCTCGGATATTCCAAGTCATGACGTTAGTGCATGCCATGAACGATGTTGTGGCGCTCTCGCCCGGGGGGGCAGGGGGCCTATCTTGTGGGGTCTGGGGGTGGGCCCTCGGTCAGGAGGTGCTAATTGCCGCATCTGAAACATATGAACTGAAACTAACTCCATATCTTTATGGGCGTACCCCCAACGGAGAGTGCGTCCAGACTGATCAACCAAACTATCACCTAGTGTAGTGTGAGCGCAATGTGCGTGCGCTTAGGGAACGCGCGGTCAGTAGTGTTATCTGTGACTCCCTCCACAAGGCCCGTCCCTGTTGAGGTGTGGTCAGTTGGCTCCAGCAGTAAAGTGTGTCTGCGTGCACAATACCCCCTCAAGCGCCGGCTCGCGCGTGTGCGTATTGTCTCATGGCCTTGCGGGAAGCGCGGCTGTGCGTTCGCAGTGCGTCAGCATGCTTAAGTACTGTGTCGGCATGCGTGGGTTACCCCAGGACAGCAGCATTGCCCAGCGACGTGCTGTATCAGATAGTCAATGGATACAATGGAATATACACAGATCACCAGCTTGCATTAAACCAACATGGGGTCCTCAGTTGTCACACTATGTAGTCCGCTGACTGGGGTGTCACCTCTGGCTGTAGAGTGTCATCCGACATTATCGTGGATGGCGAGGAGGATCCGCTAGCTGCGGCATCAACTTGCTGTCCATGTTCCGGTCTGCCATGACCTATCCCCGCTCCCAATGTCGTAACCGCCTCCAGTGCCTCCTGCCGTTCCTGCCTTATTTTCTCCGGGCTGGGTGCCGCCTGTCCCAGGCTCGCTCCCCGTCCGGCCCCCCTCTTCCTTCTCCGTCTCCTAGAGCGCTGCATCTGCCATCCGCCGCCCTCAGGGGCCTCCGGTCGCGCCCCCGACCACTGCCCGAACTCCTCCAGCCAGTCCCAGGCTTCCGCCGGGGTGTCAAAGAAGCACGTGCCCTCTTTCGCGACCACACGCAGTCGTGATGGGAAGAGCAGTGAATAGGGGAGTTCCAGGTCTCTGAGTTGTTTCTTCACTGCCATGTAGGACCCTCTTCTCTTCTGGGTCGCCGCGGTGTAGTCCGGGAAGAGCATTACACGACTGTTGCCCACCTGGAGATCGTTCATCTTTCGAGTTTCTCGGAGTACCGCATCACGGTCTCTGTAGTTGAGGAGCTTGAAAAGGAACGGGCGGGGTCGAGCTCCCGCCCTACGGGCTTGTGCGGGCACCCTGTGCGCCCTTTCCACCATGAACTGCGGGGACAGCACTCCTGACGGCAAGATTGTCCTCAGCCACGCCTCAGTGTACCTCTCCGGTGCCGTCCCTTCCTCTCCTTCCGGCAGGCCCACCACCCCGCATCCTCGTCATGGTCTTCTAGTTCGTGGACCCTATCCATCAGGTCCTGCAGAGCCGCGGTGTGACTGCGCACCACCGGCTGTATCTCCTGTACCGCCTGGCGCTGTTCTGTGACGGTCTCCGCAAGCTTACGGTGGTCCACGTGCAGCAGGGTGAAGTCCGATGTCACCTTATCAATCCGTCCCTCTAGTGACGACTTGGTTTGCTCTAGGGTCGTTCCAATGCGCTCCACCGCCGCCAAAACTGTGTCCATCTTTACCGCCAGCGCAGCCGCTGGGTCCAGGGCCATCCTCCTCTGGTCTTGCGTCGCGTCGGGCCCAGTCGCCTCCTGCTGTCGCAGTTGCGCCTTGTCCTTGAGTCTGCCCATAGCGAGCTGCTGCGCTGTGGGCATCCACCCGCCCGGCCACTCGCTGTCAGCCGCCACAGGTGGGCGTTATTCCCCAGGGAGCGAGGTCCGTCTCCCTACCAGTCAGCAGCAGGTCACTCTGCAATCGCGCTCCCGGGCATCCGTAAGCGTCCGCACGTATCGTCCGCAAATTGCCTCACCGTCACTGCCCCAGGATTGCTGCCTGCAGTCACCAAAGGGGTTCCGGGCTTATGTAACTAGGCAGGTCTGGTAGGCGCCAGTCCAGTAGCAAGGGCTCAACCCACTGCGCAGTAGATAAGGCCACACAGAGGCAGTTATGGCTAGCTTATGGGAGACCTCCGCTGTGGGCAGCTGTGGTGTTCTGTCCAGGGCCTCTCCCAGGCCAGCCCCCCACTCCGCAGTAGCTAGGGAAGTCCTGTGGCAGCAGGCCAAGTAGGCTCCTCTGCCCAGTAGTTCTCACAATCTGAGGGCTGGCTCTTTGTAGGTGAAGGGGAGGGCAGGCCTCAACGAGGGGGGGGCCTTTTCTCTGGGGGAACCTCACAGCGCTGGTGCCCCGAGGTGGCGCCCGCGTAACACCGCCACCCGAGCCGCACAGGGCAGCGCCGACCTCACCCCCTCGTTAGCCACCTCCAACTCACGCAGCTCAACTTGCCTGTCGCATCCTCTGTGGCGAGGCGCCGTTTATCTGCCCCGCAAGGAGCCGGACTCACTCCTGTCTTTCCTTCGTTCGAGGGCCCCAGTGGCCCACGGCCGCCGCTTGCTGCCCTCCAGCTCCCCTCCCCTCAGGCACCAAGGAGCGGGCTCCTCACCGCACAGCGCAGGACTTCAGGCTCCACAACAGGCCAGTCCACACAGCCACAAGATGGCAGCTCGCCCCCCGGGTCCGCACAGTAGCGCCGCAGGACTCCGCCACTCAGCACGCCAGCAACAGCGCGGCTATTTGGCTAGGTGCCTCTCACCGGGGCCCTGGCAGCGCCTTCTCAGTCCTTCTTCTTGCCTCCGGTCGCCGCCAGATGCCACCCACGCCGTCGGAGGCGGGCCCCGGCCTCTCCGGGTCCCGGACGATCTTCGCGCCTTCTCCCCGGACTCCCGCTGCTCCTTTCCTCCGGTGATTTCCCGGCTCCCCAGTCTCGCCACACGGCTACTGCAGCACCGGAGGGGTCCCCAGGCGATCCCGTAACCACTCCGCTGGTCGCCGACACACTCGCTGCACACTTCCCGGGGCAGTACAGGACAAATTAGGGCCTCGCTAGCGGAGCTCTAGCAAGTTGCGCCCGCCATGTTGCCTGGCTGACCACGCCCCTCGTGGGACTTCATCCTTTTTTGAGGAAATTCAACAAAGTATATTGTTCCACATTATCTTATAGGGTGGAAATCCTGTACTCCGCTTCAGACAGCCGGTGGACCACATTTCTCAAATCTTGGTGCAACGTAGATTGTTCTACCTGGAGCTTTTCTCGCATCTTCCGCACTGGCTTACAGGGTGGCAGTGGTGGAAAGGAGTGTGGATATAGTACGTATATGCGTGGTCATCTCATCTTCTAGGGTGAAAACTCTGCCTTTACCCTCAGATTCCATGTAGCCACATTGCACAAATCTTTGTGCAAGAGCAAAATGTCCAACCGTACCTCTCCAATCTTGGTCTTGACTGCCTCTTTGGAGGACTGAATGGTCTGAATAATACTGCCCAGGACACTGGAAGAGCATTGTTGTGGTAGTGTGGGAGTCTCTGTCAGTAGATTTTGCCCACTCAGGAATTGGGCAGTATATTTGTTTGTCTTGGTATGGGCTGGTGCGTGAGGCCTGCTGCCCTGCCCTATTACTGGTTACAGAGTGCATCACAGGTATCACAGAGAAAGGGGACCGGGTCGGCACGTGTGTCTCCGACCAGGAGATCCCCATTGGTTCCAACAGGTGCGGCAGAGGTCCCCCTTCCACCGCCCCAAGCTAGTACCCAGTCAATGGCACTCCATGTTCACACACAGGAGGATCCCGAGATTACCACCCGGTTCCTCCAGTGAGTGTTTGTACCCTCATTGGTTTTTCAAGAACTGCTGCTCCAGAGTTTTACCATGGGTCCGGCAACCCGGCCCACTTGCCCCAGAAAGCTTCAGGAGGGGGAGGTGGGGCAGCACAAGCAGTTAAGGTAGTTCACACAGCATCCAGTACCAGTGGTGAATTCAGTCACAAGGGGGGCCTGATCACCTTCAGTACACTCCAAATACCTGGTGCTCAGGGGACCCTTAGTGTCAGTGCCCAATAGCCATAAGCAGCATTAGGCCCCAAGGCGTCACCTGTGAGGAAAGGAAAGAAACAGTCTTGGCCCAGCACTAGTCTGTGTTGAAAGGATACAGTGCTGCAGGGCCTGAAATCTATGCTGAGCCGGCAGCCGCCTCCGTATGGGCCCTCACACTTGGTCTGGACACACCCACCCTCCCCCATACTCCTTAATGATTGCCTCTCAATGGGAGGGGTGGCTCAGGCCTAGTGCATTATAACAGCAGGATTACGTGGGGAGCAACAGCCGTCTTCAGTCCGTCTTGGTTGCCCGGGTAGAGGATCTCCTCTGAACACCACCCATGGACAGTTCTCCTGCCTACACTGCAGACAATCTTTCACCATCTTTCACAGTTTTAATTGGGGAATTTTACAGGCACACTGACACCTCTTTCCCACGCTGAATTTTCCTATCCCTGCCTCGCCCAGCCGTCTTTTGTAAATTGCTGTTGGCGGCGGCGGGCGCCATCTTAAGTAGGGCTGGGGGTGTGCTCTACTCGCGCCGCCCTCCCGCCCTCCTAGGCTATTTAGAGCTGGTACTGGACTTCCTCGCTGCCCGTTTTTGAGCTCTCCCTAGCGAGAGGCACTAGGGCTGCGAGCGCTTTTATCTGGACTCAATTGCTGGCATATTTAACTGTCTAAAGTGTGTTTTTAAGCTGATAATACCGCGTTTTTACGAATTGCACTTGGGGGTTCTAAATACAAGTTTTAATTGGGGAATTTTACAGGCACACTGACACCTCTTTCCCACGCTGAATTTTCCTATCCCTGCCTCGCCCAGCCGTCTTTTGTAAATTGCTGTTGGCGGCGGCGGGCGCCATCTTAGGTAGGGCTGGGGGTGCGCTCTACTCGCGCCGCCCTCCCGCCCTCCCAGGCTATTTAGAGCTGGTACTGGACTTCCTCGCTGCCCGTTTTTGAGCTCTCCCTAGCGAGAGGCACTAGGGCTGCGAGCGCTTTTATCTGGACTCAATTGCTGGCATATTTAACTGTCTAAAGTGTGTTTTTAAGCTGATAATACCGCGTTTTTACGAATTGCACTTGGGGGTTCTAAATACAAGTTTTAATTGGGGAATTTTACAGGCACACTGACACCTCTTTCCCACGCTGAATTTTCCTATCCCTGCCTCGCCCAGCCGTCTTTTGTAAATTGCTGTTGGCGGCGGCGGGCGCCATCTTAGGTAGGGCTGGGGGTGCGCTCTACTCGCGCCGCCCTCCCGCCCTCCTAGGCTATTTAGAGCTGGTACTGGACTTCCTCGCTGCCCGTTTTTGAGCTCTCCCTAGCGAGAGGCACTAGGGCTGCGAGCGCTTTTATCTGGACTCAATTGCTGGCATATTTAACTGTCTAAAGTGTGTTTTTAAGCTGATAATACCGCGTTTTTACGAATTGCACTTGGGGGTTCTAAATACAAGTTTTAATTGGGGAATTTTACAGGCACACTGACACCTCTTTCCCACGCTGAATTTTCCTATCCCTGCCTCGCCCAGCCGTCTTTTGTAAATTGCTGTTGGCGGCGGCGGGCGCCATCTTAGGTAGGGCTGGGGGTGCGCTCTACTCGCGCCGCCCTCCCGCCCTCCCAGGCTATTTAGAGCTGGTACTGGACTTCCTCGCTGCCCGTTTTTGAGCTCTCCCTAGCGAGAGGCACTAGGGCTGCGAGCGCTTTTATCTGGACTCAATTGCTGGCATATTTAACTGTCTAAAGTGTGTTTTTAAGCTGATAATACCGCGTTTTTACGAATTGCACTTGGGGGTTCTAAATACAAGTTTTAATTGGGGAATTTTACAGGCACACTGACACCTCTTTCCCACGCTGAATTTTCCTATCCCTGCCTCGCCCAGCCGTCTTTTGTAAATTGCTGTTGGCGGCGGCGGGCGCCATCTTAGGTAGGGCTGGGGGTGCGCTCTACTCGCGCCGCCCTCCCACCCTCCTCACACACTATATAATGTGCATCCCGGCCAGACGGCGCAGCGGGCTGGCGCAGCGGGCGCGCCGGATGCGCGCCGAAGCCGCGCCTAAGCCAAGCCCGTCTGCGCCCGTCCGCGACCGGACACGGCCCAGGGCCCCTACCCCTGGTCCGGCCGGTAGACTCACCTGGAGCAGGAATATACTACTAGGCTGTGCTACAAATATTTGCACCCCTGGGCTCCATAGTGTTAGAGTAGGGGAGAATGAAGGGTGTCGTCACTGCCAATTTCGCTTCAGTACAGCGATAGTAGACAACAAGATCTGCAACTTTTCACTGTCTTGTGGCCTCATCAATGTTAGATCGTTGAGCTGTCATAAACATGATGTATATGATCTTCTCATTGATAAACACCCCGATCTGCTGTTCATCACAGAAACCTGGCTCGACACCAACTCCGAGCCAGATATCGTACAGGCCTTACCAGAGGATTACCAGATGGTGCGCCTGGACAGACCGATAGGCAGAGGAGGCGGAATTGCGATCGCCTTTAAACGACATTGGGCGTGCAAACTAGAGCCAATTAGTTTGGCAAACTGTGAGGCGGGTTTTTTTACCATAACTATTGACGGAAGCACGACTATAAATGGTCTGCTTGTCTATCGCCAACCTGGACCCATGGTTAGATTTAAAGGTAACCTTCTAGAGTGTGTCACTGAAACAGCAATAAGAAGAGACAAGTTTTTGCTGCTGGGTG
Organism: Lissotriton helveticus; assembly: GCF_964261635.1. Classification (NCBI taxonomy): domain Eukaryota; kingdom Metazoa; phylum Chordata; class Amphibia; order Caudata; family Salamandridae; genus Lissotriton; species Lissotriton helveticus. The sequence goes on along the minus strand of NC_136067.1, from coordinate 951,879,298 downwards.
ACTTAAACACACATCTGGAAGATCCGCAAGATAAAGGAGCGATGGAGTTCAGGGAAGAACTTCACACCCTACAGCTAGAGCTCAAGGGGCAGCTCCCAACACATAACCGTGGGCATCTGTTAGATCCTATATTTGCCAATTGGGAGGATGTCCTGGTTGCCTCCCCAGAACCCCTACCCTGGACAGATCACTTTTATGTCCCATTTGCTATACACTTGCCTAAGCATAAAGTAACCGATCCTGCCCCTCTCAATTACCCCCGTCGCAGGTGGGCGAATTTCTCCTTGCCAGAGTTCAACAAAGCTCTCATCGAGGGTGGGCCCCCAGGAGGCAATGATGTGGCAACAGCTAGCAAATTACTCAATGACCGCATCACTGCTGCTCTGGACTGCGAAGCCCCATTAGGCCGGCCAACAAAAAATGCCCACAGACATAGAACTGCTCCCTGGTTTAGCGATGCGTTGCGCTGCGCCAAAAGGGAATGTAAAAGAGCAGAGAGACAATGGAGAGTGGCTTACGACGACCGGTTGAAAGAGGCCTATCTCATTAAGAGGCGCACCTATCATAATAAAATCCGGATAGAGAAAGCCACATATTATGCAGACAGAATTCAGGGGGCAGAGAACTCTGCCAGGGAACTGTTCAGTATATATAAATCTTTGGCCACTCTTAAAACCTCTACTCAAGAGGATGATTACTCAGTAGCAGCTTGCAACCGCATTGCTAGCTACTTTGGAGATAAAGTGTCCAAAATTTATTCTGCTTTTCCCGAAATTCCTCCTGCAGCGGAAGAGCCTGCAGACCTAGCAGAGATGGAAGACGATCAAAATCTGCTTCTCAACGTCACCACCCCCTCACAGGCAGAGCTAGTCAAAATCTGTAGATCTGTTAAATCCGGTTCCCCCCGTGACCCTGCATCCCCAAAAAGGTTGAGTGACAGTCTGGAGACCCTTGAACCCTATATCAGGCATGTGCTGGATGTCTCTTTCCGATCCAGTTCTATACCTGAGGACTGGAAACAGGCTGTGGTGCTTCCCCTCCGCAAGAAGCCTAATATTAGCTTTGAGAAGCTGGACAACCTACGCCCCATCTCTCTGCTGCCTTATTGTTCCAAGGTAGCGGAGAAGGTGGTAAACAAACAGCTTATGAAGTATGTGGAGGAAGGCAACATTCTTCACCCTACCCAATTCGGGTTTCGGCCCCGTCATTCTACGGAATCTGCCCTTCTTAGGGCCACCGAATCCCTCAGACAGGGTGCAGACGAGGGACAAACCATGGCTCTAATTCTATTAGATCTCAGTGCTGCATTCGACACTGTAGCACATTCCATCTTGCTACAGTGTCTGAACAAAGGAGGGGTGAGAGGAGCAGCATTGAAATGGATTTATTCATTTCTCACTGGCCGAGGCTTCCAAGTGAGGCAGGGCGACCACTACTCTGAGCGAATTTCTTTGGACCAGGGGGTGCCGCAGGGCTCGTCCCTGAGTCCAACACTTTTCAATCTTTATGTCGCTCCTATCGCCACCTTAGTAGAGAGTCACGGCCTCCGCTTGGTGTCTTATGCCGACGACACGCAGTTGGTGATCTCCCTGTCGCGTGCACCCAGTCTCTCGGCGGACATCTTCAGAGCTTGCATGCAAGATCTAGCTGCCTGGATGTCCGCCAACTGCCTCAAGCTCAACGGAGGCAAGACTGAGGTGTTGGTCGTGGGGGGCTGCCAATCAGCGTGGACGTCGGCATGGTGGCCATCCTGCCTAGGCCCAACACCCTCTCCGTGCCAGAAAGCAAAGAATCTGGGCATCTGGTTTGACACTGACCTCTCCTTTGGCCCCCAGATTAATCAGGTGGTTGGATCATGTTTTGGGACCCTTAAAAGTCTCAGGAAGACTTTGAAGTTTTTACCTGTGAGAGCCCGACAAACCCTGGTGCATGCACTAGACACATCAAAGATGGACTATGGCAATCTTCTCTATTTAGGGACTTTGGAGAAGAACCTCAACCGCCTACAGGTCCTACAGAATGCCGCTGCCCGCTTAGTGCTTAAACTACCCAGACGAGCTGCATCAGCCGCGGCCCTCCGATCTCTGCATTGGCTTCCGGTCAGAAGCAGGGTAGAATTTAAAGCTCTATGTACGTGCCATCGGATCATTAACGGGAGATCCCCTCTTCCCCTGCAGGGACTTCTGACTACTTATGAGCCGTCCCGCTCGTTGAGATCCTCTGGCTCTGGACTCCTGGTCGTTCCCAAGGTGTCTAGAGCTCGAATGGGCGGAAGATCTTTCAGGTACCTTGCAGCCTCAAGATGGAACAAACTACCCATGGCACTGAGATTAGAGCCATCAGAATCAATTTTCAGAGTCAAACTTAAAACTGCACTATTTGCCCAGTAAGGTACGCCGCTTCTATAGGTTCCAGTAAGAGTTGCTCCTCAGCGCGGGGACACGCCGTTGTGCGTCACCAAGCGCTTTACAAAACCCCCTAAATAGAAATAGAAATAGATGGTACCCCCGCCACTGCCTCAGCCTCGCCGGACGCTCGCACTCCGGAAGCACTGACATGCCTCCTCCTCAACGTGCGCTCCCTACACAGACATGCCGTAGAGATCTGGGACCTACTCGACATACTCTCACCCGACGTCGCTTTCTTCACTGAAACATGGACAAACGCCACCTCCGCCTGACATTGCCACCTCCATCTCGGACAGATACAAGATCCAGAGAAAGGACCACCCCCACCGCCCAGGAGGAGGAATCGCCATCGCACACAAGAGCTCCATCTGACTTTCCACCTCCAGCACCAACAACCCACTCTCCAACACAGAACACCTCCATTTCCAGATCCGGACCAGCCCCAAGACCACCCTGCGTGGCACCCTTGCCCACAGACCACCCGGACAGCGCACCCCCTCCACAACCACCATCGCCGACGTTGTAGCTCCCCACGCCATCATCTCAACGGACTACATACTTGGGGGACCTGAATTTCCACCTCGACAGCGACCCCGACTCCGCCACCCTCCTCGACAACTTAGGAATCCTCGGACTGAAGCAGCTCCGCCACACACAGAGCCGGACACACCCCTCGATCCCATATTTGCAGGAGGGACAAACATCCACTTCAGCCACACCATGCAGTCACTCTGGACAGACCACCACTGCGTACACTTCACCTTCAACACCACCACCGCACCCAAACCCGCCCCACGCCCACCACGAAGGAACTGGAGCAAGATCACAGAGGAACAACCCAACACAACCCTCCTCCGAGACCCCCCTCAGTCACGACCGATGCCAACCCAGCAGCCAAAGGACTCCACTACTGGATCTCCAGCTGTGCAGACAAGATCGCACCCCTCCGCCACCCCGGTAAACAACGCCCCCTGAAGGCTTTCACCATGACCTCCAAGAAGCCAGGCGCTCCTGCAGACGTCTTGAGAAAATCTGTCGGAACAGGAAACCACTGAAAACCAGAACAACTACATGAACACCCTGAAGGAATACCACCAGCTCATGAGATCCACAAAGCGAACCTTCATCAAGAGTAAAATCCACACCAACACTTTCAGCGCCAAATAACTCTTCGACATCCTACAGCAGCTCACTAAACACCCTAGCAAAGCCACGGACGTCATACCATCCCTGGACCTCTGCAACAAGCTCAGCTACTACTGCCACCATAAAATCAAGGCCCTCTATGACAACTTCAGCGAACAGACCCCGGACACCACCCTGCTACCCACCACCGACAACCAGCCACCTGGAATCCTGCCACCACTGAGGACACCGCCACGACCATGAAGAACACCCACTTAGGAGCTCTCACAGACCCCAGCCCACCGCACGTCTACCACTGAGCCACCACCGCTATAGCACCCGAACTAAGCCGGACCATCAACGTCTCCTTCCAATCCGGCATCTTCCTTGATGACTGGAAGCGGGCAGAGGTCAAACCTCTCCTCAAGAAGCCCTTGGTCAACCCGACGGACCGGAAAAACTACCGGCCCATCTCTCTTCTCCCCTTCGGGGAGTGACTCATAAACACCCAGCTGACCACCTTCATCGAAGAGAACACCATCCTAGACCCTTCCCAATCTGGATTCTGCAGCAACCACGGCACAGAGACCGCCCACCTCACCGCCACCGATGCCATCTGCATGCTACTCGACCAGGGCCACACCGAGGCCCTCATCCTCCTAGACCTTTCCGCAGCTTTCGACACCGTCTCACATCGCACCCTCGCAGCCAGACTCCACAACGCCGGAATACAAGATACTGCCCTCAACTGGATCTGATTGTTTTTCTCCTGCAGAACCCCGAGGGTCAGATTCCCACCCTTCCTCTTCAGACTCACCGAAATCACCTGTGTAGTACTCCAAAGATCCTCGCTCAGCCCCACACTCTTCAACATCTACATGGCCCCCCTCGTCGCCATCGTCAGACAACATGGGCTCAGCATAATATTCTACGCAGAGGACACCCAGCTTATCTCTCCCTCACGAAGAACCCTGAAGCCACCAGACTCTGCTTCCAGGAAGGAATTAAGGATGTCACAGCCTGGATGAACAACAGCTGCTTCAAGCTCAACTCAGAGAAGACTGAGGTCCTTGTCCTCAGTCCCTCCACCTCCGCTTGGGACAACAACTGGTGGCCCTCAGCCCTTGGGAGCCCACCCACCATGGCAGACCACGCGCGAAACCTCTGCAGCATCCTCTACTCCTCCCTCACCTTGACCCACCAGGTCAACTCTGTTGCCTCCACTAGCTTCAACTGCCTCCACATCCTCCGCAAGACCTTCATATGGATCCCCCGAGAATGCAAGAAGACGGTCACCCACGCACTCAACAAGCAGACTGGACTACGGCAACGCCCTCTACGCCGAAATCAACAGAACTCTCCTACACAAACTCCAAACTATCCAGTACTACGCAGCCAGACTCTTCCTCGGAACCCTACGGCACGATCACATGACCCAACACCTACAAGACCTTCATTGGCTACCTGTCGAGAAAGGAGTAACCTTCAAATTACTCACCTACACCTACAAATCCCTCCACAACATCGGACCCAAATACCTCATCGAGAGAGTCTCCTTCCACATACCCAAAAGGAACCTCCACTCCGCTGACCTCGCAATGGCAGAAACCCCCCGCAACTGCAGAAACAGAGCAGGCTGAGGAGCCTTCTCCTACATCGCAGCTAAGGCCTGGAACAAGCTCCCCCGCCAACATCAGATGCTCCCCTACCCTGCACACTTCCAGAAATAACCTCAAGACCTGGCTCTTCGACTGGCCAGAGCTGCATTCCCCCCCCCCCCCCCCCTAGCGCCTTGAGACCCTCACGGGTGAGTAGCGCACTTTATAAAACCCCTGATTTATTGATTGATTGAGGGTCTGCTGTCTGTCCTAAATTACTGCAGCTGGCCAGCACAATTCCAGCAGTGCGGCACCGGGGGCTGAGGGGCGACCCCAGGTAGGCACTGGCCCCCACAACGAGCAGTGCTCCGTGCTGCTAGAGTCAAATAACTGGGCAGGCCTGGAAAATGTGTCTATCGGTGGTCCCAGTGCCTGCTCCCAGTTGTATCCTTTTTTCTAATGTCACCATTACAGGCTGCTGGGCTCAAGCCCATGCCTCGGCATGCCACCAACTTGGCCCACTGAGCCAGACCGAGGAGTCCCACATGCCAGGCCTCTGCACCTCTGAGAGCGTCCTTGGTGCAGGAAAAGATCAGGCTCAGCCGGGCCGCTTTGGGGAAGTATATGGGTGGGCAGGGCCCTTGGGGTTCAGGGGGTTGTCGGAGGGGACTTGGAGTGCTCAAAGAAACATCCGCCATCTTGGCCATCTTTTGGGAGGGACACTACCAAATGTTTGTTCTATTGTTTTTTTGCTGGCTGTAGAACTTTGTGAGTTTTAGCCCTGCTAACCATTAGGAAAGTGCCTATGCACCCCCTTTAAACCTTTGAATTGGTATACTCATAATTGGCAAATGTAACTTACCTATAAGTCTCTAGTATATGGTACAGGGTGTACCCAGGGCCTGTAAGTGAAATGCTACTAGTGGACTGCAGCACCTATTCACTGTAGGAAGGCTGACTGGCCCATAGAGCAACACTGGGAAGCAATATTAAATATTAATTCTACTATCCCAGGTTAGCGACCAGTTAGACACTTAATTAAACCTTTGTTTTTATAATTTATTAAAAGCCCAATTCAATGGCGAAGTTGAAGTTTTTATAAATATTATGAAAAATATGCTTTAACCTTTCCTTTCTAAAGCCGATAGAGGCTAATTTGCCTTGTGCATCTGCAGCCCTCTGATTACTCAATCCTTGAATGAGGTGTGAAAACTGTTCAGAGCAGGGAAAATGCCTGATCGAGTGGATGTGCTTTTATTCCTTTGGCAGGATGGCAATATGGGCTGTGCTATGGAACTTAATTTATTTAATAAGAGCCTCGCCTGTGGCAGTGACATGTCAGGTGATACAAGGACAAGTCCCTTCTTTTGTTCCGCCAATCAGACAGGCACAAATCCCACTGGGATGGGAGGGACCCCAGAACTGATTTGGTGTTTGCTCATTACCCTGACAGAGCACAGGTTGTGTACACAGTCTCTACACAGGAACAGAAGGATTTCACCATCTTATATTTAGCCAGAGCAGGGCCCTGTGGGATTGTTTACATTGGGCACCTATGAAATTCTGCAAAACTGGGTAGAGTAACCCCTGAGAAATGTTACCATATTGCTTAGGAATGGGCCAGGAGTCACCCCCATTAACAGATGGTGCTAGGCATAAAGTGGCATCCCCAGTACTCTCCTCTGGGTCTGTGGAAGATTGGACTGGCTTTTTGTGACCTGGAAAGAGCCCTGTAGGGCCTGCTTTCTCCTGTACCCAGGGCAAAGAAGTGACCGGTATTCAGCAGTGTGGAGCCCTCTTTGGACATAGCCTGCAGCCTTGACCGACTAGATGAGTCCGAGCTCCTAGAGAGTGACGATCTGCGAATGAGGAATTGTTGACCTGACGAAGGCGCCAATAGTATTCGGCTGGTGAGAGAACTTCTGTTCCTGCATCAGATCATAAAGGTTAGCTGTTTACATTTATAAATATATTTCTCTTTAAATAAGTTATGCTTAAACATTGAAAAAATAAATACACTAATTATTTCGTTTAATATAATTTCATGACTTAATTTAACATTATTAGATGATTAACATGACGTTTAAACAATATTGTTAGTAAAATACATTTCAGCTTTTCTTATGGTTGTATGCAATACATTGTTTGGAATTTACACCAAACGGTAAAAAGAAAAGTTTCGGAACGAAAATACTCTTTTACATTTGGTGTTTTTTGGTTTTACATCAAATTTTGGAACAATGAAGAGATAAGTATATAATATTCTTGTGAATACAAATTAATTAGCATAAATTTGACCATTGCTAATTTTTACAACTAATAACCATCATTACAACAATATTTTTTTACTTGCTCCAGCTCAGCCTACTAATAATACACAACCAGTAACTGAGGTTGTGTGTGACATCTTGTCAAACTCAAGTCGATCATGCAGAAACTTTAACACACCTTCCAACAGACACTTTCTCAGACACAGAAAGTGGAGCATATATTAGGCTCAAAATATAGATCAAACCATGCCATCAGAACCTGGAGTGCATGGAGGAACGCCTGTAAAACAGACTGGAAGACATGTGATGCAAAATAATCAGGGATTATCACCTACTTCTAGATAATTTCATGTATTCGAGCAATCCATTCTCAAAATGCAATGCAAGCAGCACAGAGCAACATCTGAATTCAGTAGAAGGGTAGGAACATTAGAGAGAGAATTTTTAGAAGGCAATGGGTGGGGGGGTATGACAACAGGCTTTGAGGGCTTAACAATGGATATTAAAGATCTCGCCACATACATTTCCCGAAATTCAGAATTACACATGCGCCAGCAAAGACACAAGAACACTCACCTGCAAATCTTTTGACATTCTGTGGAAAGGTTGGCTAAAGTGACATCATCTATGTGTAGAAGAGCAGGCAAAATGCAGGTTAGATTAGTACAACACAGTGGTGGTGTGCAAAAATCTTTGGGCAAATCGGAAACACGGTGGAGGAAATGCAAACTTCCCTTAGGTACTTATTGTGTGTCCTAACATTATTAACGTTACTTATTTAAGGTTGTTGCTTGCCTGCATGCGTTTCATTTGGTGTTATATAGTGCTAATAATTGAAGGGATTTTAGGTTTCTGTTTTTATTTACCTCGTCTTATTTAACCATAGCAGTAGCATTTTTTAAATTAGAAAAATATTCACCCAACATAGGAAGACGCCATGGGGAAAAGGAAGTATTTTGAACACTTAGGAGAACCAATCAATATAAAAGTTCCTGGTCCTTTCTCAAATAACTGTACTTTACAAGACATCGATAACCTCATAGAAGAAGTAGAGGAAAATTCTTCGTCCTGCTCCCCCAAAACATTAGATGTAATACTAAAAAAGAAAACAAATCTACTTTATTTAATAAAAAAGGATCCTAAAAACAAGCCACCGATTTACAGCAACTCTATTGTTTCATGTTAGGTACCGTTTCTGAGGGCACTACAGGAGTAGTTATGCACGACTGTGATCGGCCTAATTCTGAAATCCATTTGGAACCCACAATACTTTGCTCAAATGGGCTCTCAGCATTATTATCTCCAGCTGAAGAGCCCAATATTGACTTAAGATCTGATTCTAATGTGCAGCCTGTACTGGCAGAGGCGACTAGTGAACAAATAAAAGATCTCTGGGAAATGATTGTCATCATGAGGCAGCAGCACTTACGGACTTAAGGACTAAGGGTTCTTTTTTAATAGAGTTCTGTACACCAGGGCTTATGAAGGAAGGACGTGAGATTGGATTTGGCTGCTGTTTGTATGAAGGGGGTGTCGTGTCTATGAAATAAGACTGACAAGTATAGATATATATTCATAGGAGCTTTATTGAGTACCTCCTTCAGTGTCCCTGTCCCTACTCTAACTAACCCCTTCCTCTCCACGCTCCTCCTCTTCCCTTCCACCCCAGCTAGCTCCACCCACCCAGCTACTAGACTGCTGACTACATAACATCTCCCCCTTTCTTAACAAAACGACAGAACAGTGTGCTAAATCACATTTCTTCAAGGAGTCTCTTTGGCCGTTGAACATCTCGGCGAGGTCGCGTGGACATGGTTCCAGAAGTATCATCAATCAGGGGTCCACTTGGCTGACTCGTGCTCTCTTGGTCGATATGGTTAGACTCTTCGGGAGTGAGCATGTCAGTCCCGTTCAGCAATGGTCCTTCCATGTCGCGTGGACATTTCTTAAAATGTGATACATTCCTGGTGACTCGTCGTTGATCAGATTCCGCAGTTAACATAGTGCCTTTCTGTTGGGTAACCAGCAAAGGTTCATCTCGGAACCGACAGTCAGTCTTTCTTTGTTGATCTTGCTTGACAACAACGTGATCTCCTTCATGCAAGGATGGTGATCTCGCTCTCCTTTTTGTATCAGCATATAATTTCATTTTGTCCTTGTTGCATTTATCAGTCGCCATCATCTCTTGATGGCTGCGTGTTGGCGACATTGCTCGCAATGCTCCTTCCCAGGTTGGTATGCGGTTTCTCATGGGACGCCCCAGCATGAGTGTTGCAGGGCACTTTCCGGTGGTCGAGTGAGGGGTCATCCTATATGCTCTGAGGACCTCATTGAGGGCCACTTGCAGGTCCTTCTTTTCAGCTGTGGCTTGCTGGAATGTCTTTTTGATTGTGGCCATAAATCTTTTGATGGTGCCATTCGCTTGTGGCCAGAGAGGTGTAATTTTCCTGTGGTTGAAATCCAGGTGTTTTGCAAACGCACTGAACTCGCCCATTGAACGGAGGCCCATTGTCTGTTTTCACCTCTCTGGGGACACCCCAGGTTGCAAACACTTCATCTAGCACTTTGAGAGTGCTAGAGGCACTTGTGGATGGCACAAATTGTGCGATGGGAAATCGTGAGTATTCATCAATAATGGCTACCACGTATTTTCCGGATTGTAGCGGTCCGTAGAAGTCCATGGCAATTTCTTGCCATACTCCACTGGGTAGGGTGGTCATTTGTAGTGGGGCCGGTGGAAAACCTTTGTTGGTCAGCTGGCACAGATGGCAATCCTTCAGAGTAGACTCTACCATCTGGTCGAGGAGGGGAAACCACACGCGTTCCCGGAGAGCTCGCTTTGTTGATACTACTCCTCTGTGGCCTTCATGGGCAAGGTCGATGACTCCCTGCCGTAGTTGACTAGGAACCACAATCCGTTGACCTCGCAGTATTACTCCATCTGTGGTAACGGACAGTTCGTCACAGACGTGACGGATTCTTGCATCTCTTGCTTGACAGCCGGGTCAGTGTCTTCTTCTTGAGGGTCATGTCTCCACCGGTTGGTCTGAATCCGACGAAGCACTTTCTGCAAGACAACGTCTTGCGCGGTGACCTCTCGAATGACTTCCATGGGAATGGCAGGTGGCAACGCCTGGTCGGCCACGAAATGGATGTACTCCTCAGCAATAGATGGTTTGGAGTCTGACGATGCATGAGGGTGTCGGGACATATAGTCAGCCGGGTTCTCTGCCTTCCCGGGTTTGTGAACAATGGTAAATGTGTATTCCTGAAGTCTGAGACCCCACCTCTCAATCCTTGGAGGCATTTTGGATCTGGGGTTGCCGTAGATGGTGACCAGCGCCTGATGATCGGTGATCAAGGTAAAGTGCTGGCCGTAAACAAAGACATGAAAATGTTCACATGCCCAAACCACAGCAAGACTCTCCTTTTCAGGTTGCGAATATGCCTTTTCAGGATCAGACAGACTGCGACTGGCATAGGCAACGATGTGTCTCTGGTCAGAGTCATTGTCATATTGTGCCAAAATAGCCCCCAACCCGACAGGGCTGGCATCCACAGTGATCTCAGTCTTCTGTCGAGGATTGAAGTACGAGAGGTTGTCAGCAGATTCTACTGCCCGCTTGATTTCTCTGAACGCTTGTTCACACTGGGGCGTCCAGTCGAACGGTTGGCCTTGTTTAGTGAGGTTGCGAAGGGGATGACTGATGGTCGCATAGTCTCTGATGTAGCGGGCACAGTAGCTGGCCATCCCCAGGAATGATCTCAGTTCACTGACATCTTGCGGGCTCTTGGTGTCGTTCAGAGCCGCTATCTTGTCCGGATCAGGCTTCATTCCTGCGCCCGAGAAAATGTGGCCAAAGAATTTCAAGGTGTACTGGTGGAACTCGCACTTATCTTTGTTCAATGTCAGGTTCGCATCCAACAGGGCATGACAAACGCGATCAAGAGCTATGTCGTGCTCACGAACATCGGAGCCATACACAAGAATGTCGTCGCTGTAGTTCAGAGTGTTGGGGATGTGCTGAATGATTTGCCGGATTGCCTCCTGAAAAATTTCCGCGGCTGATGAGACACCAAAACTCAGTCTCTAGTATCTGAAGAGTCCTAAGTGAGTTGCAAAGGTTGTAATGTAGCGGGATTTGACGTCCAATTCCAGCTGGTGATAGCCTTTATTTAAATCCAGCTTCGAAAACACCTTTGCTCCGTTCAACGCAGAGATCATGTCGCTCAGATGCGGCCCAGGGTGACGCTCCCTTTCTATCGCCGTGTTAGGTAGGCGCATGTCAACACACAGTCTCACCTTGCTGGGGGTCCCCTTCTTTGGTACGATGACCACTGGCGATACCCATGGGGTTGGACCATCCGTTCGTTCTATGATGTCTGCAGCCAGGAGGTCTTGAAGTTCGTCCTCAACCGCTTTTGAAGATGGAATAGAACACGTCGAGGGTGCTGTGCCACCGGCTTAATCTGTTCATTGATGTGTAGATTTGGCATCCCTTCAATTTCCCTAGACCTTGAAACAGCTTGGGAAACTTGCTGACGCTGTCCTGGTCATCACTGACCTTAAATAGGATTTCAACAAGGCGGAGGCGCTCCGCAGTGGGCAGACTAAGTAAGCAGTCGGCCTCTGGGCCTTTGATAACATGTATGACCGCTGGAATGGTGATGGTGTCGTGTTTGAGAGTTGTGGGGAATTTTCCCAAGCAAGGGAGTGGTTTCTTGGACATCCAAGAGACAACTCGGACTGGTGCAAAAGTTAATGGGGGCTTAGGATTCATTTTCTCATATTCTGTGACCGGGATATAGTTCAGCGAAGCCCCGCTGTCCAGTACGAATTTAGTGTCATGGTTCCCTACTTTTATATCCAAGCGTGGATATTTTTTGAGTTGGTCGGGATCCGTGATCATGTTCACATATTCTACTGTGTATTCTGAATCTCTGGACGATGATCTGGAGTCCCGGGACGGTGATCTACGTTCCCATCGAGATCTGCGCGACTCTCGGCTGGAGTGCGATGAGCCTGAGGACAGTGTGGATTTTCCTTGGACAGCTCTTATGTGATGTTTGCTGGTGTCGGAGCGAGATGACCTCGTCGTTTCGCTTCGCCTCTCCTTGTGATAGTCCCCACACATCGCTTCGAAGTGGTTTGTCCGCCCACATTTCCTACATCGCTGACCCATGGCAGGGCAGGTATCGGCATGAGGATAGTCATATCCACACCTGTAGCATCTTCTCGTCCTTTCCGGTCCCTTGTCTCTCCGCCCAGGTTCTCGCCTCCTGTGGTCTGGACGTCTTTGACAAGATGACGGTCTCTGTCTCCATTGCTTTTCTCTCGAATTCCTTCGGCTGCTTCCTTTGGCCTGGACACGACGCACGTGTTCATGACTTACATTGCGCCCCGTTTCAATGGTGGTGGCATGTTCCTCCGCCTGGTCATAGACGTGAGTCATTTCTTCAATGTCGTCTAATTCGTGGGGTTTTCGTAGCAGCCACCTCCTGAGGGCTTCCGAGTGGCATCCGTCTATGATCTGTGACTTGATGGCGGCATCTGTTGAGAAGTTGTCAAATTCACAGTGTCTCGACAGCCGCCGCAGTCGGGTGATGAACGCACTCATTGCCTCCTCCTTTCCTTGGCGCGCTTGATGAAACGCATGATGTTTATAATCCACGTTTCTTTTATGGAGGAATTTTTTGTTCAGTGCCTCACGTACCTTTTCGTAGGTTCCAGCATCTGCAGGAGGAAGATCTTTGATTATCTTGCTTATTTCTCGCCCTGCTAGGTTGCGGAGGGCAATCAATTTTTCTTTGTCTACTGTTACTTTGGATCCCTCAATGTAGTCTTCGAAGTCTTCCAGCCACTCTTGCCACTTGGGGCCCATGCTTCCTCCAGTGGTCAGGGTTAAAGGTTCCGGGGCCCGCAGGTGCCACACTCCTGCCACGATGGGCTTGACTTCATTTCGCTGTGGGGATGTCTCTGGGGTCACCATCGTGGTATCACGTGCCTCACACCCCTTTCGATGACACTGACTGGCCTGTCGCTGCTCGTTCGCACGTGCTTTAGTTGGGTAATTGCGGTCGTATTCAGTCAGTGTTATCTGACTTTGCTCGTGTTTGTTTATCTTGCTACAGCTGCTCGTGCTTGTTCAGCTTTGTTTAATCGGGTTAATTCAGGTTTGCTGTGCTTCTTTGTAGCCTGTGTGTCATTTCTCACTGGCCAATCACCATGCCTGACCTTAAATTGACCGCCCCTACATTGCACAAGGAGTCTGTCCTTGAGGCTGCCTGACCTCAAGATGGCCGCCGTCTTCTCACTGCACCCGAGACTTTCTCTTTGTTCATTCAGACCAGGGCTGTTTCAGTACAGACTCACCGGCCGTCGATTCCAGGAAGGGCAACACTTCTTCTGGTCTCCACACCCTGGGCCACTGCTGCTGCACTCAGGTAGGGATGGGGTGGGCTCCTGCCTTGCTTTCTTGGCGTTACGCGCTCACTTGGCGCCACCTTGCCGAACCTCACGCATCGGGAGTGAGATTGCGAGGTCGCGCGCCACTCGAGCTCCAGGTGCACCACGCTCGCTGGCGCGGGTCCGCAGGCCTTCTGTGGGCGACGCTTGCTGCCAGGATGATTCCGAATAACTTCAGGTGGCAGGCAGAGTCGGAGTGGGCTCCCGACTTCTGCTCTTTCAGCACGTGCTACTTTACACGCATTAGGCGTGAGTCGCGGTTTTGGCGCGAGCGGGTTTCTTTTTCTCAAGCGTTTCGACACTCGTTGCTTCGGCCCCTCTTGGCCCCTTCGCAGTCGCCTGACTGAGGGACAGGGTCACCTGCTGCTGGCCTCTCTCTTCAGGCGGCAGCGTCGCTCCGCACAGCAGCGTCTTCTTCTCTGGGCGCTGCTTGGGACAGGGCACTCCTGCAGGGTTCTGTGGGCTATGGACACACCGATCCCATCCTCGTCGCCAGTTGTTGTGTCTATGAAATAAGACTGACAAGTATAGATATATATTCATAGGAAATTTATTGAGTACCTTCTTCAGTGTCCCTGTCCCCACTCTAACTAACCCCTTCCTCTCCACGCTCCTCTTCTTCCCTTCCACCCCAGCTAGCTCCACCCACCCAGCTACTAGACTGCTGACTACATAACAGGGGGAATTACTACTATTCAATCGGACACTGCATGAAACATGTTAACTTCTCGTATCCGAATAAAACATCTCTGAGGCCTTTACACCTTGCCAGAAGAAACTCTTGGGTTTTGCCAGGGCTCCCCTCCCACTACAACGACCAAATTCCCTCTCTGCCTGAGTCTGTCCACAGCATGGATTATTCACACTCCCAATTTAGACTCCAAACAGCTGCAAACTCTAACTCCTCTAACCTCAATCAATCAATATCTAGTCCTCGAAACCACCCGGGGGTAGGTTGAAGCTCTGACACTTCCCCCTACACTAGGACCATTTATATTACAGATGTTCCTAAGCCCCAGATGCATTCAATGGTAAAAGAGGACTTCTTTTAATAACAAAGTCATCCATTAGATAAGAGTTGTCTAAAAGTTTCAAAATGTATTACATTCAGATATCCTTAAAGCCACCTGGCTATCATTCCCAGGTGATAACTTTAGATTTCGTCAAATTGACATTCACCCACTCTTCCATAGTGAGTGGTCTGCTATAGCTAGAAGGTCGAACCTTTTCTCCAGTTAACTCTACTAGTCAGT
Organism: Lissotriton helveticus; assembly: GCF_964261635.1. Lineage (NCBI taxonomy): Eukaryota > Metazoa > Chordata > Amphibia > Caudata > Salamandridae > Lissotriton > Lissotriton helveticus. Next base: position 951,864,178 of record NC_136067.1, on the reverse strand, counting down.
TTAAAGCCAATATATCATTCCAGACCAGCGCTGCCTTCCCCAAAACTTTCTTCCCAACGTCCCTTGTTGATTGACCTAAGCCTGTAAGGAATCCTGCTTCAAATAAAATTGGAAGATCCAACGTAACATCTAAAAAAAAGGCCCTTCTCCAGACCCTTATTTACAGGATTCTTCTCAAGACCTCTGTACTACTTCTTTAATTCAGCTCTTGGTATTTCTCAAGCTAGCCTAAGAAATTGGGCTGGTTGCAGGAACAAAAATCATACACACTTTCCTGTGTTTTCCCGTAGGAAGTCTGCAGGTTACCATCCTTGACTAAGAGTATTAACTTAACACTAGTACCTTGAAAACATGGGGGGGGGCTTTGAGGAGTAAAAAGATACAAGCAGACTTGGGGGGATTTTTTGATAACGCTGACATCATCATGTTTCAAGAAACTTGGGAATGAGTGCCTTCTCATAGGCAAGGTTATAAATCTTTTTTATTGATTCCGCCAACCTGCTTAGGTTAGAGGTTTCATCTTGGAATGGGAAAAAACTGTTCTTTTGTAATGTGAATAACAGCAGTGATCTGAACTCTTCCGAGTACCTCGTACTACTACTATTGAGAGACCACATTGAAAGGGTTTCTAAAGAGGCTGCTGTGATTGTTAGTGGGTACTTTAATGTAACCTTCAAGCATTCTTCTCTCCTAAAGAATATCGCTGGTTAGGAATATAAAATACAGGATGTTCCTCAACTTGTAGGTTCACACACACAGCCCCTAGCTAAGGTAGCCTTACAAATAATAGACCTTAGCTTAAGCTGTCTCGGAGTAACATTGATTACATACTCCTGAATGTGGACGCCTGGTCTAGACCTATTGACAAGGAAATCAATCAGTGATACAAAAGTTACCATTTCAATTTGCTCCTTAACCTTCGGGGTAAGTTAGAGAATCACAATTGCCCTGTGGCAATTAATCTGTTAATAGCAACCAGAGGAATGTACAATGGGAGGGTGTTTCCAACAATGAGGGTATCCATGCTCAGTTGTATTATCACTTGAGCCCTAACTTGCATATATTCGCCGACCCTGCTTTCATCTCTTCATTCTGTCATGGTCCTTCATGCTAAGGGGTCCATTAGGATGTCGGGCGGTGGCGGGGCGGAAAACAGCATTTACCGCCCGCCAGCAGCGGAACTCAAGTCCGCAACATTAGGATAGGTAAACACAGGTCTTTTCCCGTCCGCCGCGGAGCGCCGCGCACCGCCATCAAAGTGCGCCCGCCACCGCGGCGGCGGGAGCCAATCGAGACCCTCCGCCGCGCCCGATGACGTCCGCCCCGATCGACAAATTAGGATGGCCCAAACAAGCAGACGCACCGCAGCGGAGACACCGCACAGCTGAAGCAGGCGGAAATTCGACAGCGGAGCACGAACGCCGAGACCCGACATGAACCCCATGGACCCAGCACTCCACATGCATCCGGTCGTGTACCTGCTGCAACACTATCGCCAGATGGGCCGCCGCGGACGCCGCCGCAGGTACGGCACCCACATATGCACCACAAACACACATGCCGACACAGGGCCCAAGCAAAACATAGGCATCCTGCTGGGGGGCACAACACATCCACATGGGCACCCACACATCACCCACCTCACAACAAGGCACCCCACGGCATCCGGAACACACACCGTCCGCCAACCAGCAGCAACGTCACGGTCACGGACACGTCACCGCCGCGGTCAACACATGCGCACTATGTAGAAAGCAGGGCCACACCAAGGCATGGGCAGGGCACAAACATCACAGGGACACACCACCCAAACCACACTGCATCCCACCCGAGATAGTCACAGGCCAGGTGCTCATCCCGTGCACCCCATGCATACCAACAAGCACTGTAACAACAAGCACAATACACACACACTGCAACACACAACACACAACCAGGGACACAGGCACTGCAGGATTGGCTGACAAGCAACACATAACACCAGTGCACTCCCCACAGCCCACGCAATTGCATACAAACATCCACACAGGGTAAGACAAAACAAACAGGCATACAACTCCTGGCTGACACATGTGTGTCTCACACTATACAGGGGCACACATACATACACTACAAACTTACACCCTTCACACTGCACACCTCTGCCACACCCAACACCACACATGTCATGTAAGCCACGCCACCAGGACTAAGGGTCAACACAAGATGACCATACACATACACGCCTGGGCATACAGAAAGGAAAACACACACATACCTCATGACATCACAACTAGCTACAAAACCTCTGAACAGCAGCACACCCTGTGCTGCTAGTGTTACCCAACATGACCTGTGAAAAGTGTATGCAACAATAGCAAATCACAAACAAGATAACTTCATGGCCTGTAAAATAGCCATCACAGACTACAACATCAGCAGGGCCAGAATGGACCGAGGACCCTGTCACCCCTGTCTAATAATCAGATGGCTACAAACAGCCTTGCAATGTTGAACTGAAAAATAGAGCACGGCACACAGTCAAGCAAATGCAAACAAGAAAAGGACTTTAATCATCAAGGAGACTGAGAAAACACACACCAGAAGTAACTGTATTTATTCACATATTGCACAGATGTAGCAATACAACATTAGTAGACAACAGCAAGCCACAAAATCATGTACAAATGGCAGAGACTATGCACAGGTGAAACACAAACAGGAAGGCCAGAGTCCTTGGCTTGGTAGACAGCAAGTACATGAGAGGCTGCACAGGGGAGAGTACAGCACATCAGAGCAACAGGCCCAGAGACCTTGGCATGGTAGACAGCAAGTACATGAGAGGCTGCACAGGGGAGAGTACAGCACAGCAGAGCAACAGGCCCAGAGTCCTTGGCAGGGTAGACAGCAAGTACATGAGAGGCTGCACAGGGGAGAGTACAACACATCAGAGCAACAGGCCCAGAGTCCTTGGCATGGTAGAAAGCAAGTACATGAGAGGCTGCACAGGGGAGAGTACAGCACATGAGAGCAACAGGCCCAGAGTCCTTGGCATGGTAGACAGCAAGTACATGAGAGGCTGCACAGGGGAGAGTACAGCACAGCAGAGCAACAGGCCCAGAGTCCTTGGCATGGTAGACAGCAAGTACATGAGAGGCTGCACAGGGGAGAGTACAGCACAGCAGAGCAACAGGCCCAGAGTCCTTGGCAGGGGAGAGTACAGCACAGCAGAGCAACAGGCCCAGAGTCCTTGGCAGGGGAGAGTACAGCACATCAGAGCAAGAGGTCCAGAGTCCTTGGCAGGGGAGACTACAGCACATCAGAGCAACAGGCCCAGAGTCCTTGGCATGGTAGACAGCAAGTACATGAGAGGCTGCACAGGGGAGAGTACAGCACATCAGAGCAACAGGCCCAGAGTCCTTGGCATGGTAGACAGCAAGTACATGAGAGGCTGCACAGGGGAGAGTACAGCACATCAGAGCAACAGGCCCAGAGTCCTTGGCATGGTAGACAGCAAGTACATGAGAGGCTGCACAGGGGAGAGTACAGCACATCAGAGCAACAGGCCCAGAGTCCTTGGCATGGTAGACAGCAAGTACATGAGAGGCTGCACAGGGGAGAGTACAGCACATCAGAGCAACAGGCCCAGAGTCCTTGGCATGGTAGACAGCAAGTACATGAGAGGCTGCACAGGGGAGAGTACAGCACAGCAGAGCAACAGGCCCAGAGTCCTTGGCAGGGGAGAGTACAGCACATCAGAGCAACAGGCCCAGAGTCCTTGGCATGGTAGAAAGCAAGTACATGAGAGGCTGCACAGGGGAGAGTACAGCACATCAGAGCAACAGGCCCAGAGTCCTTGGCATGGTAGACAGCAAGTACATGAGAGGCTGCACAGGGGAGAGTACAGCACAGCAGAGCAACAGGCCCAGAGTCCTTGGCATGGTAGACAGCAAGTACATGAGAGGCTGCACAGGGGAGAGTACAGCACAGCAGAGCAACAGGCCCAGAGTCCTTGGCAGGGGAGAGTACAGCACAGCAGAGCAACATGCCCAGAGTCCTTGGCAGGGGAGAGTACAGCACATCAGAGCAAGAGGTCCAGAGTCCTTGGCAGGGGAGACTACAGCACATCAGAGCAACAGGCCCAGAGTCCTTGGCATGGTAGACAGCAAGTACATGAGAGGCTGCACAGGGGAGAGTACAGCACATCAGAGCAACAGGCCCAGAGTCCTTGGCATGGTAGACAGCAAGTACATGAGAGGCTGCACAGGGGAGAGTACAGCACATCAGAGCAACAGGCCCAGAGTCCTTGGCATGGTAGACAGCAAGTACATGAGAGGCTGCACAGGGGAGAGTACAGCACATCAGAGCAACAGGCCCAGAGTCCTTGGCATGGTAGACAGCAAGTACATGAGAGGCTGCACAGGGGAGAGTACAGCACATCAGAGCAACAGGCCCAGAGTCCTTGGCATGGTAGACAGCTAGTACATGAGAGGCTGCACAGGGGAGAGTACAGCACAGCAGAGCAACAGGCCCTGAGACACACCCAGGTCGCAAACAATGGTCTTGACTAGCACACCTGTGTGGGGCACAGGCGTATGAGGGTGTTGACAACTCACTCCTGGCTGTCATGCGGACTGGGACCTGGCTGTGTTTTGTGGACAGCAGGCCCACTTGACTGGTGTGACTGCGGCCTATGTAATGTGGTAATAACAGAGGGCCTGCAAGGTGGAGGGCTGTGTGGACCAGGTGGCACCGTGGCACGTGGAGGTGGAGTCATGCACACCCCTGACACAGTGTGGGTGGGAGAGGTTGGAGGGGTGCCCTTCCACTTTTTGGGGATATGAAATTGCTTCCCTGTCTTGGGGTTGATGGGAAGTGGTGGTGACACAACAGGCACACACACCAACTGTCCCACATCAGGGGCAGACACTGGCACTCCCTCTGGTGATGTGCTTGATCCTGCTGAACGCTTGGGCTGGCTACGCCTCCGGACCACCTTACCCTCCCTGGAAGGTGTACCCCCTACAGTGACCACCTTCCCACTTCCCCCAGGGGTGGTGTCTACAGTGCCCTCCTGTCCCTTCTTGCCAGGGCTGGTCACAACACTGCCCTCCTTTTCCTGAATCACTGGCCTGGACACAACACTGTCCTCCCCTGCCTTAATCACTGGGCTGGTCACAACAGGGCTCTCCTCTGCCACAATGACTGGCTGGTCACAACAGGGCTCTCCTCTGCCTCAATGACTGGGCTGGTCACAACAGGGCTCTCCTCTGCCTCAATGACTGGGCTGGTCACAACAGGGCTCTCCTCTGCCGCAATGACTGGGCTGGTCACAACAGGGCTCTCCTCTGCCTCAATGACTGGGCTGGTCTCAACAGGGCCCTCCTCCACCTGCCTCGATGTACTTTGTTTTGGTGTTGATGTGGTGGGTGGTTGTGTCCCTGTGCTCTCCTCAGGTGTAGCCATGACATGCCACACATCCTCTGTGGGCATAGGTGAGTCAATTTCTGGTGATGCCTCTGCAGCATGTGAGCCTGATGTCTGCCACAATGATCTTCTGGCCTTGCTCTTCTGTGACTTCACCTTGTCTGTGCATATTGGGGGGGGCCTGCTCTTCTTTGGGGATGGAGTCTGTGGACGGGATTGTTTTGTTTGGGTCTGACCTGTGCTCCTTGTGTTGTATCGTTTAGTTGACGTAGGTCCCAAGTGGTCACTGTCATCTGATGTGGCCACTGAATCGGTGGTCGTCACAGGCACCTGAGCTGCAATGGGAGCATGTGCCTGATGGAGGGCTGATGTGACTGTAGCTGACAATGACTGGACTGTACGGTGTAGCCCACCCACGTCAGAGTGTATGCCCTCCATGAATGCTAGAACCTGGCCTAATTTGTTCTCGTGGGCACAGAAGGCATTGAGCAGGGCGGTCTGGCCCACGCAAAGTTGGCGCAGGAGCTCTACGCACTCTGCACTGAGGGCAGCAGGGGGGACAGGTGCAGGGGCAGTGGTGCCATGTGTGAATGTTACACGTCCCCTCCTAGTAACACGGATACGGCCAACACCAGATGAAGTTGATGGGAGGCTGGGCAGTGGCCGCTGGGTGTCAGATGGTGCAGCAGACTCCCCATCCCCTGTGCCTGCTAACAGGTATGCATCCCCGCTGGCATCAGATGAAGTGGTACTCTGTGTCTCAGCTACAGATTCCTCATGCATACTCCTGTCACCCTCAGGAGCGCTGGTGTGTTCAGTGTCACTTGGCTCAGTCTCACTTGCCTCCGCTGCCACTGTCGTGCTGGTCTCGGCACCACTTGTTTCAGGATCATGTACCGCCGTGGTGTCTTGCGAATCTGCATTAGTGAGAGAAACAGGGTTGTGTAAGTGTCATCATCTGGTCACACGATTTCAGATCAATGCAGCACAGTAGAGGCCTAGAGCTACATGGTGACCACCACACCCTGCAATCACTGTGCAGCTACACACTATATAGACCACAACAGTGCCTGTCATGCAGACAAACTGCCAGGAGTGAGGCATGTCGATGCAACACAGCACTACACCCTGCCCATGGATGGTGTGCCCCCAGCCCACATTGACCTGCCCCATGGACATGATGTAGCCACAACACACATCACCACTTACAGCCCTACAGGGAACCACAGGGGACCACACACACCTGAATTGACTACACATGCCACAATGTCAACTAGGCCATAAAAATTACCATGTGCCAATCAGGGTTCATATTGACGTTGGATGTGTGGGCCTCAACCATCATGGTGCATGCAAAGTAGACAGACATGGTGTCAAACTCATTAAGTGGACACTGCAGTTCGCCACAATATGGACTCCCCACACCATCCCAAAGAAGAGTGACCATGTGGACACAAAAAATCTGTGAAGGACTGAGAACTGCAGGCAGGAGCAGCACAGTAGGGCCATGGTGGCCCAATGCCTCATGCAGGCACACATCACAGTCGCCACTCACATCACATATCAAAGCATGGCAACACACGCATATCACATGTGTCACCGCTGCCACAGGCCCTGTACACATGCATATACTCCCAGACAAACTCTCCCTCCCCAGATACTCACCATCTTTGTCTTGCTGCTGATGCCCCTTCAGACGTGCATCCAGGTCTGGATTGGTCACTGCCAGTATGCGTCCCATCAGCGGAGTCATGGTGTGTCGTGCCATACGCCCTGTGCGTGGTACCATCCCCAAGGTCATCTCTGCCACTTGCTTAGCCAGCCGGCTGATGTCGTCCCACCTCTTGTGACAGTGTGTGTGTCGTCTGTTTAATACCCCCAGGGCTCGCACCTTTGCTGCTATGGCCCTCCACACGGCCTTACGTTGGTGTACCTTGAGCTGCAGGTATGAGAGTAAAGAAGGGCAAATGAACAATTACACAATGTCAGATGTCAGCATCTATCAGTACCAATGGGGCAACAGGGTCAGAGCTGATTTGCATATCGCCATTGTCTAACCCAGGGTGGTGTGGAGTGCAAAAAAACGATGGATTTGGGCCCAGATCTTTTGACTGGGGGAGTGTGTGACATTGATCCACATTCAGTCCATCACTTGTTGTTTTTGCAAGCATCTATCAGTACAGCAGACAGACACTGACTCAGGACTCACAGTAACCTCCCTCCCTCCCGAACTGGGGGTACCCTCACAAGGGCACTCTGCATGGCATAAACATTAGTGAATGCATGCACACATTGTGGTTCCTATGAGGTATTGAAATTCTGAACCTCGTTGTTAAGGTCGTCGTATCATGACGAATTTGGTATCAGCAGACCGAATATGGCAAGGGCTAGATGTGTGAGCACTTTCGTCCTATTCGAGTGACGAGATCACCATGAAATCAGGGAGTTCGTTCTGAACCTTCGGGTTCCATCTTGCGTACGGCAGCCATTTTGTGGTTGCCCTCACATAGGCCGGTGACAGTGGCCGAACGAGTCTCCAAACACACGTACACTTTAGCTGCCTTCTGAAGACCTGAACGAGCGACCCTCTTGCCTGAAGCCAAACTGGTTTAACCAGTCCCTTCCCCGGTAGCTGATCGAGATTACAGATTGAGACACAAAACACCATCAAACCCTTTTTATTGCACATAACTCTGTCTTATCTTGCTCACACCTGTCTCTACTCTTTGCTTTATGGTCCGTGTACGATGGGGATGTGCCCGGTTTTATGGTGGGTTCGATCGACCTGTCTGATCAAGAATGTTGGGTTGACCTATAGTTGATTATGGGCTGGACAAACTGAAAAATGGACTTGTCATCATGACCCTGCCTTTTTCTTTCTGTGAAAACATGTGAGTGGCCAACTGTAAATTAGGGATATTTGCCTGAAGCATAATATTTGGTATAAAAAGGGATGACTGGTTCTTGTGAGCGAGCAGTCTCCTGAGAACATACACCGTGTTGTACTTCTAGGATCTCTGTTACAGGCTGCAGCTAATAAAATTGATCTTTGACGTCACCAAGAATCACCCGTGTCTCTGTACTCTAAGACAGGTGGACCCGGAGACTAGGGCGTTTCCCCTGGCGCCGCTGGGTCTTAAATAACCCGGTTCTTCATTTGGCGCCCAACGTGGGGCGACTTCAGCGGTACCGGTCCAAGCCTGAGGTTCGTGAGGAGCTTCGTGTGAAAATTCTGGAGGAAGGCCAACCACTTCATCGACCCCTGTATGTCGTTGTGGTCCGAAAGTCTTTGCTGCGAGGTTCCCCGCTTTCCGACGTCTACGAAGGACTGCTGCCCTGACTGTCGCCCTGTCTTGGAGCCTTCGATGATTTGTAAAGCGAGACGATAGACGGGTCTTCTGGTGCCGACATCGATACCTCAGTTAAGTATGAGTGGAGCGTCTCCCAGTCCTTAGTTTTGGGTATCCCCTTGGGATCTTTGATTTGGGACTTGCAAGTACCAAAGCCGAGGGACTTGTGTATTCACGGGACTATCGTATTCGATACTCCCTTGAAGTTTGAAGCTAGACTAGTGAGCGAAGATGCCTGGTCTTAGCAGACTTGGAAGAATATTTTGTTGTGGTCGAAATAGGGATTCCCGATTGGAGGACTCGTGTCCGGTTCCTCCGATTGGAACTCCAACCTATGAGCTCTATGTGAAACATGGCGTGGGCCCCATCACGTATAATGAAGTGTAGATTCGTTACACAAGAAAGGACGGTGTTTTTAAATGGCCCCAATATGGTAGTTTTGACACGGAAGTTTTAGATAATCTAGAAGTTAAACTTTTTAAGAAGAAAGCCCGGCCGGCGATGTTTGACTTTTTCCGCCTATGGCGAAAGGAAGCCAAACAGAAAGAAATTAGATTAGCAAAGAAAAATAAAAGAGAAAAGGGTATCTCGATAATGCAAGCTGCTATACAGTTTAAAGATAATGAAGAAGAACAAGCTAATGAACCGTTGCATAGGCAACGTAAAATGGCGATCGATAAATGCTATCCAGTTTTGCCACCTCTTCAGCAAGATGCGATGAAGGATCTTGCGAAAGATCCTTTGATGTCGCATTTGTTGAATTCGCCACCCCCTTATGCTCAGAATGCTACAGCACCTCCGCAACCTTTAGTTGCACAACCTCCGGGGGTTTTGCCTCTTGCTGTTGCACAACCGCCAGCTCCTCTTCAGTTGGCTCCTACTCCTATGGTGCAGCCTTCTCAAGGGCTGCCGACTTTGCTATCTGCTCCACCTTTAATTCCTGCGACTTTTCCGCCTGTTCTCGCTGCCTCCTCTGCTTCTGCTCCTACGTTGACCTTTTCTCAGTCCGCTTTATCTCCTGTCCTGTCAACTTCCCCTTCTGTTCGACAGAGGATGACTGATACTGTCACTACTCTTTTGTCCCCTTTCTTTGGGTCATTTAGTACGACCCTTTTTTCAGAGCATAAACAGTTGCGTAGTCAACTGCCTGAATCCCGAGAGAGGGAAGTGTTAGATCATTTAGCGCATAAATGGGTCATTCTTCCTTTAAGATACGATGTCGAGTCTGTTATGAATGTTTTCCGTCAATGGGAAGCGCCGAAGCAGAGATATGTCTTTGACAAGATGTGCACGTTCCTTCGTGAGGAATGGGAAGATGGTGATCTGGAACCAACTCCACCTGAGTTGTCCAATGTGCAATCAGAGTTTGCGAAAGGCACGATTGTGGGTCTCGATGTTGAAAGGGCGGTAGCGACACTGCTTTCGTTCAGGAGCGAGTCTCCTTCTCGGTCATTGTTTGAGCCTGACCTTTCGGTTAGGAGGAAAGTGCGACAATATCCAATGAGAGAGGTTCCTCCGGTATGGAAGGAAGAAGTACCTGCTGGTGCGAATAATAACCCCCCAGCTGTACCGGCTCATTTTCAACGTGTTTGGGTCCATGTTCCGTGGAAGCGAGCGGAAGTTCTGGCTCTTAAACAGACTTTGCCTGATCCTCGTAAAAATCCCGCAGGGTACTATAAAGAATTATCACAGACTGCAGACTCATGTGTCATGAATCTAGCTGATATAGATATGTTGTTTGGAAAAGTGGTTCCGCAACCTTTATGGGGTTTGATTCGGCACACGGACCATGCGCAGGAGTTAGGTGATACCAGGGTCAATATTAGTGCTGCGGATGCGCGACAAGTGGGTGGTGCTAAACCGGAGCCTGTAGTTGCAGAACTTCCTGGTAGGATCATTACTTACATGAAGACTTTAATGCCTGCTATGCGAGTGAATTGGGACAAATTGTCTGCTTGTAAGCAAAAGAAAGATGAGACTGTGTCCGATTTCTTCACTAGGTTTGAAGAAACATTTATTGACCACAGTGGTCAAGACATGAGTACTGAAGGTGGTCAACGGTTGTTTGTTGATAAGTTCGTGCATAATTTGCTTCCCGAGTTATGTACCAAGTTGAAGGATTCCGAGAGTTTGTGGGCTGTTTCCTCATCGGCACAGATATTGGCTACTGCACAATACTATGAAAATAGGGATAAGGATGAGAAGGATAGGGCAGACAAAAAGACTAAAGAGCTAAAGACGAAGGTTCTTTTACAGCAAGCATATCCGCCCCGTAGTAACCAGCGTGACTATCAGCAGCCTCCGCAGTTTCAGTGAAACTCACAAAGGTTCGAGCCTCTCCAACAACGTTTTCCTGTAGGCCCTAATCAGTGTGCATATTGCAAAGAAGAGGGTCATTTTAAGAGTAGTTGCCCTGTTTTGTCGCAGCGTATGAATGGTGTTACTAGCGTAAGAGGTCGGAATGCTCCACAAGCTCCTAGAGGTAGAGGACGTGGAGGGTTCCCCCAGAACACACGCCCCTTTCCTCAACAAAATTCAATGAATAGTTTTGATCAGCAGAATCACACATCTGGTAGGACGACTCAGTACTATGCTGACGACTACTATGTCGAAGGTGGGGATATGGAAGGTAATGATTGCTAGGACAGCCATAGACAAAGAGAGGGAGTTGTTTCAGTTCCAGTAGATCAGAGTGGACCTTATGTTGAGGTGATTACATCAGGTGTGTCAGAGCCTTTTCTGTTGGATACTGGTGCTACAAAGAGTTCTATTATGCACTCTAAACTCCCTGGCGCACCTTTGTCTGGCGAGATGAATGTTTCAGTAGGTTTTTCTGGCGCCCAGGTTAGGAACCCGATTTCTAGTCCTATATCTCTTTCTGTTAGACCTTGTGAATTCGAAGCACCCCTTATTCTGACGACAGGTTGTGGTGAGAACTTGTTGGGACTGGATCTGTTGAAAAGATTGTACGCGACATTGTATTGCTCCCCTTCAGGAGTACAACTTACATTAGGTAAGAAAGTGGTCTCCCCGATGTATTTGTCAAAGGATAAACTTCCGACAGAATTGTCCTCTCTCCCTGATATTCTTTGGGCTACTGGTCCTAATGATGTGGGTCTATTGGAGATACCGCCATATGTTGTGACGTTGAAAGCAAATGTTAAAATGCCACGTATTCCCCAATACAAGATCTCTCGTGAAGGTGAAAGAGCGTTGCTAGCGATCGTTCATGACCTGATTGAGAAAGATGTAATTGAAGAAACGAGAGGTAATGTGTGCAATAGTCCGGTTTTGCCTGTTCTAAAAAGGACTGATTCATCACAACCACCTGTATATAGGTTCGTGATCGATCTTCGCGAGGTGAATAAGATTGTAGTTCCGCAATTTCCTGTTGTTCCAGACATTACTGCCTTACTGACCATGATTCCAGCTTTAGCCACTTGGTTTTCGGTAATTGATTTGAAGAATGCTTTCTTCAGCATCCCGATTGCAGAGGAGAGTAGGGATATCTTTGGCTTCTCTTTAGGAGGCCGAAGCTTCCGGTTTAAGAGAGCTCCTCAAGGCTATTGCGAGAGTCCTTCTATCTATAGTCAGGCTTTAAAAACACGGCTTGATACGATTGCTTTACCTAATGGTGCTGCTCTTCTCCAGTCCGTTGACGATTTATTAGTCGCTGCCGATACTGAGGAGATTTGTAAGGAAGCTACCTTGCTGTTGTTACGTTATTTGCCTGATTTCCATCACAAAGTGTCTCTTTCGAAGTTGCAGTATTGTCGACAAGAAGTGACCTACTTAGGTCATCTCTTATCGAAGGAGGGAAGAAGATTGACCCCAGAACGAATTCAAGCAATTGCGAAAATGAGTGTGCCTACTACACAAAGAGAAGTGCGTGCTTTCTTGGGTATCAAGTCATATTGCAGACAATGGATACCGAATTTTTCTTTGCTGGCCAAACCTTTGGTGGCATTGACTTGTAAAGATACACCGAGTCCCCTCCCGTGGTCTGACAACTGTCAGAAAAGTTTTTCTGAATTACGCGATGCATTGTGTTCGGCTCCTGTGTTGGGTGCTCCCGACTACAGTAAGCCTTTTACGCTTTATGTCCACGAGAGAGAGGGATGCGCGTTGTCAGTGTTGACACAGTCTTTTGGGGACAAGCAACGTCCATGCGCGTATTTCTCGTCGACCTTGGATCCGGAAGCTAGAGCGTTGCCGAGTTGTTTGAGAGCTACAACGGCAGCAGCTGTTTCTATTCGACAGTCTGCTGGGTTAGTGATGAATAATATGTTGATTGTAATGGTTCCACATGCAGTGGATACCTTGTTAAATAAGACTAAGACACAGCACTTAACCAGTGCTCGATTGTCAGGTTATGCGCTGACACTCTTAGCGAGTCATGTGCACATAAAGAGATGCAATACGTTGAATCCAGCTACGTTGTTGCCGATTGTAGCAGAGACAGATGTTTCTGAACAGCATGATTGCTTTCTCAGGACAGAGTAGGAAACGAAAGGGAGAGTGGATCTTAGGGACACTCCTCTTGAGAAGTGTGACGGTACCTTATGGGTGGATGGTTCATGCTTCAAGCTTCCAAATGGTGATACGACTGCGGCATATGCTGTCACGACTTTACAGACGATTGTTGAAGCTGCACGTATCCCACATAATTCAGCTCAAGCAGCCGAGCTGATTGCACTTACGAGAGCATGTGTGCTATCGAAAGGAAAGAAAGTGACCATATATACTGACAGCCAGTATGGGTTTGGTGTGGCTCATAGCTTTGGACGCTTGTGGAAGGAACGTGGGTTCCTCACGTCTCATGGAACGAAGATTCAGAATGGTCAGTTGGTGAATGAGCTTCTTGAATCACTTACCTTGCCGTTGCAAGTTGCAATTGTGAAATGCAGTGCACATAAGAAGGTTACTGACGACGTTGGTCGCGGTAATGCGTTTGCTGACGAAGTTGCGAAAGAAACAGCGAGGGATGTGAGGAGTCGAATGTATGTTGCGGGCCCTGCAAGATGGATTGGTGATGTTGGAATGTGCGAGGATACGATAGAAAGTGTGAAGTCTATCCAAGCTGAAGCTACAGAGAAAGAGTTGAGCGTATGGAGAGAGAGTACGGGTAAATTGGATGCGAATGGTTGCTAGGTCGAGTTGCCAGAGCATCAGCGATGGTTGTTACCTGATGCATACGTGCTTGCAGTAGTTACAATGGTGCATGGAATAGCTCATATCAGTGTGAAAGGGATCTGTACGTTGTTGGCTCCAGTATGACAAAATACTGGGATTCCTAAGTGTGCAGAGAATGTGGTCAAGAATTGTATGGTTTGCCTGAAATACAATCCTGGTAAGGGAACTCCAATTCCAGCTGGTCATTTTGCACCTCCAACGTATCCGTTCGAGGTTTTGCAGCTAGATTTCATCCACATGGAGAGATGCAACAACCTAAAATACGTACTTGTGGTTGTTTGTGCCTTCTCAAGATGGGTAGAAGCATACCCCCTAAAAGATAATACCGCCTTGACCACAGCTAAAGCACTTGTCAAAGAGTTTTTCCCTAGGTATGGTTTGCAGAGAATGGTCTGGAGTGATAATGGGAGTGAATTTGTGGGTCAAGTGATGAAGAGAGTGTGTGAAGGGTTAGGAATCCGCCAAAAATTCCACGCTGCGAATCACCCCCAATCAGCTGGTCTAGTGGAGTGCTATAATGGCACCCTCAAATTGAAGCTGGCCAAGATACAAGCGAGCTCTGGTCTTAAATGGCCTGATGCTTTGCCATTAGCACCCCTGTCGACTAGGATGACTGTGCATTCACGAGTGGGACTTAGTCCATATGAAATAATTTTTGGTCACCCGGCCAACATATGGGGAGTACCGAGGCCCACGAAATTCAGCGAGATTGAACACCCTGTATTGCTTGACTATCTGTATGATTTGACGGCTAAATTGCGTGTCTTACACCAACAGGTTCATGATACACTGCCTCAGGCTTCTGAAGATCCAGGGCATGCAAACAATCCCGGATCGTGGGTGCTGATCAAGAACTTTCAACGGACAAAGAACGATCAGCCCCGCTGGACCGGTCCATACTTGGTGCTTTTATCTACGAGAACTGCAGTACGAGTGCAAGGGAAGAAAAACTGGATCCACGGCGTACATTGTAAGAGGGTTCCTCTGCCTCTACCGTACGACCGGTGGGTCCAGGAGGGCATTCCTGATTCTGAGACCGAAACTGTGCCTCGTTTTCTGCCTTTTTGCGATTCACCTTTAATTGGGACAAGTTCTGAGCATGAAAGTGACAATCTTTTGCAAGAAGCCGTGCCACCATCAGTGCGGCTGGACACTACCGAACCTGAACTCTTATTCTGCGACCACACAACGCCCGGCAAGAACCGTTATAATCTGCGACCAAGAGTCATGGGACTAATAAAATAAAAATCCTTTTCTTTACTATTTTTGAAAGATCAGCTCTCCCATCTGAGAAACTGTTTTGACCGATTTCTGTTTTCGAACCGCCATCCGTGTTCAGCTGTAGGGTCGCGGCGCCAAGTCTTTGGAGTGCAAGCCGAAGACACAAGGTCGACGGTTCTGGTTGGTCCTAGGGCGTTCCCTGGACTGACAGACGCATTCCTTAGCACGGAACACCCTACCTCCGTGAGCAGCAAGGTTAGAGGATGGAGTTTTTGGAGATGGAGAGACCTGTTGAAGAAACAAACTTTAGATCCAAAATATGTGAAATAATGAGTAGAAAATGTTTTTTAATATTGTGCGTTTTTATGTTGCTTAGCTTAATGATGTTCTTAATGGGATATGTTATATTCTCTTTTCAAGTGACGTTTGCACCCACTACACAACCCATACCTCCTTCTACTGTACCTTCGCAATCTTTCCATCCTCTGCCCGAACACGAGACTGTTAGAAGGTTGGAGTTCGTTAATAACTCTTTCGTTCAGCTTCTGCACCAACACCAATTAGTAGTGAACACAACTAACTGTTGGGTGTGTGGTCTTATGTCTCATACTACTGATAAAGGTATTCCTTATCTAGTCCTGCCATTTATCTACAATGGTTCTGTATGGGCGTACCGAACGATGTTCATCTACGCTCGCGAAGTCCACCCCCTACGTTCTGTGAAGGATAATCCAAAGAATAGTGCTCTAGTTAAGGGAATAGTCGATATGATTAAAGGAGCTAGTTCCTATGAGACTACCCCGAGAGATGAGACACTAGCGTATATTGGATGGAACGTAACCGGATATGGAGCTAGTCTGAGTATGAACCAGCAAACAAAAAGATCCTCTCCGATTTGGATTGTACCCCATCAGGGTCATCTTTGTCTGCAAGGTAATGGCAAGAATCCGAGAGCTCAGTTAGGGAGTAGTATCTGCACTGAGACGTATGTTTTTTCGTCCCAGACTTCCCCATCGTTCCTAGCAGCTAAGGGTACCTATTTCATCTGCTATGATAGAGCATACACATGGTTGCCCCCTGATTTCTCGGGCACATGTTTTGTCTCGTTCCTGTTGCCTCCCACCTACACAGCCGCGGCAGATTACCACAAGACAAGAGTAGTCAGAGGTGTCTTCAGTCAGGAAAATACTGCAGGACAAGAATTGGGAGATTTCTTGAAGGGTTTTCTGCCATTTTGGGGACCTATGGTGAACAGTAGGAACATACGACAACTGACGAGGGTGGTTGAGTCCACCGTAGTTGAAACTGCCGGTGCCCTTAGTAACTTGACTGCTGAGCTCCAGTCGGATCGTCTTATGACTCTCCAGAGCAGAGTTGCGCTAGATGTCATACTCGCAGATCGAGGTGGGGTATGTAAAGTGATCCAATCAAGTTGCTGTGTTTTCATTCCAGACAATGCTTCGACAGTGTACCAGGCCATTTCCAAACTGCATAAAATCTCCGAATCTATACACATGGATAAAGGAGATTGGTCGTTGATGGGATGGTTCTGGGAACTGTTATCCACGTGGGGATGGAAGACTCTGATGGTAATTTGGGTGATCTTAGCCATCCTTTTCCTGCTCTGTCTTTGTGTACAGTGTACCCCTGCTATATGTGGTTTCTGTGCTACATCATGTGTAAGGAAACCCCTATCAAGAGACATGCTAAGTAATAGGATGATGCTACAGCAACATCTTGATGATCTGATGAGTATAGACCTGGACTCAGACTAACATGGGTTTAGGTTATTGCCTATGTAAGGGCAAAAGGAGGGTCTGAGGTATTGAAATTCTGAACCTCGTTGTTAAGGTCGTCGTATCATGACGAATTTGGTATCAGCAGACCGAATATGGCGAGGGATAGATGTGTGAGCACTTTCGTCCTATTCGAGTGACGAGATCACCATGAAATCAGGGAGTCCGTTCTGAACCCTCGGGTCCCATCTTGCGTACAGCAGCCATTTTGTGGTTGCCCTCACATAGGCCGGTGACAGTGGCCGAACGAGTCTCCAAACACACGTACACTTTAGCTGCCTTCTGAATGACCTGAACGAGCGACCCTCTTGCCTGAAGCCAAACTGGTTTAACCAGTCCCTTCTCCGGTAGCTGATCGAGATTACGGATCGAGACACAAAACACCATCAAACCCTTTTTATTGCACATAACTATGTCTTATCTTGCTCACACCTGTCTCTACTCTTTGCTTTATGGTCCGTTCACGATGGGGATGTGCCCGGTTTTATGGTGGGTTCGATCGACCTGTCTGATCAAGAATGTTGGGTTGACCTATAGTTGATTATGGGCTGGACAAACTGAAAAATGGACTTGTCATCATGACCCTGCCTTTTTCTTTCTGTGAAAACATGTGAGTGGCCAACTGTAAATTAGGGATATTTGCCTGAAGCATAATATTTGGTATAAAAAGGGATGACTGGTTCTTGTGAGCGAGCAGTCTCCTGAGAACATACACCGTGTTGTACTTCTAGGATCTCTGTTACAGGCTGCAGCTAATAAAATTGATCTTTGACGTCACCAAGAATCACCCGTGTCTCTGTACTCTAAGACAGGTGGACCCGGAGACTAGGGTGTTTCCCCTGGCGCCGCTGGGTCTTAAATAACCCGGTTCTTCACCTAGTCTCCATGATATTCACACAAATGCATGATGCCTCGACACAAATGCATCGACAGCAGTGTGTAAATCAGAAATTGTACAGGGCACTGATGGGGCATATCTACTAATCAGTGTGAAGCAACTGTAGCATGTAAGTTGGCTGATGTATAACGTTTGGCTGTGCAGCCACTGAACCTACTCTGTGGGTCACATTGACTCTGACTACAGGGGCACCCCGAAATGTCCTCACAAGCATTCACTGTCCTGGCATCTAAAAGGCTAACAACCGTTGGTTCTGTATGCCCGACAATGTAACACACCCCACTCACACAAACGAGTACAGGCCTAGGAAAGAGTCACATTGCAACACACACACTCCCTCGACCTGGAAACAGCTTGTCTGTCAGTGTTTGTCATCACCCCACATCCCCAAACATATACTGCAGCATCACGACTACACGTCTGACACCACCCTCCCTACAGCTCCCTTCATGGTGACTTACCACAACATTGGGACCACCAAACAGCCGTGGGTACTGTGCCAGCACCTCGTCCACAAGGACATCCAGCTCCTCACTCGTGAATGGACCGGCACGGATCTTATCTGTTCTTGACATCCCTGTGGATATGGCAGACCTGTGGCGGAAGTGAGTTGTGAGGGGTCCCAGGCAGCAGGCTCTTGAAGCAGCAGGACAGGGTCACAGGCAGCAGGATCTTGGGGCAGCAGCAGGACAGGGTCCAGGCAGCAGGCTCTTGAAGCAGCAGGACGGGGTCCCAGGCAGCAGGCTCTTGAAGCAGCAGCAGGAGATGGTCCCAGGCAGCAGGCTCTGTGAGCAGTGGAAATGTGAGGCTCACTCCCACAGATTTATAGCCCCCTGTGGTCGTTTGAAAGCTTAATACCTGCTACAATTGGTTGTCCGGGTCTGCCTTATTCAAAAGCATCCAATGACCGCCTCCGCGGTAGCGGAGCACACCTACCGCGATTTCCAAATCTGCATCATGCCACTGCGATCATCGCTGCCATTGGCTGAATGCAATGCTCCACGGCGGTGACGCACCGCGGGTGCCCGGGGTGCGCTACCGCGGTGGTGCATCATTCAAAAGCATCCAATGACCACCTCCTCGGTAGCGGAGCACACCTACCGCGATTTTCAAATCTACATCATGCCACCGCGATCATCGCTGCCATTGGCTGAATGCAATGCTCCACAGCGGTGACGCACCGCGGGTGCCCGGGGTGCGCTACCGCGGTGGTGCATCATTCAAAAGCATCCAATGACCGCCTCCGCGGTAGCGGTGCACACCTACCGCGATTTTCAAATCTGCATCATGCCACCGCGATCATCGCTGCCATTGGCTGAATGCAATGCCCCATGACGGTGATGCAGCGCCGGGGCCAGGCGGTAGGTACCGCGAATCATGCGGCGGAGCATACCCACGCCATATACACATGTCCATATGCCAGGGGCTACCGCACTTGTGAAGGGGGTGGTGCTGGGGTCACACCGCCGGGGGCCAGCGGTAGGTACCGCAACTCATGCGGCGGAGCATACCCACCGCCATATACACATGTCCATATGCCAAGGGCTACCGCACTTGTGAAGGGGGTGGTGCTGGGGTCACACAGCCGGGGACCGGCGGTAGGTACCGCGACTCATGCGGCGGAGCATACCCACCGCCATATACACATGTCCATATGCCGGGGCTACCGCACTTGTGAAGGGGGTGGTGCTGGGGTCACACCGCCGGGGACCGGCGGTAGGTACTGACATTTTCGTACCCATTTCTGTGTATGTCAATGAAGGACACTGTATCAGCACCCTGTAGCAACATGGTGAAGGGTACATCATTGTACACACGATGCCACACAGCCATGTCATCCACAGGTGGACGCACATTCAGTGTGAGTCACTTTGGCCTGTGGTTCAGCCATTTTAGTAAGAATTTTGATGGCTGATGATGATTGACAGACTTCAGCTGGTGTAAATGATGTTGTGACGTTTAATGTGATGTGGGTCAGTGCAGACCTTGACCTGGCTGGTGTCACTGCATTGTATCGGTGTGATACGGTCCCACTAAAACCCCCCCCAGGACTAGACCCTCTCATACACATACCGATCTCATGTTCGCCTGGAGTAAGCCCCTTCGGACATTTCCCTGTGTCGGGAACCAGTCCCGAAGCAGTAACCATGACAGTTAGACCCCCGCCCTTCTCTGTCTTACAGGAACCAATCGGAGGCCGACATCGACAGGAAGCACTCCCCTCCGACCCCGGAAGTCCCTCCCCTGTGGCAGCGTCAGAACAGGTAAAACCTGAACGCGGAGACCAGAACGCCGTCGGAGCATCGTGGCAGGACACTCGGACTGGCGCAGAAGACAGAGAGCAGGCGAATACCGAAGAGGACGTGTGGACGGAGGATTGGTGGAGTCCCTAGGAGGTGGCTGAAGAGCGGCCGCGACTCACTGGAGAGTTGCGGCGGACCGTGTGAGTACCCGTAATACCATCCGTAGAGCACGCTAGGGGCTCGTTGTATATATCCTGTATATTAACTCTCTTAGTCACAAGCGTAGTGGTAATTGCACTGTGTATATTTGTAGAGCACCCTCACTGTTGAAAGCCCCTTCACGTCCCTACCCGACACTCTCGCTATACTCCTATCCCATACCCCCTCGTTACCTCCCTTCCTTACGGTCTTCTCTTCATCCAGCAATACCCGGGTGACGGTGATTGCAAGCTCTAGAGTCCCAGACAGGACTAACGGTACCTTTTTGTTTCTCTTGTTGCCCTCCGAGGACCCTCCCCAACGCCAGACCCACCACACGACCCCGAAGAAAAGAACCGGACTCACGCCATAGAGACAGAACCAGGGAAGGTCGTTCGGCTGCGACCCTACAGGGCCCCAGAGGCACGCCGGACGATCATACGCAGGGAAATAGAAGAAATGCAAAAGATGGGGATTATTGAACCCTCCGTAAGCGACTGGAATTCCCCTAATGTCCTCGTACCAAAATCTGACGGGTCTGTCAGGTTTTGCATAGACTTTCGAGAGGTCAATAAGGTATCTAAATTCGACACATATCCCTTACCTCGCGTTGACGAAATGGTCGAAAGGATAGGCAAGGCCAAATATATCTCCACCCTAGATCTCTGCAAAGGCTATTGGCAGATACCCCTCAGGGAACAAGATAAAAAGAAAACTGCCTTCTCCACCCCTGAGGGGTTGTACCAGTTCATAGTAATGCCTTTTGGGCTTCATGGCGCCCCCGCCACATTCCAGCGAGCCATGAACCATGTCTTACGGCCCCACTCTTTGTATGCCGGAGCCTACTTAGACGACATTATCATTTACAGCGATAACTGGGCACAGCATCTAGTACACCTCTTCGATGTAGTCTCCTCCCTAGGGTCATATGGTTTTTCTATTAACCCCGCTAAAACGACCCTGGCAGCACAAACTGTCAAATACTTGGGCTATCTCCTGGGTGAAGGCCTGATAAGACCCCAGAAGACCAAAAACGAAGCCATCCGTTCCCTCCCCTTTCCACAGACGAAAAAGGACCTCCGAGCCTTTCTGGGACTTCTGGGCTATTACCGTAGGTTTGTTCCCAATTTCTCCCAGAGGGCAGCTCCCCTTACAGACCTCCTGAAGAAAGCAACCCAAACCGAGGCTGCCTTGAAAAACCCCACTCCCTCCTTATGGCATGCTTTTGCAGACCTGAAGCATGCCCTAACATCCAGCCCTGTCCTAGTTAGCCCTGACTACTCCCTCCCTTTCGTCCTCCAAACCGATGCCTCAGATCAGGGCTTGGGGGCGGTCCTATCCCAAAAAGACAACCTAGGAAACGAAAAACCCGTCCTCTATCTAAGCAGGAAACTATTCCCCAGGGAAAAGAACTACGCCGTGGTGGAAAAAGAAGCACTTGCGATAAAATGGGCTGTTGAGAGCCTACGTTACTATCTGGAGTGTCGGGACTTTATCATCTACACAGATCACGCCCCCTTGGAGTGGATGGCCCGGAATAAAGGACATAACGACCGGGTCCTCCGTTGGTTCCTGTCACTCCAGCCCTTCCATTTCAGAACTGAACATCGAAAGGGATCAGACCAGGGCAATGCCGATTTTCTCTCCCGTTATCCCTTTTCCCCAACCCGTACAAGTAAGACAGCTAGGGGAAGGGGATGTGATACGGTCCCGCTAAAACCCCCCCCCAGGACTAGACCTTCTCATACACATACCGATCTCATGTTCACCTGGAGTAAGCCCCTTCGGACATTTCCCTGTGTCGGGAACCAGTCCCGAAGCAGCAACCATGACAGTTAGACCCCCGCCCTTCTCTGTCTTACAGGAACCAATCGGAGGCCGACATCGACAGGAAGCACTCCCCTCCGACCCCGGAAGTCCCTCCCCCGTGGCAGCGCCAGAACAGGTAAAACCTGAACGCGGAGACCAGAACGCCGTCGGAGCATCGTGGCAGGACACTCGGACTGGCGCAGAAGACGGAGAGCAGGTGAATACCGAAGAGGACGTGTAGACGGAGGATTGGTGGAGTCCCTAGGAGGTGGCTGAAGAGCGGCCGCGACTCACTGGAGAGTTGCGGAGGACCGTGTGAGTACCCGTAATACCATCCGTAGAGCACGCTAGGGGCTCGTTGTATATATCCTGTATATTAACTCTCTTAGTAACAAGCGTAGTGGTAATTGCACTGTGTATATTTGTAGAGCACCCTCACTGTTGAAAGCCCCTTCACGTCCCTACCCGACACTCTCGCTATACTCCTATCCCATACCCCCTCGTTACCTCCCTTCCTCACGGTCTTCTCTCCGTCCAGCACTACCCGGGTGACGGTGATTGCAAGCTCTAGAGTCCCAGACAGGACTAACGGTACCTTTTTGTTTCTCTTGTTGCCCTCCGAGGACCCTCCCCAACGCCAGACCCACCACCCGACCCCGAAGAAAAGAACCGGACTCAAGCCCTGAAGAGGACCCGAACACCCACCTTTTGGAACCCTTCTTTTTTCTGTTCTACCTTGTGTACAATAAATACCCGGCATAGCCCACTATATCCGGCCTCCTTGCCTGATTTTCCAGCCTGCGGCACACCCACAATCCCAACCGGACAAGACTTGTGCATTCAAAACTGCTCATGCACACAACCGGAAGTGTCCCTGCTACTGTGATCATTGTGTTGATGAATGTGTTCCAACTTTACATGATGCATTGAGGTGTGGCAGGTACAGCAGATGGGTATGATAGACATGGTAAGTCACAATACATTCGTGGGTCTTGCTGCACCTTGTCTGCACATGTGAATTGTTCATCCATTATATCCGCATTCAAAGTCACAGATGTGTTTGTGGCACTTGTGTATTGTCACTGGAGAGGCGTGCCTTCTGTGTGTAGCTATTGGCCAGCAATGTAACCTGAAGTGCCATGCATCTCTCTGGCACTCGTTGTTTTCCCATGACATCATTGATGCTTTGTGCTATGTCCATCTCTTGATGCTTGTCACTGACATATTCATTTCACACCTCAACTAGGAGGAGGCCGAATCTCCTACGTCACCTGACAGTGCTGGAGGACATGGAGAATGAGGCAATCATCAGGAAATTCAGGCTGGACAGACCAACATTGAAGATCCTGTGTGATCTATTGGAGCCCCATCTGCAGCCTCGCTGTCACTATCCTACGGCATTCACACCCACCTACAAGGTGATGGCAGCACTCCACTTATTTGCAACTGGTTACTTCCAGGAGACCGTGGCTAACGCTGGGGGGATGTCGCAGCCCATGTTCAGCATGGTGCTGAGGGATGTTCTTGCGGCCATGATGCTATATCGCAATCGCTACATACATTTCCCCAGGGGACGTGAATTGGCTGCCGTGAAGGGTGACTTCTATCCCCTTGGGCGCATCCCACATGTAGTCGGTGCCATCGATTTCACCCATGCAGGTCTGCTGCCACCGCAGGCAACGGAGCACATTTATCAGAACCGCAAACACTACCACTCCATGAATGTGCAGGTGGTGTGCCTTGCGGACATGACCATATCACATGTGTGTTCAAAATCTCCAGGTTCGGCCCATGATTCGTACATCATGAGGAACAGCATGGTGCCACGGATGATGGAGAATCTGCATCCCGAACGTGCCTGGATTGTGGGTGAGTATCACTACTGCTATGGCGTGCTGTGTGTCACTTGCTGCACTCTGGCTGTACAACATTGCAATGTGTGTTTGTCATTCACAGGTGACTCAGCATATCCCAGTCGGCCATGGCTTTTGAGCCCACTCCGGAATCCCCGGACACCAGCAGACATCCGCCACAATGAGGCCCATCGCAGGACCTGACGGGTAATCGAGCGGACTTTCGGCCTGCTTAAGGCAAGGTTCTGGTGCCTTGACAAGACCGGAGGCGCACTGGCATACTCGCCTGGGAAGGTGTGCAAGATCGTTGTGGCATGCTGTATGCTGCACAACCTGGCCATCCACAGGGGGGTCCCCCTGCTCATGGACGATGGTGAGGAACCAAGGCCACCACCTGCTCAGGGACCTGAATCCAGTGATGAGGACAGTGGAGAGGAGGAAGGGGTTGACCAGCGCCAGCAGCTCATCGAACGCTACTTCACTTGAAGGTGGGTGACGAGGTACAACGAGTACATTGTCTGGTGTGGTTGCTTTTGTTGTGAATGGCTATGCGGGGATGTAACCGATGGGCACATGTTCTGTCACCTATGTGTGGTATTGGTGAAATTGACGTTCCGTACGTAGATGTATGCTGGACCGTATTTGTGCACATCTGCTAGACGTTGTGTAGTATGCCTGTGATGTCTTGGATATTTTTTTGGGCAGTGATCCGTGTGTGTTGCCACAATGAGACCAGTGACTGTTGTTCTGTTGTGTCTCCCTAGGTGCAACAGAGGATTCCTGCCCTGCATACTGTACAACATTTGTACACATCATGGACATTATCAACAATGTAAATACTGCACTGAAGAATTCACTACACAAAAAATGGTGCATCAGGTATTTTATTGTGGGGGTGGGCATGTGATTGGTGCGCTAATATTTACATGAAGGTGTGGAATGAGCAGTGAGTTGACAGTCCTGTTCAATGAGATGCAAGAGTAGACACCACAAAATGGATGTGGTGACCCAGTCCAACAGAGAGGTGCCATTGCCAGGGCAATGTGGGGAAAGAAAGTCCAAACAGTGAATGCAGTTGGGAAGAGGGTTGTCTTCACGGCTGGCTCCGTGACTGGCGTGTGGCAGGTGCTTTGCCTCCAGAGACTCCCAGTCTCTTCTTTCGACGCCCCCTAGATCTTTTTGGCGGTGGGGGGCCTGCTGAATGGCCAGTGGCGTCAGAGGACTCGCCCCTCTCTGTTGGCGCAGGGGAGGATGGTGCACTGTCAACCTGCGGCACAACAGGAGGGGACAGAGGTGGTGGTTGGGACACAGGCCTGTCCCTCTGCAACGCCACTTGCTGGCCCATGAGGTCCACCATCTGTTCCAGGCGGTTATCGATGGACCTCATCAGTGGGATGAGCTCCCTTAATAGTTCATCAGACCGGCCACTTTGTCCCTGGACCTCTTGGTAGGCCTGCACAACCCTGGTGAAGTGGTCCAGGGATGGTGTCCACTCCTCCCGAAGTCTGGTGGTGACCCTGGCCCTCCCACCTGCTCTGCTGCCACGGACCTCTTCCCTCGCCACTGGGGGGCCACGCACTCTCTCCCTGCCCTCCACAGGTGTTGCTGTGGGATGGTCATCCCTAGGGACAGGGAGGGTGCTGCAGGTGGTAATGGTGGTACTGGTGGTGTTGGTGGCAGTGCCGGTGGTGGCGGTGGTGGTTGCTGTGGAGGCAGAGGGCGTGACAGCAGGGGTCTGCTGCGTTGTTGTTGCAGCAGATTTGGTGGTGGGGAGGATGGGGGCCTGGGACCTCTGGGACTGTGGCACACCAGATGGGCCGGGCTGGAGCTCATCATCCAAACTGTCCTGGGAGTCCACATCTGAGAGTCCATGTTCCGGGGGTGGAGACTGGCTCTGCTGGTCGTTGGTGTGCCCCTCAGCAGTGAGTTCTTCATCACCTGTGGAGTAGATGGGGAGTGTTCAGTGTTTGTGTCATCTGCGTATCATCATCTGTCGGTACACTAGTTATATATGCAGTCATCAGTAGTACAATTCATGGCAACACCGTCGGACATTTCATAGTGCAGAGGGACATCATGGAGTCTAAGCATGGGCGGATTTTGCGAATTGGCAATCCGCAAAATTGCGTATTTACGGATTCGCAATCAGCAAAATCCGCGAACTCTCGCGACTTTTGCAGATTCCTTTTTTTTTGTGTTCGCAAGTGTTTCTGCCATTTCGCAAGGGTTTTTTACTAGTTCGCAAACGCGAACTTACTTGTCGGGTAGCAACGGTCGCGACCATGTTGTTTCTACGTCTGGTTCATCACAGCACCCTCTGTTTCACCACTGCCACCCTCTGTTTCACCACTGCCACCCTCTGGCTCACCCATGCCACCCTCTAGTTCATCACTGTAGATTATGGGGGGAAAAGCACACCTGCCCTGCCTCAACTGACATGAATGAATTAGGGGCTGATTAATGTGTCACTGAATTTGAATTTCCAGGCTGGCACCTGCTTCCTTATCTGTAATTGCTTTCTGTTGCAGTGTAATTTTTTTAACAGGACCTTTGTTGTATACTTGTAGCTATTCTCTGAGCCTGCTGTGAGGGTCAGAGCAGGGTCATAGAATAGTTGCAAGTAGGCAACTGAACTCTGAAGGGGCCCCTCAGGAAGCACTGCAGGGAATGTTTACTAATGATAAGATTGAACTTTTGCACCTGCTGAGTGCTTTCAGTTTTGCAAAAATCCAAATATCCAGCAGCATCCACAAAAAGTAATCCTTCCAGGCACTACAGGGAATGGTTACTAATGATAAGATTGAACTTTTGCACCTGCTGAGTGCTTTCAGTTTTGCAAAAATCCAAATATCCAGCAGCATCCACAAAAAGTAATCCTTCCAGGTCAAGATCCAAATCAAAGTGACCAGCACATGAAGAAAGCACTGGGAGGAGCTTGCTGGACAGGAACAGGAAGTTGGAGACTGTGGGGCACTTCCTTCCTCCCCCCCCCCCCAAATGGACTCCTTGCAAATAAAAGTGCAGGCAAATGTCAACCTGAGGAGTTATTCTGATAAAAATCATAATTTTCAAGGTTTATGCTGCCTGCTGGTGGATTTCTTGTGCGAAATTGCAAATTTTGCAATCTCGCAATTGCGAGATTGTCGCTGCCCGCCGCATCTACGTGTTCGCAAGTGTTTACTCCCGCAAAATTGTATAGTATTCTAGTTGGCAAGTGCGACCAAGCAAAAAATCCGCTTCGCACGGATTTACGAATTTTCGGCAAGTTCACGAGAGTTTGCGGATTGCGAATTTGCCGAAAATCCGCAAAATCCGCGAGCGGAACGGATTTTACGCCCATGCTTAATGGAGTCATACATGTTGAATGTCAATGCATTGCGTGCAATTGTTGTTAGTTTTCTGGATGCAGGTCCCCCACACACACTACATGAAGAATTACGTTAGGTACGTACCTGTTAGATGAGTGTGCAGGGTGCAATGCCTGACACATGCTCCTGGGTGGGGGAGGCCTCCATGCTGCTGGGCTGTGGGACAGGGGGAATGCTGGGAGCAGTGAGACTGGCCTCCCACCCCAAAACAGTGCTCCAATACAAGATGGCTACCTACCTGTAAGTTTGTTTGTTAAACAGTGCAATGGCTGACACATGCTCCTGGGTGGGGGAGGCCTCCATGCTGCTGGGCTGTGGGACAGGGGGAATGCTGGGAGTTGTTATACAACCGTCCCACCCCAAAACAGTGCTCCAATACAAGATGGCTACCTACCTGTAAGTCTGTTTGTTAAACAGTGCAATGGCTGACACATGCTCCTGGGTGGGGGAGGCCTCCATGCTGCTGGGCTGTGGGACAGGGGGAATGCTGGGAGTTGTGATACAACCCTCCCACCCCAAAACAGTGCTCCAATACAAGATGGCTACCTACCTGTAAGTCTGTTTGTTAAACAGTTCAATGGCTGACACATGCTCCTGGGTGGGGGAGGCCTCCATGCTGCTGGGCTGTGGGACAGGGGGAATGGTGGTAGTAGTAGTGCAGACCTCCCTCCCTCCCTCCCACACACTCCCAGTGGAGATGGCTATCAATCTGTAAGTCTGTTTGTTAAACAGTGCAATGGCTGACACATGCTCCTGGGTGGGGGAGGCCTCCATGCTGCTCAGCTGTGGGCCAGGGGCTCTGGTGTGTGTTGTTGTACAGACCTCCCTCCCCCATACAGGCCTCCTAAGCAGGATGGCTGGCTACATGTTGGGTGGGGATGGACAGTGTAATGGTGTTTGGGTATTGCAAGGATGTAATTCTCATTGTGGTGGTTGTCATTTGTCTGTACTTACCAGCCTCCGCTCCCCCGGCTACTCCTGTGAGACTCTCAGGTAGCAGGATGGCAAGCACCTTTTCCTCCCAAGGTGTGAATGTTTTCTGTGGGATGGGAGGGCCACTGCCAGTCACGTTTGCCAACGTCCAGTTCTTGCTCCTCCTCTCCTTGACAACCCTCTTGAGGTCATGCCACCACTTCTGAATCTCCTTCTTGGATCTTGGGGTGGCCCCTACTGCATTCACCCTTTGGGCTATCCTTTCCCACATTTGTGTCCTGGTGGCTAATGGTGTCTGTTGGACCAGGCTACCAAATAGTTGTGGCTCTACTCTTACAATCTCGTTGACCATGACTGTCAACTCACTCTCTGTGAATTTGGGCATTTTTTGTGCTGTCATGGGGTGTGGGGGTTGAGGTGTTTGTGGGTGCAGGGGTGTGGTGATTATGTGTGAGGTATGTTGTGTGATGGGGGTTTGTTTGTGATGGTGTGATTGTGGTGTTGATGGTGGTGGTGGGTGTGTGTGTGTGCTGTGCTCTTTTGTCTCTCCTGTCAGGTGTGGTGTATGGCCTTCTCTTCTGGAGTGATGCAAAGGATTGTGGTCAGTGAAGGAGGTGGCTTTGTACTCAGCTGTGTGGGTGTGTCCAATTGGATTTTGGTTGTCAGGTGTGTTGTGGGAGTGGTTCTTTGGTTTAGTATTTTATGTTTGTTATTTCTGTTTCTGTTACTGTGTATGTGTGTTGTATATTTTGGGGGCAGTGCTACTTTGTTTATGCAATTTAGGCATCACTGCGGTGTTTTAACATCGACCGCCATGTTTTTCATGTTCGTCCTCTGCGGTGGCTTTGCTGCTGCTTGACCGCCATTTCTCCCATTCACTGCTGGGTGCGACCGCAGCGGTCGGTGTCGGCGGTTCCGCCCGCGACACCCTCAGGGATATCGTAATTTCCCGTGCGGTGTGTCCGCTTTCCCTGCGGTGGGTTGTGCCTTTTCCGCTGCTTATCCGACCGCCGCGGTAGGTTTTTTGCCGTCTCCGCCCACGTCGAACGGCATTGCTTGGCCCGCTACCGCAGCGGTCGGTCTTTTGTGGCGGTTGTTCCTAATGCGGCGGCCCGTATTTCCGCAGTCCTGGCGGGCGGTTGGTTTCCGCCTCCATGGCGGTCGGGGTGGTTTTCCACCCGCTATCCTAATGGGCCCCTAAGTGTTTTGTGGAATTGAAAAATTCCTTTTTTTTACCAAATCTTCTCCTAGGAGAGGTATGTCTTCGCCTATCAACCACACATGGTACATTAAGACCTGTAGGAGAGCCAGGCATGCTCTAATCTAAGCCATTAAAATTGGCTTCTATCTTGAAATCCAGATCACTAGGGCCAACTATATAGCAACCCAAAAAAACAGGCCACAATATCTTAGGGTATTTCTGTTAGGGATGATATCCTGGATGTAGTTTAATTCGGGAACCAGATAGCCATTTGGCACATAATATGTAATTGTGCAAAAATAGCCACACTAAAGCCTGAGAATAATACTGTTCCTCAGGATTGGGTCAACCTTTTTCAAGCCCTTTTTTGCAATGGCATTGTTAGTTCATCTGTTCCACCACAGTGGATCGAGACTATCTCGATAGTGATTCCCCCACAATAATCACCCCTAATGGGTGGGAATTCGATGATGATATAGGTTTTTCTCTCTGGCTGAAACAAAACATGCACTTTGCTTGCAGAAAGCAGGCAAGGCTCCTGGGCTAGATAAGATCTTGTGAATCTCTTCACGTCTGAACCCATTGTGTTGTCCCCTCATTTAAATTGCGTTATCAATGCCATCATGGCCGATGCCCAGATCCCTGCTGCCCAGAAAGGAGCAGAGATAATTCCCTTCTTCATAAAGGGCCATGAACATTACCCAGCAAATTATTACTCAATAAGCCTTATCGATGCAGAACAGAAAATATTCCTCAAGCAAATTTTAGATCGTCTTCTAATATGGATAGAAGACAATGGGATTCTTTCTCAGTTTCAAGCAGGATGCACAGTCATAACTTTGCAAAAATCAGATGGGGTCCCAGTGGGGCAATAACTGACGAGAAAAAAGAGGCCAAGTGGGTACACCAAGGATGCATTCTAGCCCCAACACTGTTTTTCCTGTTTATAAATAGTTGTGTTGATATTTTATTGAATTGTGACAATGACTCATCCGTTTTGGGGGGGGGGGGGCACAACAAATTCAGCCCTACTGTTTGCGGATGAAACTCTGCTAGTGTCCAACATCCCGAAATTAATTGAGATCATATTAACTAGGTTTACATTAGTTTGCACTAGCCAGGGCATAACTTTAAATGCTAACAAAAGTAAGATTATGGAAATACATTTGCACAGGCACTTTAGAGGGCCCATACATTTAGAGGGTGAGGATTTTGAGAAAGTTTTAGATTTTGACTACCCGGGTATCTGCTTATGCAGCAGTAACTTCTCGCTTAGCCAGATTACTAAGAGCACGCTCTCACTAAACCACAGGGGGGGGCAGGCACAATGAAATTTACAAAAAAACAACTATCTTCACCCTGTATCTCCCATTTGAAAAATCTGGGGAGCCCAAGCAGCGGCGGCCGCAACCTATTGAGCGGAACTTGGCGATTTCTGTAATATTAATGCATTAGGAGTGGCTGGAAATACATTCATGAAGGCATCTCTCAAACTGCCCCAAAGTACTCCATTAGTCTGATACGGACATGCAATCTATTATCTCCAAAGTGAGACTTAAACCAATCATATTTTGTCTGAGGATTTGGTTGACTGCTGAGTTGGAACCCTAAAGGGTTGGTGTGTGGACATTATGGAAAGGCAAATAGTAATGGTGACGCTGTTGTGGTTAAAGTATGTAAAGCAGGTGTTAATCTCTCTGGTTTTGACTGATTACCGCTTTTTCTACTAAAATGGTGAAGACCCTCTTTTGGGAGAACAATGAGAGGAAAATGACCCATTCGCAAAACTTTGGCTCACTTACAAATAGATTCAGGCACAGTTGGGTTTTGTGTCTGGGTTCGCCGCTCCTGTCTGATCAATGGACCAATACCCACGTTTTGACTGCTAAACAAGAGCAGGAAGCCCACAGACATCTCTAAGGTCCTCACCAATTGGCGCTCAGCTATTTGCCTAGGTTTTAAGGAACTCTTTGGATGTCTCACTGAAGCACTAGGTACATGCCCACTACTACCTTCAAAGGATCGCCGCTTATCTGACTACTTGTCCTCTGCCACTCCCTAACATGCCTATATGGGAACTACCTCTCTTACCTTTTCTTCCCCTATCTCTTATTGTGCTCCTCTAACCCATTATACCTCTCCTCCGCCTACTGTCACACCCTCTCTATTGCGCATTAAGTGCGCACCTGCGAGCGGACACCTCTCCTCTTCTACTTACAAGGGCCCCCCTTAATGGACGACCTGTACCTCCCCTCTCTTATAGTGTTATTCTGAACCTGTCTATTTCCTTAACCTCTCCTTCTGCTCGCTATACTCATCATGGCCTAACACACTTATCACTCCTAGCCCAAACAGGTTTGCATTCTTGTAAGAATATCTACTCCCCAATTTAGTGAAAAATGTGAAGAAGACCTTCAAACACAACCTCCTCAAGCAATGGCCTGAAACACTCATTTCGACACGTATATATTTCCAGTAAGGGTAGTGTAGTGACAGACCTCATCTTTTACACTAACAGAAGAGCACAGGGTAGAAATTCCCTAGCTTCTGAACTTCGCTCCAAACAGATGACCAAAACTCCTCACGGGTTCTCTTTAACCACGCTACCAGCCCTTAAGGCTGAGCTGACCGTGGGAACATAATGGGAACATCCTTATTCAAGCCTCGGACTTGAACCTCAAGTGCTTTGATTATGTCTTTTTGAGGATTAAGAACACTCTAAATAACTCTAACCCGATCACTCTCCATTAGAGCTGTCCACCCACTATAGCTCCCTCTATACTCCGTCCCAATCTGTAACCACTCACCACACTGACCTATCCACCAACACGGAGGATGTTTTTATTAACCACTCCCTTATTCCGGACAACCCTACTTTGCCTCTCGTGAGATATGGTTCATCCGACCTGAGTAACGCCCCCCAGCTGCTGACCCTAGCACGGCCCCTCCTTTACAACGCCCTCCCTCTTATCTTGCCTCCCCTTCATCACCCATTGCACACTCCTACAACCAGGTTATTGGGCACCACTCCAACATTAAGAACCTGAATAGCACTGGTAATCTACCCTTAGACCCAGGATTTTCCATTACTAGGGCTCGGGATCCAGTTGTTGTCTTTAGTCCGCTGACCTGTATCCTGCACTCACCCTCTCATGCCTTACATGCTACACCTACTGCCCCGCCTAAATCCATTCTGCCTGCCTCCATTCCCACTCTGGGCTCTGATTCCAGTCTCAAGCATGACGTTATCTCCCCCTGTAACTGTGGTAAGGGTCCTACTGAGCCCTCTTTTACCCCTCTCACTCCTGGGTCAGTTCAAGCATCTCATTCTGGCTCGGCGGAAAAGGCCATTAACAGGCCCTGCCTGGAGGAGAAGATTCCTTATCTCAAGCAGGATCTCATGGCTGTTAAAGAGATTGTGCAGAGCTTACTACAGTTCTCCCCGAAGATGGAGAAGATGTGGCCGAGGGAAGAGATAATTACGGCACTCAGTATATGATCTACACTCCTAATGACCTTTCCTCTGTCCACTCCCCTCTTAGGTGGAGCTCTAGACCTTTACCTAACCATCACTCTAGGCCCCATAGACTTTTGCCCAGCTATCTCAGGAGGACATTCTCTCCCTCCTATTCTCTTACACTGACTCGAGGACTGCCTCCTCCTTCTACCCTACTCTCAACATCCCCTCCATCATCTCGGACCCTGACAGGGAATCTAGTCTTCAGCACAGATCGGTGAACAAAGAAAATTTACTCCACAAAACCACCTCTCATTATGAAGTGATCACCTCTAACCTGCACGTCAAATCGATGCTACTCAACTGTAGATCAGTTGTGAAACATGCAGCGGATATTTCAAAACTCATCATTGCACAAAACCTGGACCTACTGATTATCACTGAAACTTGGCTCAACAATACCTCCTCCCCAGTTCTCGACATCTTAATCCCCCCTGACTATGCTGTTATCAGAAGCGATCAACCTTTTAAAACAGGTGGCGGCATTGCATGCATTCATCGCTCTAACCTTGCCGTAAAACCAACTCTAAGTTCTATAATTATCCTCCTTTGAATAGCTGGTCACCGAAATCTGGAATAAAGGCAAGAAGCAATGTGTACTGCACTCCATCTATCATCCACCGGGGGACAATCTGGCCGTCAAAGAGCAAATCATGGAAGTCGTTAGCTCGGATCAACTCTGCCACATCTTCTCATGAGACTTTAACCTTCACTGGAAGAACGCAAATGATCCCATAGTCTGCTCCTTTAAGTCTTTCCTCTCTGACGCTAACCTCTCACAGCTCTGCAAAGACCCTACACACAATAAGGGAGCTACTCTCAACTTGATCATTGCTAAAGACGATAGCATACAATTATTTGACATCTCACCCTGTGACTGTTCTGATCATCATCAAATCCCTTCCTCGTCTTAGAAAAGGGCTTGGGTAGACAGGGACAACCCCTCAAAGCTAAACAATTGACGCACAAAATAAGAGAACTCAACATCAGTACGCGAACCACAATCACCAAAAATAGATTATAGCCCCCCAACATTACCAACCTTGGCAATCTCTCTGATCACTACATTAACCCGGTGTTTAACATTCTTGATACTTTTGCACAGAAGCAACTCAAAAGGATTCCTGTCAAACAATCCAAGCCCTGGTTTAGTGGTGCTTAAATGATGAGCGGCGCAATCTTAGAGAGGCTCTGGAGAAACACGCTCTCCACCACTAGTCTCACTCGACTTAGGAAAGTGAGAAGTACTTACAACAAACACATCCGCTTGGCTAAAACAGACCACTTCAGGACTCAGCTGAATGGAGCTAAAAATAGACCCAAGAAACTCTTTGAAAGCATCAAGGAACAAGCTAACCATTCTTCCAACCCTATCACTACTCCTGTTTCCTTGCTTCCTAGCGGTGATGACTTCACTTCTCTGAAAAAACAAGGAAAATCAAGCTGGAGCTACTTCCTGTCACTCCAACTCTGAGGCCTACGAAACTATCTGCATTTCCAGCTGAGCTGTTACAATCCTCTATAATAGCCTCACCCTTAGGATGTTTTCTCAAGAATAACGCCTCCTGGAATTCCTTTCTCCTCCTAGATGTCAAGGAGCTTTATTTATTTATTTATTTAGATTCTTTTATAGCGCTGGAATTCGATCTCCGAAGAGATATCTCCGTGCTTTGTTCTATCCGATAATAAAGCTAGACAGTAGAATCTGGGAGGTAGTTAGTCAACTCACATGAACTATAGAGTGGTAAACAAATATGTTTTTAAGCATTTCCTAAATGCAGGCAGATTGGGATTGAGTCTGAAGGTGAGCGGCAGGGAATTCCAGAGGGTAGGGCCCCTATAGGATAAAGCTCTACCTCCTTGTCTCGCTCTTTTAATTCTAGGGATAGAAAGTAGGGCTTGGTGTTTTGAACGTAGGGAACGACCTGGTTGGTAGGGCTTAAAAACTTCTGTGAGATATCTGGGGCCGGTACCAAACAAGCAGTTGTGGATGGTGCCACAAATCTTGAATTTCACTCTCTGGCTACTGGGGAGCCAGTGTAGTTTATTTAATAGGGGACAGGAGGGGGACCTAGCTGGAACATTTAAGATCAATCTAGCAGCCGTATTCTGGGCTACTTGTAGCCTCCCCAGTTGTCCCTCGGTGGCAGATATAAGTAGCCCATTGCAGTAATCTAACCTGCTGATTACCAGGGTTTGTACCAGTGTTCTTCTATGGTGGTCTGCTAGGTAGGGAAAGACTCTTCTAAGTAGGCCAATCACCCTCATGCAGGTTCCTGTAACCTGTGTGGCATGATCTTTAAATACTAGGGATTGGTCCAATTTGACGCCCAGGTTCTTTACATTTTCTTTAGGGCATGGAGCCGTACCTAGTTCAGAAGGCCACCACTCAGGGGACCAGAGAAGCTGAGCATTGCCGAAGAGCATGACCTCCGTCTTGCCCACATTACACTGTAGGCAATTGGAGGTCATCCATCCGGCAATAGCTCTCATTCCAGCAGCAAATGAGTTTTTCACCTCAGATGTCATGTTCTGGAAGGGAAATAGAAGCTGAGTATCATCAGCGTAGGATATTGGTGTGAACCCATGTTCACTCACAATATTCGCCAGGGGGGCCACATATACATTAAACAAGGTAGGGCTCAGGCATGAGCCCTGTGGGACCCCCTTTGTGAGCTCCCTGTAGATGGAAATTATGGGAGCCCATGCGAACACATTGTGAGCGGCCTGAAATAAAACTTTGTAGCCATGATAGGGCCACTCCACCCACTCCCACCCTCTCTAGACGACTGATGAGAATGTCATGGGACAACGTGTCGAAGGCAGCGGACAGATCCAATAGCACCAGAATCATTGAGCCTCCTCTATCTTGTGCCATCCTGATGCTATTGGTCACAGAGAGGAGGGCTGATTCTGTGCTATGGTTTGGTCTGAACCCAGATTGTGAAGGGTCCAGACCGTCCGCTGCCTCGATGAATTTCGACAGGTGGAAGTTGACATGTCTCTCAGTCATCTTACTCAGGTGGGGCAGGAGGGATATTGGGCGGAGGTTGTTAAGATTTGACCATGGTAGCGTGGTGTTTTTTCGAACCGGGTTCACAACTGCCTTTTTCCAATCATTAGGAATCTTACCCTCCTTGAGGGAGAGATTAATCAATGATGTAAAGCTCAGGGCTAGTAAGCTTCCCAAGGAGACCATCATCTTAGCAGGTATCATGTCTGTTGGGGAGCCAGATTTTATTAGATTAAGTAGGGTGGTAACTTCTATTAAACTGATCTCTGGGATTGTGGTCAAGGTGATCCTGTTGTTGTCAATCTTAGCTAATTTAGAGCTGGGCGGGCACATTATATCTCCATTATTTACTACCTTGGTGATTTTGTCATAGATTAAATTGATCTTATTCTCAAAGAATATAGAGGCATCATCACACAAGGTTTGGCTGAAGTCGTCCGAACTTTCGCAGGCTATGGGCTTAACGAATGTTTGCAGAATTTTCTCTTGTAGAGTTTCCTGCCTCTGTTATTTATTTCTCCAGTCTGTGTTTTCTTGCTTTTTTTTACATTTTTAAAATAATTAGATTGTGCCTCCAGGTGGAGCATTTTACTAGTTGAAGTATGTATTTTTCTCCATTTTTTCTCCAGACTTCTACATTTTTGCTTCTCAGCTCTTAATTCTTCTGTATACCATGCTTCTTGCTTAGTTTTAGGTCCCTGCTTCTGTAGTTCTAGTGGAGCCAATAAGTCAATAGCTTCCAGGAGTGCTTTCTGAAATTTAGCAAGACCTTGTTCAATATCATCTTCTATCAGGAGCATGGGTTCTATCCATACTTTTCCTAATTTTTCTGGGGTTATTTTATGCCACTTCCGCTTCCATATTGCAGGGAGACGTTTTTTTTGTTGTGGTGGATAAGAACCAAGTAGATTAAAATTTAACATATAATGATCTGACCAACTAATAATTGTGGAGGGATGGCAGTTTATTTTCGGGCAATTAGTTAAGATTAGATCGAGTGTATGGCCACCCAGATGAGTCGGGCCCTTGTTCTGTACTTGGAGTCCTAAGCTGGAGAGATCACCTAATAGAGACTTACTATCAGGATGATGTGGAAGATCTGTGTGAATATTAAAATCTCCGAGGAGAATGAAATCTTCATGAACTCTAAAATAAGGGGCTAGTAGTTCCATAAGCGTTAGAGAAAAATCAGAGCATGGACCGGGGGGGCGATATACCAATGCTCCTTTCCATTGTGATTTCAGGGAGAGGGAAAATCTAAAGATCATTATTTCCATCTGAGCATTGCATTGTTGATCAAGTATTGAGACTTTTAAGCTTTCTTTGTAAACCACTGCCACACCACCCCCGACTTTGGACGTTCGGTCTAAATGCAGAATCTTGTATCCAACAGGGACTCCTAGCGTAATTGCAGGGGTGGTGTGAGGTTTAAGCCAAGTCTCAGTAAGAAAGCAGATATCTGGTTTATCTGTGTCTATGAGATCCCATAAATGTTGATGATGTTTAGGTAAAGAACGTATGTTCAATAAAAAACACTTAAGTCCCGGATAGTTATTGTTAATGGCTAAATTAGCATTAGGTATGTAGGCTTCATAGGGCAAAGTGGATGTCCGATGAGGATGCCCGACCGCGTCTATAATGACGGTATCATATGGGCTTTCTTTTATTGAGCATATATGGACAGTTTGATAGCGACAGTTTATGCAAGAAAATGGGCCCTCACAGTTCGGCCAAGAATCAGATATGCATTTGGCAGTAGTGCTCGAAGCTAAACTGAGTTGTTTATCTTTTGTGTATGAAATAATGGGTCTAACCTGAGTGTCTAGGGCACCGGGTTTTGGCGTCATGTCCCTTAGTCCCGTC
This sequence comes from Lissotriton helveticus, assembly GCF_964261635.1. Classification (NCBI taxonomy): domain Eukaryota; kingdom Metazoa; phylum Chordata; class Amphibia; order Caudata; family Salamandridae; genus Lissotriton; species Lissotriton helveticus. The sequence goes on along the minus strand of NC_136067.1, from coordinate 951,826,316 downwards.
CTGGCGCGGACGGGCGCAGTCGGGCTTTTCTTCGGTGCTTCTTAGGCGCGCTCGAAGGCGCCCTCTGCGCGCAACCGCTGCGCGCTTGGTAGTAAGGCGTTGCTAAATAGCCCCGATGACGGTGACGCCTAGAGCGCTGACCTCCGCTCTAGCGGAAGTGGAATTTTGGTGTGCCTGGCTCTTACCTGTCCGCCCTCCGCTCTACGGCTATAATTGCCGAGTCGGACCGGGGCGGGCAGGCTACAATATCGAGCCCAGGCGATGCGGGGGAGAGTGATAGGAAATATGTGCTTCTACACAACATGGTGTCCCTTAAACCCTCCAACCATATGATTGATCCTTAACCTGCTAAACTTTTTAAAGAGCTCAATTCAGCCATTCTCCCTCTTTGGTCCAGGATCATTCATGAATAACTCTTACAGGGAAAGATACCTGATTGCCTCAAGGTTGGGCAAGTTACTCCCATTCCTAGGATACCCAACGTGGACCTGTTGGATCCTAACAACTTCAGACCTATCACCTGCATTATAACACTAGCTGAGCTGCTCGGAAAATGTGTCCACTCACAGCTATGCAACCACATTGAGAAATATCAACTCCTTGACCCCATCAGTCAGGTTTCAGAACAGGCCACTGTACTGAAACAACACTAACCCACATTGTAGGTGTTGCCTTGGGATCTCTTGACCAAAATGTCCCTTGTCTCCTGATCCTTCAAGACTTGTCCTCAGCCTTTGATACCGTCAAACAGGAGAACTTGATTGATCTTCTTCAACATAGGATGGGTCTCTCGGGCCCGATCCTAAATTGGTTTTCCTCTTTCCTGCATAACCACACACAGAGGATCAAAATAAACAAGACCCTTTCTTCCAGTACCCCGGACATGATCGGAGTGCCTCAAGGATCCTCGCTCTTGCCCACTCTCTTCAATTTATTTATGGAACCACTTTCCGTAATTCTGAACCTTGCTAACATTCAGTTTCTTATGTTTGCGGATGACAAGCAACTGCACCTGAAGATCTCCTATCAAGAGGACATAAAAATGCTAAATGCTGCACTTGCACAAACCCAACAATGGTTAGATCAGAACCATCTGCTGTTAAATACTCCCCAAAATGGAATTTCTTTTGATCTCCCCCCCCCCCCAATCACTCGGCTCCTACTGCTCTGAACTGCACCCCTCATGTCATAGACTCTGCCAAATCTCTAGGCATCACTTTGGATAAACACTTAAACATGCAAGCGCACATCAGTGCAGCTATTAGAAGAGCCAACTTTCAACTTAACACCCTTAGGAAAATCAAACCTTTCCTCTCCCCAAAGACATCAGGCCGGCGGTTCAATCCTTGGTTATCTCTAGGTTGGAATATGGTCGGGTGACCCTTGCGGGACTTCCTAATGCTAGTTTGGCCCTACTGAAAGATACCCCGAATGCATCGGTTAGACTCCTCACAGGCTCCAGAAAGCATGACCACATCTCCTCTGACCTTTTGCAATTAAATTGGCTATCTATTGAAACCAGAATCTGATTCAAGATAGCTTGCCTGTCCCATAAAGCCATACATTACAACACTCCGATCTACCTGGCAAATAAGCTTGAACTTTTGTGCTTGGGCCGGAACCTTAGAAGTACGTCCACCCTACTCTTGAAACCACCAAGAATTAAAAAGAAAAGATCTTACAATCGTACTTTCACCGGTCTTGCTCCAAGAATCTGGAATTCCCTGCCTCGCGAGATCAGATCCAATCCTTCCACAGTATCTTCTAAGAAACTTATCAAACACCTACTCTTGACAGAACTGTAATAGCATCAACTTGCTCTCATGCTCTTGTTTTGTTAATATTCTGATTCTTATTGTAATACACAGATACGCCTTATTGTATGCGGGTTAGGTTAAACTGTTCTCGTGCTCTAGAGCACCTCGGATACCCCAACTCTTAACAGATTCTGTTTCCCACTTTGTTGTAACCTCACTCACTGTCCCATTGAGTTTGTTACCCTTGTTTTCGCCATTTCTGTACAGCGCTCTGATACCCGTATGGATTTTGTTTGCGCTTTATAAAACTTTACAACTAAATAAATAAATAAAATGAATTCCTGGAGATAAAACCAATGCCCAGATTTGAACCTTTTATGGATGAGATTGTCCCTTCTTTCCCTAAAGCCCTCTATGTAAGATTCGGCAGTGGTGGCCACCACAAACAAAGTGTGGTGAGGCAGGCAGAGGGAACGTAGAAGGGGGAGCAAGTGGGAGGGGGGAGCGCATGGGGGTGTTAGAAATAATATACATTAAAAAATAACTTTGTGAGGCTGCCTCTCGCGTCCCTCACTCCTCCCCTCTTCCTGGTCCCAGCAGCCCCTCGGAGAGACTACCATCCAATCTCGTGCTGCAAGAACAGCTCAGGGATTGGCCTAAGCGGGCTGTAAGACATTCTGCTCTAGGACATGGAGTCTGGGGGGGTTTCCCCAGCCCGGCTGTTCAATGCAGCCTGGCAGGAGAAATCTAAGTGCGCATGTGTGTTTGGCAGGCCTGAGAGTGCACATAGCACTCCTTCTCGCATGCCCAGCCCCACCCCTTCCTGTACAAGCTGGGCCACTGCCAGCAAATTAAAAATATAATGATGCTAGAACATTTTTTTATTTTTCATTTGCTGGCTCTGAGCCAGGCAGTGGGACGACTCTCCTCTGTCATTGCATAGGAGCCGCTGCTGAGAATCAGATTAGCTGCCATTCCACTCACAACTTATACTGGCAAGTGGAAGGGCCCCACTGAAGATATCAAATCCTGTCCAGAATATAATAAAGTGGAAGAATCTGACGAACATCTCCTGTTTTTCTGCCCAAAGTAAACGCTGGATTGTGCCCCTTTTTCGAACGATGGAAACCCATCCATTCTGGGTCGAGCTGACAATTTGTCGGTCGGCTACTCCAGCTTATATTGCATTTTCAATTGCAAAATATCTTGAATGTGTCTAGACAGTTAGAACCAAGACCCTTTCTTTTGTCTCTTCCTGATAATATTTTGTCTGTATCACTGTTATTTTTTTGGGCAATTGTTATGTATAAATGAATTTAACAATGCATTTTATTACACTTGCATCAATGATATTCTACTTTATTGGTTGGGACCAAAAGGATACAAATCCTCTTTTCTGCTGAAGCGTAAACTCCTTTTTTACTTAATCTTTATTATTGACTAGCTTACCCGTCGCGCGTTGCTGCGATCTCAGAAGAAAGGAAATTTAAGGAAACTTATTATGATAACATTCAATTTACATTGTGTCATTTTTATTGAAACTTATTCATTTCAATATGGAAAACATTTCAAGCTGTTGTTTTAATTCTGTTTTTTTATTCGAGTGCTTGTGGATACACGATATTTTTAGTTTTTCCGTCTGGTGCGTAGACGAATAAATCAGAACATTTTCCGACGCGTGAGCTGGCCACATACAGTTGTCCATGTGAGAAGCACGGATTCTCCAAATCTAGTCCACACACTTGCAGCGATTGTCCTTGTGCTTTGTTGATGGTCATTGCAAAAGCGAGTCGCACCGGAAAGTGTAAACGTACAGTATTGGAAAGATTATGAGGGCCCTGGGTGGCGGGGGTGCCGATATTTAACACATTTTCTTTTTTTGCCAGAAATCTTCGCGGGAGTGTACTCAACAACTTTTACCAATTTTTCTTTTTTTTTTTACCAGAAACCTTCGCGGGAGTGTACTCAACAACTTCCCAAAGTTTCATGCTGATCGGATGAATGGTTCAGTAATGCATAAAGGACAAATGGACATACTTTGGTTTTTATATATATAGATGAGCTAGCCTACAACTTGTAAAAAATAAGTATTCTTGAACTATGTGCAATATGTCATTTTTATCGTAAGCCTTCTGTTGTCTTACCCCAAATGCATTCACTCAAGCACTTTAGTCAGGTTTCAGAACAGGCCACTGTACTGAAACGACACTAACCCACATTGTAGGTGAAGCCTTGGGATCTCTTGACCAAAATGTCCCTTGTCTCCTTATCCTTCCAGACCTGTCCTCAGCCTTTGATACCGTCAAACATGAGAACCTGATTGATCTTCTTCAACATAGGATGGGTCTCTCGGGCCCGGTCCTAAATTGATTTGCCTCTTTCCTGCATAACCACACACAAAGGATTAAAATTAACTAGACCCTTTCTTCCAGTACTCCGGTCATGATCGGAGTTCCTCAAGGATCCTCGCTCTTTCCCACTCTCTTCAATTTATTTATGGAACCACTTTCCATAATTCTGAACCTTGCTAGCATTCAGTTTCACATGTATGCGGATGACAAGCAACTGTACCTGAAGATCTCCTCTCAAGAGGACATAACAATTTCTAAATGCTGCACTTGTACAAACCCAACAATGGTTAGCTCAGAACCATCTGCTGTTAAATATTCTCCAAAACTGAATTTATTTTGATCCCCCCCCCCCCCAATTACTCGGCTCCTACCCTGGTGGCTTAAACAACTCACTGCTCTGAACTGCTCCCCTCATGTCATAGACTCTGCCAAATCTCTAGGCATCACCTTGGATAAACACTTAAACATGCAAGTGCACATCAGTGCAGCTATTAGGAGAGCCAACTTTCAACTTAACACCCTTAGGAAAATCAAACCTTTCCTCTCCCCAAAGACATCAGGTCGGCGGTTCAATCCTTGGTTATCTCTAGGTTGGAATATGGTCTGGTGACCCTTGCAGGACTTCCTAAAGCTAGTTTGGCCCTACGGAGAGATACCCTGAACGCATCGATTAGACTCATCACAGGCTCCAGAAAGCATGACCACATCTCCTCTGACCTTTTGCAACTAAATTGGCTATCTATTGAAGCAAGAATCTGATTCAAGATAGCTTGCCTGACCCATAAAGCCATACATTACAACACTCTGATCTACCTGGCAAATAACCCTGAACTTTCGTGCTCGGGCTGGAACCTTAGAAGTACGTCCACCCTACTCTTGAAACCACCAAGATTTAAAAAGAAAAGATCTTACAATCGTTCTTTCACCGGTCTTGCTCCAAGAATCTGGAATTCCCTGCCTCCCGAAAACAGATCCAATCTTTCCACAGTATCTTCTAAGAAACTTGTCAAACGGCTACTCTTGAAAGAACTTTAACAGCATCAACTTGCTCTAATGCTCTTGTTTTGTTAATATTCTGATTCTTATTGTAATACACAGATACGACGTATTGTATGCGTGTATGTTAAACTGTTCTCGTGCTCTAGGGCACCTCGGAAACCCCAACTCTTAACTGATTCTGTTTCCCACTTTGTTGTAACCTCACTCACCGTCCCATTGAGTTTGTTACCCCTGTTTTCGCCATTTCTGTACAGCGCTCTGATACGCGTATGGGTTTTGTTTGCGCTTTATAAAACTTTACAACTAAATAAATAAATAAAATGAATTCCTGGAGATAAAACCAATGCCCAGATTTGAACCTTTTATGGATGAGATTGTCCCTCCTTTCCCTAAAGCCCTCTATGTGAGATTCGGCAGTGGTGGCCGCCACAAACAAAGGGTGGTGAGGCATGCGGAGGGAACATAGAAGGGGGAGCACGTGGGAGGGGGGAGCGCATTGGGTGTTAGAAATAATATACATTAAAAAATTACTTTGTGAAGCTGCCTCCCGCGTCTCTTCGCTCCTCTCCTCTTCCTGGTCCCAGCAGCCCCTCAGACAGACTACCATCCAATCCCGTGCTGCAAGAGTAGCTCAGGGATTGCCCTAAGTGGGCTGTAAAGACAGTCCGCTTAGGACATCGAGTCTGTGGGGGGTTCCCCAACCCGGCTGTTCAATGCAGCCTGGCTGGAGAAACCTAAGTGCGTATGTGTGTTTGGCAGGCCTGAGAGTGCACATAGCATCCTTCTCGCATGCCCAGCCCCACCCCTCCTTGTACAAGCTGGGCCAGAGACAGCAAATTAAAAATATAATGATGCTAGAACATTGTTTTATTTTTCATTTGATGGCTCTGAGCCAGGCAGTGGGACGACTCTCCTCCGTCATTGCATAGGAGCCGCTGCTGAGAATCAGGTTAGGTGCCATTTCACTCACAACTTATACTGGCAAGTGGAAGGGCCCCACTGAAGGTATCAAATCCTGTCCAGAATATAATAAAGTGGAAGAATCCGACAAACATCTTTTGTTTTTCTGCCCAAAGTAAACGCTGGATTGTGCCCCTTTGTCGAACGATGGAAACCCATCCATCCTGGGTCGAGCTGAAAATTTGTCGGTCGGATACTCCAGCTTACATTGTATTTTCAATTGCAAAATATCTTGAATGTGTCTAGACAGTTAGATCCTTTCTTTCTTTCTTTCTGTTGTCTCTTCCTGATTATATTTTGTCTGTATCACTGTTATTTTTTTTGGGCAATTGTATAAAGGAATTTAACAATGCATTTTATTACACTTGCATCAATGATATTCTACTTTATTGGTTGGGACCAGAAGGATACAAATCCCCTTTTCTTCTGAAGCGTAAACTCTGTTTTTTAATTAATCTTTATTATTGATGAGCTATGTGCAATATGTAATTTTTATAGTAAGCCTTCTGTTGTCCCAAATGCATTCACTCAAGCACTTTACCATTTTTGTTTTACATGTGAATTTTAATTAATTTTAATATGTTGTTTGACATAAAATATTTGATGTGTTGTAATTCGCACAACGTTGTAAATATTTTGTTGAGTAACCTGCTTTTAAGTTCTTTGACCGAAATAAAGTGTTTGAAAGTCAAAAAGTAAGTAAGCAAACTGCTAATGCAGTAATTAGGCCAGGAAGATCTGTTTGAGAATCTGAGGAGGGCTCTCGTGTGAGCAGTATGTCCTCTTTTGAGCCTGCTATGTTTAGGAGCAATAGACGTCAAAGTGAGGGAGGAAAAGGAAGGGCTGCCCTGTGTTCTAATCGGCGGCCAAGTACTGGATGTCTAAGACGTAACTCTGAATACAGCTATGACAAATTTGTATTACTATGTCAAGATGATATGCTTTTATATACTTTGTTTAAATGGAAGAAATATTTTGGAAAACTATCTCTGAATAAAGGAACAAAAGAACGATTGCTACTTTTAACATATAGTGGAATGTTTTTCTTTATATCAACCAAATATGTTACAAGTGCCCTACTTTTCACATAGTTTCGGTGTGCACATAATTCATCAGCTATTGCAGCGCCAAGTTGTATAGCATAGCACATCTGCCTATAATCTTACAATATGTTGTAAGGGCATACAAGGCAACAATTTATCTACTTTGTCTAGGAGTTGTAGGTTTGGAGTCTTAATACTAGGCCGTAATAAATACGCACTGTTAGTTGAAAAATAACGCAGCTGGTTACTGTTTATACTGTATTAAAGTTAATCACACAAGTGTAAATGTGAATTGTAAATAGCTTACACCCAGCTGTCTCCAAATTATTCTCCTGATAGCTGCTCATACAGGCCAAAGTATCTAAATATGTAGGAGTCATGAGTGCTCCCAGAGTATCATGCATGTTGGCACTTACGAATATTATATGCATATCTTTGTAAGAGGGTGGGCAAATTACAATATATATGCCATCTACACAACCAAGCACTTGTGGAAAATGTGCTACTACATGAAATTCGATGTTGATACTTTCCAACTCTCCCGGACTACTCGAAAAAGAAATATTGGAATTTATTCTAAACAACATTGCAACAATAAAATGATGAAAAACCCTGCATGCTGTATTTTGCGGAATTCCACTTGTTACAGCCACAGTGTGTTGGTAGATACCAGAAGCTCGCAGGTGTACTCTAATCAAAACTGAATATCTGTGTGTAGATATTGCTATACTGCATTGGGTAGGCCTGCTTAATCCATAGCGCAGCTCATTTATAAAAAAAACTCAAGATAACCTTTTTGGTAAACCTGTATCTGGCATAAACCTTCTCATCAGCAGCCACGGCTCGTGGAGGGAGTTGCGGTGGGGCAGAAAGGTGGGGCGGGGTGGGGGTTGCTAAAAACCGGAATATGAATAATTGGAGGTAAGTAAATCATTTAATAAATAAAACGAATTTCGTAGCGCGCCCTGCATTGCAAAATGCGATGCAACCCGCGTTACGATATCGAACAGCCGCTACTGATAGAACAGCCAAGTCTTTAGTATCCTCCTGAAGGTCAGCAGGTCTTGGGTCTGTCAGTCTGACTGGGACTGTGTTTATTACTTAAGGTGGGTAGTTACCACCCTAAACAAGATCACAATTTCTTACAATGATAGAGACACAGCAGGCCTAGTCTTATGGCCTACTCTGTACTGCTAACAAGACTCAAAGAGATTGATGTCTTTGGGAGAGTTTTAGTCTGGTGTTCATGCTTTATTTAAGTCCATTCTCAAACAGTTACTGTTCCCCCATTTTATTCCAATAATCTTTCGGAATAGTGGAGTATTCCCCAGGTCCTCTTTATCAACCAAGCTTTTAACAGTTCTATTTGACACTTAGCCCAGATCATCAGGTATTTTCGATGTTACCCATTCCAACACTTAACTAATACTCTGGCTGGATCTTCTTGCGCCTAGGTCTATTGCTAACCTCTATAACTGTTTGGTTGGTTTCAAGCAATGTATGAGTAAACATTTTCTGAAACTGAACTCCATTAAAACAGGGCTAATGTGCGTAGGAAAAAACAGCGTAGGCATAGCACACTCTGGCCACCCTCATTAAAGACCCCGCGTTCAATTGGCAGTAGTTGACCTCTTTCAGTTTTCTTCTGAAAGATGCCCTATCTTTAAAGTCTAGATTAATGTAGCTTCCTCTGCCACCTAAAGGATAACATTAATTGTATCTTTCCCTGAGAACGACTTTTCTGAGGTGGTGAAACATTACTTTCGTTCACACATATAGACTATTGCTTGGGTTATCAAAACTGCAACAAATTCAAAACCAAACCTTATGAAAGACTGCATTTTTAAGGAAACTCATTCACAGTTCAGATATACACTGATTTTGCAGTGGTTTTCCCTTCATCACAGAGCCTGTTTAAAATACCTATACATCTTGTACAACATGTTTTACAGACTTTAGTACTCTTTGAACTTGTGTTCGCGTCTTTTACTTCAAGTACCACAAATACATTGAGACTGAAAAAGTAATCACTTACTTGGCTTCCTAGGTCCCTAAATGTAGAACGATCTTCCAATTCAAATACATTCTGTTTTAAATCACTTGACCTTTAAAAAGGTACTTAAAATATTTGTATTTTGCACAACACCCTCAGAGCTTTGCAGTGGTTTTCCCTTCAAGTTTTACAGACTTTAGCACTCTGGATTGCAGGAGTATTTCACTCTCCACATGTCACTATGGTCTTTAAACTTGTTTTCTCTTCATTTACCTAAAGTACCACAAATACATTGAGACCGACCAAGTTATCACTTACTTGGCTTCCTAGGTCCCTAAATGTGTAAGGATCTTCCAATTCAAATGCATTCTGTTTAAGATCACTTGACCGTCAGATAGGTACTTAAATTATTTGTATTTTGCACAACTCCCTCAGCTGTTTTAGCTAAATTCCGAGTATGGTAGTCAATATTATTTTTCTGTCCCTCACCGCCACATCTTGTCTGATGGTGATGGACAGAAAATAGTCAATCAGGCTGTCCTCTCTAATTGAGTGGATGGTGTGATGGCTTTACTTCAACAGCCTGCACTCCATCAGGCTCCCAGAGGTAGCTTTCCATTGACAGAGCTAATGGAGACTTCATCGACAGAAAGCTATCTGTCATCCTGACCCTAAATACCCTGTCTGCAAACGGGGTAGTCTGTCTTGACTGCAAAGGAATACGCTGTCGTCCAAACTTTAAATCACCCCCTTAATTTTTGAATCGTAGTACAATTGCAAATATTTCGTAATCGAGTAGAATTGATACAAATTGGAATGTTAGATTGACAAAATATTAATTTCCTCTCGTTTATATTGTTATTCATGTAAACGTTTGGAATGCCAAGCAATAAAGAAGGACTCCTATGCCTCAGGTTAGAGAAATATTCTTTGTGCAGGAGTGTTCAAATGTGTAAAATGTCAGCAGGTAAATCTTCTCGGAAAATTTGCCTAGTGGAAAAATGAAACGTGAGAAAAGAAAGAATTCTGCTTTCGTAAATGGTATTTGGAAGCTTACAATTTTGTCCCCACAGATGGGTATTTGTTACACCTAACTTGAAGTAAAATTGGGAATGTGTGTTATTCTACCCTTCTTTAGTGTTTTTAAGAGCATTAATCATTATGTACTTTACATAGATGTGGGATATAAATTGTTTTCTGATTTAAATGACGAAAAATGTAAATGTATTTCTTGATTAGTTGTATTTTGTATTCCGCTGACCATAACATATTTCCACTGTCTCTTGATACAAGGAGGTGATGTTTCACAATTGTCATCATCTAGTGAGGAAAGTTCCTTGGTTTAAAGATGCAAATATTATAACCGCCATTATAAGTGAACTAAAGTTTGAAGTTTTCCAAAAGGATGATATAATTTTTCGCAACGGATCTATTGGAAGAAAGATGTACCTAATTGATGCAGGTGTGATTGCACTTGATGATTTTTCTACACAGATAACAATAACAAAAGGTGACTATTTCGGAGGTAAGTGAGTCTTTTTTGGCATTTTTATCAGCTCGATTTACACTAAACATAGCAATTTCTGTGTTTTATCATTATATTTCCATCAAGGTTTTACCTTTCTTTAACAACTTGCGACTGATCCAGAAATTGTATTTTGTTCTGCAATTATAATGTAGCACTTTACTGAAAAGGGTAGGGGAGCTATTAAGTAGCTTCATGCTTCTTTGTTTAGGTTTTACCACTTAATGACTTTTTTTTAAGTAAATGAAGCTTTAAATACTAGGACGTCTATGCATTTGGAACTAGTTTTTGAAAAATTATAGTTTAAATGAACATTATGTTTCCCCCAAACCATATCACATTGAGTACTGTGAGGTGTGACAATTCTATGGGACATGCAACATTTTTATTACACAAGCAAAATCAACATGAAGAAAACTTTATATTTGCAAGAATTACGCAACATTTCTGAGGAAGCACTTCTCTGCGTTGTACATCCCTAGTTTATTCCATTCAGACAAAGATAGCATTACCTCCTTGCCCATCTTCCTTTTTCCATTGGTTACTGAATGAGTAATGTTTTTTACCGCAGAAATTGTTTCCTACCCAAGCAACACTCTTTAAATACTATTCCTACATGGTTGTTCCTGTTCTCCAGATACCCTATCCTAGAGAAAGGAAGAAGCTAGCCCCATCACTTCCTGCTTTTCTTTTCTGTCGATTCAGATGTTGCAAGGCATTTTCATGCACCATTTAACACCTTTCTTTTTATAAAGTATTTTGAGTTCAGGATCTTCCTTTTCCAGAACCTATTATTGATTTACAACCTATGATGCCACATACCTGTTTCAGTGACCATGCCTAAAAGTTCGGAGGGTTTGTTTGTTCACACACACTCTAAAATCTGCTAAAGATATGTCATGCTGTTACATACGTCTGTAAATGTTGTCCTTTCTTGGATAATTTCAGGCATCTGATTGGCAATTGCCTGAAACTATTATCACAGCGCATTGTTTTATTCCCTGGCAATAGGATAAAAAGAACAGCTGTTATGGCGGGAGGAAAAAAGGCCTGCAGAAAACCTAGAACAAGCATTCCTTATTTATTTCTGTTATTCATTTTTTGTTTCCTTCTTCCTTTCCTTTCCGTTCCTTTCCTTTCCTTTCCTTTCCTTTCCTTTCCTTCCTCAAAGGCAGCTTATAGCAGAATGATTGGATTTTTTAGGTCTGTGTTAGCCGAGGCTTTTTGATTGTACTAAAATTATGTGTAGGGGGGCGGAGCTAGCCTGGAGCGAAGATGGCCGCTTAAGCCGTCGGCTCCTCCGCCGTACTAACTATCCTGCAGAATATCCTGTGTTGCCAGTGCCTGACCGGAGTCAAAACGCCGATAAGCTGTGTCGGGAAGTAAGGAGCACACGATTTGAGATCCTTGCCCGAGACCGACGAAGGGAAGAGCTGCTGAGAGCGGGAACGCACTTCAGGCCGGCATCGACATCTACGCGGCTCCCCAGACTCTACGTGAAGATACAGGCCTACCCTGCAATATTCCACAGCTGACGCCGCCTGGGAATGCCCGTGTGCCGAGGCCGCTGCTCCGGAGCTGAGAGGAGGACGACCGGAACCTTTGGTGAGGAGTAGCGGGTAGGGGAGCCGAGCCGAGTGTGCTGCCCCGGCCCGGTGACCTCAGACGGGCGCGACGCCTTAATTGAACCCCCGGCTCCAGCTGGGCCTACAGGCCTCCCGTACGCGGAGGCGCCGGCGGGAAGGGACCGCGGTGCCGTTGCGGCCTAACTGCAGCTTGCTGGGCGCTCAGGACTAGGGGGAAAAATAGTGCCTGAGTACATCGGCACTGCGCTGGAGCTAAATGAGAAGTGAACGAGCTCAACTTTGATGCAGGGCAGCTGTCGTGGGCACGATGTAGGGAGAGCTGCGACGCCTCAAAACACTGTTGAGACAACATCGCCCCACTGAAGCTCCAAGGCTTGATCTGGGCCAGGGACCTTACAACACGTGGAACGGCACAGACCGGGTATTTGATTTGGGCAGTCTCACGGCGACATACCCCCTTGTTGAGGCCCTGGTGTCTACCTTATGTGGTGCAGTAGAAGTAGCGCCATTTTACAGGACACCATACTGCAGCGGATGTATGACGTTACAATGCACACTTTTACAACGCATACCTTTACAACGCATTTTTTACAACGCAACATCCATTACAACGCACACTTTTACAACGCATACCATTACAACGAATTCTTAAAAAATACCTTTACAACGCATTCCACTACAACGCATACTAGATTTACAACGCATACCATTACAACGCATTACATTACATTGCAAATAAGGTAAGTGTTGGATAGTGTAGGGGTTAAAATTACTATTCTAACTCCAGGGGGTGCAACAGTAGGGAAAATATTGGATAGTGTAGGGGTTAAAATTACTATTCTAACTCCAAGGGGTGCAACAGTAGGGTAAGTATTGGATGGTAAGTTTTGCGTTGTAATGGTATGCGTTGTAATGACTGCGTTGTAATGGTATGCGTTGTAGTGGTGTGCGTTGTAGTGTCATGCGTTGTAATGACTGCGTTGTAAATGTATGCGTTGTAATGGATGTTGCGTTGTAAAAGTTTAGTTGTAATGGTAGTGCGTTGTAAAAGTTGCGTTGTAAACATTGTATACCACTGCAGCATACTGTGCCACTTGGAAGACAGGACCATCAGAAAACTGCGAGGGCGGCCACTGCGACGCCCGAGAGACGCCACAAGGGCTCGTTTCTTTGTTCCTCCCCCCCTGCCGCGTTACACCTGCAGAACTGATCCGCTCTCCTGGAGGGTATCATATTAGTGTGCTGAGTAGATCCTGGATATTAGAAATCACGAGCGGCACCGCAACGGAGAGGGAGCCTGGCTGGGGGGTGAGCAGATTGCTTGAACAGTGATCCTCTCCGTTACTCTGGGAAGCGTCTACCTGGAGGGACATACCGCGCAAGTGTGCGGCCGAGAAGACTGAGACGGGCATGTGCCTTATGGCCTTACACCCTCATTGATCAGGCGGAACAGGAGGTGAGCGCTATGTGGCTTGAGTAACTCCCCCGTTGTAGGCCCGATACTGGCGTATGTCCTAACAACGGAGATCCATTGGGCCGGAAGGGCGTGCTACGGGATCTGCACGCATATTGACAATCCGCCGCCTTTAGACGAGAACTGAGGCCGGCGTTGGCCGCGTGCACACTGCCTGCCCTAATTTTGTGTTGCTAAGACCATAAGTGTACTTGGTGTGCTGGTCTGACTGGCACCGGAGTAATTGGCGTTGCCATGGGCCGCCCAGATCGCACGCAGCCTAAGCTGATGTTTGATAGTAACAAAAAATCCAAAACCGCGGAACCCCCGCCAAGTGAAAGACTGAAGGAGCTGGGAAATCGGGGGCAGATGACGAAGCTAAACCAGATATTTGCTGCATTTTAATGGCCAGGGAGAAGAACTTGCAGGGCTGAATTGCCTCCCTAGGAACTAAAATGGACGCCCTCACGTATCGCATGGATCGGATGGCGGAGCGGCTAGACAAGCACGCAGAGCGCCTCGACATGTCACAACGCAGAATAGGAGAGGTAGAGGAGGCGCAGACGACTCGGAACATAAACAGCTGGGTAAGGTGATCCAGCTTTTGCAAGATAAAGCCGAAGATTTGGAGGCGCGTTCGCGCTGATGCAACATACGCGTCACAGGCCTTCCGTAAAACACCCAAACAGGCAACATGGAACTGTTTGTGGAATCACTGCTTAAAAAACTGTTTGGAGACACTGCCTTTTCAGGAATGTTTGTTATAGAATGCGCACATCGCACACTTGGCCCGAGACCGAAACCCGGAGCTCCACCGCAACCCATTGTGGCCTAGTTACTTATTTACAGAGATCGCGATACTGCATTGTGACAGGCCCGTGAGAAACAACCGTTAAACTATGAGGGCAGCACGCTGTCCTTGTTCCCGGACTTCACTACTAAAGTACAGGAAGCGAGACGCCAATTTGTTCCCATGAAACGACAACTACGGGACCTTGGGGTTGATTATGCGATGCTGCACCCTGCCAAATTGAGGGTTAACAGACAGGGCAGATCCACTATCTTCACAGACCCGAGGGCGCTTCAGAAGGCCATGAAAAATTGGCGCAGGGAAACCCGTAACGCAGCTAACGACGGAGGACGTGAAGAAGCTTCTGGGGGTCCAGGGAAGAAAAGAACAAAGACTGGGCTATACGACCATGTAAGGTATTTGTACTCCAGCAATCTGCGCAGGGGGGAGAGACTGTTCCTATCTGCAGATAGAGCTGAACAAGCTATGAGCGGTGGTCAGTGCAGGGATTGTGCTTTGCTGGAACCTCTAGGGCAGTAAAGGGGAACGATGGGACATGTGGCGGCGCTACGGGAGGGAGTGCGCTCCCGCAAGAGACTTAGCTACAGTGAAACCTGTGCTGGCCCTCGCTCTTGAACGCTATTTGTGCATGATGTCTGGGAACTAGTGATCATATAGTGCCATTGCATATGTCTCAGGGAAGGTATGCTGCAGCACTCTTTCTGTATAGCCTATGCTGGGTGCGGCATAAAGGATAGGCGACACAGCAGGGAAGATAGAGAGATGGAGACACCTAAAGCCGGATATTATTACCTCATATTGCCATAGAAAACTGTTTGAATTTTCTTAGAGGGCACTGGCTATTACTCACTTTTTCATTTATAGAGGCGGAGGAGCGGGGCGAGGTGGCAGGAACATTGGATAGACACTGATATAGCCTCACTATGAGCGAGCTACCTGCGCCCCTGTGTGTGTACCACATTGCCTCAAATAGCAGTTGTTTATGCTATGTGTTGACTTCTTTGTATTGGATGATTGGTATGGTGGGAGGGGGAGGGGGGGAGAGAGTTTGGAGTTCGACTGAGTGGGGCGGTGCGGGGTGGGGAGTGGGATGGGTTGGGGTGCGGCCGTGTTGGGGATGGGCAAGCGAGGTAGGGGGATGGGGTACAGTTCTATGACCTCTTCTATTGGTTGTTTGAGAAGGAGAGGACATATGTTGTCGTAGTATGTTTTGAATGGCAACGTTTTGACGAGCAAATAAATAGGCAGACACGTTGGAAGATGGCACATGGGATCACGCTTCCTTACATATGCGCGCTACGCCCTCTGCGATGGCACAACGTACACGTGAAAATGACACCATAACACTCCTGACATGGAACGTAAGGGGATTAAATGACCATAGAAAGGTTAGACGAGTATTGCAGTATTTCTCGAGACATGCGATTGACATAGCTTTACTCCGAGAAACTCATGTGAGACCGGACAGCCCCACGCTGACCTATAGGGGACTGCACAACAACACACACGCTGCCGGCTTCACCTCTAATACCAGGGGCGTCCTTACCTAGGTTAATCCTAAGTCCTCCCTATCCATTACTCCTTTGGTCTCTGACTCGGAGGGACGATACACTATCACGAAATGCACTGGTAAAGGTATGACCTTCCATGTGGTTAACACATACCGGCCCAATTTTGACTGCCCCTCCTTCTACTTGACGCTGGCCAGCAAGGGTAGAGAGCTTGGTGAGGGACATGTCCTGTGGAGCGGAGATTTCAACCTGACGCGACAACCGACGCTTGATCGCTCAGACGGCCCAGACAGGCGACCGTCAGCCTCTGCCCGAGTGCTTGAGGCCGAGATGACCAGAATAGGTTTGCAAGATATATGGAGAGCTAGACACCCAACACAAGGGGGGTACACACACTATTCAATGCAACACAATATTCACACTCAAATTGATTATTGGCTTTGCTCCTTGACCCTCCTCTCTGCGGTACAGGCTTGTGTGATGTTACCCCGCACCTACTCGGATCATTCCCCAGTTCTTGTTACGATAAAAGCCCAACGCACAGACCTCCTCCGTTTTCGTGGCGTCTCCCGCTGTACGCGCTTCTGGACGCGCTTCTGGACGATGCATTTAGAGAGGAACTGGTGACAGCCACCGAGGACTTCCTTGACAGAAACATAGGTTCGGTAGACTCCTTCCTGACTGTTTGAGAAGCCTATAAGGCCTATATACGTGGCGTTGCCATCTCGAAACATGCGGGCGTTCTCAAGTCCATTCGTGGACGCTTATCGTTCTTGGAAAGCAAACTGAAAGACATCGAATCGCGCCGCTGTAGTAACCCCAGTGCAGAGTTGACTCAGGAACTTGCGCAATCGCTACGGGAGTATCATGATGAAGCGGATGCGGAGGTAAAACACTTGGGGAAATATGCCATAGCTCGATCGTACGGAGAGGGGGAGCTCCCAGGGCCGGTTCTGGCCAGAATCACCAAACAACGCAGACATGACGCTGTGTTGCCTAAAATGAGATCGGCACAGACAGATGACGCGCACATTGCGGACCGCTTTCGGGAATACTACGAGGATCTTTATGCTACTAGAGGACCAATCCCAGAAGACTGTATTCTAGATTATTGAATGCACATTAAATTGCCTTGGTTAACGAATACTCATCGGGAATATTTGGCGCGCCCGTTTGATAGGGAGGAGGTGGTATGGGTGTTGTCATCCATGAAGGCAGGAAGTGCTCCGGGCAGTGATGGCTTCCCGGCCTCATTCTATAAAACGTTTTTGGACTTATTGATCCCTAAACTGATGACGTTGATCGAGCAGATGGCGGAGAGCGGTGAGATGCCGCCAACGATGAGAGAAGCTATTATTGTAGCAATCCTTAAGCCCGATAAACCTCCGGAGGATTGCGCTTCTTATCGACCACTTTCGCTACTAAATGTAGATGCGAAGATATTCGCTAAGATAGTTGCGAACCGTCTCAGCCCACTCATTCCTACGCTAGTCGCCCCCGAGCAGGCGGGTTTTGTCCCTAATCGAAATTTGACCTACAATCTGCGCACTGTCTTTGCGGCATTCCAGCACACACGGCAGGAAGTGCCTGCAGTTGCTGTCTTCCTTGATATGGAAAAGGCCTTCGACTCCATCGAATGGCCTTTTCTCTGCCTGGTACTTCATCGCATGGGGGTTGGAGATCTCTTTATCCAACTGTTGAATACGCTCTACGCATCTTCAACGGCGAGGGTGCGCATCGGGCCGCTCATGACTGAACCCTTCTCGATAGGTCGTGGCACCAGACAGAGCTGCCCACTATCTCCTCTCCTATACGCCTTGGTTGCAGAGCCCCTGGCGTGTGCTTTATGAGAATACCATAGCCACCGAGGTATCCGCTTCCCTGGATACAACCTGATAGTGTCCACGTACGTGGACGACACCCTGCTATATGTCAGGAAACCGGAGGAAAACCTCTCGAGGGTACTAAGAGAGGTGGTGCTGTTCAGTTCGCTGTCGGGGATACATGTGAACTGGAGCAAAACAGTTATGCTCCGGCTTACCCCTGCTACCAGGAGAGTCAACTCGGAGTATCTCATACAATGGACCACGGAATCGGTACGCTATTTGGGTATACGATTACACACGGACTCTGAGGTGGTCCTTCGGGAGAATTATGGGGTAGCGATCTCTAAATTAGAGGATTCGGTTGACAAATGGGTTGAGCTTCCCTTGTCGTTGCTGGGCCGAATATCATTACTGAAGATGATAGTCCTTCCTAGATTGCTGTTTCTTTTCAGTAACATCCCAATGGTTTTATCGGGCGCGTTCTTTCGATAACTTCATACACTGGTGCTGCGGCTTGTTTGGGCTGGTAAGCAACCCAGGGTCACTTGGGACATCCTTGTTCGCCCCTATGGGGAGGGCGGCCTCAATGCCCCAGACTTTGAATTATATTACCGAGCGGCCCAGGGCGCACACGCGTATGGGTGGATGCATGGTCCCGTTGATACGCCACATCTAAAGATTGAGGGGGTAGTGGCCGAACCGACGCCGCTGCCGGCGCTCCTTGCCCGGCCTAGAGATAGGAGAACGGGCATCTTGGATTCACTTAACGCTGTAACGCATGCCTGGCACCACCTAATGGACGTGCATGCTTGCTCGCTGCTGTAAGCCCCTGAGGCGAAGTTGGCCTGGTGCCAATGGCTCAGCCCCTGTAGAAACAGGGATGCCCTGACTGCGTTTGCCAAATTGAAACTCACTACCATGGGCGAAATGTTTGTCAATGGAACGACCTGCACATGGGACGACGTAGAGACGGGAGACGCCCTGGACGCCCCGGCTCTCTCTCGTTTTGAGTTCCACAGGGTGCGACAAGCCCTGCGGAAACTGCTGGGGGATGACATGGCGGCTAAGACACCAGCCAAGCTAATATCTTGTCTCTATCAACTTGCGCTGGCAGAACGGACGATGCACTACGCGAAACCACGCTTGACGTGGCAGATGGACCTGAACACTGACCTCCCAGAAGAAAAATGGGGATATTGCTGTGTCAGTGTTAGGAGGATGTCGCTCAACGGTCGTCACCGCCTATTACACTTTAAATTCCTTAATAGGGTTTATTATACCCCCGAGCGGCTGTTCAGATACGGCTTACGTGACAGCCCTTGTTGTGAGAGGTGCAGGTCGCAAACAGCGGACTTTCTGCATCTTGCCTGGTTATGACCGAAGATAGCGGACTTCTGGCTGGCAGTGTACAGCGAAGTGAATGATATCACTGGTCTGTCGCTGACTCCTTCCCCTCTATTGGCCATACTGGGATACTCTAAAGACATAGCACCGGCTTTACGGAGACTGGTGGATATGGCCTTTTTAATAGCCAAACGTTGCGTTGCGCTTGCCTGGATGCGCGGCCCGACCCCAACACTGGCTAGATGGGCAAATGACATGCTATATTGTTGTACGCAAACTGGGCTATACAGCAAGTTACTTCCTCCGCGTAACCGATCTAAGAATTATTGGGCGCTGTACCTGGAGAGGAGGTCTACACGAGGGGACGACGACTTGAATGACACACAATCCATTACAGGAACAGTAGACACACGAGAAGATATGCACTTACACGATGACGTAGAGACTCTGCCATAAGCAGTCGGGACTGAGCCCTTAACACTGACCCGGAGATGGAAGGAGTGTACACTGATAAATATAAGTGTTGTTGAGAGGGCGGTGGTGTTTTGTATGCGAAAAGTTAATTTGAATTGGGGATGAGATGGAGCTGGCGCCTTTGAACGATGTGCTCCTGCCATAAAGTTATTGTATTATTGTCCTCGTGAACATGCCATTCTTTTCGCAATGTTTGATTGTAATTTGTTGAAATGTCAATAAACAAAAAAAAACAAAAAAAAGAAATTATGTGTATGACATAGTTACTTGTAAGGGTTTTCAGCCATACTTTATTTATCTGTGGTTGTGTCATCCATATTTTTCTCTAACCCACTCAAGCATGCATCAAAGGGCTATGTGTCAGCCCACTTCAATAATTGGGAGATTTCAGTTTGAGTTACGGCATGCTACCCATTCACAATGAGTTCATCCATAAAACAGTAGTTACCTTCAATTCCAGGGAGTGAAGGGTATAATGATTGTTAGACCCAAAAACATTTCTGCCTTTAGTCAATGTTTTTTTTCAGATTAAGGATCACCTGACAGCTTCCTGTAACAATTTGTCCAAGAAGAAAACTAGTCTTTACCATGTTTAATTTCCAGCCCGTATTATGTTTTTTAATGTATTTCCTCCTTTTCTTCCTCCTTTGATTCTTTCCTTTGTCCTTCTTCTTTGTTTTTTCTTTAATTGCTTCTTCCTTATGTTTTTCTCTCTTGCCTTCTTTCTTTACTTTAGTCAATTTTTTTTACATTGAGGAACACCCGGCAGCTTTTTAAACAATTTGCCCAAGAAGAAAATGAACCTTTATAATCTATAATTTCCCTCCCTTCTTGCATTATTTCATTTATTTCCTACTTTCCTTCCTCCTTTCTTTCTTTCCTTATTCCTTCTTTCTTTCTTCATTTAGTTGCTGCTTTCATACTTTCTTTAACTCTTGTCTTCTTTCTTTTGTTTCCTTTTTCATCACATTTCTTTCTTTTTCCTTCATTTATTTGTTCTCTATTTTCTTCTTTCATTCCTATTTCTTTCTTTCCTTTATTTTTTCTTTCTTTCTGTAATTCTTTGTGTCTCTTACCTTCTTTCTTTATTTCATTCTTTCAATCTGTCTTTCTTAGTTTTGCTCTTTTTTCTTTCTTCCTTTCTCTGTTCCTTCTTCCTTCCTTCTTTCATTCTCCCTTTCTTTTTATGTTTTTCCTTCTTTCCGTCATTTTCTTACCTCCGTTCTTTCTTGCTTTCCTTCTTTCTTGCTTCCTTTCCTTTCCTTTCGTTTTCTTCCCTTTCCCTTCCTTTCGGGTCAGGGAGTAGCATGGTATAGTGTGTTTTGAGACCTAAAACCATTTTTGCATTTAGTCTATGTTTTTTTTTTTATAGATTAAGGAACATCGAGCAGCTTCTTGAACAATTTGCCCAAGAAGAAAATTAGCCATTATCTCATTGAATTTGCAGCCTTTACAGTTTTTTTTATTTATTTCCTACTTTTCTCCCTCCTTTCTTTCCTTCTTCATTCTTACTTTGTTTCTTTCTTTAGTTGCTTCCTTCTTACTTCCTTTCTCTCTTGCCACCTTTCCATTCTTCTTTTCATTAGATTTCTTTCTTTCTTTCTTTCTTTCTTTCTTTCTTTCTTTCTTTCTTTCTTTCTTTCTTTCTTTCTTTCTTTCTTTGTCTTTCTTTTCTTCTTTCTTTCCTTCTTTCCTACTTGCTTTCCATTTGCTTCTTTCATTTCTTTTGTCTTTCTTTTCATATGTCTTTCTGCCTCTTTCTTCTTTTCGACAAACCGAAACAATAATTGGCAAAAGACTGCCGGCAACACCAAATGTATTAGCTTTGCCAAAGCTTGTTTAGACTTTATTCACAGCCGCACAGGCTGCAGTGCAACATGTCTTAAAGTAAAAAAGAAATTGCTAAGAGGTGACCTGCATTGACCGCATTGTATGGGTTGTACAGCAACCCGCGCTGCTGTGCTATGTGTATAAAAACAGTGAAGGGTGCGCGGACGAGGCTCCGACCAATTCGAAACAAGGAAATAAAGATACAAGAGTGACATGAGAGCCAACCAACCAGGGCCAGCGCTAGGCATGGGCAGCGTGGGCAGCTGCCCAGGGCCTCGCACTCAGCTCACCAGCATGGGGCCACGCACTGGTGATACGTCCTGTCGGTCCCCTGGCGATCCATTTCAAAGAAAGGTGTCACCTTTCTTTGAAATGGAGGGGCGCCCCTTCCCGGGCCTCTCGGGGATGGTATCTGGATACATAAGGGAGAGAGACGCTCCCTTCAATTGAAAGGAGACCCATTCACAGACACAGTGGGAGGCCCATTGTCCATCATTTTGGCGCCCCCATAGTTTTAACTTTTATCCCACAAGCAATTCTCACACCTATCGGACTGAAGGAGTGAGAAATGCTTGTGGGCTCAAAGTTAAAACTGGGGGGGGGGGGGGGGGGTGACAAAATGCTGGACAATAGGCCTCCCACAGTGTCTGTGAATGGTCTCCTTGCAAGGGGCCACTTATCGAAATTAGAGGGGCCTCGCACATTCCCTTTTAGTCCAGGGCCTCGCAAATCCTAGAACTGGCCCTGCAACCAACGATAAGTAATGGTACGTAACGGACAGGCTCTAAGCCCTGTTTAAGCTTTTTTTAGGTCGAGCCTGGCAGCGCGCATGCGCTTCTGCAAGGCATGTTATATTTACTAAAAGGGCTTTGATTCGGCATGCTGCTTCCCAAAGGTTGATTCTAGCATTGCTCTTCTTTGCTGGCTCCTGATTGGTTTATGCACTTGATGCATCACTTCCAGTTGTAACAAAGGAGTACCGTTCAACTACAGATGAATTACCCTTAATTAGTGGCCATTTGCTTTGATCAGGTAATATTTCTTCTACCCCCCCTCCCTTTTCCCCTGCCCTAGGGCTTTATTCTCATTCTCGCTGTTGGTCGCTTCATGACCGCCTTGCTTTATCACACAGCATGATGGCTCCTTGTTCTATATTGGGACAAACACTTCCCATTAGTGCTCATGGTCTGTTTTCATATTTAGTTCCCCTTATTATGCAGCTGTCCACCACTCGGTACCTGCTTAATTTTTTTCTAATCCGGACCTTGCATTTGCAGACACACAGGTTCCGCGGTCCACATATATATGCGCATGTGCAGTGAGGTCTTTTTCCCCTTGTCTTGGTCTTGCACATGCACAAAATGATCCTCCTTTCAGTTACTCGACTTGTGCACAACAAGGTCAGCTTTTAAGTTTTTTGCCATATTATCCTGAGCTGAGGTCACGTGATGCCTCTCTTTTTCGAGATTCCTTTTGGCCATTCAAGTCAGGCCGGCATGGAGATAGCACTTCCTACATTGACCCTCAGCCTACACGCAGGCAAGATTTACTGCCACCATAGAGGGGATAAGGTGGCCCCGTATTAGCAGCCATATGAGCAGCACATATGGTTAACTCTGGATACTCCGTTTCCACATATGACTCTCTGAAGCCAACTATCCATACAATTGCACATGCAATATGACTACTCCTATGATGTGGTATTGCCATTCCGACCCACATAGACTTTCAGACATGTCTGCAACAATATGATGAAGCGCTAAGAAGGTTCGGCTATATATATCATTATAGATTAATAACATACATACGAAATAGCATATTAGCATTACTCTTGTAGCTTTGGTTATGCGGCTTGAGTTTCAATTATAATCATATCTCAGATTTAGAACACCCAGCAAGCACTGCTTAAAAAAATCAAGCTTAAAAAACATTGGGGCATATTATCAAGGACGGGCGATACATTATCGCCGCTTTTATCGGCAGGAAACTGCCCATAAAGCGGAGATAATGAGCTTGAAAATATGCTCTATAGAATTCCTATCGAAACCCATCTTAGATGTCTTCACATCTAACATGGGCTTCGATAGGAATTCATAGAGCATATTATCAAGCCCATTATCGCCGCTTTATAGGCAGTTTCATGCCAATAAAAGCGGCGATAATGTATCGCCCGTCCTTGATAATATGCCCCATAATCTTTGCTGACATCCCTCTAATGTTTAGCAATGGAACCATGAGTTTCCAAGAAATAGGAATGTGTGCTAAAACATGACGGAAACTTGGCATCTCGAAATGCACACACATATAAACATTAGTACCTTCAAAACATCCACGTGGGCGATGTCTGTCATTCACCTTAGTTTGTGACAACATCAAAATTCCTTTAAACATGTCTATCTGTGTACGATTATGAGAGCTTATGAGTCAGCACGTTTGCTGTGACTGGCGTACTGTGCACCCACGGCTTCCAGGCGCTTTATATTGAATAATTTTATCAGAGCATTATGAAGTTATGGTGTTTATTTTTTACTCTGGATTTACTTGAATGTGACATAGAGGTTTTAAGCAGTGGAGCTCACGGTGGTGACAGTAATAGTGAGAAAAGCAGCTTTGGGAAGTGCTTCTTTGATGTTGGCTAATCATTGGTGATTGGCACACACTTATCTTTTCCACATTACATGTGCAAGGCCAAAAACAGTCTAACTGAAAGCCGTTTAAACCAGTGCTTAATTTGTAAAAACTGAAGAGCCGGGGCTGAAAATGCTACCAAGGAGGCTGCAGCCCACTTCTACCTCCGGTGTGCCCAACTTTCAACACCCGCACTGCCTCTATCTTTCTCCTGTAACCATGCTCTGCTGTCTGTCCCCTAAGACATGCGTTTTACTTCTTTGCCTACACTGACAGATGAGTGCGAAAACAAAATGTACACTAAATGAAAATGCTTTTTTTAAACATATTAATCACAGTGGTCGGACTGGGTTTGTTGCAGATCCGGAGGCTGCTTGAGCACAGCAGGTCATGTCACTGATAGTTCTTCCTGTAATTAGTTTGGCCAGTTATGACGACGGCATAGGCATCCACTGCTCAGCTTGCTGTGACCCTGCCTGCCACAGCACAAGCACTGTCCCCAGCCGTAATGCTGCAATGCCTGTGAGATGTGAGTATGGCTCTAGCACCTACTGGGCTCAAGCACACTCAGCAATTAGCATGCTTGGAGGCAGCGAACGGAAACTACAGGTGACTCCATAGCGCACAAAAGTTACAGTGGGCCACCACCACGTCAAGCACGTTGAGGATAGTAGCAATGCAGGGCTGCAGGCCCCCACTACAATTATCCAATGGAAGGCTTAGTCTCAGATAGTGGCAGGGTGCAGCAGACTCTGGGAATAGAATTGATGAAGCAAAGCTTCGCATATTTTGCGACCTTGCCGAAGTCATGAACCTCGTCTATGTGTAACAAGGTAATAAGTGTACGTCTTACTAACATTTATATTTAGTTTGAATAAGGATTAAGAAGCTTGCCTATGTGTATTCCTAATGATTTTAATCCGTGTCCGTAAAATATGGCTGCCGCTTGTATTTAGTTACTGCGCATGCGTCAGCCACACTCACGTGTCCTGACGGGTCTGCAGAAGTGGAGGGAAATTCATGCGCATGCGTAATTCATAGCTTTGCCTACAACGTGGTACTGCTCGTGCCACTGCTCTTGTGTATGTTATGTGTAGCTAACATTTAGACTGCATAAGTATATTTTGTAGTGATAAGTTGAAAGTTCAAAACCAAATGATGTGTTTTCATAACGTTATTTCTATGTATTAATTTGTTCTCGCTTACTTTTCATGTACCGCGGGGAATGGGGGTCTGTTTGTACCGATGAGCCATCTTGGAGGTCCCTTCTGCGCATGATCGCTTTTCCAGGGACCTGACAACTTTGGCTGATGGAACTTAGCCAGCTGGCAGTGATGGGCAAGATGCTCCTGAGAACTGACCTGATAAACCCAGGAAAACAGAGACAATTGTCCTAGCTCGGCAACAATGTAAATTGTCACTCATATTTCTGCACAATTTCTCATGGGAACCCCAATCTCGCTAGGCGGTACCCAAAAATGTAAATGTAGCATCTAAATAGACTGATATGATTGGTGTGTTACCCAAAGCCTACCTTAGGACCAATCGAAATTGGGGGTTCTGACACTTTGCAACATTTGGGGGGTGGTACACTGACCCAAAAGAGTATATCTACCCTGGGTTCACCTAGGGAATCGTCCGACTTGTCTGGTTTAGCTGACCTGTCACTGACCCATCGTACTCAATAGGTGACTGAAGATACAGAGCGCTGCGGAGCACTCTGTCCGAAATTGACCATAGACTAAGGTTTTACTGAACCTTAAAGTGCTGGCGAAGCACTTTTCTGGGAGTTCGCTGACCCAATCGGGGTCTTGATCGATAGCTGCAGAGAGGGTGGAACGCAGGCGGTGCTTCCAAACTGCGGGTGTGGTCCTGTCCTGAGCGGTCCTGTCCTGAGGGTTTGCTGTCCTGTCCTGAGGTCC
Organism: Lissotriton helveticus; assembly: GCF_964261635.1. Lineage (NCBI taxonomy): Eukaryota > Metazoa > Chordata > Amphibia > Caudata > Salamandridae > Lissotriton > Lissotriton helveticus. Next base: position 951,800,303 of record NC_136067.1, on the reverse strand, counting down.
TGTCCTGATTCCTAATCTGAGGGTATCCTGTCCTGTCCGGGGTGTCCATTCTGCACCTGCTGTCCTTTGAGGGGTATCCTTCCTTGAGGGTTTCCTGTCCTTAACTGACCCGTGGCCAGGGTTTGGTTTCCACACCAGTCTAGGTAAATACTGCTCTAAGTTCCTTAAAACTTGCACCTTTCTATATTTCTGTCTTTTGCTCAAATAAAGAGACATCTTGCATACGTTGATTTTTCCATGCTTTTGCCGCAAACTATTGAAACGTAAAGTCATTTGCATAATTTTTCTTGATATGTTCTCATGTTACCCTATCTTTTAGAAATCATATTTTGCATTGCAGTTTGTCATTTTCTGATATGGTCTAGAACGACCTTACTTAGATTTTCTAAAGAATTCCTGCCTTGAATGCATAGCATATTTCCTTCGCATCTCATTATTGCATTTTAATGATTATCCTGACTTTATTTCTCTATAGTTATGTACTTTTCATTATCTTGATTATCGATTGCCTTATTCTTGTAAATCTCATGCTTTCAGAAAACGAACTTTAGATAAACATTTTAAAACTTCCAGTTGTCCGTGGTAATTTACAACAGTATTGAATGTCATTTTAAAATTGCATTTGCTGTCTTTCCTTTTACAGCTAGGCCCCTGATCCATTGAAGTCATAGGTACCGGAAAGAAGTGGATGAGTTTAGGGGAATAACAGGGTCACCGATGCTAGAGTGAAGGGTAGGCGGAAGAGATCTGCCCGCAGCGCGTGAAAAGTAAATGGAAGTAGTTTACTTGCAGTAAAAGAAATCTTTCCTGTCTAGACACTTGAGCACTGTGGCGAATGTGTATTTGTTGTAAAATAACCAAGCACTGAGCACTTTAAAAGGAAAGAAAGTTTCCGTTACCTTGTGAAGGGAGGGAGTCAGTCGCGAAGCGCCTCTGACGTCACCCCGTGCCGCGCTGGGATTGGTAGAAGCAGCGGGCGGGTAGCGGGCCTGGAATTGTAAAGGAGGGGTGAAGCGCCGGAGCGTGAGAACAGTCTCACGAAGGGGCCGCGCACCCATTGGCCGAAAATACTTGAACGCGTGCACCTCATTGGTCGCACGAAATTGCAAGACGCGTTCTGATTGGAGGTGACTTTGTAAACAGAGTTAAGCGTAAAAATCGTATGTGGCACTCGTATTGTCCAGAGACTAGACCCGATCCAAGAAACCAAGGGTTTGAAAGGGATCAGTGGAAAGCTAATAGATACGATATTATGTACGGAGCTAAGAGAAAGATGTCCCTTGTAAGCAGGGTAAAGAATTTCTTCAAAACGGACAACCCGATTAAGTCTAGAGAGGGTGTTACTATCCCGCCACCGAATACTCCTGCCTCATTCATGATGTTTGACCGAGGGTACAACACCTGTGTGTGGTTGGAGAATTGGGTAAAGTACACAAAAGATGACGGAATATTGGCTTTTCCGTTAGACGGTACTTTCAATGGCAGAATTTTATTTAATTTGAGAACCCGCATGAATGAATTGCATCCCAGACCGAGACTAACGCAGTATGAGGCATTAGAGGAATGGGAAATTGAGGCTTTCGAAAGGGAGAAACCCCGAATGGACAAAGGTCTGACTAAGTGGTACCCCAGGCTGAAACAAGAGACAAGGGACAAGAGGATGAAACAGTGGAGGCAGAGCATGATTGTTGAGGGTCTGTTTCCTATGATACCAGCATGTACCCCGTCGGGGGGAGAAAAAAGGACAGAAAAGTGTAAGCATTGGGGAGCTCTTGGAGAGTCAGATGATGAATTGTTAGATGACATCTTTACGAGAAGTCCGCCCCCTTATAATGAGGGAGCCCGACCTTCCAGTGCAGGAGAGAATCCCCAGCGTCCATCTATTAAGGAGGAGGACAGATCCCTATGTAGGGGGGGAGGGGGCCAGGTATTGCCCTATTTCGAGAAGCCCGAGCCCCCGGAGGTACAAAATATATATCCTAGAATGCCCGAGAGCTCAGAGGAAAAATATTCCCGTGAAAGAACATTTTTCCCCAGACCTCTGTATGAAAACGAAGAAAAGCCAGTAAGTTCAGGAGTACCCTTTTTGCAGCCTCCATATGGGGAAGAGCGCAGGTCATTTGGCACAGGAACTTTGTTCCCGAAACCAAATTATGGTGGGGGTCCAAGTGAGACGCATCCTACTGCCCCGAGTCTTACCCCTCACCTGACCCCACAGATGATACCTGACCGGACATTAGGAAGAGTACTAGATGAAAGGGAGCAAGAGGCCCTAGCTAGACAGAGGACAGAAATAATTCAGAAGATCTCCCAGTTAAATACCAGTCCTGAAGCTTTGACTATTCCGGTAACAATCGGACCAGTGGTTCCGTTGTACGGGAATAATCAAGGAGGTCTGAACCCTCCAGTTATGAACCCGATAATGGCCCCGCCGAGGCAAGAGCCCCTACTGATAGACGATCAGTCCAGTGAGTGTGAGTCCGAAGTGGTGTTCTTGGATCTACCAAACAAACAGACCGGAAAGGGAGTGCAGAAGAGGCATAATCCTTTTGATGCGAAAGAAATTAAATTAGAATCAGCAACAGGGACTAGGAGTGTTTCCTTGGTAACGCCAGAAGAGATTGAAAATTGGAGTCGTGATTTAGAAAAACAGGCTCCGCAAACGAAACCTTTAGACCTCTACAAGCTGAGGGTAGAAATAGAGGAATTGATGGCAGGAAATGTGGGGTTAGACAGATTAAACACCTATTCTGAAGAAGAATTGCTGTTCATGTGTAAAAGCCTTACCAGAAGTACCAGGGTGCTCCACGAAAAACTGACCGACACTGCAGCTAGTATGGGGATAGATATATCGAGATCAAAGCCCTTGCAGAAACCATACCGAGCTGAGTTCTCAGATAAGGATTTAGAGAACTTGAATGTGTCAGGGAGGAAGTTGCAGATTAAAGAGTTGCTTGCAGTCTTGCAAAAATGGGGAGACGTGGAAAAGTGGAAAACGAGGTGGGCACGTAAGAAAGATGAGGCCCGATCAAGACAAGCTACCCCTGAGTTCCCTCTGAGAGAAGTAGACAAACCCGAAACATTATGCCCCATGCGGGAAGTACCAGGTGGGAGGTATGTGCATGTTCCATGGTCCAGACAGGATATTGTGTCCTTTACTAACGATTTCCCGAAACTGCGCGAGAAGCCGGTTGAATGGTACCGGCAAGTGGAAAGGTTCATAAAGTGCAGAAATGCCTGTGGAAAGACCTGGATGGGTTTTTCGATATTGTGGTCCCGGTCGATCTATGGACCGAGTGTAAAATAGCCATAGCCTGGCCTAGTGAGGAGTATGCAAGAGATAAAGGAACAGGGGAACCTTCGAAGGAAGTCATGAGAAAGTATGAACAAGTAATTCAGCACTTGAAACTAAAGGTGCCAGCTAAGGAAACTGATTGGACCAGGATAGATAGAACAACGCAGGAAAGAGAGGAGACAGTGCACTCCTATTATGAAAGGCTGTTGCAGGTGTTTAAAACATACAGTGGTATAGATAACATCGAGATGAAGGACATGACGCACTTCATTTACAGGTTTGTAAACGGTTTAAGACCTGAAATTTGTCAGTGGATAAAAGATAACAAAATCTGTTGGCACTCCAAAAAGGTAGACGAGGTCCTGCGGTACGCAAAGTACTGCGAGGACGAGATGGCAGAAAAGAAAAAGGCTCTCAAGGAAAAAGTGATGTGGGCTCAGGTGAAGCTCGCAGAACAGCAGGAAAAGCAGTTGAGTAACATGGTCAAAAATGCAAAGAACGAAGGACCTGGGGGAGGGGGAGGAGGCAAGCCCCGGCCCAAAATGAGCAGGGAAGAGGCTATGAAGAAATTTCCCTGCCATCAGTGCGGCGAAATTGGACACTGGCGTAACGAGTGTCCTTACTTGCCCGAAGATAACCCCAAAACTCCTGATTTAACTCCACAGACGCAGAAAGAGAGACCAAGAAAGACTCAACCACAGGTAAAAACAGTTCAGGTGCCCCGAGCACCAAAGCAAGTATACAGGGGAAAACAGGCAGAGGGAGATGAGATAGAAGTCTGGGAAAGCAATGAGAACAGAAATGCAGCAACTTCGCAGTATCTTCTAAATGATACCTTCCTTTGTGATGACCAGTACTGACGGGGCCTGAGAGGGGAGGACGAGGAGTGCGTACTTGGCGCCTCCTTGCCGGTAGACCAGTCCGGACCATACATTGAAGGAAAGGTTGACGGAAACGATGTCACCTTTCTGTTGGACACTGGTGCTACCCGTTCTACTGTGAGAACAGTGGACGTTCCAAACCTACCCCTCTCAGGAGAAGCCATCCAAGTAGTGGGTGTATCTAATCAATTGATTAGTACTCCTGTTACCAAGCCCATGGAGATCTCAATTGGAAATTTTAGGGAAATGCATAGATTTGTCGTTTGTGACACCAGTCCAGTGAACTTACTGGGACGTGATTTGCTGTGCAAAATGAACTGTACCATCTTTTGCACACCAAAGGGTGTGGAAATTCAGACCCCAGATGAAGACGGCATTTATAAATTAATGTTAGTCAGACCTGACTCGGAAATTAAACGAATGACCATGCAGGATTTGCCCAAAGAACTCCAAGAAGCAGTAAAGCCAGAGGTGTGGGACTTTACCGGGAAAGATGTAGGGTTAATGAAAAATGTGGACCCCATACAGATAGCAATAAAGGACAATGCAGTATACCCCAATACTAAACCCTACAGGATGAATGCAGAAGTGAAAGCTGGTGTTGCTGTGGAAATACAGAAATTGTTAGAAGGAAACATCATACAGGAGGTGATGAGTAGCCCATGTAACTCTCCGATTATGGGTATTAAGAAGCCTAGTGGCAAGTACAGAGTAGTACAGGATCTACGAAAAGTCAACAAAATAGTAGTTCCCTGTTGCCCTATTGTCCCGAATCCAGCAGTGATTCTGTATCAGATTCCCTGGGATGCTGAGTGGTTCACCGTGATAGACTTGTGTCATGCATTCTTTTCCATTCCTTTGCATCCAGATAGCAAATTTCTTTTCTCATTTGCCTTCGAAGGTCACGTGTATTGCTGGAACCGGGTCCCTCAAGGGTATACAGAGAGCCCCTCTATCTTTAATCAGATCTTGAAAAAATTTTGGGAAACTTTAGTCCTACCTGGGAACTCTGTCTTAGTGCAATATATAGACGACCTCTTGGTGGCGTCTAAGAGTCATAAGGATTGTGTGATTGACACCATTGCCCTACTGAATCACCTGTGTGAAAAAGGACATAAAGTGTCCCCTGACAAGTTACAATTTTGTGCAAAATCGGTGAAATATCTGGGGCACCAGATAGAAAAAGGTGTCAGAAAAGTGACATCGGAAAGAGTGAGAATAATTCAAAAGATGCAGTTGCCCCGTACTCAGAAAGAAATAAGAATGTTCCTGGGTGTGATAGGATACTGCAGGCAGTGGATTCTGGGATTTGTAGTCCTAGCCAGGCCCTTGATAAAAATGACTAAGAGAGGAACACCCGAGATTGTAGAATGGGATGATGAAAGCTTAACAGCCTTCACCAAACTACGAGATTGTCTGTGTACTGCTCCTGCATTGGGGATGCCAGAATATTCCAAAGAGTTTGCCCTATTCTGTGACACTCGCGATAATTGCGCATTGTCAGTCCTAACTCAAGAACATGGCACGACGAGAAGGCCTGTGGCATATTTCTCTGCCACTTTAGATCCAGTGGCTGCTGGATTACCAGGTTGTCTGAAAGCAGTAGCTGCTACCTGTGCCAGTTTAGAGCAGAGTGAGTCAATTGTCATGGGACATCCGGTAACTGTGTATGTTCCGCATGGAGTGGTAATTTTGTTGACCAGAACCAAAACTCAGTATCTCACCCCTAGTCGGCTGACTAAATATGAGAGGATTCTTGTGGGTGCTGCAAATGTAAACATTGTTAGGTGCAGTATTCTGAACCCAGCCACCTTACTCCCCGACCCAAAGGATATGGAAGGGGGGGGTGGATGATGAACATGATTGTATTGATCTAACATAATTCAATACCAAGCCACGCCCAGACATAAAGGAAACGCCATTGCCTGTGCATGATAAAGAACTATTTGTAGATGGTTCATGTCTAAGGCATGAACAAGGAGGCCTGAGTGCTGCCTATGCAGTAGTGTCCCTAGAGAAAATTGAGGAAGCAGGTTATCTATATCACATCAAGTCTGCACAAGTAGCCGAATTGATTGCTATGATAAAAGCTTGCCAAATTGGGAAGAACATACGCATAACAGTGTATACTGACAGTCAGTACTGTTATGGGGTTGTGCATGACTTTGGCCAGTTGTGGCTACAGAGGGAGTTCCTGACTTCATCAGGTACCCCTATTCGAAATGGAAAAGTTGTTCAGGACCTTTTAGAGGCAATCCAGTTACCAAAGGAACTGGCAGTGGTAAAATGTGCTGCTCATAAGAAGAGCATGGACAAGGTATCACTGGGAAACGATTATGCTGATCGAGTGGCCCAATGGTGTGCAAGAGATCGGTATATTGTAAATCCAAAACGAGGGGGGCCAGGAACCAGCTGCCAACTTCAAGTGTTTGAGGAAGTGCCTACATGGGATGAAGTGAAAGAGTGGCAGCAGGCGGCACCTTGGCAAGAAAGAGAGAAGTGGAAGGACGATGGGTGTAGACCAAGACGTGTGGATGGTGTCATTTTAGGTCCAACTGGTATGCCTGTATTGCCTAGACACTTACTTAGCACAATGGCGAGGTTGATACATGAAGGATCACACATTGGTAGGGACGCCATGATTCTAGTGTTCCAACAGACTTGGTACAGTAAAAAGTTCAGGAAAGTAGCAGAGTCCCTCTGCCAGAGGTGCCTGTCATGTCAAAAGATGAACCCAGGGAAGAGGACTGTGGTGGAACTGGGGAAAATTGGGAGGTCTGGGGGTCCCTTTGTAAGGATACAGGTTGATTTCATCACCATGCCCCGTTGTGAAGGGAAACGATATGTCCTTGTTATGGTCTGTTTATTTTCAAAGTGGGTGGAAGCTTTCCCTACTCCCCAAAATGACGCAAAAACAGTAGCTAAGTGTTTATTAAAAGAACTGATACCTAGGTTCGGGGTTCCAGTCACTATTGAATCAGACCAAGGCTCACATTTTCAGAATGCAGTGATCGACGAACTCTGTAAGGCCTTTGGAATTTCCCAAAAGCTTCACTGTGCCTACCGTCCAGAGGCTTCTGGAGTAGTGGAACAAATAAATGGAACTATCAAAAACAGACTAGCAAAACTGTGTGATGCAACTAAACTGACCTGGGTGAAGGCCCTACCCTTGGTCCTGATGGGACTAAGAAGTATTCCTGATCGCAAGACAGGCCTAAGTCCCCATGAAATCATTATGGGAAGAGTGATGAGACAAGCATGGGTGCCTGGAAGCAAACTGTTGAGTATTACTGATGATTTGGTGCTTGAATACTGCAAAAGATTGGGTGACCAAGTGCGTTCTATCTCTCGCCAGATCGGAGAAGACGCCATCCTCAATCCAACGACTCCTCTCCACAAACTGGTCCCGGGGGACTGGGTGAAGATAAAGAAGCATACTCGGAAGAGCTGCCTGGAGCCAAGGTGGGGAGAAAAACGTCAGGTGATTCTGGTTACTACCACAGCAGTCAAGTGTGCAGGGGTTCCGCGTTGGATACACGCCAGCCACACCCAGAAGGTACCACCAGACGAAGTGCCTGAAGCAGAAGGACGTCCAGCAGAGGACTCTGCAGGAGCCAGACCAGAAGTGGCTGACGACGTACAGCCCAGTACCAGTCAAGCTGCAAAATCAGCAGACGTTGGCCCAAGAATAGTTGACAACGAACTATCAGGAGCCCAGACTGCTGAAGGGGTAACGGAAGCTGAGCCAGAAGTAGCTGAAGACGAGCTGCCTAGCATATGGCCAGAAGAGTGGATTCCCTTGATTGATCTCACCGAAGACCCCATCCGAACAAGTGAACGACTTTGGGAAGGTAGAGAGTGGACTAGAGAGGAAAAGCAAGGCACAGGCGAAGAACCTCAGACTCTTGAGATTCACATCAAAACTGAGGAAGGAGAAGGTCAGACAGGGACAGAGCACGTGATTGATACAGAATAAGTGAATAAGACTGAACAAGTGCCCGATACTGAACAAGTGAAGGATCCTGAACAAGAGAGGAATACAGAACAAGTGATTGATACTCCTCCACTGACACCTGATATCGGGAAGGGACAGACTAGACATAGTGTAATAGTTCGAGCAGAAGAAAGTCCAGAGATCGAAGTGCTTGAACAGGATCAGATAGAATTAGAAGAACGTGTTCAGGAAACAGAGTCAGAGACACTTGAAGAGCAAACACACAGTATACCTGAACAAGGCCAGATTAGTACCCAGGAAGAAGAAACAGATGCTAGCCCTGGAATTAGTCAGATAGAAGAAGAAGAAACTGAAGCAGAATTGCCACAAGCTAATGAAAATAAGAGGGCAAGAGAAGAAAACGAAGTCCAAGTACCAACCAAAAGACTTAAGAAAAGAAAGCATCTTGAGCCTAAATACATAAAGAAATTGAGATTGAGAATAAAAACAGTAGAAGAAAAACGTGCAGAAGAAAGGAGAAGTGCTCGTATAGCAGAACAACCAGAAGACAATTCCAAAAGAAGGAGTGATCGGATAAAGAGACAAAACAAAAAGTACAAGTCACCTGAATGGACACTTGTGTTAGAAGAACTTGAAGATCTCGATATCACTGACGTAAGCGACGGAGAGCCCGTCCCTGAGTACTCTGACGAAGAGGGAGAAGAGCCACCGTGAATTTGCACAAAGTAAGATACTTGTGTAGAGACACAAAGAGGGGTTGAGAAACTTCTTCTGAAGCCAAAATGTCTGATTCAAACGTGAATGGTAGACCCAGTCGCAGCTGTTGCAAAACATGCTGCAAGGTATGTGTCTGTAGTATAGTTGTCCTGATATTACTCTGGATAGGACTAACAATTTTCATTCCCTTTGCTGTAAGCAAAGATACTAATATTGTCCCTACTGAAATTGTAAATACTGACAGTGAAGAGCTGACAACACAGAGTGTAGCTAGACATGAGAGAGCACTGAGACAAACAAAACAAGACTTAGAAGCATCAGATGAGGAAGAACTACATTATCATAGAATCAAAAACAGGACACGCTTAAATGTTTTCGCAAACTTGTTAATACACTATGTAGAGACTGTGGAAATTGAAGATTGCTATGTCTGCATGAAGCTACCTACTTCTGTAGCTGAAGGCGTGACATACCATCACTTGCCACTGACATACGGAATCTCCTGTAGCATTTTAGCTAGTTTATTTTACAAAAGAGGACCGTTACAGTACTATTACTCTAATAATGACGTGATCTTTTCTGAGCTTCCTATACGTGGGAACTTGAATCCTGTACATACCAAAAGTGACGCAATACGATACATGGGGGATTACTTCCTAACAATAGGTAATATCGACATAGCTGACGCACACAGAGATAACTTGACTTGTTCTTTGCATGAGCAGGAAAAGATGTTCCTAAACATGGCAGAGAAAAGGAGAATTAAAATACAAAAGAAGGCAAATGACGAAAGTCAGAAAAGGCCAAAGTGGGCAGAGAACATGGAAGGCACCTCAACTGGTGGGGCGGGTCCTGCTCTGTTGCTGGATTTTGAAAAGAAAGGCAAGCTATGTCTTCACCGCGAGAAGACTAGCTATTATAATAACATTTTCATTGGTTCCAGTGAATGCGAACATAATTACAAGGTAATTGGAGGTTGGGGTTTCAAAAATGGGTCAGAGCCTGTGTTTCCTGGAATTTATTATATTTGTGGGGACAAGGCTTATTTCAAATTGCCGGATCACTGGTATGGAAGTTGCTATTTTGGCATTGTCTTCCCGAAAATATACCATGTGAATGGAGTTGCTGGAAGCAGTGAAAATACTAATGGCTTAGTGCGTAGTAAAAGAGAAAGCATAGGTGAAATAATGGGTAGTATTTTCAGTGCACTGATACCTGGAGTGGGAGTGGTTCTGAACACTCACAGAATTTGTAAATTGTCCACTATAGTGGATGTGTTGTCAACTGAGACAGCTCATGGATTTCTGCTGGTTAATACCGAAATGGTTGCGATCAGATCAATGGTTTTGCAGAATCGACTTGCTCTTGATACCTTATTGGCGAAAGAGGGCGGAGTCTGCCGGATGTTGAAGGCGCAACATTGTTGCACTTATATTCCGGACAAAAGTGTGCAGCTCAAAAGATATGTGAGAAACATTACTAATTTGGCAAAGGAACTCAGACCACTCGAGGTTGATAGTGCCTGGAAGAGACTGGTAGATGGTCTCTCAAATGTAGGTCATTGGTTCGCTAGTATAGGTAAAGGCTTATTGCTCAAAGTACTGATGCCAATTGGAATTATAGGTCTCATCCTATTTTTCATATTTGTCTGTTGCAAATGCCGCAAACACACAAAGAAGTATGAGGTGAATGCGAGAGAAGTAAATACAAGAGGAGTGAAACGGAGTGTGGATGAGCTCGAATTAGAAGAGATGAATAATCAGATCTATAAAAAGGTGAAGAATTCTCACCCTACCAAAACTGAACGAGAAAAGCTGGAGCGATTGCTAGAAGAAATAGAACTGTATAAAGTGTGAAAGAAAAGTTGGCATCTGGTTCCATTTATTTTGTGATGATAGTAAATATCATCAAAGAGGGGATTGATGAAGCAAAGCTTCGCATATTTTGCGACCTTGCCGAAGTCATGAACCTCGTCTATGTGTAACAAGGTAATAAGTGTACGTCTTACTAACATTTATATTTAGTTTGAATAAGGATTAAGAAGCTTGCCTATGTGTATTCCTAATGATTTTAATCCGTGTCCGTAAAATATGGCTGCCGCTTGTATTTAGTTACTGCGCATGCGTCAGCCACACTCACGTGTCCTGACGGGTCTGCAGAAGTGGAGGGAAATTTATGCGCATGCGTAATTCATAGCTTTGCCTACAACGTGGTACTGCTCGTGCCACTGCTCTTGTGTATGTTATGTGTAGCTAACATTTAGACTGCATAAGTATATTTTGTAGTGATAAGTTGAAAGTTCAAAACCAAATGATGTGTTTTCATAACGTTATTTCTATGTATTAATTTGTTCTCGCTTACTTTTCATGTACCGCGGGGAATGGGGGTCTGTTTGTACCGATGAGCCATCTTGGAGGTCCCTTCTGCGCATGATCGCTTTTCCAGGGACCTGACAACTTTGGCTGATGGAACTTAGCCAGCTGGCAGTGATGGGCAAGATGCTCCTGAGAACTGACCTGAAAAACCCAGGAAAACAGAGACAATTGTCCTAGCTCGGCAACAATGTAAATTGTCACTCATATTTCTGCACAATTTCTCATGGGAACCCCAATCTCGCTAGGCGGTACCCAAAAATGTAAATGTAGCATCTAAATAGACTGATATGATTGGTGTGTTACCCAAAGCCTACCTTAGGACCAATCGAAATTGGGGATTCGGACACATTGCAACATTTGGGGGGTGGTACACTGACCCAAAAGAGTATATCTACCCTGGGTTCACCTAGGGAATCGTCCGACTTGTCTGGTTTAGCTGACCTGTCACTGACCCATCGTACTCAATAGGTGACTGAAGATACAGAGCGCTGCGGAGCACTCTGTCCGAAATTGACCATAGACTAAGGTTTTACTGAACCTTAAAGTGCTGGCGAAGCACTTTGCTGGGAGTTCGCTGACCCAATCGGGGTCTTGATCGATAGCTGCAGAGAGGGTGGAACGCAGGCGTTGCTTCCAAACTGCGGGTGTGGTCCTGTCCTGAGCGGTCCTGTCCTGAGGGTTTGCTGTCCTGTCCTGAGGTCCTGTCCTGATTCCTAATCTGAGGGTATCCTGTCCTGTCCGGGGTGTCCATTCTGCACCTGCTGTCCTTTGAGGGGTATCCTTCCTTGAGGGTTTCCTGTCCTTAACTGACCCGTGGCCAGGGTTTGGTTTCCACACCAGTCTAGGTAAATACTGCTCTAAGTTCCTTAAAACTTGCACCTTTCTATATTTCTGTCTTTTGCTCAAATAAAGAGACATCTTGCATACGTTGATTTTTCCATGCTTTTGCCGCAAACTATTGAAACGTAAAGTCATTTGCATAATTTTTCTTGATATGTTCTCATGTTACCCTATCTTTTAGAAATCATATTTTGCATTGCAGTTTGTCATTTTCTGATATGGTCTAGAACGACCTTACTTAGATTTTCTAAAGAATTCCTGTCTTGAATGCATAGCATATTTCCTTCGCATCTCATTATTGCATTTTAATGATTATCCTGACTTTATTTCTCTATAGTTATGTACTTTTCATTATCTTGATTATCGATTGCCTTATTCTTGTAAATCTCATGCTTTCAGAAAACGAACTTTAGATAAACATTTTAAAACTTCCAGTTGTCCGTGGTCATTTACAACAGTATTGAATGTCATTTTGAAATTGCATTTGCTGTCTTTCCTTTTACAGCTAGGCCCCTGATCCATTGAAGTCATAGGTACCCGTGTCGGTGGATGGTAAGTCGGGTACACTAAGTAATAACAGTAGGGAACACACACAATTGGTAGCAGCCCGTGAAGTCGCCTGGTCAATGAATAGTGTGAATTGAAAGGCTATGGGCCCTGAAGCCGGAAACGGCGAAATCATTGGCTGGGTGACCTCGCGCGCTCTATCAGAATGCAAGCCATTTGTTAATGATGACTTCTTGGATTCATGACAGGCGTGACGACATCATCACTAAAGTGATGATACACAATCATGCCTGCCTGAACACATGTATGCCTGCCAATGAAAACATACCAGCCTGTCACCATGCAAGGTATGTGGTTCTTTTTATTTTAAATTTGGTTATATGCAATAAAGGTTTTTGACACTGGGAAAAAAAAATCAAAAAAAATGTGGGCAATTAATATTGAGACCACCACCTGCAGGATCAGAAATCGTAGCCCAGGCCCTGTGAAAGAAGTCCAGGTACTGAGAACCTGATAGCACCTGCTCAAATTAAGCACTGGTTTAAACGCTCTAACAATGCGAGTGGCTGAGCTTTTATTATCGTGACAATTATCACAGACTTTTTAAAACTGCTCCTGATTGCAATTTGCAAGCCTGGTTTAATGTAATGGCGTGGGTTGTCTACGCTAGTGGTAAAGGTATATTAACATCCTTAAGGTAAAATGGGTTCCTGAAAATTTTATAACAAGCTGTCATGTGGGTTTCAGATTGTCTGAGGAATGCATTTGACGTCACACGAGCCTTCCCAGTGTTTATCATAATGCCGCCCGTGAAGAAGAAGCACGAGGCAGAGGTGATTTCGCAGGAGAGGGCATGTCCGGGGCAGAGGGCAAGTGTAACAGACTCTCAGATTCACCCTTTCACTCTCGCTCTTCCTCAATCTCTCTACACAACACACAATTCCATGCTGCATACATCCACTACACACAACACATTTTCACATCTCATAATAACATGCCATACAATTCAACTATACACAATCCCGACCCACATCATTCCATTACATGCTACGTAGTTACAAATCAGTAAAATAAAATCCAAATAATTCAACCTCCCTCCATGCCACAACATTCCACTTCACTTAATGACACTCAGCTACGTAATTCCACTCCACTCCAAACCATATAGTTACACTCCACACAACACAATTCAACTCCAGATAATTCCATTACACATAATTACACTCCAAGCTACATATCACACCACGTATTTACACTCCAGGTAAATCCACTCAAATCCAAAACACATAAATACACTCCACAAAGTAAATTCAACTTCGCAAAATGCCACATAATTACCCGCCATATAATACTACTATACCATGACTCTTAATTCCACACCAACCCATGGCACCTAACTCCACACAACACCACACAATTCTGCACCACACAACATAAGTACACTCTATATAATACCACTCGGTGCCACATAATTACACACCACATAATTGCACTCTACTCAATACATCAATACACCCCACAAAATTGCACTATATGCGACATACCAGCAATCCACATACACTCCGCACCATAATAGATAATTCCAATACGCATAATTTCAGGCACACACCACTCAGTTCCATACCACTCAATTCAGCTCCACGCATTTCCAATACACACCACATAATTATACACCAAACCACATATATCAACTACACAAGCAAAATTCCACAACTCACCACATGTCTCCAATCAACAACACAATTTTCCACATCATGCCATAAAATGTAACAGCACACCACATAATTCAACTCCACAACATGCCAATACACAACACACAATATAATTCCACATAATTAACTCGATAACTCACAACCCCACTCTAAATATTCCCATTACACTTAATACCATTAAATTACTATCCACATAATTCTACAGCATACCATGCCTCAATTTTTCACACCACACCATACCACACAGTTCCATGCAACACAAATCCACAACAAACAATTCCAATTCAACCTATCTCTCCCTCATACTTCCACCAACTGTCATGTCCCCACAACACACCCACTGCCCCTCTCATCTCTCCCTCACACTTCCACTACCCCTCTCATCTCGCAATCCCACTGCCAATTCTCTTCCCTCCCTCATTCTCCCTATCTCTTCTCTATAATACCTGCTCACACATGCTACCTTTCTGTGGTCTTCACCATGTGCACTAGTTCACCTCTTGCATATCCCCCGGGTACCCCTCTTACTCCCTCTCTCTCCCATACCATCTCTCATCCCTCTCTCCTGCTCTCTCGCTCACTCACTCTTTCTGACTCTCTCATGTGGTTCAATTCAGGTCTTCGAGCACAATATTTTTACAATGTCTTTTCAAGTTTTCTGTTCCTGAAACCCATGCTTTCCTTCACATACACAGGCACTTCTTCTTTACACATATGTGATCTGCTGTCCACTTCTTTCTCTCTTCCTCACAAACATTTTCTGCTCCTCTGTCTGGAGTTCATTCACCACTTCGTGCACATAGTACCTACCAGTCTCTATCTTCCTTTCTATCAATTATCTGCAGCTCTCACCCCTATCTAGTCACCATGCCACATAATTCTACTACACAAATACACTACACAATACCACCACATACTATTCCACAACTAACAATTTCAAACCAACCCTCATAATTGCACTCCACACCACATGCATCCACAACACTCCCAACAAAAACACATGGGTAAAAGACATTATCATTACCTACGCTAATAACTCTAACTCTCGCAAATGCAAAACGTATTGCACCGGTCACGCTGGGGGTCCACCATGGTTCAGTACTGTCACCCACGCTCTTCAACCTGTTTATGGAGCCTCTGACAGAAATTTTGAACTCATTCAGCATTCACTATCACATGTACGCGGATGATACCCAACTATACCTGAAGATTGCCTCCCGTGAGGACATCCAATCACTCAATTCAATCCTGCTGGAAATACCGAGCTGGCTGACACGTAACCACCTGAAGCAAAATGCTTTAAAAACTGAATTCCTCCTAATCTTACCCACAAGCATTCCCCGGTCTTGGAACAATGGTTGAATCAACTTACAGCTCTAAACTGCAGACCTCCCCTCGTTGATTCGGCATCTTCTCTGGGTATTATTCTAGACAAAAGCCTGAACATGCAGAAGCACCTCAGGTCCCTTACCAAAGGAGCTAACTACCAACTCAGTATCTTGAGGAAACTCAAACCCTATCTACCGGCTCAGGACCTAAAGGTGGCGGTGCAAGCACTATTGATCTCCAAGTTGGACTATGGTAGCGCAGCGCTTTGCTGATTGCCTAGAGTAAAGACAGCTCCTCTTAGGGCTCATAACGGGCACTAACAGATTCAACCATATCCCTCCAGACTTGCTGGCCCTGCAGTGGCTTCCCTATGAAGCGCGGATACAGTTAAAAATTGCATGCATGGCACACAAAGACAAACACTTCAAGGCTCCACTGTACCTCGCTCAGAACCTGGAGCTCTCATGTGGTTCAAGAGCCTCCAGAAGCGCCAGCACCCTTTTACTCAAACAACAAAAATGTAAGAAAAAGAAGACATACAATCTAGCCTTCTCAGGTATGGCACCGAGGATCTGGAATTCCCTTTCCCCCGAAGTCAGGGTGGATTCCTCCACGGTCCTCTTCAAAAAAGAGGTCAAAGGGCTCCTGATGAAGAAATTCATGCCTCTGCTGGGCCCCCCATCTGATTTGGGGCCAGAAAAGGAGATTTGTTGCCCAGCTGCTGGGCTCACAAGAATGTTCGGCCAATTTTTAGACTGTTAATCTGTTGTTTTTTGTTGATGCTGTTTTGATTGCTTGTACTCTGCCTGATGTATAAACTGTAAAGCGCTCTGATACCCTCGGTGGTCATGTTCGCGCTATATAAAACTTTCAAAATAAATAAATTCCAAATGCTTGTTTTACTTGCAAGAACTTTTGCAAGCACTGTGAAGGCAAAACTTAAAAACATCCCAGAAGTACTGTCATGCAGGGGAGCAGGGATCCTCTGCAGTGTCTGCTTCAAGGGTTATGGATCCAGGAGTTCAGTCAGAAACTGTGCCATGCCAGGGATCCATACAAAGATGAATAATAGTGCAGAGGAAGCAGCCTTTCAGGCTAAAGAGAATACAATCAATACATTGACTCCCTCCTCCGCTAGATGATGATGATGACACTGAGGTAGAGGAAGATGAGATAAGGGGCGCTTCATACAGGGTCCAGAGCTTCAGCATTGACTGCATCATAGCACTTTTTGCTCTTTAAGCCATGTTGTGTAGCAGGCTGTGGTAACAGGTGGATAGTCACTAGTTGAAAATGGTGGTTATTCCACTTTTTCAATACTCAACAAAGTGTATGTATATTCTTTTTTTACCCTTTTTGTGCTAAAGTCACATTATAAGGCTCAAAAATGGTTGTCTTATTCAGATTTTGCCTGGGCATAATACCTGATCTGAGTGTTTGTAAAGCCCAGTTTAGTTGTATGATAGCTCTTAACTGAGCCTGACCATGTTTAAATAGGCCCAACTCTCTTTTTAGAAGATGTAAGGCTGGGGACATGATTTGGTTTTAAGTGTTTAAGTGTTTAAGTGTTTAAGTGTACACTCACTTAGAAAGCATATGCATGCCACTGCTGATAACTTTACAAACTGTCTACGGGTTTTCTTGATCTACCTGCATAATTCTCTTTACAGCTTTTTCTGAGTATTTATTCCATTCATTAAAAATAGCATATCTTCTTATGGCTATGACTTGTTTATTTCTAGCAGGATCTGGTCCCATATGGAAATTAGAAACATCCATGTTTTCTTTGATTGAGGATAAATGTTCTTTCACAGCCTAAAGACTGACCTATGCTAACCATCCATCATTGGCACAGGTCACTCAACTAAATAGATGGCTGCCAGTAGTAGTTCTCTTTAGCTCCCATCTAAATCCTATATCATCCTAAGTTAATGCTGCCTGCCGGACTGCCTGCCAGGCCCTGAAGTGAGGGGGAGACACCATGAGGAGCACCTGGGGGCCCAAGGTGCTGTCACAGTGGGACATAAACTGGTGCCTCCCAATTGGCTTGGAGCCACGCTGCAGCCTCAACGAGGCCTGAAAGAATGGTGGGAACTACTTCAGCTGTGGGAGGCATTGGCCACCTGGGGGTTGACCTTTCCCCCACATCGGTGGCACTCTGCCGCTGCTGCAGGGTACTGATGTGGAGTGAAGTAGCCTACAGACGGAGCCTGGGAATCTGAGGATCCGCCCAGGGAAGACGCAGAGCAACACTCTCCTGATTGGCTCCCTTTCACGCTGCAGCCTTGGGGAGGCTTGGGTGAGTGGGGGACTTGTTGGGTCGGAGAATCTAGACCGCTCATCGGCTGCTAGGCCAGATGACAGTGGCAGGAGGTGGTGGTCACTGAGGGTGCCGGGCGGGACTCTTATAGACAGTGACAGAGCACTGGGTTTTGCGTCTGGGAGGCCAGAGATGTCAGGCGCCTCTGAGGTGCCTTTTAAACCCTCTGCCAGTTGACTGGGGAAGTGCAGTTGCCATGTCCTATTCTTGGTGGGGGCCCAGTTAGTGACTGGCGAGGAGCCTGGGGCGAGACTGGCCCTTACTGCTAATGAGGGATGTGGCAGCCTTGGACTGAAGGGGTGCCGAACAGCACAGGTGAGCTTTGGCAAGCAAAGGCTGACAGGACTTCTGTGGTGAGAGGAGGTGCTGTATCCGGGACCCGCTGAAGAACCTCTGTGAGTCTGGTGTCTGGAGTTGCTGCTCAGTTAGGTCTCTGGATTAATCACCCCTTGTTCGGACGCTGGAGGAAGGCGGGAGATCATCTGGCCAGCAGGGGGTGCCCTTCCCAGAGACTGGTGGCTGATTGAAGTGGTCGAGGCATATCTGGATTGCCTGAGGGAACCCCTTGTCCTTTGCACTGGCCCCACAGGGGGTTCAATTTGACTGGGCTAACCAGAGGCCATTGTCAACATGGAAACACGGCCTCGGAGGATTGCCATGCCCTCGGAAGGCAGCACAAGCTGAATGTCCCGCTATCAAACAGGGAGGGAACCTGTAGACCTGGGGGGTGATGTGGTGTGGGGATAGAAAGGTGACCCCATTGTGGACTTCAGCCAGCATGCACTGCTGATGCATGAGGCAGGAGCAGGGGAGAAGTGTCTTATTTCTGACTGACTGGCCCAGCCAGATGGACCTGAGGAGCCACACTGAGCACACTGGGAAGTGCCCCTTGGTGTTTCCCAGTGCCCCTTTTTTGTCTGAGTTATCAAAGAGTGGACTGCTGCTTGCTGGGAGCCTGGCGTTCTCTCCCCACTGGGTGGGCGACATGATGGGGCAAGACAGACTGCATCACAGTGCGCAACAGTCAAAAATAGACCTGTTTATGCACCTGCCATGAGTGTAGGCACCCCCCCGAAGACAGAGGGGCAAAGTCTTCAGGCGCCACAGAGTCCCACTAGTGCACTGATACTGGCTGCTATTGAGAGTGCAGATGTCCAGGCCAAGATTGACATATTCTCCCATGATGCCACCCTACCCCGAGTTAATCTCCGTAAGGTGGAGAAGAACTCACTGGCTATGGAACAGAATGCCGTTAAGCTACAGGATGACTTTTCCACCCTCTGTGCCATAGTGGGGGATCTCTCAAAACTAGCCCTGGTGTTGGAGTCCAAAGCGAAGGATGCCGAAAATGGGACTTACTGCGCTGCAATCTCCGGTTTGTGGGCTTTCCCGAAGGGATAGAGGGCCTGGAGCTGGATCTCTTACTGGAACTTATTGGCTCTATTTGTGGTTGAGAAAGCGCACAGGGCACTGCTGCCACATCCACTGGTGGAGGCACCTCCTCGCATGGTTAGTGCAAAGATTCTCAACTACAGAGGTAGTGCTGCCATTCTCTAGGCAGTCAGGCAATCCGAGGAACCTAAGTTCAAGATTACATACAGAGTCCAGCAATTGTGGCAAACATTCGGGGGTATTCAACAGATATTGAAGGTCATGGGACTTAGAAACACGCTGCTTTACCCGACCAAGATGAAGATCCTCCATGATGGCCAGGAGCATTCTTCCCCACCCTGGAGGCTGTGTGGGACTAGCTGGAGTTACATACAGACAGCAGTATTCTGACACCGAGGTTCGGAGGGTCCCAAAACTGGACTCAGACCATACACTAGTATGGATCAGCAAGAAAATGCAGAAACTGAGGAATGAGAACTGCCGAATCATCTGCCCATGTTCTGGTGTGTGAGGCACATTGGACATGGAGCTCTGATGTGTGGAGTGGGCTGAGGCGAAGACGTTGGTGGAGGTCATGATCACCTCTACCACTGGAGAAATTAGCTCCGAGATCCTGAAAAACACCCCGGACGTGAGGGAAAAGTTATGTGGTTGCTTATGTGGTCACATTCATTCCTGTGTAGGGGTGGAGGGCTATGGAACTATTGTTCTGGACTGCATTGAGGGACCCTCCTGCTTGGCTAAGGCATGTGTATCAGAAATTAGCCTGACTCTCCCCTCTTTTGGGGCTTTCAAATACTCATCATGATGTTTTCACAGATTCCTTTTTATTACCTTGCTTTGAAGTCCAGAAAGAGCTGAGTAGACAAGGATTAC
Source organism: Lissotriton helveticus (assembly GCF_964261635.1). Taxonomy (NCBI): domain Eukaryota; kingdom Metazoa; phylum Chordata; class Amphibia; order Caudata; family Salamandridae; genus Lissotriton; species Lissotriton helveticus. The sequence goes on along the minus strand of NC_136067.1, from coordinate 951,780,104 downwards.
CCTCTGATTTGTGGTTTTTGAGTGCAGTGTGTTGAGGGAGTGAGTTCATGTTAAGCACTATTTCACTTCCCTTCTTTTCTCCTTCTTCTTCCCCCCTTCTTTTCCTTCTCGGCTATTCGTGTTGTGAATGTGTTTTATGGTGAATTGAATAGTGTGTGGTGTGTGTGGGTGGATGTAGAACTGGGGTGGGCAGAACTCAGAGTTGTCTACAGTTGTGGATGGCACAGGGTGACACTGCCCCAGTGATACTAAATGGAGTATCGGATCTAGGATTTTTTCTATTAGGTAATTGCCTGTTTTGGCACTTCTGCTGCAGAAGTGTAGGCCTTCGGGGGAGAGGGCATCCTGACAGGGATCCTTGGGTAGACATGAGTTGTTTGTTTCATGCATTTACGCAGTGGCATTCTTATCAAGATAATGCGTGCAGCAGCATCATCACGTTTGTCACTATGGTGGTGCATCTGGAGTAACACGGTCAGGGGATTGGGCTCGAAGTCCCGGGACAGGATGGATAGACAACTAGGGATGGGACTAATTTACAGTTATCACGCTTGATTGTACTAGATTAATAACGTGGAATGTTGCAAGAGATGCACGTGAGGGAGGGAGAGATGCAGAAGTTACATAAGAAATTGAGGAGGCAATTGTAAGGCCCCACATAGTCCAACTATTCACAGGGTTTGTTTATATGGATTGCTCCTCAGGTCTTGTTCCAGGCCCGGGGGTTCAAGGCGGGAATTTGAGGGGAGATATCTACTCCTATATCAAGCCTTAAATGGCATGGAGGTGTGTCTTCTGAATGCATACCTGCCAACTCACATGGTGCCACCGTGTGACGCACGATATAGGCTCCCATCACATGGTCACCCGGTAGAGAGCCAATATCACATGGTGGCAGGGAAAAGAAGCTGAAAACCTCTGTAAATAGTTTTCCGTGGCTTTGAACTGCTGATGCCTATTAAGCGGTGTGAAAACCAGGCTCAGCAAGCTTTGGGGGGAGGAGGGTGTTTGGGGGCAAGTTGGATTTCAAAAGTGCCTCTTAGGTACTTCTCGGCACAAGGCCCCTCTCGTCTAAGGTTCTGACCCCTCCTCACACAATCAGATATTTTTTCATGGTGGCAGGTATGGAAAGGTTTACGCCCCCAACACAGATTAATGTGGCCTCTTTACCAAGTTAGAACAGGAACTTATCCCATTTATAGGGGTCCCAGTAATATATGCGGGGGACTTTAATTGCATCCTGGATGGACAAGTGGACAGACTTCTTCCCCAGATTATACACAAAACTGAACATGACCTCGATATTGCGGATCATAGCACGGGTGTACTGCTAAGACATCTGCCGTGAGACACATCTCACTGAGAGGGGATTTACTTGTTACTCCCCAACCCATGATGCTTGTGGACACCTAGACAGATTCCTGGTCACTGGAGACTTAGCTGCCATTGTGTGGGATGTGCGCCTGATGGGGAGGTTCGTCTCGGACCATGCACCATTGCTGTTGAAGTGGGGGATGGGGCAGATAGACCGAGAGTGCCCCTGTGGCACCTCTGCCTGGAGGCACTGGAGTATGCCCAGTTCTGATAGGAACTATGGTAGGTCTTAGTGAGCTACTTCGCCACAAATTGGAACTTGACATCACAGAGGGGATAGAATGGAATGTACAGAAAGTAGTAATATGGGGTGAATGCCTTTCCAAAGTCAGTGGCACTAGTTGGAGACTGGAGGTAGAAATGGCGGAGGGGGAGTGGGAGCTAGCAGGCCTCCAATGTGACACACACACAGGTATGGTGGGGAAGACTGGGTCTCTAATCGGACTAGACTGTCATGTCAGGAGAGAGTACAGACAACGCCAGGGATGGTGACAAGACAGGGCAACTCCTGGCATGGCTACTGAAGAGGGAGCGCCCTCCTCCACTGCTCTTGTTGCTTCTTCATCAGAACGGTCTATGGTGGTGACCCAGGTGGGTGAGAATTCCTTGCTGTGGTGGCATCTACAGGTGGTAGTATATATAATACAAATTGTAAACTATACAGTAATGAAAATTTGGTAACAAATAAAAACTGAAACGTGGATGACAGGGTTTTATTATTCAAAATTTGTTAAAGGTGTTAGACACTAAGGGGCTGATTATGATGTTGGTCATAAAGGCTCCGAACGGCATTTGGATTTTCCTATCCCGTGTCATATCCTATGTTTCCGACCAACTCGGTAACATTTCTGACCGACCGAGTACGATGGAAAGGTAACTGTTTGGGCATTCCAAATCGGTTGCGACCAGCATTCGGAGACTCCGAGTCGATTGGAGCCGAATCGTACAGTTCTATGGACCGTGTTTCCGACCAACGTATTATGATGTGGGATTCATACAGCCTTTCCGAATCTGCCTGTCTGACATGGAACGGCTGTTGGAAACTTACTTTGGGCATCCGTAGCAGGCCCCCCTTCAGCCGGAGGCCTCCTGTTGGGGTCTGTGGGGGTACCCATGCGACCACTCTTTCCAACCATGCAGTGTGCCTGAAACAGGGTGCAAGATTTTCTGCAACTACCCCATTTGTCAATGGGAGCCTGTGTTGTTGATCGGAACACAGGCTCTCATTGAAGTCAATGGGAGTCCGACCGAACGGTGTTCGGAAGCATCGTAATTGATCGGTCGGACTTGCTGAACCTGAGTTGGTCGGTCCATATACTGACACGGAGTCGGTCGGAATGCTTTCCGACCGACATCGTAATGAGGCCCTAAAGAGGAGAAAATGTACCATTCCCACTCCAATATACCCATATTGGGTAATGATTTGGACACTAAAGTTTTTTTTTTTCTATTCCCACTCCAATTTCAAATCAATTCAAGGAAATTGTAGGACACTGAAGAGATGACATTTACTATCCACCTATAATCTAAGCCATTTTGGGGAAGGGTTTAAACAATTGAAGGGTAACATTTACCAGTCTCATTCCCATCTAAACCAATTTGGAGGAGATGTTGGACACTAATGGGGTTACATTTGATATTCCCACTCCAATCTAAACCAATTCAAGGAAAATGCTGTACATTAAAGGGGTGACATTTACTATTCCCACTCCAATATAAACCATATTGGGGAAGGTGATAGACACTAAAGGGAGTACATAAACTATTCCGATCCCAATCTAAACCAAATTGGGGAAGGTGTTGGACACTGGATGGGTGAAATTTACTATTCCCACTCCAATCTAAACCATACTGGTGAAGGTCTTGGATACTAAATAACCGATTACAATACGTCGGCGGTCAGAGCCTTTAGGGCTGCATCGTAATGGGCCGGCTCATTATGTTGGCAGTGGTCAGAAAGTAAACTGGCCAGTCATTCCGGCTTGCTTCCGAAAAGCTCGGAGAGCCCGTCTGCCAGTCGGAAGTCGGCAAGTAATCTCAAGAGCAGGTCTTTACGCCCTTGACATTATGATCATGGTTTCCATGCCGACCTGTTCGACATGGACACCACATCGGAAAGCGTGTTTGGGGGCCCTCAGCAGGGCCCCCTTTGGTGCATGACCTCCGGTTGGAGGCCGAGGGGGCCCCTATGGGGCCCCCTATTGATACCTTCACCTTATGGCAGGCACCTTGAGGTGCCTGCCACGGGGTGCAGGGATGAACTGCACCTCTCTTTCTTCAATGGGAGCTCATGTTACAGCTGGTTTGAGGCCATAACACAAGCTCCTTTTGAGGAAAGGGACCATGGGACCGAACTGTGCTTGGTCGCATCAAAATCAGTAGGTCAGGACTGCTGACCGGGTGTCGGTCAGTCCTATGACCGAGACGGTGTCGGGCGGAAGTGATTCCGCCCGACATCATAATAGGCCCCTCAGTACTTTAAAAATGAAATATCAACTTAAAAATAAAACTTTTTAAATAACATACACACCAATGAAACTACAAACCTTTATATTCATAGATATATTTTATATTATAAAAATACAATTTTAATAACTATTTAAAAAAATTACATTTTACAATATTTATTAATATTCAAAAACGTTATTTTATTTTTTAAACAAAATCAACAATAATAAATTTTGATAACATTTGAATACATTCAGGGCCAGATGTAGGTAAATTTTATTTTACCACCTCTTAAATACCGCATCATACCGACTCGGTATTTAAGAAGTGGTAAAATAAAAGTACCGAGATGTTGGTAAATACAGATGTGCATTTACCGATTCGGAAACAATCGGTATTTAACGATGCGGTAAATACCGACCGGTAAATGCCCATGCATTCCTATGGGCTTTGAAGCCCATAGGAATGATTGGGCATTTACCGGTCGGTATTTACCGCATCGGTAAATACCGATTGACACAAGGGTGCAGGGAATGTCACTTTGACACCCTCTGGCACCCCCAAAAGAGGCTTGGGTGCCATGTGGCAGGCATACCTGCCCTAAGGGCAGGTCTGCCTGTCATATGGCATAGGTGTGCATGCACACATGTGCAAGCACACCGGAATCGGTATTTTACCATCAAATAGTATTTGATGGTAAAATACCGATTTTTTAATGCTTGTGGGACTCAGAAGAGTCCCACCTACATATCAATTTTCCCTATTCCGTAAAAATACCGACTCGGTATTTTACATAATCGGTAAATTTACCTATCGGTAAATTTACCGAGTCTGTAAAATACAGGGCCCTACATCTCAAATTGCATTTACCGGTCGGTAACGGCCGAATTCGGCCGTTACCGACCGGTAAATGCCTACCTACATCTGGCCCTTAATATTTTTAACATTTATAAAAAATAACATATATTTTAAAATAATCATTTTGTTAAATTACACTATTCCCTTTTTTTTTATTAATACAGTTTTTTAATACCCCAACATAAAAATATTCTACTTATTTAAAAGTAAATATATATTTTTTTTATATTTAATGAAATATAAATATATTATTTTTTAACTGTATCATACCATTGAGACCTGGTGGTGAGTTGGCGCTATACAAACCGGAGTAACATAACATAACATAACCGGAGTAACATAGCCATTACCATACTTAATAAACATCATATTAAAATGTATTAAATTATTATTATTGCATATTTCTGTCGGCTGTTTTATAGTTGAGAATTTGTACAAAACTGAAAAAATAAAGTTATTAAAAATATATTATTTCTTTATTAATCGCCCTACCATTATCTTCCCACCCTTATCTCACTATTAAAAAGAAAACAAAAAAATTATATAGATTATTACGAATGTTTTTTTTTACAAAAATTAAAAACATACAATCAAACACACTACAAAACATTACATATTAATTAACACTAACACACAATACTACATACAACTATATTTTCAAAATAGATATTTTTTTAATATTTAAAACAGCACAAAACCAATATTTTTACCTTTGATATTCCTGTTGATATTTCTGATGTCCTGATATTCTTGACACAATATTGTTGTATCATGATTTATTTTTTTTATATTCTGTTGAGACACCTTGCGGGATTCTAGCCCGAGGAATTGAAAACACATTGCAGCCTAAATGTACCATGGGGGTGAGATCCAAGGAGAGGAAGAGGCAATCCAGTTATCACCATCATCATGTATGCCACTTCCACCACTCCTGTTACTTTTGGTTGATGTCAATGCCAAAACAGTTATGGTGCTGACATGTTCGCCTTTAAGAATGAGAACGACCCTGAAGAAAAAACATAATTCCATGTTTACGCACATGTTGAATTTGAGGAACTTGCGCCTAAACGATTGAGAAACTTCGCCCAGATTCCCGTGGGAATCCTTGAAGAACGGATAAGCTCACTTCTCCCTGACAACATCGACCACCTCTCAACAAACGATCTCACTGAATGTTACAACGCTAAACTATTGTCCGTGCTCAACCAACTAGCTCCCCTAAAGCTGAAAAAGAGCCGAGCCATTCCATCCAGATCCTGGTTCAATTCTGACCTCAACTCTGAAAGGAGAGATCTAAGAGCCAAAAAAAGAAAGTGGAGAAATAACCCTTACTCCATCCTCCGCGATCAACTCAAATCAGCCCGCAGGAAGTACAACAATCACATAAAAGACAAGAAATCCAGCTTTTTCCGTTCGGCGCTGGACAGCGCCAAGAACAGACCCAAGGAGCTGTACAGCATCATCAGACAACAAACCTCCAAACCTGTGTCCTCCTCTATACAGGCTTCCAAAGAACTGTGTGATAACTTCGGTACAAAAGGGGGTGGTAATGGACGGAGCATCTGAACCAATCAAACACTCACACCCAGTCAAAAGATCTGGGTTTAATCCATCACCGTTCTTTAGCCCACTCTGCCACCCCAGTTCAGACATGGCTATATGCAAATCAGTCTGACCCTGTGCCTCATGGGAACAGTCCAGCCCGAACTGCCAAGCCATGCCTTCCCTGGACCGGAAACAAGCTTCCGAGGACCGGTTTCTGGCATTACAGCCGTCTTCAGCCCGGCTTGCTTGAATCCAGTGGCAAAGTGAGCAAGGGACTCACGTCTGAGCATACCCTGCCACACTTGTGGCGGCCAAAAGCGGTACAAAAGGGAGTGGTAATGGACGGAGCATCTGAACCAATCAAACACTCACACCCAGTCAAAAGATCTGCGTTTAATCCATCACCGTTCTTTAGCCCACTCTGCCACCCCAGTTCAGACATGGCTATATGCAAATCAGTCTGACCCTGTGCCTCATGGGAACAGTCCAGCCCGAACTGCCAAGCCATGCCTTCCCTGGACCGGAAAAAAACTTCCGAGGACCGGTTTCTGGCATTACAGCCGTCTTCAGCCCGGCTTGCTTGAATCCAGTGGCAAAGTGAGCAAGTGACTCACGTCTGAGCATACCCTGCCACACTTGTGGCGGCCAAAAGCGGTACAAAAGGGGGTGGTAATGGACGGAGCATCTGAACCAATCAAACACTCACACCCAGTCAAAAGATCTGGGTTTAATCCATCACCGTTCTTTAGCCCACTCTGCCACCCCAGTTCAGACATGGCTATATGCAAATCAGTCTGACCCTGTGCCTCATGGGAACAGTCCAGCCCGAACTGCCATGCCATGCCTTCCCTGGACCGGAAACAAGCTTCCGAGGACCGGTTTCTGGCATTACAGCCGTCTTCAGCCCGGCTTGCTTGAATCCAGTGGCAAAGTGAGCAAGGGACTCACGTCTGAGCGTACCCTGCCACACTTGTGGCGGCCAAAAGCGGTACAAAAGGGGCTTGTTTCCTGTCCAGGGAAGACATGGCTTGGCAGTTCGGGCTGGACTGTTCCGATGATGTACAGGGTCAGACTGATTTGCATATGGTCATGTCTGAACTGGGGTGGCTGAGTGAACTAAAGAATGTTGATGGATTAAACCCAGATCATTTGACTGGGGGTGAGTGTTTGATTTGCTCAAACGCTCCGTCCATCATCCCCTTTTGTATCGCTTTGTTCGCCCTAAGTTGGCAGGGTATGCTCAGACGTGAGTCCCTTGTTCACTTGGCCACTGGATTCAAGATAGCCTGGCTGATGAGGATTATGAATCCGAAACCGGTCCCAGGATGCTTGTTTCCGGTCCAGGGAAGACATGGCTTGGCAGTTCGGGCTGGACTGTTCCCATGAGGCACAGGGTCAGACTGATTTGCATATGGTCATGTCTGAACTGGGGTGGCTGAGTGAATTAAAGAATGGTGATGGATTAAACCCAGATCATTTGACTGGGGGTGAGTGTTTGATTTGCTCAAACGCTCCGTCCATCATCCCCTTTTGTATCGCTTTGTTCGCCCTAAGTTGGCAGGGTATGCTCAGACGTGAGTCCCTTGTTCACTTGGGCACTGGATTCAAGATAGCCTGGCTGATGAGGATTATGAATCCGAAACCGGTCCCAGGATGCTTGTTTCCGGTCCAGGGAAGACATGGCTTGACAGTTCGGGCTGGACTGTTCCCATGAGGCACAGGGTCAGACTGATTTGCATATGGTCATGTCTGAACTGGGGTGGCTGAGTGAACTAAAGAATGGTAAAGGATTAAACCCAGATCATTTGACTGGGGGTGAGTGTTTGATTTGCTCAAACGCTTCGTCCATCATCCCCTTTTGTATCGCTATGTGATAACTTCGCCAACTTCTTCAATAATAAGATCACAAAAATTGAACTCTCGCTGGGCATCAACAAAACGCACCTCTCGAAGTGCATCGTGGCTGAACCGAATGATCTTTCTCCTGGTTCCTCGTTCAATTCCTGGCTAAGTTTCTGCCCCATTCAGGAATCTGAGATAGTCAGGCTAATCGCCACCTCCAAACCCTCATCGCATGTCTTAGATCCCATTCCTCCTCTACTGACGAAAAAACTGAAACACGCTTTAGCTCCACTCTGGAGCTCAATCATAAACAGCTCCCTGAAAAACGGAATCGTCCCAGACTGTCTTAAAATGGGCCAAGTCACACCCCTACTGAAAAAGCCCAGCCTAGATGTTATGGATCTGAACAACTTTAGACCTGTGTCGAACCTCCCCCTTCTTTCTAAAACTCTAGAAAGATGCGTACTACTTCAAGTAACCCAACACCTGGACAACATCAACCTCCTGGATCCCCATCAGTCTGGCTTCAGAAAAGGCTGTAGCACAGAAACCGCGATCCTCAACATCATTGACGATATCCACGGTTCACTAGACTCTGACCAGTGCTGCCTCCTCATTCTCCTCGACCTCTCGGCAGCGTTTGGCACTGTAGACCATAAACTCCTCAAAAGGGCCCTCCAAGAAAGAGCTGATCTTGGTGAGATAGTCCTCAAATGGTTCTCCTCCTTTCTACACAATGGCACACAAAAAATAAAAATAAAAAGCTTCACTTCCGATCTCCAACAAGTCAATAAAGGCGTCCCTCAAGGCTCGGTGCTTTCACCGCAGCTCTTCAACATCTACATGGAACCGCTCTCCAAATTACTTAGGAAAGCCAACATCCGCTTCCATCTGTACGCTGATGATACCCAGATCTACCTGGAAACTACCTCTCTCAAAGACTTTCAAAGACTTAATGATGTACTGAGAGATATCCAAGACTGGCTGACACGCAACCACCTTAAACTAAACCCCGAAAAGACGGAGATACTCCTCATCTCAAATAAAGAAGAAAACCCCCAAATTGCAGAATGGCTAAAAGCCATCGATGCGCTCAATGGGAATCTCACTCTAGCAGACTCTGTCAAATCGCTAGGGATCACCCTAGACCCAAAACTGAACATGAAAAGACATATTAAGAATTCAGCCAAGAGTGCTTTCCTTAACCTCAGACTACTGAACAAAACAAAACCCTTCATTCCGCCTAGTGACCTCAAACAGGCCATCCAATCTCTGGTACTGCCACGCCTAGACTATGGGGACACAGTCCTCTCTGGAGTTCCCAAAGTACATTTGGCGCCCATCAAAGCTACGCTACATGCGGCTGTCAGAATGATCACCGGCATCAAGAAATTCAAACATATCTTACCTGCTCTCAGGGATCTTAAGTGGCTGCCAGTCGAAATGCGGATCAGCTTCAGAACAGCCTGCCTCACCCACAAAGCCCTTCACACCGGCAAACTTGAATACCTGGCAAAAAAACTCAAAAAAGCCGGTCAGACCAAGAACCTAAGAAGCTCAAATTCCCTCCTACTCATCCCTCCAAAAACAAGAAAAAAAAGAACTGCAGTTAGATCCTTCACCGGAAGCGCTCCTAAAATCTGGAACTCCATTCCCCCTCACATCAGAACCATTTCCTCCTTTGTTGAATTCAAAAGCCAACTTAAAACCTTGTTCCTCAACCGCTCCCCAGAGATTGGATAGCTCGAGGCAACTAGTGGACATTGAGCTCTGCTCCAACTCTAAGACTATGATGAAACCTGAGGACAGTTCTGTCCTGCGGGACAATGTGTTGATGTGATGCTCTTTTGTATCTGGTGATTATCTGCTAATATCTGCTGTAAAGCGCTCCGATACCTTAGGGTCAGGCCAGCGCTATAAAAAACTTCTTAAATAAATAAATAAACCTCAAGAAAATAGATGTTGAGGCACCTGATGTCATTACATACATCCAATGTTGATGCAAGAATCTCTGATGTTGAAGAATCAGAATTATTTTGTTCATCTTCAGTAGAACCTTCAGACAGGCCAAAAGCCCCAGTGACTGACATTCCAATAGTTGACCCACTACACACATACCAGCAACTGTTGTATTTGCACTCCAGGCCTGTAAAAGTCCAAAGGCATATCATACATATATGCCAAAGAGTGTTTCAATCTTTACTCCTTCTCACCGATCATAGTTCTTAATACACCCTCAAAGCAACCTATTACATTATTACAGTCTGATGATGTTCAGCCTCTGTTGGTTCTACCACTCAGACATAAAAGGAAGAAAACTTCATTGTCTTCCAACTGCTTATGGACACAGAAACTGACTTTAAAACAGATGAGCTTTCTGGTTTTGTGTATTTAACAGATGACACTTCATTAGAATAGGTGATGCCCTCTCCTATAAAGGATACACACTTTTGAACCTTGTGTTTATTTCAGCTCCATGTATGTTATACTTTGAACTGGTTTACCTATGAATTTGTCCACATTGATTTGTAAGCCTAGTTTTTGAAGGAAATGCACAAATTCTTGGAAGACTACTTTTGCCTTTATTTGAGTTCTTGCTTTTATGAGCCAATCATTGAGATACGGGTAAACAAATATTTTGAGTTTCTTTGAGCAAGCTGCAACCAGAGCCATGTAATTGAGAAGGTTTTTGGCACAGATTGTAGACTGATTAGAAGGACGGCATATTGGTAATGCTTATCACTCACTAAGAATCTTAGGAACTTTCTTTGATGATGAGCAATTCGAATTAAGAAGTATGCACCCCATAGGGGAACTAAGCCAATCGTTCTTATTTATGTGAAGAAAACATGTATGTACTATTTCGTTCGGACACCAGACCACTGCTTTCCGTGCTTTCGGGTATAATATAATTTACTGAAGACTAATTGTTAACACCTGCCACACCAAGGCTATTAGAGAAATGTAATCCTTCAGAGCAGGATACTGTTTTTCTTTCCCATGAGTCAAAAGCTGACTGTCATTGTCTCATCTGTACACAAAAGACAGACATTGGTGCCTGAAACATCCTTGTCTCCATTCCACTCTGATAAGAAGAACAAAGGGATTAATGCTACAGGGAGAAAAGTCTTTGGCATGGTGGTGGAAGTCTTAAAAGCAGCCAGCGCAATAGCTTTCCTTGGAAAGGTATGACCGACCTTTTTGGGAGACTATTCCAGCATTTGTGTATGATCTTCCGAAAGACTGTCCTCAAGATTTCTTCAAAGCTCCAACATGAAGGGCTTCTAGCATCTGACTGAGTAATTAGAGCTGTAATCGGTTAAGCTAACTTGGATATTGCAGATTATTGCCTTGGTCCTTTAGAATGTCAGCCTCAACAAATACCTTTATGAGAAATTTGGTCAAAGTGAAGATTTTGAATATTCCCTTTTTCTGACTTTGCACCAACGGTGATTTTCTTATCATTAGAGAGAGAACAAGCATGTGGGGTAGGTGGTCTTAATAGCAGTCTATTTTGATAAGGAAGACTTCAAACAATAATTCCCTGTAGAAAAACTTGACGCAAAGAGGCCTTTCGGGATAAAATATAGCACAAAATAACACATTCTCACTTTGCATTATTTTGCTGAAATGTTGCCAAATTGCTCTAAAGCAAATTATGCAAATTTTACATGCCCCTAGGTAAACATGCAACCTGCGTGTGAATCTACAGCCCTTAGTGTTCCACATATTCATCTTGTGATACATAACGATTTGTGATATTTCCCTGGCTCAGCTCCGAATCCTATTCTGGGCCTTTATCCCTCCTACTTGGTCAAGTTAATTATTTTGCTACATAATAGAGGGATCAAAGGTCTCCCCGCAAAAAAGAGCAATCAACAATGCTTGACACAGTTCTTGGGAAAGGAAGGGGTGGAGAGGAAATCTGCATCTGATAATTAGCTTGCCACACTGTACCTGAGGCCCACGCCTCTGGAGCCAACACAGGAGGAGCTCACCTCGGAAGTTTTGGTGAGAAAGTGTCGTGCAGCTGTGTCATCAAGGGCTGGAGATCCTCACAGGGAAGCTCTTTCCACAGAAATTGAAAACGCCACATTGAATTGACCCAGAATGCTGTGCAGGAGGGCTGGGAAAGGGGTCAAGGGAAAATCTGGCATCATAGGATTGGCCTGGGGTGCCTGGCCTCTAGAACTTTCCACCCTCACTTAAAAGCCCCTAAACAAGGGGCTTTTGACAATTGAGAAGTCCCTGAACGTGGGAGCAATGACAGCGACAGGGTGCCCAGCTGAAAGTGGCAGCCATCAGTTGCCCTCCAAGAATGGACTTTGACTCCAGCTAACTCCTAAGACAAGGATGGTTTTCTACAGAGCCAGTGGCAGTGATCCTCTTATGCACCTTGAGGACTAGTTGGGGGAAAGGACCTGCTGGACAAACCTGGATGGTTTCCCTAGAACTTCTGTGGACTGGACCCCAACTCCACTGATACACTGGTGCCCTTCAAGAAGCCAGGAGATTTTGTGACGGGCCGTGCAGAAGGAAGGGTACTTTGCTGGCTGGTTGTGGTGGGGTTGTTCAAGATATCCCACTAGCAGAAGAAGAGCACCAGGGGCCAAGCAGGGGACAGAACTGGCACAGGGAGCCCGAAAATTCAGCTCTCTGGGTAAAGCACACCTTTAGAGTCAAGGAGGCCTGACAAAATGCCCCTGATGGCTAGGGCTGGTCAGCATAGAAAAATGAATCCATATTCATAAAATGTAGTCCAACAGGGCCAATGAAATGGGCCTGTGAGGTCTGGCTGCAGGGTAAATAAAACCTGAAGGAAACAGTCCCTTATCGCTCTGCTGTGATTTATTTAAAATCCACCTGGGTTGAGCCAGGGGGTCGGTGCACCATTGATTTTTTAAATTGTCACTCCCTTTGGGGGAGAGGGTGTGCTCTGGACCCACTTCTGTACTGATTTATGCCCCCAGGTGCCTCCAGTTCCCTGGGAGCCAGTTCAGTATGTCCCGGGGACTCCATCCCCGGGGACTACAAGGAGAAGGAACACCGACTGCTGCGTGCATGTGGATGTGGGGTAGTGGGAATCAGAAGCAGTTTAGATATCTGTATTGTATTGTTGGTATGTGAATTGATTTTGCGGATTGTGATAATAAAATGATTGATTGCATTTTATTTGTTGACTTATCGATTGCAGCATCTGATGATGGATTCATGCAGTAATAGTTGGCATTAGAGTGTCATTTGCTTCTTTTAGCAGCTTCGTTGAGGGGCTACCTTAGTTAAGGTCATGGCAGATGTACACCCAGAGTGAAGTATTTTGAGACTGTTGTGGTTTTCTTGAATAATGGTCTCCGTTTCTTTTCTTGTCTGGCTATGGCACGCCTGTGTTTGAGGATGTCCATGATGTAGAGGTGTGGCATAATGGATGGACAGGTAGTTCTTCTGTTCCTGGTATTTTGGGACCGTACAGATGATTGCAGGTGAAGCTGAGGTGATGTTGAGTGTACTGTATTGTCTTTGAAATAGATTGGTTTGGTGACTTGCTGCTTGGAATCCATCAAGTTGAGAAAGGTGTAGATGGATTTCTTCATCTTCTTTGTGATGGAGGTTACAGGTCAGTTGAAGTCTCTAGGAAATACAGGGTAGGTTTGCTCAATAGAGTTTGAGGTAAAGAGGTCAGACATTTCTTCTATGAAGTTCTTTTTGGATACAGGTCTGCGTATCAGATAGAATTAAGTTGTCTTAGATGAAAAGAGAAGGATTTTGGTAGATAAGGAACTGGAAAGTCTTGGTGCTGCTAGTTACCTAAGGGTGGAGAACAAGAAAGACTCCTGGGTAACTGCTAGTCCTGCTGCTGTATTGTGACTGCCGAAGCCCACAGGAAGAAGAATATCAAGTATTTTGTTAAAGTGTATGCAATCCTCTTTCTGTGATTAATTGGGCATCACATTTTTGTGTTATAAGGTTGATTATGTCCGGAATGTGGAGGATAGTTTAGAGTGCAATGATTCATTGATGAGTCTAAATTGAATTGTTTGTGATACTGGTGGGGTGGGTGTGTACCAGTGGAATGTATGAGGTGCTTTTTGCAAATATTGCAGATCTGAAGCATTGTGTAGAACGCAATGTTGGCTTAAACATTATCCTGGTGTATTTTCACCTCTTCCCAATCTACTAGTTTTGTGTATCTGTTTTAGCCTCTTGAAAGGGAGAGTAGAATGTCTGGGGAAAATACCTCTTTTATATTCAGGTCATCTTCACCCCTGCTTTCCTTCTCTCACAACATCCAGCACCCCTTTTAGCACTTGCTGGGCGTTGGAGAAATGGGTTGAAATTGCTGGTAATGTATAGGAGGTGGGTGTGAAGTGCGCACGGTCTGCAACGGTATCCTACTGTCTTCAACTTAAACCAGCAAGTTTCACAAACCATTGTTAAGGAAGTGGAACAAAATCTAACAGTATCTAACTAATCATAAATGTTATGTATAAAATGTCTAAATAATGCTGTGAATTATGATAAAATGCAAAATTGAATACAATTATAAATGTTTATTAACATTTATATTACGTTTCTTTCTTCAGAGTACTGTCTTCTTGGTAATAGAAAGAGAACCTGCACTGCAGTAGCTTTGACAGCGTGCAGACTCTATGCTCTTTCGTTGGAAAGTTTCAAAAAAGTACAAGATCAGTATCCACGTCTGATAGAGGATGTTAGTGACTCAACAGCACCAAGAATAGAATGACGTTAATTGCATATGGTATGATTTTTTCTACATTTTTTGTTGCTTTAATAACCTTTCCCTTAGATCATGAATCTGTAAATACACATTGGCTATGTCCCTCCCTACCCAAGCTCTCCTAGACATTCAAGGGTTTTAAGATTACAAATAGGTAGCAGGCATTTGTTTAAGTTTAGGTCGGGTTAGTAAGTGCCATTGGAATTATTGTGTTTGTGTTATATAGCAATGCAATATCATGGAGATGCCCAACTAGGCTAGAAAGAAAACCCAAGGAGATGATGGACGGAGCGCTGAAACCTTTTTAGACACTCATTCCCGGTCACAGATCTGGGTTGAATTCATCATCGTTCTTTAGCTCACTTCGCCACCCTAGGTCAGACCCAGCCATAGGCAATTCAGTCTTGATTTTGTTCCTCATGGGAACAGTCCAGCCCGAACTGCCAAGCCAGGTCTTCACTACCCAGAAACCGGTCCCAGGATGCTCAATTCCAGTTCAGGAAAGACCTGGCTTGGCCAGCAGTGCTAGGGTCCAAAATATATAGCTAGGCACATTGCGAAAAAAGGGCGATTTTCAGCACTCCGTCCTTCATCTCAGGGTATGCTCAGACGTAGGTCCCTTGCTCACTTTGCCACTGGATTCAAGCTAGCCTAGCTGAAGAGGGGTGTTACCCCGAAACCAGTCCCAGAATGCTTGTTTCTGGTCCAGTGAAGACCTGGCTTGGCAGTTCGGGATGGACTGTTCCCATGACACACAGGGTCAAGACTGATTTGCATATAGCTGGGTCTGAACTGGGGTGGCAAAGTAAGCTAAAGAACGATGATAGATTCAACCCAGATCTGTGACTGGGGTGAGTGTCTGAAAAGTTTCAGCGCTCCGTCCCTCATGTCCTAGTGAATGCTTTGTTTGCCCTAATTTGGCATGGTATGCCAAGACGTGGATTCCTTGCTCACTTTGCCACTGGATTCAAGTTAGCTTGTCTGATGAGGGGTGTTACTCCGAAACCTCTCCCAGGATTCTTGTTTCCAGTCAAGGGAAGACCTAGCTTGGCAGTTCGGGCTGGACTGTTTCCATGAGGAACAGAGTCAAGACGGATTTGCATATGGCTGGGTCTGAACTGGGGTGGTCAAGTGAGCTAAAGAATGATGATGGATTCAACCCAGATCTAATATTGACTGGAAGTGAGTAACTGAAGAGTTTTAGCACTCCGTCCATCATCTCCTTGTGTTCAACTAGGATAGAAAGTGCCATCATAATGACAACAATCAAAAAATCATGACCACTGCATCAACATGCTGTTGTGAACTTCCAGATTTAATATTCTAATTCCAATTGCTGATGCTAGAGCTATGCTGAGATAATGGAAATTACAGGTGATTATCATGTCCATCTGATGGGTTGGTCAATGTAATGGTTTCTCCTGAGTACTTTATACACTTAGGACCCGATTCACAAAGAATTTTCTATGCGGAACTATGACTTACACTTGACTTATTTCTGAATTTTCAAGTCTTACTTGCTTTTGGAAGAAAGCTCTATGAATTGGAGCATTGGGGAGTAAGTTATTTTCTGGTGCGTGCTCTAGGTTATAGCAGGTTTGTCCCATAGATTTGTTGCTCTGTATTAAAAAAAGGTCTACCCTACCACTCGATGGATATTAAATTGGAAAAACTGCAAAGCAGGCAACAGCCTGGAAACTGACGCCGTTCCACTAACATTACTTTAATTCTTACAGTGCTCTTGAATGTCAGACAATAATGATTCAGACTATGGGCCTGATTACGGTGGCGGTCGAACGAGCATATGACCATCATCGCCGCAGGAATGGAACCGCCCTACATGTAGTCGGCAGTTCCACCCACCAAATTACGATGCGACAGCCGTTTAGGCATTCTGAAAAATAACTTTTCCCATTGCAGCTTGTGCTGGTGCCCGTAAGGAATGCAGCACAAGCTGCAAGGGAAAAAGGCATTTTGCAAACATCCATGCACTGTGTACGTGCCTGTCACAAGGTGCATGGATGTTTGGGGGTGCTCCACATGTGTCCCCCTGGCCCACATTGCGGAGACCACTGGAGTCCCTTTCCAGTAGAGGTGAAACGGACATTGCAATTCCTCTGACTGTGCCTCCTCAGGCACCGCCCCCCATTGTAGGGATTACTGTCTGACCGACGCTCCGACGGGTTCCTCAAGCCTGTTGGAGGCATCAGTCGGTCCCAATGACAGGTGAGCTCCGACCGCTATCCTAGCTGTCAGGCGGACTGCCACAGACAGTTGGTGGCGGTCCGCCTGACATCCATATAGGACCACATATTCCCAATCTAATAAGTGGTTTTTCTGGTTACCATTTAGAAAACAATAGACGTCAAAGGACTCATGCCCAGATTTACTAGATTACCAAGCAGCACAGTACAGCAGCCGCAAATGCTGCGCTGTGTGAGAAGAAGAGAGCATGAGAGTGCCATATTTGCAGAAATATGTTGCTCTCCTCCCCTCTCCCTAGCCCTGGTGCAGAAATATGCTGCTGTGTGCCACGGATACACCTTTGCACCATACTGCAAGTGTGTCTCTGTGAGTCTAGCTTAGGTTTTGTACTGGAAGTATAGCCTTTCTGTGCAAAATACACTGTTCAGACAAACTTTAAACCTTTGCTCACTTTGTACACCTGCTGTACAGTGCAGCACATATGCAAAGTTCGAAAAGGAGCAATGAAAGCATTTCTCCTTCATAGCGCCTAATTGAAATGGGCGCAGTTTTTTGCCACAAAACCTTGTCTACTTTTTTAAGTAAATAGGGTTTTGTGTCAAAAACCTTGGATGGTTGCATGAGAATGCCCATGCACCACCTAGCGACCGCCCTTGGCACGAAGTAATGCAAAACAGTGCTATGCGTTGCTTTGCGTCACTTTCAACTGATTTTCCAGCGCAAAACAGGTTTCCCGCTCGAAAGTAAATAGGTAGTAAAAGACTTGCGTCAAGCTGTGTCACTTTTGTGACGCAAACACAGCGTAAAATCTTAGTAAATATACTCCTGAATGCCTTGTTCTCTTTTTGCTTAATCAGATTTATTAGAATAAGATAATAGCAGGATAAGTGTTTGTTTGGTCGGACTTACTGCTAGTTTGTATTTTTTAAATCTAATGGGACAACCTACCGTCTGTCACATATGCCACATCCCAGCCCAGTAATATAAGAGCATTACTGGAATATTAAAAATAATTTAAATTTAATGGCAAAGGCATTCCAAAGTAGATAAGATGAAGGAATAAAACAGTAAGGCAAACAGACACACTATGCCCCTGATCCTGAGTTGCATAGTAATAGGGCCACAGTGTTAATGTTATTGCCTCGTAAAATCGCTCTATTGCCATTATGAGTTAAATCCCATGGAATGGGGAATTACCATGTAGAAAAGATGAAGCTGGTCATAAAACCAAATGTAATGCGACATTCCATGCTCCGCATACATTTACCTCCAGGTCTGATCTATTGCAGACTTTACTCGGCATGGTATCTTTATTGCATTTGTGCATAACACTCTTAGGGGCACATGCATCAAGCAAAGAAATTGCGATTCATTATTAGCACTTATTAAGAAATCACAATTCCATATGCATGTAGGTTTCGCAGAAAAAAATTGCGATTCCTACACATTCTCTATTAGTGAATCACAAATTGCGATTCGCTGTTAGGGAATGCTTTCTAAATAGGTAATCGCTAATTGCGAATGCAATTCAAGGGTGCCACCCTGATGCACCACCAAAAATGGTATTTGTACACATGTGGCGCAGTGTGCGCCACATGGTACTTAGAAAATGCAATTTTGTGTATTTTTCTAAGGAATTGCAAATTACCATAAACTAGAGGTTGATGGTAATTTGCTATTCCTTAATGCAAAGTCGCATTCTAGAATGCTTCTTGCATTGCATTTAGAGAATCGCAAACTGCGATTCCCTAAGTGCATTCGCAAAATAGGTAATGCAATAGTTGAGATTACCTATTTTGTGAGTGCCTTTGGGGTTGATGCATCCCAAAAGGCTATTTATTGGTAGCAAAGGGGCCGATTCTGTGAATCTGCCAGTTTGCGACCGGTAAATAGCTTGATGCAAGTCCCCCTAAGTTCCTAAAGTATCCCACCGAAACTTAACGAAGAGGCATTACAGCTCTACTCTTTTCACTATGAGGTTTCCATAATAAACTTTTTTCAACTCTGAGGTGCTGATTAGTATGGCGGTCTCATCCTATCGCAAACGGGACCGCCCGACAGGCTGCCGGCGGTCCCTCCAGAGGCATGAGGATGCGACCGCCACCACGGCGGTTGCAATACCTATGTTTTACATTGCGGCAGGTGCTGCTGGCTGCAGCACACACAGCACTGAAAAAGGGTGACACTTAAAATATCCCTGCACTACGGGGCAATCACCATGCAGTGCCTGCCACATGGTGCAGGGATATGGTGCCCCCTAATGCCCACAGCTGAGGGCCATGGGGGAAGCGGGGCTCACTACGGGTCCCACAGTCCCTTTACGCCTGCCTTTTCATGGAGGTTTAACCACCATGAAAAGGATGACCTGAAGCTCGAATGCAACCCTCAGGTCCATAAAAGCAACACATAATTGTTCTTTCTTGATCTTTAAGCACTCCCTAATAATTAATGATAATGTAAAAATGTTGCCAATAGTACTGACCTTGGCTCTGAATCTGCTTGTGCGGTTGACAAAATGTGTGTTTTTTCCACCCACGCATCAAGTCTATTCAAAAATTGCCTGCAAAAATACCTTTTGCAGGCTATCCAGTAAACTGACCAGTCTGTAAATGCTAAGGACATCCCTATCTCCCATCTTATGAATGGGTGTGATAAGAGGCCCAAGCCAGGAGTGCAGTGACTCTGGCCAGGAGGTCAGGGGTATTGCTCTTCTTGTCGTGCAGCATCCGCCATTAAGTAGGGGTCAGGGGAGGGTGAGCAGCTGTGAGGCGTAGGTGGGAGCAGAACGTTGGGGGGGGGAGGGTCCACGGGGCTAGTAGTGGTGAGGAGCGCCAGGGAAAAGGAGGCAAAGGGAAGGGAAGGAAACAAGAAGAGGAGAAGCAGAGGAAACAAAGGGCAAACAGAAAAAGGAGGAAAACAGAAAGAAAAAAGACAGAGAAAAGATGACGCTCACAGAGGGAACTAGCAGAAGAGCAAGCTCTTCCACTAGACCACCAGGGATGAGGCACAGACAGGAGCCTGCGGGTGGAGGAGGGCCTTGAACACCTACCTGGCAAGGAGCTCGAGCGGTGCTAAGGGCAGTTCCACAACGGCGGAGCTGCGCAGGGTACAGCAGTGACTCTGACCATAAACATGACATATTCCTCATTTTGGAAGCTTCAAATATTCTTGCCCAATAGACTTTATACCAGCCTTGCTTACTAGAATCCAGTGTTTGATTGTAATTAACCCTTGCCGTTTGTATAACATTTATGTTACAAGCTTTGATTGCCAGAGTAATTTGAGTTTTTGGTTTGCTACATGCACCAGTGAACCATGGCTTGGTCTGTGATGTATACCTAGCCCAAGATCCAGGTGCTTGAAGAAAATATTCCTACAATGAGTTAAATAAAGAAGTATAAATCTCTCCTATTGGAATGTCTCGACAAGATAAACCAGTAAAGGAAGCTTTAGCAGAATAAAAAAAGATTGTAAGTTTTAGTGTGAACAGGACCTAGCTCACTTTAATTGTGCTGTTATTATTCCTTATTATTGACTCCAGAGTGCTTATACGATTATTCCCTATTATTGGTTCTGGAGTGCTTTGGTTGCCTTACTCAGAGATATCACATAGAAAAACATTCTTTAGGGTCAGATGCGTTACATTGCGTTCGCTATCAGAAAAATCCACCATATTATTCCAATACCTAACATCCAACAAAGCATAATCAATCCTGTTAAAGTAAAGTCCCGGCATAATCAATCCTGCTAGAGGAAAGTACCGTCTCAAAGGTGTATACTCTATCCTTATCTGAGAATGAGTGGCCATTACATGTTCTCAGCCCAAGAGAAAATGTCAAGAAGGCAAGCTGAATAGCCCCAGTACATGGCTGAAATTAACCAGCTTCAAAGACCAGGGATACTCCTAGCTTCATCCTCCTCCTCTGTAACTAAATGTGAACAATCATATGTTCAAATATAATCTTGAAATCACTCACCAATAGGAGAAAAGGCCTTCTACTGACTAACATGAGTGACTCTCTGTTTTGGGGCGGGGAGCATGTATAAATAGTATGCATATTCAACAAACGTAAATATTTCCTCTCAAATTCAGACCTGAAATGTCTGGTGAATCAATATAAAATATTTTGACTGTGCAACTCAATGATATTATGACCCCAAAAATGAGTCTGCCAGAGCCCTTTCTAATCTTAGATGGGAGTGCCTTATCAAAGAATGTTAGGAAGTCCTGTTTATACACCTGCTCCGTCTCCAAGGTTTCCTATAGCATACAGAGATGGTGCTGATTTACAAAAGCTTGGCCCTCAGGATCAATCAATGTTTTCTTCAATCCTGCAACGTTTCATGATAAAGATAAAGTGTTCATGAACGCAACAGATTCCCACAACTATCTTTTCAAAAAGAATGTTCAATGCCCTGGTGGGGGTATTATGTCCAAACCAGAGAAATCTTAGGGCCAGATTAACACCTTTCAGCAGAGAGGTGGCGCACTGATGCAAACCACCGTGCAACCGCTTTCCCCTCAAGGTCACCCCCACCCACCCACCAGATTACTACTTTACAGTGGTCTGCCAGGCTGGCGGTGCAGCAGTTCCCACTACGGTGCCCTTTAAAAGGCGGCGGTGCCTTTTAAAAGGACACCGCAATGGGACCCCCTCCCAAGGTTCCTGCAAGGCAAAGACTCGAAAGTCCATGCCGTGCAGGAACCTATGTGCATGCACACAGGGGGGCGCTGGTATGCCCCCCTGTGTGCATCCACATATGTCTGAGGCACAGGGGAGCCTGTGGGCCCCCCTTTTCTCTGCCACCGCCATAAAAAGTCTGGCTGAGATGAAACTCGTTATATGCTTGGTGGGACCGTGGAGGTCCCGCCAAGAATATGCAGCCTCTGACTGCCGCTCCTATTCCAGGAAACAACGGTTACCTGGAGGAGCTGGCGATCCTAGTGTAGTCTGACTGCCTGAGTAGTAATCTGGCAGTTGGACTGCCGGTGCTGCGGTGGCTGGATTCACCACTACCACCCTACCACGAGTTTGGTGGTATTCGGACCGTCAGACTCGTATGGTGGCCCAAAGTATTTCTGTGGATCTCCCGCTAGATATTTGAAGACCAATGACAATTTGTGTAATTAATGGGTTTTGCCAACACTATAGAACTATCATTAGTTTGGAACGCTATTGAATTCAGTCAGTCCACATTGTTATGTGCTGGAGCTACAGGACTGAACCTTAAAGGTTGTTCATTGCAGCTATGATGGGAATGGGGAGCATTAATGGAAGAATTTCCCATCCCAGAACAAGGACAGGATGTCATTTAAACTTGATTTTTAAACCATGAGGAGCACAGGTACGAGTGCCCAAAGCAATGAGCCCCTCAATGTGTTTAGGGTCTTTTAGTATCAAATTCACCAAATCAAACAGCTCAGGGCCCCGGAATATGTTGGACATCCACTATGTCATCTTAAATGAGGGTGTAACAATAATGCTGGTTCTTAATTGAATAAATCACTTTATTCTTCAGAGACTCAGGGGGTTATTTACAAGAAGCCTGCGCAAGCCAGAGCACCACTTTTATTGAAGCTCTGGTGGCACAGGCCTCTCAATCATGTCTATGAGGGGATGCACAGCCATCCTGTGTGGCTTTGCATGGCTCTGTAAGGACCTGGTTTATCCAGGTCAGACCGGGAGCTCAACCTAGGTCCATGAAAGGTTTCAAAAATATGTAAACAAATTTATAGACGCTTGTCCCGATTTAAACATGACATGACATGCGAGGTTATGAATTCGAAATTTTCGTTTTTTACTATACACAATAAACCATGTTCATAAAGTTTAAACAAATCTAATGAAAGAGATTTCATACAATATACTTCAACTACATACGATATTCTTTCACATATGTATGTGCATTTTCAATAATTACTATGGTACATAATGAACTTCAAAACATATCCCAATGCATTTCGGGTCACTACTGGACCCTTCTTCAGGGGTTGTTCTTATCCAATCGATATGAATCCTTGAAATTCAATGTGTGTTCTGTTTGTGAGCACTTCAAGGTTGTGTTTCAGACACTGAAAAAATAATAATCGCCATGTTGGGGATGTAAGTATTTTCTGTGCAAGTCACCATATCACATGTAATTCTAAATTAAAAAAGAGCTGAGAAAGCAACAGTAACAAGAATAAGATGGAGCAAACAAAACGAGGTAGAGATATGTCTAAAAGCAGTGAACTGTGAATGAATAATATCCAGTTCTACAAATTACGTGAAAACAATTTGTAGAACTGGATATTATTCATGAATTCTTGAATCGGTCCGCTAAAGGTTCGCCTGGGCGGGTAAGCTGGCATTTTTTAATCTTTTCACTTTTTGGATTAGGTGAACACGAGTTACACTGGTTGGCAACTATTTCATCACTTGGTGCATGGTATTTGGTTTACACATACGTGGTAGCAGGTTTTTGCTTATTTGTCGGTATCTTAGCACATTCACAGTTCACTGCTTTTAGACATATCTCTACCTCGTTTTGTTTGCTCCATCTTATTCTTGTTACTGTTGCTTTCTCAGCTCTTTTTTAATTTAGAATTACATGTGATATGGTGACTTGCACAGAAAATACTTACATCCCCAACATGGCGATTATTATTTTTTCAGTGTCTGAAACACAACCTTGAAGTGCTCACAAACAGAACACACATTGAATTTCAAGGATTCATATCGATTGGATAAGAACAACCCCTGAAGAAGGGTCCAGTAGTGACCCGAAATGCATTGGGATATGTTTTGAAGTTCATTATGTACCATAGTAATTATTGAAAATGCACATACATATGTGAAAGAATATCGTATGTAGTTGAAGTATATTGTATGAAATCTCTTTCATTAGATTTGTTTAAACTTTATGAACATGGTTTATTGTGTATAGTAAAAAACGAAAATTTCGAATTCATAACCTCGCATGTCATGTCATGTTTAAATCGGGACAAGCGTCTATAAATTTGTTTACATATTTTTGAAACCTTTCATGGACCTAGGTTGAGCTCCCGGTCTGACCTGGATAAACCAGGTCCTTACAGAGCTGTTAGTTCATAAGATTGCGGGCACAATCTAAATACTGGGACAGCTCCCAAACAATATAAAGTTGTTTTACATTTTATAAAAAATGGTTGAAATTAGGTAGGTGTGCAGGCTAGTTAATTACATTGTGGCTTTGCATGGCCTCATAGATATGGAGTAAGGAAAGGCAGAGCAAAACACTGCCTTGCCTTACTCTGCATCAAGGAGGGGTTCCATGGGCATTACTTTGGGTGTTCCCATTTGACACACATGGGTTTTGACACTATCCAGATTTACAACATCACGTAAACCTGGGGCAGCGCCAAAAATGTACGCCTTTCCAGAGCGGGCATAACAAAGAGAAATATTTACATTTCTCCTTGTTTTTTCCTCTTTCCACAAGAGCTGCATTCTGCAGCTCAGGTAGAACAATGAAAACAGCTCTCATGATTGTTTTTCTGCAGGAAGGCGCCCAACAACAGAAACACCCTTGCACCATGGTTCAAGTGTGCTCCGTTGGCGCTCGGCTGCAAATTGTGTGCTGCTCAAAGGACAGGAATGCACCATATCTTGTAAATACAACGCATTCCTGCCCTTTGAATAGGCGTGGGGCAGCGCAGCATAATGACTTGCGGTGCTGCCCTAATCCTGTTTTTGTAAATGAGGCCCTCAATGTCTTCCTCAGTTTGGACTTCTACCTTTGAAACATTAACGATTAATACTGACACCCCTGCTATGGGAGCACCCCTCCAGAATCTGCCAACTAAATGGGGGTGTGAATGTTTTTTCACCAAACTGGCCACTTGCACAGCCCTACTATGATCACCTTGAGATCTTTCACGGTTAGTCGTATTACTCTCAGATGAGTGATATGCAATCTTGTACATTGCACCATGATAGGGTGTCCCCAAATCGAATGTCTTATTTGTGTTAAACTCATATATGTACAAAACTAGGGTACTTGTTCCTGTCTAGCAAAGATGAAAGAAAAAGGTTGTAAGTAGAAAAATGTGAGGGGGCTCTTTCTTATTAGGAAGTGATGCCCTCACACACCCACATGGGCGTCGCTTCATAAGTGGCCTTTTTGCTCCTTGTGAGGTCGGCGCTGCAATGCACCACGGGCCCCACAAGTGGGTGGAGATCCTTTTAGTTAAAAAGCTGTGATGGTGCGTGCGAGTGTGTGGAGCTGACAGATGAGTGTGTTTGTGATTTAAAACTACCTTAGGTTTCCCTGTGGCAAGTTTATTAAGGGGTCTCCATGGTAGGGCTAAAAAAGGTAAAATCTTGGCAGTCAATGCAAAGTTAGGAAGGGCAACTGTCTGGTGAATGGAGCATAAATGCAATGTGGTTTATACTTGGTCAGGTTGACATGTTTTATGCCCCGGTGGTCCAGACGGATCTGTGGCGTTTCAGTGAATGTAGTGTGGACCCTACTCTGGGTCTGAAAGAGTGTAGGGGTGTTATGATATGTAGCCACTTCTAGTGGGTCAGCAAAAGGTCATGTAAGTACCTAAGATGTGCTTCCCCATCATATGTCATATCTGTATCCTGGAAGAGATTAATCTCCTTTCAAGATCAAACCCTCCAAGATGGCAGAGCGGCAAGGAATAGCCCAGGACCTTGGCTCCCCCCCCCTCCCGGGTGATAATTAACTAGCATGTTTTTCCAGGTGCGACTTGCCAGTTGTAGATAAATGGGCAGTTTAATTTCCACTGGGCAGGGTAGAAGGGATGGAGGTGTTCCTGGTTTTGAAGGGGTTAGTTGAGATAGTAGTTACAAGCAGCAGTAGAACGAGGCTTGATGCAACACATTTGGGTATCTTCCACTTTGAGGCATGTGTTGCCTTTTTGCTCACCTTACTACATGCAACCCCCACATAATACCAGGCCCCGTCTTTCGATCCTATCATGGAATGTGAACAGACTTGGCAGCAAGATCAAATGGGATATGGTCCATCAATTCATCCATAAACATGCCCCAGACTTTGTATTATTACAAGAAACTACACTTTTTAGGTAATAGCTACAGGGCAATGACTATGGCAGGCTATACAATGGTGGCACAATCAGGATATACGACATACTCGAGAGGGGTGGGCATTCTGATAAAAATTCCACCCCTTTCATTTTGCATAAGGCCTGGGTCGACCCACAGGGGAACTTTGTGGCACAAACAATCATCTTGGAAGGAATTCCAATCAATCTGTGTTTTGTCTATGTTCCTCTGCAACTGCATTGCCTCAAACTTCCGGGGTGGAGCGAGGTATTGCGCCAGTTGCCAGAAGGGGTTATACTCCTTGGGGGAGAATTTAATGTGTTGCTCTCACCTGATTTAGATAGACACTCCCAAACCCACCTGACCCACTGGGACCTCACGCTGTCCAATTTTGTCACTGACTTTAGCATAGCTGATACTGGACGCCTGGTGCACTCTACACCAGACAGACCGTCAATACACCTTACTGTCCGGAGTTCACAACAGTCTTTCTAGGCTAGACTACATTTTCACTCAAGTTGCCCACCTGGCTAAGGTGGCCGAGGTATGGCACCTGGCCAGGGGAATTTCAGACCACTTCCCACTGTGTTGGAATTATAGGGACGCGCAAATACAATTCGCGGACCGCGGCCCATCGATGCCTGGCATCTCCGGGAAACAAAGTTCGCTGAGACGGTAGACCAGGCCACGACAACCTACTTTGAAGCCAATGAGGGTTTGGTTGCCTCCTACTCAACACTTTGGGAAGCCTATAAGGCGGTCATACGAGGTACGGCATACTCACTAATAGTGGGGAAACACATGGAGAAAGAAAAATCACTTCTTGCTCTAGGTAATGAATTGAAGGCATTAGGAGAGAAGGGTGGTAATGCCTCAAATGAAGACCATGTGCATATCCTCCATCTCAAACAAAAAGAATATAGAGACTTAATGGAGAATAGGGCAAAAAGCTCATACACTCTGTCCCAAAGACGCCTATATGAGGTAGGCATCAAAACAAGGAAACTACTTGCGTGGCTCAAGAAGAGAGATCGTGTCAGGTCTGTCGTGGTTGCTCCTCAGGATTGGATCGATGCTATAAGGGGGCCCACCTCTAGATCATCCCAAGTCTAACAATACAATGTTACAGACTGTTAAGGAGATCAAGCGGGGGAAAAATATAGGTCCGGAGGGGAACAGCTGGGCAACTGGAACCACGACCTGTAATTACAGAAGCAAGGGATGAGTGCACCTATGACTCTACACTAGAAAACAGTCTAATCAATATACCACATGCTATCTCACCTGCTTCCTACAGGTCTGGATAACCAAAGGAACAATCTAAAGGGCGGCTTCTAAATCCCCTGGTTCTGCTGCTAGAAGATATAATAAAGAGACCATTAGAAAACCCCCCTTGTTCCCTCCCTTCCTTTGAACTGGACCTTACAGCTATTGGAACTGAACGGACACCTACCCAGGCGTAAGATGAAGATAGCCCAACTCTGCCCAAAACAAAAGGAAAAAACAAGGATTCTCCTTGATTGTAGATCTCAACTAAATGTTCCTCCTCCGAGGAAATGTAAGCAACGAACGTTTCTGGGGATTGTAGAGATAGTGTCAACCCCAAGCAATGGCATACATTCCCTGAATAAGTTTTGGATCAAATGAGTAACAGGTAGTAAATCATAAGCCCAGCAAAAGCGAAATAAACAAAGCGTCTTTACAGATCCCGCTCTGTAAGCGCTACAAAGTCAGTTTTGTACCATGAATGGGTTCTGCGGCACCTAAGCCCAGGTGTCCTGCACAAACCGGAGCAAGACGCTCCCAGAAGATAATAGTTTATCTGATACACGAACACCAGGTTCCAAGAAGGTGAATCACACTCTTAAAACACCACACTCCACAAAGGAAAACCTGAGGCTTGGCAAGCAGGTCACGATGTGGGCGTTTCCTAAGCCCCACCAGGTAATTCCAGAAAACGGGTGCCAGGAATCCGGAGAACCGAGCAGATGCAGGCGCTTCCTAAGCCCCACCAGATAAATCCAAGACTCTAGCGCTAAACAACAGCGCTCGTAATGGGCGCTTCCTAAGCCCCACCTCGGTAGCTTTGATCCAAGCCAAACGGACCCACGCTACCGCCACCGATCTACAAAGTACCTCCAGCCAGAAAACAGGTCACACGCTAAGACTCGCTCTCAGCAAACAGGAATAATCGGCAGCGCGTCCACCGTCAGACGCCATGTTTATCCCATAGTCGCGCAGCGTCATAGCAGCGCGCCTGGCAAAGGATCATGGGATTTGTAGTTTCCTATCCCGTTCATAGCAAAGAGCAGGCAGTGTTTACCAGCGGTCGGGGGAATCGTGACAGATCGTACGAAATGATGGGTACCCCAAATCATCACAGAGTTAGGCGAAACGATCTCCGACCCCGAGGACATAGCGGAGGCCTTTGCGCAAAACTATGAGCTGCTCTACTTCCCCACAACACAATGGTGGCTAGAAGATGTCCATGATTTTCTGAGGAACATCCAACTCCTGACCCATCGCACCTTTTTAGAGGCAGACCTTGAGTCGTATGAAGTAGAACAGGCAATACGAGCATTGAACTCTGGCAAGGCAATGGGACCCAATGGCCTTCCCATTGAACTTTATAAACGCTTAGCCTCTAATGTTGGCTCCCCAACTACTCCACATGTGGAGGGAAGCGAGAGACGAACATATGCTTTCAATAGACCAGCGTTTAGTGACTATAGTCGTCATCCATAAGGCAGGTAAACCGTCAGAGAGATGCAACTCCTATTGTCCCATCTCCCTTCTTAACGTTGAAATGAAAGTCCTAGCCAAGCTCCTCGCAAATAGGTTGCCCCGGGTCATAACTACTCTTGTTGGCCGGCTCCTGAAACAATGGAATATCCACTATGGTCCGATCAATGAACGCATCGATGGCATTTGACCCTCTAGTGTGGATGCATATGTTTGGGGTGCTTCAACGCACCGCTTCGGATCAAATCTTCTAGGCTGGATGCAATTATTGTATACAGCCTCAATGGCCCAGGTTAAGGTCAATGGCATTACATCTCGCAATTTTCTTCTGGGTAGAGGGACCAGTTAGGGATGTCCCCTGTCCCCAATGATATTGGCACTTGCCTTGGAGCCCCTAGCGGCCTGGGTACGACAAGACCCGATCGTAAGGGGTGTCACATGGGGGAACCATGGGAAGAACGTATATCTCTGAATTCAGATGATATCCTTTTGCTTGTGTCCAGCCCCCTTCACGATTCCCCGCCTCACAAATATTCTGCACATTTTTGGCCAATACTTGGGTTACATGGTAAACTAGGACAAATCCCTCATGCACCTAATAACAGACCCCATGCTACCCAGAAGTGTGAACCTCCCTCGATCAACTAGGCATTTTAAATGGTTCCATGTTTAAATATCGATAACAAAAATATAGTTTATAAATGTAAAAATATTGATTACAAAAATATCGACTCCCTATACTTAAACAGGTAAGTACAATAATAGCGACTCAAAAATATAGATGTAAAAAATATAGATGTAAAAAAGTATTGACTTTAAAAAATATTATAACTTGAATTAAATAATTAAATAACATTAATATTATTAACAAAATTAATTAAATTACTTTTATATTTTAACTATTTATAACAAATAAACTTAATTTTATCAATATAAACATAATAAATGTGTACATATACATATATTTTCTTAAATACATTTTATTATTATCTTTATTTAATTTATAAACTTTAATAAGTATATAAAAATAAAATAAACACATATATAAAGCATTTTGAATAAAATACAATTTTCTATATTTAATTAACAAATTAAAGTATTTAAAAATATTAATACATACATTTAATAACAAAATAAAAACATTAGTAGTTAAAACATTTGATAGCGAACAGGTAAAAATTACTATTCGCACTCCAGTGAGTGCAACAGTAGGGAAAGCGCTGGATAGCGTAGGGGTAAAAATTAGTATTCACACTCCAGAGGGTGCAACAGTAGGGAAAGCGTTGGATAGCGTAGGGGTAAAAATTACGATTCCCACTCCAAAGGGTGCAACAGTAGGGAAAGCGTTGGATAGCGTAGGGGTAAAAATTACTATTCCCACTCCAGAGAGTGCAACAGTAGGGAAAGCGTTGGATAGCGTAGGGGTAAAAATCACTATTCCGACTCCAGTGAGTGCAACAGTAGGGAAAGCGTTGGATAGCGTAGGGGTAAAAATTACTATTCCCACTCCAGAGGGTGCAACAGCAGGGAAAGCGTTGGATAGCGTAGGGGTAAAAATTACTATTCCCACTCCAAAGGGTGCAACAGTAGGGAAAGCGCTGGATAGCGTAGGGGTAAAAATTACTATTCCCACTCCAGAGGGTGCAACAGTAGGGAAAGCGTTGGATAGCGTAGGGGTAAAAATTACTATTCCCACTCCAGAGGGTGCAACAGGAGGGAAAGCGTTGGATAGCGTAGGGGTAAAAATTACTATTCCAACTCCAGTGAGTGCAACAGTAGGGAAAGCATTGGATAGCGTATGGGTACAAATTACTATACCCACTCCAAAGGGTGCAACAGTAGGGAAAGCGCTGGATAGCGTAGGGGTAAAAATTACTATTCCCACTCCAAAGGGTGCAACAGTAGGGAAAGCGTTGGATAGCGTAGGGGTAAAACTTACTATTCCCACTCCAGAGAGTGCAACAGTAGGGAAAGCGTTGGATAGCGTAGGGGTAAAAATTACTATTCCGACTCCAGTGAGTGCAACAGTAGGGAAAGCGTTGGATAGCGTAGGGGTAAAAATTACTATTCCCACTCCAGAGGGTGCAACAGTAGGGAAAGTATTGGATAGCGTAGGGGTAAAAATTACTATTCCCACTCCAAAGGGTGCAACAGTAGGTAAAGCGCTGGATAGCGTAGGGGTAAAAATTACTATTCACACTCCAGAGGGTGCAACAGTAGGGAAAGCGTTGGATAGCGTAGGGGTAAAAATTACTATTCCCACTCCAAAGGGTGCAACAGTAGGGAAAGCGTTGGATAGCGTAGGGGTAAAAATTACTATTCCCACTCCAGAGAGTGCAACAGTAGGGAAAGCGTTGGATAGCATAGGGGTAAAAATTACTATTCCGACTCCAGTGAGTGCAACAGTAGGGAAAGCGTTGGAAAGCGTAGGGGTAAAAATTACTATTCCCACTCCAGAGGGTGCAACAGTAGGGAAAGCGTTGGATAGCGTAGGGGTAAAAATTACTATTCCCACTCCAAAGGGTGCAACAGTAGGGAAAGCGCTGGATAGCGTAGGGGTAAAAATTACTATTCCCACTCCAAAGGGTGCAACAGTAGGGAAAGCGCTGGATAGCGTAGGGGTAAAAAATACTATTCCCACTCCAAAGGGTGCAAGAGTAGGGAAAGCGTTGGATAGCGTAGGGGTAAAACTTACTATTCCCACTCCAGAGAGTGCAACAGTAGGGAAAGCGTTGGATAGCGTAGGGGTAAAAATTACTATTCCGACTCCAGTGAGTGCAACAGTAGGGAAAGCGTTGGATAGCGTAGGGGTAAAAATTACTATTCCCACTCCAGAGGGTGCAACAGTAGGGAAAGCGTTGGATAGCGTAGGGGTAAAAATTACTATTCCCACTCCAGAGGGTGCAACAGTAGGGAAAGCGTTGGATAGCGTAGGGGTAAAAATTACTATTCCAACTCCAGTGAGTGCAACAGTAGGGAAAGCGTTGGATAGCGTAGGGGTACAAATTACTATACCCACTCCAAAGGGTGCAACAGTAGGGAAAGCGCTGGATAGCGTAGGGGTAAAAATTACTATTCCCACTCCAAAGGGTGCAACAGTAGGGAAAGCGTTGGATAGCGTAGGGGTAAAACTTACTATTCCCACTCCAGAGAGTGCAACAGTAGGGAAAGCGTTGGATAGCGTAGGGGTAAAAATTACTATTCCGACTCCAGTGAGTGCAACAGTAGGGAAAGCGTTGGATAGCGTAGGGGTAAAAATTACTATTCCCACTCCAGAGGGTGCAAAAGTAGGGAAAGCGTTGGATAGCGTAGGGGTAAAAATTACTATTCCCACTCCAAAGTGTGCAACAGTAGGGAAAGCGCTGGATAGCGTAGGGGTAAAAATTACTATTCCCACTCCAGAGGGTGCAACAGTAGGTAAAGCGCTGGATAGCGTAGGGGTAAAAATTACTATTCCCACTCCAAAGGGTGCAACAGTAGGGAAAGCGCTGGATAGCGTAGGGTTACTCCAGAGGGTGCAACAGTAGGGACAGCGTTGGATAGCATAGGGGTAAAAATTACTATTCCCACTCCAGAGGGTGCAACAGAAGGGAAAGCGTTGGATAGCGTAGGGGTAAAAATTATTATTCCAACTCCAGTGAGTGCAACAGTAGGGAAAGCGTTGGATAGCGTAGGGGTACTAATTACTATTCCCACTCCAAAGGGTGCAACAGTAGTGAAAGCGCTGGATAGCGTAGGGGTAAAAATTACTATTCCCACTCCAGAGGGTGCAACAGTAGGGAAAGCATTGGATAGCGTAGGGGTGAAAATAACTATTCCCACTCCAGAGGGTGCAGCAGTAGGGAAAACGCTGGAACCCAAAACAATAAAAAAAAACTATCAAATTTTTTATTAAATTTAATTACCAATATAAACATAATTAATATATACATTTAAATATATTATTATTAACAAAGATAATACAAAATAATTAATTACACATTATTTAACTCTATAATATCCACCACACACACCTAAAATTAATTAAACAATTACATTTAATATTTACTAATTAATTAATGAAAATTAATGTCTTTTTTTAATTAATTAATTAATTATTTAATTGACAGCTTTCACACCATATACACTTATAAACACCACAACACAAACCTAAAATTAATTACACATTTACAATAAATAATTACTAATTAATTAATGCTAATTAATTTATAAAGTATTTAATAATTAATCAATAAAACATCAATTACATCACACCATTTACACATATAAACTCCACTACACACACCTAAAATTAATTAAACAATTAACATAATTAATTAACATAATTAATTGATAATTGGCTACTTGGAATTAATTAACAAATAATTAAATTACTTCTCACCCTATTCCCCTATAAACCCACAACCCGCTACGGAACTAATAACACAAAATTCAACATAAAATACATTAATAACTAATAGAATTCTACAACATATACTAAAATGACAAACTATTCTCATTAAAAACACTAAAATACATAACATTATTAAAAAATCGATATTTTTGTAAACTATATTTTTGTAAACGATATTTATTACAACTATATTGTTGTTATCGATATTACTTACCTGTCAGTCGATATTCTGGTCAAACCATATTTTTGTTGTCGATATTTCTTCAACTCGATATTTCTGCGGGGATATTTACTTTACACAATATTTCCCCGTCGATATTCCTACTCTGCACCATCTTAAATACCTAGGCATTCACATTACTATGGTTCCCACCCCATTCAACCGTCTAAACTTAGCCCCCCTCCTTGAACGTTTTGCGGCAGACATAGAACAATGGAAAACCTTGCAGCTCTCATTACTGGGTCGAGCAGCGATGTTTAAAATGAGGACTTTACACTGAGTGCTCTATATTCTACAAAATACCTGTCATCATGGGCCGGATAAATTCTTCCAGACCATTGAATACCTTCTCCGCTCATTGTTGTGGAACGCAGCCCCACCATGGATTGACCTCTCCAAGCTGATGCGTGGTGTATACGACGGAGGCATTGCCCTCCCAGACATAAAGAAGTACTACTGGGCAGCGCATCTAGAGATAGCATATGATTGGGTGTTCGATCCCAGGAACGACCCGACCTTCAGGCTGGACCAGCTCTCAATGGGGCCTGGGGGATATCAGGCCATACTCTATAGCTCACCTAAGGCCAAAACGTATTTCCCTAAACATACACAATAGCTCAAATATGGAGAACGGCTACGCCCTTCTTGGGTCGGAGAGGAAAGCTTACTAACATGACCCCATTATGGCATAGTGACGGCACTCTCCTAGGTGTGTGACCTCGAGGGTTTCAAATCACGCAATCTAATAGGGATTTCGTTGTTGGGGGATGTATGGAGGGAGGGCAATATGCTTACCTGGGAGGAGCTACAGATTCAGTATGAACTGACCGCCACTGAAGTATATAGATACCACCTGCTCCAACATGCCCTTGGGACACATATCTCAAGAGGGACCCCTCTGGAGGATAGAATCCTAACTGAACCATTAAATACAAATACAGTCTCCCTGATCTATAAAAAGCTACAGAACAACTCTCCCAATATTCTCACTGCGTTGAGGCCCAAATGGGAGAGAGATATTGGGGACTGTGACGACGGAGAATGGGAGGAGGCATTGGGGACCTTCCATGAGGTTGCTATACACATGGGGTTCAGATTGTTTTTTCTGCGCATATTACACCGCTCTTACTACTCACGCACAACACTCAGACTCATGGGACGCATCCCAACAGACTTCTGTCTTAGGGGTTGTGGGAGTAAATGAACCTTCTTCCACACGATATGGGCATGCCCAGCGTTCAAGCCTTTTCGATCAAACCACAGAGAATCATGGGGGAAGTTACCACCGAACTTCCCCAAAAACAGCAAAAAAATTAATTTTACATATCTGGGGAGAAGAGTCGCCACCAAAATGTTCCTGGTTCTGGCTCTCACTGGGCCTTATAGTAGCCAAGCAGAATATTGTACGTTTGTGAGGAGTGGCTGCGACTCCCGCGGTGAGTGACTGGGAGCGGAACTAAGATTGGTGTATGATAAATGAGAAGCCCTTTATATCAAGGAAGGGGCTGCCCACGCAAATGGGAGAAGAGTTGGGCAGGACAGCGCTCCTATAGAGGCTCAGATGCCGGACCTACCCCAATGCGAAAAGATTGAGAATGGGACACACTTAACACTTAGAAGCAATGAGGCGACAAATTTGTACCAGCGACTTCTCACTTAGATTAATTTCCCCATATGCTGCTGAATGTTATGTTCACTTGTGTTCATTACTTTACCTAAAATATTCACCAGACAGTAGCGCTTCCTAACTTTGCATTGACTGCCAAGAATTTAACCTTTTTAACCCTACCATAGGGACGCCTTAATAAACTCTCCCCAGGGCGTCCTTTATGTAGTTTTAAATTACAAACACACTCACCTGTCAGTGCCACACACCCACACGAACCTTCACCGCTTTTTTACTAAAAAGATCTCCGCCAAAGAGCCTTCTCGCGGTGCTCGTGGGGCATTGCACCGCCAGCCCCACGAGCAGCAATAAGCCAGATGATGAAGCTTGACGCCCATATGGGTGTATGATGGTATCACTTCCTAATAAGGAAAATCACCCTCACATTTTTCTACTTCCAACTATTCTCTTTCATCTTTTCTAGACAGGAACAAGAACCCTAGTTCTGTTGATACACATGTTAAACCTTTTAAAGGAGCCTTGGTACTGGACCTTGATTAAGCTCCTTGTCCCTCTCTCATTTGGAAATATGTTATTTGTGTTAAAACCTTTAAAAAACTTCTGCAGGCTGCATTGAGGTGGTGTCTTTCCGTTACAATTCAAACAGTTTTGAATTTAAGGCATGTGCTCTTGGGGCTGTTTTTCCAGAACCAGTCTCCCATAATTGGCTAGTCCAAGGCAACCTGTTCAACTGGCATTAATTGGTAGTCTCTTGTGCTCAGCAGGAAAATTCTGTACCATATATTTTACCACTTTCAAATAATCAGCTATAGGATATAAATATGAATATATCACGTTCTTTATACCCTCCTATCTAATAATATCATCACTGACCTCAGTCTGAGTCTCAGAAGTTAATTTCACTAGTGGTGCAAATCTGTTTGTTCAAAAAACAACAGGTTCCAATGGGGGGGGACTTTTTGGCGAGAACCTGCTAGACTAATTATCATTCAATAGGCATAATTCTCAATACGTGTAAAAATCAGGAGAGGGCGAGACGAGGAAAATGGAGGTTGTGACTCACCCTCCTCGTATACCGGAAGTGTCAACCTCTAGACATCTGGGGTAGGCTCACTGGATATAGGAGAAATACAATTTTCTTAAAGGAACGCTTAATCACTGAATGCTATCCAGTGACATGCTTCATCATTGAGTTCTTCCTGATCATCTCAGGGTTGGGGCATGTTGCGACCTCTTTCCTTACAAGGGAGCATTTTTTAAGAAAAAAAGGGTTGGGTTCTATATGAGGTAATCTTTAAAATTGTCTAGGCTGTGCCCAATCAGTATTTTGTCATGGTCCATCTGGGAAGGTTAAAAACATGGGGAAATGTGCTAGTTGGAGTTACTATCCCTCTTTTGCCGTAAAGTGTGATCAAATAGTTTCTGCAACAAACTCTAATCCAGTGTTTTTTGTCATGATCAGTATGTCCCTATTAATAGCCTTTTGGGAAAAGGTGGCTGGCTATTTATTTTAATAATTGATACCATTCTACATACATAAATGGTACACTACTGTAAGAACCTTTCTTGGAAGTGGGTTCACCTGAAGATAAGAAACACATTTAGTCACAGCAGGGCACCATGAGTGCCAAAATATGGTTCTGGTATGACTTGTGTGAGCGGAAAAAAACGAAAGGTACTGTGAGCCCATAACGGTAAAACAGAAGCTGGTGCATATGTCAGTGCCTTATGTGCCGATAGAAACATGGTGAAAACATTGCAGACACAAGCAATAATTGAGAGGTTCAATGCATACTACCGATATACACCCTTATGTAGAGTTAAATTTATTTTCTCTTGGATCTCTGGAGGGAAGTGTGCCCAATAGTCACACACTGTAGGGAGAAATTATATTGTAAATATTTTGCCTTAGTTGATATTGCCAGTACTACACGGCCTCTGCCTATGGGAAATGGACATTTACTCACGTCATCATGGGTCCCTACTCAGCCCAAGACCCATTCAGCCCCTACTGAGTCTGCTTGTTACTGACTGCAGGACTGAGCAGGGATTAAATATACCC
Organism: Lissotriton helveticus; assembly: GCF_964261635.1. NCBI lineage: Eukaryota > Metazoa > Chordata > Amphibia > Caudata > Salamandridae > Lissotriton > Lissotriton helveticus. The sequence continues at coordinate 951,742,999 of NC_136067.1, read as the reverse complement.
TTGCAGTACCCTACAAGTCTAAAGCGCCTTCCTGGAGAGAGCGGGTCAAAATACTAAATCATGCACTTTACGAAATGGCCGTCCAGGGTGGAACCACTTTCTGGTTCTTGTGCAGGCCCGCCATAATGTTATATGGTGCTAGAGGCATTGGTTAAAAACTGAAAAACTGCAGTTATCAGAGTCTGAAAGGTATATAAAATGCTTGAAAATGCAGTAGGTTGTTTTCGGATGTCGGCTCCAAGGGCCAGATGTACGACCATTCAGTTAACCAAGTCGCAAATTGCGCAGAATTGCCACTCGCAATTTGCGACTAGCTAAACTGAATGTATAGCAGTGTCTCAGACACTTTGCGATTCCCAATGAGGTCGCAAATTGCATGCCTCATCAATATTCATGAGGCAAGTGCAATTTGTGACCCCATTGGGAATGTCTTGCATTCACAGTGATGGTGGCCTGCTGGGGTCAGCAGACCACCATGTCTCTGACTGCTTTTTCAATAACGCAGTTTTTTTTTAAAAACGCAGCCTGTTTTCCTTAAAGAAAAACGGAATGCATTTAAAAAAGAGAAATTCAACTTTTCAGTTTCATTTTTTAAGGGCAGGCAGTGGTCCCTTGGACCACTCCCTGCTCGTAAAAAATATTTATGTACCCATTCACAAAGGGGGTAGGGGTACCCTGGTTAACCCTTCCCGTTTGTGAGTGGTTTACCACCCACTTGAAGTAGGTGGTAAACTGCAAGTGTTTTGCGACCGCAAATAGTACATTGGTGTTAGTGTCGCTATTAGGAAGGGACGCCCTTGGCATGCTCCTTCCCATATTTTGCGAGTTGCTTATAGGTTAGCGACTCGTAAAATATGGTTTGTGCATGGGGCAGACCAATTTTGTGGTCGCAAACGGGAAAATTCCCATTTGCGACCGCAAAAAACGGTCATACATTTATCCCAAAGTGTGTAGTGGTCTGCAGCCCTCTCTGATCTGCAAGATATTGAGGTCCAGGAACACCATGCTCTCAGGGGGGATGGAATGGGTGAATTTTAGGTACTGGTTTTGGTGGTTCAAAAAGAAAGAAAACCATCCTTTTTTTCTTGCACCCCAGTCCAGGTGATTAAAACATCATTTATATAGCACTTCCAGGTCTTAATATGGATGACGAATATATTATCAGGTGTCACCATTTCACTGGTTTCCAAATTGTGGACAAAAAGGCCAGCCACAGTCGGTGCAAAGGTACTACCCATGCTGGTCCCGTGTTTCTGGAGGTACAGGGTGTCCTTGAATTTAAAGTCGTTTTTAGCCAAGGCTATCTTAGTGCAAGAAAAGGACAAAATGTTGTGGGGTAATGTGATCCTAATTGCTTTGAAGCAGGATCTCCTTCAGTACCTCCAGTGTCTTTTCGTGGGGCAGACTAATTAAAGGCTTTCAATGTCCAGGCTGGTAAGTAGGTCTTTCTGTGGATTGAAAAAGCGGGGTCTCTCAACAGAATGAGGACATCTGCAGTGAAGAATCACAATGCCTGACACAATAGCTCTCCCCGGGGGCAGTGTAACATTTGTTTGCACATTCTGAGGGGTTTAGAAGTATGGTATTGTGGGGCTGATGTTAGCCAAAAAATCGGCCTCCCTTTTGGACACCCATCATTTTTATCTCATTGCTCAGGCTCGCAGTAGGGTCAGAACGGAGTACTTGATAGTTCTGTGTGCCCCCAACCATTATAAGCACTCTGTCCTGTAATCTGTGGCACACTGGAGGACGATCCCTCCTGCTTTCTCAGCGGGTTAATTATCATTTGGTTCTGTTTGAGCTCATTGAGAGCCTATCTCTTGTGCTGTGACATGTTTCGAAAGATCTTTCTATTTTTTATGTTGAGATTGTCATTGTCCTTTAGCGCTGCCTTTTTAAACGTCAGAATCTCTACTAGGATGGTCGAGGTAAGGGGTACGAACTTGGACTTGTTACGCAGTCCAATGTCGCCTCTATTTTCATCTGATGTGTTGCTGTTCATGAAGAAAGTGCGCATAAACTTTGGCACCTCGCTCAACAGAATGAACTTGTTGAAACAGGGTGCTGGGACAAAGCCTAGACCTTTCTCTAGGGCCCTCTGTTGTCTGGATGAAATCTAACAGTTTGTTAGGTTGAAAACTAAGTTTGATTGCTTGTTCCTGGGGTTTGGGCCTTTGTCATGCTGCATATAGTCACCCTCTGGGGGTTTTTATCTTCCTCCCATTTAACAATCTCCGCCAATCTTGCGTCAGGACCAATATATTCTTTTCCCACCTCAGTCACTCATCATTGCAATACTAGACCGTAAACGTTCAGCTCATCAACGTTTTCATTCATTATAAAATGTTTTAATTAATTTTTACTCATTAATTTACCCGCTGATTTTTAACAAATCTTAACTGTTTTTTTTGCTAATTAAGTGCAGAGAGTTTTAATCGGCCAGTTAGCCATAACCTTGAGATGTCATCTTCTCTGACAGAAATTCTTGGTGTTGTTTTTGTGCATTTCTAACAATATGTAATGTTTTTACACTTTATTTGTATTAAGTGTTTTAAGCATTTGATATAACTTTCAAACTCTTTGATAACCGAGGCTTTTCAGTTTTTAACAAATGCCTCTAGCACCATATGGATCCATCCCGGGCGACCATCTTCTGAGGTGCGCAGTCTAGTGTTTCGACCGTCTCTCTCTCAAGGAATGCAATTTGGACCAGTCGGGGAATGCAAGGGTATATTTAATCACTGCTCAGTCCAACAATCAGTAACATAGAGGCTTCTGCTCCAGAGGCAGTGAATAGGTCTTGGGCCGAGTGAGGACCAATGATGACATGAATACATGGACATTTGCCCGAGGCAGAGGTGGTGTAATACATGCAATACCCATTATGGCAAACTAGTGTCAATGCCATTTCTCCCTACAGTGTGTGACTATTGGGCACATTTCCTTATTGAGATCCCGATGGGGCACCATGCACCCACTAAATAAGTAGGCATTTAATTTAGATATACATTAGGGTGTATATGTGTAGTATGCATTGAACCTCTCATTTATTGCTTGTGTGTACAGTGTTTTCACCATGTTTGCATCTGCATAGAAAACACTGATGCATGCAGCAGTTTCTGTTTTAATGCTATGGCCTCACAGTACACAGTATTTTTCGGTTTTTCTCCACTTGCAAAGGTCGTACCAGAACCACGTTTTGGAGCATACTCATGGCCCCCCCTTCTGTGACTAAATGTGTTTCCTATTCTCATGAAGACCCACGTCCAAGAAAGGTTATTACGGTAGTGTACCGTGCATATGTGTGGCATGGTATGAATGAATAAATAAATAGCCAGACACCTTTTCCGAAAAGTATATTAATAGGGGCATAGTAACTCTAATAGCCCATTTTCCCCAGTTTTTAACCTTGCTAGACAGACCTTTGAAAAAATACAGATTTGGGCACCGCCTAGGCAATTTTAAAGATGACCTCATATAGATTACATACCCTTTGTCCTTAAAAAGTGCTCGATTATAAGGAAAGAGGTTGCAACATGTCCCACCCTCAGACGGTCGGTCGGGAAGAGCTTAATGATGAAGGATGACACTGGATAACAATCAGTGAGTAAGAGTTCCTTTAAGAAAAAGTAATTTCTCCTATATCCATTGCCCTCCCGCCCCCAGATTGCTTAAGGTTGACTCTCTTTTAAATGTGACATAATATTCAGTACAATCAAAAAATGAGCGTGAGGAAAACCCTACGCTACTTGTCGCACAGCTATGGGCCGAAGGCCTCTATAGTAATCAAAGATCTGCCAAAAATGTACTCTTTTTGTACATCCAGGTTTATTTTTTAGAATTAAACCATGATTTATCATATAGTTTTAGTTCAAATTAGTTACATTCTTTATGTAAAGGATACAAGTTGATTCCGCAGGAGCGTCAGGAATCCGAAGTATAATCCACAGCCTTCCCCTGCAGCCTTCCGACTCTATCGAACACTAGAGCACAAGAGGCGGAACAGGGGAAAACAGGGAGACAAAACAAGGAAAGGTTGGGGGTAACAATTGTGTGCTGAGGGTCTTCAGACTGGATGTCTCAACCTTCTTGAGGGCTTGGCAACAAGATAGACTGTAATGCAAAGGAGTAATATTCTTGAGTCTGAATAGGACAATCACATTCACAATTATACATAATAACCTTTCATACCTAGATTGATGTATGTTAATGTCTCTGAATGGATATGGAAGAACCTCTGGTAAGGGATTTATCTGGAGCTGCAGTGAAGGAGGCAAAATATACATAAGTCTAGTGTCTCTATGTTTCTAGTAATATGAGTGACTAAAAGTATACTGCTCACTCTGGTTTCTGTCTTAACATCCAAGAAGCACACCCCAAATGTTTGAGTGAATGCAGTAACTCGGTTGCCAATATCCTTGATAGCTGGAGAAACATCTACAACAAACAAAACAGGAATTCAAACACTACAATACAGTCTTTTTTATACCAATACAATGTGCAGCGCAATAATGCGCTGTTACCGTGATTCTGGGACGTGATGCTGTAGCCCGATCCACACTGGTCCACGCAAGATACCAAGTCCAAATAAGATACTCCACAAGAGTTGATTTACCCCAAGGAATGATGGGAGCAGGGACGGGCAGGGAAAATAGGAACAAGGTAAAGAAAGACCCTAACTGACTAATACTTATGCACCGGGGAAAACCCGGCCGCCAGCGGAGAGAGAACCCGGCTGACCAGCGGAGCACCCCGATGTAGGTGAAATGAAGGGGGTAAGGCTAGCCCGGCCCGTCAGCGGAGAACAAGCCCGGCTGACAAGCGGAGCAACAAGGAGGGCCAACAGAAGGAAGAGGAATCCCACCGGATGGCGGAGTTAAACCCGGCCGCCGGGCGGGACACCAAAACAATGGGGAGGCAATGAAAAACAAATAATGACACGGTCCGTGTCAAAACGAACAAGCGCAGAGGCAAGGCGCTTGTTAACCAAGAGAGAGAGACTGCGGAGGCTCGGAAAGAACCAACGGAGCCGAGGACTCTCTCAAGCGTGTAGAACGCCAGGTCGCAGGAACGGAAGTCAGGCAAAGGAAGTCAGGCAGCACACGGACCCGACGGAGCTAGACGCAAGAACGTGAAGCGTCGCTCCCTGGGTCAAGGAATCCTAAATAGTGCACAAGTTAAAGGGACAGCGCACTGGGAGGGGGCTTGAGGCATGACAGTACACTCCCCCCACAACAACCCCCAACCGGTTTGGGCTTGTCAGGGTATCTTTGATGAAACGCCCTTAACAGTCGAGGTGCATGGATATTAGAAAAGGGTTCCCATGTACGCTCTTCCACACCGTATCCCTTCCAATGAACCAAATACTGGACCGTACCCCTCACTCTACGGGAATCGAGGATAGTCTCGACCTCATATTCCTCCGAGTCCTGCAGAGTTAACGGAGTGGGTTTCACCGGCAATTTAGTCCCTGGTTCAACCGGCTTTAGTAGGGAAACATGGAATACCGGATGAATCTTGAATGAAGGTGGAAGCTGTAATCTTATGGCAACGGGATTGATTATCTTTTCCACCTTATAGGGACCTATGTATTTGGGATTGAACTTGCGTGGACCCCCAAGAGCAATGTATTTAGTGGAGAGCCAAACATCGTCCCCTGGTGTGTATATGGGTTCCAATCTTCTGTGTAGATTTGCCCCTTCTGTGTATCTCACCTTAGCCATCTCAAGACTCTCTAATGCCTTCCTATGTATCTCGAATAACATCTCTACTCTGTCTGCAGCAGCAGGGGTTGGACAATCTGTGGAACAACCTGAGGGCAGCAACTTAGGGTGATAACCATACAAGCAAAAGAATGGAGAGACTTTGATAGAGGAGTGTGTGCTGTTGTTATATGAGATTTCTGCTACCCAAACCAACTCATCCCAGTCCACTGGAGACTGCAACACCTGATTCCTTATGTATTGCTCAAAACACTGATTGACTCTCTCCGTCTGTCCATCTGACTGTGGATGGTGACTTGAGGACAGACGGACGTCTATCTGGAGCAAAGAACACAAACTCTTCCAGAACCTTGACACAAATTGGGCTCCTCTGTCGGAGACCAAAGCAGAAGGGAAACCATGAAGTCGCACTATGTGTTGCATGTATATGGAGGCTAATTCAACTGCTGTGGGTAAACGTTGTAACGGTACAAAATGAGCCATTTTGGTGAACATATCCACCACCACCAGCAACGTATTGTTCTTTGCCTTAGTGAGCGGTAGTTCCACTATAAAATCAAGGGACACCGTATGCCAGGGACCGGGAGGGGAAGGTAATGGCATGAGAAGGCCTACAGGGTTGAGGCGAGAAACCTTGGTTTGTGCACACACATAGCATGTCTTAACAAAGCGTTCTATGTCTGCCAACATATTGGGCCACCAGTAACGGTCACGCACAGTGCTAATGGTTTTTCTTAATCCCTGGATGACCCGCTATTGGATGTGTATGATACCACTGCATGACTTGTTCCTGTAGCATCCTTGTCGGTATAACCACTCCCCCTTGTACACACACAAGGTTTCCCTTCTTAGACGTGTCCTGTGAACCCACTATAGTCTGCATGTCTACTGACGCTTGACTACACCTAACCTGTGCCAGAAATTCATCCTCTGACTGTGTTCCTCCTACAATATTCATTCTAGGGATAATAAGTGTAGGCTCGATGGGATCTGCAGGGGTCTCGAATCCCAAACGTGATAGAGCATCTGCCTTCCCATTACGTCTGCCAGGTCTGTACTGGACAGTGAAGTCGAACTCACTAAAGAACTGAGACCAACGCAGTTGTCTCATGGAAAGTGCCTTTGCCGACTTGAGATATTGGAGGTTGCGATGGTCAGTATATACCACTGCGGGATGTCTGGCACCTAGGAGATACTGCCGCCACTCTTCGAATGCCTTCTTAATTGCCAGGAGTTCCTTATCCCCTACTGCGTAATTGTATTCAGCCGGGGAGAGTTTGTGAGAATAATAGGCCACCGGATGACACTCACCGGACACGGCATCTGCCTGAGATAGAACACCTCCCACTGCCACTTGAGAAGCGTCCACCTCCACCACAAAGGGCAGAGCGGGGTCAGGATGATGTAGCACCGGGGCACTGGTGAAAGCTTCCTTTAGCAACTGGAATGATCGCTCTGCCTCACAGGACCAAACAAAAGGAACCTCCTTTTTCAACAACGATGTAATGGGTGACACTAAGTCTGAGAAATTGCGAATGAACCTCCTATAGAAATTGGCCAGCCCTACAAAACTTTGGATCTCCTTGATTGTACGCGGAGCCGGCCATGCCAGAACAGCCTCCACCTTGGAGGGAATCCATGCGAAGGCCCCTAGGAGAAACAATATATCCTAAAAAAGGGACCTCCTGAGTATGAAAGGTACATTTTTCCAACTTACAATATAAGCGATTGTCTAGTAAACGTTCCAACACGTTGCGTACATGCTGTTGGTGTATCTCCAAAGTAGAGGAAAATATCAACAGATCATCAATGTAGGCAATTACATAATCATCAAGAATGTCTTTCAGAACTTCATTTATGAAGAATTGAAATGCCGCCGGGGCATTACAGAGCCCAAAGGGCATTACAAGGTACTCGAAGAGACCATATTTGGTGCAGAACGCCGTTTTCCACTCGTCTCCCTCCTTGACTCGTACCAGATGATAAGCGCCCCGCAAGTCCAACTTAGTGAAGTACTGGGCATTGCGGATTCTGTCAAGGAGGGAGGCTATAAGAGGAAGAGGATAACGGTTCTTGATGGTCACTTCATTGAGCTTCCTGTAGTCGATACAACATCGCAGGCCCCCTTCCCGTTTAGGAATGAAGAACAACGAAGAGGAGGCTGGGGATCGCGATGGTCTGATGAATCCCTTCTCGAGCATAGAGTCGAGATATTCACGTAAGTATACATTCTCTTTTTCAGTGAGTGCATACACTCTGCTACAGGGTATTCTGGCTCCTGCCTCGAGATCAATACGGCAGTCGTAGACTCGGTGTGGTGGAAGAACATCTGCTTCCTGTACATCAAAGACCGCCTGCAATTCTTGGTAGCAGGGAGGGAGAACAGGACAGGCCTCAGGACTCTCCGTGGCTGCGCGTGTCTCTCCCTTAGTAGCCCCTACCACGGGCACTGGAACTACAGGAGGAAAGGATATAGTGGATGTTTCCCAATTGATGTCAGGGTTTTGTGTTCTTAACCATGGAATACCCAGGAGCACCGGGAATTGTGGGGAACTAATTAAATCAAACATTAAGTCTTCATGGTGGTCAGGTGCTATAACCATGTGCATTGGGTTGGTGTGATGTGTAACTGGACCAGAAAGAAGGGGGCTGCCATCGATGGTAGTGACAGTACTGGCGATCTCCTTTTTGGTGCTGGTTATCATGTTCTCCCTAGCCCATTCCATGTCCATGTAGTTTCCAGAAGCCCCAGAGTCCACCATTATCAAAACGTGTAAACCAAGAGTGCCTTGTGTTAGATATGCTGATATGTATAAATGATTAGTAGGAGTGTGGGTATAATCGGAAGAAGAGACTGTTAGTCCAGACCTACCTGAGTTCCTTGTCTCACAAGAACCCAGGCTGACTAGTTTCCCGACAACTTGGACTGAGCGGGTTTAACTGGGCATTCTCTTAGAAAATGTCCCGCTTTCCCACAATATAAACATAGCCGAAGCGTTCTTCTCCTCTGTCTTTCCTCGGAAGTCAGAGGTCCTCGGACTATGCCTATCTGCATGGGTTCACTGTCATCAGCGGCTTTATCTGGGGTACTTTTTTTCTCCTTCAGAGCAACATACCGATACTCATGCTTCCCTTTCTCCTTCTTCCTTTCATGCAACCGATGGTCAATCTTCACTACCAAGTCAATGAGAGCGGTACAGGAGGTAGGAAGATCAACTATCTGGGACAAGGCGTCTTTCAGTTCCTCCCGCAAACCCCGGTAGAACATGGTACTGCGTTTTTCCTCCGGCCAATTGGACTCAATCACCAACCGGCGAAACTTAGTAATATAGGCTACTAGATCCTGAGTACCCTGTTTTAGTTCTAATAATTCAGTATCGGCAGAATGTGTATACATGTGTCGATCGAAGAGTTTACGGAATTCCCGTCGAAAAGCTGCATAACCACTGAGGTAAGAAATTACAAAGGCTACCTTAGCCTGGTCAGAGGGAAAACATTGAGCCTTGCAGGAGAAGTGTAGTTGGCATTGACTGAGGAAAGCCGCGCATCGCGCTGTTTCTCCTGCAAAACGCTCAGGGGGTGCCAGAGGTATCGAAGGCGGAGTGGTCACCTGCACAACCGATGTCCCTCCTCCTGTAGCGCCAGAAGTATGCTGTCTTTGTAGGGTGTCCATTCTGGCCATCAATGTCTGAGTCTCAACCTGTAGACTCCCCAACATACCTGCCACATCAGCCAGTGTGACCGCTTCGAGATCCATGACGCTCAGGCAGAACACACCCCTTAGGCTTCACGTTCTGTAAAGGATACAAGTTGATTCCGCAGGAGCGTCAGGAATCCGAAGTATAATCCACAGCCTTCCCCTGCAGCCTTCCGACTCTATCGAACACTAGAGCACAAGAGGCGGAACAGGGGAAAACAGGGAGACAAAACAAGGAAAGGTTGGGGGTAACAATTGTGTGCTGAGGGTCTTCAGACTGGATGTCTCAACCTTCTTGAGGGCTTGGCAACAAGATAGACTGTAATGCAAAGGAGTAATATTCTTGAGTCTGAATAGGACAATCACATTCACAATTATACATAATAACCTTTCATACCTAGATTGATGTATGTTAATGTCTCTGAATGGATATGGAAGAACCTCTGGTAAGGGATTTATCTGGAGCTGCAGTGAAGGAGGCAAAATATACATAAGTCTAGTGTCTCTATGTTTCTAGTAATATGAGTGACTAAAAGTATACTGCTCACTCTGGTTTCTGTCTTAACATCCAAGAAGCACACCCCAAATGTTTGAGTGAATGCAGTAACTCGGTTGCCAATATCCTTGATAGCTGGAGAAACATCTACAACAAACAAAACAGGAATTCAAACACTACAATACAGTCTTTTTTATACCAATACAATGTGCAGCGCAATAATGCGCTGTTACCGTGATTCTGGGACGTGATGCTGTAGCCCGATCCACACTGGTCCACGCAAGATACCAAGTCCAAATAAGATACTCCACAAGAGTTGATTTACGGTTACCCCAAGGAATGATGGGAGCAGGGACGGGCAGGGAAAATAGGAACAAGATAAAGAAAGACCCTAACTGACTAATACTTATGCACCGGGGAAAACCCGGCCGCCAGCGGAGAGAGAACCCGGCTGACCAGCGGAGCACCCCGATGTAGGTGAAATGAAGGGGGTAAGGCTAGCCCGGCCCGTCAGCGGAGAACAAGCCCGGCTGACAAGCGGAGCAACAAGGAGGGCCAACAGAAGGAAGAGGAATCCCACCGGATGGCGGAGTTAAACCCGGCCGCCGGGCGGGACACCAAAACAATGGGGAGGCAATGAAAAACAAATAATGACACGGTCCGTGTCAAAACGAACAAGCGCAGAGGCAAGGCGCTTGTTAACCAAGAGAGAGAGACTGCGGAGGCTCGGAAAGAACCAACGGAGCCGAGGACTCTCTCGAGCGTGTAGAACGCCAGGTCGCAGGAACGGAAGTCAGGCAAAGGAAGTCAGGCAGCAAACGGACCCGACGGAGCTAGACGCAAGAACGTGAAGCGTCGCTCCCTGGGTCAAGGAATCCTAAATAGTGCACAAGTTAAAGGGACAGCGCACTGGGAGGGGGCTTGAGGCATGACACTTTACAGTCCGTCAAAACAAATTATACATTCGATTACTGAGTTCCAAAGTTCACTCAATACTTTTGAATCAATTGAAATGTTTAAATTGACAGAGCTTAAAGTAATACCCAATGCATTTCGGGTTCTAAGATGAACCCTTCATCAGGGGATAGATATTACATCATATTTCAATAAAGTGAAGTTTCTTGATGACAGTTGTCGGTTCCGGTTCGGATCTATAACACAGAAAACAGCAAAACATTTTTTATGGTCGCATCATTTTCCTCAACATGCAGATGCTACCTGCAATATAACGATTCTGTTGTAAACTGGGGAATAACACCGCAAACACCAAGGTTCAGAAAGAGAAGCAAAAAGAGATGTTAAAAGAAACGAGAAAAGTTGTGAAAAATGGATAAAATAGAGGCACCACACGTGTAAATCAAGAGTCACACTAAATCACGCTACTACCAATCTCTAAACCCATTTGGAGACCTAAGTCTATCCCCTAGTGAAATTAAGTAATATATGTGATGCTTCACTCGAAAATGAAACTCCATGTGGGTTACATCGTGACTCAACAAATTCATGCAAAAGGACAGTAAATAAGTGTCCAACTCTATCTTACCGGACTCTTCAAACAAAGTGTGCCAGATATTCAGAATGTAACAGCTAAGCACACGAAGCGTGAAAAAACAACCTAAAATGAAGGGACAACATCCTTAAACACGAGCCCATGCCTTTCAACATGTCTTCTCCTACACAGTTAACAAATAGAAGTTCATACCTGGCTCTTCGTATATCCACTTCTAAATAGTCATCATAATTCACCGTGAATACTTCTGCAAGTAATAGTATACACAGAAGGAAGTTAATATACCATCTTCCCACGCTTTCTGCTTCAACGAATCTCGACCGATATTACTCCTAACATTAACACTCACCAGAGAACGTAAAACACCGCCATAGTGTCTCCTCTGTGCTCGATCTGCAACCCGAGTCACGTGATCGGAAAAAAGTTCTGTCTAAGAGCGTAAATATAAAATGAGGACACTGTTATACAACAACACTAAACGCGGACTACTATTGTGGCGTAAGGATTCGTCTCAGCTTAATGAGCAATGCGAATCACATGTTCCGAAGTATTAGAAGGCTCTATTAGAAAATGTAACCACAAAAGTGATATTCAAAGCGGACTACAGCAATAACATATTCATACGGCTAAACTAAATTAGAACCAAGTCAACGTGTATGATGACGGCACGCAATGTGCGATCGTGTAAAAGAAGGACACAAAACTCTTGTGAGAAGCATTGTTATAAACGCTCAGTAAACAAGCCCAAGATAGTGAATATAGCAATAGGCCCATCAGTAAGCACAAGCATGGCATTATACCAATATCTAACGTAAATTATCATCAACCTAAAGAAAAGGAGAGAAAAAAATTGTAAATAAGAACAAATGGATGGGAAAAATGAAAAGAGCAGTGCATTCCCTCACAATCTATGTATTACGATTAGCAATTTACAAGTAACATAAGAGTTCATAATGATCATTAAGACCTCCGGGTATAACAGTTCCTAGAGATTTTATCCAGTGGGTTTCCCTACGTGTATTGAAGTCTATGCCTGTGTTGGATTGAATGCATTCTAGAATTGTGTATCGTAATTGTGGAATGGTGTGGGATGTTTCTATCCAATGTCTTACCAAAGAGGAATTAGTATTCTTATTTCTGATTCGACTTTTATGTTCCACTATTCTTGTTTTAATTTTCCTACTAGTTCTTCCCACATATACTAGTCCGCATGGACACTTTATAGCGTACACAACTCCTTCCGTATTGCAATCTGATGTATGCCTCAACTCAATGTTTTTGCCTGTGCGTGGATGTGTAAAATTCTTGCCCATCATTACATTACCACACTGTCCACAATTGTAGCATTTCATCATGCCCTTGTGTTTGGAATGAGATGCCTTTTTTATAGGTTTCAACAGTTCTCTTAAATTATTTGCCCTTGTATGCCCAAATAGTGGAATGCCATGGAATATTTGCTGGAAATCAGGTTCATTTTTAATCAATTCCCATCGGTTTCTGATGATCGCCTTAATAGCTGACGCCTGAGCTGAATGTTTAATCACACATACTTCACGTTTCATTGGCGATTTGTCTTTCTTTCTCAGAAGGTCTTCACAAGGTATTTGAGAGACTTTGTGTTGAGCTTCCTTCAAAATGGTTTACGGGTATCCTCGATCCTTGTATTCTGTCATTTGTTGCTCAATCAATCTCTCACATGTATTAGATTCAGAAGTAATCCTTTTTATGCGCATCATCTGAGAGATGGGTAAGTGCTTTTTTAGAGCATGTTGATGTGCACTTGAATATAGCAATGCGTTATTCACATCAGTTGGTTTCTTATATACCGCTGTCTCCAAACCCAATGGTGTCTTCTTGATTAGGATATCTAGAAAATTAATGTATTCAGTACTAATTTCAAAGGTGAATTTGATTCTTTGATTACATAGATTCAAATCTTTAATACTCTCCTCCAATAGTAGTCTAGAGCCTGTCCAGATGACTAGAATGTCGTCGATGTACCGGATAAAAAGAGCTGCATTCTCTTTCCAATTGGCATCAGATAACACATATTTCTCTTCAAAGTGTGACATAAACGTGTTAGCATAGGAGGGCGCCCCAGGGAAACCCATCGAAGTTCCCAGGCGTTGGATGTAATAATCTCCTTGCCAGGTAAAGTAACTGTGATGTAGCGCAAAGTGAAGTAGTTCCAAAAGATAGACACTCTTTTCCTGTGGAGTGTCAGATTGCAATAGTCTCCATTCCAATGCCTCAATGCTTTCATTATGTGCTATAGAGGTATATAATGCTACCACGTCAATGGTGCAAAGAAGAATGTCTTGTGTAAACAAGTGTCGTACAGATTCGAGCTTTGTAAACAATCTGTCGTGTCCTTCACGTAGGTAACCCATGCCTGTACCAAAGGTTGGAGATGGTAATCAAGATAGTATCCTAATAATAATAATAATAATACTAGTATTTATAAAGCGCGAACAGCTGCCTCAACTAGGAGGCGTCCCGGCGCTGTGAGGGCTTAACAAGAAAGTTAGCTGGGAGTCTGCAGCCTAAAGAGGCACCGAGAACAGCCATGACTTAAGCTGTCTCCTAAAACTTATTTCTGATTGGGCCTTTCGCAGCTCAGGAGGTAGGGAATTCCAGAGACGGGTCACATTGGCTGAAAAGGTCCGGCCGCCCAGTCTAGCTCTTTTGACTCGTGGCACACTCAGTAGCACCTGATCATTTGAGCGAAGACAGCGAGACTGTGTATATCTAGGCAGACGGGTTCTCAAATAATTAGGACATGTGCCGTGGAGGGACCTATGAGCCAGAGTAAGAGTTTTAAATTTTATTCTACTGGCAATCGGGAGCCAGTGTAAGGCCCGAAGATGGGGGGAGATGTGCTCCTTAAAAGGAACATGCTTAAGTAGCCTGGCTGCCGCGTTTTGCACCGTTTGCAGCCTTTGGACCAAGTATTTCGGGAGACCGCTATACAGGCCATTAGCATAATCCAGTCTCGAAGTGATGGTGGCATGGATCACGGTTTTCCGGCAAGACTCAGGCAAAAGTTTCAGGACAGGGCGGAGATTCCTCATTTTGCTCAGGCAGCAACCTGTAACCTGATGGATCTGGGGCCCAAAGGAGAGATTTTCGTCCCACTTGACCCCCAGATTTTTTGCCCCCTGGGAGGGGGAGGGTGGAGTACCCATCTCAGTCGGCCACCAAAGCTCAGCTGGAGGGTGACTGCCTTTACCAAAGAAGATCACTTCCGTTTTTCCCGGATTCAGTTTCAGCTTGTTAGTATTCATCCAGGAAGCCACATCCTGAAGGCACCCCTTAAAGTTTACAAAAGCCGCCTCTGTAACCTCAGAATAGGGAAAAACCAACTGGGTGTCATCAGCATAAGATATTGCGGTGACTCCCCAGTTGGCAATGAGGGAAAAAAGAGGGGCAAGATAAACATTAAACAAAAGGGGGCTGAGGGCAGATCCCTGCGGGACCCCGCATCGCAGCAGCTTACGCTTTGAGTCACAGGTGCCTAAGGTGACCCTCTGCGTTCGGTTTGACAAGTAGGACTGCATCCAACCAAGTGCCTGATCTTGTAGGCCAATGTCTGCCAGACGTTGGATCATTCTAACATGATCCACCGTATCAAATGCGGCCGAGAGATCCAGGAGCATCAGCATAGCTGAGTCTCCTGAATCTAACGACCACCTCAGAGAATCAGCCACCTCAATCAGCGCCGTCTCCGTGCTGAAGCCGGGTCTAAACCCAGACTGAGTCTCATGAAGGATGTTATTAGACTCGACATGAGCATTCAGCTGGTGATGGATTAGTTTTTCCATCATTTTCCCGGGCGCTGCCAGCAGAGAGATAGGACGGAGATTAGATAAATCCTCCGCATCCCCGTTTGGCTTCTTCTTTAGTGGAAGGAGCGTCGCATGCTTCCAACTCTCTGGAAATTCCCCCGTATCTATGGAAGTATTCCAGATATGTTGGAGCATAGGTGCGATAGCGTCCGCTAAAGGTGCCCACAGTTTAGGTGGACAAGGGTCCTCTGGGGAGCCTGACTTACACCGAATAATCTCTTGCCTTGCCTCATCTAGTGAGATAAGTTGAAATTTCCTCAAGGGGACTGGGGACCGACCCCCATTCTCTCTATCCTCCCTGGCCGTATGTTTATGCGGGCCAAAGGAGTCATAGACCATCTGTATTTTATTGTCAAAGTAGATCGAGATCTTATCACAGAGTGCTATAGATGGGGGGATATCCCTTTCAATGCAATGGGGCTTCAAAAAGGATTTAACCAATTTAAACACTTCTTTGCTGGGATTCTCCGCCTGTTGAACCATGGAGGCATAATAGCTCTTTTTTCCTTTCCTGATATGCTTATGAAACTGCTTGGTGGCCTCTCTAAATTGTATTTTTGCTAGGGGGCAGTAATGTAGTCTCCATAGTCTTTCTAGTTTCTTACAGGCTCTTTTTTCCACTCTTAGAGCATCAGAGAACCATGGGGCTGTAGGAGAAGTTCTCTGCGCTGTCACCCTTTTTGCTGGCGCTACCGTCTCTACCATGTTGCTAATCCAGTTATGTAGTGCCTGGGCATCCACGCTAGCATTCATGGTACGCTTAGGCGGGTCATGGTTCATTGATTGATCCACATCCCGCTACAATAGGTCTGAACGGAGGGTGAGTTTTGTGCTTATGGATCTTAGGTAGCATGTAAATTGAAGAAACCCAGGGAGTTGAATTATATAAGAATTTCTTTGTATTGTCATCTATAATGCCCTCATCCAATGCTTTTTGTAATGTGAGCTCTAGTGTAGAAAGAATTTCTTTTGTGGGGTCGTAATCCAACTTGATGTAGGTATCTTCATCTGATAAGTGTTGATTTACATTGTCATTGTAAAAGTCAGTGTCTAATACCACCAAAGCACCTCCTTTATCGGCGGGATGGAATGTAATTGATTCATCTTGTCGCAATTTGTTTAAAATGCGTCGTTCCCTTATGGTGAGATTTGACTTAGATGGTGAATCATATCTTATGCTCTCCAAATCCTTCTTTACTAAGATTTGAAATGTGTCCAAAGTTTTGTGGGAGATGGGAGAAATGAATTTGCTTTTAGGTTTGAATTCATAAGTTGTCGGTTCTTGATTCTGTGTGTTCAAAGTCGAAAAGAACCATCTCAAACACAGTTTTCGCATGAATTTAAAAAGCATCACTTCAGTTTCCAAGGCATTAGATACGTATGTTGGAACAAAAGATACTCCTTTGCTCAAGATAGCTTCTTCGTCAAAATTCAAAGACCTCTTTGAAATGTTAACTACTAGAGATTTCATTTCTTTACTGTCCTCTGAGGTCTGCCAGTTTCTTTTGTCGTTTTTGGTTTTTCCACGCCTGACTGAATGTCTGTATTGCTTAAGTTTTTGTCTGAAGGCATCTTGGCATTGGGGCCTTCCACTAAAAAAGGTGCCAGACCTGCAGATGAAGCTGTAGATTTAGTGGCTGTCTCGGTCGAAGTTGGATGAGATGTTTGAGACACCAAATATACACTGGGTCGTTGTAACGATAAGTCTTGATCTGTCACAATACTCTCTTCCGACGATGTTGCACCAGGCTTTTTGAAAACCCTTCTTTGAGCGTATTTTTCAGCCCAGGTATACACCTCATCAAGCTTATAATTTATCGTGTCCCGACGGAATTTTCGGGTTTTTCGTTCATGGACTTCTTTAGCGTGAATGTCTAAGTTCCTGTTAATGTTTTCAAGAACCTTATCCCAATCTTCCTGCTCCATACGTTCAGTGATTTCGTCCTTCAATTTGTTGATGTCTCCAGTCAATTCACTCAGTAAATTAGAAATCTCCTCCACTATCAGGAGTATGAGGTCTAACGAGCATTTATTAAGTATGGCATACCAGCGTGCCATAAATGTTTTATCAAATCTAAAAAGCATAGGACGTAGAGCAATCCTTAAACCACGCGGAATTCTCTTCACTTTATGATACTCCATTAGTGTTGTAGCGTGTAGACGCTGATTTATTTCTTTTCTCATCAAGTATTCGAGTTACCGTAATTGCTGTGCTTTAGTTCCAGAAGACGAACCATATTCTCTAGTCTCTTTAACTAAAGCATAAGTTGATTCTGCTTCTTCCGTTGAATATACCTTAGTGTCTGCTTGATTAGTTGTGATATTCGCTATGTCTTGCCAAGACATCTTGTGTTATGGGTGCTGGTCCACGAGTGGGCACTCTGGTTATAATGAGTAAGTAGTGAGGTGAGCCTGCACACCTGATTATATTGCTATGTTCACCTCTAGTCTATACAGTGTAAAATATTTCGCGTGCTGACAAGTATGGGGGCCTGTGCCCAGAGCCCTCGAGGTGCAGAAGAATCAAAAAATGAGCGTGAGGAAAACCCTACGCTACTTGTCGCACAGCTATGGCCTGAAGGCCTCTATAGTAATCAAAGATCTGCCAAAAATTTACTCTTTTTGTACATCCAGGTTTATTTTTTAGAATTAAACCATGATTTATCATATAGTTTTAGTTCAAATTAGTTACATTCTTTACAGTCCGTCAAAACAAATTATACATTCGATTACTGAGTTCCAAAGTTCACTCAATGCTTTTGAATCAATTGAAACGTTTAAATTGACAGAGCTTAAAGTAATACCCAATGCATTTCGGGTTCTAAGATGAACCCTTCATCAGGGGATAGATATTACATCATATTTCAATAAAGTGAAGTTTCTTGATGACAGTTGTCGGTTCCGGTTCGGATCTATAACACAGAAAACAGCAAAACATTTTTTATGGTCGCATCATTTTCCTCAACATGCAGATGCTACCTGGAATATAACGATTCTGTTGTAAACTGGGGAATAACACCGCAAACACCAAGGTTCAGAATGAGAAGCAAAAAGAGATGTTAAAAGAAACGAGAAAAGTTGTGAAAAATGGATAAAATAGAGGCACCACACGTGTAAATCAAGAGTCACACTAAATCACGCTACTACCAATCTCTAAACCCATTTGGAGACCTAAGTCTATCCCCTAGCGAAATTAAGTAATATATGTGATGCTTCACTCGAAAATGAAACTCCATGTGGGTTACATCGTGAGTCAACAAATTCATGCAAAAGGACAGTAAATAAGTGTCCAACTCTATCTTACCGGACTCTTCAAACAAAGTGTGCCAGATATTCAGAATGTAACAGCTAAGCACACGAAGCGTGAAAAAACAACCTAAAATGAAGGGACAACATCCTTAAACACGAGCCCATGCCTTTCAACATGTCCTCTCCTACACAGTTAACAAATAGAAGTTCATACCTGGCTCTTCGTATATCCGCTTCTAAATAGTCATCATAATTCACCGTGAATACTTCTGCAAGTAATAGTATACACAGAAGGAAGTTAATATACCATCTACCCACGCTTTCTGCCTCAACGAATCTCGACCGATATTACTCCTAACATTAACACTCACCTGAGAACGCAAAACACCGCCATAGTGTCTCCTCTGTGCTCGATCTGCAACCCGAGTCACGTGATCGGAAAAAAGTTCTGTCTAAGAGCGTAAACATGAAAAGAGGACACTGTTATACAACAACACTAAACGCGGACTACTATCGTGGCGTAAGGATTCGTCTCAGCTTAATGAGCAATGCGAATCACGGGATCCGAAGTATTAGAAGGTTCTATTAGAAAATGTAACCACAAAAGTGATATTCAAAGCGGACTACAGCAATAACATATTCATACGTCTAAACTAAATTAGAACCAAGTCAACGTGTATGACGACGGCACCCAATGTGCGATCGTGTAAAAGAAGGACACAAAACTCTTGTGAGAAGCATTGTTATAAACGCTCAGTAAACAAGCCCAAAACAGTGAATATAGCAATATGCCCATCAGTAAGCACAAGCATGGCAATATACCAATATCTAACGTAAATTATCATCAATCTAAAGAAAAGGAGAAAAAAAAATTGTAAATAAAAACAAATGGAGGGGAAAAAATGAAAAGAGCAGTGCATTCCCTCACAATCTATGTATTACAATTAGCAATTTACAAGTAACATAAGAGTTCATAATGATCATTAAGACCTCCTGGTATAACAGTTCCTAGAAATTTTATCCAGTGGGTTTCCCTACGTGCCAACATTGTATTGACGTCTATGCCTGTGTTGGATTGAATGCATTCTAGAATTGTGTATCGTAATTGTGGAATGGTGTGGGATGTTTCTATCCAATGTCTTACCAAAGAGGAATTAGTATTCTTATTTCTGATTCGACTTTTATGTTCCACTATTCTTGTTTTAATTTTCCTACTAGTTCTTCCCACATATACTAGTCCGCATGGACACTTTATAGCGTACACAACTCCTTCCGTATTGCAATCTGATGTATGCCTCAACTCAATGTTTTTGCCTGTGCGTGGATGTGTAAAATTCTTGCCCATCATTACATTACCACACTGTCCACAATTGTAGCCTTTCATCATGCCCTTGTGTTTGGAATGAGATGCCTTTTTTATAGATTTCAACAGTTCTCTTAAATTATTTGCCCTTGTATGCGCAAATAGTGGAATGCCATGGAATATTTGCTGGAAATCAGGTTCATTTTCAATCAATTCCCATCGGTTTCTGAGATCGCCTTAATAGCTGACGCCTGAGCTGAATGTTTAATCACACATACTTCACGTTTCATTGGCGATTTGTCTTTCTTTCTCAGAAGGTCTTCACGAGGTATTTGAGAGACTTTGTGTTGAGCTTCCCTCAAAATGGTTTCCGGGTATCCTCGATCCTTGTATTCTGTCATTTGTTGCTCAATCAATCTCTCACATGTATTAGATTCAGAAGTAATCCTTTTTATGCGCATCATCTGAGAGATGGGTAAGTGCTTTTTTAGAGCATGTGGATGTGCACTTGAATATAGCAATGCGTTATTCACATCAGTTGGTTTCTTATATACCGCTGTCTCCAAACCCAATGGTGTCTTATTGATTAGGATATCTAAAAAATGAATGTATTCAGTACTAATTTCAAAGGTGAATTTGATTCTTTGATTACATTGATTCAAATCTTTAATACTCTCCTCCAATAGTAGTCTAGAGCCTGTCCAGATGACTAGAATGCCGCTGATGTACCGGATAAAAAGAGCTGCATTCTCTTTCCAATTGGCATCAGATAACACATATTTCTCTTCAAAGTGTGACATAAACGTGTTAGCATAGGAGGGCGCCCCAGGGAAACCCATGGAAGTTCCCAGGCGTTGGATGTAATAATCTTCTTGCCAGGTAAAGTAACTGTGATGTAGCGCAAAGTGAAGTAGTTCCAAAAGAAAGACACTCTTTTCCTGCGGAATGTCAGATTGCAATAGTCTCCATTCCAATGCCTCAATGCCTTCATTATGTGCTATAGAGGTATATAATGCTACCACGTCATTGATGCAAAGAAGAATGCCTTGTGTAAACAAGTGTCGTACAGATTCGAGCTTTTGTAAACAATCAGTCATGTCCTTCATGTAGGTAACCCATGCCTGTACCAAAGGTTGGAGATGGTAATCAAGATAGTATCCTAATGGTTCATTGATTGATCCACATCCCGCTACAATAGGTCTGAACGGAGGGTGAGTTTTGTGCTAATGGATCTTAGGTAGCATGTAAATTGAAGAAACCCAGGGAGTTGAATTATATAAGAATTTCTTTGTATTGTCATCTATAATGCCCTCATCCAATGCTTTTTGTAATGTGAGCTCTAGTGTAGAAAGAATTTATTTTGTGGGGTCGTAATCCAACTTGATGTAGGTATCTTCATCTGATAAGTGTTGATTTACATTGTGATTGTAAAAGTCAGTGTCTAATACCACCAAAGCACCTCCTTTATCGGCGGGATGGAATGTAATTGATTCATCTTGTCGCAATGTGTTTGCGTCGTTCCCTTATGTATCAATTGATTCAAAAGTATTGAGTGAACTTTGGAACTCAGTAATCGAATGTATAATTTGTTTTGACGGACTGTAAAGAATGTAACTAATTTGAACTAAAACTATATGATAAATCATGGTTTAATTCTAAAAAATAAACCTGGATGTACAAAAAGAGTAAATTTTTGGCAGATCTTTGATTACTATAGAGGCCTTCGGCCCATAGCTGTGCGACAAGTAGCGTAGGATTTTCCTCACGCTCATTTTTTGATTCTTCTGCACCTCGAGGGCTCTGGGCACAGGCCCCCATACTTGTCAGCACGCGAAATATTTTACACTGTATAGACTAGAGGTGAACATAGCAATATAATCAGGTGTGCAGGCTCACCTCACTACTTACTCATAATATTCAGTACTGCACATTGTTTGCACCTCTATAGCTTGATTTTCCATCCCAGCACTCTCCACCTCAGCAAGTCTCACCCCATGTAGACCAGATGTACAATGGTCTACTCAGAGATTAGGCTGATCACCAGGATTTTCCTTCTACCTGTAAAAAGTATTAATTTTTTAAGGGGTCTTGGGGTGGCTGGCTGGGTCCTTCTGTTGGTGTAGCTGGGCCTCAATCTCTCGAGTGAGAGAGTCCATTTCTCTTAATGAACAGTTCTCAGCTGCATGTTTTTCTCACTTTAAGAGTCTTACTAGCCCCCTGAGACAAGTCAGATGCATTGTGCTTGCCTAAGGAGTCAATGAGTTATTCACTGTCAGTCTTGTTCTAGAGAAACCTGTGAGACCTTGTGAAAGTATTGTAAAATTGCAGTGAACATGCTCATTCTACAAAAAGTGCAACATGTCAATTTGAACTGTAAATGTAACAGTCACTTTTGTGCAGAGAACAAGAGGGATGGCCCAGTCAGCCTCTTCTGGGTGATGACAGGCAAGTACAGGCCTTCCTTTAGCCTGGGCTTTGCCCAGAACTTTCCTGTGCAGCAGTGATGGTGGAGGCCCCTTATACTTTAGCAGGTTAGAGGGCCCGCATCCTGCGCCCCTTTTGCTTATTGCAACAGTCTCTTCGGACTTGGAGTTCCCAGGCAAAACAACCAAGCGTCCTGTGCAGCAGGGATGGTGAAGGTGCTTTGCACTGCTAGCAGGTTAGAGGTGCCGCCTCTTCTCCAGTATTAGGGTGTCTTTCATAGATTCACATGCTTGAATATTCCCCGTTGTCGGAGTGGGAGTCCCACGGTAAATAAAATAGCAATAATATACTATATAAATATATATATACATATAAAACCACATAAAACCTGAAATATGTACCAGAAAAAGGCAGAACCTGTCTACACATATTTCTACATAGGAATGTATGGGAAAGGAAAAAACCATATGCAGCCTATCCCTGTCATTATGTTGGTCCAAACTGCAGCCAATCAGGCGACAGCAACCCTCTAGAGCCTTCTCCTCAGAGCTCAGCACCAAAGATGTTCTACCGCACGTCGTGTGTAAGGGAGTCTCCCTGAGCTCTGCTCAGTTTTTCTCTTCTCTTCAGGTTTTTTCCTGGTTCTTCAACATGTCTACAAGTAAGAAGTCTCTTTTCAGAGCTTGTTCTTCCTGTGGAAAACTAAGACTTTTTTCTGAGGACCCACACAGTAAGTGCATTTACTGTCTTTACCCGGACCATGAGGTGGGGAACTGTAAGTTCTGTAGAACATTCTCCACAAAGACTTTAAAGGACAGGGAAGGCCGTTTACTCCTCTGGCTTCAAAGACTTAAGGATAAGGATAATGTACTTTCTGATGCTGAAAGTCTTATTTCTGGCCATTCCCAAGAAGCCTCCAAGCATGGTAGTGTGCAGGAGTTGCCTTCTCCATTTTAAAAAAAAGAAGAGAATGTCTCTTTCCTTGACCCCTGCGGTGTCTTCACCACTTCCTACCACTTCTGGGCCCACGAGACCTGGCTCTCAGGCTCCTGCTGCATCTTCCTCAGGTTTTTCTGTGAAGAAAACTGTTTTTCCGTCGACGACGGTGTCGTCTACAGTTCCGCCGACGAGATTGGCTGTCTCTGGTTCAAAATCGACGACGACGGTCACGACGACGCTTGCTTCTGAATCGTCTACAGCCCTTTCGTCGACGTCATCGTCGTCGATGAGGGTAATTCTCAGTTCTAAGACTGTGTCGTCAATTATTCCAATTTCATCGTCGTCGACGAAGAAACCTCCGCCGTCGACAGTTCGTTCATCGTCGACGAAGGGTGTTAAGAGGTTGGTTTCGTCGACGCCTTCGACGACGAGTGTCCCGACGACGAGTGTCCCGTCGATGAGTGTCCCGTCGACGAGTGTTCCGTTGACGAGTGCTCTGTCTATGAGTGTTCCGTCGACGAGTGTTCCGTCGACGAAGATGAAGACGAAGGTCCCGTCGACGTCTACGTCGACGAAGGTTCCGTCGTCGGCACCATTGCCGTCGACGACGTCACCGTCGACAACAGCCTCGTCGACGAGGTTACCATCGACGACAGTTTCGACGAAGACAACTGAAAAGACCGCAGCATCGTCTACGCTGCCGACAGCACCGTTGACGGAAGGATTGCCATCGACGAGGGAATCTCAAAATGTAGAAAAGTCAGTACCATCTACATTTGCCTCTCTACCTTTATTGCCACTATCTTCCAGCAGTTTGGCCAATGTTGACACTCTTCACAAAGGGGGTATGGTTCAACCTCCCTCTCCTTTGTTTGCTACAGACTCAGATCAGGAGTCTGAAGAGGAGGATGTCCATGAAGCTTTCACTGAGGCTCGTAGTCCATCAGATTTAATTATAAAATGTCAGGAGTTCAGTAATTATGAGGAGGAGCAGTATGGCCAACAGGATGAGGTTCAGGCTCAAATTCCGACTGCGATGTTACCTTTGTCGCTGATCTCGAACCTCCAAAGTATGTTGGACGACTATAATCGACGTTTCCCACCATCACCACAAGTGCCTACAGTTCCTTCAGTCTTAACCCCTATTACAGAGCCGTCAGCTGCTCCTTCAGTACCTTCACCACCTGCTGCCATTCAGTGACACACATCAATTCAAGTGCACGCAACTGTGTATCCTGATGATGACGAGGAGAACCCTCCGGAAGGAGAAGATGGGGAGGTTACAGAT
The DNA here is from genome assembly GCF_964261635.1 of Lissotriton helveticus. Lineage (NCBI taxonomy): Eukaryota > Metazoa > Chordata > Amphibia > Caudata > Salamandridae > Lissotriton > Lissotriton helveticus. Next base: position 951,718,525 of record NC_136067.1, on the reverse strand, counting down.
GTGGATGGTGATGATAATATGGTGGAGTGGGATGACTATCGGGCACAAACACCATCCCCATCTCAAGTGACACCAGGGGATTCTCCTCCGGTGGATCTTGCAAGCTTCCATCAGTTGATGGACAGAGCGGCTCAGCGTTTTAAGTTACCACCAGCCCTAAGGGAGGAAGAGTGTTTCCTTTATGATTTCAAGAACCAACCATTCAAACAGATTCATACTGTTCCAATTATAGATTTCATCTGGGCTGAAGGGGTGAAACTCATGAAGACACCAAATTCTTTGCCTGCCCAATTACCACGATTGGAAAAGAAATATAAGGCGCCGGTCGGTTCTCCAGCATGCCTCATTGGCCAGCCGAGGCCAGATTCAGTTGTTACACAGGCAGCTCAGAGGGGATCCCGGAATCCTGCATCTACTATTACAGCTCCTCCGGACCGTGAGGGCCGTCGCCTTGATGCTATAGGGCGCAAGTTTTCGCCGATGTCTTCCACTACGGTGAGAGTGGCTAACGCTATGGCCATCTTGGGTCGATATGACCATCAGGTTTGGGCAGATATGTCTGCCTATGTGGCGTTACTGCCGGATGCTTCCAAGGCAGAAGCATTGCAGCTTCTTCAGGAAGGAGAAAGAACATCTGAAGAATTGATTGATTGTGCAGTAGATGTAGCCTGCACTGGATTCCAACAGCTCGCTGGAGCGGCTGTCTTACGTAGGCAAGATTGGTTGCGCTCCACCTCCTTCCGTCAGGAAGTTCAAACTAAAATTCTCGATATGCCATATGATGATGGTGTATCACTCTTTGGGGCACACATTGACGAGGCGTTACAATCTATAAAAAAGGACACAGACACTGCACGTGCCTTGGGGACTCTTCAATTTAAGAAACAGCCTTTTCGGGGTTCTCGAGGACGAGGCGCCAATTCCGAGGAGGAAGCAATCAATATCGCTCCTATAACCAAGGCAACCAGCGTTTCTCCGGTAACCAACAGCAGTCGCCTCGTCAGCAGCCGGCCAAGACCTATAGAGGGAAGACCACTTACAGAGGATCTTCTAATAAACGACAATGACTTGCCTTTAACCCAGTAGGTTGGAGGTCGAATCTCTCTGTTTGGTTCTCAATGGTCCTCCATCACCACGGACCGTTGAAAAGGGCCATGCATTGGAATTCGTCGAAATCCCTCCTCCAACTCCACCTTCCGGACCGCCACCTCCGCACCTCAAGGAACTTTTCCAACAGGTTCACCTTCTGATTCAGAAGGGTGCAGTAGAGGCCAAAGTCTCAAAGAGGAAAGGGGTTTTATTCACGTTTTTTCCTAATCGTCAAGAAGAACGGGGAATGGAGACCAATATTGGATTTGAGAGCGCTAAACCAATATCTCAAGGCTCAATCCTTCCGCATGCTAACGCTTACAGAGATCTTGCGTTTGCTCTTAGTCGGCGATTTCATGGCTACTATCGACCTCCAAGACGCCTACTTCCATGTTCCAATACTCCTACGTCATCGGAAGTTCCTGCGATTTCAGGTGGGGCAACAACACTTCCAGTTCAAAGTATTGCCATTTGGCCTTCGATCCGCCCCTCGAGTCTTTACCAAGATGTTGGCTCCTTTCATGGCCTATCTACGCCTCCAAGGTGTCCAGATATTCCCATATCTCGACGATTGCCTCCTGAAATCGCAGTCTCGCTCCCAACTGCTCCGCCATACCTCCCTTTGTCAGAGGGGGTTTCGCTCCTTGGGTCTGTCTCTCAACCTGGAAAAGTCCCAATTACACCCAACTACTTGCAAGGATTTCCTAGGGGCCACATTAGATACCACGCTGGCAAAAGCATTTGTGTCCCTGGAACGTCAACAAAGGATTCTTCGTCTGGTATCTTGTCTACTATCAAAGCAGTATGTTTCAGTTTGGCTGCTGAAGTCATTTCTAGGGATGGCATCATCATGCATCCCTCTCATCCCACATTGCAGACTGCGGACATGTCCTATTCAAGAAGAATTAGACGGACAGTGGCGTCAGGTCACCGGGTCCTTCAACGATCTAATTTGTGTTACGACTCGCATGAAAACAGCGCTCAAATGGTGGACACAGCCATTACATCTTGCAGCAGGGACGTCATTCCTATCTGTCACTCCAGATCTCAGGCTCACGACGGATGCGTCGTTGGAGGGATGGGGGGCACACCTCCAGGACCTGTCCATAAAAGGAAAATGGACTCTACATCAGAAAGCCTGGCACATCAACAAGTTGGAGCTCATGGCTATATTTCTAGCGCTTAAGTCTTTTCAACCCGTGCTACAAGGAGAGTCTGTCCTTATTCAAACAGACAACACAACCTGCATGCATTACATAAACAAGCAGGGCGGGACAAGATCTCCGGTACTGTCTCGACTGGCACAGTCAATTTGGGACTGGTCACTCAAGCACCAAATCACAATCACCGCAGTTCATCTCCCAGGGAAATCCAACCTCCTGGTGGATTCCCTCAGCAGAGCCTGATCATCAACCCACGAGTGGGAGCTACGTCAACCAACACTCGAAATGATCTTTCGTCGCTGGGGTCCACCGACACTGGATCTCTTTGCCACGCCAGAGAACCGGAAATGCCCAGCTTACGCAAGTTGGCATCCCCACAAAGGGTCACAGGGCAATGCCCTTTTGATGAACTGGTCCAATCTGTTTGCTTACGCCTTTCCTCCGATCCCTCTGGTGCCTCGGGTGCTTTGGAAGATACGGAGAGAACCCTGCCACATCCTTCTCATTGCTCCCAGGTGGCCATGACAGGCATGGTTCTCGGAGTTGCTTCTTCTGTCCCAGTGCGAGCCCATCCTTCTACATCCTTGGATGGATCATCTTTCCATGGACAGGGGTCTAATTTACCATCCGGGCCCCTCTTCTCTGAGCTTATCAGCCTGGAACCTGAACAATGCAAATTTGCACATCTAGCCATTCCACAAGAATGTCGAGACATCCTTGCTCAGGCCAGAGCTCCTTCAACTATAAAGACTTACAAGTTGAAATGGAAACGATTCTGCCATTGGTGTGCTGCTGCCGGTGTTCATCTCTTACGTGCAACGCCTGCACTGCTCCTCCCTTTCTTCTTTCAATTGGCTCAGTCAGGATTGTCTCATGCTACTTTAAGAGTTTTTCTGGCGGCAATTTCACGCTTCCGCCACGATGGCTCCACCTCCCTCTGTTCCTCTCGGATAATACGCCAATTTTTCAAAGGACTCTTTCGTAAATTTCAACCAATTCGGCGCCCTCCTCCTGCTTGGCGCCTGAACATTGTTTTAGCACAATTAATGAAGACGCCATTTTGAACCAATCCATAGGCTCTTTACATAATCATACTCACCACATTACAATTTTGGTAGGAACCCTGAGACAATCTTTTTGATATAAAAGAGTCATACCTTCACTAGATAGACAGAGGAGATGCTTCCACTCTGACACAAGACATTGAGGTCCCGGCCTGCCGTAGCTACAACACGCAGCGGTCTGACATCCCTTGCGGTATGTCCAACTCGAGACCAATACGAGGTCCTTCATTCTCTCCCATCAGGTAATGAGGTTGGCTCTTTCATAGGGGATTATTGACTTAACACCCACATACATGCTAGGTACACTTAGGTAGGGTCCGCATCATAGGAGTACGCATGATTATTGTCATGTTTATATGCCTGCATATATCCATTGTATTAGCACCATGGTAGAATTCTACCTTCTATTTACTCTGTTGGTGCTTGTAATCTTTTATATTTGGTTCTGTCTGACGATTGTTGCAGCAAACATGTGTTACGCTAGAATGATCCTGGTTCAATAAATGCTTTTTGAATAGGTCACCAACGTTTATTCTCTTTATCTCTCCGAGACTAAGTGAGCATGATTGACTGAGTGAAAAGTACAATACTGTTTCCGCGATCCCTGAAGGATCATGGATTGTCATGTTCGATGGTTGCCATAAACTATTAGCTCTTTGGTAATGTTAGGGGCCTATGGTGGCACTGTGAGCTAGCTGGTCTATAGCCTGACACATCCTGTGGGGGTGTCCGAAATCAGTCTAGACACCAATCCCTTAGTTAATGTTGTACAACAAACCTGCAGATCCTATTTTTTTTTAGGAACTACACAACACTGAGGGTGTTTGGACATTCAGTGTCAGTCTTTTCGGAGTGCCGCTCCTGGTTGGCTCTTGCTTTATCTGTGTTTTCTCTATTGAAGACTTCGGGAGAGTGCTCCCTTAGTTTTGGGTGCTGGGTACAGCTTTGGTCTGATGGTTTTCAGGGCTGGGTTTCCTGCTGCTGCCGCCTTCAGCTATTTTCACTGGGGTTGTCATAGGTGCTACTGAGTGGCTTCTGGGTTCCCTCTGGGCTGATCTGGGGATTACAAGTAGGCCTTTACCGTCAAGCAACTGAGAGGAACTGCGGTACGCTATCGGGCGCCACATTTTGCAGGCATCGTCCTGTATACAATATTGAGTTCATCCTTGAAACGCCATATTAAGACGTGGGTGCATCGTGTGCTATCAGGCACCACTCCCATGTTTTCAGGCATCGTCCTGTATATAATATCGAAAACACAACGCTATTACGTGTGTGCACCATATCCTTGAGTTTCTGACCACTACAGTGTACCTGGCTGAGCTACCTGTAAGTCAGTTTTAATTCTTCAACACGCATGGGTGAGAACAAGTTATCATTCAGATGTCCCTTAATGCCCTGTCCTGATGAGACCCATATCCCTGAGGGTCGAAACGCCGTCGACGCCACAAGGAATTGAACCATAAAATTAGTGCCTATGATTGTGGATAGACACTAAAACAATTATTTATGTATCAATGTTTTGGTCATTTTCCTTCTTTTTAGTCATCCCATGAGAAACCACTGTGCTTGTATTTATTTCTTGCTGTTTGTATTGTTATTTTTGGTTTCACACGTACACTTGGGACACTGTGCACCCCCCCTGTTTTTGTTCACATGACTATGTGACAAACTGAATATGATTGCATAATCATTATACCAATGTTTTGAAGTATAAAAACATTATTGAGATCTATCCAATTGTTTGTGCATTTCTTTTTGACATCCCTGTCAACGCTCTGTGTTCTTGGAAATTGCTATTAAGCTATATATTGAATGTATATTATATAGTATTATACCACAGGAACCGTTGTTTTATGATATAATTTACCGTCAAGCAGGCAGCAATTGCCTGCTGTACAAGAAACACGTTGAAGAACTTAGGTCAGGGTTACAGGTGTTAGAACCCAAGCTATCCCCACTGGGTGCTGACAAGCCAGTGAAGGATGTTAGGAGGAGTTACCAGCACGCTAGTGTCCCTCCTCCTGCATACCTCGCAGGTCCAGTAAATAGCAGAATTAATCCATTTATCAGTGGTTTCAAAGTGATAGGGACAGATTTTTCTTTTTTTTTCAACTTTGCCCTTGTCAGATATTCATGTCTGATTCAGATACATATAATCATCACCTTACACAAAAACCTATTTTTTCTTATCCCTTTAACCTTTTACCTGATCAGGAAAAAAGTTATGTTAGTCAAAAGCAGTACATTCCATCACTGTACACCTGTCTTCACCCGCATTCTCCTCTGCCTGATCACCAACCGGTTCCTTGGTTGAACGAAAAAATACTAGGAGGTTAGTAGCCCCTCCAGGGCCCCACCTTGTGTAATGGTACAAGGGGACCCCTTTGGGTTCTCAGGTGTCATCTTATCCATCCAGTGACGCGTAGTCCCGCAGGAGACTGTGGATCAACTACTGACAGGCCAGGCTTGATGCATCCTTGTTCACTTCTACCAGGTGGTTTCCAGAAATTATACAGAATATTTATTTTTTGCTTATATGTTTGTATTTATGATGTGTAACATACAAAACATAGTACAAATTGCATCATACAGTCGGTGCATTACAGGTCCTTTCATCACCATCAGTATACAAAAATGCAATTATAAAGGGGGGTAAATAAGAAGGAAAACGAGGGGAGGAAGAAATAAGGAAGGAAAATTAGGAATGAGGGGAAGCTAATAAAGATAACCAGCAACAATGTCACTCAGTAATGTCTATCTCTTGCTAGCTGATGGACTATGGAGAAGGTGGACTTATTAACACTACATTGTATGTTATTCATATGTAGTTGAGCATATAGGCAGAACATTTTCAAGAGGGGGAAAGGCAGACTCAGTCCGGGGGGAGCTACCTAGATCCAATAGGTTCTCCTGGGAGTCATCTATCAGTCTAAGGCAGCTTAATTGGGGGGCCTAACTGTCTTTGGGGTGGGAGCGAACCGGCATCAGCTTCCAGTATGTGTCGAGCAGCTCCGGGCACAGGGCCCCACCATTTAACCAGCCTTCTCTTGTGGGAGTGTGTTGTCTGCTCCAGTGCATCACTACTCCACGCTTTGCTTACAGCATCAACATTGTTGTCAGTTAGCGATCCTCCAGAGGGACCTCCTGCACTTAGCCCAGAAAGGAAGCAAGGGGCATGCTGTCTGGTTCATGGACGGTTATGCTTGTAGGAAGTCTGTGCGCGGTGCAGCACAGCGCACGCAGTTCATATACTCTACTAATCCAATACGCTGTAACCTAACAGGTGTGCAATACATTATGTGTAAAAACTTGAAATGGATCAACCGCAATTTTGAGATAAGGCCTTAGATTGGGTGCAGCAGAAGGACCACTGCTAATCACTGGTCGTCCGATTAAAGTCGTTAAACCAGATCTGGCGAGCTGTAACAACCCTGATCGGTGCTGTTTGTGCATGCTATTGTAAATGCGCATTATCAGTCTGCCCAGCGGAGGGTTGGTAAGTGTTTCCTCATTTAGCGTAAACTCAAGAGGGGATTACGCGTAGCTGCTAGTAGTTGATAGCGAGTCATGCCATCCAAGAGGGGCACTGAAGTGCCCTGAAAAATAAGATGATAGGGAGCGAAGGAATTATCAGGATGTGCCACACTAAAGGATGTAAGTTTGAACTGGCAAAGACGTGCCTGCATCCTAACCTCTGAGGTCACTGGGAGAAATGGATGCCCCAGAAATGGGACACTGTAAACCATGATACACACCTGACCCGACTAGCCGTAGTTGGAGTTCATGAGACGGCACTCAAGTTGCTATCCTCATATTTAACCGACAGAACTTTTACAGTTAAATTAGGCGAGGCTATCGCCAAACCCTTTAACTCGCCATGCGGCATACCACAGGTGTCTTCCTTTAACCCTACTCTTTTTAATATGTATATTGCCCCATTAGCAGCTATAATAAGGAGCTGTAGTTTCCCAGCAGACGGCACCCAAATAGTGGTATCGGTCTCAAACAACTTAGAAGAGACAGCAGGCAGATTTAACAACTGCATGAGACAGATTAATCACTGGATGCAGCTTAACTGCCTAAAACTAAACGGTGATAAAACCAAAATCATGCTGCTTGGGACAGACATAAATGTCTGGTCCCCAAAATGGTGGCCAGACAGCCTAGGCGACTGCCCCTCCCCAGTGAACAAAGTTAGAAACCTAGGAGTGGTACTGGATAACAAACTATCCTTTGACGCCCAGACAAACAATGGTGATTCCTCCTCCTACTCCGTTGGTGCGGTCTCTGCGAGTGATCTTATAGCCGTCTGGGATGGCTATCGCAATGTCGGGTGCGGAGGAGCCGTTCATCCAGGTCTCTGTCGGGAAGGCTTCGTCCGGTGATGATATGCCGTGCAGGTCCAGGAGCTCAATGGCGTGCTTGCGTGCAAAGCGGATGTTCAGTAGGATGCATCTGAGGTGGTTGAGGTCCTTCTTGGCGGGTACTTCGACGGCTCGGAGGCTGGTGTAGTTGCACTTCCGGCAGGTGAAGGGACCATGTGTGCGCATCGGGGCGGCCCTGAAGCAGGTGCGGGTCGTCCATCCGGGGTTGAGTGCGTGGAGTGTGGTGGCATCGTAGCAGTGGTGGTCATTGGGGGCGCGAGGATCAGGGGTTCTGTTGCTGGGTGCGGTCCAGGTGCGGACATGCGCAGACGGGCTTGCCTTCGGCACGCCAGCGGCACGCCCGCAGAGCGCATCGGCTGCGCGGCAACGCATCTGGCACCATTTTTGTGGTGGTGGGAGGGAGGAGCAGCTGGGAGGCAGGGGCAGCAGCGACTGGACAGTGAGGGGGGGCAGGCCGCAGGGGATGCAGCGGCGGGAATCTGGAGTGGCGAGGGTGCCCGGGGCAACAGGGCAAGAATCAGGGCACAGAAGGCAGAGGCGATGTCACGGGTGGGGGCACACAGGGGGTGCACAAGGCAAGGGCAACACTTGGGAATGATGGATTGGGGCTCAGAGGCAGAACGGGCACTGAGGCAGAGCGGGGCACATAGCGAGCAGACAGAGGGTGAGCTAACCAGCAGCAGCAGCGGCGGCCAAGAAAACCACAGGCGGAGCTGTGCAGTGGGGGAGTGACCTACCTGGCAAGATCAAGATGAAGCCATATAACCAAATAGCAAACAGAATCAGTGGCCCACATTGGGGTGAAATTGGGTGTGAAGACATGTGTGTTATCAGTAAGCGAATATAAAATGGATTTCATCCAATTAATGGTGACACCTGCAGTCAAATACATTGATTGTTGCATTGGGAATGCACTTCTAAATCTTCATTTTTATTCTGAATGACCGCAAACGTTCTTCATCTGGAGTAGGCATTCCCCTGGTGAGGAGTGCCAATTTTCAACTTCAGAGGTGCAATGTTCGAGATGGTCCAGGAGCTCCACTTTTTCTTTTAGACGGTCAAAGCCATCTGCAAGAATGCCGATCTTGGAATCTATAGTGTATAGGCTTTTCCTAAGATCCTTGAACATGGAGCAGATATCCAGCTCTGAAATCCGTGTACCCTACAGGGACGCCCAAAAAGCCTGGTCCAAAGCAAGCATGAGCCATGTGGTCCGCCTCAGTGGCCATATGAGGATGAAACTGAATAGGGTGTAGCCAAAAATGGGTGAAATGTGCCTGTGCATTAAGAAAATAAAGGTCAATATCAGTCACTTCGAGGCCGCCCTGCTTGGAGGGAAGTATGAGAATTCCCCAGGAAACCCGAGTCTGCCTGCCAGCCCAAGCTAATGATACAAGGTTAGACCTGAGTTGATGGCGGAAGCAGCAAATTTTATAAAGAGATAGCGAAATTTGGGGAGGACCACCATTTTAGCAATTACCAATCTGCTGGTCAAAGGAGGTGGGAGTTTCACCTTAAAAGCACATAGTTCTCCAGCCGTGACATCAATCTACCATAATTGTCCTGCCACAACACCTCACTATCAATCAATCAATGATAGAATTTGAAAAGCGCACCACTTACCCGCGAGGGTCTCAGGGTGCTGGGGGAAAAAAAGGGGGGTGCTACTGGTCGAACAGCCAGGTCTTGAGTAGCCTCCTGAAGGTCAGCAGGTCTTGGGTCTGTCGTAGGCTGAGTGAGAGGGTGTTCCAGGTCTTGGCGGCGAGGTGGGAGAAGGATCTGCCGCCGGAGGTTGTTCTTCGGATGCGGGGGACGGTGGCGAGGGAGAGGTCGGTGGGGCGGACCTGCCGGTGAGGGACGTAGAAGAGGAGTCGTCCGTTGAGGTAGGCTGGGCCGGTCTTGTGGAGTGCCTTGTGTGCGTGGATGAGGAGTTTGAAGGAGATTCTCCTGTCGACGGGGAGCCGGTGAAGGCTTCTCAGGTGGGGGTGATGTGGCTGTGGTGTGGTACGTCGAGGATGAGGCGTGCAGAGGCGTTTTTAATGCGTTGCAGTCGTTTGATGAGCTTGGTCGGGGCTCCAGCGTAGAGGGCGTTTCCTTAGTCGAGTCTGCTGCGGACGAGGGCTTGGGTGACTGTTATTCTTGTTTCTGTTGGGATCCACCTGTAGATCCTGCAGAGCATGCGGAGGGAGTTGAAGCAGGAGGAAGAGACGGCGTTGACTTGCTTGGTCATGGAGAGCGTTGAGTCGAGGATGACTCCCAGGTTGTGTGCGTGGTTGGTGGGTGTCGGCGCTGCCCACAGTGCCCTTGGCCACCAGGAGTTGTCCCAGGCTGATGGATTGGAGCCGAGGATGAGGACCTCCGTCTTGTCCGTGTTCAGTTTTAGTCGGCATCTCCTCATCCGGTTGGCGACAGCCTTCATTCCTTCGTGGAGGTTGGGTTTGGCGGTAGGGGGGTCCTTGGTGAGGGAGAGGATCAGTTGAGTGTCGTCTGCGTAGGAGATTATGTTGAGGTCGTGCTGTCGGGCGATGCGTGCGAGCGGGGCCATGTAAATGTTGAACAGTGTCGGGCTGAGGCAAGTGTCCTGGTGTACGCCGCAGATGATCTCGGAGGCTTCGGATCGGAATGGGGGAGGCAGACTCTCTGGGTTCTGCCGGAGAGGAAGGAGGTAGTCCATTCCAGGGCCTTGTCTTGGATCCCTGCGTCATGGAGACGTGCGCGTAGAGTAGGGTGGCATACCGTGTCGAAGGCGGCGGAGAGGTCCAGCAGGATGAGGGCTGCGGTCTCGTCCTTGTCCAGCAGGGTCCTGATGTCGTCAGTGGCTGCGATGAGGGCAGTCTCTGTACTGTGTTTGCTGCGGAACCCTGACTGGGCTGGGTCCGGGATGCTGTTTTCTTCAAGGTATCGGGTTAGCTGTCTGTTGACGATTTTCTTGATGACCTTGGCTGGGAACGAGAGCAGGGAGATGGGACGGACATTCTTGATGTCTCTCGGGTCCGCCTTGGGTTTTTTGAGTAGGACGTCGATCTCAGCGTGCTTCCAGCTCTCTGGGAAGGTTGCGGTCTCGAAGGAGAGATTGATGACATTACGCAGGTGGGGTGCGATGGAGCTGCTGGCTTTGTTGAAGATGTGGTGCGGGAAAGGGACTGACGGGGAGCCGGAGCGGGTTGTGCTCATGGTCTTTATGGTGTCATCGATGTTCACGTTGGTCCATGCTGTCAGGGGGTCATGGTCGATGGTGTGTCAGTGTCTGTGGGGACTGTTTGGGTGTTGAAGCTGTCGTGGATGTCGGCGATCTTGCGGTGGAAGAAGGGCCTGCGACGGTGGGATGTCGTTGGTGTTGGAGCTGGGGTTGGAGAGTTCCTTCACGATGTTGAAGAGCTCCTTGCTGTTGTGTGCGTTGTTGTCAAGGCGGTCTTTGAAGGAGATCCTCTTGGCGGACCTGATGAGGTGATAGTGGTTGCGGATGACGTCTTTGAGTGCTTCGTGGCTGTTCGATGTCTTTTCGCTGTGCCATTTATTCTCTAGTTTCCGGCAGGTCCGCTTGGATGCTATGAGTTCCGGGGTGAACCAGCTGGCTCTCTTGCTGGTGTCTTTGTAGGTGGGTTTTTTCAGCGGGGCGAGGGTGTTGGTGCAGTCCTCTATCCATCGTCTGAGGTTGTGGGCAACGTCTTCGGTGTTGGAGGTGTCGGTGGGTGGGCTGAGAGCGAGGTTTGCTTGTAGTTGGTCTTCGGTGACTTTCGGTGTTTGCAGCTAGGCTCTCTGAGGTATTCTTCTGAGGAGCTGCTGGCCCTCAATACCTACAGCTGCGATGCCGCCAAACACTGGGAGGTGTTAGATGCTTTGCATCACCGGTGCCCGACATGTGGGTTCAGTTTTTCGAACTTACAGACCTCAGGCGTCGCGACTAGGTTCAGCCTAGACGTTATTAAAGCAGGCCTGATTAATGCCAGATCAATGGTCAGACATGCGGCCGATATATTCGAGCTGCTGGATGAGAAGGAGCTTGATCTCCTTTTCGTCACCGAAACCTGGCTCACTGAGTCCTGTATGCCGGTGGTGGAACTTGCTATACCACGTGGCTTCAGGATTACTAGGATGGACCGGCAGTCTGGTAGGGGTGGCGGTCTGGCAGTAATTCATCGGGACCATTGAGTTGTTGTGAGTGAACCTCCCGACCTATTGGGCGAGACAGAAATGTTACACTTTGTAGTGGTCCTTTCCCCTCATTTCGCCTTGGGTGGTACTCTTCTTTACCGCCCCCCTGGCTATGCGGGTAGCTTTGTTACCAATATTGAGGAGGTCATCGTCCCACGCGCCCTGAAATTCACTCGATATCTCCTTCTGGGGGACTTTAACATTCATATGGACGCGGAGGATTCACCAGAAACGGTGGGCTTAGCAGAAGCCTTCTCGCTGGCGCACCTCACGCAATGGGTGAACTTTCCCACCCATGCGGCTGGCCACTGGTTAGACTTGGTGTGCTCAAACTTTGAGATCACTATGTCGCCCCCTAGGAGGGTCACTTGGTCTGACCATGCCTTAATTTTGTTCTCCTGGCCCCTAAGTATAAAAGGGCTGAGGGAATTGCCCGCCCCTCAAGTGCATTCTCAGCAAATTAATTTGACCTCCTTTTCGGATTCCCTTTTGCTTAACCGCCCAACTTTGCCATCGGATCTTGACTCTGCGGTGGAGACCTTTAACGCCTGGGTCGAACAAGGCTCTGCCTTGCCTAACAATAAAGGTGGTAGCAGGCGGACCAGGTCCTCTCCTTCTAAACCCTGGTTCTCCCATGCCCTTAGGGAACTCAAATCCGGTTGTAAAAAGCTGGAGCGAGCCTGGCGCCTTGAGTTCCGACCTGAATTGAAGAGCAGTTTGCGGAGGGCTCAGAAAGTGTACTATGCGGAAATCAAGGCCGCTAAAAGTAGATATTTTTCAGGGAGGATTGAGAAGGTGGACAACAATGGCAGAGAAATCTTTGCCATTGTTCAGAGCTTCCTCTCTCCGTGTGCTGCGTCCCCAGTTATCCCGGTGTCTGATCTCTGGTGTGAGGAATTGTCTTGTTTTTTTGACAATAAGATCGCTAAAATCCAAGCGGAACTTCAAGACTCCTGTGGCCCCCTCCTGTCTCTACCGTCCACCACTGATCTTGGTGCATATCCACCTGCTATTCAATTCTCCTCCTTTGAGCCAGCTCAGCAAGCTGATGTGTTGGCTATCCTGGAGGCACTAAAGTCGGGATCACCCTCTAACCCGTGTCCTGCTAGGGTCTTAGGGGGAGTGGCGAGCTTGGTTTATCAGGAGGTCACCCAGATTGTTAATCTGTCTTTGGCCTCTGCCTCTGTGCCCCTTTGCTGGAAACAGGCGAAACTTCTTCCTTTGTTGAAGAAGCCTGGCCTGGATCCCTTAGCTTCCTCCAGTTACCGCCCGATATCGCTGCTTCCGGCACTCGCAAAAATATGTGAAAAGGTCGTTTTCAGGCAACTGAATAATTTCATTGAGTCCTCTCAGGTCCTGCACCCGGCACAATCAGGGTTCAGGGCGGCTTTTAGCACTGAGACGGCCCTGGTGGAAGTTTCAGAGGCCATTAGGGAGTGTCTGGATGGAGGCGGCAGAGCGGTCCTGATTTTGCTGGACCTATCTGCCGCCTTTGATACGGTGCCCCATACTCAGTTGCTGTCAAGGCTGGCAGAGGTGGGGCTGTCGGGCACGGTCCTTGCCTGGGTGTCATCGTTTTTGTTGGATCGGATGCAGCAAGTATGGATGCCACCAATGCTTCGCTACCCAAGAAGCTCACCACTGGGGTGCCGCAGGGTTCGACTTTAAGCCCTCTGCTGTTCAACGTCTATATGACCCCGTTGATCTATCTGGCGGAGCAGTGGGGAGCCAAAATAATGGCGTATGCCGATGACACGCAGCTGCTGTTCACTTGGCCAAAAGACTGTTTGGATGCCCGAGTGGTCTGTACCTGTCTGTCCCACGTCTTTCGGTGGCTTGCTTTAGCCCAGCTTAAATGTAACGAGGACAAGTCAGAGATGTTATTTTATGGTAATTTTCCCGCCAATTTCAGGGATCTCATTTGGCCGACTGATTTTCCATGTCCTAGCTCTTTCGGAGGCCCGGCCAAAAACTTGGGGGTATGGTTCGGACAGGACCTTAAGTTTGAAGTTCATTTAAAAAAACTTACTGCGACCTGCTTCGCGACCCTCAAGTCACTTAAGAGGTTCTTTCCGCTTCTCCAAAGGGAAGCGAAAGAGACTGTTCTGCGAGCTCTGATCCTGACTAGGCTTGACTATGCCAATGCTCTCTTCAGTGGCCTCCCCGCTTACCTTATAAAAAGAATGCAGACCATTCAGAATGCGGCTGTGCGACTTTTGTTCCACCTCCCGAGAAGAACCAGTGCACACGCTCATCTCCGAAAGCTTCACTGGCTGCCAGTGGCACATCGCATTGTGTTTAAATCGCTGGTCCTGGCCTATCGTGCCTTGCACCAACTTGGGCCACAATATCTGCATAAAAGTTTTACTTTGTATACCCCTCGCCGTGCTCTCCGTTCGGCCAATCTGCATCTGATGACTATGCCTAAAGTCAGATACGCAAGATTGGGCGGTCAGTCTATCTCTGTCCAAACTGCTCGGTCTTGAAATTCCCTGCCGCTTTCTTTGAGAACAGCATCCACATTGGCGGGGTTCAAGAAAGGGTTAAAAACACATCTTTTTAATCTCAGTACTTAATTTTCTCTTGGTTTGGTTTTAGTTAATCTCACATTTCGCGCCAGGATACTTTGCAGTAGCAGAGCGCGTTACAAAATATTTTATAACATATAACATAACATATAACATATTCCAACAGCGGCGTGGGATCTGTTGGGTGCGGTGGTGTGCGGTGAGTTTCTGGAAGGTGAAGTGGATGCAGCGGTAGTCGGTCCAGAGAAGTTCGGTGGTGTGGCTGAAGGAGACGTTGGAGCTTGAGGAGAAGACTGGTTCTAGTGTCTGGCCGGCGGAATGACGAGCTGTCTTAGTCCAAGGTTGGCGATCAGGGTGGTGGAGTTGCTGTCGTTGTTGTTCTCCAGGTGAAAATTCAGGTCTCCGAGGAGGATGTAGTCGGTGGAGGTCAGGGCGTGCGTGCTGATGAAGTCGGCGATGGAGTCGCTGAACTGGGGTCGGGGTCCAGGAGGTCTGTAGATGAGGGTGCCTCTTAGGGTGGTGTTGGGGTCTGTGTGGATCTGGAAGTGCAAGTGTTCGGCGGTGTAGAGAGTGTTGTCGGTGCTGGTCGAGACCCTGATGGTGTTCTTGTGGACGATGGTGATTCCTCCTCCTACTCCGTTGGTGCAGTCTCTGCGAGTGATCTTATAGCCGTCTGGGATGGCTATCGCAATGTCGGGTGCGGAGGAGCCGTTCATCCAGGTCTCTGTCGGGAAGGCTTCGTCCGGTGATGATATGCCGTGCAGGTCCAGGAGCTCAATGGCGTGCTTGCGTGCAGAGCAGATGTTCAGTAGGATGCATCTGAGGTGGTTGAGGTCCTTCTTGGCGGGTACTTCGACGGCTCGGAGGCTGGTGTAGTTGCACTTCCGGCAGGTGAAGGGACCATGTGTGCGCATCGGGGCGGCCCTGAAGCAGGTGCGGGTCGTCCATCCGGGGTTGAGTGCGTGGAGTGTGGTGGCATCGTAGCAGTGGCGGTCGTTGGGGGCGCGAGGATCAGGAGTTCTGTTGCTGGGTGCGGTCCAGGTGCGGACATGCGCAGACGGGCTTGCCTTCGGCACGCCAGCGGCACGCCCGCAGAGCGCATCGGCTGCGCGGCAACGCATCTGGCACCATTTTTGTGGTGGTGGGAGGGAGGAGCAGCTGGGAGGCAGGGGCAGCAGCGACTGGACAGTGAGGGGGGGCAGGCCGCAGGGGATGCAGCGGCGGGAATCTGGAGTGGCGAGGGTGCCCGGGGCAACAGGGCAAGAATCAGGGCACAGAAGGCAGAGGCGATGTCACGGGTGGGGGCACACAGGGGGTGCACAAGGCAAGGGCAACACTTGGGAATGATGGATTGGGGCTCAGAGGCAGAACGGGCACTGAGGCAGAGCGGGGCACATAGCGAGCAGACAGAGGGTGAGCTAACCAGCAGCAGCAGCGGCGGCCAAGAAAACCACAGGCGGAGCTGTGCAGTGGGGGAGTGACCTACCTGGCAAGATCAAGATGAAGCCATATAACCAAATAGCAAACAGAATCAGTGGCCCACATTGGGGTGAAATTGGGTGTGAAGACATGTGTGTTATCAGTAAGCGAAAATAAAATGGATTTCATCCAATTAATGGTGACACCTGCAGTCAAATACATTGATTGTTGCATTGGGAATGCACTTCTAAATCTTCATTTTTATTCTGAATGACCGCAAACGTTCTTCATCTGGAGTAGGCATTCCCCTGGTGAGGAGTGCCAATTTTCAACTTCAGAGGTGCAATGTTCGAGATGGTCCAGGAGCTCCACTTTTTCTTTTAGACGGTCAAAGCCATCTGCAAGAATGCCGATCTTGGAATCTATAGTGTATAGGCTTTTCCTAAGATCCTTGAACATGGAGCAGATATCCAGCTCTGAAATAGTGTGCCCTGCCCTGTGGGAGCACTGTGATGGCTCTTCTTGCAGGTGCCCCAGGGTGCACATCATCCTCTGCGGCTCAAAGGGCAGCTGAGTGTGCTTGTTGATGGCCTTCCCCATATTAGCCAACTGTGTCACCGTGTACCCCAAGGAGCGTGGGCGGAATAGACAGCCAAAGTACGGGGCAGGGCAAAGCTGATGGGCCACTATTCACCCAGGGAGTGCCACAGACATCACCCACCGACCAGTCCTAATAGGGGTCACAAGGCAGAATATGTAGGAGGTGAGTACAGTTTGAGCATTCCCATCTACAGATATCTTAAATGGGGGGATCTGAGAGGGTCATAGCCAACTGTCAGAATCTATGAGGTAGTGTCTCTTTACTACCACTAGGACACCACGAGAGTTCAGCCTCACCCTGGGGGACTCTGTGGGGGCACTAGCAGACTGGCAGCGACGAAGAAGAGCCAATGCCCTGGTAGGTTAGAAATACACTCAGGTCACCAGCTCAATGCATGGGGGCTATTTCGCATGCCATTCAGCGCCACGGTGAACATCTCAGGGGCCCTCAAGTCCATTATCCCCTTTATTTCAATATTCTGTCTTATGGTCAAAAAGAAGTGTCTAGGACATCAGGGCCCCAGGTCAGGATCAGGACTTCACACCAGGCCCAGGGGGAACAAGTAGGCTCTCAACATGTTTAGCCCCGAGGACCACTGTCCAAAATGTTGGGGCCTCGCAGCTCACGATGCCCCGACCCGGGGAGAAGCAATGAGGTCTCGTGCAAAAAAGGAAAGGGCCGCTCAAATGCAGAGCACAGGTAGTCTGGGGCTCCAGTCAGCTCAAGAGGGCACCCTGAATATCAGGGTCAAGGAAAGACATAGTTGGCGGCTCACAGGGAATACAGGCAATGAGGCACCGGCCCCCACAGCAGCCTGGCTGACTCAGCAGAGCAGAAACTCCACGCGACCCCGCTGGACCCAGCAGCATACATCGCACACTTACCGCCAGGGCTGCATGGCTCCCACAGTCTTCCGAGGCAGCTTTGCTCACCCGGGAGGGGGGGGGGGGCAATCTCAAGAAGCTAGGTGTTTGACCACTTCCACACCACAGCGGCGTTACAAGCTGCTTCTGTTAGTCACCATTACAGGGGGATAGGCCGCAATTTGTCCGATGGTGCAGTTTGAGTCCAGCTAAACAGAAATGGCTGGCAGAAGCAATCGTGTCAGCACAGCACCCAGGGGCAATATTATTCTGTGCTTGCACTGATGCCATCGCTGCCCATGGATAAACACCAGAAAAAAGTTCTGGCCAGCAGAGCTTTCTCAGAGAGGTGGCCATCTTGTGACGAGTTAGCTCTACCCCTCGAAGAACCTCTTTAAAGCAGCATAGGAGCCTCAGAAGTCTCTGAGTGCCTGTGTCCCTGGGAACAGACCATACATTACCAAGTCCACAATCAGCACATTCCCAGAAGAGATGGTAGGATGTCTCGTCTGAGGTGCACCCTCTTGGGCTGGATGCATGAAAGCCCTCATTGGCAGACCTCCTTAGATGGCCATCTAGGTTACAGTGGATCTTGAACCTCACCTTCACTCTGCCCATCTTGGCCTTGGTTGGTGTGGGCTGCACTGGTCATACTTTAGCAACATAGAGGATAAACAACTGATGGAACTATGGGACTGTTAGGCACTTGAACTTTCCAATGACTGCTAGCCCATATGTATAGTACATTTATTGTAAATTCCAATGTTCATGCCTCACTGTAAACCAGCTAAAATAATTAATCCTATAGAACACAAGTACAAATTGCAAAGGTGTATATGCAAATTTATATACTAAATCCACACCCACTCTGCTTGGTACAGGCCATTCTTCACAAGGCTGCAGTAACACCATTCTCCCCTAGAGAAGCTCCAATACACCTAGTGATGACTAGTGGAATTGGGGGTTGAAGTAAGAATTTCAGTGCTTTTACATTTGACTTCTGAGGGACACCTCTTATACTGATTATTGGAACTACAGCTCAAAGTAAGAATTTCAAAAGCTTTTGGATTTGACTTTTTAGAGGAACACCTAGCAAAGATTTGTGGAATTGCAGCTTACTTAAAGAATTTCAATGCTTTGGCATTTGACCTTTGAGGAACACCGAATATTGACTGGTGGACTCGTGAGAAACACCTGGTAATAACAACTAATAGAACTGCAGCTTTGTGTAATTGTTAGACATTTGCACCTTCCAATGACAGCTAGTATCTTTTTATAGGCAGGTATATTAACTATTTTCATAACTCTCAAGACATTTATTGTAAATTACAATATCCATTCCTCACTATAAGCCAGCTCAAATATTTAATCCTATAGAAAACAAGTACAACTGCATATAACTGCAAAAGTGTACATACAAATTTATGCTCTAAAGCCACACCAGTTCCTTCTTCATAAAGTTGAAGTAAAGTTTAAGTATATATTTTAAACCTTGTGCCTGTAAGGTTTAGAGGAACATCTGACAAGGACCTGTGGAACTGTTGCATAGTTAAAGTATTTCAATACTTTTAAGATGCATCAAGTAAAAATGAATACACTTCAGATTTGAGGAATTGCTGGACACTTGCACTTCCAATGAATGCTAGTCCCTATGCATAGTTGGGTTACATCAACTATTTTCATGACTCTCAAGACATTTCTTGTAAATTGCTATGTTCATTCCTCACTGTAAGCCAGCTCAAATAGTTAACCCTATTGGAAAAGTACAACAGGTTAAAATTGCAAATGACTGCATGCAAATTTATATTCTAAGGCCACATCCCCTCAGCTTGGTGCAGGTCATTCTTCACAAGGCTGCAGCAGCACCTTTGTTCCCTAGAGGAAGCTCCAGGACACCTAGTGATGACTAGTAGAATTGGGGGTTGATATAGGAATTTCAATGCTTTTCCATTTGACTTGTGTGGGACACCTAGTAATGACTTGTGGAATTGCATCATCACAAAAAACGATCAATGCTTTGCCTTTGACTTGTGAGCTACACCTAGTAACGACTAATTTAAGTGCAGATTTGTGTAAAAATTTCAATGTTTTTGCTTTTCATTTGTGAGGGACACCTAGTAACCCTAGTGGAACTGTAGCTTCATTTAAGAATTCCAATGCTCTTGCATCTGACTTGCTAGGGACACCTAGGAATGACTAGTGAAACTGGAGCGTCATGTGTGAAGTTTAATACTTTTGTATTTGACTTGTGAGAGGCACCCAGTAATGACTAGTAGAATTGCATCTTCGCGGAAAACTAGCAATGCTATAGATTTGACTTGTGAGGGACAGCTAGTAATAACAAATGGAACTGCAGCTTTGTGTAAGAATTTCAATGGTTTTTTCATTTGACTTTTGAGGGACACTGACTTGTGAAACTGCACCTTTAAGAAAGACTAGAAATCCTTTTACTTTTGACTTATGAGGGTCCCCTAGTAGCGACTTACGGAACTGCACCTTCATAAAAGAGTATCAAAACTTTATTAGAGTAGCAAAAGTGGGTACGCCCATTTTTATGTTGAAGCCATTCCCTCAACTTTGTGAAGCAGTTGCATCTTACTCAAGGGCGACATTTACTAACAACACGAGTTCTTACAGCATTGCGATAAACTTGTTAAGCAGTTGCTTAACAGTTCTGAGGGGCTGCAGTCTTGTAAAAGACTTCATACTGTTTTTTCTGACTTGGAAGGGACATCTAGCACTTGGGGTAACTGTAGCTATGTGAAAGGCCAGACTGATTGACTCTGCCAATGCATGTTTTGGATATTGAGGTAGTGTACCTGTCTCCTTAGGGAATAATTAGTATCATTATTAAAAATGGAACTAATAAAAGCCACTCTATTATAGAATATCATCGCTTAAGATATGTATATTGTTACTAAATTCTGCAGTATTCATGTTCTATACAAGTAAGCTCTCAGAGTAACTTGATGGAGGAGTCATGTTTTAAGTGCCAGAGATCACACCTGAATAAAGCACTAATTGACCACGAGAGACCAAAATCTTCTGATGTACTGCATGAGAAGAATATAAAAGCATCAGTTTTTGAGAACAGCAACAAGAACAGCAACACTATATACAAAGTAGGATACCAGTGCACAAAGATGACAATAGCAGAGGTATGTGGCTTTAATTTTCGAAGAAGTAAAGCAGCTGCAGTGCAAATATAGAGAACACCACTGATAAAAGCTCAGGAAATGAGACAGCAGCTGCCTTTAAAATGAGGGTGCAAATACTGGAAGCTTCGTGTTTTTATGTGATGTTCCGCTTGTAAAAGAGCTAAATGCAATCTCTCAAAGTGAAGTTAGCTAGTGGCTGAAGAAGGCTGACCCCTTGCCACATGGTCTACACTGTAGTGGCCAGAAGCAAAATGTGAATGACACATGAACAGAACAATGGCGTGAAGAGAGATGGCTGAAAGCCCCTTCGTGTAAGTATATTAAAAATATAATTTTAGCAAAAAATCAAAAGATCTTGGGTAGCGCCAGACCTAAAGAAGGTGAATGTCTTGCTATCTTTAATTAAAAAAAGTACTGCAACTTTTTCCTTTCACCCCATCCTCTCTCATTCAATACACATTCCCACTTTAGATAGGGTGTTCAGCACATAACATAATTGGTTCAACTTTGGAACCAAACACTCTTAAACAGCCCTGTAGTAATCAGGGTTCCCAAGGCCTACAAGAGGTATCACACCGAACACCGGTGTGACCCCGATTTATATACAGTTTTGGGGCAATAAAAGGTAGGCGGCACAAGTTAGGACACATTTATATACATATATGGTCATGTTTTGGAACACTGCCAGCTCATTGGAGGGGGCACAACTCCGCTGGTCAGTTTGGCGCACATTCCTGAAGGCTTACTGGTCAGTTTGGACTGCGCATGTGCAAGCTTGACCAGTACTAACAATAGCCTGTTGCTGGGCAGACTGAAGTGGTCAGTGGAACGGACAACGGACTAAAGGGGCACGCCGGCCACGAGGCCGCTTATGGTCTAAGATGGCCGCCGCAACATTCAAAATGGCGTTTTCATACATAGCCAAGTTAAGGAGGACAGCGTGTAGTTTCAGATAATCGCTAACGCGGCCATGCCAATTACGACAGACGACCCTTTTAGCGTTTAGCTGAATCTACCTCATAGTGAACATAATCAGGATGTTCGTCCTCGATGTCTATTAACATTATTTGTGTTACTTCCTTATGAAGCATCATTTTGTCATGAGCAAGAGCTCGTCTTGATGGTATGCAAGCGGATAGACACATAGAACATAAGGCTGGGCCACATTGAATACATAGGCATATGAAAAACATTGCTCCCACGATTATACATAGAATTGTCAACAGTTTCCAGCCCCAGGTAGCAAGCATGGACCAGAACCATCCTGAAAGTGTCCAAGTTCCATTGTCCGGATGTATCTCAGCTGCGATCTTGTGGAGCTTGGATATGGCATCATAAACAGATGGAGAATTGTCCGGAATGTATACACAGCAGCTGCTTCCGATGATTCTACATGCCCCCCCACGATCAGCCAGAACTACATCCAACACCATCCTATTTTGGAGCGTAACAATTCTAGAAATCTGTAGTTCTTCAGTGATGTTTCCCAAGGCAATGGCAGTGTCATTCGCTACAGCCTCAACAACACGTGTCAGTCGTCTTATTTTCCGGCTGTTCAGTGCAGCCCCCACGAAGGAAAATAGTCCCAAATTGAAGTCCACATACTGTTGCAAAGCAGTATCGGTTTGGTCTATGTCATCCAAAACAACAGTCCGTTTAACCCTATTCAGGACGAAATCATGATACAAAGTATAATCATTGTGATACATCGGTGGGGCAATGAATACAGGAGGTAGCACAAACGATACATAGCAAGTGCCCAACCATCCCAATGGAAGCTGATGGTAACCCTTCGTTCCACAAATGAAGTACGTGTTTCGTGATGCTACAAATGAGATGCCATTCGGACTATCAAAAGTAAGGGTAGTGTTACATTCGCTTTTCCCCACTGCAATCGAACCCTTATTCCTAATACACAAATCGGCTTTAGTGGCAATAACATTAATAACATGTGCGCTGGATACATTTACATTTCTCTGGTTGCTGTACACACGTGGGGCAGACATATTATCAGGCCTGTACTCCTCCCATTCAAATCGAGTACCCTCAGCCCGCGGAAACCCATCCTTGTCATGGGTGCATACTTTGTTCAAACGGAAAAGCACCCCCCCTTTGGTTGGCCATCTCAAGGTAAAGAGGAGGGTGTACCAGGCGTTACATGATCCATTGTGCGAAAACGGGAGTGGAATGAGTGGGGTGCCCCCTCTTTTCTGGTGCCCTGGCAACATCCCACACACCCAGCAATTTGAGGTATTAGTCATATTATGTGTGTGATGAAGAATCTGAATAAAACTGTTATTCAGATAGGTTTGCCGATGTCGTTCTTCGTGATAGGGTAATGTAAAGTGAAAATGTTCAGATGGAGCCGGGGTAGTCGGCAGCAAATGTTCACGTACAGGCACCACAAGTTCAACTACCCAGGCTATTACGGCTATCACCACAATAGTCAGAACAAAGAGAAAGGCACCCAATATTCGTTTATCTCGTGATGCCGTTGATTCCATAGTTCAGGAATACTCGTGCAAAAGTCTCAAATAGCACAAATTGTTCACAGAGCCTCAGATACACGTACGTGTATACCTAAAAAAAGAAAAATGCGGTGCTGAACTCCGAGGTAGCCGTTGTTTTCTTCTCCGGGCCAAGACGGGTGTCGCTACACTGGCAGAACTGATCCCCCCCCCTTGGAATTCCCGGTTTCCGTTTCATAACCCTGGAGCGGTAACCAACCAGTCATTAAAAAAAATACAAAAAATCTTCTTATCGAGGACGCAAGTTGTAGCGCTCTCGTCCGGCAACAGCGTGGTCCGGGAAGGCTCCCTCAACTTCGGCCGACGTCACAGCTGGGCTCTTTTCTTTCTCCAAAATCTCCTTGTAGTCGGTCAGCACAGCAGGGGTCACCAGATCCGGAGAGACACGGCGGCAATGTGTCGAATGCACCCACCGCTTCCTGTTGGTCACTCGTACAGCTGTTCGGGTTGCAAGGAGGACCTGTTCGGGGCCTTTCCACCTGGGCTCCAAACTGCTTGCTCTCTCAAACGACCGAATCATGACGTGATCCCCAGGACGGAGATCATGGCCCTCTCCAGTAGAGTTGTCAGGGAGCGCTTCTCGAACCTGTTGATGAATAGAGAGTAAATCATTTGTTAATCGTGCCAAATAGTCGTTCATCATAACACAAGGCACATCATGTATTAATCGCGGCTTAGGCACCCCCCAGATATTCATGGGGCGCCCAAACACCACCTCATAGGGGGTAAGGCCAGTTCGTGAATGGGGTACTGATCTAAGAGAGAGCAGTGCTAGCGGCAAAGCGTCTGGCCACTTCAACGATGTAGATGCCACAATTTTGGCCAGCTTAAGTTTCAACGTAGCATTGTACCGCTCAACCAGACCTGCCGACTGCGGGTGGAATACAGCGTGGAACTTCTGCTGAATCCCTAACCCCTTCAGTACATACTCCACAATCTTTCCGACAAAATGAGGCCCATTATCGCTCCACAGAAATTTGCAAACTCCAAAGCGAGGAAAGAATTCCTTAAGCAACACCTTGGCTGTTGTCAAAGCCGTATTGTCTTTCGTGGGGAAGGCCTCAACCCATTTACTAAAGGCACATACCACCACTAGGACATACTTCAGGTTGTTGCAGCGCTCGAGTTGGATGTAATCCATTTGGAGTACCTCAAATGGTGCAGAAGGTGGAACAAACCCTCCTTTCGGAGTATGGGTCCCCTTTCCGGGATTGTGTTGTAAACAAACCAGGCAGGTCTGCACTACTCTCTTCGCAGTATTAGCGATCTCAGGATGTTCCCAAGCTCGTGTTAACAGCCGAGTAATTGCAAGAGCTCCGACATGCGCCAGTCCATGTGTCATCTGGACCATCGCCTGCAAGTAAGCCGCAGGCAATTTCCATTTCTCCATGTCTTTGCTTCTCCAACAACCCTCGTCATCTAGTACCCCATCTGCTGCCCATGCCGCAAGTTCAGATTCAGTAGCTGATTTTTGAATGTCCAATATTTCTGCTCTAGCATCACTCCATCGCTCAGCCTGCGATTGTATCACATACATGGGGGAGCTAGTTCGGGACATAGCCGTTTGTCTAGCTATGCTGTCTGCAAAGGCATTTCCTTGGCCCACTTTATCCGTGATCCTTTTATGAGCACTGCATTTTACTATCGCTACTTTCTTTGGGCCAAGCAACGCATTTAGGAGATCACGCACTAGCTCTCCGTGCATAATGTGTTCTCCATGTGATGTCAGAAACCCACGCTCCCTCCAGAGTAGCCCGAAGTCATGTGCTACTCCGAAGGCGTACCGGCTGTCTGTGTATATGTTCACACATAGGCCAGCACTCAATTCGCAGGCTCTTGTCAAAGCTATCAGCTCTGCTGCCTGAGCCGATTTCTGTGGTATCCTAGCTGTTTCTACCACTGTCTTAAGTGTCGTGATCGCATAAGCTGCGGAAGTCGTGCCATCTGGCAGCCTTAAACACGATCCATCAACCCACAGTTCCCCATCCACATCTGGAAGTGGCGCATCCTGTAAGTCAACACGACCCTTTGTCTGTTCCTCGGTCAGGAAAACACAATCATGATGTTTTTCTTCCTGACCCTCCTCGGCCGGATAGGGCAATAAAGTGGCAGGGTTCAGGGTAGTGCATCTTTTTAGTGTAATATGTGGCGCCAAAAGTGTCAGCTCGTATCCCGTTAGCCGTGCACTCGTGAGGTATTGGGTCTTTGTTTGGTTTAGCAGAGCATCTACTGCGTGAGGAACTAACACCAGCAGCTTGTGCGATAACACTATTCCCTCACTCTGTCGTATGGCCACTGCCGTTGCTGCTACCGCTCGAAAACACCCAGGCAACCCTCGTGCTACAGGATCCAAAATGGCAGAGAAGTATGCACATGGTCTCTGCTTATCCCCGTGTAGTTGCACTAACACTGACAACGCGCACCCATCATTCTCGTGCACGTACAATGTGAAAAGTTTCGTGTAGTCTGGTGTGCCTAACACGGGTGCAGAACAAAGGGCCTGTCTCAACTGTTCAAAAGCCTTCTGACAATCATCTGTCCATTCTAGAGGCATTGGTGTAGCTTTGGACAATAATGCTAGCAAGGGTTTTATGATGTGTGAAAAACCCATAATCCACTGTCTACAAAAAGACGTCAATCCTATGAAGGCACGTACATCTCTCTGCGTGCGGGGGACTGGTGTATCTAAAATTGCTTGAATTCGATCAGATGTTAATGCACGCCCCTCCTTAGACAACAGATGACCGAGGTAGGTCACCTGAGGTCTACAGTATTGGAGTTTCTTTTTCGAAACCTTATGGTTGGTTTGTGCCAAAAAGGAAAGCAACGCAAGTGTACTTTCCTCACATTGTGCATAAGTGTCAGCAGCAAGCAGAAGGTCAGCCACGTACTGGATGAGAGCAACGCCAGACTGCAATTTAAACGAATCTAGCTGCCTTTTCAAAGCCTGGCTGTAGATGCTAGGGCTTTCAGTATAACCTTGGGGAACACGACAAAATCTATACGATTTATTATTTAACGTGAAGCCAAACAAGTATCTGCTATCAGAATGAACAGGAATGGAAAAGAACGCATTCTTTAAATCAATTACGCTAAACGTGGTGGCCGTGGGTGGGACCAGCGTAAGCAGAGTCGTAATATCGGACACCACCGGGTATTGGGGAATGACAATTTTATTGATCTCTCGCAAGTCAATAATAAAGCGATAGACTTTGTCGTCAGTATCTCGTTTAAGGATCGGAAGAATAGGACTGTTGCAAACATTATAAGGGACCTCCTCCACAACCCCTGCAGAAATCAAATCCTGAACAATATGTGTCAATGCAAGTTCACCTTCTCTCGAGATCTTATACTGTGGTACTCGTAGTAGAGGGGCCCCCTCCTTAACAGTAATGTGTATTGGTGGAATACGCATCTCTCCCACATCCGTATCTGAGGTCGCCCATAACGTATGCGGCAGAGAGGCCAAGGCTGGAATATCTGAGATGGCGTAAAACCTGTCGGGGTCAGGATAATTGTCATTCAGGATAACCCTCACTCCCTCAGGAGCGCAACGTATCGTTGCTCGAAAATATTTAAGCAAATCAATACCCAGGATATTATCTGGTGTATGGGGTGATAACAAAAATTGACCAAAACTAAAGTATTTGTCAAGACATAGTGCAAGGGGCTTGGACAATGGGCTGGGGGAGGGTGTGCCATCAAACCCTACACATGTAATCATTTCGCCAGACAGGGGAGCCCTCGGAACCAAGTTTTTCGACAAAGCGCTACGTGTAGCTCCTGTGTCAACTAGAAATTGATCAGTAGAACCCAGAATACCCGCTGTTACATATGGACCCTGCTGATCTACCGGCACTTCAACTGATTCCTTACCCCATCCTACGCAGTCCTAGGCATGCACATAATCCTGATGCTCCACATTCTCACCCTCCGAAATCTGATATTGATTCCGCCTATCAAACGTGTTACGTTCATCCTGGCCACGGCCCCTCTCCTCAACCCTTCCACGATCACTTCCGCCACCTCTCGCTCCCGCATAACCTCCTCTCGACCTTCCGCCTCCTCGACCACGCTGACTACGCTGTTCGCGAAGTACCGGACAATCTTCGGCCCAATGCCCAAACTCCTTACAATAAGCGCACTGATCCCCCGCTATGTCCGTACGACCATACGACGTATTTCCTTCACCTCATCTACCTCTATCATTCCCTCTACCCTGTGTTCCCCGAACCTGCGCCAACATCACCTTCGTTTTCAGTTCCTTCGCCTTTTTCTCTACACTTTCTTTAGCCTCCAATTCCTGCCGCTCATAGTACTGAGCCATAGTTAACAAAGACGCTGGGGTCGCCGTGGCCCAGGAACTTTCACTCGACTTCAATCGTTTTGCAATCTCCGGTAGGAGATTAGCCACATACTTATCTACAAACAGATGTCGACCCGTATCGTCTGTTAAAGATTGACCACTGTAATCATGGAATGCCTCCTCAAAACGTGTAAAGAAATCTGAAACCGTTTCATCGGGTTTCTGTTTACACGACGTTAGCATAGTCCAATCGATCTTTTTAGAGGGAACAAGCGTCTTTAATTTAATCAAAATAGCTGCCGGAAGATCTAGAATGAACTGACAAGGCTTACATGCCGGTTCCCTATCTAAATCGGCAGCATTTATTTCTTTCCATGTGCCCCCCAATATTGTTTCATCATTATTTTTACGAATCTGCCTCCACATATCAGGTGGTAAAATTAACCCAAAGAACAAATCTATATCCACAAGAGTCATCACACAAGACGAAATAGCCCCTTCCACCCCTTCATAAAATGCCGCCGGATTTTTTCGAAGATCAGGTAGAGAATTTTTCAATGCCATAACATCTGCTCTATTCCAGGGCGTGTATACCCAATTATATACAAAATACCCTTTCGCATCCTTTGACAATTTATCATCATCTGTACCTTCCCCTTTGGGTGGAACATACAAGGGCGCGGCTTCACGCATAGGCATAACATGCAACGCAGAACTCTTATCTGAACCCCGGAGAGAACACTCCTTAATCTGCTCATCAGGCGCCGATTCGGCCTCCTTTTGCCTCCTTTTCCGCTCCTCCCGTAATCTGGTCGTTTCATCTCGCAATTGGATCAATTGCTTGAATAGGTCATCGACATCTGCAAGATCAAATAAACCTTTATCCAAATTCTCACGATGCACTAACAAAGCTTTAGGTTCTAACGTATCTGAAAGATCACGATACGCGGCAACAACTTCATCCGCCAAACTAGACAAAAAGTACATTAATTCAAGTTCCGACCATTTACCCCTCTCTGCAATCACCTCAGACTGAGAAACACAGTTCTTATTCACTTTACGAGCCCAACTACGTAAATGTGCGGACCTCTCGGCAGTAAACCTGAGAGCGGATACACCTTTCTTTTCCGACTTATCCTGCCCATCATCTCCCGGATCTTCAGCTGGAGCCGTCGGCGAAACGTACGGAGGCGGTGACCGATCTAGCAATGAAAAATCATCAAATTCATTATTAAGGACAGGATAAAGCGGTCGGCGAATAGGAAATTGACCAGTCGTTTGCAATTTACGTTCCCGTTCCTCCCTCTCTTTCTTCTCCTGAGCCTCCTTTTCCTCAAGCTGCAAAGCCTTATCCCGAACAGCCTTGCGCTGTTCTTTGTCCGCCAAGGCAACTTCACGCTTCATACGCTCACGCACCGCTTTCTCCCACATTCGCACACAATCAAACATGTTTTGTCTAGACCTGCGTTGAAACAAACATTGCTCTACAAACTGTACTTTACGTAAATCGAATGACCCATGTAGAGGCCATTGCAATTCAGGATCGGCCTTTGTGTACTTATGCCATAATTTACTGTACATAATAGGGGGAAGGCCAAGTTTGATGTACATCTCGCGATTTGGTGTTCCCTCTGGGGGAGCCGGCTGTGCTTCCGCTAACCTAATTGTGGTACCCTCTCCAGAACAGCACATCCCTCGGAGTGTGCTAAAAACAGGCATGTTCAAAAAGTATCACGAAAGCATGACACCGTACAAAAATGGCACTTACAGTACTTCACACAACTGTGCCGCTCAGAGGAAAAAAACAAAGTTAGAGAAACATCTCTACATGCCTGCCTATGTGAAGTGCACTACACATATAAGTTCAAAGGATCACAAATTCACAAACGTTAGCTAACTCAAGTCAAATCACAGATCGTAGGACTTCGGCAAGCGCCCGAGGACTACCTTACCGAACACAAATCATAGAACTTCAGTAAGCGTCCGAAGACTACCTTACCGAACACAACTCTTACCCAAATTCTCAAATGTCCAGATTCCAACTGCCAAGGTCTTGTGATCAAATCAGCCAAACGGCACTTTCCCGGCAACACAGACGATCGAAAACTCAGTCGGGGACCGGCGCCACCTGGAAGGTCAGATCGGAAGGAAAGGAAGAAACACCGTGGGAGCCAAGACTCGGGTCACTCGTGGCAGCGCGCGTCCATGGCGAGTTTCCAAGCCTTCGTCACGACCTCTCCTTCGGGCATCCGAGTCACCGATGAGTCCCTTCGTGGTCGCCAATTTGTAGTAATCAGGGTTCCCAAGGCCTACATGCACCGAAGATAACCCACTTACACTCAAGAACTGTTGGCACGGAAACTGTAAAAGGCAAATCACAGGTTTATTAAGACCCCATGGGGTGGTGGTACACTCAAACAGCACCCTTCGGTAATGCAAGAGGTATCACACCGAACACCGGTGTGACCCCGATTTATATACAGTTTTGGGGCAATAAAAGGTAGGCGGCACAAGTTAGGACACATTTATATACATATATGGTCATGTTTTGGAACACTGCCAGCTCATTGGAGGGGGCACAACTCCGCTGGTCAGTTTGGCGCACATTCCTGAAGGCTTACTGGTCAGTTTGGACTGCGCATGTGCAAGCTTGACCAGTACTAACAATAGCCTGTTGCTGGGCAGACTGAAGTGGTCAGTGGAACGGACAACGGACTAAAGGGGCACGCCGGCCACGAGGCCGCTTATGGTCTAAGATGGCCGCCGCAACATTCAAAATGGCGTTTTCATACATAGCCAAGTTAAGGAGGACAGCGTGTAGTTTCAGCTAATCGCTAACGCGGCCATGCCAATTACGACAGCCCCACTAGATGTGCCCAATAGTGATTGGAGAATTTTTTGAGTCCATGATCACACTTAGACAACGCTGTCTCATACTTTTGTAATGTACTTCCCAGTTAGTCCTTGGGCTAAATATGCATATCTTAATTCTTCTGATGACCAGGCAAATTTTGGTTCCTGCGGGATATCATAGCCATTGTCCTTTCTATTTTAAGGATAAAAACATAGGGGCAGATTTACAAGCCTGCACCGGTGGCTCAGCCTGCTGAGTGATATTTACAAGGACAGGTAAAGTCACCCTGCGTGAGTTAACTTGTGCTTGTAAATATCGCCCCTGTTCACGCAACACTTTGCATGTTAGGGGCGTGTCATGGGTGTTGCTGTGGGTGTTCCCACGCAACACCCATGCCACTGATGCATTTCCAGATTTACGAGAATTCGTAAATATGGACATGCATCTGAATGCTACCCCACCCTAGGGGTGGTGAAGCGAGGTGTAACGAGGAGAAATGTTTTCATTTCTCCTATTTCTTTTCCTCTTTCAATGCGTGCTGCATTCTACAGCACACATTGGAAGAGGAAATCACCTCAATTTATTGTTTTTGTAGGTGCCCCTTCCTGCACAAAAACGATCTCCCCACAACGCAGGCATCCTTGCACCATGGTGCAAGGGTGCCTGCGCCGGCGCATGGCAGCAGTTTGTGTGTAAGCACAGGAGGAAGCACAGAGATGCGACATACAGTTGTACATATGTTGTATCCCTGTGCTTCGAAACTAATGCAGCGTGGTGCAGCAAAATGACTTGCAGCACCACGCTACGTTGGTTTCAGCCCCATATTTTTTATTGTAAACATTAACTTCAGGCAGTATACTTTCATTCTAATTGGATCAGATGTTAGTAATCTGACGTCTACTGCACATGATAGACTGGTAGATCTAGTTCCTCTCAGTTTCAGTGAAATAACATATATAGCATCCACACGGGCTGGAAAACAAGAAACTTACAAAGAGTTGGGAGAATATGCACCCATGTTTTAGACCGTTTTCTATAGTTATTCTTAGGGTGAAACCTTCACCACTATAAGTTAAACTTACCCAAGTAGCCGTATGTAATTCAATTAGAAAGTTCAACACTTGCTAAGATTATTCTATAGGTGCTACCAGTCTACTTGCTTGAATTCCCTTGTCGACATAAAATGAAGGGGTCATGATGTTGTCCATGGTGGAACATTTTTTGCAAAATACTGTTTCAGTACAATTTATTAAATGATTTGCCTTCACTCATGACTCTTAACGTTTCCAAAGAGTAAACTTGCAATTTCAAGGAGGGTTATTAATTGGAAACTGTCCTCATTGTTAATTGGCCACATCTTGTAAATTGGTTATAAAATATATCCTCTCCGTGATGGCGGTATAAGAGCAAGGGTTATTATATCATTGTATAATTTAATCAAAACGTTAGCTTACTTAACCGGCTCCTGTTTAAATACATCCAAAGAAAAGCATTTGATCCCGGTGCCCTTGATGATCAGCACCCTTTCACAACTCAAGTAACTTCATCATCTGTAAGCTTTATACTCATAAAATGTTACAATTATTTTAAAGATCTCAGTTAATGTACATTCTTGTAAAATAGCTTACTGTACTCCTGCCAAGCATTAGTTGATATAACATGACCCCCACTCTTACAAATCTTCAGTATAACCAGCTAGCCTCTAGAAATTCTCATGACGCTTAAATTGATTGATTGAAACATATGCAGCTAGTTGACGTCTTTTATATCAGATAATTCCACACGGTGTTTCGTAGTTTCATTTTACCCGCATTTGAGAACAATTCCCTAATACTGTTCTGTGTTTGATTGTAAGCTGTTTTAAGTCACAGAGTACAATTTAACTGAAAACGCACCATTCATTAGCCTATATTTCTTTACAGCATGGTTCCACTCCCCCGGTTTTTCTAAAAAGAAAAGTCGTAAAATGTATACAGTTAAGTTTCCCCAACAATTTATATTTAGATCAGGATATCAACAAAGGCTTCAAAAACTCCAAAACATTTTCTGATGGTTTAATTTTCCCAAATTTAGGAAAACACGTGTGTTTTGTGACTTTGTATTTCGGTACTCAGTTCCTTCTCAGGGCCCTCCTGTGGGCTTCATTTATGGGGCCCTTACACTACTGTTGCATAATTTTTTCATGACGCTGCAGTGGCGTAAAAAATGCACTAAACTGCGCCATATTTACAAAGTGACTTATCTAGGCAGATGCATCACTTTGTAAACCCCTGGGCCACTATATACCTACAATATGTATAATGTATACAGAGTAGGAGTTCCAAGGCTGAAAAACCGCATAGAAGAAGCACTGTGAAATCTATGGGATTTCACTGTGTCATTTCTACGGCGTCACTGCGTCAAATCCTTACGCCTGCTTGAAGCAGGCATAAATCGGGACCCATGCCTTTTCATATTGGGCTTGCCCCATGTGAAAGGACACATTCCTGAAGTTGCATCTGTTTCCAGACACTCTCCAGTAATGCGCCATTTATGTGCCGACAGATACGTCAGGATTCCGGACGTATCTGCAGATCCTTGCAAGATGAAGCGCCTTACAGTAAATATGAAGCATCCATGGTGTCGCAAGAATGGCACACTGAAAAGTGTTCCGTCGCTGTTTTACTCCAGCAATGCAACACTTTTCATAAATAACGCTCCAAATATCCAAGTAAAGTGATTATTCAGTTATCATCATCTAATAGCAATTTACAAAGGAGACCCAGACCTTAAATACCACACGTGTCACACTGTGGGAATAGTATCAAAGTGGTGCTATGATCAGGGGAAAAAAGCCTCCTAATACCCCATCAATGGGGAATGTCCACACATTTGGAAACAAAACGATCACAGGCCACCCCCACGCCGCACGGCTCCTCCGCTGTGACCGCGTTTCTGCCCCCGGTGCCGAAGGTTCGCCCTTGACCTCGGCGTCCCCCCGCTGCTGCCTTCTCCTTTCCTACTGCTGTATGCCCACACTGTAATTTGTACACTGTAATTTGTTATTTGTGCATTTATTGTAATTTTTGGATTGTAGTTGCTGATCTGTATCCCTGCCCGTGGTCTGTGCTCCCCGCTTCCCGCCGCTGCTCCCCCGCGGCCCAGCCCCCTTTCCTTCTGTACCCCCTTCCCATTGGCCGCCCTGCTCCCGCCTCCCAGCTGCTCCTCCCTCCCACTTCGCCTCATATGGAGGCCGCATGGCGCAGGTGAGTGTGACCTGACCCCAGGCCACCCCCCACGCCGCACGGCTCCTCCGCTGTGACCGCGTTAATGCCCCCACCGCCGAAGGTTCGCCCTTGACCTCGGTGTCCCCCTGCTGCTGCCGTCTCCTTTTCTACTGCTGTATGCCCACACTGTAATTTGTACACTGTAATTTGTAATTTGTTATTTGTGCATTTATTGTCATTTTTGGATTGTAATTGCTGATCTGTATCCCTGCCCGTGGTGTGTGCCCCGCCCGCTCCCCGCTTCCTGCCGCTGCTCCCCCACAGCCCTGCCCCCTTTCCTTCTGTACCCCCTGCCCATTGGCCGCCCCGCTCCCGCCTCCCAGCTGCTCCTCCCTCCCACTTTGCCTCATATGGAGGCGCACGGGTGCGCCGAAGGCAAGCCCATCTGCGCCTGGCCGTGCCTGGACCGCGCCCAGCGCCAGGACCCCTGGCCCCCGACGATGCTAGCCCACACGACGGACTTACGACGCCACCACCCTCCACACACTCAACACCAGCCGAAACCCCGCCTGCTACCGAGCCAGCCTGAAACGCACCCACGGACCCTTTACCTGCCAAGCCTGCAAATTCACCTGCTTCCGCACCTGTACCGCTCCCGCCAAGCCAAGCACCAGCAACAACCACCTCAGGTGCATCCTGCTCAACACCCGCTCCGTCCACAGGCACGCCGTCGAACTCTGGAACCTCCTCGACACAACATCACCAGACGTCGCCTTCCTCACAGAAACCTGGATGAACGCCTCCTCAGCCCCCCACATCGCCATAGCCATCCCGGATGGCTACAAGATCGCGTCAACCAAACCGGAGGAGGCATCGCCATCGTCCACAGAAACACCATCCGAATCACGACCAACTCCGATGACACCCTCACCGCCGCCGAGCACCTTCACTTCCAGATACACACCAACCCCAAGACCACCCTCAGAGGCACTCTCATCTACAGACCCCCAGGACCACGCACACAATTCGGCGTAGCCATCGCAGACTTCATCAGCCCGCACGCCCTCGCCTCCTCAGACTACATCCTCCTAGGGGACCTCAACTTCCACCTGGAGAACAACAATGACAGCAATACCACCACCCTGCTGGATAACCTTGCCAACCTCGGACTCAAGCAACTGGTGGACACCCCCACCCACTACGCCGGCCACACGCTTGACCCCGTCTTCTCCTCCAGCAAGCACATCTCCTTCAGCCACTCCACCGGACTACACTGGACATATCACAGCTGCGTCCACTTCAACTTCAGGAGAACCACGACCCACCACCACCCGCAACAGGTTCCCCACAGAAGCTGGAGCAAGATCACCGCCGACAAACTCACCACCTTCCTCAGCCAGCACCCTCCCACCAACACGACGGACCCTAACGAAGCAGCGCGCAACCTCACACAGTGGCTCACCAACTGCGCCGATGTACTCACACCACTGAAGAACCCCCCCAGCAGACCCGGCAGCAAGAAAGCCTCGTGGTTCACCAACGACCTCAAAAACTCCAAGAAAACCTGCCGCACCCTCGAGAAAGCCTGCCGCCACGACCAGACAACAGAAAACATGACAGCCCTCAAGAACGCCACCTGCAGACACCACCAGCTGATCCGCACCACCAAAAGGACAACATTCAAAGAACGACTGGACAACAACACCCACAACAGCAAGGAACTCTTCTGCATTGTTAAAGAGCTCTCCAACCCCAGCGCCTGCAACAACGACATCACACCCTCACCAGACCTCTGCGACTCACTCGCCTCGTTCTTTCACCGCAAGATCGCCGACATACACAACAGCTTCGGCGCACAGACCACGCACCCAACCTCTGAACCAGCGCGCCCCACCACCACCCTCTGGACCTGGACCCCAATCAGCACCGAAGACACCACCCGCACGATGAACACCATCCACTCCGGCTCCCCAACCTACTCCTGCCCACACCAGATCTTCAACAAAGCCGACTCCATCATCGCACCCCAACTCCGGGACATCATTAACAGCTCCTTCGCATCCGCCACCTTCCCGGAGAGCTGGAAACATGCCGAACTCAACGCCCTCCTGAAGAAACCCACCGTGGACCCCACGGACCTCAAGAACTTCCGCCCCATCTGGCTCCTCCCTTTTCCTGCCAAAGTCATCGAGAAGACCGTCAACAAACAACTCTCCGCCTTTCTCGAGACAAACGGATCCCTTGACCCCTCGCAGTCCGGTTTCCGAGCAAACCACAGCACCGAGACCGCCCTCATCGCAGCCACCGACGACATCAGGTCCCTGCTCGACAACGGGGAAACAGCTGCCCTCATCCTCCTAGACCTCTCAGCAGCCTTCGACACCGTATGCCACCGCACCCTGATACAGCGCCTCAGCAACACCGGAATCCAAGGAACGGCCTTGGAGTGGATCATATCGTTCCTCGCCGGAAGAACCCAGAGAGTCCGCCTCCCCCCGTTCCGATCCGTGGCCACCGAAGTCATCTGCGGCGTTCCGCAGGGATCCTCGCTCAGCCCCACCGTCTTCAACATCTACATGAGCCCCCTCGCAGCCATCGCACGCCAACACAACCTAAACATCATTTCCTACGCCGACGACACTCAGCTGATCCTCTCCCTCACCAATGACCCCGACACCGCCACAGCCAGCCTCCAGGAAGGAATGAAAGACGTCGCGGAATGGATGAGGCTCAGCCGTCTGAAACTGAACTCAGACAAGACGGAAGTCCTCATCCTGGGAACATCCGCCTCTGCCTGGGACGACTCCTGGTGGCCCCCTGCCCTGGGCACCGCTCCCAAGCCAACGGACCAGGCACGCAACCTAGGTTTCATCCTGGACTCCTCCCTCATGATGACCAAGCAAGTCAACGCCGTCTTGTCATCCTGTTTTAACACCCTGCGCATGCTCTGAAAGATCTTCCGGTGGATCCCCACCGAAACCAGAAAGACGGTCACCCAGGCCCTCGTCACCAGCTGACTGGACTACAGGAACACCCTCTACGCTGGTACCACAGCCAAACTCCAGAAAAGACTGCAACGGATACAGAACGCTTCTGCACGCCTCATCCTGGACATCCCCCGTCACGGCCACATCTCTGCCCATCTGAGAGACCTTCACTGGCTCCCCGTCAGCAAGAGGATCACGTTCAGACTCCTCACCCACGCACACAAGGCTCTCCACGACATGGGCCCCAAATACCTCAACAACTGCCTCACATTCTACATACACACCCGCCAGCTCCGATCCGCCAGCCTCGCCCTCGCCACCGTCCCACGAATTCGCAGAACCACCACCGGAGGAAGATCCTTCTCCCACCTGGCAGCCAAGACACGGAACTCCCTCCCCATTCACCTACGGCTGACCCAGGACCATTTCTCCTTCAGGAAAAAACTCAAGACCTGGCTGTTTGAGCAGTAGCGAACCGCCGCTCCCCCCCAGCACCTTGAGACCCTAGCAGGTGAGTAGCGCGCTATACAAATTCGCTGATTGATTGATTGATCATCACCCACTATTTTTTGATTATCTCAAATAATGCATAATGATTGAGGCAGGTTATTTCAATATTGATTTGGAAGAGTAAATTATGTCTCAAAAGAATTCAAATTAACATTAGCTAGATCTCAATGAAATATATGGAGGCGCTTTATTCAAATTTACATTAGCTAGATCGCAATGAAATATATGGAGGTGTTTTTGTTGATTGTGAAATCCTTTATTCTTGTTATTACAAAATATTATTCGTCCAAAAGAAGCCAACACGTTTCGTCCCGTCGTGGGACTTCTTCAGGGCTTAATTTTAGTTTACTAGTTTCTCATTTCAGACATATATTTCATGGGGTCTAAAAATAGAAGTTGACCTTTATAGTTTAAGTGTTATTTACCAGTTGTAGGCTGCAGTCAAGTTCATCAGTCAGTGTAAATAATTAGCTTTTTAAAGTTAAATTTGAGGTGTTGCTTTTAAGGTTTGTAGAGGTATATGGTGGGCAGTAACTAAAATAAAAAATATTTCATACATTATTTTTTGTTACTAAATAATTTTTAAATAAAAAAAAGTTATTTTTGGATTTACATTTTAATAGTGTTTGTAATTTGTTATGATATGTATTTAACATATTAGTATGTATGTATTCTAAATAACATTTTATATAAAATATATTTGTGTTTTTCTCAAATATTTATATTGTAATTTTTTATTTTGTTTTGTATACTGACTGCAGTGGGAATATTAAATGTTTAACCCTCCACAGTCCAACACGTTCTCTACTTTCGCACTCATTGCAGTAGGAATAGTAAATTCTGTCCCTCCGCAATCCAACACTTGCCCTACTGTTGCACCTATTTGAGTGGGAATAGTCAATTTTACCCCTTCACAATCCAACACTTTCCCTACTGTAGCACTTATTGGAGTGGGAATAGTAAATTCAATCTCTCTGTAATCTAAAATGTTTCCTCGTGTTGTATTATTGCATTGGGAATAGTACATTTTAGTACTCCACCTTACAATATTTTATCTAATTTTGCGATTATAGTAAGAGCATTCAAGGTGAGCGAGAAACCTGTTCAGTACATGCTGATTACTGTATTATTGAATGACAATAAAAGACAATAAAGTTTGTCTAAAAAAAAATAGTAAGAGCAGTCAATTTTACCTTTCTGTGATGTAACAATTTTATTACTGTTGTGTTGTGTGAGGTGGGAGTAGTGAATTATATATATTGTTAGTATAAGGATTTGTCTATTTTTGTATACATTGTAGTGGGAATTTTATATGTATTCATTTCAATATTTAATAATCTATGTTATATCATTTTAATTTATATCATCATGTTTTTGTTTATTGAAAATAGTAATATTTATAATTATTAATTGTTTTTTTGTAAAACATTTTATAAAATTGGGAACAAATTATGTTGCTTTTTAATTTTAATGTAAAATGGTTTGTGTTTGAAATATGTTATGTTTTTGGTATATTTATATGCATATATACATTATGTGCATATATATATATGTATTCTCGAAAAACGGCGTTACCACTCGCGCTCTCAGGACCCACTGACACAGTAACCACATCCAGGGTGCAATCAAATTGGGGGTTTATTGTAATTCATAAGCCTGCCGTGAACAAGCCGCTACTGCGGCGAAACACGTCACGGCGGGCTTATGAATTACAATAAACCCCCAATTTGATTGCACCCTGGATGTGGTTACTGTGTCAGTGGTTCCTGATGAGGTTCCGTGGTTTTTAGGACCGGACTCCATTTTGTTTTGCATTGTTCGAGACGCCATTTTGTGTTTCCCTCACGTAGGCTGTAGTGGTAAACGAACGAATGAAGTTGCATGGGCCTCGTTGTCCATGTAAAGTTTAACGTGGGCCTTTTCGACTTGTGAGTGAACTGCAAGATGCCGACCCTTTCACCTGGAATTGACCCTTCTACGAAACTAGTTTTCGTCAGCTGATAGTAATCTGGAAATCCAATCATTGTTCAGGATATCGTTAGTCGTTAGTTTCTTGCACATATCTTATCCTACACTACATCTGAATTGCTCTTTCCTTTATGTCTTTTCATTACATGGGTAGTGCTTTCAATTATGGGTTTGTCCGGCTTTTGGTAATCGAATTTGGGACAGTCCTAATAATTAACTTGTGGGGTTGGTACAATGTAAAGTGAGCTTTTTGGAATGTGATAATGTATAGAAATGTGTTTCTATTGGTCAGAATTTGCCGCAATGGGTGTGCATTCGTAATGGGTTGAAACTGTGCATAAAAGACCATGTCTTGCTCTACAAAAATTGAACAGGTTCTTGAGTTGTACACCGTGTTGTATTGCTTGGTTCACTTTTACTAGCTGCAGCTAATAAATTGATCTCTGACGCCACCTAGAAGTATCCCGTGTCTCTGTAGTCTAAGACAGGTGGAACTCGAAGACATCGCGTGTGTCCCTGGCACCGCCGGTTCTGAAAAAGACCCGGTTCTTCAGTTGGCGCCCAACATGGGGCGACTTCAGTGGTACCGGTCCAAGCCCGAGGATCGTGAGGAGCCACGTGAGGAAATTCTGGAGGAAGGCCGCCACTTCATCGACCCCCTGCATGTCAACGTGGAGCAAAGGTGTTTACTGCGAGGCTTCCCACTTTCCGACGGCTACGAAGGACTGCTGCCCTGACTGTCGCCCTGTCTTGGACCCTCGATAGATCCTTTGTAGAGCGAGACGATAGACGGTCTTCTGGTGGCGTGACAGATATTTTGGTTAAGTATAAGTGGGTCGCTCCCACGAATTTGTTTGGTTCTTGGTTTGGTTCTTGGTTGATTCGGCTGCTGCAGCAATCGAAGCCGAGGGGCTTGTATATTTGCGAGAGTATCGATAGCCGATAACCCCTTGAAGTTGGAAGCTAGATTAGTGAGCTATAAGATGCCTGGTCTTAGCAAACTTAGAAAATGGTTTAGTTGGGGTTGCAACAAGGATTCCCGACTAGAGGACTCGTGTCCGATACCTCCGGTTGGAACTCCGACTTATGAGCTCTATTCAAAACACGGAGTGGGTCCTATTACTTATAATGAAGTGTGGGTCCACTATACTAGGAAGGATGGTGTCTTAAGATGGCCCCAACATGGTAGTTTCCTCAAATATTTTAGATAATCTGGAAGTAGCATTATTTAAGAAGAAAACCCGGCCGGCAATGTTTGACTCTTTCCGCCTTTGGCGAAAGGAAGCCAAACAGAGAGAAATTAAACAAGCCAAAAAAGATAGGAAAGATAAGAATATGTCAGTACTACAAGCTGCTAGGCAGTATAGGGATGATGGAGAGGAGCGAGCGAATGAGGTTTTAGATAGGCAGAGTTGCATGGCCATAGATAAATGTTATCCGGCCTTGCCGTCTCCTCCTCCGAAAACGATTGAAGATCTTGAAAAAGATCCTTTGATCTCTCATCTGTTGAGATTGCCAGCTCCTTATGTGCAGGGTGCTACTGCACCTCCATTACCACCGGTTGTTCCACCCTTTGTTGTTCAACCTCCTGCTGTTGTTCAGCCACCTGGTACCCCACAGATGGTTTTACCTCCTCCTGCGCAACCTGCTCTAGGGTCGCCAGCTTTGCCTCAGACTCCTTTGCCTTCCACTTCTGCATCTGAGACTCCTACTGTTCTTGTTCCTACACCTTTTTTGCCTCAAAATACTTATTTTCCTGTTCTTATGTCTGCTTCTTCTCCTTCTGTTCGAAAGCGAATGACAGAGACTGTTTCTAATCTGTTGTCTCCATTGTTTGGGTCACTGAATATGACCCCTGTTTTGAAACGTAAGCAGAGTCGTAGTCAGCTTCCCAGTTCCGAGGAATGGACTGTGTTGGATTTGTTGGCTCGTAAATGGATTGTAAATGCCTCAAAGTATAGTTTGCCAGCGGTTATGGATGTTTTCTTTCAGTGGGAACCGCCTAAGCAAAGGTATGTTTTCGATGTGATGTGTATGTTTCTGCGTCAGGAATGGGAAGATAATGATTTGGG
Organism: Lissotriton helveticus; assembly: GCF_964261635.1. Taxonomy (NCBI): domain Eukaryota; kingdom Metazoa; phylum Chordata; class Amphibia; order Caudata; family Salamandridae; genus Lissotriton; species Lissotriton helveticus. The sequence continues at coordinate 951,677,666 of NC_136067.1, read as the reverse complement.
TTTGATTCCGCAGGAACTACTTGATGTTCAATCGGATTTTGCTAAAGGGATGATAGTGGAATCTGATATTACAGACGCCGTAGAGACGATACTGGCTTTTAGGTCTAGACTTCCGCCTCAGACATTGTACGAACCTGATTCCTCTGTTAGAAGAAAAGCGAGACAGTATCCCATGAGAGAAGTTCCTCCTGTATGGAAGGAGGCAGTTCAGGCTGATGCAAATCGGGGTATTGTTGCCGCTCCGGCACATTTTCAGCGAGTAAGGGTACATGTCCCTTGGAAGAGAGCAGAGGTCTTGGCTCTTAAGCAGACCTTACCTGACCCTCGTAAGAATCCTGCTGTTTATTACAAGGAGTTGTCTCAGACAGTTAAAGCGTGTATTATGAATTTAGCTGACATTGATATGTTAATGGGTAATGTAGTTCCACAACCTTTGTGGGCGAAGATTCGTCATGAGAATCATGCGCAAGAGTTAGGAGATACTTGGGTGAATATTGCTGCTGCAGATGCTAGACAAGAGGGAGGTGCTAAACCTGAACCCTTAGTTTCAGAATTGCCAGGTAGAATTATTAATTTGATGAAAACGATGATGCCTGCGTTACGAGTGAATTGGGATAAGTTAGCAGCATGCAAGCAGAAGAAAGACGAGAGTGTGTCTGATTTCTTCACTAGGTTTGAAGAGACGTTTATCGATCATAGTGGTCAGGATATGAGTACGGAAGGTGGTCAAAGGATGTTCGTGGATAAAATTGCCTTTAATTTGCTTCCCGAACTTTCCAATAAGTTGAAGGACTCTGAGAGTTCATGGGCTGTTTGGTCGTCGGCCCAGATATTGGCTACTGCACAATATTATGAGAACAGGGATAACGATGAGAAGGATAAAGCGGAGAAGAAAACGAAAGATTTAAAGACGAAAGTTCTTTTGCAGCAAGCTTATCCGCCTCGTCAGAATCAGCCGCAGTTTCAGCAACCTCCGCAATTTCAGAGATTATTACAGAAGCCTGAGCCTTATGTTCAGCGATTCTTTCCTGACCCTAATCAGTGTGCTTATTGTAGAGAGGAAGGTCATTTCAAGAATACTTGCCCGGCTTTGTTACAGCGTGCGAATGGTACACCTGGTCAGAGAGGTCGTGGTGGTTTTCAACAAACCTCTAGGGGTAGGTGTTATGTTGTATGTTTCTTTAACAAATGTATGGTTGGTGGTATTGCACTCAGTCCTCAAAATTAAATGTTTGGTCGATACGTGTGCTGCACTAGATTGGTGCCTGCAAAGAACCTATAGTAAGATGAATATAGCCTGGGATCGCTAGATCACCAGGACTCCAGTGCGCACCAACTGAATAAACAATTTTTCAACGTTTTCAAATTATTGTATATTTAATCCATATACTTTGATCCTTGCATCATTTCATTTTAAACACATACAGTATAAGCAAATGCAATATTTACATACAAAATATGCAATTAACGTATTGTATCACACATTTTTTCACAAGTCTTAATACACAACACAATTATGTATACAACCCAATACATTTCGGGGTTATGAACCCCTTCGTCAGGGGCCTATGAAAGGAAAAAGAGAAAGGAAACCTATTTAATAACGATGCTTGAAGAAAGATGTTCATATGCTATATGAAGTCATTTAGCATTCTCTTACCTAGATAACTGGTTGCGAACTTATAGCATAATCAACATAGTTTTGGGGAAGATCTAAAAGAAGTATATGAATAGATAAGTATCTAAACTAGCGCTTGAAACAGCACGAAATGTCACATAGTGCTTATAAATAGTTACCTAGCATCCGGTAGTTGAAAAAGAGACTACCTGTAAAAAATAATAATAAGTCTCTCATAAGCAAGCCGATATGTCATAATCATTAAACCACTAGGGTTTTTTTTAAAATCAGCACATGACTTTATGCTCACCTCAAAATCTGGGCTTCTTATCAGCAATGTTAGAAGAAAATCTAACAAAAATAAACGAATACGAGGCATTGAGAATCCTTTTGTACATGAAACCACCATATTACATGCTGGATTATTCCAAACTCAAAATTCAGAATGTTATTTTACCTGCGAGTCTTTTAATGAATCGCGGAGCCTCGCTTAAATTCGACTAATTCCCGTGCTAAAAATAAATGAGAGCTGCATTTAGTATTCGGCAAATCAAACCGATTAACTTAGAGTTCAAGATGCTCTCTTGTAGCTAACGCTTACCGGGGGTACACAGAAAATAGCGTTGTAGCGGCGTCTTCCCTCAGTGTTGAACCACGAGGACAGAAGTCCTTCGTTTATGCTCATACAAATTCCCGAGAGCTTCCGAAATGAAAAGCGGACTCAAACACGAGCCGATGGCGGCCATGTCTGAGGAGGGTTAAACTCAGCCAGTTTCCTGGATTACTTATTAGAGAGCTAGCGAGAACATAATAAAAAGTGTATAACTCAACGATTCTAATGCGCGCATAGCTCCTATGATACACGGAGTCACGTTTACTCGCTCAACAAATAAAGCGAATAGAAAAGAATAAAGAAATGTGAAAGATAAGTGAAGAAGTAGACCAGAGGAAACCAATATCGATTGATCACATGTACATTATATTATTGGCAATACAAGTGATACAAACAGTTAAATCATTAATGTAAACAATTTAAAACACTATGCATATTGTAACGAATTCTAGGAATCACTGTGTAGGTTATACCCTGGGGAAATTGGCTGCAATCTCTAGTATAACTAAAGGAAACATATCATATCCAATTTGTCATTGAGCCCATCTGGGACTAAAGTTTGCAATTTTCGAATCCAAAAGGTTTCTCTTCTGAGTAAAATTTTTGCATTATCTATGCCCAAACGTTGCGGAACCTGTTCAATAATTTGGAATCGAACCTGTGCTATGGTGTGACCCTTTTCTACCCAATGCCTTGCTAATGGCGAAGTCAAATTTTTGTTGCGGATTCTGCTTTTGTGCTCAGCCAAGCGTATTTTCATCTTCCTGTCAGTTTTGCCGACATATAATAATCCGCAAGGACATTTAATAGAGTACACCACATGCTCTGCGTTGCAGTTTGCTGAATGTCGCAAAGTTATTTGTTCTCCTGTTTTGGGATGAGACAGTTTGTTTCCACAGATTACGTTATTACAATTTTTACAATTGAAACATTTTGTCGTGCCTCTAGGAGTATCTGTTTCCAATTCAATGTCATCTGGTCTACTCAGTAGTTCCTTTATATTTCTTGATCTTGAGTACGCAAAAAGAGGTTTCTGGTCATACAGATGTTCAAAGTCACTCTCCATTTGCAAGATATCCCATCTTTTGAGTATTGTCCTTTTGATCTCTCTTGTTGCCGTTGAGTATTTGGTGACAAATACCATCCTCTTTTTCAAATCTCTGGTCTTTTTTTGTAACAGTTCTGCCCTTGGTATTGTTTTTACCTTTTCCATTTGCAGATCAATTAACTTTTCAGGATAACCTCGATTGAGATAACAGAGTTTCTGTTTTTCAAAACTTATGGCACATTGAGCTTCATCAGATGCTATCCTTTTTATCCTCATGAACTGAGACACTGGGAGGTTATTTTTAAGGGTTGTCGGGTGAAAACTTCCATACTGAAGTGCAGTGTTCCTGTCAGTTGGTTTTCTATAGAGTTCAGTTCGAATCTTATTGCCGTCCATTTTCACCTGAACATCCAGAAAGGGTAGTGTAGTGAGACTCATGTGGCTTGTGAATTGAATCCTAGGATTGATTAAATTCAAGCTCTGTATGTTGTGTTTAAGATCTTCCATTGGTTTCTTCCAGACAAGAAAAATATCATCAATGTATCTTTTATAATACAGAATGCCAGTTTGCCATGTGATGTCTTCCAAAATGTACTCCAATTCAAATTTCGCCATGAAGATGTTTGCGTAAACACATGCCCCAGGAAAACCCATGGCTGTGCCGCTTAATTGAGTGAAAAAGTCATTTTGCCATACGAAGTAACTGTTGTTTAAGCAAAATTCTAGTAATTGTAGGATTAAGTACTTCGTTTCCAGTGGTTTGTCCATTCTCAGCAGTGCCCATTCCATAGCTTCAAGGCCTAATTGATGGGGGATCGATGTGTAAAGTGACACAACATCTATTGTGCACAATACTAGATTTTCTTCAGACTGCAGATTTAAAGAAGTCACACTTCTCAAGAAGTGTGAAGTGTCCTCCAGATAAGTTGGCCAGTCTTGCATGAAAGTTTGCATATGTGCATCTATGAATATGCCCAAATTTTCAAAAATTGAAGAACACCCTGAAACAATCGGTCTGATTGGTGGGTTTTGCAGACTTTTATGAATTTTGGGCAAAAAGTATATTTTCGGCCTCCTCGGATACGTCTGTCTAAGATATCTTTTGGTTGTAGAGTTGACCCACCCTAGCTCTTCAGCTTTGTCAAGGATCCGATCCAAATTATTAGCAATCTCGTTTGTAGGATCATGTGGCAATTTCAGATAAACTTCAGCATCAAGTACATGCTCATTACCTTTCATTATATAAAAGCTCAAATCCATGATTACAAGGCCACCCCCTTTGTCCGCCTTTTGAATCACTATGTCCTTGTTATTACGTAGAGTACGTAAAGCACTTAATTCAGCCCGTGTCAGATTTTGCAGTTTACTTTTGTATTTAATTTTAGTCATATCCGCTTTAACCAAAGTTTCAAACAAGTCCAAACTTTTGTGTGAGACAGGTGCCATAAAATTACTTTTCGGTTTGAATTGTTGTGCTGTGTTTTCCTGTGTCTCTATTGGATTTAAGATGGTAAAAAAATATTTCAATCGCAAAATCCTCATAAACTTGAAGAAAGCCACTTCGGTCTCTAGTTCATTAGTGCGGTAGGTGCTGACAAACGTAGGTCCTTTGTTGAGTAGTTGAACCTCAAATTTTGATGGTGAGTATTTAGAAATATTGATTACTAAATTCTGCTCTGACTGCGTAATCCCGGTTTCTTCGCTTGCTCTTTCTCCTTTTCTTTCTCTTTTGCCTTGTCCTCTTCTTGTCTTTTGTCGCCAGGTTGTAGTGTAGTTTGTTCCGGTGGTTTGGCAAGGCTCATGTCCTGCTCTAAAAAAGGATCTGCAGTATGTTTCTTTAACACATTGTGAATAGAATATAGAGCGTACTGTGTTGGGGGTTCCATGTGGAACACGGGGGAGTGTATGCTGAGCGGTTGAGAGGAAGACATCGCTTCCCTGGCTCTCACCTGTTATCACTTATATCTCAAGTGAATAAATATTATATCTACAATTAACTCTTGTCGGAGTTCTTCACTACAAATTGGCGACGAGGGAAACTGGAGTTAACTGGAAGATTTCTACAAAAGATTAAATCTTATTCAAGAAAATCTGAAGGAATCTTATCATTTAAAAGAAAAGGACCGGAATGAACTAATTCTGTGAGTAACATCCTACGTGTTGTTTGGAATTGCCACCGCTTTTGCCGGCTGTATTTTAGATTAAGTTACATCTATGGTCATCTATACTTAACGCCATTAACGTTAAACTCATCAAGTACCTGCATTGTTTGAACCGTGTTCACCGTTCCAGTGCATGCGCTGACTGCCTCGAGGAAAAACTACACGCGTCATTTGACAACGCGACTGCTAGCAATAGCGTCCTCAGAAACTGACGTCAGACGCAGGTCACACAGCGTGACCCCAACGTGGCGGCCATTTTGTAAACCAATGTTTACCTTTTAAAGAAGAATTACGAAGAATATCGACTTCGTGAACAAAGACTCCAAAAACACACGGAATTTCACAGCGCATAGAAGGCAGCAACAACACTTTAAGGAATAAACGATCCGGTCAAGACTTTAAGGTGAAGTAGACAATACATTATTAATTGTGACACAATAACAGGTGAGAAGTCGGGAGAAGGTTGTTGTTATTTTTAATTAAGTTGATATATCACAGGTACTTCACAGTGCATGGAAGAAGGTGACTGCACTGTGAGTACTGTTGATAAGGACAGAGGCATGGCGCAACAAAAGTTTTCGATTAGTCCTCCTGAACCATTTTGGGTTAAAGGTGCTCAACCCAGTATAAAATGGGTAGAATGGAAAGAATATTTTGTTAATTATTTAGAGGCTGTTGATGAAACAAAGAAAATGAAACCTGAACAAAAAAAGAGACTTTTATTACATTCTTTAGGACCCATAGGATTAAAAACATTCTCCAGGATGAGCAAGTCTGACGATTCCAATCTTGATGAATTTGAGAATGCGATCAAAAATATGGATAAATACTTTGCACCCAAAGTGTGTATAGGGGTCATAAGGCACAAGTTCTTCCAAAGGAAGCAAACTAAAGAAGAAACCGTAGATGAGTGGATGGACGACCTTAAAAAACTTGCCATTGACTGTAAATTTGACAATTTACATGATGACCTAATACGTGATCAACTAGTGATGCATAACAATAACTCTGCCCTACAAGATCGCCTTTGGGTTAACGGAGACGCACCTCTTGATGATGTGGTAGCCATCATGAGGAAATCTGAAATGTCAGGGAGGTGCGCCACAGTCGTGAAAGAAACTGAGAAAGAATTGTCCAAGACTTCAGGAACTGTTTGTAAGATTCAGGTGCCTAATAGGAATTTTCGCCAACAGCAACAACAAGGAAGATGGATTAATCAACCTACAAGGGTTCAAAATAAAAGCATAGAGGAGAGGAGATGCTATAGATGTGACAGCAAAGAACATCTAGCATTTAGTAGACTCTGTCCAGCGTTAAAGAAAAAGTGTGGTATTTGTGGACTTTTAGGCCACTTTAGTAAGATGTGTCGCAGACGCAGTAATGTGAAGTATATGTATGAAGATGATGTTGAGAGTATGGATGAGGTAGAAACTGAAGATGAATGTTGCGTAAAGAGTGTTCGTGGAAACTATGTAATTAACATTTCCGAGGATTCTCTAAAAGGAAAACCAATTTGTGAAGTATCTCTTGGTGGGGTGGTTGTAAGTGTATATGCGGACTCCGGTTCCCCATACACAATTGTAAATGAAGAGATTTGGAGAAAGAAATTTGTAAATAAGATTGGTGAGCAATTGAATCCATCTGATGTTTGCCCAATCAGTTATACAGGTAACAGAATTGAAATGATTGGTTTTAGGTGGCTTACCTTTTTGTTTAAAGGCAGGTCCACTAGAGCGAAGTTATATGTAGCAAAGGTTGGACCTTCGGTGTTAGGGTGGTTCGACCAGAAAAAATTGCACATCATTTTAGACCCTAATTCCAAGGACAAAGTGTTGATTTTGGATGATTGCAGCAAGATGGAGGAAACATTGTCTGAGAGTTTTCCTAAAGTGTTTAGTAAAGAGCTGGGTGTTCTAAAGGGGTTTGAACATAAGATCATTCTAAAAGCTGATGCACAACCCAAGGTTCACAAGGTGAGACCCATACCTATATTGATAAGGGAGGAAGTTAAGAAGGAGATTCAGGGACTGCTTACCAAAGGCATTATAGAGGAAATTGAAACGTCTGAATGGATTTCTCCGATTGTGGTGGCCCGGAAACCCAACGGAAAAATCCGTTTGTGCATTGATTTGCGCCACTTGAACAACAATATTGTGGTTGAAAAATTTCCCCTTCCCAGAATAAATGAAATGGTATCTTCCCTTAAGGGTGCTACATGGTTCTCGACGGTTGATCTCTCTGCCGCTTACCACCAGGTTATGTTAGATCCCAATTCTAAGAACCTTACGGCATTCATAACGCCTTTTGGTTGTTACCAATTCAGGCGTATGCCTTTTGGGTTGGCCTCAGCCGCTGCTGTTTTTCAGCGGCTGATGCATAAACTTTTTGGAGACATGGAAAATATATCATTTTTCCAAGATGATATCCTAGTTGCGGCCAAGGACAAGGAGAGCCATAACTCCAAATTGAAACAGGTTTTGGAAACCCTACAGTCAGCAGGCCTGACTGTGGAGTTATCCAAGTGCAAATTCAGCCAGAGAAGTGTCTCATATTTGGGACACGTTATAAGTGAAGACGGTGTCGAACCCAAACCCACATTGGTAGAAAATATAGTAAAATTTCCGGCACCTATTTCAAAAGATGAAGTGAGAGCATTTCTTGGCATGGCCGAGTATTGTGCCAAATTTATAAAAGAATTTGCTGCAAAAGTTTATAACATGCGTGCACTTTTGAAAAAAAACACTAAATTTGTGTGGAGTGAGTTATGTGAAGAAGAGTTTAGGTTGATCAAGAGTGAATTACAGAGTGTGAATGCACTGGCCAGCTTTGACCCCAATATTGACTGCCTACTGACAACTGACGCAAGTGACAAGGGCCTGGGTGCCGTGTTGTCACAACATGATAAGGATGGTAAAGAGAAGATAATTTTGTTTGCATCTAGGGCTCTTTCCCCTGCTGAGAGTAGGTACCCCATCATTGAGAGGGAAGCCCTTGCGTGTGCATGCGCATTGGAGCATTTTCGAGCTTTCGTTTGGGGCAAGCCTGTGACCATTCGTACTGATCATAAACCATTGATCCGTATATTGTCATGCGAGGGCATTTCTAGTGCGTCAGCAAGATTAGCAAGACTATCTATGCGGATGAAGGAGTACATTTATAAAATGATTTACCTACCTGGAAGGGATAACCGTGTTGCTGATTGCTTATCGAGACTTCCACCTCCTCTTGAAGAATGTGAGGATGATCCTTGGAGTGAATATTGTGTGGCATTGGTGCATGATTGTGGTGAGCCTGCCGTAAGTAAGACCGAATGGTTAGCCGAACAGGAAAAGGATATTATTTTGAAAAGTGTATTAGAATACATTTGCAAGGGTTGGCCCAAGAAGAAAAGTATTCCTGGGTTGGATGCCTTTTGGCAAATCCGCACGGAGTTGTCCTCTGAAAATGACATACTCTTTAGGGGTGATAGAATCATTCCACCTGTGTCATTGAGAAGAAAGATTTTACGACTTTGTCATGAGGGGCATTTTGGAATTATGAGAACCAAATCGATTGTTAAAGGGATGTTTTGGTGGCCAGGTGTTGACAGCGAAATAGAGGAATTTGTAAGGAAATGTGTAGTTTGCATGTCCGCTGACAAAACCCTTAGGACATTTAAGCCCAAAATGAGCGACGGTTTAATTCCTGATTTTCCTTGGGACACTGTTGCCATTGATATTATTGGACCCATTGGGGACTCTAAAGAATATGGGTTAGTTGCCATTGACCTTTTCTCCAAGTGGCCAGTTGTCAAATTTGTAGAGAAAATCGACACTCAGACGGTACTTACATTTTTAGATAAAATATTCATGGTGGAGGGTCTGCCTGCTTGTGTCCTATCTGATAATGGTGTCCAATTTACATCCATGCAGGCTAAGGAGTATTTTGACAAATGTGGTATTAAACATAAGACAACTGCACTGTACAACCCTAGTGGGAACGGCACTGTTGAAAGGTTCAACAGAGTGATCAAAGGTGTCATTCAAGCCTCTGTGCATAATAAACTGGATTGGAAAGTGCAAGTTCAGAAGGCAGTTTGGTCATATAGGGTTACTGTGCAAAACAGCACTGGCATGTCCCCGTTCACCATGATGAGAGGCAGAACGGCAAGGTGTAAATTTAACCCTGGATGGCTTTTTGATGGGAAAATAGCTTGTTGGTCTCCAGTAGATGTCAAAGATAAATTGCTGTCTAGTCATGACAAGAGCAAGGAGTTTTATGACCGTCATCATAACACTAAAGAGGTTTCGGTCAAGGTTGGAGATTGGGTAAGAGTCAAGAAACCCTTTAAGGTGCCTAAGGGTGTGAGTCGTTTTGAACCGCCATGTAAAGTTGCTGAAATTTTAAGGAATTCGGTAAGATTAGATGATGGAAGGGTGTGGAATCTTAAGAATATTGCAATGAACCCTGATCAGAATTGTGTAGAGGTGTTTTCCAATCCTAATGTCAATAGTTTTGATTGGGTAGAAGATCATTTTGAGAATAGTCATCTTCAGTCTCAACTTGGTAATGATTCTGCTTCTGCTTCTTTTGAGCCCAAACAATCCAGCCCACCTTTGTGTATGGAAGGGGGAGTGGGCGAGGGTTGTAGTTTTAATGTTCAGACTAATGCTAGTGCCACTACACGTTTGGACTCACGTGGTACTCAGGGTAAGGTCGATGTTTTACCTGATAAAAGAACAAGAGTTTTGCCCGGTTGGCTTAAGGACTTTACAGTGTAATTATTGTTTTTTTTCTGTCCCTTTATTCTTTTTATTTTGCTACCCTTTTCCCTCATATTTTTATTTCATTTCCTTTCATTGTATAGGGGGGGGATGTGTTATGTTGTATGTTTCTTTAATACATTGTGAATAGAATATAGAGCGTACTGTGTTGGGGGTTCCATGTGGAACACGGGGGAGTGTATGCTGAGCGGTTGAGAGGAAGACATCGCTTCCCTGGCTCTCACCTGTTATCACTTATATCTCAAGTGAATAAATATTATATCTACAATTAACTCTTGTCGGAGTTCTTCACTACAGTAGGGGACGTGGTGTGATCCCCCAGAATGAGCGTTCCTCTTCTCTACAGAATTCCGCAAATTATTTTGACAGACAGAATGCTCCGAGCGGACAGTCTGCCCAGTACTATGTTGAGGATTATTATGTAGAAGGTGAGAGTTCTGGTTATAATGATAGCTAGGACACCCATGGGCAAAGAGAGGGAGCAGTGTCAGTTCCAGTAGATCAGAGTGGACCTTATGTTGAAGTGATTACATCAGGTGTGGTAGAGCCTTTTCTTTTGGATACTGGTGCGACGAAGAGTTCTATTATGCATTCTAAACTCCCTGGCGCACCTTTGTCTGGCTTGACCAATGTTTCCGTAGGATTTTCAGGTGCCCCAGTTCGTAATCCGGTGTCCAGTCCTTTGTCCCTTTCCATTGGCCCTTGTGAATTGGAAGCTCCACTTATTCTAATGACTGGTTGTAATGAGAATCTGTTGCTTTTGGACTTGCTGAAAAGATTGTATGCGACATTGCATTGTTCTCCTTCAGGAGTACAACTTACCCTTAGTAAGAAAGTGATTTCTCCAATGTATTTGTCTAAGGATTGTTTGCCACTGGAATTGCGTTCGCTTCCTGATACGCTTTGGACTACAGGTCCAAATGATGTTGGCCTTTTACCGATTCCACCATATGTTGTTACGCTCAAATTGAATGCTAAGCTACCTCGTATTCCACAATATAAAATATCGAGCGATGGTGAGAGAGCGCTTTTGGCGATTGTCTATGATCTGGTTGAGAAGGGTGTAGTTGAAGAAACGAGAGGAAATGTGTGTAACAGTCCTGTTTTGCCTGTCCTTAAGCATACTGATGCTTCTAAGCCACCTGTGTATAGGTTTGTGATCGACCTTCGAGAGGTCAACAAGATTGTCGTGCCACAGTTTCCTGTGGTTCCTGATATCACTGCTTTGTTGACTCTGATTCCTGCTTCGGCAGCTTGGTTCTCTGTTATCGATTTGAAGAATGCTTTCTTTAGCATTCCTAATGCTGAGGAGAGTAGAGATATTTTTGGCTTCTCATTAGGAGGCCGAAGCTTCCGGTTTAAGAGAGCTCCCCAAGGTTATTGTGAAAGTCCTTCAAACTATAGCAAGCGTTGAAAACTCAGCTTGATGGTTTTGTGCTACCTGTTGGTTCTACTCTTATTCAGTATGTCGATGATTTGTTGATTACTGCTGATGACGAAAAGATTTGTAAAGAGGCTACTCTTTCATTGTTGCGGTATTTGTCTGACCTTCATCATAATGTGTCACCTTCAAAGTTGCAAAATTGTCGCCAATAAGTAACCTACTTAGGTCATCTCTTGTCGAAGGAGGGAAGGCGATTGACCCCAGAACGAATTCAAGCGATTGCGCACATGAGTGTGCCATCCACACAGAGAGAAGTTCGTGCTTTTTTGGGTATTACTTTGTATTGTAGACAATGGATCCCAAATTTTTCTCTTCTTGCGAAACCTCTGTTAGCATTGACTACGAAAGATACTCCGTATCCTCTTCCTTGGTCTGACGAATGTCAGAAAAGTTTTTCTGAATTACGTCATGCATTGTGTTCGGCTCCTGTGTTGGGTACTCCAGACTATAGCAAGCCTTTCATGTTGTATGTACACGAGAGAGAAGGTTGTGCGTTGTCAGTGTTGACACAACCTTTTGGGGACAAGCAGCGTCCATGTGCGTATTTTTCAGCGACGTTAGATCCAGTTGCTAAAGCGTTGCCGAGTTGTTTGAGAGCTACAGCGGCAGCTGCGGTTTCGATCCGACAGTCTGCTGGTTTGGTACTGGATAACACGTTGATTGTGATGGTCCCACATGCAGTGGATACCCTATTAAACAGGACCAAGACTCAGCACCTTACTAGTGCACGTCTTTCAGGTTACGAGTTGACACTGTTGGCTAGCCATGTGCATATTAAAAGATGTAATGTGTTGAATCCAGCTACGTTGTTGCCGATCTCTACAGAGACGGATGCTCAAGAACAGCATGATTGTTTTCTTCGTACAGAGGAAGAAACGAAAGCTAGAGTGGATCTGAGGGATACTCCTCTTGAGAATGTTGATGGTACGTTGTGGGTTGATGGTTCGTGTTTTAAGCTTCCGAATGGTGAAACGACTGCAGCATATGCTATCACAACCTTACATACAGTTGTTGAGACAGCACGCATACCACAGAAATCTGCGCAAGCAGTAGAGTTGATTGCACTGACTAGAGCGTGTGTGTTGTCGGACGGAAAGCGAGTGAATGTTTACACTGATAGTCAGTATGTGTTTGGTGTTGCCCATAGTTTTGGGCGTTTGTGGAGAGAGCGTGGGTTCCTTACTTCACATGGAACTAAAATTCAGTATGGACAGTTGGTGAATGAACTTTTGGAATCCCTCACTCTCCCAAAGCAGATTGCGATCGTGAAGTGTAGTGCGCATAAGAAAGTTGTGGATGATGTTGGTCGAGGGAATGTGTTTGCGGATGAAGTTGCGAAGGAAACGGCGAAAGATATGATGAGCCGTATGTATGTTGCAGGCCCAGCAAGATGGGTTATGGCTGGTGGAATGTGTGAAGACACAATAGAAAGTGTGAAGACGATTCAGGCTGAAGCTACAGAGAAGGAAGTGAGTACGTGGAGAGAAAGTACGGGTATGTTGGATTCTACAGGTTGTTGGGTTGAGTTGTCGGAACACCAACGATGGTTGTTGCCAGATGCATATGTGCTTCCAGTGGTTACGATGGCTCATGGAATGGCTCTTATCAGTGTAAAAGGGATATGCAAGTTGTTGGCTCCAGTTTGGCAGAATGCTGGAATTCCGAAATGTGCAGAGAACGTGGTGAAGCATTGTATGATTTGTCTGCAGTATAACCCTGGTAAGGGAACTCCAACTCCAGCTGGTCATTTTGCTCCTCCGACGTATCCGTTTGAGGTGATACAGCTAGACTATATTCACATGGAGAGGTGCAACAATCTGAAGTACGTTATTGTGGTTGTTTGTGCTTTTTTCAGATGGATAGAGGCCTACCCCCTGAAGGATAATATTGCCTTGTCTACAGCCAAGGTTTTGCTGAGAGAATATTTCCCAAGGTATGATTGCCGAGGATTATATGGTCGGACAATGGGAGTGAATTTGTGGGTCAAATCATGAAGAAAGTGTGTGCTGGAATAGGGATAAGGCAGAAGTTCCATGCAGCGAATCACCCCCAGTCTGCTGGACTTGTTGAATGCTACAATGGTACGCTTAAGCTGAAATTAGCTAAGGTACAAGCGAGTATTGGTTTTACATGGCCAGATGCCTTGCCGTTGGCTCTTTTGTCAACTAGGACGACTGTGCATTCTCGAGTGGGACTTAGTCCGTATGAAATCGTGTTTGGTCGTCCAGCGAATGTTTGGAGTGTGCCTCGACCGAAAGAATACAGCAGTATTGAGTACCCTATGTTGGTGGATTACTTACATGACTTGACTGCTAAATTACGTGTTCTCCACCAACAGGTCTATGACAGTTTGCCGACAGTTACTACAGATCCTGGACATTCCATCGAATCTGGTCATTTTGTTTTGGTTAAAAATTTCCAGCGCACCAAGAATCTGCAACCGAGATGGATTGGTCCCTATTTGGTTTTGCTAGTAATTAGAACCGCTGTTAGAGTAGTTGGCAAAAAGAACTGGGTGCATGCCACCCACTGTAAAAAAGTTCCTTTGCCTTTACCGTATGATCAGTGGGTAAGGAATGGTATTGCCGACTTTGACTCTGAACAAGTCCCTAGATTCGTGCCCTTTAGCGATGCTCATTTGACATGGACTCGGTCAAAACGCGAGGATGATGATGTTCTGCAAGCTGCTGTGCCTCCACATCTGAAGATTGATACCACCAATCCGGAACATCTATTCAAGGATCAGACTGTGCCCGATAAAGAACGCTACGATTTCAGACCAAGAAAGCTTGTACATATGAAAAAATAAATGTGAAACTGGAATTGTTTTTTTAGATAGTGAATTTACACCTTGTCAGATCAAGAAACTTTTTTGCTTTTTCCTTTTTCGAGTCACCATCCGGACTCCGCTGCAGGGTCACGGTAGGAAGTTCTTAAGGGGTGAACCACGTAGTGACACAAGGTCTGTGGTCCAGGGTCGTTAGTGCGATCTTGGCGCACACTTAAGTGAAGAAGGTAACGACAGTGATCAGCACGTTAGAGGATGGAGTTTGTTGATTCTGACCTGAGTGTTAGGAAAGTGGATTCTAAAGTCCGAATATGTATATTGGTTCGTAGCAAATGTTTTTTAATAATGTGTTTTCTAATGCTTTTGAATGTTACGTTAGCTTGTGTGGGTTTGATTTTCTATGCCACACAACAGCCGCTTACATCTACCTCCCAACCTACTCTTTCTTTTCCTACTGTTTCTCCACATGAGTTTCATACGTTACCTGAACATGAACAGACACGTAGATCAGAATTTGTGAACAACTCGTTTATACAGATGTTACATCAGCATCAGCTAGTTGTAAATACCACGAATTGTTGGGTATGTGGTCTTATGCCACATACGATAGATAAGGGAATGCCATATTTGGTTTTGCCTTTTTCGCCTAATGGGTCAGTTTGGGCACTCCAATCGATGTTTATCTATGCGAATGAAGTCTCTCCAGTGCGTTCTGTTAAGGATAATGTGAGCAAGAATGCTTTGGTACGGGGAATAGTCGATATGATTAGAGATATCGACACGTATAATGCTATTCCCAAAGATGAGGTACGAGCATATTTCGGTTGGAATAAGACGACATATAGTGTTAGTTTGACGGAGAAAGAGAGACAGAAAAGATCTCCTCCTATTTGGATTGTACCCCACCGTGGTCATCTTCGTTTACAAGGTAATGGTCAGAATCCGAGAGCTCAGCTTGGTAAGAGTGTGTGCGTTCACACATACGTATATACGTCCCAGAAATCTCCTCCGTTCGTGCCAGGCAAAAGCACGTATTTTGTTTGTTATGATAGAGCGTATACATGGTTGCCGTCTGATTTTTCAGGCACATGTTATGTATCGTTTTTGCTTCCCCCTACATATACAGCTGCTTTCGACTACCACAAGACAAGATTTGGTAGAGGTATTATTGATGTGGAAGATACTGCTGCACAAGAAGTTGGAGACTTCTTTAAGGGTTTCCTGCTCTTTTGGGGTCCTATGGCTAATAGTAGGAATATTCGTCAGCTTACGAGAGTGGTTGAGGCCACTATAAATGAGAATGTAGGTGCCCTTAGTAATATTACGGCTGAGCTTCAAGCGGATCGCCTTATGACATTACAGAACCGCTTTGCTTTAGATATTATACTGGCAGATAGAGGTGGAGTATGTAAATTGATCAGATCTAGTTGCTGTGTTTTCATACCAGATAATGCTCCGACGGTGTACCAAGCCATCCAGAAGTTGCATAAGTTTGCTGAATCTATACATGTAGACGACGGTAACTGGTCGTTAATGGGATGGTTTTGGGAATTGTTGTCCAAATGGGGATGGAAGATTCTGATGTTTTTTGGTATGGCTTTAGCAATCTTTTTCTCGTGTTGCTTATGCATCCAGTCTGGTCCCGCCATTTGTGGCCTTTGTGCTACGATCTGTGTGAGACGACCCGTCTCGAGAGAAACAAGAGAGAATAAGATGATGTTACAGCAACACCTTGATGATCTGATGAGAATAGATATAGACCTGGATTCAGATTGACATGGGTTTGGGTCATTGCCTACGTAATGGCAAAAGGAGGGTCTGAGGTTCCGTGGTTTTTGGGACCGGACTCCATTTTGTTTTGCATTGTTCGAGACGCCATTTTGTGTTGCCCTCACGTAGGCTGTAGTGGTAAACGAACGAATGAAGTTGCATGGGCCTCGTTGTCCATGTAAAGTTTAACGTGGGCCTTTTCGACTTGTGAGTGAACTGCAAGATGCTGACCCTTTCACCTGGAATTGACCCTTCTACGAAACTAGTTTTCGTCAGCTGATAGTAATCTGGAAATCCAATCATTGTTCAGGATATCGTTAGCCGTTAGTTTCTTGCACATATCTTATCCTACACTACATCTGAATTGCTCTTTCCTTAATGTCTTTTCATTACAATGGTAGTGCTTTCAATTATGGGTTTGTCCGGCTTTTGGTAATCGAATTTGGGACAGTCCTAATAATTAACTTGTGGGGTTGGTACAATGTAAAGTGAGCTTTTTGGAATGTGATAATGTATAGAAATGTGTTTCTATTGGTCAGAATTTGCCGCAATGGGTGTGCATTCGTAATGGGTTGAAACTGTGCATAAAAGATCATGTCTTGCTCTACAAAAATTGAACAGGTTCTTGAGTTGTACACCGTGTTGTATTGCTTGGTTCACTGTTACTAGCTGCAGCTAATAAATTGATCTCTGATGCCACCTAGAAGTATCCTGTGTCTCTGTAGTCTAAGACAGATGGAACTCGAAGACATCGGGTGTGTCCCTGGCACCGCCGTTTCTGAAAAAGACCCGGTTCTTCACTGAGAGCGCGAGTCGTAACGCCGTTTTTCGAGAATATTGTTTCCGGTTGCTCCGCCGGACTCGCGACACCCTGAGGATTGGGAGCACCATTACGGAGTTTCTAGCTACAGATATATGTGTATATATATATGTATGTTTATATATATATTTTTTTTATATTATTATATTATTTAATATTTGTAAATTATAATATAAAAAATAAAATTTGTTTTATAATACGTTTGTGACTTGATATATGTTAAATATATATGTATGTGTGTTTAGCTATTTTAAAGTAAGTTTGGTATATTTGTTATAATATACATTAAATGTATCAACTTTTTATTAAATTAATGTTAGTATTTAATATATTTTATTTTTAATATTTTCATTTATATATTTAAAAATACAACTATATTATTGAAAACGATATACTTTTTTCGAACTTTTTGTACTTAATTTTTTAAGAATAGGTTGTGGATATTTTTACAGTAGATATTTATGTCTCAATTTTAAGTCGATATTTTTGACCTCGATATTTTGTCAGTGAACCGCTTTAAACATTCCGAAAATATGTGCCTCTCATCCAGACATACAATAACGATTTTCAATTTTGGGAAAGTAATAAATCTAGATTGCATTATTGTCACAAAGGCATTTCTTGCCCATGAAATAGGAAAGTTACCATGCAAAGATAAGGGCCATTTCCTGACAATTGTGATATGTTACCTTCTGATTTGATATATCTACTTTACCTTGATGATATTTAAGTATGTCTTTTCTTTTTTTCTAGTTTGTTGAACTGGATATTTACCTTTCTGATGAAGCAAATGGAAGAATCCTAACTCTGTCTACAGTTCCCTCAATATATATAGCTCCAGCAAGGATGCTGAATTCCCACTGAGAAAGATTCTTCACCCTGCTTAGGGAGTATATAGTGTTTACACGACACCTTGAGTTTCATGTTTCCTTTTAGAGAGTAACATCTTTTTTTAAATGTTGCTTGGGCTTGTGTTTTCAAAATAAATGTTCAATGCACAATCTCAAACCGGACTTCTGGGTTGCTGGTGTTGCTTGTGTTATGAGTGGAATCAAAGTGATGATTTTAATAATATGTGCCTTTAATGGCTTTGTGTGTTTAAAAAAAATATTCATAAATGTCAAGTCAGGTGGAGCCTGATGTACGAACATGAGGAATTCCGATATCCTAAATGCTGGAGTATTCCTAATGTCTGAACCCTTATATTGCCAAATAATGATTCCTCGTAGGTCGCAAATCAAGCTCCCTCATGAATATTAAGCAATTAGCAATTTAGCAATCCATTGGGAATCACAGCCATCACAGGTGTGGTGGTCTGTAGGGTTCAGCTGTCCACCATGTCTGTTATTTCTTTTAAAGAAAGCATTTATTTTAAAAATACAGCCCATACGATTGGAGGGAGGCCATACAGAGTCCCCGGGAAGTGGCAATCCGTGCCCGCTTTAGGCTTGTCCAGCTGCGCATCTTACACCGCTCCTACACCCTGCGCACGACACAATACCGAATAGGATATATTGATTTGGAGTTCTGTCTGAGGGGTTGTGGGGAGGTGGGAACCTTCTTCTATATCTTGTGGGACTGTGCTGGGATCCGGGCGTATTGGTCCAGACTGGCGAGCATAATGTCAGAAGTGGTTGGCTCTGAGGTCCCACTGGAGGCCCGATGGCACATCCTGGGTGTTATGTCTGACATCACATGGCCTAAGTGGGAGAAGATCTGGCTGGCGTTAGCGAGCATGGTGGCCAAGAGGAATATAGCATGGCTATGGGGTAGTAATGTGGTACCAACGGTGGAAGACTGGGAAAAGGACCTAGATTGGTGTCAGAGGGCTGAGAAAGTGATCCATAAAAGTATAGGGTGTCCCAAGAAGTGGGAGAAAATATAGGCAGCATGGAGAATGTATAGGGGGGAGTTACTGGACACCCAGTCTGTCTCCAAAGCTTGCTAATGATGTTTCTGTATCTTTGTATTGGTAAGCAGATCGAAACGTTCAATACTGTATTATGTATGACCTTGCCTTCTGTACGTCCACATACTATCTGATGCTTTACAGTATGCCACTGTTTTTGGAGCCTGTTATTTTAATAAAAAGTTTTTTTTTTTAATCCTGTAAAAAAAAAAACAGCTCATTTCCCTAAAGGAAAACGGTAAGCGTTTAAAAAAATTAAATAAAACGTTTGAGTTGCATGGTTTTTAGAGCAGGCAGTGGTCAATTGGCTCTTAAAATATAATATTTTTACATGCGACCCATTTCCCATTGAGAATGTAAAAGATAATCTGTTTAGGCCCACGTGGACCCCTTTCTATTTGTAAATGGGTTTTAACCAGCTTAGAATTGGTGGTAAAGTATTACAAGTCTCTTCCAAATACAGAATAACAAATGCAAATTGTGATTTGGTAACAAGTTACCGAATCGCATTTTGCATTTTGTACATGGTCCATAACATCTGTTACTTACCTCTAAAGTTTTCGCATTAAAAATTGTGCAACACAATATCAAACACAGCAACTGAGCCAACTTAATAATAAGTCTTTTCAAATCAAAAAATCTTCCCACCTAGCCAACCCGGGGCTGGCCTCCACCTTCCACATCGTGGAAATCTGCTGCTTATCTGATATAATGGCAATGTCAATGAAGCGGCAGGTGGTGGGAAGGACCCCGACCCCAGCAAACACACAAATAAGGTACGCAGGCTCACCCTTCCCAATGTCGTGCCCAGCCTCTGTACCACTGTAGTCCTGAACATCCTTCCTGTGTCATATAGCAGAAATCCACCTCCACTATTGTACAGCGGGGACAGCGTTTGACCTACCCCCGGTATATCACAGGCAACTTCTTCGGGCGAGATAGGTTTGTTGACTGCAAGAAAAGTGAATCACTTTAAGCCAGGTATTTCGGGAGATTTGTTGTGGGTACACTAGTATCCGTGCCTGCTCCTGATCCGACACCTCCCTGGTCAAGATGTCATTCCACTTTCGCCGATGAGCTGACAGAGGTTCAGCACCATTCCACTGAGAGCACCATATAGCCACCAGACAAATTATCTACAATAAATGCAGGACTGAATACATCTGAGAGTCATCTACCCTCACATCCCAAAGGGCTATAAACTTGTGGGTCAGGGCCTCATAAGTAAGGAATTATCCTGGGGAAAACTGTGCACCTCGACCAACACCATCAGGGTATTAGAATGGCAGTCTCATAACAGTCTCTGACTGTCACCAGCCCTACCTCCATTAACCCCGCCATCTGTGCTGCAGAGAAAAATGTGGGGGGACCACCATGTGGCAGCCTCACCAACGGGAGGGTGGGAGCATACAACAGGCACTTCCTCGTCCACGCTACTCCCTGTCACCAACTTCGAAGTGCTAATTCCAAGAGTAAACCATCTCCCCTCCTTTGCACCAGCATCCATTGCAGCTGGGCTGGCAAATAATAGCATTCAAAGTCTGGTTTCCCCAGGCCCCCTCCACTTTAGGCCTCCAGAATGTGTCCAGCTGCATCCTGTACCTTCACCACTATCCATGTAAGCTCTTTCACAAACGAGTCCAATTGGTGGAACCATGAGACTGGCACCCAAGTGGGGAGTTTGGTAAAACAGCCAACGCAGCATGACAACTTTATTTCACTTTGTTAGTATTTGTAGAGTGTGGCTTATCACTATGGGTGGACTAGTTCGCGGAGTTGCACTGCGAGTAAGTACGCGGAGTTGCTGGAAAATTCCGCGAAGTTCCATGGACAGGTGGAGTAACTTTAGAAACCCATTTATTGCCACAGTGAAAAGAGTAGGTCTTCTTAAAGAAATGATGAAGAAGAGATCTCTTGGTTAAAAGGTTAAGTAGCTTTATTTCAGTTGAAAGCTAACACCACTGGAGTGCATCCTGACTCCTCGAAGTACGAACAGGCAACAGCTGTTGAAGCCGTTCGTTCCTCGAAGGAGGTTAGTATGCACGCGAATACAAGATTGTAGATAAACATGTTATTAGGAAACAACTGCAAAGCATGCATATGCAATGAATAAGAGCGCATGCCAGAACAAACATGCAACATGCATTATACATATAACATGCACGAGGAAATGAGCGTGCACACACACACATTCTCATGAGCGTGAACGTGAACCAACAGGATTCACTTATTACACCACCCTCCCCCTATTAAAGAAAAGAATATAAAACTTAAATGAAAAACAGTGTGGAACATAAGATGAGGTTGGTGATTTAGGTCATATAGAAATCTTTATAATTCAAAGGAGGAGGACAATGGCGAGAAGGTCTTGAAGTAAGTATGGTTGGTGTGGCAACTAAGTCAGTTTGGAAGGAAGAAACTGTAGATGGAGACATTGCTAATGTCATGGGAATTGAGGACTGTGAATCAACTCCATTGGTAGAGACAGCTTCATCACTTGAGAAATCATTAGAAAAGTGTGAAAAATGTAGATCATCATGTAATGGAGAATTTTTATTAGATAAAATTGTATGAGCTTGATCAGGAGTTAATTTGACTAACATTCTTTTATTCCACCAACCTGTTGAGTCCAAAAACAAATATCCTTTTGCAAGCTTAAGAATTTGTACAGGTAAAGAATATTTTGAGAATCCCTTTTTAACCCTATTGGGAGATTTCACCTTAACCCAATCAGCAACCTGAAATTCATTTAAAGTATTACAACTCTTTGTGTCAAACCTTTTCTTTTGTGCCAAGTGTTGAGCAGAAACATTTTCCAACATATTTTTTTTATCTTTGCAAACCTGACATGAATCATCTTCCTTTCTCAAGACTTTCAACCAAGCAGGGTAGAGGGTACCATTTGGATCTCTTTTCTTAAGAAGTCTGAAAGGAGAAACACCTGTAGAAGAGTGAAGTGTAGTGAGATACGACTAAATCTTTTTCTTGAGAAAAATGTCTACAGGTGAATTAGAAGCTAAAGCAGATTGAATACCCTCCTTAATAAATCTATTCATCCACTCCACAAGACCATTTGATGAAGGGGAATATAATGCCACTCTCAAATGTTTAATGTCATGAGCAGAAAGAAAAGTGTCCATTGAAATTGAAGTGAAGTGAGAACCATTATCCGTGACCAGTTCCTTGGGAAAACCTTCCGAAAGAAAAACTCTTGTTTGAAAACTGATCACAGATGAGGTATTGGGAGAAGAACAAAATTCGACCTCTACCAGCATTTCATATCACTGGACAAAACTTCAAATGGTACTGTGGAGTCCAAAACTAACTTGGACCAAGCTCCTTCTGGCACAGGTACATTATGTAAAGGAACGTTCATGGTTTTCCAGTGCTTATCAGACAAAAGACAGGTTTGGCACAAGTTGATCCAATTTGAGACATCTCTTCCTAAACCAGGCCACCAAAAAATTTCTTTCAGTCTTCTTGATGTGGTACTTACTCCAAGATGATCTTCATGTGCTATATTAAAAAATGTTGAGCAAAGAGAAACAGGAGAAACAGCAACATCACCACGCATAATGAAACCCTCAACAATAGAGAGCTCCTCATTCACCTGGGCAAATGATTTTAAAGGCGCAGGGAGAGAGCGCTCCTTTGGCCACCCAGAAACAATCCTGTTCTTGACTGCCAAAAGAATTGAGTCTTCCTCTGACGCGTTAAGCCAATGTTCTTGTGAAATACATGAAATATTTTCAATAAAATCTTCAATAGATGCTACAACACACTCAACATCATCAAACCTGGAGGAAGTTGAATCATCATCTAAAGGAAGTCTAGACAGACAATCTGCCCTGACATTGCGTCCACCAGGAATATACTTTATGAGAAAGTTGTGTTCATGTAAACGTGAAAGAATACAGACATGTCTGGCAGAAGCCTTGCCCGTGCCATTCCCATTGAGTAAATGGATTAAAGGTTTATGGTCTGAGAAAATCTCAAAATGTGTGCCCCAAATAAATGTTCTAAATTTCTCTACGGCCCATGAGCAGGCTAGTGCTACTCTTTCGATGTTACTATAGTTACTCTCAGCAGTTGTCAGTGTCCTGGAAGAAAAAACAATAGTATTTTCTTTGCCATTGATCCATTGACATAGGACTGCTCCAAGACCATGTTGGCTAGCATCTACAGAGATGGTACATTTATGACCAGGTGAACGGGCAGTAAGAGCTGGAGCCTCAAGAATGAGTTTTTTAACCAACTCAAGAGCATCTTGAGCATCCTGATTCCAAACAAAATTTGCATTTTTCTTGAGTAGTGCTCGTAGAGGTTGAAAAACATGTGCATAACTTGAAATAAACCTAGAATAGTACTCAGTCATGCCTAAAAAGGATCTGAGTAAATCCTTATTTTTGTGTGCAGACTCTTGAGAAATTGCTTGTGTAAGTGAAAACTTTGGGGTGATACCAGAACTTGAAATTGTGTGACCTAAATAATCAAGAGAGTTGACCATAAATTTACATTTCTCAGTGCCTAAAGTGACTCCAAACACTCTGAATTTGTTAAGAACTTTCCTTAATGTGATTAAATGTTCTGACTTGTTTTTTTAATATATAAGTACATCGTCCTGATATGCTTGTACTGAACCAATTCCTGATAACATAAAATCCATAAATCTTTGGAAAACGCTGGCTGCAGATGCCAAACCAACAGGTACCCGTAAATACTTATAGGCTCCAAATGGTGTAACAAAGGTGGTAAGGTCAGTTGAAGCATTAGAAAGTGGAATTTGATGATACGCAGATCGCAAATCTAAAATGGAAAAACAAGTGGAACCTGTAATGTTGGATAATAGATCTTGTATCTTGGGTAATGGGTGACAATCAACCAAGATATTTTTGTTAAGTGAGCGTAAGTCTGCACATAAACTGATCAATTGATCTTTCTTCCTAACAATTACTATGGGACTGACCCATACAGAAGAAGCAGTGGGTGTAATGATATCTTCAGTGACCAACTTGTCTAACAACACTTTAAGATCATCTCTAACACTCAAAGGAATAGGCCTGGCTTTGTGAATGATGGGAATAGCATTAGCTTTTAACTTGATAATATGTTCAACCTTTGTGGTTTTTCCTATTTTTGAAGTGAATATGTCAGGAAATTCAGAGATAATTTTTGAAGAGACATCAGAACAGTCAGGGTAATTCTTTGAGATCGAGGAAACACAAACATCATCATTAATTGGCTTTGGATTATCAGAGTCTGGAACCAACTTTAGTCCCATTCTTGCTAAGTCCTGCCATCCAACAATGTTTTTCCCTTTGTAAGCAACATACACTTTTGTATAAATTTTGCGACCAAGACACGTTATGTGTTCAAGAAAGAAACCTGACATATCAATGATATGATCACCATAGGCTTTAGGGATGATGTCTAATGGTTCTAATGACTTGTGAGAGGACCAATGTTCTTTAAATATGATGTCTGACACAATAGTGACAGGTGCTCCAGAATCTGCCATCATATTAAAACATGATCACCTACAGTAAGTTCACAAAAGGGATCTTTAAATCTATGAGCTAAAGGTGTTAAATATTGAGAGTCAATAGACAGCATGAGTCTTTCAACATCATTAGACAATTTTAAATTGGAGTCAGAAGTAGGATTATTTAAGCAATCAGTAGTTTTAAGACTGCTAACTCTAATCACTTTCCTACTTCTACAAACCTTACGAAAATGACCTAATTTGTTGCAATTGGTAATTTTTTTGCCTAGAGCAGGACAAACAGGGCTATCTCCAAGATGAGATTTGGATCCACACCTGAAACAAAATGAATTAGGTCTATTTTGTTTGTTTTGAAAAGGCTTAACATACTTGGGTCTGTAAGAGACAGTATTAGCAGTTGAGTCAGGTTGAATGACATTAACAGAAGTGACATTTTCATTAGCAATGCATTTTGAGGTAATTATTGATCTTTCAATGCCCTTTGCAATGTCAATGACCTCAGCCAAAGTAGGATCTCTGCAGCTGAGTATGCGCTCTTGAATTTTCTTGTGAAAACAACTGTATACAAACTGGTCTCTTAAATGATAATCCAATGTTGCGCCCAAATTGCAGTTTGCAGCCAAGTTTCTTAAAGCTGAAATGAAGTCTTCAATTGACTCATCTGAATGTTGCTTACTTTTCATAAATTAAACCTTTCTAACATGACACTAGGTTGTTCAAGAATTTTTTTGTTTCGTCTTTGAACAGCGTCTGTATAAACATTCCAGCCAACCCCTTCTCCAGGTGGAGGAACAGAAACTGGAAGATTATCAAAAGCTTCACGTCCTGAGCTGCCCAGAAAATTGTAGAGAATAGCTAATTTACGCTTTGATGAATAATTGTCAGCGTCAATTGCTACCAAATAATTTTCAAAAGAACGAAACCATAGTTTCCATGTTTCTTTTGGCTTGCCAGGTTTAGGTAAAAAATGGTCTAACTGAAAAAGTTGCTGAGATGAAGCCATTACTTGAGTTAAATCACTTATAAATGAAATTATTGACAAGTAAATACATTTTTCCTTTGAAGAATCTTGAAAACGAAGTGTAGAAAGGCAGTTGAATCTTTGAGGCAGTAATTTAAATAAATAAAAGTAACACGTGTGGCTAGCGTGTTTGAAATAAGAAGTAATGAACAGCAACCAAAATATCGTTGCACGTGTGGTATATTATGCAGTATGTGGGCATGAACGGCACGTAACAAATCAGATTCCTTTCTTGAGAGGAAGTCGTGAATGAGGACGAGTTTGTAGAAGTATGCACTTGCGGAGCGGGTCACACAGTGCAAAGTCCGTCGAAGCGGCAAATTGAGAAGAGGTAAAAGTCATAAAGGAGCACAAATTTTTGTGGTGAAAGCTTCTCCCTCGTCGCCAGATTAAAAAAGTAGGTCTTCTTAAAGAAATGATGAAGAAGAGATGTCTTGGTTAAAAGGTGAAGTAGCTTTATTTCAGTTGAAAGCTAACACCACTGGAGTGCATCCTGACTCCTCGAAGAACGAACAGGCAATGGCTGTTGAAGCCGTTCGTTCCTCGAAGGAGGTCAGTATGCACACAAATGCAAGATTGTACATAAACATGTTATTAGGAAACAACTGTAAAGCATGCGCATGCAATGAATGAGAGCGCATGCCAGAACAAAGAGGCAACATGCATTTTACAAATAACATGCACGAGGAAATGAGCGTGCACACAAACATTCTCATGCGCGTGAACGTGAACCAACAGGATTCACTTATTACACACAGATGCTGCATAGATACCCAATAATTTACCAAATGTCAAACAGCTGCACATATTTCAGATTCTGCTGCCTACCACCCTGTGTAGCAAATGACAGAATAATGGCCAAATGCGTCACAACGGAGGATGGGGGTCGGACATAGTTCTTGTGTGCTCCAAATACCTTGACATTAGTGCCTCGGTTCTGTCAACACTCAATAGGCCTCCCGTGCGGGCCCAAACGGACAACAAACTCACCGGTCGCCAGGCACCCGTGCCAAATCACTCTTTGCTCCCAATGTTGTTTACTATGTTGAGAGGAAAGTTTGAACATTGCCCCAAATAAGTTTAACAACATCGATCGATGTATTGCAAGACAGAAAAGAGGATGATATGTGATGGGTGGTGAGGAGGGAGGGAAGAGGAAGAACAGTAAGGGTGGAGGGAAGAGGATGAAGTGTGAAAGGAGGTGATGAGCAGAGAGGGAAGAGGAAGAAAAATGAGTAACCCCAGAACAGAGGGAGAGGGCACGATGTCTCTCACAGCTCACTCCCCTCCTATTCCGGTACTCGGTTCAGCAATGGCATCTGCTGAATGATGTCCTCAGAGGCAGAGTATCCCGCGCAGCACGCTCGCGCTCTCTTCAGGTGCTTGGCACAGTAGCTAGTGAGGCATGGACAAGGGGTGTGAGAGTCCAGCTCACAAGGCAAACTCCACCTTAGAACAGTTCTTGTGTGCCACGGGGGTCTCAGGCAGGGTTGTTCCTAGGACTTGTGGGGCCCTGGGCAAAAGGGAAGATGTGAGGCCCCTCTAATTTGAATGTGACATCACAAGAATTTACATCATACAAAATCAACATCAAAGGACTATTGATCATCTTTGTCACTGCTGAAGAGACCTATGGGCATATGTACAATAGAATGGAGAAGTATAGCGTCAAGCAAACATTGCTAATGCCATGCTTATGCATTCTGAAAAAGCAGGGCTGCACCATATTTTCAAGAATATGATGCAGCCCTGCGTTTCCCCTGCGCTGCCGCTAAATTAAACTGCTAACGCCAATGCAGGCACTCTTGCACCATAATGCAAGGGTGCCTGTGTTGAAGGGAATCTTGAAATGCTGTTTTGTAACTTCTATGTGTGCTTCCTAATGCAGCACACATTAAAGTTGCAAAACAGCATTTTTTTAAAAATGATTATTTAAGTGCCGGAAGTGGGACCTTCCTGCACATAAACTATCATAGGCAATTTGCTGTTTCCATGTGTGCTTGGATAGCAAATCTTTAAATACACTAAGCCTGGGGGAGGAGGCAAGCGGTTGATAGCAGAATAGTTTTGTTAGTTGCACCCTGGCTGTATACCTGCAGTTCAGGAGTTTGAATTTATGCAAGGCACAATCGTCCTACCGGGTCCATTATATGAGCATCTTTAAATAGTATAATAGTAACTACTTTGAAAAAGTGGAATGAAACACTATTATATGTAAGTGATAATTTAAATGACAGCTAAAAATACCTTTGACACACCACCACATAGGTATTGTGCGTTTCACCACTGCGTTAATACCCAATGAGTTGTGTGCATCTTAACATGCTAAATATTCTAGGCAAAGGATCAGAATAACATCACTGTTACCAAGCATTGGCAAAGTCAATAGGTCTTGCCTATAAGAACTCTTGGCTTTGGCAATGTGTATGTGCCGTGTTGCACACCAGTGTGCCTGTTCTTCAGCATGGTTAAAAGTTAGTGTCATGGAGTAGCCCTGAGGGGAGTGGTAGGAGTAGAGTGTCATAGGCTGGATTTGGTGGAGTAGAGTGTGAGTGGAGTGGGCGGAGTAGAGTGTCATACAGTTGAGTAGAGGGGCGTAGAGTTCAGTGGTTCAGCGGCAGAGAATGTTGTAGAGTGCAGAGTCATGGAGAGGAGTGCGGTAGAGTGGACTACGGGGGAATCAGGTGAAGTGGATTGAGATAGTGAGTGAACTGCATTGGAGTAGATTGGGGTGGAGTGAGGTGGATTAATTTGATTGTAGTGGATGGATTGAAATGGGGTGAGGTGAATTGGAGTTAAGTGGATTGGAGTAGGGTGAATTAAAGAACGGTGTATTACATTAGTTTGGGGATGGATTGGGTAGGGGTGGATTGGATTGGATTGGGTTGAGGTGAGGTGATGTAAATTTGATTTGAGTGGGGTAGATTGGAATAGGGTGGGTTGGATTGCTGTGGGGTGGATTGGATTTAAATGTGGTGGATTGTAGTACATTGGAGTGAAGTGACTTAGGATGGAATGGGTGGACTGAGGTGTGGCGGATTGGATTGGAGTGTGGCGGATTGGAGTGTGGCAGATTGGAGTGTAGCGGATTGGAGTGTGGTGAATTGGATGGGGCAGATTGTTTTGGATTGGATGGGGCAGAATGTTTTGGATTGGATGGGGCAAATTATTTTTGATTGAAGTGGGGCAAATTGTTTTGGACTGAGTGGGGCAGATAGCTTTAGGGAAGATTTTTTAGGATTGGAGTGGGGTGAATTGTATTGCAGTGGGGTGGATTGGATTGAAGGGAGGTGTGGTGTGGTGGATTTGATTGGAGTGGGGTAGAATGGATTAGGGTGGGTTGGATTGCTGTTGGGTGGATTGGATTTGAATGGGGTGGATTGAGGTACATTGGAGTGAAGTGACTTAGGATGGAATGGGTGGATTGGGGTGTGGCGGATTGGAGTGTGGCGGATTGGCATGTGGCAGATTGGAGTTTCGCGAATTGGAGTGTGGCGGATTGGATTGTAGGGATTGTTTTGGATTGGATGGGGCAGATTGTTTTGGATTGGGTGGGGCAGGTTGTTTTGGATTGATGGGGCAAATTGTTTTGGATTGAAGTGGGGCAAATTGTTGTTGGGCAGATTTTTGAGGATTGGAGTGGGGTGGATTTAATTGTAATTGGACGAATTGGGGAGGGGTGGACTGGGTTGGGTTAGATTGGAGTCAGGTGTATTGTGGTGGATTGGAGGGGGTGAATTAGGGGCAGAGCAGACTTTTTGGGATGGACTGGGGCAGATTGGAGTGGCTCAGATTGTTTTGAATTGGAGTGGGGCAGATTAGAGTGGGGCAGATTGTTTTGGACTAGAGTGGGAGGATTGGAGTGTGGTGGAGTGGAGGTGTATGGATTGGTCTGGGGTGGATTGGATTGAGCGGGGTGGTGTGCATTGGGGTACAGTGCATGATTATGTGTTAAAACATAATTTCAGAAAATACACATAAGAAAGAAACAATGTAGCTTTGCAATACAATAATTCTTATCTTTTGAGAACAGCGCCCACAAGCAAAAACAAAAGAAAACTTGAGTGCAAAGTAATCAAAGCAAAATAAAAGAAACTTAACTAACAGGTTTTCTGCACCTAGCTGCATTTACTAGACAGCCCTCTAAGTTTATCACTGGTGACCTGGACTGGGAAGCTAACATGCTAGGCCCTCTGTGTAAGAAAATCTGCGAGGCCAAGGACAGGGCCCCCTCCCTGGGCCTCCTAGCACAAAATAATGGCTACAAATCCTTGCGGAAGGGGCCCACATCTAGACTTTCCAGCCTGATGGAGGGTTACGAGGCCCACCTGCCCTGGACTTCGCAGAACTGGATAATGGCCCAATTAATGGCCCCACACCTAACCTTGCAGCCTGATCCGATGCTTCCATGCCCACGGGATGAGGATCACCTGCCCTGTGCCTCGAAGCAGTAGTGGGACACGCTGCTAAACACTGCTCTACTGTGCCAGTCTGAGTTGGATACTCCCTTCTCCCCTCATCAAACTGTCCTTACATGTTAATGTCCGGCTCCTTTTGGAAACAAAAGTCTTCTGTTGCCTCGAAAAAGAATACACAAAGGGCAGACAAGACTTCTCCACAATATTTTAGCGGCGGTGCTGCCGAGCCCTCGTCCCTGAGAGCCCACTTTGCTGCCATCACGTCCCCTACTTAGTCTTTCCACTCCCCCCACCATTGCAGCCCCAGGAATGCTACCACCCCCTGACCAGTGAGTTCAAGACACTTCGCTTAACATTGGCAATGTGATTGCGTAGAGGAGGGGCCCTGAAGGAGCAGGTGGGCTGACTATGAAAGTGTAGCATTACAGTCAGGTTAGAAGCTGGGCCCCATGTTTTGAACACACTGCCCATGCCTAGCGCCGGCCCTGGTCTCAGGTATCCTTTGTCCACCTCACCCCACAAAATCGTCAGTGCTCTCTCATGGATCAGTCCCAGCTCCTCCGTAGAGCACTGTCTGCCTCTTGACAGATGTCTTTCCCACCCTGCGGGGGGCCAGGACTCAGCATGATGCTGGGCTCAGTAGTACCTGCTGGGCTTCTGGTGGTGCTCCTCCCTACAGAACGCATCCGGATACGATTCCTCACTGTGCCACCCCTCAAGATAGCACAATGAATAGATGTGCGTGGCAGTCGTGTGGCTGGGTCGAGCTCTAGTATATGACTGGGCACGCACCAGATCACACCAGCACCACCACTCACTCCGCCGGTGGCCGAGGATTCTGAGTCTCTCTCCGTCTTGACCAGCTTGCACAGCATGAGAATAAGAGAGAGGACTCAAAAGAAGGCTTAACCTACCAGACACATTGATGGTGCCACTGCAGTACCCTTAACACAAAGAAACTACAGAGGGATATAAAGTAGGTCGCCCCCCACTCAAACTCAGTAATTATAAACAAAGACCTGCTCTAAACCGGGATAAACATTGTGAGCATACCCAAACACCACATCTTGGTTCACCTGCTTTTGTACCAGCTAGTAAATGCTGTTCACTCAGGGTGCTCCTATTCCTTACTTAAAAATGTTTTTTGAATGTGTCTGTACTCCGTACACAGATAGATAGATTGTGTACGTTTCTCACACCCAAGATTTTTGCACATTATATCCAATCAAAAAAGTGTGAAGGAAGTGGAGGCACCTCACGGAAACACCACCATGGGAGCTTCTGATAAGTTCTCATCTGTGTACTCCTTTTATCATTATTGGTGGCCTCCACAACCCAACTGAATATGTGGGGAAAAAAATTGTGCTCACATAAATTGAAATTGTGAAAAAGGTAAAACCTGCACCACGAAAAGTACTTTTGTGTGCCTATCAATCCTTAGCCCCTACTGTCAAAGCAAAAAAGGGCTTTTTCTTTGCTTTAACAACATAAAAACGAGCTAAACAATCATTGGCACAACTGTCAATTTTAATCTCTGCTGTGTGTTTGCTCAATTTAAAAACAAAACCTACTGTCGCACTCCATCAGTTCTTTAGGAAAAGTCAACATGTTTCATTGCCTTTTAACAAATTTCTGGCAATTTCTTCAGGGCCAGGGGTCAGTCTTCTCCACACTGTAAGTTCAATAATGTACCCGGTGGTTGCCCACACCTTGCATACCAGCAGCCACCTCTTCCGGGTATGTGTACGCGTCCAAAATACCCAAAACATACTTATATCAGTTGCTCTCTGTCAACCGCAAAATGGTTAGCGTCTGGCTCAAAAACTCCGCGCTCCAGTGCAGTGCACAGAACAGTAGCAGTGTGAGGGGACCTGCAGCTCCAGTCCCAAATAATGAAAAAAAATACTTGCCGCCTGATGCACCGAAGCATTTTGGTGTTGCTAAGCTGTAAAAAAGGGCCTGAATGTTCCCCCTCTGCAAATAATCACATGGATGGGGAGTAAACAAAATGAAGAGCTGAGCATGCACTGGTCCTGGTGGTAATATTTTTGTAAAACCCTTGCTAAACTCCGCTTCACTGGTGGGTGTCCGAGCTTTGTCATACTCCACGCTCAAAGTGAAGCGTGGAGTTGTAAAAACTCAGCTCACTCCGCTGGCAGAGCGGAGTTTGCTGCCCACTGTTACTTATCACCTCCACGGGTATCCAGGCACTGGGGATAGTGAGAATTAGTCAGGTCTTGAGTGCTTTCCTGAAGTGGGTGAGAGAGGAGGAGATTTGGCGGTGGAGTGGAAGGTTATTCCAGGATTTGGCAGCGAGGTAAGAGAAAGGCCGACCTCCACTGCGGCTCTGCCGGATGCAGGGGACGTGTGCCAGGGCGACGGAGGCAGATCAGAGTTGTCTGTACGGCTGGTGGAATGTCAGGCGTTGGTTATTGTAGGAGAGTCTTGTGTTGTGGAGAGCCTTGTAGGTGAGCATCAACAGCTTGAATTGGGATCTCTTCTGTACTGGGAGCCAGTGGAGGCTTTTGAGGTGTGGGTGATGCTCTGCCCTCTTGGGAGGTTAAGGGTGAGGTGTTCTGTATGGTCTGTAAACATTTGAGGAGATCGGGGTGCCGGTGTAGAGTGCATTTCCGTACTCGAGTTGACTGGTGGTGAGGGCCTCAGTCACTGTTTTCCTGATGTTGGCAGGAATCCACCTGAAGATTTGCAGTGGGTGTGGAAGCAGGATGAGGCCACCGCAGTGGTCTGGCACTTCATGGAGAGTTCACTTTCCAGGAAGACCCTGAGGTTGTGGACCTGGTTGGTGTGGGTAGGTGAGGGTCCAAGTGCTTTGGGCCACCACATGTCATGGGGAGGGGTTCTTTCCAAAGATGAGCACTTTCATCTTGCCCGTGTTTAGCTTCAAGCAGTTGGTGACGTTGGTCATGGCATTCTGGAAGTTGAGTCTCGTGGTCAAGGTGTCTTCTGTGAAAGAGAGGACGAGTTGGGTGTCATCAGTGTAAGAGATGATGTTGAGTCCATGGTAGCTGACGATGTCAGCCAATGGAGTCATGGAGGTGTTAAAGAGGTTGTGACTGAGGGAGGATACTTGGGGCATTCCCCAGATGATGTTCTTGGGTTCGGAGGTGAAAGGTGGTAAACAGATTTTCTGTGTACGTACTGTGAGGAAGGAGGTGATCCACTTGAGGGCATTTTTCTCTGATGCTGATGTGGTAGAGTTTGGTGATGAGGGTGTGGTAGGATACAGTGTTGAATGCTGCTGAGAAGTCAAGCAGGATCAGGGCTGCTGTCTCGCCCCTGTTGAGGATGGTTCTGCTGTCGTTGGTTGCAGCTATCAGGATGGTCTTGGTGCTGTGGTTGAAGTAGATGCCTGACTGGCCAGCATTGAGTAGGTTGTTTCTTTCCAGGTGGTTTGTGAGTTGGTGATTGATGGCTTTCTCCCGGACCTCAGCAGGTTATGAAAGCAGCAAGATGGGGCATTAATTCTTCAGTTTGTTGGGGTCGGTGGAGGGTTTCTTCAGGAGAGGTTTCACCTCTGCATGTTCCCAGGCATCAGGGAAGGTGGCTGAGGTGATGGATGAGTTGAGGATGTAAGTGAGTGCACTGCTGATTACACCTTGTCCCAGGTTGATGGCGTGGTGGGGGCTGGGGTCTGTCAGTGCCCCAGAGTGGATGGAGTCATAATCGCTATGGTGATTGTCATGGTGAGCGGTTTCTAGTTATTTTAGTGGCTGTTGGAATTGGTGAGTGTCAGCAGGTGGGTGAGGTCCGTTGGCTGTGGGTCAAAGTTGCTGTAGATGTATGCTATCTTGTTATGCAAGTAGTCCGCCAGGGAGTCCCAGAGGGCTTGGGAGGGGTGAATCATGGCCTGGGTGGCTGACGGAGAAGAGAATTCTCTGACGATGCTGAAGAGTTCTTTTTTGTGTGATTGCCACTGTCCTTGATAGGGGCAGTTAAGGCCTCCTTTTTTACTTTCCTTTTAAGTGGTGATGGTATTTGCAGAGGGTGGCCATGAAAGTGGTACGGTCTGAGGGGTTCCTGCTGAAGTCATAACATCTCTCTAGTCTCTTACACTCATGTTTGAAGGCCCGGAGATCAAAGGTGAACCAGCTGGTGTGTTTACTGGATCTACAGATGATGGTCATTTTTATGGGTGTGATTTTTTCAGTGCAGTTGGAGACCCATTTGGAGAAGTTACAAATGTCTAGCTCAAGGTTACTGCTGGTGTGTGGTCTGGTAGTTTTGAAAGTGGCAGTCTATTGGGTTCTGGTGATATTGTTCCATCTGCAATGGCCAGGATTGGCAGCGTGGGGGTCCGATATGGAGATCCTGCGATGACGAAGTGGACGTTGCTGTAATCTGTCCAGGGGAGTTATGTTGATGACTGAATTTGATTCCATCGCTGGATGTAAAGATTGGGTCCAAGGTGTGAACTGCGTGGTGATTGGGGCTGGTGACCAGTTGGGTGAGTTTGATGTTGCTCATGCTTTCCAGGAAATTGATGGAGTAGGTGTTGTTGGGGTCGTTGAGGTGAGAGTTAAGATCACTGAAGAAGATGTAGTGTTTGGAGTCTATTGCCAGGGGGGTAGTAAAGTCAGAGATGGCATTGTAGAATGCAGGGTGGGGGGCCGGGGTCTGTAGACGAGGGTTCCCCGGATAATGGTGTGTGTGTCAATTTGGATTTGGAAGTTGATGTGCTCCATGACTAATGAGGTGTCATCTTCGGTGATTTGGAGGGTCTTCTTGTGGATGATCATGATGCCTCCTCTGTGCTTCTCTGTGTATCCTCTTGTAGCTAAGTTGTGTCGCGGTTGCGATTTCTGGAGTTGAGGATGGTGTGAGCCAGGTCTCGGTGATGAACAACACGCCGGTGCTGGAGTTGGTGATGGTGACACAAATCTCAGTGGAGTGCTTGCAGAGGGATCGGGCATTGAGTAGCATGCTATTCTGATGGTTTGGAGGTTGGCTATGTGGGTTTGGTGAGGTTTTCGGTCGCATGCAGTGGGTCCTTCTGTGTGTCTCAGGGAAAAGATGAAGCAGTGGGGCTGGTGACCAGTTGTGTGATATAATGTTGCTCATGATTTCCAGGATGTTGATGGAGTTGGTGTCATCGGGGCCGTTGAGGTGGAAGTTCAGGTCACTGAGCAAGATTTAGTGTTTGGAGTCTATTGCCAGGGGAGTGATGAAGTCAAAGATGGCATCGTAGAATCCAGGGCGTTTAGCCAGCCATCCTCTCCACTCTCTACTTATCTATCCAATGCCCAGGCATCCGTGGGAGTTAAGAAGATATGCATATTCCCTTCGAGCATAACCTGCTGCTCAGCAGGGAACAAAAGTGAATATCTGAATGCTTCTTCTCTCAGCGCATGTTTGATCTCCAGAAACGAAGCCAGCTTAGCCTACACTGCCGCATCATAGTCTGGAACATAGTGATGGCTACATTGTCAATTCAGTAGGGGCCGTCGCTCCATGATTTTTGAAGCAGGGTGCCACAATCGCAGTGGAGTAGCAATTGAGCCACTATTGGTCTTGGCGGCCTCCCCAGAGGCGAGGACCTCGCATCCTCTGTGAGCATGGTCATGGGCAAGGGAGAAAGGCCAATCTGGGCTACCTGTCTTTTCATCCAGTTCTCAAGAAATAACACCATGTTATCACCCTCTGCCCTCTCAGGCAGCCATACTATTCACACATTGTTGTGCAGACTACGGTCCCCTTTGTCTTTTGCACTATTTTCCAGTATCTTCATCCATTCAGTAAGGTCAGTCACCTTATGCTGAATAGACTGTTGTGCTGGCCATGGTTTGGCGACAACCCCTTCCGCCTCTTTGAATTTGTCAGCTACTCTTCAATGGTCTGCCCATAACAAACCAACTCCATCTAAACACTACCTATCTGGGCTTGCAGTGTGTCCCTAGAATCTGCAATGGCAACCAGGATTCTATCCAGCGTCAGTTGTCAGTTGTATGCTCCGCAGCATTCCCTGGTTGTGCCACCTCCTTAGTTGATGTCTCTTGTGACTCCATCCGACCCCTCACTCTAAACTTGTCCATTGTTGAGTCGCACAGCCATGGTCCCACAGTACAAGGGGACAGGTGAATACACCCCTAGCTGGCAGAGCAGGTCTTCTGAGACAGTGGAATCTGCTTCCCATCTCTGTCAGTCAGCCAATAGCCCGGGTCCCCTCTCATCACCCAGTGGCTGTCAAGGACTGCATGCACCCCTCAAGCGAACCAGCATCAGGTACTGGTTTGGGCCTCAAATCTCTGCCTCAGTGACAGCCCTGTGTCTTCAGAGAATGTGGGGGGTAGGTAGAGTCACTCCCCAGCTCTGCAATCCCATAATGTCCGTACCAGTTGCTGATCGCAGGCATCATTGTCCCAGGGACTGGGCTTCCCAATGCCATACTCCTGCCCTGTTATGTTGTCTTACACTCCGTGGGTCTCCAAGAGCAAGAAAAGAGGGATTGCCAAATTGCTGCAATACAGGGCACTCCAATCATGTCCAACAGGCCTCCCCGGCTGCAGCCTCTATCCAGCTCCTCTTGGTACGCCCTCAAAGCACATGGCTTCACTGCTGGTGCCCCCTCCAGTCTCCAAGGCAATAGCAGGGCAAAATCCTCAGTCCAGGAGGCTACCTAAGGCCTCTGTCGGATCAAATGAGCCCCTCTAGCATGACCACCAGTCTTTTCGCTTGGACACCGCAGCAGGCAGTTGTTCAGATGGGACCTGCATGCAGGGTAAAATGTCATTGGGGCGAAGTTTCAGAACTCTCTTTTTGCTTTTTTTGTTTTCATTGTTTCTTTTTTTGTTCCCGTTTATTTTCAGTCATCCCCCTTTGTTTGCATGTAATCTCACGCTTTTCTTTTGGTATAGGCCATGTTCAGGTGGTTCCATGTGTGCCCCCGATAGCAGTGTCCCCACACCCAAAATCGGCTTTGTTTCGTGGGCTAAAATGCTCCTCCAAGTCCTGAGCAGCCCGACTCCTTGGTCTCACATCTTTCACTAGTGGTGTGAACCATTCAGGCAGATCACTGTGGGAGCAGCTACTCCCCACTACCTCGCCATTGCCAATGCTGCCTCTCGATGGCGTTGACTCATGGCAGACCTGATGAGGTGCCTCTGTGGCAGGGGCAGACGGATATGTAGCAGGAAAAGGCCAGGCCGGTGCGGAGCTCCAGGCTAACGCATACGCCATCTGCGTGGTCCAGGCCACCCCCTCTTCTTGAGAAATCACAATATATTGTCTACATAGATTGTTAGATGAACCCCTTTCTCCCAGGAAGGCTACAACTGAATACAACACCTTGGTTAGACACCAAGGAGCTGACGATAAACTAAAAGTAAGACAGCAGGTCTGGTGTAGGGTACCTTTCCACCTGAAACATAAATATTAAGTTAAATTGACTGAAATTTCTCAGGAATCTTGAATTCCAAGCTGCAGTAACATTCTCATGTCCAGGCAAATACTCTGCCCTCATGTTTGTTTTGGCACCAAACAAAACCCTTGCAGCTCCTTCCTGTTGCCCCTAACCAATTTATATAAGTTACAGCAGATACCTACTTTAACAACACTGCGCTGTCTTTCAAAAAGTCTTTGAACCTCAAGAGAAAAAAAAACATGCTGTCAACTCTACGGTTTCAGGAAAGAGGTGTCCTGAGCTGAATGCAAGAGAGAGGTGTCTTTAGCGGCATGCAAGGCATGAGTGGAGATGATAAGTAGGAGGAGAATTTTTAGAAGAAGGTAATAACAGGGTAGCTGATCAATATGTAAACAGGTGTGGAACATTTAGCTCTTAAAAATACGTCTTGCCTCCTTCTCTAATGGTTTCCTAATCCATCTACAAATAAATTTCCCTAAGTGCTCTAAAGGCCACG
The DNA here is from genome assembly GCF_964261635.1 of Lissotriton helveticus. Lineage (NCBI taxonomy): Eukaryota > Metazoa > Chordata > Amphibia > Caudata > Salamandridae > Lissotriton > Lissotriton helveticus. The sequence goes on along the minus strand of NC_136067.1, from coordinate 951,639,915 downwards.
AGTCAGCACTTCTGGGATGTTTCAAATTGTATGGAGCAAACATCTCCTCTTCTAAAGGATCTCTGACCATTTACTTAGAAGTAGTTTACTTCTCAACCTCACCATGTAAATCTTCTCCAAAATCACCATCCTTATGTAAATCCGGCACATACTCATCAAAATACTAATCATCTCTCCTCTTATTACTTTCTTCTAAAAATTCTTCATCTGACTCATCAAAGACAAAGGATGGAAACCTGTGGTACATCTCAGGGAGTCGAGCAAATTCTTACTTTACATGCATTTCAAGAAGGAAGGTATGTATCTTTTAAGAGATATGTTGTTGAAGGACGAATAAAAACTTTCCTCATATTATTTTGAGCCTTATTTAAGGCAGTGAAGGTTGACACATATTTACTAAAACGTTTAACCATATCGTTTCAAAAGAGTAAACCTTTTGGATTCTTATTTGCCCTTGTTCTAGCCAAATCATCAAACTTAGGGTTTAGTTGGATAAATACTGCCTTTCTTCTCTCTGCATTTATTAGAGCTACAGTTTTGCCTAAAGGCACTAATGTCCTCTGGACCCATCCCCTTAACAAATCCAAATCCGCTGGAATTAGCTTACTCTGTCATATTCAAGATGGATCAGTGACAGAATGTTGGAAATGCAAATATTGTGTGGACAGAATATAGTGTCAAAAATATCAAGGACAAGAATATAGAGAAGATACGTTCAAACAGGTAAGTATAAATTTACTATTCTTAACTCCAGATCTATGTACCTTGATGATATATATATATCACCAAGGTACGTAAATGTGGGAGTTTATATAGTAAAGCTTTACTTACTCATAGAAAATAACCTTCACGATATTCTTGTCCTCGATATTTTTGACACGATATTCTGTCAAATTATATTTGTGTTTCCCAAATTATGTCCAAACACCATTCAAGATACATGCTAAAAGGGCCAACACATCCAATTAAGTGTATCACAAACCTTTCTCTCTATCACAGGTCAGAGACATTCAGCTCTTAAAACACTCCATACCTCCTTCTCCAATAGTTCTTAATCCATTTCTCAATACATTTCTGTGGGTGCTCTAAGGGCCACCAGTCTGCACTTCTAGGATGTTTCAGATTGTATGGTGCAAACATCTCCTCTCCTACAGGATCTTTAACCATGTTCTTAGAAGTAGACACCTTCTCAACATCACATGTAAATATTCTCCAAAATGTATATCCAGCACATAGTCATCAAAATACTTATTGTCCCCCCTGTTATAACTTTCTTCTAAAAATGATTCTCCCAACTAATCATTTGTCATGCCTTGCGTGCTGCTATCTCATACGGTTTCTACTAATTAAGTAGGACAGTGCTTCTGGAAAATATAAATGTCAAAATATGGGGTCTGAGTCCACTCATATAATCAGAATATTTTGGCCAAATTCCTGATTAGCTTACAGACCCCAAATCTAACAGGGTACCAAGTGGTGTCTGTAACCTCAGAATATAACCACTCTAATTCCCCCAGGGACATTGTAGAAGCATATCTACCCTTTTGTAGTCACTTGGGCATGCCCAAAAGGAGACACCCAAAATACACGAATTGGCATTTCACACATTTATTGAAGTAATTGTATTCTTGGGTAAAAATCATGAGCTGCAACTATTAGCAGAAGGAAACAAAACATTGTTACAAGCATTGCAAGAATGGTGAAAAAAATTAATAATTTAAATATCGTAACTTTGCAGAGATTATATGAATATATGGCATACAAATACTCCTACCTAACAATAACGATACTATCGAGAGCATAGTGAGAATGCGTTCTGCCAGCTCGCTTGGAGCAACCTAAAGCCTCATTACCTGTATGTGATGTATCAGGAAGCCAGTCTGATATAAAACAGGCTGCCGTTCTCTACAGGATAGGGATTGGAGTCAACAGGGCTAGATTTCAGTCACGGGTGAACGTTCTAGGAAAATCCATTGAAGTGATACTCTGAAGAACTTGGCTCAGTGAGAGGCAGTTTATATAATAAAAGCCTGGTTCCACTTGCACTATGTCAGAGGTGCAATGCTGATGCGTGTTTGTCTTTCCGAATCAGAGCTTTCTCCAAACAGGTAACAAAATGCAAGTGTAGCATGCTCAGTGTTCTTGTAGCCTTGAACAGAGTGTGCAAGTGTCATAATAAAATGCATACCAAGAAATGTGCTTCCAAGCAGAACACTTTCTGATTCCATTATCATGTATGTGCAAAGAATGTAAAAAGGCATCATATAAAAAGATGTACATTTATATGTGTATTTGTAAAATGGAAGTTTTTTTAAACGGACTCTTTTGAACCCCTCCATGCCCATTCCTTGGCCAAAAGAAGACTTTTACGTCAGACTAAACATAAAAGCGTATCCTAAAATTAAAATTAATGCATTGGTAAGCCTAAGAATAAAAAATAATGCACTTTAATAATGAAGTCAATTGCATTAAAAATCCCAATTAAAAAACATGCAATTTATAAATGCATATAAAAGCAAGTTAAGAAGTAAAAGATACCACATTGAAATTCAGGAGGCTCTAGGAATATTTACCATGTTCTGAGAGTCATGAGAAATGAAGAAGAAACCAGCTTCTGCAGATTACGTTTCCGCTGTGGCCGGACCTCAAGCTCCAAAGAACAAACATGGTTGTATCCAGCCCAATCAGCCAGCCAGTAGTGTAAGCACAGAGTAGCCAGGATATATGAACCCAGGAGCCGAAGCTTCAAGTAAAGGTAAATAGTGTGCATCTTGCAGCAAAAGTAATCTCATAGGACACCATTTAAGATGAATCCCCAATGGATGCACCTGCAGCTCTGTACCCATAGATCGAACCAGTTGCATTCCAAGGTATATACCAGGTGATCACTTGAAAGTGCAGAGTAGACAGTGGAACACAGGTGAAACGCAATGTAACCCTGCAGGTTGAAAGAACAAAGACCAGTTGTCATTTAATTCCTGAAGTAAAGACACACCAAATATACTGCATCATACATTCACGACACAGCAAGACGTGTGGTAGTTCCATCACCATTTAGCCTTTAGGTTGAACATCCATTGCGGAGCAGCAAAAATAGCACCAAAATTGCAATCAGTAATAACACTAATGGTAGGCCTCCAGAAACACTAGAAAACAGGGAGTGTATATAGGATGGAATTACTCTGAATACAGTCTAGAACTTCCTGACAAAGCCAAGACCCAATCTCTTTAAAAATGTGTACTACTCCTGCAGTATTTGATGCATTAAATTTGCGGCGCACACGGTTTTCAAAGTGTTGAGGGAGGTTAGGTTGTAGTGGCAATTGTATTTAAGAGGAAGACCTTGAAACTTGGAGATCAAACATCTCTTTTGCAGATGTGAACAACACCTCCTAACAATAAGGCTTTCAGTCTGCTCAACTTATCAAAGTTCACATTAAAAATAGCTATTGAAGGCCATACTGCCACTTCTCTGTCTGTAGGTGCAGGTGGAAGTAACACATTAAACACAAGAGGCGTTTGGAACAATTTTGTTTAATTAAACAATACAGTCAGGGGAACAGTTACAGGCACGAGGTCTGAGGACTGTCTAAATTTACAAGGGTTTGCATTCGTTTTTTATACATTTTTACATTAAGCCATAAATGTATCTGCCGTACCATAAATGGTGAGGAATGTTGGTTGCTGCCATAGAGTCATAAATTAGTGGTCAAATGTTTACTACAGGTGGGGCTCAACCTTGCGTGGACACAGTGTGGTCAGTGGTGAATGTGATCACTACGTGTGCTAGGTTTTGATTGACTATGTGTTCCTAACTCATGTGGCATCTTACTTTATGCTGTTTTTCAAAGCGCATGTACCCCCTCAGGACATTAGTGCTTTATTGGGGACAATCTCCCCTAACCATTGTGTTGTCGCTGCGCCTATCTGTGGGTTTGATCAATAGTTTTCTGCCAGCATGCCTGCCTGACAGCTATGCACTTTCCCACCTGTGGCCTATCAATCAGTGATCCCGGGTCTAGGTCACAGGGCCTGCCTGACCACATACTTGTGTGTCGAGGCAGATGTGGAGTTGGGGACGGGAGGTTCTATTAATAAGGATGATAGCTAATTATTGTTGATAAACGCATCAATATCCATATTCGCATTCCCCCCTCTAGTTAATTTTTCAACAACACTATCTAACTTATGCAGTTGTACCATTACTTTATTAGGTTCCTGCTGATCCCTTTGCTCACTTTTAACTACGACAAACTTTCTAGTTATTTGCATTCTTCCAAATGTGAGGACTGCATTTTTACAGCAGGTGAACCTCAATTGCAGTCCCCCGCAAACCAACAGAATCACAATAAGAGGTGGCACAAGTGATCTCCACAGACTGAAGATCCATTGTTGGATCCAGGAGATCAATTCTTAAACCACTCCTGTTTAGGGGCACCTCCTTCTTCACACATGCATCTCTGTTGATTACGCTGTGCTTGGATGGCAAGTTTCAAAGTTCCATTGTCCATGTCATTCCCTTGGATGAAAGTACAGAAGGAAGTTGCTCTGGTTCAGAGTTTATACTTGGCAGTCTTTTGGATGATATTTACTTGTGAGTTCCGCCTTTAGAGTAAAGAAGTTTAGTGTAGACATAATTATTTCCTCAAAACCATGCAATACCTATTCATGCTTGGCTTGTGGTGCAGTAAAGGTTTTTGATTGGTCCATCTTGTCTCCAAACCAACGTACGTTTGGTTGGCATTTAACCATGAAAGTCTTGAAGATTATTTTTTGATAGATTCTTCTTCTTCCTATGATGTTCTTGACATAGGTGGTTCTGCCTCATCCACATTTCCTATCTTCTGGAGAAGAGTTACTTGTTATTTAAGCTTTTTTCGTAAAGCAAGCCACCTACAAATGAAACATTGTGCTTACAGGTTTCGTATATGCCTGTTGTTGGAATGTTTTTATGTTATGAGATCTGGGAACTACATTTTTAGGTGTGTCCCCTTCTATCCAATTTTTCCGGGAACTGCCTTCTCAGTTCTAGAAAAAACAGCAATGGACCGCACACCGCTAGCCCCTCCTCCGGGTCACCCCTAAGCACTCTGGTATGTGTAGTGCCTGAAGTTCGAAGAATTACTGAAAAGTTTGTAAGTGGTTCACCTATGAAGGTGCAAGTAGATACTTGTTGTTACCCAGATCTCTAGACCCGGGACATGGCCCAGGTTTCGGGATATCTTCCCTCATCAGTAGAGAAAGTCAATAGGGGTGGAAAAGAAGGCCGCCTCGTAACCGTCACGGGCCTCGTTGCCCAGCACGCAGGTGCGTCGTCCAGAAGCTCGTCAGCTTGGGAGGCTCAAGGGAGCCCTTATGTAGAAAAAACAGCAATGGCCCGCACACCGCTAGCCCCTCCTCCGGGTCGCCCCTAAGCACTCTGGAATGTGCAGTACCTGAAGTTCGAAGAATTACTGAAAAGTTCGTAAGTGGTTCACCTATGTAGGTGCAAGTAGTGTTACCCCGATCTCTAGACCCGGGACATGGCCCGGGTTTCGGGATATCTTCCCTCATCAGTAGAGAAAGTCAATAGGGGTCGAAAAGAAGGCCGCCTCGTAACCGTCACGGGCCTCGTTGCCCAGCACGCAGGTGCGTCGTCCAGAAGCTCGTCAGCTTGGGAGGCTCAAGGGAGCCCTTATGTAGAAAAAACAGCAATGGACCGCACACCGCTAGCCCCTCCTCCGGATCGCCCTTAAGCACTCTGGTATGTGTAGTGCCTGAAGTTCGAAGAATTACTGAAAAGTTTCGTAAGTGGTTCACCTATGTAGGTGCAAGTAGATACTTGTTGTTACCCCGATCTCTAGACCCGGGACATGGCCCGGGTTTCGGGATATCTTCCCTCATCATTAGAGAAAGTCAATAGGGGTGGAAAAGAAGGCCGCCTCGTAACCGTCACGGGCCTCGTTGCCCAGCACGCAGGTGCGTCGTCCAGAAGCTCGTCAGCTTGGGAGGCTCAAGGGAGCCCTTATGTAGAAAAAACAGCAATGGCCCGCACACCGCTAGCCCCTCCTCCCGGTCGCCCCTAAGCACTCTGGAATGTGTAGTGCCTGAAGTTCGAAGAATTACTGAAAAGTTCGGAAGTGGTTCACCTATGTAGGTGCAAGTAGTGTTACCCCGATCTCTAGACCCGGGACATGGCCCGGGTTTCGGGATATCTTCCCTCATCAGTAGAGCAAGTCAATAGGGGTGGAAAAGAAGGCCGCCTCGTAACCGTCACGGGCCTCGTTGCCCAGCAGGCAGGTGCGTCGTCCAGAAGCTCGTCAGCTTGGGAGGCTCAAGGGAGCCCTTATGTAGAAAAAACAGCAATGGACCGCACACCGCTAGCCCCTCCTCCGGATCGCCCTAAAGCACTCTGGTATGTGTAGTGCCTGAAGTTCGAAGAATAACTGAAAAGTTCGTAAGTGGTTCACCTATGTAGGTGCAAGTAGATACTTGTTGTTACCCCGATCTCTAGACCCGGGACATGGCCCGGGTTTCGGGATATCTTCCCTCATCAGTAGAGAAAGTCAATAGTTTATTCTTAAGTATACCGGGGCAGATTTACATTCCCCTTGCGCCACTGGTGTGTCACGTTGCGTGACGCACCAGCGGCGCAACCTGCTGAGTGATATTTACAAGCATGATATTTACAAGCACGCGTAAAGCCACCCTGCGTGACTTTACCTGTGCTTGTAAATATCACCCCTTTTCATGCAACCCTTTGCGTGTTAGGGGTGTGACATGGGTGTTCCCAGGTAACACCCATTTCCAATGATGCATTTCCAGATTTAAGAGCAATCGTGAATCTGGAAATGCGTCAGAATGCTACGCCACCCTAGGGGTAGCGTAGCGAGGTGCAACGAGGAGAAATGTTTTCATTTCTCCTAATTTTTTTCCTCTTTCAATGCGTGCTGCGTTCTACATCATGCAAAAGAAGAGGAAATCACCTCAATCGATTGTTTTTGAGCAGGAAGGTGCCCCTTCCTGCCCAAAAACAATCTCTCTAAGATGCAGGCATCCTTGCACCATGGTGCAAGGGTACCTGCACCCGCACAAGGCAGCAGTTTGTGCGTCAACGCTCAGGGGGAAGCACAGAGATGCAACATATTGTTGTAAATATGTTGCATACCTGTGCTTCGAAACGAACCCAGCGTCATGCAGTAAAATTACTTGCGGCACCGCGCTGCGTTAGTTTCTTGTAAATCTGCCCCACATTGTATATATGATGATATCATCTTTGTTTTTTAAAATAAAAAAAGGAGAGAAGAAAGGTGTTTAGTCAGAGATGCGCTGATTCTCTTTTTTTGCTTGCCTTGGTATTTGAGCTTATTCAGAGCTCGAAATAGTAATCAGTCTATGCACTGTGGCACTGAAGGCTGTTTGGAGGGAAATGTATACGTTCTGTCTATGGGCAGTAGTTATTGGCCAGTTAAATTCTGTGAATTGCTGGGCCAATTGGAGTATTTGGTGACGCATTTATTTTTGTGTATGTGCAATCGGTGCGTAGGATTAATATGGATATTTATTTTGTTCAAACTAAATTTCATACCAAGGAAGAATTGTTGTTCATATTTTCATTGGGAAATGAGTTCTGAAAGTCTTGTTTTGGGATTTTATCAGGACAGTTCTTTTATAATTCTTTATTGTCATGAACAACGCAGATTATAGGCCTTTTCTTATGTTTTGACCCTTTTCGGTCATCCAGATTTCTTTCCTCTTTAGGGTACAAGATTTCATCACTCTCCTCTGACAGATGATTCTTTAAGGGGTTTAAACACTTTTTCCTTCAAGAGCCGAGTCTTTCGGACCTGTAAGGTTGTTTTATTTTATATGTTCTGTGACAGTGATCATGGATTCTGTTAGGAGCCAAGCCATTGTTCTGCTATTCCTATGTACACTTGATTGGTCGTTAGTTAGACCGGTTAATTCTCTTTGACAACTTTCATAGGATTTGTTCACAGACCCTCCTCCAGTGGAGTATAGCTATGGTATTTAAAACAAAGGTAAGGAATCTGCGGCTAGATGTCTGAATCTGATGTAAAAGTTACCTATTTATTTATTTTGTGTTTTATAGAGTGCGAACTTGACCCGTTAGGGTATCAGAGCGCTTTACAGGATTAACAAGTTGTATACAAAAGACTTAGGATGGGGGGTGAAAACATTTGGGATAAAAACAGGTACATACATTTTACAAGAGTGAAAGGTCCAAGAGCCTATTGGTGGGATGCCCGGAGGTGGCGGGTGGATAGCATCTGATTAGTCCAAGGTGTGGCAGTAAAAGGATATAAAACAAAGTCGCTGAGGTAAGTGCAATGCAAGAATTAGGAGAGGAATTTGCCCATTATGAAGGTTTTGGCCTCCTTTTTAAAGCGTGTCAGAGACGTAATTCTTCTAACGGCAGGCAGGAGTGAGTTCCATATTCTTGGTGCGGCCTCAGAGACTTACCTTCGGTAACGCTATATCTGGTAGAGACACAGTCTAGCCGCAGATTCCTTAACGCCCTGCCCATCCTCCTCACTCTACGAATGACCTTTGAGGGTAGGATTTATATACCAGTGAACACTATCTCAATCTATGTTGGGGTCAAACAAACTGCTTGGCCTGGTTACTTAGTTTTTGTTTAGAGGTTGCAATACCATCCATTTCTGAATATGTATGGTTGGTAGAGCGTGTGTGTTTGTTTTCTCTTACTCTCTGGTTGACACACCAGTGAGCAGTATTAATTTAATTGTTCTTTCTATGAAATACTTCTTGGTAACATGATACCTTGACACTGGTACTGTCAATATATCAGGTGATGGTATAAATTAACAAACAGCTTAGCGCTATTGTTGAAGGTCCTGTTGGGCTATTGCCATGCCATTCATTACCTTTGATGAATGATTCATAGAGGTTATGGTCTCTTCATCAGGGCGCAGAGTTTCATGTAGCACTGTGTTAAGTTGATTTTATTAGGGATTTTCTCTAAAATCCATGTCTGGTATTTTCATACCGTTTGACGTTTAATTTTTTTTTGATGATGTTTAAAAGATTTTTGATCTTTTTTGGCACACTGTTTCCACAACCAGTGGCTCCTTGTTCTGGTGCAGAAGATTTCACAGAAGAAACTGATGTTTGCGTGCCAGAGGGGACTTATATGGCTCCACTCGCGTCACTGCGGAGCCGTACAACACTTTCCCCCAGTGCACAGAGGTCCTGCTGAAAAATTTCAGGATCCAGACTAGCACCTGGGGAGAATTCAAAGTTGAGGAATCTGTGGCTAGACTGTGTCACTACCAGATATAGCGTTACTGAAGGAAAGTAACATTTACGTTTGTGGGATGGTCTTATGAACATAGGGAGGGAAAGAATTATGGCTTCTATTAAGAATCCTATGGCGGTGCCAGTTTTTGATATGGGCACTTTGTCTGGTGGCTACAGCTCCAGTTACTGTGCAGCCTCTTCCAATAGTTATTTTCCTGGCTGGGAACTACATCTTTTGATTCTACCCTCAGTTGCATTTGTTGTGCCCTGTTTAGCTTAATACTGCTATAGGTGAGTGGAATACGTGACAAGTGGGCGCATCGCCGATGATGGCCCAAGCTTGTGGCTAGGGTTCCTATGGTCATGTGTTGCCTAATGAACTGGTGCATCTTTTGTTGAATTTTGGAAGGATGTGGCAAGGTTACCGGACTTCAGAAAAAATGAGACAAGTCACAAAATATAGAAGAAGGCTCACAAAGCTAGTACTCGCCTTGTAACTTAAAAAAATATAAAGCCCGGGATTTTTTACCCCAACATTTAAAAGATCTGCCAGATTACGATGAAAAACCCAGGATGGCCTCAGCAAATCTGGGATCACTGGTCACCCTGATGAACCACCCCCACAATTGGAAGGTTGGACTCAACATCATTTAGAGGCCTTGCGACCTATTGGCCATTTGTGCGTGCGCTGTGGAGTTTTTATGGTTTTTGCAGCTCAAGCACACAGAAATCCTAGTTCCCGCCACTGAGGAAGGCTTCATTTCAGAACTGAAAGGGGGCCTGCATTGGAGAGGAGGCTTCTGGCTTTTGGAGGCGCTGTTGGGACTACATATTATGATGTAAACATTGGCCCCAGACCTTGTTTCCGAGAATGGGGATCTTTTGACTTGGTGATTAGAATACATCTCATTTGACTTTGGACGCAGGACCTGGTTGGCTTTTTTTAAACAGTTCTTGATCACGGCCCCTCATCAGGCTGCCCAGACCCTGGGGCGTGGCCAGCCAACCCTGCCCTTGGGGATCAGCAGCAGAGTGGGGCCCCCTTGAGACCACTCCTTGAAGATGAACTTGGTGAAGGCCCCCGATCGACACAGCTCTATGCCGTTCTGAATTTCTGGATGCAAGTAAACATGTTTGAACTCCCGCTGTTGTCTTTTAGTCTTTTTTCGATCTGGAAGTAGTTTGGGGGAAGAGGGTCAGTGAGTGCTAGTTATTACTCACTGGGATTTTAGGTTGTTAGGTTAATTCCTACTTGTGCTGGGGGGTTTAATTTTGCTGCGTAGTTGAGGTTTGTGATTGCGTGACGCACTGTCAATCCTACCTCTGGGTGTTGTGGCCCTGGCCCCTGTTGCGTTAGATTACCTGTCTGTGGCTACTGTTGCCACATGCTTGCCCAATTGCTGGATCCTGTTGCAGTTGTGTGGTGACCGGCAGGCCTCCCTGTGGCTGGATGTAGTGTGCATTCTGTTTGGTGCTCTGATGAGACATTCATGTGTTTTTTTGGTGGCTGGGACTGGTTCATTGGTCTCTGTTGTTTATGCTGTTCATGGTATGCCTTTAACCAACATCCCTCCACCAGATGCCCTGACCCATGGCAATAGTAGCATTCCCTGGGCTATGATTGTTAACAAACTCCCTGGTCTTTTCTGTCATAGCCTGGTTGAAACCCTTGATATTTTGTGACTTAACCCCCATTGAGACTGGTGGCATCTGCATGGTTGCGGCCATCGCTGCCACCTCTGGGGAAGACTTTTTCAATTTGTGTTGAACAAGTTTTGCTGTGCCTCTTTAGGGCTGCTCCTGCTTTCCTCTATCCTTTTATTGCTCCTTTTTGTGGTATGGAGGATAGAGCCTGTATCTCCCGCCAAGGTTTGGTATTTAAACCTACTACACTGTCCAGCCCGCTCTTTATTTCATGGGTAGCCCATTTTAAAGAATTTTGTAGGTAGAAAAATGTGACTTGTGGGCCTGTATCGGTCCACGGAAGTCCTTTCTTCCCCATCGTTCCCTCATCCTATTTAGGAGCTCACTTATACCTTTCCCTGCTTCACTGCCATTAACCCCTATACATCTGGGCTGTCAGGCAATATTTCTCTCCGGGCAGTCCATATACAGTGCAGGTATGAGTTGTGATGGGTCTCTGTTAGGTGTATTGCTGGAATGCGGGCATGGGCGAACAATGTGTATGTCTGGTGCCCAATTAGGCTGCTAAACAGACTCTTAATGTTGCAGATCGCTAGGTTAATACCTTTAGTGTTCTTCTCGAAACACATAATCCATTTCCCTGCTTCATCCAGCAATGATGGTAACTTCGTTCTTAGTCCCTCTTTGTCCTTCTGGGCACGCAGCATGTATATGACCCCCACTGCACTCTTCTGTAGTAGTTGGCCTTCTCAACCTGGATGGCCCCGCGGGTTTATCCTCAGCATAGTGTTCCTAACTTGCACGTCATTGCTGCTTGTAGGGGAAGTTCCAGTTGGGATTTCCTCCTTAACTCCTGATGCAATCCTCACTACTGCCGTTTCCTTGGGCTCGAATAAGCCTTTCCTCTGCCAAGACCGGTCATACTGCTCCCTCTCCTCAGTCCAGTCTGCTAACAAGTCACAACATTGGTATACAAAACTCTTGCCTTCCTACATTGCTATTATTTCCCTTGGGGAAGGTATATCTTTGCTGTGCACCTGTGCGGAGAAGCGCGTGTCCAAGTCAATGCTCTCATTGTGTGCCCTTAATGGTGCTGTCCTGTTTTTCCTGCATCATAGGTGTGTGAGCACCAGATTGCCTTTATCCCTGATTTCTTGGTTAATGTGACTCTGAGCTCCACTTGTAGCCTATCATCTACTTCCATTTTGTCCCAGCACTTCACTATGAACCTTGTGAGGGGAGTGTGACATCCTGTGCTCTTCATCACACTGCCTGGCCTGGCTCTTTTGTGCTGAACTACGCACTGCTTTTGTTGACCTCACTCGCTTTTGAGTTCCTCTCTGTTTCCTCCTCTGCTACCTAGGCAAATCCTGTAGCCCCACCCTTGTCATTGGTTTCCAGGGGACTGGAGCTCCTTTCCTCACCAGACCTTGCGGAATCACTGTCAAAACCACCATGAGCTTCCCTGACACATGCTCGTCTGACCCAGTTGGAATGCGTGTACTACCAGCTCTTGAGGTGTCACGCGTCATGTGTGGTGAACGGGGGTTTTTGGCCTTTAGTGGACCCTCCCTAGGAACTTGGGCTGTGCTGGAGGTGTCTGGGCCTGCTTAGTTTTAATTCTCTCTTAGATCTGATTGACCTTCTTTCGGTGGGGGGCTTGTCGGCTTCTATCACTACTGGGTTTGAATATCCCGATGTAGGAGGAGAAGGTGTGAGCATGTCCATCCCTACATATTGTGGGGGAGGTGGTGATGGTTAATTTGCTAATTGCAATACAGGTCTATTGCGCTTGGCCTCTTCACAGATGGCACATAATTCTAATAATGCTTCCGTGTTGTCTATATTTTACCCTACACATTTAGTTTTTATGTGCTTTTTAATGTGCTCAATTATGTTTGTGTTAAATGTTACCTCCCTAGACTAGGGAAATGTGTGTACCTTTGTTTGTTAATGCCACTCTTAGAAAAACATATTTAGTGTTTTTATAAGCTTGGGGAACCTAGTTTCCATCTACTTTAGAGGGGAATCCATGGCAATTCTGGCTAATATAATTCATATGACGTTTTCCTAGTCTGGTTCTGTCAATTTGTAGGGGCAATTCATAAAGCAGTTCAAAACTAGCATTTACTTCAGACATGTTAAGAATGTGGTTCGTTGTGCTGCCACTGACTATGCTGGCCTGCCCTCCGTGGTTAGCTTGCTGCACCTGCCCTCCAACCAGTCCTTCGTTGTCCTTGTGCATACCCCATACCCTACTTCCTGCCCTCCACGGTCCATTGTGCTTTAACTACCCCTGCCACCTGTTTGTCCTACTTCTAGCTATCTATAATACTAACCGTAATTTCTAGGACAAAGGGATCCCCCTCATTTTGCTCATTTCTAAAGGAAACGGTTTAGTTTTACAGCTATAATTTTATCAAGATGGCTTCAGGTGTGCCATACTTCTGTCATAAATACAGAATGTTAGTGTGACACTGCGAGGATTTGTCTTCAAGGTAACTTTATTCCATAAAAGACAGGCAGGTACAGAGAAGCAGCACGAACTATGCGGCAGTCAGCTGCCCTCAGCTGTAACTGTCCCAACACCAGACATAGGCTTCACACTCCATTGTTGTGTAGTATTTTAGGATCCCAAGCGTAATTTACTGATTCATGCCCTTATATAGGTATAATTCACATTGCTGTTATATAGACATAGAAATCATACCCATATTTAGACATAACCCATCCAGTCCAAATACAGGCATGGCTACTTCCACTAGTTCCAAAAAGCCACAACGATTTCTTGGAAATCTCGGCTTCAGCAGTCAGGGACATCCCCTTGCTTGAATATTGATTTGTCCTAGAAATCATGGAGTTTTCAAAGAACTACCATTCCCTTGGGGTTCTTTGATGACGTTATTATGTCCGACTTTACGTAAAGCTAGGCACCTTCAAGGTATAAATATGCCTACACTTGCCCTAGCAAACACACGGTGGTTCGGAGCAGCTCGACTATCTACCTGCCCAACGCAGCTCGCTACAGCAAGTGCCGAAGGAAGCCGACCCTCCAGCTGGCGCACTGATCGAGAAGCTGTCCTTTCTCTCGCTGAGAATCCAGCTCCAGTGTTTCCAAGTCCCCCTCGCGGAGTGTTGGGAAATCGAGTCCGAGACAGAGATACCAGACCTCTTTCATTCTAAAACCAAGGTATGGAGCTGATTGGACCCTAAGAGAAATCTTGGTTAGATTCTTGGCAAAGAAAACTAAACCTATGCTACACCTCACTTACTTCTTCCCTCGTACTAGACTTAGGTTAGGTACATTGGGGTAGGCGTATTTTAGAAGCACCAGCTGAGTACTTTTTAGCCTTTGTTATTTATGTATGCATTTATCTATGGCCTAGAAACCATACAATGCTTTTACAGTATTATTTTATAATACTCTTCTTACTGTACGCATTATGTTTTGCTACCAGTATTACGATTGTAGCAGTTCACTTTACTTGTTTGAGAAAGAAGACTTCAATAAAACCCTTTTATTGAAAATGCCAGTCTCTCTATTTCTCTGCACCTCTGATGAAACGAAGCATGCACGATTTACTGAGTAAAATATCTATCTATTGTTTCCACGACTCTGAATATCAATTTTATTCTTGGGGAAACAAAGTTGTCATGTGTATGCGGTTGTCAGAGACTAATCCCTTCTTGTTTATTCGAGAAAGTTTCTAGTGACTTCTGAGCTAGCTGGCACTCACAGTTAAGTCTAATATATTCAATAGAGACCTAGCCAACTTAAATCCTACGTCAAATCTATAGGATATATTATTCCAATGCGCAGAGCCTATTGGGAATATACACTACATGGTGCCCAACGTTTGATAAGGCACTAATTTAACGCTAGATACTAGAGTAATTCAGTCGTGCTTTTCACAGAGACCCATTTTCCCCATAAAATACTCCAATAGACGTCTGGAGTGGGTAAAGGGATAAAATATCTACCATAACTGGGTAGAAGGAAAATCCTATGTATTAATTTTTTGTTTGATTCAACGTTGAAGGTTACAGTGTTCCAAAATATTGTGCACCTTATCTTTGTTTCCTTGAAAACTTGCTCTGCAACTTTCATCAAACAATGTCGCTTGACGGCAATAAAGGGACCGGTGGAGCTGCAGCAGCTGCAGCCCAACTGGGTTTAAACATTACAGGTTTCCAAGAAACCGACCCGGATGCTATAATCATCCCGGAAAACCTGAGAAAAACCATCGCTATAAAGCTTATAACAAATGGCCTATGACCTAGAGGTGGTAGGGTAATTTTTGTCATAGAGGCACACGAATATCGGCAGACAGAGGTATTCTATTCATGGATAGTCTTCCCTGAAGCAAATGCAGTATCGCATGTGTTTCACTTCTACAAAGTAGAGTATAATACAACGGAATACATTCCTTTCGAGGACATTGAAATTCCACTAACTTACCATGAGCATCAGCTCTGGTTTAAAGGCGCCCTACACGTAAATAAATCTATATAAAACAATTCAGCAAGTGGACCAATAATACATAAAACAAAAAAAGTACTAACCCAAACGGACATTAAAGTATAAATTCCTAATTTATTGATACAAAAATGTTATTTTCTTTCCTTTTTGTAAATATAGAAGAGTGAGACAGTGGCACCATATAAATAACAATAGGGGTGAAAGGCCCCCCTTTTTATTCAGGCGTGACGCCCAAAAAACCAGATGGAGACCACGGCATCGGAATCAATATCAGGGGATTTACCAACCACCTGATAACTATCAGCAAAGCCAGAATTCTTACCAAGACACCAATCAATTCTTAGTGACCAGACATGTCCAGTATTGGCGCGAGTGAATGAGATACCTATTTTCAATTTGAGCTCTCATCAGATTGACAATCATACTGAATCCATCCTCACGAAGGGACTTTCCTTTGTGCCTCATGCAAGAGCGAATAGATTTGAAATATTTCAATATCTGTTAATCTTCTTTCGCAAAATACGACTGCATGTATTCTTTGAAGGACTAGACAATCAGAGCCCAGTACTAAATAGGTCAGGTCTTCCACCAGCCTCAACTTTTTTTCCAACATTGGATCAAGTGGGTCCGGAAATTGCAATTTTTTAGCACATTGTATACTCACAGCGGCTCTCAAATTTATCCCTAAACCCACATATAATATCACACATGACGAACATAAAGCACTCCATGATCTAACACGGTAAAAGGATATCACAGTCAAAGGCTGTGATAAAGGCGGAGGAATCGTCTTGATAGATACAAGTCAATATGTAAAGAATATGGAATTCATGTTATATAACACCGAACACTACCATCCAATTCGTATTGACCCTACCAAACGAGTATCTAAACTCATCCGAGAGATGACTACGAAAGCATTGGACAAGGACTATATTTGTGAGAAAGAATGGCAATATCTTAATGTTGCCAAACCCAAAATGGCAGCAATCTACGGTATACTTAAAATCCACAAACACAGTACCAACCATCCATACAGACCCACAGTAAGCACTATAAGGTCTGCTACGGAGATTCTGTCCAAGTATGTGGACGCAATTTTACGTCCTCATGTGTCTAAAATTCAATCCTACATACAAGACACAAGGGAAATGATCAACAAAGTTGAACAAATTGAGTTTAATGACAATACACAATCCCTAGTCACAATGGACATTGAGTCTCTTTACAGCAATACCCCTCAGTCCGTAGCTTTGGAAGCTGTAGAATGGTTCATTGAGTCCTTCAATGGTGAATGTCCAAAGGTTTTTATTATGTCATGTTTGACAATAATACTCGAGGAAAACATGTTTGAATTTAACGGCTCACTATTCCAGCAAAACAAGGGTGTCAGCATGGGGGCCTCTTGTGCCCCGACTGTGGCTAATATTTTTATGGCATATTATAAGCACAGATTCATCTATAACGAGATAGCACCCTTCAGTGAGTCCATCAAGAGTTGGTCAAGATATATAGACAATGTCTTTTTTATCTGGGAGGGCCAACCTGATGTTCTCACTGAATTTGTGTCCTGGCTCAACCTTTGTGATAGCAACAGTATGTTTACAGCAAATGTCAGCACGAGTGCCATAGAATTCTTGGATATTACGATAAAGGTCAAAGACAACAAACTAATAGTAGACCTTTATACTAAACCGATGGCACGCAACACATTGTTGCACTTTAACAGCTATCACCCTAGGGCTCAGAAAACCAGTATACCATTTGGGCAGTTCCTGCGACTCCGCAGGAACTGCACTGACCTGGTGGATATGACAATCGAGCTGCAGAGATGAAGGCTAAATTAATCTCTAGGGGATACCCAAGAAGAATAGTATGTGACTCATACAAAAGGGCATGCTACTATGACAGACAACATTTGCTGACCCCGACAGAACCGAAAAAGAATGAACGCCTGGTATTTGTCACCCGTCATTCTACTATGAATGAGAAAATTTGGTATACTGTCAACTCGAAGCGGCACATTTTGAATGCGACTAGAGATGGAACAGCAATTATACCCAAACCTCTGTTCGTAAAAATAAAAACCTAAAGGATTTAGTCACAAGGTCACGTTTGAAATCACAACTGACCGAATACATACAAACGACATTGAGTGGGGCGGCTACCCCAATAGGCAACTACAGGTGCATGTCATGTGTTTCATGTCAGTATGCCATTGAAACCAAAGACTATAAAGTAAATGGCACCACGATTGAACTTAAATCTTTAACAAACTGTAAAACCACAAATTTAGTATATCTGGTTACATGCCCATGCCACTTAACATATGTGGGAGAGACTTCAACATCTATGGCTACTCACTTTACCGAGCATAGGTCGGCTATCAGGACCAAGAAAATCCAGGCTCCCCTTGTTCAACATTACTTGGATGCCAATCATACAGAAAAGGATATTCAGTGGCTCAGTCTGGAGAAGATACACAAAAATGGGGCTGCAGGTACTGAGATCCGCAAATGCAGAGAGGTCTTTTGGATCTTCACTTTGGACACTTACAAAAAGGAATTGAACAACGAAATCCCATGGGCGCAAGCCATACTGTACAACAATCACTGACTGTACTTTTTTCGCTTTCTTTCTTTATTTATTTTTTGGTCTGATTTGCAAGACTTGATTGCAATATCGTAACTATACATGAATAGAGCCACTGTTTATTTTGTATTTGTTGGTGGTTCGATGTTATATTTATAGGTTAGATCATGGGCTTAACTTCCTTTAAAAGGTCCTCATTCAAGATATCTGGGTCTCTCATTTTGCCACTGTAATGTAGAGGCTCATTACCAACACTGAGAACAGATCTCTGTCTAGGCCGGGCAGCAGTATTAGTGGCGATGCAATAATTTTTAACACATGTATTTTGTTGTCTGTGCTACTTTCAATATCACTGTATTTTATCCCAGAAAGCAGCACGGTTAAGTGTCAGACTGGAGAGGTTGAGGCCTTACATAATGTGCACCCCCTTTAAAATTCGCAATTATTGTAGCATCTCCAACGCAACGTAATGCTGTCGGTCACAGACGTGGTCTACGTCAGACGCAAAGGGGTTGTCCCGTGATCCATATACCTATATACACAGTGGTTCTGGGCGCCAGTCCATATATTATGTCTCCCTAGAGAGACTCGGTATAGATGGACGGTCCCGGCACTCGACACCTTCCGTAAGGCCCACCGCGAACACGCCAGACACCACTCCACGGACCAGTTCCCTTAGCACGGGCCGTGGGGCGATTTGGACGTGAACGCCGTCCCCAACCAGGCTGCCGACGCCGCCCCACCTAGCGATGCAGGTTGCAGCTAGCACCGCACTCGCCATCGTACGCTGCTCAAGGTACTGTGTTGCACAATGTCATCTTTATCCCCCCTGATACGTGTTCCGCCACCAAGGGGTCTATGCACAAGATCCATGGTTACATAGCCGTAGTTTTGGCATCAGGGAACGCGCACTAAGTCTCCGGCCCCTACAATATTAGCATTACTTTTAGTAGATCGGGCGTCGGGGATATGTACTGAACCATTGAAGAGTGATGTCGAGCGGTGTTATCCATGTTTACTGTTTATTCTTTAAGGGTTGTGCCATTGGGGATATCATCTATTGACCCTCTTAAAACCCTCCGGATTTTGCATAGAGGGTTAGTACCATCATCTCTAGCTTACTGTATGGTACGCCACGTAGACCGTGAAACTAGATAACCAGTAATTTATCTCTGTCTCCGTTTAAATTTATCAGACATCAACTCATACACAGTAAACAGAAGGGCGTTCTCCACCACGGTTCTGTATCTTGCGAAGTTAAAGGTACCCATTAGCTTATTCCATGGTTGTTGTAATAAGCCAATGTGTAGACTGTCTTTTGAAATCCGAAATTCCTTTGCACATGGGATATATGGCAATTAAGTGTATTGAATTGTCCCCCCCCGACCCTGGATCCCCTTTTCCCCCCTCTCCCGCTCCCGCTCCCCTCTCCTTTTTTACCCCCCCCCACGACTATTGGTTACAAGTACAACGAAATAGACCTAGGGACCAATATGTATATAATAATCATGGCTTTTTCTACTTTTTCTTTCACTTACATTGTTTTTAATTAAATTCCTCTACTGTGTTGCACTTGTTAGCAACTAGGTGACTAGTAATGGAAGTGTAAATAGCATTGTATAGTTAATGTGTTTTAATAAATAGTTCTGTTCAGAACAATATGTATATAAGATGTATATAGAAGGACTTTCAATGTATGTACTTACCTTAGTTGGACCAATGTTCTGACAACAAGTGGTGTTCTTTTTTTTTTTTTTTTCAGATACCAAAAATACATGGCTACCTGATGAAGGCTCAGCCGACACGCGCGTAGATAGTATATCTCATTTTAGCCATGAAATTTTGTGATGATTTAAATGCTTGGTGTTAATTGATTGTATTAGTTGTGTTTCAGTGTCTCTTTTCATAATAGTATGATTTTTTGAAATATGTAAGTGTACCATTGTACATTTGGCGTTCTAAGAATTTAATGAACTAAGATGCCAAATAGAAACTGACTAAAAATTCATGATACTAATTACAGTTTATTGATTGTACAGATATATTCATATTTATATGGTGCCACTGTCTCACACTTCTATATTTACAAAAAACAAAAAGGAAATAAAATAAAAATAAATTGCATCAACAAATTATGGATTTATACTTTAATGTCCATTTGGGTTAGTACTTTTTTAGTTTTATGTATTATTGGTCCACTTGCTGAATTGTTTCCTATAGATTTATTTACATGTGTTCTGTTTACCCTGATATAGGAAACGTTATTAGGGGTACCCCTTCTCTGTTACAAATTGATTTAAAGGCGCCCTACAACATAAAAATCACATTACTAGGCTTGGTCCACTAGGTAGACCAGGGGCAACATGGCCAGTACTAGCCAGCTATACACCACATCCTAACATTGAAGAAATGTCAAGTGAAGAACTATTAGTTCAACTAAAACAACTAATCAAAATACATTGACAATTGGGTCAATATGTCATGCGGACTCTAACAGTTCAACCTCCTATAAGGATTCCACAACAAACCCCTCAACAGGGAAACACAAATAAAATCACACCACAGACTATACAATCAGTCATTGGTAAATTGCCAGCAAAAAGGGAAGAAATTCCATTCTGGATAGCTTAAGAAATTACTCAAATCGAGGCAGTATTTCCTGACAGGACACCTCATGAGAAACACAGAATTTTAACAATCTGTTTACCAATGTGGATCGCACCACACATGGAGGACTGCGACACTTGGGGTACAGTCTTTGCTGCAATTTGCACAAAAACGCATGGTGTTCCGTCTATGGCGGTTATACCAGATGTCCTGAAACAGATACAAAATGAATACGGAGCAGAGCCTGCTTTAAATCTGGGTATGCAATTACTGAAAGATTTCGAACAGGTCTCAGCTATAATATTAGCTAATATTAAAGGTGAAGCAGCATCTGTGGTGATCCGCCAAAAAATAAGGGAAATTGAAATAACTGCGCAACCATATGAACTGGCCAGAATAATTGAAAAATCCTATGAAGAACTGGGTAGAAATAGTTTGGGTGGGAAACCAGTGAAACCCCAACTAACAGAAAATCCTGAAAAGGTCTTTATTAAAAACACTCTCACTACTCCTAAAAAGAAGTGGGAAAATACTAAACAAACTTCTAATGAGAAGCATTCTCCGTCTCGAGGAAGGTCTCCTCAAAAGGAGCCCTCTGAAAAGAGGTATAACCTCAGGAACAGGCATAATTTGAGAAAACCTGTTAGATATCAAGATACTGATACACATTCCTCTCGTATCTTTCAGACTTCCTCACAGAAATCGGAAAAAGAGGACGGTCAGAACACAAGGAAGAACGCGTGAAGTCGAAAGACGATCAACACGTTCCAAAAAATAAGAAAACCCAATTCACCAAAAAGAAGGTAGCAGGTCTAAAAATCAGACATGCCGAGGATCTTGAGGACACAACTCAAGAACTGGGAGTGGGCCCAGACAATGCTGGACAGCGCAGCAGAAGTCACCATAGCTCGCAAGATCTTGAAGGATCATCTGGAGACATTGGACTTGAATGAGTACATTCAAGTTGAAATAGCTGATACCAGGGTTAGTGTACCCCATAGGTTATATGATGGAGGGGGACATAACTAGGAAAATAAGAGCACTCTTTTGGGAAAAGCTATCTAAGGGTTATAACATTCTTCTAGCTGAAAAAGACTGGCTACCAAAATTTGTCAGGGAGAGCCCACACGGCGAAGACATCATTATGCCATACTTCTCCAATCATATTCCAATTCACTTAAAATACACCTATGCCAGAAAATGGGCTGTAGTCCAGGCTCCAGCATTATATGAAAATCGTGTGGGATGGGATGAGGATTCCCCTCACCATAAAATCGAGTTAAAAACTCAACCAACTGCACTGAGGCAGTATCCAGTTAAGCAAGAAGCTACAAAACAGGTCAGGGAGATCTTAGATCAACTTGAATACCAAGGGGTGATAGAAACATGCACCTCATCAATGAACAATCCTTTGTTTCCTGTCTCCAAACCAGACAATACATATCGTCTAGTTTTGGACTACAGACATTCAGGTTTAAAGTATTTTTATTGGTGCAACACAAAGGAACAAACATACAGAGCGCATGAGATATCAGGTCACTGTGGCCAGAGCCGCGCTCTCGGCGTTGCGTCTTCAAAGGACATTTCAATCGCAGGCTAGTCTGCAGCAACATTTAGGGATAGGCAGTGTTGCAGTAATAGAACAACCCTCCCCTCCCGAACTCCCCCCCCAAACCCCAACTCCCGGATCCCCTGTCCCCCTACCCCCCCCCCCTTCGTCCAGTGCACAGGTCTGTCCCCTGCCGTCTACCCTGGCCGCTCTTTAGCGAAAGAGACTAATCCTGTATCCATTCAAGTGGTCGATTCTGCAGGTGTCGTGAGCCTCAAGAGGCGGAGGTATTTGGGGCAGGTGAGTTCCCTGAATTCAGTGAGCAGCAGAGACTGAAACAGCTGCCAGAGATCATTAAATTGCTCTATATCCCCTGCCACTGTGAGCAACAGTTTCTCCATGCCCAGTACATGCCACAGTCTATGTAGCCAGCCCGTGATAGAGGGAAGCGTGGTGGTGCGCCAGTGTAGTAAGATGTTCTGAACTGCTGAGCCTAATGCGATAGCTATCTGTCTGCCTGTGAGGAAGATCCCGCACTTACCCGGAACATGCAGGTGCGACCATGGTGTCAGTTAAGCTCCAGAGGATTACAACGCCCATATACCTCTCACGTGTTTTCACAGGAACCTGCCGGTCGCTCGTGTGACCCGGAACTCCAAACCCCATACCCCGGAAGGGAGATACGTGAGCCAATGAAAAGCACGCTGGGTCAGGTCATAGGAAAGAGAGCAGACGCGGAAGTAGCGAGGAAGAGTGAAGACGCGGGACCTGAGGAGGAAGACGTGGGACCCGAGGAGGAAGACGCGGGACCCGCTAGAGAAGACGCGGGACCCGGTGACGAAGACGCGGGACCCGACTGGAAGGACGCTGAAGATCCAGAAGGAGAGGAAAGCTGGTCGGAAGACTGGTGGTGTCCGGAGGAGGTTGGAAGGCGGCCGTAACTCGGAGGAGAGTTACGGCGGGGCCGGTGAGTGAAACTGGCTCGGGGACACCGAGGGAGGGGGCGAAATGGACATAGCGGGAGGGCAGAGCACAACGGGGCACTAGGTGGAGCCTGATAAGCACTAAGTGTACCAGACTGTTTTTTAGAATTGTATTAGCGACAGTACACGATTCTTCCTTCCCTAGGCACTTAAGTTCCTGACCCCAAATGCTTGAGACTGTACACGACTTCCCCTCTCCTAGGCACTTAAAGTCCACTACCCCACGTCCTTGTTCTTTTCAAAGAAGACACTGCAGTACCCTTCTACATCTTGAATATCCCTGATAAATCACAATGGTGTGGTGAAGGAAAAGCAGTATTATTAAAAAGAACGTCATTCTGACGGTTCCCCTATATTGTTTGTTTCTATACTTCTATGAGCCTCCGGAGAAACCAACCCGGTCCAGAAGACCCAGAGGGCAAGGAAACAACTTTGCAGGACTCCGGTTCCTCCGGCTCATCCCAGGAAACGTCCGAAGAAGAAACTCTAACTTCCCAACCCTTTTCACTTTCCACTACTATCAATAAACCCATTTCCAAACCCATATTGCAGCCTCCACGCCTGTTTATCAAACCCTCGCTCTCACACTGCCTCTGCGAGATCTGAAGGGATACATCAACCTGTTTGGGAGTCCTAACAAGATGTATGCGGGGAAGCGTGGCGGTTCGGTGTCAAAATGGGAATCTACCTCATCCAACACTTCTTTCCAGTAAGAGTCTAGGAGCGGACATTCCCATAGAATGTGTGTCAGTGTGCCCACTTGCCCGCATCCCCTCCAGCAAGCGCCGTCCTTACTACGGTCCATTTCATGTACCCGTTCTGGCATATAGTACCAATAGGTAGAGACCTTAGTCAGTGTTTCAGTGAGTCCCATGTGGTATGCCGAGTGCCTTGCCCTGCAAGATATCTGCTCCCATTCCTTATGGCTCAGTGTCCTGCCTAACTCCCGTTCCCAGCGCTTCCTCCCCGGGTTGTAAAGGTGTGAAGAAGGTGGTTGCAGTAGCTTATAGAGGTCTGTAATCAGTTTCGAGTCCGACGTGTGCGTCATGAGCCATCTCTCATAAGGGAGGAGTTGCCTATTGGCTGCTTCCCGTACCTGTGGGTGTAGTGCCCAGTGGCGAACCTGCATGTAGCGGAGTCTTTCAGACTCTGGGAATGAGTATTCCTGTCGGAAGTGTGGGAAGGGGATGACCCCTTCTGGGCCGTACATATGACACAGGGCCCGACACCCAGCCGCTCGCCAGTGGGTAAAGGCCCCCCTTTCCATCCCCGGAGTAAAGTCCGGGTTGTCCACCAGTGGTGTGAGTGGTGACGGGAATGTGGTAAGATTGTGAATGAGGTTGGTGGCATCCCAGACCCGCAGGGGCACCCTGGTGACAAAGGAAGCATATAAATTCGCGGGGCGGTGAGGCCGGCGCAAAAACGGTACCTCCTGCATGGGTCGGCCCGCCACTGCCTGGTCCTGGAAGAGCCAGTGCTTGTCCGATTCCCACCTACTCCATTCTACGAGATAACGCAACTGTGCCGCTTGGAAATATTTGCGGAGATCCGGTATCCCAAGCCCTCCAGCCTCAGGGGCCAACATAGAAAGCGTCTGTCCCTTTCTGGGCTCCCTGCCCTGCCAGATAAAACGCAAGAGGTCTGCCTGTGTCTGTTGGATCCACCCAATAGGCGGCTGGAGTGGTAAGGCCCTGAACAGGTACAGAACCTGGGGTAAGACCGTCATTTTAACTGCAGCTATTCTGCCTAACCAGGAAAGAGTGCTGCGATTCCATCGCCCGAGTTCCTCCCGGATCTTCTTGCCCAGTGCGGTGTAGTTAGCTGTCACCATGGCCGGCAAGGTGGGAGCCAGCTGGATCCCCAGGTAAGGCACCAGATCTGACGACCAGAGCATGGGGAACAGGCCTTGTAGATAAGATCTAGTGGCTGGTGCAAGGGAGATGTCCAGGGCCACCGATTTCCCCATGTTCATTCTGAAACCCGCAACAGCAGCAAAGGAGTCCAGCTCCTCAATGCACGCCGGAAGGGCAGTCCGGGGCTCATCTAACGACAATATAATGTCGTCCGCATGGAGGCTTATGGTGTGAGTAAACCCCCCGAACCGCACCCCTGTTGCCGCCGGATTGGTACGGATCCGTTGGGCGAAGGGTTCCATATAAGGGGCGAAGAGCAGGGGCGAGAGCGGGCACCCCTGCCTAGTACATCTCTCAATGTTAAAGCTCTGTGAACTGCAACCATTCACCCGCACCACTGCTGTCGGGAATTTATAGCAATTAAGGATCATGGATCGAAATTTTTCTCCTATACCCACCTTCATCAAGACTTGTGCTAGATAAGTCCAATGAACTCGGTAAAACGCTTTCTCAGTGTCCAACGCTAACATCATTCTCTCTCCAGGAATTCGGGAGGCCTTCTCTATAAGGTAGACGATCCTCTTGGTGTTGTCCACCATCTGCCGCCCATGAACGAATCCCGCCTGTTCCGGGTCTAGAAGTCCCGGTAGGTGGGGGGCTAGTCGGACCGCGAGGATCCCGGTATACAGCTTAAGATCTACATTTAAGAGAGATATCGGTCTGTAGGAGCCGCAGTGCGACCGGTCTTTCCCTGGCTTGGGGATGACCGTGAGAGAGGCTCGTAGGAGGTCAGGTGGGATGGCCCCCGGAGCAGCGAACGAATTAAACAGGCGGGTGAGGAGCGGAGCCAACGACGTGCAAAACGTTTTATAAAAAAGAGATGTATATCGGTCCGGCCCCGGAGCTTTACCGTGCTTAAGTTTAGCGATGGCGGAGATCACTTCCTCGATTCGAATTTCTCTATCTAGGTGCTCTGCCTGCGAGGGGGCCAGGGAGGGGAGGGCGACCGAGTCCAAGTAGGCCGATGTCGCAGAATCATCCGGGGGATCCCCGGCATAGAGATCTGAGTAAAATCTGCGGAAAGTTTCGGCAATATGGGCGTCCTCCGTGACCATCGCCCCTGTGGAATCAGAGATCTCCTTCACCATCTGTCAGAGCTGTCAACGGCACCAGGTAGTAAATACGCGACTAACCTTCTTATAACAGCCAGCAGGAACGATGCCGTGAAGTGTAGCCTCCCTCTTACCCCAAACACTACCCCCACCGCAATATAGATCCACAAAGCGAAAGAGAAGTACTCAGGGGAAAAGGGAAGGGGACAAAATAAAAAAGCACTTCTGTTGCTTCACAGGTCTGGTCTAGAACGCTACCCTCCCTCGGGAAACACTGCAGGTGAGAGAAAGGGAGAAAAGAATCAGATACACAACATGCATTCATACAGAATCCCTACTGTAATCATCTAAGCGTAAAGCTCACGTACTTATATATGCTAGAACTTCTGAGTCCAACCAGCTTGATATAATCACAAAATCCTTGGACAAGAGGAAACTACGTAGTGGTAGAGTACGAACAGACTGCTGGCATTCAAGGCGTAAGTTATGGACCAAAAATAACGTCATGCGAATCCTTCCACCCTGTAGGAATTCCAGGCTCTCAGAATATCATACTCCACTTTAGTAAAGGAAAGAACTAGTCCCAACCGGGACACAGGTATGAATAAAGTTATCCTGTACAAATAACAACATCACCTGAGAATACTGCAGTTGTATTGGCCCAAGGTAAAAAAAACAATAGTAAATAAAGCAGAAGGTACTGTCTTCCTGCTTATTCAGAGTAGTTCCTCGAATTCAGAAGGATATGAATTGCACATCAAAACGTAACAAAAACCACAGTAACGTCTTGGGAGGAGAGCGCCTTTATGCGCAGTCTCCGACTCCCAAGAATCAATACAGAAATACCTGCTCGTATCTCCGTGATACTGGTGGAAAGGCGGCTGGATTCAGAAGGTTCCCTCGAGAGGAGAGCGCCTTTATGCACAATCTCCGACTCTAGAGAATGGCTCCGCGCTGAAGGCTCCGCAGGCAAAGGAAAGTAAAACAAATCCGTCTGTGAGAGGAGAGCGCCTTCCCGCGCTATCTCCGTCTCTAATTAACGCTGTCGAGAATCCAGAAAACAAGAGCACATGAGTGCTCGAAAAGGACAGTGGCAAAACGGGCTCTCAAGGAAGAAGGTCCGAGTCAGGGGCTCTGAAAGTACAGCGATATAATTCACACGAACTCCGAAGGAACTGAGGAAGTTTGTCAAGCCCTGTTTCCTGTGTGGGCGGAGCTTAAATAGGGACACGCCTCACACATCTCCCGATTCGTTTTCCTGCTATTCTGCCCCTTAGCCTTTTGGGAGTTGTAGTCCCCCATTTTAACGTGCTCGCATTCACAACCAGGGAAGATGTGTTCTGCCTACTCTCTCTTATATGTCTCTGGCCATATGGAACCGCGACAGAACCCCCTCGCAAGGATCGCCGACCCGGCGGTCGTCCAGGTTTACCCGGATGTCTAGCATGGAACTGTTCCACCAAGTCAGGACAGTTAAGGTTCTGCTCAGGTTCCCAGGTTCTATCCTCAACACCATAACCCTTCCATTCCACTAAATATTGCACACGACCCCTGACCAGTCGTGAATCTAGGAGGACGTGTACTTCATACTCCTCCTGGCCCTCAACCTCCACAGGGAGAGGTCGATCGGGTAATCGCACACTAGAGGGACACGGTTGGAGCAAGGAAACATGGAAGACAGGGTGGATATGCCATGATTCAGGTAAGGATAGTCTCATAGCCACGGGATTTATAACCTCCTCAATACCATAGGGACCAATGTATCTAGGTTTCAATTTGTTCACTCCTTTAAGGTGGAGATTCTTGGTAGGCAACCAGACCTTTTGCCCCACTTTGTATTCCGGATCCCGGCTTCTTTTCCTATCAGCGAATTGTTTCTGGGTACCTTGTGCCGACGAGAGATGCTCCTTGGCATCCAGCAGCACGGCCTTGAGATGAGCGTGGTGTTCTTGGATACTGGGAAGTCGAGTATGCACTGGCCATTCAAACGGAAGCATGTGGGGATGATAACCGTTTACACAAAAGAAAGGGGAACATCCCAAGGTTGAATGCTCGGCATTGTTATACGCAAATTCTGCCGTCCATAACAAAGGATACCATTCAGATGAGTTTTGGAGCGTGAAGCAACGGAGGTATTGCTCCAGGGTTTGATTCAAGCGTTCGGTCTTACCGTCGGTTTGAGGATGGTAACTGCTTGAAAGCTTGGCTTCGATGTGCATCGTTTTGCACAATACCCTCCAGAAACGAGAGGTAAATTGCGTGCCTTTATCGGTGATTATGATACTTGGGATTCCATGCAGTTTGACGATGTTTTGCAAAAACACCAAGGCCAGCTCAGATGATGTGGGTAATCGCTTGAGAGGTATAAAGTGACCCATTTTTGACAGGTGGTCCACCACCACTAATATAGTCGTATAGCCTTCACAAGGCGGCATCTCCACAATGAAATCCATAGACACCGTATGCCAAGGTTTAGGAGGAATAGGCAAAGGCTGCAATAATCCGGTTGGCCTTTTATGACTGGCCTTTCCTTGTGCGCAAACAGCACAGTTTTGTATATACGTTTATGTGTCTTTCCTCAAAGAAGGCCACCAAAAACACCTCTCAATGGTGGCAATGGTTTTATATCTCCCAAGGTGTCCTCCAAGCATTGAATCATGAGCCCATGCTAACACTTGGTTTTGCAAGTTGTCATGAGGTACATACAAGGCATGGTAATGGTATAGTAGATCATCATTTTCTGTTTTACAGTTCGGGGATTCCTGTATCCACTTCTCGCTGTCTACAGCAGCCACAGATACCTTGAGATCTTCAATGAAGTTTTGGGATGTGGTCAGTGCCAACAACGTAGTAGGGAAGCACGACTCAGGAAGGATAGAAGGAGGTTCTATATTTTCTGGTGATACCGAGCCATCAGGATCATCGATACGGGATAAGGCATCTGCCTTACCATTCTGGGGACCAGGTCTGTATTTTATAACAAAATCATAATCCGAAAAGAACAAAGTCCATCTTAATTGTCTTGGTGTTTACACCTTGGCTGTTTTGAAGAATAACAGGTTCCTGTGGTCAGTGTAGATCTCAATAACATGATGCGCTCCTAGTAAGTAATGCCCCCATTCCTCACATGCCCGTTTGATGGCAAGTAGCTCCTTATCCGATATGGAGTCATTGATTTCGCTAGGAGAGAGTTTCTTGGAGAAATAGGCTACAGGATGGAGTTGCCCCAGAATCCAATAATGCGGCCACAGGGATGGTGTGATGGTTCTCCATGTACACCTGAACACTGACGGTGAGGTGTGCTACTGCAGCTTGAATGGTGTTGGCAATTACTGACGAGATCTTGTTCCAAGCGCCTGTTGAACCAGTGACCTCTTCCTGATTCAGGCCTGGTAGTTTTCCGACGGTTCTCGGGAGTCGATAGCTGCTTGCCCCCTTTGACTGAGACCTTTCTCTGGCGTTTGGGCCGGGCACGACATTCCCTGATAAAATGACCCTCTTTACCACAATACATGCAAAGCTTCATTCTTCTTCGCTTATCTCTCTCCTCCGAAGTAAGAGGACCTCTGATACCTCCGATTTGCATCGGCTCGGGTCTGTCGTTTGGTTTAGAGTGTTCCTCATGTTGAGGTTTTGGTCTAGGGAGGAAAAACCGTGCATCACCTTTTGACCTGTCCCCTTTGCGTTCCTGGTTCCCGTGGTCAAGCTGAACGGTAAGATCTATCATCTCTTCACACGTTTGGGGCAACTCCACCACCTGTGATAGCACATCTTTTAATTCCCCTCTTAATCTTTGGTAAAAGAGAGTGGTTCGTTTCTCCTGGGGCCAATCGGTTTCCACAACCAACTGATTGAATGTCGTGATATAGGTAAGGAGGTCTTGAGACCCTTGTCGAAGGGTAATTAACTCACGGTCCAAAGACAACATATGAGACTTGCGGTCAAACAACTTTCTCATTTCTAAGCAGAAATCAGTGAATCTATGCAGTACAGGATCATTGCGTTCCATTAATGGGATTGTCCAACTAGCGGCATTCCCACCCATGTATGACATCATGAAGGCAGTTTAAGCGGCCTCGTCCTGAAATACTGAAGGTTTACATAGGAAGTGAAGACGGCATTGATTTAGAAAGGTTTCAAATTTTTTAGGATCCCCATAGAATCTTTCCGGAGGGGCTAGGGGGATTTCGGTATTCTGTATGACGTGGACTGTAGGAACAGAATCAACTGAAGGCGGGAGAGTGGGATTGGTACCAAAGAATCCTCCCCCTTGTGTAGGAACTGGTGGATGCGCGGCTTGACCCGGAGGGGGTAAAGTCGCTTCTCTGATATAGGACCCTTTCCCTGCCGGGTAAGGCCCGCTACCTCTCTTCTTATGGTCCCCATTTCCTTCCTTAGCTCCTGATTCTCTAGGCGAGAAGTTTGTACCTCTTGCTGAAGAGCATTGAGGCTCTCCAACAACGAGGTTAACACCACATTGGTGTCCATCGATCGGGCTGGGCGTTCAACTTGGGCTTGACAATCTGTCAGGGCTGTCAATGGCACCAGGTAGTAAATACGCCACTAACCTTCTTATAACAGCCAGCAGGAACGATGCCGTGAAGAGTAGCCACCCTCTTACCCCAAAAACTACCCCCACCGCAATATAGATCCACAAAGCGGGAAGAGATGTACTAAGGGGAAAAGGGAAGGGGACAAAATAAAAAAGCACTCCTGTTGCTTCACAGGTCTGGTCTAGTACGCTACCCTCCCTCGGGAAACACTGCAGGTGAGAGAAAGGGAGAAAAGAATCAGATACACAACATGCATTCATACAGAATCCCTACTGTAATCATCTAAGCGCCAAGCTCACGTACTTATATACGCTAGAACTTCTGAGTATCAACCAGCTTGATATAATCACAAAATCCTTGGACAAAAGGAAACTACGTAGTGGTAGAGTACGAACAGACTGCTGGCACTCAAGGCGTAAGTTATGGACCAAAAATAACGTCATGCGAATCCTTCCACCCTGTAGGAATTCCAGGCTCTCAGAATATCATACTCCACTTTAGTAAAGGAAAGAACTAGTCCCAATCGGGACACAGGTATGAATAAAGTTATCCTGTACAAATCAGAACATCACCTGAGAATACTGCAGTCGTATTGGCCCAAGGTAAAAAAAAAACAATAGTAAATAAAAGCAGAAGGTACTGTCTTCCTGCTTATTCAGAGTAGTTCCTCGAATTCAGCAGGATATGAATTGCACATCAAAACGTAACAAAAACCACAGTAACGTCTTGGGAGGAGAGCGCCTTTATGCGCAGTCTCCGACTCCCAAGAATCAATACAGAAATACCTGCTCGTATCTCCGTGATACTGGAGGCAAGGCGGCTGGATTCAGAAGGTTCCCTCGAGAGGAGAGCGCCTTTATGCGCAATCTCCGACTCTCGAGGATGGCTCCGCGCTGAAGGCTCCGCAGGCAAAGGAAAGTAAAACAAATCCGTCTGTGAGAGGAGAGCGCCTTCCCGCGCTATCTCAGTCTCTAATTAACGCTGTTGAGAATCCGGAAAACAAGAGCACACGAGTGCTCGAAAAGGACAGTGGCAAAACGGGCTCTCAAGGAAGAAGGTCAGAGTCAGGGGCTCTGAAAGTACAGCGATATAATTCACACGAACTCCGAAGGATCCGAGGAAGTTTGTCAAGCCCTGTTTCCTGTGTAGGCGGAGCTTAAATAGGGAAACGCCTCACACATCTCCCGATTCGTTTTCCTGCTATTCTGCCCCTTAGCCTTTTGGGAGTTGTAGTCCCCCATTTTAACGTGCTCACATTCACAACCAGGAAAGATGTGTTCTGCCTACTTTCTCTTATATGTCTCTGGCCATATGAAACCGCGACACCATCTGACGCTGGTGCGCCACCCGGAGCCTATTAGCCAGCAGTTGGCCACAGCGGTCCCCCCCGGTGTAGTAGGCATGGCGCAAACGAAGCGCAGCATACTCCGCGCGGTCCAAGTCCAGGGCCGCCAGGAGTTTCCTCGCCTCCTTAAGCTGCTTCCAGATCCTGGGGGCCCCCGTCCGGCGGTGTATCTGTTTGAGCACCCGGACCCGCTGGGTAAGTTCATCCCTCTTATTCTGCCGTTCCTTATTTTCAGCTGAGGAGATGGTCAGAAACTCCCCCCTAAGGACTGCCTTCAAGGCCGCCCACTGCGTCGCCAGGGAAGTGTCAGGGTTATCATTGTGAGACAAATAATCCCGGATAGCAGCCTCGATGTGTTTAACCACTACTTTTCTGTGCAATAAGGTGTCTCTAAGGCGCCAGACTCTGGGAGGGCAAGATACCGGCGGCACGCATAGCGTGGCAGTGACCGGGGCATGGTCTGATAGGGATAGCACTCCCAGTTCCGACGTTGAGACCAAAGCCCGTACCGGAGTCGTGACCAGGAGATGGTCCAGCCTCACGTATGTTTTGTGGGCGTGGGAGTAATATGAATACCCCCTATCAGTGGGGTGCATGTGACGCCAGAGATCGTGGAGGTCCACCTCCGACAGCTGTGCTTTACAACCGGCCGAGAACTCCCCGACCTGCGGGGAGCGTTGCACGGATCTATCCATGGCCGAGTCGAAGACCATTTTGAAGTCTCCTCCGATGATAATGTGACTGTCCTGCGAAGCAGTGCTGTCCACCAGTGCCGACCGCAAGAAGCGCTCCTGCTGTTCATTAGGGCTATACAGGGACCCAACCGTAAAGGTAACACCCCTGATCCTAAACCTGTAAACTAACAGCCTGCCTTTGTGTTCTGCATGTTTGTGAAGGACTTCCCCCCCTGAAATGTCGGGCCACCAGGATCGCTACCCCCGCAGTCTTAGTATTGCTAGAAGAAAAGAATTGAGTCGGGAATTTATGGGAGCGCAGCATATGGGAGTCGCGGGATAGTAAGTGGGTCTCTTGAAGAAGACAGATATCTGCTCGGGTGCTCTCTAGGAGAGACAACACCGCTCATCTCTTGACCGGGTTGTTTAGGCCCCTGACATTAAGAGTCACCACCTTAAAAGTCTTGGGAGGCATAGGAAATGGTGGAAATAAAAGCATAAAATCCCCACCTGAGCGGGACATGGTGCATGAATGCCACTAAGCGGCTAAGACCTGCATAGTGCACTGGAGAACCCACCCTCCCTGCAACCCAACTCCCCTACCCCGACCAAAACTCCCCATCCTATCCCCCCCGGCCCTTCCCCCCTGACCAAAACTCAAAACATCCCCAACATCCCCCCTCCTTCCCCCCATACCCTCAACGAGTTCAAGAACTTCATAGTCCCAGGCCGGTCCTCAGAGGACGAGTCTGTGGTAAGTTACTGAAGTGGACGTCCAGCCACTACACTCCCGCCCGCCACCCCCATCCCCCAGAACCCCCAAACCTGCATTGCGAGAAAGGCTGTGTTGATCTCCCCACGGAGTCATCTTAGGCTGTCAGCGCAACACCACTCAAGGCCGTGTCCCCGGCCGCCTCCCGTAGTGCAGTCCATTCCGGCCCGGATGGTAGGTGTTGGACTTGGCCCTTAGGGCAGGTTCACCCCTAGACTTTTTGCTTTAAATGGTGACCTGGCAATGTTGATTTTTGGGATTCTGCGCACTTTCACTGTGTCCCAGTGGAAAGTGCGTGCGCACTCTGAGTGCATGTGCTGAGCTAGGCCTGCCCGCCCATAGGAATGCATGGGGAATGTATGTGTCCCTGGTAGTTCCTGATGCGTGGGGTGTACAGGCTTGAGTCTGGTATGTGTGAACTCGTGAGAGTGAATGCTGCGAGATGGTGTATGCAGCATGTATGTGTCTAGTAGCGAAGCGCCATTTCTAGACATGGCTGTACGTGTGCTGTGAGGGTGCTGGCGTGTGATTGGCTGGAGCTGGCTGGCATGCCAGGCTCCAGGAAGTCTGGATGGGTCTGCCCGGTGGTGAGTGGGAGATTAGCATGAGTGATGTGTGGGAGGAGTGTACCTGTGTCCTGGATGGGCTGGGTTTTCCCCACACAATGCTGGCTCCGCCCCCCTGTGGTGTGTCTAATGACCCAAGCCCTGCCAGTGAATAGAGAGGGTGGTTGAGGTAAACAGAGTACTCAAGAACCAGCTGCGACTGGTTCCGCCCCCACTCTGCACCCTTGAACAAAGGAATGCACTGTATAAAAATGGGGCTGTGTCCCCACAGATGTTGTTCTCTTCCAGGATCCTGAGGGGGCTGTGGCTGCTGCTGCTGGGCCAGAGGACCGCCACTTGGGGTGTCTCCCTGCCTGGAGACCCAGTGAGCTGGCTCTGGGCCCAGCCTTGCTCCCCCCTGCCTGCCTAGGCAGCTCTGGTGCTGGTCCCTGGGCTTTTGAGTCCCCCAGCGCCTGGAAGAGCTTGCATTTTCCTCCTAGCGCTTGGGAGCGCTTGATTTCGGCCCCCAGCGCTTAATAGCGCTTTGCTTATATTTCTAGCGCTAGGAGCGCTTTCTTTAGCCCCTAAGCGCTTGGGAGCGCTTTGTGTCCAGCCGGTGCCCACCCGGCATCTGCCCGCCTGATTTGGCCGATTTGCGGTGCATCGCGAGTGCCTACCTCGCTCCCTATTTAATTTCGAAACCGGAGCCCACCCGGCATTGCCCCATCCTTGGATGCTTCGTTCTTTTTCGAGGGAGCCCGCCTGCCTGCCTAAAACGGGCCGCCGCGCTGCCCGCGACGACCCGGAAGTACTGGGACCGGCAACCAATCGCTGCGCGGCCCGGGAGAGGCGAACCGGAAGTCCCGCCCCCGGAGCCGAGCAGCGAGGAGAAGGACTGCCGGCCGTGTCCCTGAGACGCCTGGCGAGGAAGAGGAGACCATCCGGCCCAGCGAGACCCAGTGAGTGCGTGGGCGTTCCTCTGTGTGACCCGAGCGGCCCCAGTTGGCAGAGGGCCGCTCCCCCGACGCCCGCATTTCTTGTTGTGTGGAGCCCCGAGTGGCTCTCCAGTTGTTCTGGGGTCCCCCGAGAGGGGCCCCCCCTGGCCACCTTAGCGACGAGCCCTGAGAGGCTCAGGGCATTACCTGTTCTCGAGTCCCCCGTGAGGGACTCCAACGTGGCATATTGATTTAGGAGCCCGAGGCTCCTGGGGGCCATTTGTTCATTGAGAGCCCGGCGAGGCTCATTGCCACAGTCATTTCTGCTTCAGGAGCCCAGGGAGGCTCAAGGGGGCATTTATTAATTTCGAGTCCCCAGAGGGGGGACTCCAACGTTGGTGCAAGTCCTTTGCCTAGAGCCCTGAGAGGCTCAGGGGGGGGGCATTTTGGTTGGTTAAAGTCCCCAGAGGCTATTGAGGGTCTCATTCCTTTCTAGGGCCCAGAGGGGCTCAGGGGACAGTCAGTTGGCCAGAGTCAGCAAGGTTCCCACATTGGCCCCATTGTTGTTCTTGAGCCCTGGCAGGCTCAAACATTGTTGCGCCAGTTGCCCAGCACTTTGTGGGCAACTGCTACGTTTAGGCTCCTGGACATTGGACACAGGGCGTCCTAGCCCCAACAAGGCCAGAGGGCCTAGGGACAGTCACAGGTGGTGACTTACGTGAGTTTGGCGCAACTGTGTTTTATTGCTACACCTCTGAATGTATTGTGATGCATCATGTGTTTTCCTCCCTTACACCTCTGAATGAATGTTATGCATTGCATCATGTGTTATGTGCTTCCACCCCCACAGGTATTGTGATGTGTAGGTGGTTGTTTTCTCCCTAGTACAGGTGGTGCTAGTGAGGTCCTGGTTACCAGTGATTACTGGTTGTGTGCTATTTTGTGCTATATTCGATATACTAAGTGCTATTTCTGAAAGTGCTACTTCTGATTCCTGACAGTGGTCCAGGTGGCCCTGTCTTGTAAATAATCCCTTGTAAATTCTGCCCGTGCCTCTGCACATTGTGAAGTGTGTGTTTTATCTAATGTGTTTTGGTGTAATACAAAGGCTATTTTTATATAACCTTGTGTGGAGTTTCCTTTGTGGTGGGCCCTGGGAGTTGTTGCTGGGGTGCGTGCGCAAATACTTAACTTACATCGCCTCCAAGTTTAGCCTTGCTGCTCGCGCCACGTTACCTAGAGGGTGAGTAGGGGTTATCTTGGCGTGTAACTCCCTTGCCCTGACTTGGGAGTGGTGGTCTCTGACTGACTTTGGCGAAAGCCCTGGCCAGCCGGGGATCCCATTTCCAACAGTAGGCAAATCTGGTTGAGCAGAAGAAGTAGAGGACTGGCGTTCAGAGATTCTCTGCCAGCCGTCTCTGGTGGTGCGCCTTCGACATGGTGGGTGCACTTCTTCGACCGTCGCGGTGATTCCCAGTACTTCACAGGTGTCCTGGAGGGAACGAAGCTGGTGTAGGACGCCATTCCACCGGAAGATAAGACGGAAAGGATGTCCCCAGGAATATTGTGTCCCATGGGCTCTTAGAAAGTCTGTCGCTATTTTAAATGTTCTGCGTTTCTGGAGCGTGATCGTCGATAAGTCCTGGAAGAGAGCAACCGGGTGCCCTTGGAATTGCAACGACTGCTGTTTCCTTGCTTCACGGAGGATTCGCTCCTTAAACGGGAAGTTCGGCAGGAAGGCCAGTATATCAGGCGGGGGTGCCGAGGCCCGACGCCTCATGCCCACCCTATGCGCCCTGTCGATTCTGATAGGGAAGTCTTCTGGCTCACCCAGTATCTCCCTGAACATGCTTTGCAGGTATCCAGCAGTGTCCTCCCCTTCCTCCTTGGAAGGCACTCCCCGGACCCGGATGTTATTCTGGCGGGACCGGTTTTCGAGGTCTTCATTGTGCGCCTGGAGGTCCAGCTGTTGATCTCTCAGGCGCAGCACCTCCTGCTGCAGTTGCCCGATCTCTTCATCCCTCGAATGTCCGGCTTCTTCCATGGTAGCCACTCTTTCACCTAAGCTATCGACCTCTCTCCGTACCACTCGGACTTCTCCAGCCACCTCCTGCTTTAGCGTCTGCAAATCATCCCGCAGGGAACTGAAAAGAGATTCTAGTAAGGATATGGTGACCGGTGGTTCCCTCTCCCCCGCCTCCAGCGAGCTTCTCGAGGGGCCTGGCGAGTGCTGCCCTTTGTCTTGTTTCGTTGTTCCCCTGTTCATCATCTCCGGTAATGTCCGTTCCCCTTTCTTGTTCCCTCTGTTGCCGGCCATTGCAGAAGTGGGCACTGCTTAAGCGAGTCGATGTTCACCTTTAGCCACCGGTGCAAGGGCCGGCCGCTCACCCGGCCGCTTTCCAAGGAGGCCGCCCTCCCCAGGCGGGTCCGATCTGGGGCCTACTCCTCCTGCCGACTATCGTGCCTTGTCGCCCCAGGGAACTTGCTCTCCGCCGCTCTCCCCATCACCGCCGGCCTCTCACCTCCCCTCCGCCGGCGGCAGGTCTTGTCTCCGCTCGGTCTGTCGAGGGGGCTCGAACCGCTCCGCTCGTAGGCCGCGTCCCCGGCCTTGCGTAGGAGCCTCACGCCGGTTGAATTGCTCCGGCAACGCTGCCGGCCGCTTCCGGTTGCCCCGTTGTCTCTGGGCTTTTGCCTGTGGCTCCACCAAAGCCTCGCCCCTACAGTCGGGCAGTCTGCTGCACCCAGGTCTGCCGTGGGCCGGGTCTCAATGCCTCCTTGTGCACCATCGGGCCTCGGCTCTTGGCTCCTCCTGCGCTCCGCGCCGGTTCTGCGGAGCTCCGCCGTTACGATCTCCGTGTTGGAGTCGGGTCTGTGACGGACCGTTGGTTGCTCCTCCGTTCCCGGCTGCAGTTTCCCGGCCGAGCGGGGGAGATCTGCGCGAAATCACGGCTTAGAGGTTCAGGTTCAGGGGAGCTCGCGGAGAGTGCGACCGCTCACCTCGCCATCTTGGCCACACCCCGACTACAGACATTTAAACTCTTGTTGCAAAATCTTTGCAGTACAAAATGCACACAGTACAGCACTAATGAATAACATTGTACGTAAAAAATATAAAACCACATTAGATATTTCTAACGGTTTCTTCTGTCAAAACATTGCACCTGAAAGCAGGAACTTGACCGCTTTCTCAATCATGGGGACACAGCGTCACTTCTGTCGTCTCTCCCAGGGATTCAAGAATAGTCTGGGGTTATTTTCAGCCAGAGTAACAGAAATACTACAAAAGTATTATGATGAGGCATTATCTTATGTCGATGACATTTATCTCACAGACGATGACTTGGACCGGCACTTGAACAGAGTGAATACCATTATACTTGGATTTGTCTCTGAATGGTATAAATTCAACTTTAAGAAATCAAGAATTGCCTACCTCAACTTCCTTTTTCTGGGATATGAGTTATCAAGTGAAGGCAAAAGCCTGGTGGCCAACTTTTTAGAAAAGTGTGCGCTGCTCCAACCTCCAAAAACGCTCAAAAACTTACAGTCAATTCTAGGTTTCCTGAATTTTGGAAGAACATACATTCTAAACTACGCAGAAAGGGTTAAACCTCTCTACGAGTTATTAAAACCTGATTTCAAAACTACTAATTGGACTCAAAAACACACAGAAATTTTGAGTTTAGCGCACACAGACATGTTAGCAACATCACATTTACAGACACGCGTAAACGTAGGCAACCTTTTAATCAGAATAATCTCAGGAAGATGCGGATTTACGTACTTAATCTTTAATGAAGGTGAAAATTACCAATTGCTTACAAATTACACTTGTACGCACAAACTGAAATGAAATTGACTTCTACAGAAAAAATTCTGCCAACTGTTCAAGCTGCAGTTGCAAAAGAGAGAGCTCTCGCACAGGGTAAACGCATAATGGTCGTTACTCCTGTACCTGCCTTAGAAGCAGAGACAAAAGCAAGCATTCCGAATGCAAAGGCTTTACATCCAAGATGGATACAATAGGTTAACTCTCTTGCTGCAACAGACGTTGAATACGTTTTTGACCCCTACTTGAAAACTCAAGAATTTCTACAATACGAACAAGAATGTCCTCTGCCAACTGAAGTTCTGCCTCTGGAACAATATGAATGTATAATTTATACAGATGGATCAGCACAGCCCGCAATTGGGGGTAAACAAGCTTATTGTGCTGCATGCGCGATTGTTAAAGGTCGCTGGCGCGATGGTAAATTCCGACCTATGGTCACAAAAACACAATCTCTCGGAGACTGTACAGCTCAGCGAGCTGAACTACAGGCTTTCAAGATGGCGTTTGAAAATACTGATCACGAATTTCTCACACTCTTAGTGTGTGATTTGTATTACTGCGTGCAATCTT
Organism: Lissotriton helveticus; assembly: GCF_964261635.1. Taxonomy (NCBI): domain Eukaryota; kingdom Metazoa; phylum Chordata; class Amphibia; order Caudata; family Salamandridae; genus Lissotriton; species Lissotriton helveticus. The sequence goes on along the minus strand of NC_136067.1, from coordinate 951,600,608 downwards.
ACAATGAATACTTGCAGAACTGGGTTCAAAACGGTTTCAAAGATGCAAAAGGTGGCACAATCAAGCATAAGTTGCTTTGGGAACAAGTAGTTTAATTACAGAAAGAACTACAAAAGACTCACGTGATCCATACACTGAGTCATCAGCGTGATGGCGTTCACTTTGAAGGGAATTAATTGGCTGATGAAGCCGCAAAGGCAGATGTGCAAACGGCTTCCGTAGCTGCAATCACTCGTTCGAAAACAAAAATAGACAGCGAAATAATGCAGGCTGTCGCCGCTTCCAAAAAAGACAGCGGTAAAACGTTATCAAAAGGCTTTCCACTCAAGTACTCATATATAACTGATATAAATATTGTTTCTTTTGCTCAAATCCCTGGTGTGGAGGATAGAGTAATTCCAAACATGGAACATAGATTGGGACTAATCTTAGCAGCACATGAAGGGCTTGCTTCTGCACACGCAGGTGTTTCTGCCACAGTGTCATTAATAAAACTAAGATACTGGTGGCCGCGTATGAGGAAACAGACCAGAAACTATGTTTTGGAATGTGAAATCTGCCAGAAAATGAAGGTTTCAACAGTGAAACGCCCGGCGCAGACGCCCCTTTTCATTTCAGATAAACCATTAGCATGTGTTTACCTGGACCACTGTGGTCCCTTATAGAGGGATGGTAACTATAAATATATCATGGTCGCAGTGGATTCATGCTCAGTATTCATTTGGATGTGGCCTCAGCGCTCGGCTGTTATAAAAGATTTGCAAGTCTTTATCGGCACATACGCAGTCGGCACGCTACATTCTGAACAGGGTCCTGCGTTTAGCTCCAAAGCTTACAAGGAGGCCATGGCTAATCTAGGCGTCGCATTGCGGTATTCAAGTCCATTCCATCCTGAGGGAAATTCTGTAGTGGAAAGAAAAAAACGGGACATACAGCAATCTATAACAGCTAGGGTATTAGGCTCGGGTGATGGGTGGGTCAAACATCTAATAAGAGTCCAACGTAGTTTAAATAATCTGCCAAGAAATTCTCTGGGTGGAATCACTCCATATGAAATCCTTTTTGGTACTAGAAAGCTTGTCCAGGATCTTGATTGTCACACTTCAGTGATGGAACAAAAACCCTTTGATATCAAAGACCGTTTGGCTGTTTTGCAGGACTTAAATGAGAAAAGGAGAAATCAAAGCAACACAATACAGAAGCCAACGACCACTGAAGGAGAACCACCCGTCCCAGCAAGGCCTGTCTGGATTCCAAAGATTGGGGATCTAGTCAGAGAAAAGATCGCGGATAAGAAGGAATTTGGGCCTTCTTACAGAAAACCAGTACCTGTGATAGCAATCCACGGATCAAGAACAGTGTTACTGCTGCCCCTTGCTGGAAGAAAAGAGAACAGGTTTGTATCCATCGACCTGGTCAAACCACATCATGTGGCCGATAATAAGTAGTAAGCCCAGTGGACTCCAAAGATGTAGCAGAAGACCAAATCTTGCTACTATCCAAGAGGTTCAGACTGAGATATGGATAACATTTGAAGACTCTGCAGCACAGAACAAAGGACTAAGCAATAAAGCAATGGAACTTGTGCCTCTTGAGACCCAAATAACAGTTCGTCAAGACACTCCTGTCTACAATGATGTAGCATCTGACTATACTAATATGACAAAGGAACCGGTAGCCCAGTGATTTAAAAAAATCCTGATGCAATTCCAACAATTGACAGAACTGCCTCTGGCTATTTCATTAACTTTGATACGTTTTCTGAGGATCCCAGTGAGCCTGAAACGACGCCAGAAAATAAAACATTTAAAGAACAAGTAACAGAACTTTTTCAGCAACTTGAAAAAACGTATCTGGTTTCACCATAGGTTGAATTTTGGATTGTGCTCGGCGTACTTTTTCTCCTACTTTGGCTAATCCTGGTATTAACGTTGGGGATGCTGATAAATGGACGATATAGTAAAATAGACACAGCAAGTAAGAACATCAACTTGCTCCTAAAGCCACACAAATCATCTCATCGTGAACAAAGAGACTTGACATCAGTGAACATCACAGACGTTCGTATACCTGAGGATGTAGCGTGGGACAGAACTGATTATGATATCTTTGGCCCTGCAGAGCTGTTGAAGATTCCACATCAATTCAAGGTTTCCTTGAGTGACTTTGTTTCACCCAGCACATTTTCTGATGATTGGGACTTTGAGACTGTTAATAATATGATGTCAAACTTAGAGATGTCTGCAAAATTTACAAAACACGAATACTTAGAAGGTTCATCAGATTATGCACAAACGTATTGTTATAACCACAATGGTCATCATTACTTGCCCAAGTCTGCAAACCCTAGGAATATTTATAATTTTAATCAATGGAAACATTGTCCAACGCCACCAAAGGGTAGCTCAAAAACATTCTATCATAAGTTTCCATATTTCTCAGGTTTTAATGTCTCAAATCCAGAATCATTTTATTTTAAAAATGTTAATAAGACAGGAATGAAAAGTATGTTAACCACTACAAAGCAAATGTATTCAGCAACCTTTTATGCCCAGCTGTCCTCATTAGGTTTCGACTTTTGTAGTGACAACATAGAAAAAAAACTGTCTGGGGCTCAAAAGACTGGCAAGTACAGGGAATAGTAAACAACAGGGGGGACTTTAAAAGGACAATATTTAAAGGGGTCCAGTGTGCGTGTCCTATCAATCTATAGCCAAAATGATGCACAAAGTTCCCCAGGGGGTAATGTTAGTATGATGGGGTGGTCTCTCTTCCTCTCTCTAAATAAAGGTATATCCAAGGGTCAGGGAAAGGTATCCGTTATCGGAACTAGGGATGCCTCACACAACTTGCTAGCTTAACGGCTGTTGTCATTTTGCCAGCTAGTTGTCTCGTTTCATCATCGGCTTCCTGCTCCAACGTCAAGCCGGCGCTGCAATGCCTGATGGGTAGCACACTTTTGTGGAGTTCTTTTGTTCCTGGCCGTTGATCGAGTGCGTGTGAGGGGCCCAAGTAGTGAAGTAGTGAGCGTGAGGGGATGTGTGTTAAAAAAGGTCAGTGTAGTCTACTCCGATCAATTTATTCATGTAGCTAACTACCTTGCTAAAATAGGTGAAGGGAGGGGTAACGGGACTCAGACAAGTTATGTGGATTGGTCCCATTCAACCCTCGTCTGTGACCAGGTCAACATGTTTCATGCCCTATCGGCAATTCTTCAGGACCTAGGTAGTGCTCATAAAACTTGTGGTGAGCCCAATGTGGGCTGAGGAGTGTGTGGAATATACAACCTGGGGGGTCGAAGACCGGAGCAGGAGGAGTTCCTGTGTAGGAATCCACCCCTCAGTACCTGGTGCTGGTCCCCACAGACTGTTCTCGTGGGACCTGCGCTGTAAGGTAAGTATCTTTGTAGCTGGCCAGCTGTTCTACGTGCCGAGCCACGTCGGTGTGTGGGATTAGGTGTAGAGAGGTAACGTCCTCGCGCTACAAAGATACTTACCTTACCTCCGCTTTTTTTAACGATGGAAAAAAAACTATTTACATTTCACATGAAAACCATGGAAAGGAAGAACACAACAAATGCATGAACATTCTCAAAATAAAAATGAATAAAACGTTTATATTACAATGGAAAATTCTCAGAAATATAATCTTTTAACTAAACAGGAGGTCTTTTTTTCTCACTTGGAATACTTGGAGTCAGAGACAGTTTCCTCTAAACCTGAATCAGGAGACCTCTCAACTTCACATTCAGAATTGCGTGACCTCCGATGATGTGAATCATTTGGAATATTAGCTTGTGTGATTGCTGGTGAACTGACACAATTGCTGACATCAGAAATATCCTCAAACAACGTATCATCAAAATCAAACATACTGTGAGTCAAATTAGTACGAGAAGGTTCAGAACATTTATCTATTCTCTTAAGGTTCCAAACTTTACCATCAGTGAGACGTACTGCATTGCACAAAACGTCACCAACCTGCAAAGGTTAAAAAAAAACTTTCCTCTTTAGAAACCTTTCTAGGTTTTTTGACTCTAACCCATTGTCCGACAGTTATATCAGACTCCTTCACACCATGTTTGGAATAATACCATTCTTTCCGTTTTGTTTGAAGAGATTCTGCTCTTTCTCTTACAGCGGCTTCAGACCATTGCACAATGCTTGATTAAAATAACCAACCAGGTGTAAATTTTGATCTAGGATTCCTACCACGCATGAGAATGAAAGGTGGATATCCAGTAGTTTCACAAATTGATACCCTGTAGGCCCAAACCATTATTAACACATGTGTTTCCCAATCACCTTGCTTAGCAGTCATCTGGATAGTGTTAATATAACCCTATTAAAGCGCTCCACCATGCCATTGCTGTTGGGATTGTACAGAGAAGTTGTTCTATGTTTGATTACAAAGAATTTACGACTAGTGGGATTCTCAAGAACCAATGAAGGAGGACGCAACTGGATATTTTGTGTAACTTAAACTAAGACGGGCAAAGTCGACTTGACAGCAGAGTGACGCTTTATGGGCACATTTACTGGTCACCCATCCGCAGAGTGGGAAATCAACGTGGCAACACTGGTGAGCTACTGTTTTAATATATAATTATCCATCAGGCTTCAAACGGTATGTTTCCCTTACCGTTTCAACATTGGAACTCTTCTAGTTCAAACGGTAGTCACCTAGCAATGTGTCCCCTGCTCCCTCATGACTAACTGGAGTGTTCTGTTCGCGCATCAGATGACATTCCAGATTGGACGTACTGACGACGTCACGTACGGCGGTCATTTTAAATTGGGAGACTGCCAGAATACATCGTTTTTTTTGTGTGGCTAAAAAAGTTTTTTAAAGAAGCAGACGTCAAGGATCATAAAGCCCTGCAATCCATTTCTGCAGCTTCAGGCAGCAATATAATTCTTCAGGTGATTTTTTTTTTTTTTTTACAATTTCTTAATTGGAAGTTTTATTTATCTCTCTCAGTACAAGTACACTGTGGTGAAGAAAGGACAGTGTCAAGCTCATTTTTCACACTGAACAATTCTACATTTTCGCCTGATCTGATTTTACTAAAAAAGCGTTTTTAGGAACAATGAGTCAACAAACCTTTACTTTAAGTCCTCCACAAGTATTTTGGCCTGGTGGATCTGAACCAGTTCTTAAATGGACAGAATGGAAAGAATATTTTTTAAATTATATTGAAACTGTGGACTCTGATGGCAAAATGTCTGCTCAGCACAAGAAACACATCTTATTACATTCTTTAAGCCCTCAAGGACTAAAAATATACCATGAAATTAACAAACCTGTTGTTGGTGGTGGTGATAGTAATGTTTTTAGTGTTGCTCTTGCTAATCTTGATAAGTAATTTGCTACCAAAGTGTGCATGCAATTTTTTTTCTAAGAAAACAGCTCAAAGCAGAATCTATAGATGCTTACGTGAACAACTTAAAGAAATTAGCCACTGATTGTGCGTTTGGTGGGTTATTAGAAAATTTTGTTCGGGACCAGGTGTTTATGCATGCTTTTAATCCTGCTATTCAGGAGCATTATGGATGAATGGAGATGCTTGCTTGGATGACATTCTTGCTATAGTTTGTAAAGCCGAAAGATCTAGTAGATGTGTCAACGCTTTGAAAACAGAGGCAATGACAAGTGATACTGTGGCCAAAATAAGTGCGAGTGCTAAACCAAACTTTAACAGTAAACAAAGATCTGAAGGTTGGAGCAACTACAGGTCAAACAGAGAACTACCTAAATGTTATAGATACGCAAGTCTTGAGCATTCTGCTTTTGCTAAATCTTGTCCAGCAATGAAAGTCAAATGCAATTCTTGTGGTATTGTTGGGCATTACACAAAGGTATGCAGAAGAAGATCTAAATTTGTGCAATGTGTTCAGGATGATATAGATTCTGATAGTGAGTTCAGCAGTAATGATGAACGAGTTTCGGAATGTACATCTGAAGTGAAGAAGAAGTTACTTCTGAATATCAGGGATGGATGTTTACTTATTGAACACCAATGCTGGGTTTGCATTGGTGGAGTGCATGTTAAAATGTACGCTGATTCTGGTTCACCTTATTCCATTGTGAATGAAGAGGTATGGAAAAGCACTTTATAGGTAAAGTTGGTAGAAAACTATTTCCTTCTGATATTGAACCAGAAGGTTATGGTGGAGAACCAATTGATATTGTAGGTTATCGCTGGTTCAAATTTGAGTTTAAGAATCGCCATTCTTATGGCAAATTGTATATTTTGAGAAAAGGTCCATCTGTTCTTGGTTGGTGAGACCAGAAAACCTCACATATCATTCTCGACCCGAATGCTGTGGATCAGGTATTGGTAATGGATGAAGGTACGAAAACTGGGGATAAACTGTAAAAAACAATTCCGTCTGTTTTTCCCCCAAAATAGGCAAGTTGAAAGGATTGGAGCACAGAATAATACTCAAAGACGGTGCTACACCTAAAATTCATAAAGTTAGGAATATTCTAATTGCCTTAAGGAATGATGTGGCACTGGAACTTGACAGATTAGTTACCTCTGATATAATAGAGCCTGTTGAAGCTTCAGCATGGGTTTCTCCCTTAGTGGTGGTCAAACTCAGTAATGGAAAATTGAGGCAATGTGTGGACATATGCCATTTAAATGAGAACATCATTGTTGATCAATTTCCATTGCCCCAAATCAATGAAATGTTGGCTTTATTAGAGGGAGCCAAGTGGTTCTCTACTATTGACTTATCTGCTGCATATCATCAGATTCCCCTTGCTAAGAGCAGCAAGAAATGTACAGCTTTTATTACACTGCAGGGTTGTTTTCAATTTAAAAATATGGCTTTCAGCTTGGTGTCGGCTGCAGCTATTATTCAACGGTTAATGCACCAATTATTTGCCAAGGTCAAACACACAAACAAAATTCAGGACGATACACTGGTTTTTGGGAAAAACAAAATTGAACATGATAAATCATTGGAGGATGTTTTAACCATTTTGGAATTGAATGGATTACCCATTGAATACTCCAAATGTACTTTTGCCAGCAATAATGTCAGTTCAAATAATCTTTATTTCGGTCATAGACCATAAAAGATGCAAACATTTAATCAATAAAACAGCATTTAACACATTTCCTTAGCCATCTAAAAACATCCGACTGGAGATCATAAATAGCAAGACAATGTTTAAAAAACGTTATACAAAAGGTTAAAATTATTAAAATGATTAAAAAAGGAGGAACATGGGGACACTGGAATGCATACCATGGCGACCTGTGTGATTCTCCAACGGCGGAACTGGCGATGCCCCGTAGAGGACCTAGGAACGGGTGTGTGGGCTGAGGAGGGTGAGACTGGCCTCTATTGTGATCTGCCTCTATTCCCTCAGCGAAACGTGTGATGTTCCTATAATTCTGTTTTATACCAACAGGGGCTTGGGGTGACGCAGCACCACTAGTTCGTGCTGGACCCTTGAGTTGGACTTTAGGCTATCTTGACTCTCTCTGCTGGATTTATTATTTGAGTATTGTTTCTGTTTAAATGAAAAAAGTGGTGTGACTACCTTGTTTGTGTCAAATGCTGGTATTGCTTTGCTTTTTTATGGTTTTGCTATACTGCGACGCCGTCCGACCTCAGGGTTGTGGACCGAAAGGCTGTGTACTATTCTTAACCTGATTCCTGCCCTTCATCATTGCCTGCATGTACGCAGATGTGCATATCCATCTGTTCTCTTGACAATACACCACAATAAAAAAGTGTAAAAAAAAAAAAAAAAGAAAGGAGGAACAGTATAGACTGTGCAAAATGAAGCATTACAGATGTAGCAAACCAGAAAATGGGCTGAAGGTAACAATTTCATCAGGGAATATTATTCATAAAAGACCAGCACCTGCGCCACATGGCGAGCAAAAAACGGGAAACTGAAAATACAATAGGTGGAGAAGTCTCATATTTCAAAATTCTAAAGGCCTGGTGATAATGTTTGAACCCCAGGTTCCTACATAGATGGCCCAGCCAGCGCTGTCTTATAAGCTTGTAATGAGGACAGAAAAAGAAAACATGGGGCTCAGTTTCCTCCAATTCTCCACAGGCTGGGCAATTGAGAAGCCTGGATTGGGACCATTTATGTGAAAGAGCCCTGAGTGGTAATGTACCATGCCTAAACTGTACATAGAGTTTTCTTGCTGGAATGAGCAAGATCATATCTAGAAAGGGCTCCATTCTATACTCCTCTTTAATGCTAAGGACCTTTGTAGTTAGTGAGCCCATCGCGGAGTTGCCTAGGGTATCCATCATCTGATTATTTCGATGGAGTCCCACCAGGTCAGCACGTGACAACTCTGCGCAGGCTACTTCAGGGTTGCTCCATAGTTCCAATTTGCCCAACCTCTTGCTCTGGTTCTTTATATAGGCAAACCACTGCAGTCTTTCTGTCCCAGGTGTATTGCTTTGCCCACTTGCGTAATCTGAACTTACGCACACCACTTACTCACATAGAAACTCCAACACTCCACTGGAGGTAAAAATGAGCTTTATTAATATTGTAGGCAAAGGCAATAAGTCACTGAAACTAATAAATTCTGAGGCACCGAGTGAAAGGCAATAGACAATGAATACACCACACTATATACATAAATATGAAACTGTGAATACAGGTATATAAACAGTTAATGTACAAAGCACCTCACCAGATTCATTTGCAGCACCGGAGACTTCAACATCCCTGGCCAAGCACTGAACACCAAGTCGCAAGTCGGGAACCCTGTAGAGACCGGGGGCTCAGGAAGTAATCTCTCCGGGCACCAAAGTTGTCCCGCGAGTGCGTCCACTCCAAGACTGAGTTCCTGAGCTCCACCTCACAGACACCGCTGCCAGAATACATCGTTTTTTTTGTGTGGCTAAAAAAGTTTTTTAAAGAAGCAGACGTCAAGGATCATAAAGCCCTGCAATCCATTTCTGCAGCTTCAGGCAGCAATATAATTCTTCAGGTGATTTTTTTTTTTTTTTTACAATTTCTTAATTGGAAGTTTTATTTATCTCTCTCAGTACAAGTACACTGTGGTGAAGAAAGGACAGTGTCAAGCTCATTTTTCACACTTAACAATTCTACATTTTCGCCTGATCTTATTTTACTAAAAAAGCGTTTTTAGGAACAATGAGTCAACAAACCTTTACTTTAAGTCCTCCACAAGTATTTTGGCACGGTGGATCTGAACCAGTTCTTAAATGGACAGAATGGGAAGAATATTTTTTAAATTATATTGAAACTGTGGACTCTGATGGCAAAATGTCTGCTCAGCACAAGAAACACATCTTATTACATTCTTTAAGCCCTCAAGGACTAAAAATATACCATGAAATGAACAAACCTGTTGTTGGTGGTGGTGATAGTAATGTTTTTAGTGTTGCTCTTGCTAATCTTGATAAGTAATTTGCTACCAAAGTGTGCATGCAATTTTTTTTCAAAGAAAACAGCTCAAAGCAGAATCTATAGATGCTTACGTGAACAACTTAAAGAAATTAGCCACTGATTGTGCGTTTGGTGGGTTATTAGAAAATTTTGTTCGGGACCAGGTGTTTATGCATGCTTTTAATCCTGCTATTCAGGAGCGTTATGGATGAATGGAGATGCTTGCTTGGATGACATTCTTGCTATAGTTTGTAAAGCCGAAAGATCTAGTAGATGTGTCAACGCTTTGAAAACAGAGGCAATGGCAAGTGATACTGTGGCCAAAATAAGTGCGAGTGCTAAACCAAACTTTAACAGTAAACAAAGATCTGAAGGTTAGAGCAACTACAGGTCAAACAGAGAACCACCTAAATGTTATAGATACGCAAGTCTTGAGCATTCTGCTTTTGCTAAATCTTGTCCAGCAATGAAAGTCAAATGCAATTCTTGTGGTATTGTTGGGCATTACACAAAGGTATGCAGAAGAAGATCTAAATTTGTGCAATGTGTTCAGGATGATATAGATTCTGATAGTGAGTTCAGCAGTAATGATGAACGAGTTTCGGAATGTACATCTGAAGTGAAGAAGAAGTTACTTCTGAATATCAGGGATGGATGTTTACTTATTGAACACCAATGCTGGGTTTGCATTGGTGGAGTGCATGTTAAAATGTACGCTGATTCTGGTTCACCTTATTCCATTGTGAATGAAGAGGTATGGAAAAGCACTTTATAGGTAAAGTTGGTAGAAAACTATTTCCTTCTGATATTGAACCAGAAGGTTATGGTGGAGAACCAATTGATATTGTAGATTATCCCTGGTTCAAATTTGAGTTTAAGAATCGCCATTCTTATGGCAAATTGTATATTTTGAGAAAAGGTTCATCTGTTCTTGGTTGGTGAGACCAGAAAACCTCACATATCATTCTCGACCCGAATGCTGTGGATCAGGTATTGGTAATGGATGAAGGTACGAAAACTGGGGACAAACTGTAAAAAACAATTCCGTCTGTTTTTCCCCCAAAATAGGCAAGTTGAAAGGATTGGAGCACAGAATAATACTCAAAGACGGTGCTACACCTAAAATTCATAAAGTTAGGAATATTCTAATTGCCTTAAGGAATGATGTGGCTCTGGAACTTGACAGATTAGTTACCTCTGATATAATAGAGCCTGTTGAAGCTTCAGCATGGGTTTCTCCCTTAGTGGTGGTCAAACTCAGTAATGGAAAATTGAGGCAATGTGTGGACATATGCCATTTAAATGAGAACATCATTGTTGATCAATTTCCATTGCCCCAAATCAATGAAATGTTGGCTTTATTAGAGGGAGCCAAGTGGTTCTCTACTATTGACTTATCTGCTGCATATCATCAGATTCCCCTTGCTAAGAGCAGCAAGAAATGTACAGCTTTTATGACACTGCAGGGTTGTTTTCAATTTAAAAATATGGCTTTCAGCTTGGTGTCAGCTGCAGCTGTTATTCAACGGTTAATGCACCAATTATTTGCCAAGGTCAAACACACAAACAAAATTCAGGACGATACACTGGTTTTTGGGAAAAACAAAATTGAACATGATAAATCATTGGAGGATGTTTTAACCATTTTGGAATTGAATGGATTACCCATTGAATACTCCAAATGTACTTTTGCCAGCAATAATGTCAGTTCAAATGATCTTTATTTCGGTCATAGACCATAAAAGATGCAGACATTTAATCAATAAAACAGCATTTAACACATTTCCTCAGCCATCTAAAAACATCCGACTGGAGATCATAAATAGCAAGACAATGTTTAAAAAACGTTATACAAAAGGTTAAAAATATTAAAATGATTAAAAAAGGAGGAACATGGGGACACTGGAATGCATACCATGGCGACCTGTGTGATTCTCCAACGGCGGAACTGGCGATGCCCCGTAGAGGACCTAGGAACGGGTGTGTGGGCTGAGGAGGGTGAGACTGGCCTCTATTGTGATCTGCCTCTATTCCCTCAGCGAAACGTGTGATGTTCCTATAATTCTGTTTTATACCAACAGGGGCTTGGGGCGACGCAGCACCACTAGTTCGTGCTGGACCCTTGAGTTGGACTTTAGGCTATCTTGACTCTCTCTGCTGGATTTATTATTTGAGTATTGTTTCTGTTTAAATGAAAAAAGTGGTGTGACTACCTTGTTTGTGTCAAATGCTGGTATTCCTTTGCTTTTTTATGGTTTTGCTATACTGCGACGCCGTCCGACCTCAGGGTTGTGGACCGAAAGGCTGTGTACTATTACTTAACCTGATTCCTGCCCTTCATCATTGCCTGCATGTACGCAGATGTGCATATCCATCTGTTCTCTTGACAATACACCACAATAAAAAAGCGTAAAAAAAAAAAAAAGGAGGAACAGTATAGACTGTGCAAAATGAAGCATTACAGATGTAGCAAACCAGAAAATGGGCTGAAGTTAACAATTTCATCAGGGAATATTATTCATAAAAGACCAGCACCTGCGCCACATGGCGAGCAAAAAACGGGAAACTGAAAATACAATAGGTGGAGAAGTCTCATATTTCAAAATTCTAAAGGCCTGGTGATAATGTTTGAACCCCAGGTTCCTACATAGATGGCCCAGCCAGCGCTGTCTTATAAGCTTGTAATGAGGACAGAAAAAGAAAACATGGGGCTCAGTTTCCTCCAATTCTCCACAGGCTGGGTATTCGAGAAGCCTGGATTGGGACCATTTATGTGAAAGAGCCCTGAGTGGTAATGTACCATGCCTAAACTGTACATAGAGTTTTCTTGCTGGAATGGGCAAGATCATATCTAGAAAGGGCTGCATTCTATACTCCTCTTTAATGCTAAGGAACTTTGTAGTTAGAGAGCCCATCGCGGAGTTGCCTAGGGTATCCATCATCTGATGATTTCGATGGAGTCCCACCAGGTCAGCACGTGACAACTCTGCGCAGGCTACTTCAGGGTTGCTCCATAGTTCCAATTTGCCCAACCTCTTGCTCTGGTTCTTTATATAGGCAAACCACTGCAGTCTTTCTGTCCCAGGTGTATTGCTTTGCCCACTTGCGTAATCTGAACTTACGCACACCACTTACTCACATAGAAACTCCAACACTCCACTGGAGGTAAAAATTAGCTTTATTAATATTGTAGGCAAAGGCAATAAGTCACTGAAGCTAATAAATTCTGAGGCACCGAGTGAAAGGCAATAGACAATGAATACACCACACTATATACATAAATATGAAACTGTGAATACAGGTATATAAACAGTTAATGTACAAAGCACCTCACCAGATTCATTTGCAGCACCGGAGACTTCAACATCCCTGGCCAAGCACTGAACACCAAGTTGGGAACCCTGTAGAGACCGGGGGCTCAGGAAGTAATCTTTCCGGGCACCAAAGTTGTCCCGCGAGTGCGTCCACTCCAAGACTGAGTTCCTGAGCTCCACCCCACAGACACCGCTTTTTATAGTTTAAATCAATATGTTCGAGAAGCCTCTAGCAGGCGCTCTCGCCCATCTATTCGCAAGTGCTGGCCTCATCTCTGCATCAGACCCACCCAGACAGACCTGGCCAGATTCTATCTGGGCAGTGCCGAGGCAAAAGACATTCCTTTCCGACTCTCCGGCCTTGGAGACTTGCATGGCCATCCTCCCTCTGTCCTAGAGATAAGTATGGAATGCATGAAAACACTCAAAAGGTACAACATAACCTCACGAGGCATCCTCACGAGATGCCTCGCACCTGCTTGAACTGGTTTACGTGAAAAACATGTTTATGTTCCTGCTGAAATGTAACTCCAGGTCAAGGCAGCACAAAATGGAAGTGCGATGCAACAAAATGGAAGATCAGAGCATTGCATGGAATCGAGGTCAACATGTGGTTTAGCACGTGTAAAATGGCAAATGCAGTACATTCCACCCCTTGACCTTCGATTCACCTATCATACCCCATTGGCCTAAATACCATGGATCTGGGCCTAAAAAGGGAGACAAGATTAGGAATACATTAAATGCAACAACATACTGAAATAAAAATGCAAATAATGACTATAATAACACCCAAATTATACCGAAGCTGTCCAAAATTAGGCAGCCATCCAAACAACCAGTCCCACCATCCTTGGTCAACATCTTGGGCAACCCCTTTCACTAAATCTTTTAAAGCATTAATATGTGTATGGATAGATGTAGAATGATCAGATAAATTGAAACAGAGCCCATCAAAGTCCTCGCAACCGTGGTTATGTTTTAGCAGCAAATAGTCTACAGCTGCCCTATTTTGCAAAACAGCTTTTCTTGTTCCTTGAACATCTAATAATAATTCAGCTAAAGCGGCAGAAGTGTGATTGAGATTCTTCACAATTAAACAGGCAAGCTTAGCAATTGTTCTGGCATTATAAACGGACAGTCCTGACACTCCTACAATGGACAGAGCCAAACTAGTATATTCTGTTCTGGAAAGCAAATCAATATCAGAGTCACAATCCTCAGGTAATTGAATAGCGGCTCTAGAAGAGCGAATACATGTAACAGAATGCATGGGAAAAAGCATAAGACTTAATCGTGATAAGGCACAAGGTCCTCCAGTTATGTTAGCTGGTATGTAAGTGTATGAAATATTACCACACGAAAACAACCATCCTTTAGGTAATTTCACATGGTTAACATGGCTAGCGGCTAATACTGTGTGATTACAAACCATATAATTGGTAACATTACTACAAAAACTGTCATGTCGTAACTGACATAATGTTCGTTGATCAGGGGTCAATTGTTTGCTTTTCTCTAGTTTTAATTGGCCACACTTACCAATCTTGGTAGGGTCACAAGTTAATTGATAGCAAACGTCTCCAGTAGAGATATTGTAGGTAACAATACTTGTCATGTTACTCATGAGGCTATCTGTAACCTCCGGGCAAAAGCGACAGTACTCATAAAGACTCAGATGTGTTTGAACATCACTTTCCTCCACTACCCCATCAAAGTTAGTTTGGTTGAAAATGTGCAGAAGCACCTGTGCAGGGGTAGGTACGGCAACAAGACACATTGATATCATATCAGCTGTACTCTGAAGATTTCTCATACAGAAGTGGGAAGTGTTCAGCACATTCCCGGCCAAGTAGGTCCAGATGTTATCCGGTTGCTGCAACAATGCTGTCATCCGACTTGGGCGGTTGATCCCCTTTGGCATCCCCGGGCCCTCCCGGACCCCTCCGGACACGCCCAAACACTAACCACACAGCGCAAGCATCGCAGCGGCAAGCCATACTGTGATCTAGAAACAGAAAACAAACTGGTATAATCACTCTTGCAAATAACATTTTTCAGCAGGTACATTTTCCCACTTTTCCTGTCCAGGTTTCATGATGACTAGGATGTTATCCTTGCCCTTAGCGATCAATTCTGCAGGTTGAGGAGGTTTGTTTGGGGACTCCACCCACAATTTTGCCCCTGGGTTCTTGTCAGTAGATCCGAAGCTGCCCTTTCCTCGCACAGTTAGAAGGGCTGGGGCCGTCCCCTTCATGACATTTCCTCCATAAACCGGCATGATGACCATTTGGGCAACACGGTCACCGGGTTGCACAATCAGATCATTGTTTCCACTGTTCAATAGGATAACTTTGATCTCCCCCTGGTAATCGGCATCGACCACCCCTCCCAAAACCTGGATGCCTTCAAGGTCAAGCCCAGATCGAGGGGCGATTAGCCCGAAATGCTCTGGGGGAATTTAAACTCCAATTCCTCTCTCAATCAATGTAATGTCTCGTGGTTGCAATCAATAGAGTTTCAAGGCATGTAAATCAAGACCGGCAGCTTCTGGTGTGGCATGATATGGAGCCAAAGCTCCGGGAGCTGTCTCCCAATACAGAATCGTGTTTGTGGCCACCTGGGGCTTAATCTGCAAAGCTGGGGTCAACATGCGCATCAAAGGAGTCTCTGCATCAGCAAGAGGTCGGTTGTTTAAAATCTGCAATGCATCAGGCAAGTGATCCCTCCACCCCTTCAATGATCCATCAGACAACTTTTTCAACTGCTCTTTCAGCAAACCATTCATTCTCTCAATCAAACCTGCTGCCTGTGGGTAATAGGGTATGTGATAGATCCATTCAATGTTATGCTGCACACAAAAATCTTGCACCATCCTTCCTTTAAAGTGTGACCCATTGTCACTTTGGACCTGCAATGGAATTCCGTAATACAAGATCAACAAATTCAACGTTTTCAGTGTTAGACTAGGTTGCTCTCTTGCATGGAAAAGCGATGAGATAGCCAGAATAGGTATCCACCACAGTGCATGCATACTGACATCCTCGACTCATTGGCATTGGCCCGATGAAATCAATTTGCCATATCTGCCCTGATAACTTCCCTCTGCCTAGCTGGCCTCTCACTACCTGTGGAACTGGTCTGTGCTGAGTATGCTGACAAACAGGACAGTGAATGATTGCAGTCTTAATCAAATCTAGGGGAATATACATCCCTCTACTTTCAGCCCACCTGCTAGTGGCTCGTTCGCCCAAATGTCCACTTTTCTGGTGCGCCCATTTAGCCATGCCCACCAAGTCAGAATCCTGCGTCTCCACCTCAGCTTCATGAATCTTCGCTTCTTGGTCTGCAAAGGAATTGCACCAACGCTCTAGTGAGTCAGTCGGGCAATGAGCATCGACATGATAAACTGTAACTGTACTCT
This sequence comes from Lissotriton helveticus, assembly GCF_964261635.1. Taxonomy (NCBI): domain Eukaryota; kingdom Metazoa; phylum Chordata; class Amphibia; order Caudata; family Salamandridae; genus Lissotriton; species Lissotriton helveticus. The sequence goes on along the minus strand of NC_136067.1, from coordinate 951,584,465 downwards.
GGGACAACAATTCCCAAATTTCCTGCCACAACTCCTTTCCCCAAACCTCTCTATTGTGAATCATCCAATTGTGAGCATGCCATGTTGGAAGCCAAGTGGCTAACCCATTTGCGGTAGACCATGAATCAGTGTAAATGTGACATGTACCAGGGAGCTCTTGCTTTAATGCCTGGTAAACCGCGTACAATTCTGCAAACTGACTACTTCTTCCCTCTCCAGTAGTTGACAACAACTTTTTGGTCACCGGATTATATGACACTGCCTTCCAATGTCTCTTGGTCCCCACATATCTGGCTGAGCCATCTGTAAACCACACATGCTTTTTGTCCTCCGCGGACAACTCTGAAAAAGGCCCACCCCATTTCACCGGGGACTCTCGCACTTTAGGTACATCTTGCAACATTTCTTCATTTGCTACAGGAGTCTGTGCCACTTGCTCATGCAGCACGGCGGTACCCTTAGGACCAACTCGCGCTCTGTCTTGTATGTACCACTTCCGCTTTATGACACTAGCCTCCTGTGCATGTCCAATTCTGTGTGTCTTGGGTGAGCTCATCACCCACTGCATGATAGGTATCTCAGGTCTCAAAAACATATTGTGCCCTAGGGTCAACTGCTCGGTATCCACCAGAGCCCAATAACATGCCAACAACTGCTTCTCAAAAGGAGTGTACCGCTCTCCAGCATCAGGTAATTTCTTTGTCCAAAACCCTAGGGGCACTTTCTGTCTCCCCTGCTTTTGCCACAGGCTCCAGGTTGCATACTGATCCTGAACAGTTACATTTAAATCAATACTTCCCTCTCGTATGGGCCATAAGTCCAAGGCACGCTGTATAGCCTCCTTTGCTGATTCAAACGCCTGTTGCTGTGCCTCCCCCCACTCAAACTCATGCTTCTTCCGCGTTACCTTGTACAGAGGAGCCAAAATCTGACTCAAATGGGGAATGTGCTGTCTCCAAAAACCAAACAATCCAATGAAGCGCTGCGCTTCCTTCCTGTTTTTTGGCACTGCAAACTCTTTGATCTTTTGCCTCACTTGTGGCAGCACTTCTCTGTGTCCCTGATGCCACTGAATGCCCAAAAACTTCACACTCTGAGAGGGTCCCTGCACCTTCTCGGGGTTAATCACCCACCCTTTGCTTTGCAAGTGCTCTACCACTCTGTCAAGTTGAGCCTGCACCTGTTCTTGGGTCTCTCCTTGAATTAACACATCATCAATGTAATGACAAAGTTGTACTCCAGAAATGATTGACACCTCGTCCAAATGCTCTGCCACCAGCCGGTGACAGATCGTGGAACTATGTAAATACCCCATAGGAAGACATTGAAACGAGTACTGCCTACCATTCCATGAGAACGCGAATTGTTCCTGGCACTCAGGGGCAATTGGAATTGTGAAAAAAGCATTGGCAATATCAAGTGCCGCATACCATGTCCCATTGTGTTTATGAATTTTCTCAATCAAGGTGATGGTGTCTGGGACCGCGGCTGTCAACGGGGGCGTATGCTTATTAAGCTCGCGGTAATCAACTGTCATGCGCCAGCTTCCATCAGGTTTGCGCAAGGGCCACACGGGGTTATTCCACGCCGTGGTAATCGGTCTCACCACCCCCGCCTCTACCAAGTCCCGAATGGTTGCGGTAATCTCATCATGTCCCCCTGGAATCCTGTACTGCTTTATATGAACCACTTTTGTTGCTTGGGGCACCTTCACTGGGGGAATTTTCAAGCGCTCCACCCTCACAGCAGCTACCGAGAAGTACTGCTTTGACCCAAACTGATAGCATCCATCATCTAAGTATAGGGTCATACCTTTCAGAATGTCAATACCAATAATGTACTCAGGAATAGGCACAATCAAAACAGTGTAGGCTCTCTTGGGAAGTCTGCCAATTTTCATTTGAATTACCGTTTGCACTGCTGGTGTTTCCTGTCCTCCCAAGCCTGTGATAGTAAAAAAGTGTCCTTTAAATTTTCGTGGATTGCCATGTATCAATGTGGCCTCCGCTCCCGTGTCTACCAAAGCCCGCACCTCCTGAACATTTCTATTTTTCCAATAGATTTCAACCCTCACATGTGGTCTATTATCTTTGCGAGCCCATCCCTGCACCGGAGCTTGGCCAATTTCCTAATCTAATTTTCGCCTGCGCAGCTCTGCATCTGCCCGGCGCAGATCTGAATACAATGTGGGGTAACCCTCAGGGAACAACTCCTCCTCTTCCCGGTCTCCATCTGAATCTGTGCAATCTCGGTCCCAACCTTTCTCTTTTGTCATTCTCACATGAGATTCCCTCTCTCTCTCTCTCTCTCCTGACCCGCTTTTTCAGGCTTCTCCTCAGGCTCTGCATCCCTGCGACTCACTTTCTTGTTATCTTTTCTATTCACATGCCTACTCCCCTCCTTCCTATCCAGTCCTCGCTTACGGTACATCTCCCACATGCTTTTCGTCTCAATACCATCAATCTCACTTCTTGACACCCCATCCTTTAACAGCGCCAAGAACATATCACGTCTGGTCACTCCGTTGTTATCAGTACGGGACTCTGAGCGCGAAGCCCTGTCTGGCTTGGCCCATTCCCCGAGCTCTCCCAGCTCACGGACTGCCTCGACTACTTCTCCTATAGTATTACCAGTTTGATTAATTAACAAGGTCATTACCACAGCTTTGTATGCAGGGGGCGCCAAACGAATGATTTTGTTCCGCATTGGCACAGTCATTAACTGACCCATTAAATTATGCGCCTCACCTACAAGAACAGCCAGCTTCATCCCTTCCTCCTTAATTCTCTGCGAAGCATCTCTTAGGGTAAACCATGGTTTTTCATTCCCAGGCCAGTCAGAATCTGTGGGGTACTTGTGACCACACCCCCGCGCAGCTAGCTGCAACAGGGTAGTTTGGTCATCACCATGGAAGGTCCAAAAATATCCCTGCACAGTGGAGTCAGTACTGAGAGTACAAAATTTGGCAGCATCTCCCTCATCTAACATGACCCCAGAAGCGCCAGGATCATAAATGCGCACCATCCACGCTAATAGCGTCTCACCAGGCTTCTGTCTAAACCTCGCTAAAAGATCACTTATTTCTTGCTGTGTAAAATCCTCCAAACTATTCAACATGACTCCATCCGGGTTCCCTGGAGGAATTTGAAGTTTCCGTCTTAGAATGGGCTGTGCTTCCACTCTCTTAGCATTTTTCCTCGCTCGTCTCTTCCCTCCTCTTGCGAGGGCCGCTCTCCTTCTGAGGAGAAATCTGACGATTCCCAAATATTGGAGTCCCAATTTGAAGGGTCAAAATCTAAGCCTGCTTTGGCAATCGCTAAATGAACCTTCCGTTTACTAACTCGCCCTCTCCTCTTCCTATATCTGTATTCAGCAACCCGGACTGCAGCCCGCTCTGCTATCGTCTGATATGTTTCTAACGTATCTTGTAATAACTTATTCTGAAAGGATAGCGTCGTAGAAATATTCTTAGCTTCAACAAGTTGTTTTTCTAAGCGCAACTGTTCCCGCTGCAGAGATAAACATATTTGGCAAAAACTTGACGGTAGGCATGTAAGAGAGCCCAACCTCTGCGACCCACTGTACATAATTCCTTTCTTTCTCCACAGGAACCTTCTGTAAACAATTTAAAACATCTTCTGGCGTTGCTTCGCCCAAACAGTCAAACCAGCTCTCACTTAATCCTAGGCTTTTAGCATACTCACGCGCCAGCGCGGAGTACGGCGTCGCCTCCCATCCAGGAATTTGCATGGGGGGTAAAGGGATTTCACTCGGTGCCAAAGAACCAAAACCACCTTTCGTCTTTTTAAACATGTTCCTCCCCGCGTAATTTACGTGGCCTGCCACCGACTACGCCAAAATGTATTGCTTTGCCTACTTGCGTAATCTGAATTTACGCACACCACTTACTCACATAGAAACTCCAACACTCCACTGGAGGTAAAAATGAGCTTTATTAATATTGTAGGCAAAGGCAATAAGTCACTGAAGCTAATAAATTCTTAGGCACCGAGTGAAAGGCAATAGACAATGAATACACCACACTATATACATAAATATGAAACTGTGAATACAGGTATATAAACAGTTAATGTACAAAGCACCTCACCAGATTCATTTGCAGCACCGGAGACTTCAACATCCTTGGCCAAGCACTGAACACCAAGTCGGGAACCCTGTAGAGACCGGGAGCTCAGGAAGTAATCTCTGCGGGCACCAAAGTTGTCCCGCGAGTGCGTCCACTCCAAGACTGAGTTCCTGAGCTCCACCCCACAGACACCGCTTTTTATAGTTTAAATCAATATGTTCGAGAAGCCTCTAGCAGGCGCTCTCGCCCATCTATTTGCAAGTGCTGGCCTCATCGCTGCATCAGACCCACCCAGTCAGACCTGGCCAGATTCTATCTGGGCAGTGCCGAGGCAAAAGACATTCCTTTCCCACTCTCCGGCCTTGGAGACTTGCACGGCCATCCTCCCTCTGTCCTAGAGATAAGTATGGAATGCATGAAAACACTCTAAAGGTACAACATAACCTCACGAGGCATCCTCACGAGATGCCTTGCACCTGCTTGTACTGGTTTACGTGAAAAACATGTTTATGTTCCTGCTGAAATGTAACTCCAGGGCAAGGCAGCACAATATGGAAGTGCGATGCAACAAAATGGAAGATCAGAGCATTGCATGGAATCGAGGTCAACATGTGGTTTAGCACATGTAAAATGGCAAATGCAGTACACCAGGCAAACCCATAAGTTATTTTACTTCCATTCTGAAATGATACAATTCTGGGGTGACCCACAGTCTGTGCCAGTATGTTAGTGGGCGTAGACCGACTTCTTCATCTATTGGTCTTAATCCTAGGTCCATTCACAAGGGAACCAAGGGAGTACTGGCGGGTAGAGCCAGTAACGATCTTATAAAACTATTTTCTGCCTTAAGAATGTATTCTGATGACGAAATGCCCCACCGCTCAGCCCCATAGGTAAAAGCTTGAATAATGTCACTTATTTAGGACATGTTATTGATTGTGATGGTATCAGACCAACGCCTAACCTAACTGATGTTATTGAGTGTGCACCTGCTTCCAACTGCAAAGATGATGTCAGATCTTTTGTTAGTCCTGTTGATTTCTGTTCTAAATATATCCCATCCTCGTCGCAATTCTTTGTAATGAAGGACACTGCGAGGATTTGTCTTCAAGGCAACTTTATTCCATAAAAGACAGGCAGGTACAAAGAAGCAGCACAAACTATGCTGCAGTAAGCTCACCTCAGCTGTAACTGTCCCAACACCGGACATAGGCTTCACGCTCCATGTTCCATGGAACGTGAAACCAACACAGTATTCGATATTGAATAATATTAGTAAGAGGACATAACAGTTACCTCTCGGGTTGTTCGTTAGAACACTGTGGGAAGCTGCAGTAGAACACTGAAGAGTTAGCTTGTAGGCAGATACTGGTGTTAAAATAAAGGTTTCATCCTGCTTGTCAGAAGGTTTTACTGACATCGATGAGAAATATATTTGAGAACTCGCAGATAATGAGTTTCATTTGAGCTTTCTGGAGCACTAACCATAATTTCGTTGACAAAATGAACTCATTCATTCTGTTCATTTCTAAAGGAAATGCTTTAACTTTTAAAGCTTTGACTCCATCCAGATGGCTTCAGGTGTGCCATACTGTTGCCTTAAATACCGAATTTTAGCACTTCAGTTGTTTATTAGAACACTGTAGGAGGCTATAGAAGAACACTGGGGGTAAACTGGCATCCATGCTATGTCTACTGAATGTAAACATTTTACTCAGAATGTCAGACTTTATTCTCACACAACAGAGGAAGAAAGTGTGAATTTATAGCAAATGTGCTCTCATTTTAGCTTCAGGAATACGTTCTCCATGCTGTACCATCTTACAACCCTGGACCAGCTCCCACCCCACCTCTACCTGTACCCTTTGCCGGGTTTCAGTACTTTGGATCCCACGGTCATCTGAGAGTTTAGGGGAAGGTAGGAATTGGCTTTGGATCAAATACCAGTATCCTGACAACTCTGTGTAGCTGCCTGTGGCACTGCAAGCTTCTGAGTCTCACTCTCAGAGTACCTGGTATCAGGCAGGCAGGGCTACTCCAGTTTGGTGCTGCACATTTGCTGGACACCTTGCATCGGCAACCCCAATAGGTCTAGTGTTTATATGTTAATTCATGCAAACAGCATCTGTGCATATTTTTGTGTTAACATATTAAGAGCAGACATGTATGAGCTTAGCCAACTCTAACTTTTAAATGCTTTAAAGTGAGACATGATTTGCAGGCCTTGGTCACTTCTTGCAAAATCCACAGATTTGTGGACGTCTGTAGAATCTGATGTTGCTTTTCCTTGCTCTTTCCAAATTATACTTTAGACATCTGAAATAATCTGGCATTTGATTTCTTTAGGGTTCTCCAGAACGTGAAGGGCTGAAATACTTATCAGTTACCTTCACTACAATGATATTGCCTCTCTTGTACCCCAGGACTAACTTTAATGGGGAGGCAGACACTCCCTAGGCCAACACTATATCCAGAAAGATCCATCCAAAAAGATGTCCTACCTGTAATTTTCATCACACCCTTTACAAAGTAATTGTGAAGCAAATCCTAATAATTCCCAAAAGATTCCCTTTTAGGAGTGCAGACAAAGTACTTCCAGATCAGCGGTAATAGCATACCATTGGGGCAAGAAAATATGAATCAGTGTAATGAAGATTGCCAGTGAGTTATCTAGCCAGAAGTTCTCATTCCCTTCCCTGTCTTACTACTTACTCTAATGAGGATATACCCCAGTGGCATGTCTTTGTCAAAATCACTAGCCTGTGGAAAAAGGCACATCAACAGATAACAGTAATTCAACATCCCACCATTTAATGCATTACAATGACCTAAATAAACTCAGCAAAAGCAAATCAGACAGCAGTATCACCAGACAGGACACTAGTAGTGAAACTCACATCACTGTCCCTATTCACCTCAAGTGGATGGAGTAACCCAGGTAGTGGCTTTGGATGTGTCTGACATGTAAGTACCACCAAATTCCACACAGGAGGTAGCCTTTACTTTGGTTGAATGCCCTTGAATCTGATGTGTAAGTGTTAGACCTGCTTTATTATGTGCCATTGAAATCAAGGATTTTGCTTCTTGACTTCTGGTCACTGTGGTGGGCTTAAGACCCATCTTAGCCTCATCAACTCAGCAGACCCATGTTGGTAAATGTGTACCATTTACAAGGCCTCAAGTAACTGCATCTGGGACCAGATTTGACATGAAAATGGTAGTGCTGAAAGGTCATGCTGAAAGGCGAGTTCACAATAGAGTATAAAACAAAGCCAAATGGCAATGCCATATGAACCACAAACATATGCAAGAATGAGGCTTCCAATGCAAGGCGCCCAACTCACTCAGCCTTCACAAAATAGTAATGTCAACCAAAAAGAAACTTTGGACACAAATGTATGCAGCTCAGTCTCCAAGGCTTCAAATGGATGATTCTATTAGGGCGAAAGGGCCCGAGGTATATCCCAAGGAAGGGCCAATACCCATTCCCTGGGTCTTGATAGAGAAAGACTCTAAAAATCCTAATAAACAACACATTTACTGATTAAAGACACGAAAAGGTGAAAGTGCACTTTCCACATGTTAGACACAGTAACACACGAAACTGAGACAAGTGCAGTAGAAGCACAGCACAGAGAAAGCTTCCTTTAAAATGTGAGAGGAATAACCATACATACAAAGTAATACTAATAAATATAATTGAGTTGCATTAATGAGATTTTCCTACAAACATGTTGTATATTAGCTTTTACGGATGAAAAATGTGCTATTAATAAAGTGGCCTAGTGTTTCTATTGCCTTCGATTAGAATGCGCCATGTAGAAAAGTTGGTGCAAAAATGTGAAGAAACAAGATATGAACTTGAAACTTGAACTAATAATGCTAGAGATTCTATAGTTTATGAAAAGTAAAGAATTAATTTTGTAGTGTGTACTTAGAAAATGATATACTCATAGGAAAGTTGAGATACATTGTGGAAATAGGCTACTATATGCACAGTCATTTCAATGTGATAGTTTATGGTGAAATTTCTATTTGATTTCCTATATGAAATGAATTTATTGAATTACATTTGATATTGATTTAGAGTTTATTTTATTTTTTAAATTGTAATACCAACTTAAGGGCTATTTCAAATGTGTTTTTGCTTTAATGATGACTTATTCCTTGACCTAATACATTGGTCCTTTTGCAGCTCGTAAAATGTTGCTTTATTTGTCCCGTACATGTGTAATAATCAACATTCCTAAATGTTTCTTGAAAGTTCCTGTGTGAACAGGATTTCAGCTGGTACTATAGAATGATACTGTATTTTTCTTTTTACCATTGTTAGGCCTACGTGGATTTAAAATCTCTCATTTCTCATGACCAGCTTGGGAAACTATCTTACATCGAACAGCTGAATTCAACAGGAACTTTGTTTTCCTTAGTTTCTAGAAAAGATTGAATGAAGTCGCATTAATGGTTGTAACATTATAACCAATCTCAGGAACTGCCCTTTCATTATTACTCTGTAGAATATAAATCAAAGTCCAATCTAAACACATGCGTGGGCTGTCGAGAGGAACACGGTGAAAACCTTTGGTTGATTGCAGGATACAAGGGTTGAGAGTTTGAGGTTCTATTCCAGTTTATTAATGACATACCGAATATTTGTTGTAAAATATTTGTAGTATTCAGAACTTAAAATTACCCTTCAAATGTTGATCATAGATGCAGAAAGTCTTGGCATTTTCATGTTTGATTTAAATAGAAGGCCTACGAAAAACATGATCTTAAGTAATTGTAAAATTTTTAGCATCTGACTCATCTCAGATTTAGCACTCCTGAGGGCCAGGTTAAAAGGGCACGGATGCTTTGTGTGCAGGGCCGGCTTTAGCGCTGGTGGCGCCCGGTGCGAAAATCTATGACCGCCTCCTCGGGTCTCTCCCTACCACCCGGCAAAAGTGCCCTTCATCTCTCCACAGCCTCTCTCTCACATACATTTAATTTGTTTTAAAGCGCTGGTAAAGACTGCCTATACTAATCCATTCAAGTATCCACCTAAAATGCAGCTCTGTTCTTTGCAGCAGGCATATTGACCCCATGCGCTACTTCATGGTGAGTCAAAACTGCCACAAGACAAAACTCCAATCCCTCTCTCTAGCAGTAATATTTTAATCACAAGAGTTATCTATCCATTTTTATTGCTGCCTGAAAGCTGGAGGCACAAAGAAGTCTGCAGCAGGCGATTTTAAATATTAAGTTATTTCTCAACACAGCTCCCCCCCCGTTTTTAGGGCTCGGACTCCTCCCCACTGAAAGTGGGAGGAGTTTCGAGATCCTAATGTTAAAGAAAAAAGTATCTCCTAGGGCTTTGGCGAGACAAATTCCACACATTCCTTAGTCTGGTATCTCATCTGGCCAGTGATTCGTCTTCGTTGTGTTGTCATTTTAATAGGCTTGAAGTGATAGGGTAAATGTAGTTTTGTTCCGCCATCTTGGGCATTTTTCGTTCGTGCTCGCGCAAAGAAGTACATTAATTATAATTAGGAGCTGTCAGGGTGCCTCCGTAAGTGAATCCAGATGGCCGGGCGCGTTCACCATTCAGCAGCGCTCAGCGCGCAGCTGCTCCATGCCAGGCCGGGAAAGGGCTTCATTAGTTCAAGAACAAGAGTCTGACGTTGTGTCATTTCCGCCCCCCCTCTTCTCGTGTGCTTGTTTAGGTTAGGTAATGTCCCAGCTGATAAATACAATACCATAAACACGGAGGCAAGGTCTGCAAAAATGCAATCAGCGACGACGTCTACCGGGCAGCCATTTAGCGGCTATCTGGTGTCTGCTGGGGAAACTTCAGGACAACACGATTGTGTGCTGGGCTCAGGGGGAGTTAATTGTCTGCTAAACGCCCTCCCTCCATTCAAGGTTGTGTTTACCTAACATGAAAAAAACACACCGAGGACTCTCAGCTGGGCTGCCTAGGGCATGAAACTTAAATTTTCTTTTTTTTCCGAAATAAAAAAAAAGATATTGAATTTCAGGTCGCGGGATTAGGAAGAAGACTTCTAGAGGGCTGCTTTCTCGAAATAAAAGGAAGCCAATGCAGCTGGCAGGGATTAGGGTGAGCTGGTGTCCGCTAAAGCAGGACCAGCGGAGCCCACCCGCGGCCTGCATACAATGTCCCCGCAGCGTGTGCGAAGAGCAGCGGCGGGGGGGGGATTAACTGAAGAGGAGAGCGCCCGCAGCGTGAGGCGAGCTGCCGGGCGCCCAAACAATCAAAGCGGAGCCCACCCGCAGTATTGTAAAGCCCCCTCACCCCACCGACAATATTAACTACCGGCACCCGATCACCCAAAATAAAAATCTATTTTGCAGTAAATCCACCGGCACCCGCGAAGATGTAAGAGGCTCACAGGAGCACGAGGGGACCCTCCAGTGATGCCTGTTACTGCCCCGGCACTGCGAGCGGATAAAGCAGCGGCCCCCCTGGATGCGCGTGCGACCATAAAAGCGTTGGCACCCTCCCCCGCCGCTCATGAAGAGTCAAGCTGCAGCGGAGAGGTGTAATGAGCACGGAGACAACATCCGGCCTGGTGACAAGCGGAGCCCCCAGCGCCTCCCTATGCCTCGACACAGCAGGCTGCCGGCGGCTAATCAGAGCCGCATTTGAAGGCCGGACAGCACATAGAGGACAAGTAATCGGAGGCTTACCGGGAGATCAGTGCCCAGAGTCCATCGAGGGAACCTTTGCCTCCCAGCTTCAGAAGAGTGTCGAGGCCCTGCAGGGACAGCGTTGAAACAAGCCCTATATAGAAGGGAACTTTTAGAGTATATCCAGTCTTACCCCTTCCCTATGTATATAGAGATAACTCTAATCACTAGTTTACCTGTGTCTAGATGTGCAAGCCGTCACCTGTGGACATCATTAATTGCTCGTAGTTGGGGCCCCCACATTTGTGCCGTGGTCAGTCTACAGCCGAGACTACCCTCAGTGACTCTAGACTGAGTTTCTTTTCATGTAGTAAACAGCACTGCATTGCTTTGTTTGAAAGAAGTGCAGCCTTTGGCAGTGCTTAATTTGTGCCGGAGGTTTGCAGTGTTCGACACTGGTACATAATTGTCCTTGGCCTTATTCACCATAAACTACATATTTTAATTTCAAGAACTGGTGTGTGCATGGTTTCCATAAGTGAACACTTGTCTGTGGTTGGCGAGACATTAGTCTGGCTTCTGGCAAGGCAAGATCAATGCAAGGGTTGTTTTTTCTCCCTAGGTACAGTGGCATTCCCCCTTCCCATAAGAACGTGGCTTGGTTTTATGCCACAAGGGCCAATGTCGTTTGTATTGTTGTAGTGCAAGCCTGCCCCAGTGTGTAGTATTGCTGTGTCCCTAATGTTTCTCTGCATTCCCCTATGTCACAGCACACAGTCCCCAGAAGGCTGCTAACACAAAAGCCTCTTTGGCTGTGTGGAGTCAGGCAATGCGCCATTTTTATGCATGAGGACCTTTAACCATGCTTCAAGCATTGTCCTGACATGACGTCAGTCTGAACACTTCCAGAATCACTGCCGGGTATTTTGAAAGTGCCGAAGTGACGAATGTGTTTAATACAGTTTTGTTCTGTTGGTTATTATTATAGTGCTTTAGACCATGCTATGGGGTGCTCAAAGTGCGATATTTGAGGTGGAATAAGAACATGACATAGGAAAGAGAAAAGGGTGACACAGGATATGGGGAATGAGGTAGGAGGTTTGTGACTGGAGCCCTCTTCCCCTGCAGGATGAGAGTGCATTTTGTTTGCCAGCGTCAGTCATCTGAGTGGCAAAGGAATGGGGAAGTAAGAGAGGCAAGAGGGATGGGTGTAGAGGTCACGGCTGCTGAGGGATGACAGTGAGATGAATGAGGGCCTGACAGAGTTAGAGATCATGGTACACTGATGGAGAGATAGTAGAGCAGGTGAGACTGCCCCGCCCCTTTCCAGTGTCTGCAGTTAGACTCATTATACAGCCTCTCCCTCATAGATGCTTTCACAGTGGGCCCACAGCAGAAGAGGGGGAAGAGCAGGGGGTTTCCGATTCTTGACAGTGCAGAGTGGCAGTGCAGAGTGGCGGTGCAGAGTGTCGGTGCAGTGGTGCAGAGTGGCGGTGCAGAGTGGCGGTGCAGAGTGGCGGTGCAGAGTGGCAGTGCGGTGGTGCAGAGTGGCGGTGCAGAGTGGCAGTGCGGTGGTGCAGAGTGGCGGTGCAGAGTGGCGGTGCAGAGTGGCGGTGCGGCAGTGCAGAGTGGCAGCGCAGAGTGCAGAGTGGCAGTGCAGAGTGGCGGTGCAGAGTGGCAGTGCAGAGTGGCGGTGCAGAGTGGCGGTGGAGAGTGCAGAGTGGCGGTGCAGAGTGCAGAGTGGCGGTGCAGAGTGGCGGTGCAGAGTGGCGGTGCAGAGTGGCGGTGCAGAGTGGCGGTGCAGTGCAGCAGAGTGGTGGTGCAGAGTGGCGGTGCAATGCAGCAGAGTGGCGGTGCAGAGTGGCGGTGCAGAGTGGCGGTGCAGAGTGGCGGTGCAGAGTGGCGGTGCAGAGTGGCGGTGCAGAGTGCTGAGTGGCGGTGCAGAGTGGCAGTGCAGAGTGGCAGTGCGGCGGTGCAGAGTGGCAGTGCAGAGTGGCGGTGCAGAGTGGCGGTGCAGAGTGGCGGTGCAGAGTGGCAGTGCAGAGTGGCAGTGCAGAGTGGCGGTGCAGAGTGTCGGTGCAGTGGTGCAGAGTGTCGGTGCAGAGTGTCGGTGCAGAGTGGCGGTGCAGAGTGGCAGTGCGGTGGTGCAGAGTGGCGGTGCAGAGTGGCAGTGCGGTGGTGCAGAGTGGCGGTGCAGAGTGGCGGTGCAGAGTGGCGGTGCAGAGTGGCGGTGCAGTGCAGCAGAGTGGCGGTGCAGAGTGGCGGTGCAGTGCAGCAGAGTGGCGGTGCAGAGTGGCGGTGCAGTGCAGCAGAGTGGCGGTGCAGAGTGGCGGTGCAGAGTGGCGGTGCAGAGTGGCGGTGCAGAGTGCAGAGTGGCGGTGCAGAGTGGCGGTGCAGAGTGCAGAGTGGCGGTGCAGAGTGGCAGTGCAGAGTGGCAGTGCGGCGGCGCAGAGTGGCGGTGCAGAGTGGCAGTGCGGCGGCAGTGAGATTTGATCTGTGATAGACCTGCAGCAGTTGTGACTTGGCGAGATTTGATCAGTGGGGTGCAGAGTGGCAGTGCGGTGGTGCAGAGTGGCGGTGCAGAGTGGCGGTGCAGAGTGGCGGTGCAGAGTGGCGGTGCAGAGTGGCGGTGCAGTGCAGCAGAGTGGCGGTGCAGAGTGGCGGTGCAGTGCAGCAGAGTGGCGGTGCAGAGTGGCGGTGCAGTGCAGCAGAGTGGCGGTGCAGAGTGGCGGTGCAGAGTGGCGGTGCAGAGTGCAGAGTGGCGGTGCAGAGTGGCGGTGCAGAGTGCAGAGTGGCGGTGCAGAGTGGCAGTGCAGAGTGGCAGTGCGGCGGCGCAGAGTGGCGGTGCAGAGTGGCAGTGCGGCGGTGCAGAGTGGCGGTGCAGAGTGGCAGTGCGGCGGTGCAGAGTGGCGGTGCAGATTGGCGGTGCAGAGTGGCGGCGCAGAGTGGCGGCGCAGAGTGGCGGCGCAGAGTGGCGGCGCAGAGTGGCGGCGCAGAGTGGCGGCGAGTGCAGAGTGACAGCGAGTGCAGAGTGACAGCGAGTGCAGAGTGACAGTGAGTGCAGAGTGACAGTGAGTGCAGAGTGACAGCAGAGTGACAGTGAGTGCAGAGTGACAGCAGAGTGACAGTGAGTGCAGAGTGACAGTGAGTGCAGAGTGACAGCAGAGTGACAGTGAGTGCAGAGTGACAGTGACAGCAGAGTGACAGTGAGTGCAGAGTGACAGTGACTGCAGAGTGACAGTGAGTGCAGAGTGACAGTGACTGCAGAGTGACAGTGAGTGCAGAGTGACAGTGACAGCAGAGTGACAGTGACTGCAGAGTGACAGTGAGTGCAGAGTGACAGCAGAGTGACAGTGAGTACAGAGTGACAGTGAGTGCAGAGTGACAGCAGAGTGACAGTGAGTGCAGAGTGACAGTGAGTGCAGAGTGACAGTGAGTGCAGAGTGACAGTGACAGCAGAGTGACAGTGAGTGCAGAGTGACAGTGAGTGCAGAGTGACAGTGACAGCAGAGTGACAGTGAGTGCAGAGTGACAGTGAGTGCAGAGTGACAGTGAGTGCAGAGTGACAGTGAGTGCAGAGTGACAGTGAGTGCAGAGTGACAGTGAGTGCAGAGTGACTGCAGAGACAGTGTGTAAGGGTGCAGGGTGCACATTGTGTGAGTGTGCAGAATGAGTGTGCAGGGTAAACAGTGTGTGACTATGCAGGGTGACATTGGGAGTGTGCGGGTGAGCAGTGTGTGAATGTGTAGGGGCAGTGTGTGAGTGTGCAGAAAACACCACACACACATACACCACACACACATAACGCACACACAAACCACACACCTCAGTCTCTCAACACCACACACTTGTCACCACTCAACACAACACACTCACCACCACACTCACTCCCCAGGCTCACCCCCACAGACTCACCACCACACACTCACCAGCACACAGAAAACAACACGCACAACAACACACCCCCAGCCGTCAATGAATGCTTTCACCATGCACAAACACCAACAACCATCATCCATCTGTGCACGCTTTTACCAAGCACACACCCACCAGCCGTCAGTGCACCCTTCCACCAGGCACACACACCTCCAGCCGGCAGTGCACTTTTCCACCAAGCAATTGCAGTATGGTACACTTTACTTTTAAACATATTCATATAAAGCACAGCATGCCACCATTGGTAAAATTACAATTCAACCAACATACTTCCACTACACACCACATGCACACACTCCATAACACATGGCAAAAAGACATTGGCATTTACAATGCCATTAGCTCAAACTCAAATAAATCCGAGCCCGATTGCATTTCTAATGCTTTTTATACCTTACATTCATTAAGGAATATGAAGAAATACAGACACATTTATATGAATTATTTTTTTAACTTATTATATACATAATTACAAGTACGCATCGTTTCCTACCTAACAAACAACTTACTTCCTTGGGATTTCTTTTGCTTTTAGGTTTTGCGATTAGCCGTTATAAAAACTCTGTACTTTAGAGTATCTTCATACATTGGATCACAGGCTCGCCTTTGCCTCAGCCAGCGTGATGTCGTTTCCCAGGGGTGGTCTCAGCGCCGAGCACACACGTCCAACACGACGCCGCCTTTTGGCTGAACTCGCTGTTAAAAGGGAATGAGCCGCTTCTAATGGGTTCTGGTCCATAAAGCAGGTCCTTTGGTGTCCAGAAGAGCAGTTTAGCATCTCCGCAAACCACAAATGACACTCGGAGGAAGCTCTTATCCTTACCCTCGTATCTGAGTGACTAGCAATATCAGGGAGTTTCTGAGGCTTCCTTTTTAGGTCTCGTGACCTATAATGCGCGCAAGCGCATTGAGGGATCGAGAATTCAAGTGCTCGAAATCCTCGTCAAACCAAGGGCTTCGTTCCTTACAGTTTTCTTGAAGTTCACGTGGCCACAGGCACGCGCTTTTGGGCCATAAACTCTGTTCCCCACAGCCTTACATTCATTTCTCCTCCCCCTCCCCAGCCAGCTTCCCCCAGGCCGTAGCAGCACTCCTCCCACACTCCCATACTTCAAAGGCTTATCACTTCACACGGCCGCAGGCCGTTCAAGGCTTATCACTTCACACGGCCGCAGGCCGTGCAACCAGAGCACTTCAGTTGGTGCGCAGCCCCCCACCCAGCACTGCCTTGTTACTCTCGGCAGCCAACTTTCGTTTCATGGTGGAACAAACCTCACTGATAACTATCGTCTATTGTAGCGAACAACACCAGGTTCAACTTGTGACTTCAGGCACTACACGCATCTTTGCAGGGTGTGTGCACAACCTAACGCCATTTTTTGTAGCTACCTTTACGAGTATCATTGGGTATTACGACCCTGTCTACGTGCCTTGAAGTAGCATCCTGATGGCTTAAGGTGCTTGCTCACAAGTCCGCACTCGATGCACTCTCTTATCTTCTCCTTCCTGCTACCCAGGCTCCGCCTTTTCACCCATTGAAATAACTTTAGAGCAGCATAAAAGGGTATACAAACAAAGTAATGTAACTAAACAGAACATATATTCTTAACTAAATGTGGCATATACATGGATAATATATGGAACGTATGTAAGCATAACATACCATATGTAGAGTGCAGAGTGCAGATTGTGAGTGCAGATTGTGAGTGCAGATTGTGAGTGCAGATTGTGAGTGCAGATTGTGAGTGCAGATTCAGAGTGCAGATTCAGAGTGCAGATTCAGAGTGCAGATCAGAGTGCAGATTCAGAGTGCAGATTCAGAGTGCAGATTCAGAGTGCAGATTCAGAGTGCAGATTCAGAGTGCAGATTCAGAGTGCAGAGTGCAGAGTGCAGATTCAGAGTGCAGAGTGCAGATTGTGAGTGCAGAGTGCAGATTCAGAGTGCAGAGTGCAGATTCAGAGTGCAGAGTGCAGATTCAGAGTGCAGAGTGCAGATTCAGAGTGCAGAGTGCAGATTCAGAGTGCAGAGTGCAGATTCAGAGTGCAGATTCAGAGTGCAGATTCAGAGTGCAGAGTGCAGATTCAGAGTGCAGAGTGCAGATTCAGAGTGCAGATTCAGAGTGCAGATTCAGAGTGCAGAGTGCAGAGTGCAGAGTGCAGAGTGCAGAGTGCAGATTCAGAGTGCAGATTCAGAGTGCAGATTCAGAGTGCAGAGTGCAGATTCAGAGTGCAGATCAGAGTGCAGAGTGCAGATTCAGAGTGCAGATTCAGAGTGCAGAGTGCAGATTCAGAGTGCAGATTCAGAGTGCAGATTCAGAGTGCAGAGTGCAGATTCAGAGTGCAAAGTGCAGATTCAGAGTGCAAAGTGCAGATTCAGAGTGCAGATTCAGAGTGCAGAGTGCAGATTCAGAGTGCAGATTCAGAGTGCAGATTCAGAGTGCAGATTCAGAGTGCAGAGTGCAGATTCAGAGTGCAGATTCAGAGTGCAGATTCAGAGTGCAGATTCAGAGTGCAGATTCAGAGTGCAGATTCAGAGTGCAGATTCAGAGTGCAGATTCAGAGTGCAGAGTGCAGATTCAGAGTGCAGAGTGCAGATTCAGAGTGCAGAGTGCAGATTCAGAGTGCAGAGTGCAGATTCAGAGTGCAGATTCAGAGTGCAGAGTGCAGAGTGCAGATTCAGAGTGCAGATTCAGAGTGCAGATTCAGAGTGCAGATTCAGAGTGCAGATTCAGAGTGCAGAGTGCAGATTCAGAGTGCAGATTCAGAGTGCAGATTCAGAGTGCAGTTGCAGAGTGCAGTTGCAGAGAGAACTCAGCAGCACCACCACAGCATCACTCAGCAGCACCACAGCATCACTCAGCAGCACCACAGCATCACTCAGCAGCACCACAGCATCACTCAGCACCACCACAGCATCACTCAGCACCACCACAGCATCACTCAGCACCACCACAGCATCACTCAGCACCACCACAGCATCACTCAGCACCACCACAGCACCACTCAGCGCAATCCCAGCATCACTCAGCACCACCACAGCATCACTCCGCGACATCACAGCATCAATCTGTGCAACCATTCAACAACAACTGGTTCAATTATGTTCTCTCAATGTTTCAAGCTTTATTACAAATGTCACAAAAAGATGTTATTTCACTTCTGTTCTTGGATTTTCATCACAATAAAATACACTGAACATAATCTTCACAAACGTTATTTACAAAAGTGTAAGCTATTGCCAATATAAATTACAATCACTTTTATTTAAGTATTAATTATTTTTAAAAATTAAAAGCCGTTGCTATTTGTAATATCAATACATTTAAGTCACGTAAATACAAAACATGTTGCATTACAAATGCTATAGTCGTCACATGTGCGAAAGTTATAACTATTGGCATTGAAAATGACAAAGCTATTAATTTAGCTATTTTCAAAATCAACACATAAATAAAAAAATTGTCATTTACAAGACCAATAGCTCAAACTTTCATAATGCGAGACCTATTGCATTGCAAATGCTTGTTTTCCAGGTCAGTGCCCAATGCGGCCGCACCAGTCACATATCCCTAAAGCCCGCCTTGCCTATAATGACTTGTTAGATTGCCATGCACATCATTGCGACATGTGGCAAAAATCCCATTCTGCAGTGTGCCACACATATGGTCGGTGATCTAATCTGAATAGCTACGACCATGTCACAAGGTAAATTGGTAGGTCACAAAGGCTCAAGGTGATCCACCGGCACCTGTGGTTTGTGCGATTTTAGTCCGAGGTCGCTGGAGTGGTACTAGTGATTAACAATCGCTGCAGCCCTTGTACATGCGATTTGAAACCGAAGCCATGGCTTTGCCAGTCGCCAGAATCGTAAACGTAAATATATCCAATGCGTGTATTCATGCGACCATTTACCGTGGATTAACACACATTGCAATAGCTTGGACATTCATTATATCGAGAGACGCGTCAGCACATTGCCTAGTTTCATTTTTAAAGACTCTTTTTAACTCAAAAGGCGTTTGACAAATCTTTCCTCTCAAGTAGAGGGCAAAGAGTAATCATAAGCAGAGAGAAGAAGGCAATATTATTGTGAGAAAAATGACAAGGCGAACAGGAGTTTGAGGATATTTCTGTTATTGAAGTCTTCTCATACTTTTCTTATGTTTTAAAGGATGTATGATGTTACCACGCGATCAAAAGGATCGCGGTCCCTCACAACGCAGCTTTTACAACGCAAGTCGTTACCACGACTTGCGCTGTAGGGTGCTGGACTTAGGAATAGTATGATTTACTATTCCAACTCCAGCCTACGTACAGTAGGGAAGGTGTTGGAATAGTAAATCTACTATTCCTTAGTCTAGAGCGCCCTCCAGTGCAAGTCGTGGTAACGACTTGCGTAGTAAAATCTGCGTTGTTATGGCACTGCAGTGTTTTGACCGCAATGTAAAGGTTGTTTACCGTTTTAAACGTCCTATGTCTTCAACTGAATGGGGAAATTAGATTCACCTGAATACGATTTCTACACTCTATCTGTCTTATCCCATATGTCAGTAAATGGAGAAATTAAATTTCCCTTGATTTGGGTTTCCTCCTTCTATGTGGTCCCAAATGTTGGCACAGACCTTGAGCCATTTCATACCTGAAGGTCGATGGAATGGATCCAAGACAAAAGGAGGAAATCATTTTCATACTGAAAGAACCGGGACCCTCTAACATAAACCCAATCCTCAATACAAAAAAGAAAAGACACAGACCGCACTACTAGCCATTCATTTTACATCCCAAGTAAATTCAGTCTTAGATTTTCCAATCAATACCTAAAGCACTCAGCAACATACTTGTTACATAGCAGGGCCGGCCTAAGGCATGTGCAAGCTGTGCACCTGCACAGGGCTGCCAAACCCCAGGGGCCGCCACGCCAATATATATCCTTAGATACATATTTGCGTGGCGGTCCCTGGCAGGGATTTGGCGGCCTCAGGCCCCCTACCTACACTCCCTGCTCAGGGCCTCTGTGAGCCTATTGCCGGCCCTGTACATAGACACTGGAAGTTGCACCACCAGAAATGATCATGCTGGAGTTCAGAAGGGGAATGGGCAATAAAGATGCCTTTACATTTTGTGTTTATCTTGTCACATTTGCTGCATAGTCAAAGACAAAGATCAAAAGTCAGGCTGTGTTTTCTAACACATTCCTGCTTATTAAGAAACTGTAGGGTACTTTTATTTCTCTGACTGCAAATTGAAAAAATGTTGCTAAAGTGCCAATCCTGCTGGGGCACAGGAAACGAATGAAAAACTCTAGGATGCCATATTTTTTAACACATATTTAAATAGCAGTAAATTAACTATACAGGTATTTAAAAATACAATAAAAATAAGGAAAACACAAATGAAGCACTTTTTTGTAATTCTAAAGCGTGATGAAAACAAAGATTTTTTAGGATCAAAACAAATCAAGACACTTTACCTGATGATGTGCAAATGAAAAATATTCGCTGGAACACGAGTTCCACACTGTTAGACCTGTCAGCCTTAGGGTGGTCTTGCACCACACTTTTGCCTTCCTTCCCTTATTTTTGCTGATCTCGTATTTGCTGGCCTTAGAACTCTGCACACTTTATCACTGCTAACCAGTGCTACAGTGCATATGCTCACACCTTAAAACATGGTAACACTGGCTTATACCCAGTTGGTGCATTTAATTTACTTGTAAGTCCCTAGTACATAGTACTCCATATACCCAGGGCTTGTAAATTAAATGCTACTTGTGGGCCTGTATCACTGATTGTGCCACCCACTTAAGTAGCCCTTTAAACATGTACCAGGTCTGCCATTTGCCCTGGACAGCCCAGAGGTGCAATGTATTTAAAAACTAGGACATGCACTTTTAGGTTTTACATGGCTTTGTTGTGAAAAACTCTTAAATGTGTTTTTCACTACTGCACGGCCTACCTCTCCCATGTAGTTACCTGATTGCACTTAATAAGCTGTCATTTCCAAATGGGAGCAGGTATCCAATTAATGTTTGGTGTCTTTAGAATTGTAATGAACAATCCTAATTTATGGTGAAGACGGATTTTAAATTACAATATTGAAAATGCAACTTTCAGAAAGTTGGAGTTTTCCTGCCTTAGCCATTACGTGTCTGAAGCATGTCTCTGGGTCACATGACTGGATGTAGTAGACAGTTGGGCTTTGTGTTTTCCTCCTAGGCAACCAACTAGAATAGAGAACTTAGGTGTGCCTAGATGGGCCATCACTGGCAGGCTGGGAGGGAGAATCTGGACACAGCCCTACTTACACTTGAATATGCTGTGTCCTACCTTCACACAAATAGATGCATACTCTATAGTTATTCAGAAAAGGCAGGATGGCTGAGGGCTTCAGAGCGACTTTCTGGAAGCTTCATCGACCTTCCAGAGGAAGGGCACCAGGTATAAATATTGGGCAACAGACACCACCTTTTCAGTACACATGTGGCCCTGTGAATATTTTGCCAGGAAGAAGGATTGCTGCTGGAAGTGCTGCCACTCTTCTGGACTGCTGCTCTGAAAGACAGTTGCCCTGCTGCTCTTTTGCCTGAGTGAGAAGGCCTGGACCTGCATCTGTTGAAGCCAAGACCCCAGAGTGACTCCAGGGGCTAGTTTTATGGCCTCCGGACTTGACCCTCATATGCAGAAGGATCAAACAACGTGAACCCAGAAACTGGATTATGCCATCTGTGAGTCTACCCTGAAAAGTAGCTGCACCCCAGTCCTGGGCCCTTTGAAGTGGGCCTACGGTAAACTGCTGCCTCTGTGGACCCAGAGAACTGACACATCCCCTCTACTGCACTCAACCCCAAGCAGAATTGATGCATTGCCACTGCTGCGTGGATTGGGCCTCTCACAAAGACAAACTATTATACAATTAGGTACGGTAGCTGTAGGTAAAATACAAACTACAGTAAAGCTACCTTAAAACAGACAGATGGAAGTCCAATTTGGGCAATCACAGAATTCCTGTGGAAGTGCGAAGGGAAGGTCATCCTTATAGAAGAGTAAGCCTCAAACACATAATTGTGTCATTCTTCAACATCGGCAACCTCTACCCACCATGGTTGGGCAATGCCAACAGGGCTGGTTTGACCTCCTGTTGAAGTCGGGGTTGGAAGGAGTTCTTAGATAAAAATTACTGGATGAGAGCAGAATCCGGATCAGTGAGTTAAAAATACCTTACAGTTTCCCGGCGAATTACCTTTATTAAATGGGAACTCTAGGTAAGATTAAAAATTAGTGGGATGGTTATTGAGGACAATAACTCACACTGCTACAGTAACTAGGCCAACATGTTTCTGCCCTTAATGAAGCCCTAATAGGTCTGTGGCATTCTTCATGGCCAGGGATCCCTACCTATCTCCTACGGCTAGATCTGGTGAGATGGAAAACAAAAAAGGAAACTTAAAGAAATCAGTAATATACTATGGTGAGTCCTACCTGAGAAGCAACAATAATCTATTAGCCCTAAACTTTAGGGGATACTCGTCTACTGGTCAAAGAGGGGGATGATGTCCTTTGATATCACACATTCGTCAAAAGGTACAATGAGCCTTTTCACTTTCAATACCACCCCTCTCTGGCATGAGGTATCCTCTGTGCATCCCTTGTCTACAGCAGTGTCGACAAAAACGCTGGGTTCTGAATTGCAGCCTTGCAGCTCCTTGGAACTGAGCATAGCTTAGACTGCACAACGCATCCTTGATGCCAGAATTCATATCGCAAGCCCTCACCAATGAGAAACTTGATGACAATGCTGGACCACGCAGTGCAGTGCTTGGTGCATCTTGGAACCGACACATCGCCTCAGTTGCTTGACGCATCTTTGACGCAGATCCTCACAATGCTTCCCAAACTAGGATTTAAGGTTGTTTCTTAAGCTGGCCTAACTAGGTCCCTGTAGTTGTCCCACGCTGCATCACAGTCATCCTGAACTTGTGACTTTGTCCCAGTTCGGCACAACCAGATATCCACGGTTGGCACTTTGTGCTTTTGGGCACTATTTTCACTGAAACATTTAAAGATGCATATCTTGGGTTCTACTGAGTAGATTTATGTTGTTTTAATCTTTTTTTGTTTATTACAAATTACTTCTAGGCTAGTTTGGGATCCTTTTGTGGTGTGTTTTCACTGTGTCAGTGTTTCAAGTGCAGCACCAATACTATGCACATTGTCACTACGGTAATCCTGACTGTCCTGTGCCAAGCTACCAGGGGCCTCACCTTGACAAGAGAAGAGGTTGCTGCTTACCTAGGGCTCACATCCCAGTCAACCAACAACCCAGTTTCTTACACACACTTTTATTTGTTTTTGAACTGTATAGTTTTACCAGTAAAACTGCATGTAAATGCAAATGTAGTGGTCATTTCAATGGGATATGTAATGTCTGTAAATGACCGTGTGCTACCTCACCAGTTCTCCAAAATGCCCCGCCACATACGTACCACTCTCTTACCACTCTTCTGCTGAAAGAACATGGCACATTTTCTACACATGTAATTTTTTGTATGCCGCTTGGATTTTTCACAGTCACTATGACTGTGGTGATATGATATTAATGGCAGTGCCTGCACTCTTAAATTTGTTCTAGCACCACTAGCACTTTACTTAGAAATTCCACCTTATCTGATGTTTTGAGTGTCACTTGTCAATGTGTTTTTTTGGGCTTGGTGCCCAGAGAACACATTTCTAGTTTCGAGATTTCTACAGATTCTGCAAGATCATCAATCACTTTCTGATCCTCCTGTGTGGTTTCTTTGTATTTGCTGTTCCTCCGTTATTGCCCATTCAGGCATAGCTCTCTTCTACCTCTCAAATCTTGGAAGCCATTCTTCACTCTAATGTATCACTGACTAAAGTTTTGCTAGCATCACAGTTCTAAACATTTGTGCCTCCTTTTATATCCTTTTCTCTCTGGGAAAACACTCAGTAAGCACTGCTTAATGTTTTTCTCAGGCAGTGTGTTCTTGTTGCCTTCCGAAGGGCTGAGACCACTGCATTTCAGAATCCTTGCATTTTGGGCAATCCAAGACCATATAAAACAGGCATTGGGCCTGCCAACGGTTTAGGCTTTAAAGGAATGTTAATTGGTAATTGGAAGTATTACAAGTAAATAGCGTGGGAATAGATATGTATTTGTGTGGAAGCAATACCTATAGAATATCACTGGTGTAGGTTAAAAGGACAAGTGCCAGTTGCACTGTCAAGCCAGACCGAAAAATCCATGTATGTTAATGACTGTCTTCCCCCCCCCATCTGTGCTTCTGTTTATACAAAACATACATTATCTAGTTATATAAGTCTCTTCAACAGCATTCCAATATCATGTTTGCAACCCTGAAAGATCAAACTTAGACAGCTGGAAAATAAACAAAATGATCATAGCTGCGTGGATGGAAAGCTCTTTTTTTGTGGAATCACACAATGTCTACCGAACCAGAACAAGTACTCCAGGCTCCCAACATGTGGGCGGAGCCAAAGCCCTCTCTAGTTTTGCTCACATAACTAAAAATATATAATAATATATAATAAATAATTAAAAAATAGGCTACATCCTCTCTCCATTAAACCTCTATGTGAAATTGAGCCAGTTTAAATCTATCATTAGTGGAAATTCATCTCATCTATATGCAGTATTTCATCCACTCTGTCACCACTTGTTGGAAATGTCCACTTCCTGTAGTGTTACTTAAGAGTTTTACCTACTGTAGGGGAACCCGGTTGTGTGAGCACTAGGACTCTGTGCACTTAAACTCTGTTAACCAGTGTGTGTGCTCTTCCCTTTAAACATGGCAACATTTGCCAAATTTAATTTACTGACAAGTCACTAGTATACGGTACTATACAATTCAAAGGCCTTTAAATACAATTTTACTAGTGGGCTGTAGCACTCATTGTGCGACTCTCGAAAGTAGTTCTCCTAAACTTGCCTCGGGTCTTCCATTGCAGCCCAAACGGCAGTTTTAAACTGCCATTTCAACTTGGCAAAATAACCCCTTTTCCAACTCTAAATCTTTCTTTTTTTATACTCATAAGTCAATCCTGAGGTAGGGCCTGGAGGTACATAGGGCAGGGTGCATGGTATTTAAAAATGTAGAACATGTATATTTAATGTTTTACTAATCTTGGCAGTGAAGAACCTACAAAATCGTATTTCATTGTGACAAGGCTGACCTCCAATAGACTAACACTGGTCTGTGTATTACATTTAACAAGTGCTAAATTCCGTTTGGAAAGAGGGAGGAAAATACTTATTCCATGCAGTTGGATTTTAAATTAATATTCTGGAAATGCACTTTTGGAAAGTTGACATTTCGCTTCCTAACGTTTCTGAGATCTTTCTGTGAGTGGCAAGCTGTCTTGGATTGTTGGACTGTTTATGGCTCCCCCACTGGGAAATGTGTATTAGACCTAGACAGTGGCCAAAGGGTTTGGGTGTAGAGGGAGTAGGTCTTCAACAGGGTGAATGGGGAGGAGGTGCACCCTTGCCTAATTACACTTGAAAGGGACCTGATTCAGCACACACAAAGTGACCTCACTTCATGCCTGCCCTACTTTTTGTTACACTAGCCAAGCTGGAACCAAACCCGGGGAAGAGGGGAGAACTGATGAGAATTAGCTGTGGAGTTAGACAAAAGATTGCCCCCCACCCACAGGCTGACACTGGGCATAAAAGTAGAACCTGAAATCAGAAAGTTCCCAGACCTGTGAAGATCATAACAAGGACTGCCCTGTTTGAAAACTCTGAAGGAAGGCCAGGCCTGCATGCTTTGAATTCAGGACCCCAAAAGTGATTCCAAGTGTTAGTTGACTGACCTTCTGTTAAACTATCGGGACACAACAAACTTCCAGAGGTCTTTCCTGCACACCAGCTGGCTGACTAGACCTGTCCTGGTCCCCTCTGCAGGGCCTCTGTAAGAGTGAGTCCTGGCTCCAAGTGTGTACTGAAGGTCCCGATCTCTTGGCTGGAGTCAGTGGACTTCTCTCTGCCTAATTGAAGGTTTGACCTGATCTGACATAGAGTGAAGCAGATCCATGCAGCTCCTCACTGAAGGCATCACCTGATCCAAAGCAGCATGACATGATCCCTGCACAGCCCCATTGAGCGGTGCTGAGCAGCTCCTCACTGAAGGCTTTACCAGATCTGACGCAGATCAACGTAAAGCCCCGCAGAGACATAATGCACCGTTCTTGCATCGTAGTGAAGTACCGAAAATTATATGATCCCCTCCCAACAATAATCATTACATTACCAAGTCCCTTATCATTACAAATAAGCAGTCGGTCGGCAGTGTAGAAGGTTCAAGCGTTTATTAGACAAACACAAACTCTGCCAGAGGAGCTCCTTGCGACCTGACCCAAAAGGTCCGCCAAGAAGACTGCTGGCACATTGTCAGCACATCACATATATACAATTGCGTTGGCACCGGCATGGCCTAACATGGAAAAATACAAATTGGTACAAGCTAGTACAGTAATAGGAAAGCCCATATAAGGCACACAAAGAGCTCCTGATTTCGCTCAGGCAGCAAGGTCAGACGGGTGACTCCCTTCTGTCTTCTCAGAGACAAACCACCCTGCACCCCTCCCGGAATGTGCTTATCGGCCCTTCCTTGGCTAACTACGACCTTGCCGAGCCTACCGAGCTGAAACAGCAGTTTCTGCAACAGTTGGTTTCTTTCCCAGGAGCAGGGCTTTTAGAGCTAAGGGAGAATAAGGCCTGTGCATGTACGATATTAAAGAAGGCCATAATATGGTATTCATATAGCGTAACGTGGCATGAAGCTAAGTGAAAGTAAATACCGTAAATACTAATTATGCATGTCTACAGTGTAAGTTTAGTGACACCATGCTAATCCTAACATATCGATTATCAATACTACGTGATCAGGAATCGATTCTGGTACCTCAAACCCTCCTTTTAGCGTGGTGGCGCTAAATGACAACAGACATCTACTCCTCAAATATTTCTTCATCGATGATCATCATATCATGTACCTCTTTCTGCAGCATTTGGGCTTTAACAGCGATAGGGGATGGAACACACAGAGTGGTGATACGGGAAGCACAGTAAGAACAGCAGGCTGGACCACAGTGCATCAAGACACAGCACGTGAAAATGATGGCAGCAGCTCCTCCTAAAATTAACATTACCTTCCATCCCCATGTGGCCAGAAGTCCCCAAAACCAACCTGACAATGACCAAGACCCATTGTCAACATGCATTTCGGAAGCAATGCGATGCAGTTTCTGGATGGCTAGATGGACGGAGGGGGCGGAGTCAGGAATATATACACAACAAGAACTGCCGATGACGCGGCATGCCCCACCCCGATCAGCTAAGATAACGTCTAGAACCATTCGATTTTGAAGCGCTACAAGGCGAGTAGCCTGAATTTCCACCGTTAGGTTAGTTAAAATATCAGTAGTGATATTAATGACATTCTCCACTATTCTAGACAGTCTCCTAATTTCCCTACTATTGAAAATAGGCCCCCAAAAGGGTACTAGACCCTTGCTGAAATCCGTAAATTGCTGCAAGGAAGTATCCGTCTGATCAACTTCAGTCATATCGAGCTGTCTACGTGCTCTATGTAAGAGTGTACTACGGGAATGGCTCGAGGTCACCTCGGTGAAGCTTGCTATCGGTGTGCTTGTGATTGGAGCGGCTGGGTTCCCATGATACGACCGCATCGGGTATAACTGATGCGTTTTATGATAGTTGGAGGGAGCCACATAAACAGGGGGAAACAGAAAGGACAGATAACAGCGTCCCCCCCAGTTTCGTGGTAGCCAAGTGTATGCATGTTCCCCACACACGAAGTACACATTGTGGGGAGTAATCAAAGGAGGGCTAATACGTTTTCGCAGTCGATAGGTATAATTGCAGATGCTATTCCCCATTTGTACCTTACCTATCCCTTGCACACAAAATCCTGCAGAAACATTCAAAATAGGGATGGGGACAGTGCGATCTCTGGTAACATTTCGTTCGATGAAAATCTGAAAGTATTGAGTGGCATTAAAGTCTTTAAAATCATACAGTTCATCTTGTAACCAAGTTTTGTTCATTACCGCTAAATACAGCTGTATACACCCTTGTGGGTCAATTGTCACCTTATCCCCATGTCCTGTTCTATTATAAGCATAGTGCGTTCGAACATAATCAAGAATAATATTGTGCTCATTGACATCTAGATCCCTGAAATGCTCACTCCCATGCCGGTATATCGCCAGAAACAGTTTGTACCATGCTTCACAACTACCTAGATAAGACAGAGGGCGGGAGAGAAATAGATCATGATTGCGCACCACAGTAGGCAGGAGTCCACAAACCCAACAATCCGTGGCGTTAGTAACGTTGTGCGTCTGATGCAACATTTCTATGAATACATTTTTAGCATATTTTTGGCGATGTCTTTCTTTGTGGGGCGCTAGGGTAAACAGGAAATGTTCGGGAGGTGCGGCAGTTGTGGGCAAAAACTTCTGTAATGGGTATTTATGTTCTAGGTATACAAACAGACTCATGAACACAGCTACTATAACAGTTATAGTTACAACAAAAGCTATTTTGACCTTCGTGGTCCATGTGGAAAACATTGGCTCATAAAAAGGTATGCGTCTAGGCGCAATAGGAAACTCTTCTTCTAGGATTACACGACCAAAAGGGTACATTGCTAGCTAAAAGTCCAGAAATAGGCCTAGCAGTCCGACCTGCCAGAGGGTTTCTTCGTTCCTGCGTCCGTCAGAGTCTCACAGGCAGACTCGTATCCCTTATTCCAAGGTAGAAGCCATATCCGTTTGAACAGAACCTTCTTTCTGAACAGAGCACAATGATTGAAAAGTTCCAGCTCTCAACGAGTTCAGTCCAGTGTCTTGCTCAGCGCTCAGACCGGTAGGCTAGCAAACCCTATCTTATGCAATGAAGTCCTTCCCTATCTCCTGACAATGTGGTCTGAGGCGCCGTGTGTCGGCCTTCTGGGCCGAAGATTGTATCGCTCACGACCCAACACTTCAGGGTCAGAAAAGAGCACACCCGGGGCTTTCCGTACTGGTGACGTTTGGTCGTCTGGGGTACTTGAAACAGAATTCAACGCTATTGCACGCTCACTTGCAACTTCAGTGGAGACCAAGTCGTCTGATCTCGCCGATCCTTCCTGTAGCCTCCGCTCAATCTCGCAGGCGTCAGAAAAGGGCACAAATGCGTCAGCTCTTTCAGTTTCCTGTGTTAGAATTTCCCCTGGACGTGACCGCTCACCAGGGAGTGGAAGTGGTAGCCGTTTCAGATGCGAAACATGTATCCAATGTTTTCGGCCATCCACTTTAACCGCCGTCCGGGTGGCCAACAAAATCTGCCGTGGCTCAGACCATCTGGGAGCCAAGCTGGTGTCTCGCTCAAACCTTTTGACCAGGACCCACTGGCCGGGCTGTAAACGATGACCGGGGCCCTCTGGCAGTGGCTGCAGTACAGAAGCTACCTGCTGATGAATAGAACGAAGGTCTTTAGTCAAAGCATACAGGTAATCAATCAACATAGGATATTCAATATCTGCAAAAGAACGAGGTCGAGGTACCCCCCACACGTTAGCAGGTCTCCCAAACAGTATCTCATATGGAGAGAGACCCGAACGTGAGTGCGGGGTGACACGTAAAGACATAAGGGCTAGAGGTAAAGTGTCAGGCCAGTTCAACCCCGTGCTCTCCTTTATTTTTGCCATTTTCAATTTTAGAATGCCATTGTACTTTTCCACGAGCCCTGCTGATTGGGGGTGTCGGGCAGCATGGAATTTTTGTTGTATGTGTAAGCCCTCGCAGATATGCCGCACAAGGGCCCCATGGAAATGTTGCCCGTTGTCCGACCAGATCAAGCGAGGCAATCCGAAGCGAGGCACAAACTCTTTCAGGAGAGCTTTTGCAGTTGCCAATGCTGTGTTCTCCTTAGTAGGGTATGCCTCAACCCATTTGCTAAATGCACAGACTACGACCAGTACATATTTGAGATTATTGACGCGGTCCATATGAATATAATCCATTTGGAGCACTTCAAAAGGCAATGCAGGTGGTGCGAAATTCCCGGCTAAAACAGTTTCTCCTTTTCCTGGATTATGCTGCAAGCAGACCATGCAATATTGGACCAAACGGACAGCCGTCCGTTGGATATTCGGATTATTCCAAACTGGATCTAAGATCCCACAGATACCCTTTGCTCCTATGTGTGCTGGTCCGTGTGCCATTGTTACCACAGCCTGTACTAATGCATTGGGCAGTAGCCATCTTTGTTTTTCAGTCAAGTCGATCCAACAATCATTTTCATCCAATCTCCCTATCTCTTGTTCCCATTTCTCTAGTTCCGCTGGGGTGGCTTCCTTCTGTAATATTCTCACACTTTCCATAGTATTATCAAATAATCCACAGTCTCCCCCCACCCATCTAGCAGAGGAATGAACGTACATGGGTGACATCAGCGACTGAGCTGTCTGCTTGGCCACCTGGTCTGCAAAAGCATTGCCTTCTCCCACCTCATCCACAATCACTTTGTGAGCACTGCATTTGATAATAGCCACTTTCTTGGGGAGTGTGAGAGCATCCAACAACCTCAAAACCAGCTGCCCATTCTGTATTCTCTGACCGTGTGAAGTAAGGAAACCCCTTTCTTTCCACAGCCGCCCAAAACTATGGGCTACGCCAAAGGCGTATTGGCTGTCCGTGTAAATGTTGACCTCTAGTCCCTCACTCAGCTCACAGGCCCGTAACAAGGCCATAAGTTCAGCAGCTTGGGCTGATCGGTGGGGTAGTCTGAGTGTTTCAACAACTGTTTTCAGAGTCGTGATCGCATATGCAGCTGTCGTTGTGCCATCTGTTAGTTTGAAACAGGAACCATCCACATATAGCTCTCCCTGGGGTTGATCTAAGGGTGTGTCTGTGAGGTCAATTCTACCCTTGGTCTCTTCCTCTGTGCGATATATGCAATCATGTAAATTAGTGTCCTGTTCACCCGTATGGAGTGGTAACAATGTGGCTGGGTTCAATGTCGCACATCGAGTAATCGTAATATGTGGTGCAAATAAGGTCAGCTCATACCCAGTAAGGCGTGCACTCGTAAGATGCTGCGTTTTTGTTTTATTTAGCAAGGTGTCTACTGCATGCGGCACCATTACAGTCAAATTGGAATTTAAAACGAGTCCTTCTGACTGCCGGATGGCCACCGCTACTGCAGCCGTAGCCCTCAGACAGCTAGGAAGTGCTCTTGCAACATTATCCAATGTTGCTGACAAATAGGCGCACGGTCTTTGCTTACCTCCAAAGGCCTGCGTTAAAACAGATAATGAACAACCGTCGACCTCGTGTACATATAGTACAAAAGGTTTACGATAATCTGGAGTACCCAGAACAGGGGCAGAGCATAAAGCAGTTTTTAGAGAATCAAAAGAGAGCTGACATTCATCCGTCCAGGGTAGGGGTTCATGCACATCTTTGGTAGTCAAATGCAACAAAGGTTTAGCCAGAAGTGAAAAATTAGGTATCCATTGGCGACAGTAAGATGTGATGCCAAGAAAAGCGCGGACTTCACGCTGCGTGCAAGGTACAGACATGTTAGAAATGGTAGCAATACGTTCAGGTGTTAGTCGTCTACCCTCCTTCGATAAGAGATGACCTAAGTAGGTCACCTCCTTTCGACAATACTGAAATTTAGATAAGGATACCTTGTTCCCCTTGACAGCCAAATGGTGCAACAATTTAACCGTAGCTTTTTTACATCCATCCTCTGTGTCAGATGCAATGAGTAAGTCATCTACATATTGCAAGAGGACATTGCCATCCGGCAATTCTAAGTCATCCAACAGAGCCTTCAGAGCCTGGCTATATATGCTCGGACTTTCAGTGTAGCCTTGAGGAGCGCGACAGAAGCGGAAGCTGCGTCCGGATATTGAAAATCCGAAGATCTGTCTGCTATCAGGGTGGATAGGAATGCTGAAGAAAGCATTTTTCAGGTCAATGACCGAAAAGTACTGTGCAGTCGGAGGAATCATGGTGAGAATGGTAGTGATATCGGTCACCACAGGATACTGTGGTACCACAATTTTGTTAACGGCTCGCAAATCAATCACAAAACGATAGGCAGCACCCATCTCCCCTTGGTCATGGTTCCTCTTCAAAATCGGGAGGATCGGGCTATTGCAAATATTGGCGTTTGTTTCTTCTACAACCCCTTTGTCAATCAATTCCTGGATGATGTGCAATAAAGCCCGTTCCCCCGCCGGTGCTATTTTGTACTGTGGGATGCGTGGTAGTTTAGCGCCTTGCTTCAACGTGATGTGAACTGGGGGTATGTCCAGTTCACCCACATCTGCGTCCCCTGTCGCCCAAAGGGAGGTTGGGACGCCATCGAACTCCGGTGGGAGTCGTTCATTTTTCGTAAAACATTGTTTAACAGGTGTTACAGAGGGACGTATAGTTAAATAGACCCCATCCGCAGAACAATGTATAGTAGCATTCAATCTTTTCAGCATATCCAATCCCAACAGATTCTCCCCACAATTCGATGTCAATAAGAAAGGAGTGTCCATAGTGGCTGGACCAATCGTAAAGGGGATAGGTTTAGAGATGGGGCTTACAACGGGGACTCCGGAAAAACCCACCGAAACATTGTTTTGCCCGGACAGAGCTGCCCCTGGAACCAATGATCGAGCAACGGAACTGTTCATTGCTCCTGTGTCAATTAGAAAATTTTCAGATGTCCCCAACACTTCCCCTCTGATGTAGGGTCCCCTCTGATTGACCGGAATCGACACATGGCCCCCCCTCTGTCCCTGGCTATCCTATACTGGGGCATAGTCATCATCATTCCCTCCGGCATAGTCGCCATGGTAGTATTGTCTGCGTTGGGTGTTATCAAAATAATTCCTTTCTGACCTGTCTTGTTGAACGTCTCTGTGCTCGTCTCTATGCATATCACCTCGGTCGGGGCCCCCTCGTCCTCTACCTCGTCCGCGAACCGCTGTGTTCTGGGCGGCCAAGTATGGACACTGAGCCTTCCAGTGTCCCTCCTCTTTACAATAGGAACACTGGTTGATGCCGACTGACGGGGCTCCTCCTGAACCCCTTCCTGTCCCCGCCCCTCTTGTCATTGGGCCCCGAGTACCTCTACCTCCTCCTTGCCCTCGAACCACTTGCTGTAACAGTACTCGAGTCTTCAGATCCTTAACCTTTTTATCCACCTTATCCTTATTTTCATTTTCTCTATGCTCGTAGTACTGGGCCATGCTGAGGATTACAGACGGGGAAGAGGTAGTCCAGGTACTCTCTGCCGCCTCCAGTCGTGCTGAAATTTCCGGAGCCAGGTTCGTAACGAACCTGTTAACGAACAACCTTGTGCCCCCTTCTGTGGCCAAATCTTGCCCACTAAAATCAATAAAAACCTCTTCGAACCTGGTAAAGAAGTCGGACACACTTTCGTCCTTCTTTTGTCTACAGGCGGACAGTTTATCCCAATCGACTTTTCGGGGTGGGATCAGAGTATGCATAAAAGTTATTATTTTCGCTGGAAGAGAAGTTATTTCCACTCTTGGTTTGTCCCCTGGCTTGC
Source organism: Lissotriton helveticus (assembly GCF_964261635.1). NCBI lineage: Eukaryota > Metazoa > Chordata > Amphibia > Caudata > Salamandridae > Lissotriton > Lissotriton helveticus. The sequence continues at coordinate 951,551,188 of NC_136067.1, read as the reverse complement.
GATCCTGGTCCCAGCCTCTTAACTCCTCCCACGTGCCACCAAATTCAGCATGATTAGAATCGTGCACCTGTCGCCATATATCAACCGGTACTAGTAGTCCGAAGAACAATTCAACATCGGCTAAAGTCATTACAGCGGACGCAGCTGCTTCGGTCAATTCTTTGTAGTACGCAGTAGGATTCTTTCGGGGATCTGGCAACTGAGATTTCAATGCCAGTACTTCACTTCTTTTCCATGGGGTATAAACCCACTGTTCCTGGAACCGAGCCGCCACCCCTTGTCGTATGATCGCCTGGTTACCATCTCGTTGTTCGGGGATTTCGGGATGATAGATTGGGTGTACTTCTCGCATAGGGGGTTGCGTAGTCCACTGTGGACTTTTCAAGAATAATCTGTCGCGATATTGTACCAAAGTGTCTACATTCTTAAATACTTCTTCCGGTGTTAGGCTAAATTTATGGGCCCAATCTCTGATAGTATACAGGATCTGGGGGGCTGTCCCGTCCCTAAAGCTTATTTCCCAATACCCAATGAGCGAATTGGACATTTCGTATAGCACATGTTGTTGCATGACTGGCTCTAAATCCTTCACCGTACTCCATATGTCAATCAGGGTATATACTTCATTCCGCACCCACTTGACAGCCTGGTCTCCTAATGCTTCTTTTTCGCCATATTCTACAGATGCTCTAGTGAACAAACGCTTGCTATCTAGGCCCCCTACAGCTCCCCTCGGGGTCGGGTCAAACCCTCTGGGTGTAATACAAGCTCGGGGGGAGGATATCTCCGGCATAGGGAGACTCAAGTGCGTCTGAGGGGAAGTGATCAGTTGTGTAGACTCGGGGACAAGCGTAGCCAAGGCCCCACCTTGAGGAGAGGAAACATCGTTATTTTGTTCATTGATAACGGAGCCCCGTTCCTCAGGCGCAGATGCCCGTGGTCTAACTTCTGGCTGGACAGGTATTGCAGGGTATATACGCTCCGGGGCATATGGTGGGGGAGGCCTTGCATTTAACAATTCCTCAATCTCATCTTCCGCCCCTTCTCTGGCTACATAACATTGGTCTACCTGCAGTTTAAACCGCCTGTCTGCAATTTCAATATTTTGTTCTACCTTATTTTTATCATATGCGATAGCCTTCTGGGTAATAGTCTGTCCCTGCTCTATCTTCATTAATTTTTCAGATCGAATGCGTCGTCTCTTTGCTTCTTTCTGCCATTTGTTAAGGGTGTCGAACATCGACTGCCGACTGCGTTTAATAAAAAGACGTTCTTGTAAATATGCCAGTTTTTGTTCATCGAAAGACCCTGTTTTTGGCCACTGTAATTCTATATTGTCCTTAGTGTATTTATGCCACAGAGAGTTAAAGATGAGGGGGCCAATACCATGCTTACAATACATAAAGTGGCTAGGTGTCCCCTCTGGGGGGTTCGGCTGACTCTCGTCTAACCTCCCTTCCTCACTATGGACACAACCAAAACACAATTTGCTAAGGCACGGCATATTGTATTATCTCGTTTCCGGCTGAAAAGGAATTTCTCCGTTAGTACAAATTCAACAAAATTAAATATCACGTTATCCTTACGCTTTCATTCTCATGGCCATGACACCCATCATCCTCACATCCGTATTTTCCTTATACATCAGACAAACGTAAAACGTGACACATAAGTTCCAGCAATTGCAATCGAAAAAGTGGAGCCCGTCGGCTCCCACTCGTGGAGAACTCTTCTGCTAATTTATTCAAAAGGCTGCAAAAACACGACCAACAACAGTCTCGTCCTCAGACTGCCTAAAGATGGTTACACAGGTTTTAAACCACAGACCGGTCTACAGGCCATCCGACAGCATTCATGGTTCACCTCCCGAACTGTTCTGGCTAAGCCCGCGTTTCAGCGCCGCTCCAGATTTGTCCGGGTGCTACCCAATCTCAACCATCGGCTTTCCCGAGAACAGTCCGGCCGAGCAGGAACCGCAGTTCCCCTAGGCGTATAATCCTTATCTTTAGAGTACCCAGAGCGTTCGCACGTGCAGTTCCACACTGCCCCCGTCGAACCTCCGACCAAATCCTCTCTGTGACAACTAATGCAAAGTCAGAGTTTCTCCGTGACCATGGGCCACCAAATGCTTAAATCCCGTTATTTAAATCTGCATATGCAATTCAACATATAACGAGACACAACACTCACCTGGTGCACGCAGGTTTGCCGGAACGTTCTTCACTGCCGACGTTTGCCCAGTATCAGCGCTGCAGGTTCTCGGGTTGCACCCGAAGGACTCCGGCGTGGGGTTACTAGCAGCTGAAGCCCTCCGGATCGGGAGGGCAGAGCAAAACCCCAATTTCTTATGCGTCTGGTCTGCAACTCTCCCGATCAAGAGGACCCCTTTCGATGTCGCCTGTGGCTACACAGGGACGACCCCAACGCGGAGTCCTGGCGGAGTCGCCAACTGAAGTACCGAAAATTATATGATCCCCTCCCAACAATAATCATTACATTACCAAGTCCCTTATCATTACAAATAAGCAGTCGGTCGGCAGTGTAGAAGGTTCAAGCGTTTATTAGACAAACACAAACTCTGCCAGAGGAGCTCCTTGCGACCTGACCCAAAAGGTCCGCCAAGAAGACTGCTGGCACATTGTCAGCACATCACATATATACAATTGCGTTGGCACCGGCATGGCCTAACATGGAAAAATACAAATTGGTACAAGCTAGTACAGTAATAGGAAAGCCCATATAAGGCACACAAAGAGCTCCTGATTTCGCTCAGGCAGCAAGGTCAGACGGGTGACTCCCTTCTGTCTTCTCAGAGACAAACCACCCTGCACCCCTCCCGGAATGTGCTTATCGGCCCTTCCTTGGCTAACTACGACCTTGCCGAGCCTACCGAGCTGAAACAGCAGTTTCTGCAACAGTTGGTTTCTTTCCCAGGAGCAGGGCTTTTAGAGCTAAGGGAGAATAAGGCCTGTGCATGTACGATATTAAAGAAGGCCATAATATGGTATTCATATAGCGTAACGTGGCATGAAGCTAAGTGAAAGTAAATACCGTAAATACTAATTATGCATGTCTACAGTGTAAGTTTAGTGACACCATGCTAATCCTAACATATCGATTATCAATACTACGTGATCAGGAATCGATTCTGGTACCTCAGTAGTCAGAAGGTGATACTTCCAGCAGGACAAACTTGTACCTGACCCATGCTCTGTTGTGGTCAGCCTGAACTTGTGACTTAGCCTCAGTCCAGCACAACAAGATAACCACAGTTGGCACTTCACTCCTACTGGTGCCATTTTGAACCTTAAACCTTAAAAATTCAGAACTCCTTTCATAGATTGAAATCTTGACAATCTGAAAGAGACACGTTAGTGATAGATTCCTTACCTTAGAATATCCCCAGGCGTCAGACCGGATCCGGAATTTTTTTGCGTAGCAGTACCCATGCACGTCGGTAGGCGTCGTCCGCGGCTCCGATCCGTCGTTGGCGTCATGGGCGCCATGATGACGTCATCGGAGTACTTAGACGCCGCCTCCGCGCGCTGACGTCAGTTCTTCTTTTTTTCGCGCCAGCAAGCGCAGATCCGGAAAAAGTTGTACCCTAGTCAATTTTTGACTAACTGTTTACGATCCTTTTTGATCTACTTTCGAAGTCTCTCGACTCCAACGGTGCCGGTAGGGATGCCCGGGTTCAAGCCCTGCGCCGACTGCAGCCGACTGATGTCGGTTACCGACCCCCATCGCCGGTGCTTGCACTGTCTAGGCCCGGACCACGACGACAAGTCCTGCTCCGACTGCCGGGCCCTGACGTCTAAAGCTAGAGGGGAGCGTTCCCGTAAGCGACTCGAGCTTCGGCAGTCCGCCCTGCGCCGCTCAAGGTCCTGGTCCGGAAGGAGGTCGAGGGACCGGTCACGGGGCCGGAGTCACCACAGTTCCGGGAGTCGTCATCGGTCTTCGGGCTCGAAGTCCTCAGGTAAGAGGCAGAAGAAGTCGAAGAGGCACCATCGCTCTTCTGCCTCCCCCGACGCTCACGCGAAGCGGCCGGGGTTCCGCCGGAGCCACAGGCGTCGCGGCCTGCTCCATACCCACCGGTCCCTGGGCAGAACACGACGCCGGGGGAGATTGATGACTTCTCATGGCCATGAGGTCGCTCGCTTCCCCATCGGGTTCCGCGGCACCTTCGGGCAAAGTGGCCCCGACTGGGTCCCCACGCGGGCCGGGTGCTCCGGCGCCGTCGGCGACTTCGGTCCCGACGCCGCAGGGCCCCACTGGATCCGGCTCCGGATCCGGGTCGCCGCCGGTCGACCTCAAGGGCGCTGGCCCCAAGGGTGTCGCCCCCGGCGCCGTCCCAGGACGACGCCGTCCCTGGTCCTACCCTTGATTCAGGTCCGGCGTCTGGACCCAAAACGTGCAGTCTCATACTATTTGGATCGCACACGCCAGTTCCGGGTGGATGACCAACTCTTTGTTGGTTACGTGGGCGCTAAGAAGGGACGGACGGTGCACAAACGGAACATCTACCGGTGGATCGTGTTGTGCATCCAGGCGTGCTACTCCTTGGCTAAAAAGGAACCTCCTGTTGGGCTGAGGGCCCATTCCACTCGGGCCACGGCGACTACTACTGCCCTGGGCCGGGGAGTCCCCTTGCAGGACATATGTCAGGCAGCTACTTGGGCCTCGCTGCACACGTTCACGAGACACTACTGCCTGGACAGCCAAGTCCGGAGGGATGGCTTCTTTGGCCGTTCCGTCCTTCAGGACTTTCTGGTGTGATTATTGGTTCGCAGACCCACCACCAGGGTTGGTATTGCTGGGGTATCTATTCTAAGGTAAGGAATCTATCACTAATGTGTCTCTTTCAGATGCACAAGTTACTACTTGTGTAACGATATATATCTGTCAGAGACTTTAGTTAGTGATAGATTCCTTACTGACCCACCCATCCTCCCCATTCTGCGAACCGATATCTAGGGTTAAGGTCATCCCCTTTCAGGGCCCTAGTTTCATGGCACCAGTGTTGGTTTTTATCATGGCTCTGCGTTTCTGGCGTGGAAAAGCTCTGTATAAGAACTGACGTCAGCGCGCGGAGGCGGCGTCTAAGTACTCCGACAACGTCATCACGGCGCCCACGACGGACGCGGACGACGCCTACCAACGCGCATGGGTACTGCTACGCAAAAAAAATCCGGATCCAGTCTGACGCCTGGGGATATTCTAAGGTAAGGAATCTATCGCTAACTGATGTCTCTTACAGATATATCGTTACACAAGTAGTAACTTTTGCTTTTGGTGTCATTTTATTCATTGAATTATACTCCATTTTCGAAATCTGTTTGGATTATTTCACGTGCTGTGTTCACTTTATTACAGATTGAGTACTGGTTTGATACATTACATATAGTCGCTATGTTAAGACTGACTGCTTTGTGCCAAGCTACGAGAGTGTTAAGCAGGCTTATTTAGTGACTTTAGTATTCACAATGACAAATATTATGATTATTATTTCAAGTGGGTTTCTCCTGTCAAAAAATAATCACATTTCTTGCAGCTTTATAGCTCTGACAATTTCAGCCTGTTTGTCCTTTCTTATGGAGGAGTACACATTTGCCACCAGTTTCTTTCACCTTGTCAAGCTCAGAATTGCTGCCATTTTGTCTGTGGTGACGGGACTCCGGTTAATGTTGTTCAAATTTCTCATATTGTTAATGTCAGTTTCCCATACTGCAAAAAAATTTCCCACAAACACCAAGGTTCTCCTGTGTTTCCAGTAAAGTAATAAACCTGCCATTAATATGCAGGTTGACAAGGGAGTCACATCCTCCCCTTAGCTATTCTGCCGCTGACTTTTCTCTACTCATGGCCTAAAAGAGGCTTAGGTCTCCAGAACGGCATATCAAGTGAGAATGTTGACCTCCACAGTAAATTTGGTAATATTTTTTCCTAAACAATAGTAACTTGGTACACAAAATAGGGGTAATCATTGGTAATTTTGCTTCTCCTCTCAATCTGTAGAGAACCATGACATAAAGAACCCTGCAAAAGGTTGGTTGTGAGATGGGCTCCTCATCAAACAGGCTAACTGCATGCTCCAGCTTCGAGACTGCATAAAACAGAAACATATCTGGGAATCCCAAATACCCCCTCACCTGCCAACTTCCAGGGTATTTATAAAACATCAAGGTTTACCCTGCTACATTGTCCTACCCATGCCAATAAGCTTGTAAGTGAGTTTAGCTCTTTGAATATATTCAATGGCAAAGAATGCTTAGAGATCTGAAATACAGAAAGGATCACTAGAGAAAGGCCATACATTCTTCTATGTTTGGAGTTGGATGTAAAATAAATGGTTAGCCTGTGTGAAGAACATCTAGCTGAAAAATCGAAGAGGATGGTCCCTGCTACACTTTTTAAAAGTGTCTCTAAGCAACTCACTGTAGACTTCAAGGGCCATAAGGTTGGGGCTACAGGGTCACAACTAGCTTCAAGAGGCATGCTCCTGCATTTCCAGCTGACTAGTTCCGACTGGACCATGGACCCTGCTGCTAGCCTCTGCTGGAGTTAGTCTTGACCCGCAGTGCTGTCCCCTGGGCCCTGGACCCGTGGATGGGGTCAAAGTGCACTCCTCGTACTTAGAAAGTTTTGCTAAATATTTGGTCTAAGATCTGACAGGGGACTCGGATTAATCTGCCAAGCTGGTCTGAGTACATTGCTGCTGGGCCAAAAAGTCAGGTTGCTCCTGGTAGTTCTTCTCTGCAGCACAAAATCCAGTTCAGCAGTACCTTGCGTAGAAGGTGTTTTTCCTCATGGAGCCCTCTTCAGCTACACCCTGCAGCCTTGCAGAGTTAGAAGATTTCAAGCTCCAATAAAGTGGCTTAGTCAGAAGGAAATCTTCCCTGAGCAAAGAAACAAAGAGAATCCGACCAGCAAGAGACCTTCTCTGAAAGAGAAATTCAGATTTCTCCCGCTTGGAGCTTTTTTCCAAATGTCAACAGCTTCACCAAAACCCGATCCAACAGTTATCCGATGATGTGGAGCCCTCTTTATTTATTTATTTATTCATTTGTAGAGCGCACAAATACCTGAAGGTGTCTCAGCGCTGGTGGACTGACTACAGAGATGGCAAACATAGTGAATCACTGATTGAAGAGCCAGGTCTTTATCTGCTTCCGAAAGATGAGCAGGGTGGGGCTGGTCTTGATGTGTGAGGGAAGCCTGTTTCAGAGTTTAGTAGTGGCAGCTATAAATGATCTGTCACCCCAAGAGGCTTTTTTTGTGCGGGGAATGGTAAGAAGGTTAGCATTAGAGGAGCGCAATTGTCTGGGGGGGATTGTAGGGTCGGAGAGACTGAGAAAATCAGGACCAGTGGTGTGTATGGCCTTATAAGCAATGCAGAGGGCCTTTAACTTGGATCTGCTTCTAATTGGTAGCCAGTGAAGTTGGCGGACTACGTCAGATATGGGCTTAAATTTGGGAGTGCCTGTCAGCAGCCTACCTGCTGCGTTTTGAATCAGCTGGAGCTTTTAAAGAACTTTTTCTTGTGCATTGATGAATAATCCGTTACAATAGACGACTTTGGACATAACAAGTCTACTGATCAGTGTTTTGGCGGCTGAGGAAGGGAGATATGGGAGAAGTTTCTTTATGATTTTGATGGTGTGGAAGGCTGATGATACCACCGAATTTGCAGGGTGCATAAAAGTTAGTTTGGCGTAGAAAATGACTCCAAGGTTTCTGATTTTTATAACTGGAGAGGGGGTGTACCTAGGTCTGTTGGCCACCAAAGAGAGGACCATGATGGTGAGAGATTACCGAAGATCATAACTTCGGTCTTACTGGAGTTCAATCTCAGGGAGTTGTTAGTCATCCAGGAGCTTATGGCAAGCATTCCCTTCTGGAAGTTGGCTGCGACCTTTGCACCATCATTATGTATTCCTAACACTAGTTGGGTGTCGTCAGCGTATGAGGTAAGTGCCAGGTTATAAGTTTTGATGAGCCTTGCCAAGTTTGACACGTAGATATTAAACAGTATCGGGCTTAGCGAGGAGCCCTGGGGTACCCCGCATGGAAAAGACAATGCAGGGGAGGAGAATGAGCCAAGCGTGACTGATTGTGAACGATCAGCCAGGAACGACGCGAGGAGGGCCCTGGCCTTGTGACAGATACCTAGTGTAGTGACACGGTCGATCAAGGTGGCGTGGTTGACTGTGTCTAATGCTGCTGAGAGGTCCAGCAGTATGAGAACCGCCGCTCCTCCAGCATCCATGATTTTTTTGATCTCTTCTGAAGCTTTGATAAGGGCGGTTTCCGTGCCATGCCCCCTTCTGAAGCCAAATTGTGTATCATCTAGTAAATGATGTTGCTCGATGAAACTTGCCAATTGAGTGTTCTTCAGCCACAGCATAATGTCTTGCCCTGCTGAGAATTTGTCACATGAGACTAAGGGCCTGATTACAAGTTTGGCGGTCCTCCTGTGAAGCGACACACCAGTGCTCCATGAGAGGACTGCCAAACCTGTACTGAGACCATCTGCCGGATTCCGACTGGAATCCAGGTTGGGTGGACGGTGCAGTGGGGGTGCCTTTCTAAGGCTCAAGGAAGAGTCTTATAAAGGCACCACTGTGGGACAGCCTCAGCACGTTCCTGCATGAGAAGAAATGCTGTGCATTCCTTCCCGCGCTGGAACCAGTAGTGCAAATATACAGGAGAGCACAAAATGTGGTCCCCTGAATGCACCCCCAGGCCCAGAGTCAACAGGGCCCCCTTCGTTGCCTCACCACCACCCTTCTCATGGTGGTCTCATCGACATGTAAAGGATGGCAGTGAGGCAACTCGTAATATGCTTGACAGTGCCTCAGCAGCACTGCCAACATATTGCAGCCTCTGATCAATGCGCCACCCCCGTGGGATCATGGATCCCCGGCATTTGCAGTGGTCCTGTGGCGGTCCAACTGCCGGGTGGAGTTTGGTAGTCCACGGACCGCCACCACAACTACGATAGTCAGTTGGACACCATAGTCTTAATCAGGCCTAAAGTCTGAAGGTAAAACTTATTACCGGTGCAAACCAAGTTCTTTTCTGCCATTCAAACTTCATTGCAGTCAGCCTGAAATCTTACCCTTGCCTCAGTAAAAAGCAACCAGATGAACGAGGTTGTTGTTTATCACTTTTTGTGCCCATGATATAAAGCATTGGGCTGGTGATCTATTTGTATCTGACTTTACTTATATATACAAAAAAGTTTATTTTAGAACCCCGTGAAACATATCACAATACATATTGGTGACTGAGGAGTATCTGGAAACCACCTTTATTGAATGGAGGACTTGTGCCGCATCACAGTAGGAGATATGCCCGTGTGGGGAGACTTTCCGGATTTACTTTGGAAGCGGACTCAAAATCCCAGGAGGCCAGAGCCCGCAGCACCTGAGGCGTATCAGCCACTCCCATCAGCCGCTTCATAACTCATAGAGGCACCTGCTGCGCGGAACGCGCGTGCCGGGCCCGTTTGAGAACGGAAGAGGATGGGCCGGGCCCCCCCTCTAACACAAAGTTTACTCTAAGGTCAGTTAATACTTCCATTTTTGTATATTTGTGGCAGTAGCTCTGACCTGATATTTGGACATTGGGTCAGCAGCTGCTTTAGTGTAAATCCTATGATGGCCACCAGAGGAGAAAAGGTGAAGAATCCTCTATCGAGTGGGTCTGTGGCAGGAACATTGGACCAGTTCATAATTAGAGCCACATCTGTACTGGCCCATGAAATAGCCTTGACCGAGCGGCGTTTATCGCTGGATCCTATCCATTCTAAATGCTCATCTCTGGGAGGGCTAAAGTATGCAAGGTTGCCGGAGCAATTTGCAGATGGGGCTACTGTCACTCAGATCTCGGAAAGAGAGATTAACCTGTCACTGCAGGATTTAGTTATTCCAGCTGTCTTACCTCCATTATTGGAACTCGCATCTGCTTCTTTGCCTGGCACTAAAAGACCCTGTTTCCAATTTATCCCCACGTGTTCAAACGAGGTCTGTGCGTAGTTCTTTATCGCATACTATGGAACAAGCGCCTGAACCTGCCACAAAGAGAAAACGGGGCGGGGGCCCCAGAGGAAGAAAAATGCTAAAACTCATAAGCCTAAGAAGTCCGGTGCTTCGGAAGTCTTAGTAACACTACCTCCACCAGAAACTAGGTTACCCACTACCTTATTGGGCTCACTCTATTCGGATACGGCTGGTGTCCATCTACCTCCAGCAGACGAGGATTTTTGGGATAAACTGGGAGTTATACTTACTACATCTCTTACACCAATCATCAAAAGACTTTTATCAATTGAGGATAAACTCTTGCACCTTGATTCACTTTTTGTATTAAATCGTGCCAATGGTGATAAGTTGTTGGGGGCCCATACTGGGCTCCGCGATCTATCAATGAATGCTATGTGTAATCCTCCTACCTCTATTAGTCTACCATCTACCTCTCTCCTGTCTAATTTTCATTAGCACCTGTTAATGGGAATGTTGAGGTTGGTACCACCTCAATTCTTGACAATGTTACATATGGAGGGGGGAAACCAGTGAGAATGTGGACCTGGGGAAACGTTCCCCAGGGGGCGGCTTGGTGCCTAAAACGAAGGGGAAAGTTAAAGTTTATGACCATCGTATCCGCTCTCCCGTCTCTAGTGCAACAATTCTAGTATCCCATGAATTGATTTACCACCTGCATCAATCCCATGTGTTGTAGTACTGGCTGGTGTTCCTGTGTTGGAACAGGGTAAAGAGGAGTCATTTATCGAGACTAAAAAAATAAGTGTATCCATTGGTTAAACAGGAACAGAACACTTCCACCACAGGTGTATAGCAAAATTGTATTTGCTGATAGAGTTAGTTGGGGGGACAAAGCAAGAAATGTATTGAGGGTGATTGTATATTGATACATTTTAGAGATAGGCTGGTGGTAGAATATATAGGTGACTGGTATCAGGTGCTGGCGGCCGCAGGGATACAGTCCCTCTCCCTAACTTACTTTTATCCTCCCTACGCTGTCTATCCTCCATCAGTGAGAAGGGGTAAACCATGGGAAAGCCAGGAACTAAAGGCCCAGGTGGGTATTGTAAATAATTGGTCTTGTAAATATGATGATACTTTATTACCAGCTCCCTTTCCTGTAAGCAACAGATGTGGTGTTTTGGACCAGGTAGATTGACTGATCTCTAGTAGGTATCACCCACCCCCTAAAGTCCAACAAACATCACCTAGGTATGACGGAGTCGCAACTGTTGATTATATGCGGACTCTAAGTAGGGAAATAGCGGTAGAAGTACCCTCTATGGGAATTAGTGATGACACAGAGGAGGCTAATAGCATTATGCCTGGCAGGGTTGAGTCCCTGTCTATTACACCCATACGGGGAGACCCCACTCTTCTTTCCCAGGACAAGGAAGCTCAGAGACCAGAGGGAGTTGTGGTCTCTGATCAGCCATTGTTGATATCCTATGAGGTGTCAGAACCTGCGAATCCCGTAGGGAATGCAGATAGCTCGAATGAAACCATTCCTGAAATTATAGGTGATCACGAGGAGGTGAATTTGCTCGGGTTCACTGTGACTGGGGAGCCCAACATAATTACGCAGAGCAGCAAGGCAGCAACATTGCAAGGATTAAAGTTGTCTTGGAATATAGCCGTCTAAATGCTAAAATGGATCTCCCAGACTGGGGTGATTTTATCGACACACATGAGATGTGTTTATTTCAGGAGACTTGGGCCTTGAAATCACTGCACAGAGTTGGGTTCGCCACATATAGTAAAGTGGCTGTTCAAGGCCCTAGGGGAAGACCATCGGGAGGCTTGAGTATATGGGTTGGTGTACACCTGGGGTGTGCAGTTAAGTTAATAGAAACCCTTTCTCAAGATATTTTATGTATTATTTTCTCCCTCAGTAACTTACCAAAGGTGGCTATTATCAATGTTTATTCCCGCCCTGTGAGGAATGGGCAGACCTCGCAGACGCTAGACTGTTTGGCAGCCTTTCTTGCTACGTTGCCCGAGCAAGTCTATCTCATCATCGGTGGGGATTTTAACTGTCACTTTGAACCTCTTATTCGTTTACCCCACCCTATCACGAGTGAAGAGGACTCAACAAGGGAAATTCCAATGTGTAATCTTTACCCAATCAGGGGTTGGACCCCCTTAGTCCTTCAGTTGACTTCACTTAACCTCAGTTATTCACTGAGGGCTTGTAATGGTAGTCTATTTGCTGATAATCCCGGCAAGTATACCTTTGAAAGGAATGGTCAGGCCTCAACAATTGATTACATTTTAGTAAACGTGAACATCGGGCATAGGATTGTGAACTTTTTGGTACAGTCCCGTACTGAAAGTGATCACAATCTGCTGGGTGTAACCCTGGATTGGTGTCAATTGGCAGCAGGACAGGCTGCAACCAATTCTCCCCCATCTGATTTACTAGCAATTATTGGAGGTAGAAGGATTCGTTGGGGAACACTCTCTCAATCACCAGAGGCAATGGCTTCCCTGTACAAATCTATTATACCCTTTTTGGAAAAGGCAAGTTTTATTATAGAAAATAGCGATGCCACTGATTATATAGAGGTATTGGGGAAAAATAACTTGGATTTGGTTGAAAATTTGGCTGAGTTCTTCTGTAATACTTCAACTTGCAAAAGAAATGCCCAAAGAGGTAATAACCCTTGGTATAATAGGGCTTGCAGAGACGCAAACAGTGCTCTGCTGATTAAACTTCGAGAGGGTGACAATGTGAGCATTAAGGAAGCAAGGGCACATTTTAAACAAATTATTTTAGTCGCAAATAATGAGTGGTAAATTGATATATGGCAGGTAAATCAAGAAAGCCCTAAATGATCAAGATTTAAGAGAGTTTTGGAAACTGGTGAGGACCGGGAAATCTGAAGGCAGGTCTGCAATAGAGCCTAACCTTGGGGAGGAGGTCTGGCGAACACATTTTAAAATTTTATATTCCAAGACTCAATCAGGAGACACTGTGACGGGCCCCTTCGCCATTGATACTATCCATGTTCCCCCGGCCGACATACCCCCCTGTTCGCTGGCTGAGGTATTGGTGGCCTTGGCCAAAATGTTACCGAACAAGGCACCCGGACTGGATCGGGTTCCAGGAGACCTGTTCTCCATATCTGCAGTCCCTTTTAAATGCAATCCTTTATGGCATGAAACCCCCTCCATCCTGGGTGGGAGCAGAAATCATCCCTATTTATAAAAAGAGGTCTCCCCTAGAACCGGCAAATTATAGGCCCATTAGCCTAATTGATGTAACACAGATTTTTGCCCGTTTTTTTTTGTGAAGATTGCAGACCTGGATGGATGACTATAATATTTTAACTCCCCTACAAGCAGGTTTTAGGTCTAAAACTTCAACTATAGATCAGCTGTTTAGATTACAGCTAATCTATTGAAAAACGATAACGTAGGAAGGTGGTTCTCTCTACCTAACAATCGTGGACCTCAAATCCGCGTTTGATATGGTGGATCGAGACTAGCTGTGGAGCTTACTGCTTGAGATGGGAGCACCATCTTACCTCTGTCAACAGCTTAAACGCCTTCATGATGGCACCTTTGCCAGGATAAGATTTGGGACTGGTGGTAAACTATCAGCCCCTTTCCCCGTTGAGAAAGGAGTGAGACAAGGCTGTGTGCTTGCACAAACTCTTTTCTCCCTCTTTCTTAACGGTCTAATTAAGGATCTTTTAGCTGTTAGGGATATAGATTCGCCAAAACTTGCTAACCGCAAAATACCTGCATTGATGTTTGCGGATGACACGCTGCTCCTATCTAAAACACCTATGGGGATGCAGCGTGTCCTAGTGGAATTTAGCTCATTTTGCAAAAAAAGAAATCTGGAGGTAAATATAAAGAAAACAAAGTATATGGTTTTCCATGCTGACTCCACCAACTGCCCGCACCCCAAACTGGATTTTAAGTCTTTAGAGAGGGTCTCAGTATTTGATTACTTGGGCCTAACTCTAAATGAAAAAATGGAATGGGGTTCGCAGATTATTAAGGCAAACTTAAAACGTATCCAGGCTAGTGGGGGGATTTTAAAGTCCATAAGAGCTGCGCCTTAAAAGTCATTGGGCCCCCTGCAGAAATTGTCCTAGTAATATTTTAACAGCGACAGGAAACAACTTTTTAAGGCAACTGGTGGGCCTCCCACAACGTACTCCCCTAATTCCTCTAAGGATGGACTTGGGCATTGCTCCTATTGCCGATTTGATTGCCTTTCGCCCGCTTCTTTATTGACGACGCCTTTGGAGCATGCCGGAATTAGAATATTATAGAGAGGAATTAAAATCAGTTATGCTCATTTGGGGGGCGGTGAAGATTTCATGGCAGACCTTTATTCGGGATGCATTTCGCAAAATAGGGTGATATGACTTATGGTCTGCACCCGAAAAGACTTGTCCTGCTATATCTAAGCAATCTTTAACATCTGCCTTGAAAGAATATAGACTGACACGTATCATACAGTCTGTAGACTCATCTAGTCTCACTTCCAGGTTTCTGGACGTTAAGCAACATTATACCCTGGAGCCTGCCCTAGATATTATTCAACCTCTCGCAGCTAAGAAATTGTTTCTCCAATTTAGGCACAGGATGCTCCCCCTCTCTGCATTTACCAAAAATTGGGTGGGAGCAAAAAAACAGCCATGTCCTGGTTGCAATGTTGTAGAAGAAACAGAGATCCATGTGATCTTTTTTTGCCCTGCATATAGGGCCGCTAGAGCTAAATGGGTTCTTCAACTCTGCAGGAATCTTGGCATAAGGAATTATAGAGAGGTCTACAGGTTATTAAAATATGATAGCTATCCGGTCTTTGTTGTTTCTATTGCTAAGTTTTTATTTGCAATGTGGTGCAAACGCAGATGTCTTCTGATTACTCAGTGCTGAGAATTCAGTTGTTCTTGTTTTATTTTTAATATCAATTTCCCTGTTCTTAAATAGTATTAATTGAATGTAATCATTTTTAACTTGTTTTTCTGTTTCTTTTTTTAAATAGTTTGTGCCATAGGATGATGTTGTTTAACATCGTCCCAATGTTGCCCTCATTTGAGATATTTGTTTATGCTTAATGCTCTCAATGGATTAATTTCTCGAGGGGGCAGGACTGTCCCGTGACTGCCATCCCTTTGACTTTATAGGTTATTAAGTCAACTTACATAAATTATAACTGTTTTCCCCTGTTATTCTCTTCTTTATAATTGCTCTATTATTTTATGATGATATTTTACAAATGTTATACTGTTGCCGAAATAAAGTTCTTTTGACTGACTGACTGAATGGAGGACTTATTTGTCTCTGACTAAAAGAACACCACAGCTGGAGGTATGTGAACCTGGCCTATATAATAATATTGATATTACTAAGAGATAGTGATATACAGATGGAATTCAATCCTTTTTGATCTTTATTTATCTTTTTATATACATATTGTTTTAGGGCATCCGGCCCCTGTGGGCATTTTAAAATTGGCTCCCCTTTTGGATTAATGCATCTCTGGAACATAAGGTCCTGAACTATATTTATGCATCTATGACACACCAGTAAACACCAAAATTCTAGGTGGGTGCTCTTATTGATTATTGATCTGGGTACACAAGATGGGACCTCCTTGACATTTATTATCACTTGATTCTCTCTAATTCAGAATCTGCGATTTTAAGAAAGCAGAAGACAGAAAACATTAATAATGACATTTGAATGAAACTTCACATTCTTTCAAGACTGAATAGTGTCACTATAAAATACGTTATATCAATATGATTCCTTACAGAAAGTCCTAAAAAGTTAATACAAGCATTATTGCATAAGGACAAAGATATTGATTTGGAATGGTGGAAATACGTTATTGATTAAATAATGTATATGAAAGACTAATAAGGATTAATTCCCCACAATTACATCATCTGAGGGAGGGACAGTGATGGGAACCTGGTCCCGGCAACACCTCCATAGTCCTCCACCAAATAATCTAAATAAAAGTAGAGTGAAAGATGGGGGTATATGAATGTGAGAGTTTATTTTGTGAACATGAATGCGGGCCCTTAAAACAATTATAACCCATGTATAGATACTGTCCAGTCATCTTCCTCCTTTCTTTATGAATGTTGGATTTTAGTGGTCCGTGTATTTATTAAGATCTTAAAGATGACTAAATGTGTATGTATATATATATATATATATAGTTTCTGTTTTTATCATATGTGATACGGGATTGTGATACATATGATACATACAGGCATACATGACATTGTGCCATTCATAAAAGAAACATTAAGTTTGAGAGTCCTGAAGAAGGTGGCTGAAAAATATACAGCTCACCGATAAGCGTTGACGCCCTTTTATGTTGTTAAATTCGAGGAACGTTTGAGTCTAATTATACAAGGAATTGAAAGACTCCAAAATCAATGATTCAGTCGAATTAACAGAGTTATGATGATTTAAACATTTTCACTTGTTCTTTTCTCTCATGATATTGAAGCTGAATTGTTATGTGTATGAGTTTTTATTGTTGAAACATATGTATAAACATTTTTTTACTTTTTTAGTTTAATCATTGTGTATCATATGATTGATTATGTTTTTTAATAAATGAACTTTTGTGATATTCATAAGTGATTTGTTGGTTCATAATTGATTTATGGGTTCTGGTATTTTAGCGGATTAAGTATATTTGAATGCCCTCTGTATAATTGAGTTTATATATCCTCAGGTTGTTACTAGTTGAGATCCAAGATAAACCTTCTTTTCTAAGACATTCATTGTATATGGTACCCCATCTCTTGGATAGTGGGGCCACTCTCTCTTTCTTTAACACTTTTTGACAGTATTTTGAACCTTAACATTTAAACATTAATCACTCCGGTTCCACATTTTGTGGTCTTGTCATGTCATTTTATTTATTACGATTTACTCTATTTTCCTAAACACATCCTCCATCAACGGGATCTGCCAAACGAAGAATGTTTCCCAGTTTCTGTGCCCTGTCGGCATTGATGAGTAGACTGCTTTCCTTCAGGAAAAAACAAAAAGTGTCCCTGGCTCTGATTCTGGTTGTGAAGGGACTCTGCTACTTTTAGAGATGTATTCCTTCTAAATTGGGATAATTGCTTTGTGTATGCCAAATCTCCCTGGCCTTCCTTCATATAGGTTCATCCAAGTTGAGAAAACACATAGACAATAATACTCATGGCTCAGAGGTTTCTGACTCTATTACTTATCTGAAGCAATCTTCACACTGTGACACGTAAACCAATCTGAAGTAGAATTACTTCTTCAATAATCACACTGACTGAGAGACCTTCAACTTTATTTAGGCCATGCAAGTGATGCTGGAGATCCCTAGGTTTTTGTGTTACAAAAATGTCCCTAAGGTTTTTTTTTCAATGAAAACTTCCTTTTTTTGGAAGGTCAGGGGAATCCTTTTACTAGAGGGTTTTTGTGCACACCCAATAAGGGTGAGGCCAGCATCAGTGTCGTTATGCTTTCACTTTCTAATATAAGCATGAGCAAGACCATGTATGTGGTAAAGAAGCTTAATGCAAAAACGGCAAAAGGGAGTGAAGAACCAAGTGTCATTTAGAATTTACAGTGTATCTCAAGACAAAACATTCAAAATCTCTTGTTCTGATACTAGCACATTAAAAAAATGGAAAGTACTCAATGAAAAAAAAGAATAAATAAGCCTGTAGGAAAATGACACCACCTTTTTTTATTTATACAATGCGAAAATGAAATAAGAGAGAAAAATTTAGAACACAAATTTTAAAACCTATTCTACATTATGATTTCTTAACACACACCAAGACCAATAAACAAGGTTTCACACACTTACACACAGCCATCCATGTGCAACAAGAACACACTATCACTCATCCACACTCAGATACAGCTATCAAACTAACCTGAAAAACAACCCAAACCAAGAGAACAACTCACTGGATTCTATGAACCCCAGGCCAAGACTAAAGAAGATTCTTCTACTAGGTAACTTGTGATTCCTAGAACTAAGTCTAAGATTTTCTATCCCACCATCAGTTGATGGTTACTACTTACCAACATTCCTCATGCCCATTCCACTTATGACCGTCACAACTATTTCCACATTCCATCAGTTGTTGCCTTGAAGCCTTAGAACCCCTCCAAACATTGGGCCTGATTCACAAAGGTAAATTTACACAAAAGTGTCGATTTATCTTTGTGGATCAGGTCCATTGTGTGCACTCTGACTCTTTTTAGACCGAGCATTCAAGACCTCTTATATATACACTTTAGTATATACTTATATGTGTATGTATTTTGTGGACTCTGGAGATCAGCCCTAGGACTTGTTTGCTTCCGCTTCAGGACTTTTTTTCGGTTCAAATGCCTCTATTTAACTGTCTTGAGAGAAAACGACCAATAGAGGTCAGCAAAATACCAGAATTGCTTTCTGCTTAGGAACTTTTATTTTTATTTTTCTGGCAACTGCCTCTATTTAACTTTTTTGATAGAAAACGACCAGCAGAGGTCAGTAAAATATCAGAATCACTTTAGGATTCTCTAGATTCCAGTCCATAGAAATTGTCTTCCACGAGCACCTTAGACAATAATATTTTTTCAAATCTTGTATTTTCAGTGATATGACCACAGAACCCAGATTTTATATTAAAAACGGAGATTTGGACTATACCATTCCCCTCTCAGAGGCAATATTTCTCTGCATGTGCTCCCATACTTGTTTTTAATTAATTCAACCTCCATTGTGCATTTGAAATAATTTTCTTGTAAATGTAGCTTTTTGTGGTACAGATGACATAGTTTAGTTTGTGATATTAACACAGTATATCTTTTATAGTACTACTATTCCAAAATATTATATATTGTGGTATGTCTTTGTGTCAAAAGTTGTACACATTTGTTTATGAATTATTTGAGTTGTAGTTTGGCGAGAACCTTGAGAATTGCTGAAACTAGTATCTTATTAAGTTTAGATAGAACCAAAGTGATATATGTCTCAGACCTGTATTTTGCTTTCAGCCCTGGCACTTTATATTTAATAAATTAAGCATTTTAGGCTTTTATTTGGGACTTATATAGCTGCAGAGTTGTTGAAACGTGGAACTTGCAGCTTGTTTGATTTTGCATAAGCAGGACTGGTTTGGGGGGTTTACTCTTCAGCTGAGTTTACACTAATTGTGTTTGTGTCACTATTAAAGGTGAGTAATTTGTTATTTAATTGCAAATAGTTTGGAGATAATTAATTCAAGAGAAGGAGTATTTAGAGTATAGTTTTTTATTGCGTTTTAGACATGTTTTTGGGCATTTTTAAAAGTTTGCTTTTAGCCCCGTCACTTTATGTTTTACAAATTAAGCACTGGACGTGTAGGCCTTTATTTGGAACTAATGTGGCTGCAGACTGCTGGCTGGAATGTTAAATGGGGTAGTTGCTGCTTGTTTGATTTTTGATAGGCAAGTTTGTTTATTTATTAGCAAATAGTTTGCAGATAAGTTATTTAAGGGAAGGAGCATTTGGAGTGTATTTCTTCATCGGGTTTTTGACGTGGTTTTGGGCATTTTTAAAGTTTTGCTTTTAGCGCCAGCACTTCATGGTTTACAAATTAAGCAATGGGTGTAGGCTTTTATTTAGGACTTATATGGCTGCAGAGTGCTAGAGCTTGGAACTTGCTCCTTGTTTGTTCTTTGATAGGCAAGTCCGGTTTGGTGCTTTTGCCTTAATCTGCATTTACACTTATTGTGTTTGGATCAAAGGTTGCATGCTTTTTGGGGAGCAGCTAGGCAGAAAGAGCTGGAGTAAGTCTAATGTGACCAAATAGGGAATTAGCACCTCATCAAGCAACATCTCAAGTAGTGAGAGTATTGATCCGGGTGAGGGCCCCTCTAATTTGACACCTGAGAATAGTTTTTGAACCCATTGGCTGCTGCCGTCGGCCAACGGTCGTCGCGTGCACTACCTTGGTAATGCTGCGCATGTCCGTTGGCTGACGCTGCCCCACCCGTCTTTTGAACTTTCAGCACTGGAGCTGAACATTCGACGCAGCCAACGGGTTAAAGGAGGTCCACCGAATAAGGATTAATGTGGTGAATAGGTTGTAAAAATAATTTTTTGACTTTCGAGTGACGGAATGGTTGAGCACGAATCTTGGATATTTACTATGTCTACATGTGGCTTCTATTGATACCAGATGTGTTTTGGTTTGCTTGACTATGCTGAATACGGACCAAATTTTGGATTTATGAGGAAATAAGGAGTATTTTAGACTTCACTTCCCTCTCTAAGATGGCGGGATCTATTGTTTAGCTAATAGGGACATGTGACGGTTCATCACAAGGTACAGGTGCGATTGCAAGAACGGGAGCATGAATTAAAATTGTACGTTGTTTAATACAGGTGATTAGGGTTCTATTACGTTATTTGTGTTTAATACTATTGTAACAAATTATTTCGGTTGTTTTGAAACCATGATAAAAGTATTCCAGAAATATGACAATATATTGGATATCACTGTTTTAGATAAAAGAAATGTGTGCGCATTTGAGATAGTGGACGCACGTTGTGCTGGACATATGAAAATTTGTTTTAAGTCCCCAGACCATTGGTTGAATTACATCGGACGCGTATTTGCTGGTTAACGCATGACATTTCATCACATGACTTAGTTATGTATATAAAATACCACTCTAAGATGGCGTCCATGGTGCACGCCAATCGGAGGGATTTCATGCAGTTTCCCAGTGGTAACCCTTACAGGTACAATATAGAGACACACTCTTCTCACGAATGGGCATCAGTTAACCCTACAGAGGTTTCGCATATAGATAGTGGGGTGAGGGCACTGCCTTTTGGATGTTGGGTATAGAATTGTGGCAATTAAATAACAGTGGATTACTCGTATTTTTGAACCGTATTTTAAATAATCTGCATCATCAGGACAATTAATGAAGCAGGGGGAGTGACAAGTCAATAGACACTGGCAAGGAGTCACACTCAAATTTTGCGTATACTTTTACTCTCTGTCAGTTCCTAGAGTACAAAATGGATGTTGGACATTAGTATGTTTAGACAATGTTTAAACCATTATAAAGATTGGGGGTACCATGTTTTAGACCCACACCAACACTATGTCATTATATTAGTGCGGTTTAGTTTTACAGCAATGTTGAAGTTTCTTCCCATTATCTTAATTACATGGAGGTTATTATGAGCCGTGGCAGTGACTTGGGCACGCTGTGATATGTTATTCTGATATTGGTATTGTTTCTTCCTTCTAAGGTCCTGAACTCGTGATCTGTCTTACAACTTATACATTTACTTCTATTCTTGTGTTGTGCGCTATCTGGTATACACTCAGTGCTGTGCCTTGCACATCTTAAGGTGAGCATTCAGGCTTCCAATTAGTATACTGTTTACCGACGTGAATAAATCATGAGATTTTTACTTTGGCTCCTGTACTTATGTTAGTCCTGTTTGTTATTTCTTTTTCTTTTGATTATAGTAACTGGAAGACTAGATACATTGGATACAGTTTCGGGAACTTTGTATATCTATCTTACTTGCAAGGAAGAATTTAGAAAGTAAAAAGGTGTTTTTTCTGATTGATATTATTCAGAATACTTGTTTGTTATAACCCTGCGTGATAATGGGTTGTATTTGTACTTTCAGGATTTCAAACTTTTTTCTTAACACAGCGTTTTATCCAGATTAAATAGTGTAATAAGCTGGCATATTTATCAGGTGAAGATTTACAGACTACTTATGGGTTCTGAGACTTGGTTACTTTATAGCTTTTGATTTTCCTCTTCAGACTTTTTTTCTTTATTCATCACAAATTCGGTGCAATGATGGTTCCGCTCTCTTTTTGATTTATTTTCCTTACTCTTGATGATGGACACTTCTTAAATATTACTCACAGGTGCTGGCTATAATATTTTCTGTGTCAGAATGGTGAAGTAATTATCTATTTTCTTGGATTTACAGCCCTGAAGAAGTCATATGTGTGTTACGATACACGACAAAACACGTGTTGGCTGTTTATGAGATTGTACCATTGCATTAAGCTGTGTCTTGGAAATATTACCTGACTGAATTTCGAACATTGGATACCTAAATAAAAGAATTGCACCTTGGATGAAAACATGAGGACCTTTTCATTTATACTGGATTTAAAACATCAATGTATTTTGTGCTCGGGGTGGACCCTTTGTTTCAGTTTTATCCCATCTGCTGTGGGAATTTATGAGGTTGAATTGGTAGCCAACCCCTCTTTCCTTGGAGCACCAACCATCACTAATTCCTGTACCTTTACACTGCCCAATACTATAGTTGGGCGCCCGGTTCCTTGTTTTAAACCTGGTAACCAATCAGTATAAGCTATTTTCTCTATGTAGGCTGCATGCAGTCTACATAGAGAAAATATAGAGTGTGCATGACTGCTTTGGTCGGCCCCAGGGCTAACCAAACAGTCAGGGTGCTCAGAGTGGTGCAAGCCAGTCCTCCCTGACCTGCCCATCCCACCCCAGGCATACCCTCCCTCCCTCCCGCCCGCCCCAACCAGGCATACCCCGGTCTTCTGCATTCTCGCAGCACGAGAAGCAGAAACATAAAATGGTATTAAAAATACAATTTTATGTTTCTGCTTCTCGCACTGCAAGAAAGCAGTGGGGCGGCACTCCTATGCCCTAATGGAGGAGCCGTCACTGTCCTAGAATACCTTGCCTAGGCTTTACCCAGTCTTACAAGGTCACACACTGTGATTACCACACCCCAGCATTTCTGCAAATTCACATTGTAAGAATGACGTCTCCTATACAAGAACTGCCTTTGAACATACCTCCTACCTTTCACTGTCATAAAAATCCTAACTTCTCCTGTCCCATTAAGTATGAGGCTCCACTCCATTTCAAAAATGGAAACACAGGTGTCTCTCACCTCCACCCTTGTTAAGCTAGCTCCGCCCATATAACATTACCCTTGAAAAACACATCTGCAGCTAGGCCTCACATTCACAGATCCAAGTCCTCCCCTGTCTGTCAACTTAGTGCATTGTTGTAACACAGGCTCCTGTAGCATCTGCACAGCAGACGTGCCCACAAAACCTCTGTACACTCACAGTCCACTTGGCTTACCACATGTAGCACTGGGCAATCCACTAGACATAACAGCACTTCTAGTTCATCTCTGTGTGATCTTGGCCAGCATCAAGCCTAGCTCAAAAGTAATTCTTTGTCATCTATGCACAAATTACAATATACATACAAATCATATCATCACTACAAATGAGGTGTGGTTATAATAGAAAAGTCCTAGCTTGTACAGACAAACCAATTGTCAGTGGAAAAGAATGCAAAAACCCATTCTCCACATTTCTCAATCGGCAGTCATCCCTGTTGAGTAGTGTCCAAAGTGCTATGATGCCATTATGGCTGTCAGACTTCGGTTGTGGGGGTGTACGATAGAATTCCCTGATGTTCATCAAGGCAGGGGCAGGTTGCATCACATCCATAGCACTCCCAAGAGATGTGGCCACATGCCATAATGATAACGATGCATTGTGTACTCTGAGTGAGAGGTAAGCGCAAATCAACTTTGGCATGAAAGGAAACACTGATTTTTCTATTTTCTTTCCAGTCCATAAACTGAAGGGCTGTTTGCGCCAAACACTTTGACATCTTAGCCCATCCCTAAGAGTGCAATGTGAGGGGCTTTGTGTGATGATTGTGCATCACCCTGATGCATTATGGATGCAAACCCAAGGGAGGGGTCTGTCCACCAGCTCGTAACAGTGACAGCACACTAAAAACAGTATTCTGTTGCTGGGTTCTGTAGTCATTAACATTTGTGAGGCCCTTGGCAGCTGTACACAAGCAGCATCAGCCCGGACTGGAATATAAAATCCACCCTGAACTTAATCCACTCCACACCGCTCCTGTTACCAACAACTGAGGTTTAGACTGCTTGCATGAACTGAGCAAAGAAGGAGGTTGTTGCCGTGCACTGCGGGGACTAGAAGGGGCATTGGATGACCAAGCACAGACAAATATCGTTCACTCAGAATGTACTAGCAGGACGTGACATAGCCTAGCATTCCCAACCGGACAATTAGATGGACACAAAAAATATCCTTAGAAATTAATAGAGGGGGGAGGAGCTTCGCGCGCATCCGAGATGGCTGCGTGAGCACAGGGCTCCCGAGACCCTCGCCGCCTTCCGCATCTATCCTGAATAATATCCTGATTCCGAAGATGGGTTATTGAAGGCGCAGCCCAGCTGATGTACTAGCTGCTTTCAGGAATTGATTTGGACTTCGGGTTCCTGAGCTACGCCATCCTGCACTTTTGGGGCCTACCCCCGTGGAGCTACCTGGGCCTTGGGTTGCGGCTGTACCCGGGCAGTATTCAACAACACCGGCTAAAGGGGTCCAGATCACGGCCCGAAATAACTTTCGGTTTCATTTTTGCTGCCTGGCGTTCCTCCTCACCGAGACAGACACTGGGCGCAGCTGGCTCCCGTGCTCATTACCTGGGCCTGGGGCCGGCGAGTGCTTGGCTGTGGAATTACATTGGCTTTTATCTGCCTTTGGTTGTCCCGTGGGTGAACTCTGAGGAGCCATTTGGACCAGATCTCAAGCGCCCCTCCGGGGCACCCAGCCCGCCATGACAGGCAGGCCCGAGGGTGACAAACGGAAAGTCAAGACCACCTTCCGAGGAGGTGCAACCCAAACGAATGTTATGGACCGTTACACTCATCCTAAAGGATCCCCCGGTGGCACACCGAAGGTCTGGGAAGAGGCGACCGATGACCCTACTGTGTCGGTGGATCTAACGTTACAAGTCGTCATGGGCGCCATTGCTGGCATCAAGACATCTATTGGCCAGTAATACGAGGTCCTGGCCCAGAAGCTAGACACGGTGGCCATCGACGTTAATCTTATCAGAACGGATTTGGCGAAGACAAATGAAAAGGTCAAATCTCTAGATTTGAAGACCTCCAGCCTCACGACGGACATGTCTGACATGCAAACGGAGGTGCGCAACTTGAGATCCGCCAATGATTTCTTTGCTCGTCGACTGGAGGATTTTGAGGGCCGTGCAAGGCGCAATAACATGCGTATTATTGGGGTCCCGGAGAACTCTGGATCACTGTCCACTGATCTTCGTGTCGAAGACCTCATCCTCAATCACCTCACCCCCAAGGGACTGAGTAAATTCTTTGCGGTGGAGCGCGCACACAGAGTGCCGGGAGGACAAGCGAAGCCAGGTTTCCCCCCCCGCGGCCGATCATCGCCAGAATTTTTAACTTCAGAGACCGGGACGCCATTTTGCAGGCTGCGCGGACGGGTGGTCCTACGCAGTTCGAAAACACCACAGTGAACTTTTATCCGGATTTTTCCCAGTCCGTTCAGAAGCAAAGAATGGGATTTCAGGGGGTGAAGAGGCGTCTCAGGGATATGGACTTGAAGTATGCCATGCTGTTCCCGGCCCGGCTCCGTGTGGAATATGAGGATCGGACACTCTTTTTTGATCGCCCAGAGGGAGTGAGTGACTGGCTAGACACGTTGCCTACCCGTCGCGATCGCAAGGAACAAACAGGTTGTGCTGAAGGGGGACTATTGGAACAAGAATGAACAATGGCGCCCGAGTCCCGGACAATGAACACAATGGACAGCTGTGGCTTGCTGACTTCTGTGATCGTCTGCCTTTAAGTGCATCCCCGGAGGCGGCGGGGAATGAGGGACCCTTTCCTCCTCTGGGTTTCTTTGTGTAGATTCGTTTTTTGCTAGGGCGACAGGCACACTGCAAGTTGGGGTGGCTTTTGAGGCTACGCAGGGGTGCAGGGTGGGGGGAGTTGCGCTGGGGTATTGTTGGGGGGGGTTAAGTATGTTGGGAGTGTTTCATTTTCTTTCTTCTTCAAGGCAACGAACTGTTACGACTTTGGACTTTGGTGTGATGCTCGTTATGAGGTGGGAGATCATCGTGGGTTTGGATGGGGGGTAGGGGGTTGAAACTACTGTGCTGGAATGTGAATGGGTTGGGAGACCGGATAAAGAGGGGGGTGGTCTTGCAGATGTTGCGACGCCTTTCCCCTGATTTTGTGCTACTACAAGAGACTCATTTGATTGGAAATGCTTGCTACGCTCTGAACAGGCGGGGATATCGTCTCGCTGCTCATTCTGGGTTCACCTCTAGTTCTAGAGGGGTGGGTATCTTGGTCAGGACTTCTCTTCCCCTGGAAATCGATGACATAGTTCTGGACGCTAGGGGGCGATATGTTGCACTCACAGGCAGGTGGGAGGGGAAGACTATCTCACTGATATCCCACCTGGCTTACAAACCACTACATTTGCAGACTTGGGACGAGTTGTTTTGGGTCTCCCAGATGGTGTCCTGATACTGGGAGGTGATTTTAATTCAGTTGTCTCCGGGAGGGAGGACCGCTATCCCCCCAGAGACCTCACGAGTGCACAATCTTGGTTGGGTGAATTTTAGAAGCGTTGGGGCTCGTGGATTGTTGGAGGTTGATACATCCAGAACAAGCGCAGTACACTTTCCACTCAGGCGCACATGGTAGTCTTTCTAGATTGAATTATATCCTGATACCGGCTGCCCAGTCTTCGTCAATTGGGGAGATTAGACATCTAGCTCGAGGTATATATCGGACCACTCCCCTCTATGGTTTCAGATAAATATGAATATAGGGGCTGAAGGGAGAGTGGCCCCGATTAATCCATGGTATCTTCACAACCCCAGAACCCGTACTGAACTGATTAAGTCATTGGATCTGTACTTCGCAAAAAATGTGGGGTCTGTGTCTTCGCATGTCTCACTGTGGGAAGCGTTTAAGACGGTCATCCGGGGACAAGCATTGTCGTTAATTGGGTGTGCTAAGAAAAGTAGAAATGAGGCAGTTGTCTGTCTTGAGACTGAAATTACTGAGTTGGAGAGTGCCTTGGAGCGGAATGTTACCCGAGACACGCTTCACATCCTCAGTCTCAAGCAACTCGAATATAAGAATTTGGTTACCGACGCAGCTAAGATGATGAGTAGGGAACAGCAGGGACGATTGTATGATGTGGGAGATAAGGCAGGGAAATTGATTGCTTGGTTGGATAGAAAGGAGAGAGCAAGCCGTGTGATTCCAGTGATTGAGAGATCTGATGGTATGCGAGTGACCAACCCGGTTGACATTGTTGAATGCTTTGCTGCTTATTTCCGAGAAGTTTATTCTCCGGTATCTGATAGGCCCGGTATCTGTTGCTAAGGGATATCGCGTTGCCTTGTTTGTCTGAGTCCGATAGGGACTGGTTGGATGCTGCACCCTCAATTGACGAGGTAGCTCTCGCAGTTCGCTCTATTCGCTCCGGAAAGGCTCTGGGCCCTAATGGTCTTCCCATCGAATTGTATAAGCTGCGCCCTGACACGCTAGCGCCAAATCTCCGAGATATGTTTTTAGCAGCGCGGGAAACTGGCTCCCTTCCTCGTGATCAGCGCCTTGCGACCATTGTGGTGATCCATAAGGAGGGGAAGCCACGGGACCGCTGTGCGTCCTACAGGCCTATCTCACTCCTAAATGCTGAGCCTAAGATTCTTGCCAAGCTGCACGCAAACCGCCTGATAAAAGTTGTCAGTGAACTGATCCATCCGGATCAGTCGGGCTTCATCCCAAATCATACACAGCCTTGAATTTGCGGCGCTTGCATGGTGTTCTCGCGAGGGCGACGTCACTGCGTGAACCGGCTATCTTGGCGTCCCTGGATGCCACGATGGCCTTTGATACAATCGAATGGCCGTATCTTTGGGCTGCACTTGCAAAGTTTGGTTTTGGCGCTGGATTTATTAGTTGGGTAAAACTTCTGTATGAGACACCACTGGCACAGGTTGTGGTAAATGGCCGGGTCTCCGGGCCCTTTGTTCTTGGGAGAGGCACGCAGCAGGGTTGCCCTCTGTCTCCGCTTCTCTTTGCCCTCGCTTTGGAACCTCTCGCTGCCTGGCTACGGTGGGACCCCTCGATGAGAGGTATACACTGGACTCCGAACTTTGAGGACCGCATATCGCTATATGCGGACGATATTTTGCTGTACCTCACGTCGCCTCAAAAATCGCTAAATGTATTGTTAGACGTGCTTAACTCGTTCCGGAAAAACTCTGGCCTCGTCATTAACTGGACCAAGTCTCATATATACGTGCTCGCTGGTGGCGCCCCCCTCCTTCCGCGTGGATGTCCTATCCAGGTGTCGCAGTCTGGTTTTAAATATCTGGGAGTTTTTATATCATTGGACCCCGCGGTCCGCTACGAGCGTAATCTACTTCCCCCGCTTCAACGTTTACGATCGGACGTGGGGAGTTGGCGTAAATTACCGTTGTCTCCACTAGGGCGAGCTGCTCTTTTTAAAATGATGTCCCTACCGAGGTTTTTATATGCACTCCAGAATACATTTGATGTGATTCCGTCGAGGTACTTCCGAGAGATAGAATCCTTACAGAGGCAATTGATATGGGGCGGGCATTCGCGTATCGCTCTTCCAAAGTTAACACTTCCCTGGTATGATGGCGGTATAGCACTTCAGGATATCAGGCGGTATTATTGGGCTTCCCAGCTTGCTGCAATTAACCACGGGATGTATGGCCCGGCGTTGAATCCAGCATTTGAAATGGATAGATGGCTGTTACCGGGGGGAGACTATAACAGGGCGCTCTATTCTGGATCCTCTCGCTTACAGCTTTCGGGTCCCACGGGGATAGCTGTACGAGTGTGGCATAGTGCGACCACGGCTATGGGCTGGAGGGATCCATTGAGCCGCGTGACTCCGCTCTACGCTTCTGCGAGACTGGGTTGCCTGTGGCGAACGAAAGGATTCGAGAAATGGGATATGATTGGCATCAGTAAAGTGCGTGATCTCTGGGTTAAGGGCAGGATAAAGACTTTCGCAGAACTACAGGCGGAATATAAGCTAGGCGATAGGGAATTCTTTCGCTATGCTCAAGTTCGCCACGCGTTGAATTCGGTTTTCCCCGTGGGTAGCGACACTTCCGGAATCCTCCCCTCTCGAAGATCGTATATTAGATGGTCATGTGCCGGATAGCACTATTTCTTTGATCTACAAAAAGATGATCAATGATCGCTTGAGCTTGCTCGAGCACCTTAGGGCAATCTGGATTGCGGATGGTATTGAATTAGACGACGAGGACTGGCAATCTGCGATCTCCTCTCCCAAGGAGGTCGCAATCCCGGCCAGTCTCCGCCTGGTCCAGCTTAAAATCCTTCATCGGATTTATGTTACCGGCCCACGCCTGATCCGTATGGGCTATTCGACGGATGGCTTGTGTAGGCGTGGTTGTGGTCTGCTTGGTACCGTTCTCCACATAATTTGGGAATGTCCTGAGATGGTGCTTTTCTGGAACCGTATACATGAGGTGATGAATGAAGTAACAGGTGTTGTGATGTTGCCGGAGGCCTGACGATGTTTGCTGAATGTCTGGGGGCCAAATGACTATGATGTGTCGCAGCTACGATGGACTACCCTTGGTAATATGATTGCTAAGAGAGACATTGCACAGTTTTGGGGGTCCCAAAGGCCCCCCACAGTGACGGCCTGGAAGGAGAACATGGACTGGTGCATGTTTAGAGAGAAGACTGTGTATGTGGCGAGAGGCAGCCCCAGAAAATGGGGGAAAATTTGGAATCAATGGAACTCGTACCGGGGAGATATATGTACGCCCCCTCTCACGGAGATCTCTAGTCCCCCTCAGTCTCCATGACCCGACATTCCTGATGTAGTATTGCGTATTTTGTTCTTGATTTTGTGTTTCCTGCTTCCAGCCCCCTCATCTGTGTACAACTCCTGTATCATACTACTGTGTATCTCCCGTCCTTCTTGAGCACTCGCCCGATTGATGTACTACTGTTATATTGCCTTGTCTGTTTTTTCTGTTTCTTTTATTATAATAAAAAAAGTTACGAATTTAAAAAAAAAAAAAGAAATTAATAGAGTTTGTGTAAACATCTGAAACATAAATGACACACAAAGACCGTGCAGCACCCAGCATTGTCCCTGAACAAGTAGATGAAATGTCTTGGAAACAAAAACCACAATCCACTCCTGACAGTATTATTATAACTCCTAATCCATATGTAGCTAGGTCACATGTGTGTTACCTAACAGATATGAGTATCGCAGCCTTTGGCAAATACAAACTGTCTGCCATCTTAGGGACAATGTTAGGCATGTCGTATCCCATCTCAAAATCATATGCCTTAAACAACAACATTTATAAATAGTGCCCATATGTGAAATGCACTAGCAAGTTGCTCAGTTTGTTGTAAAAGGTAGACGCATACTCATGATACATATCCATATGATGACACACAAACAAATCCTTGTCAAAGCCAGAATACACAGTAGGTTTCATTGAAGGTACAACATAAAGCTCACAACAATGCAAAAAAAAGTTCACTAAACAGCAAAAACACAAGCCTGAAGTACCACACATTATGTCTTTGTCTCAGTTAACTTGTCACACATCCTTTCTAGCCATGTAGTCCCACTCAAAGTCAATTATTGCACACATACTCATTGAAAAGTTTGGACACCACATTGAAACTAACATCACCCATACATCGCCATACCTCTGTTTAACATATTCTGGTCTGGTGCATCATATATCTGCTTGTAGGAGCAAACGACCGGCTATGTGTGCCCCAATACAGAATCCAAAGCAACATCACATGAGCGTGGTGTGGCTGAAGTCCATTTACAAGAACTGTGAAGTGGCCAGATTCCCACACTCTAACTGTGGCATAAGGCAAAAATGAGATGCACATTTCAATGCTAGGTACTGTACAACTCTCAAATCACTGCAAGCCATTACTAGCATTATAATTGTGTGACAACCATTCATGCACCATAACCTGTGTACACATGCAACTAACACCTATAACAATTGTGTCTCTGTAAGGACTGTAAAACACTAACTTACTGAGACATGTCCTGGACACACACCATCCACATGATGTCCCCAAACAAAACTATGATGGAATGACTGACATCTCATTGTACAGGCCGTGGACAATACAGACCACAGACACCTTGAATAACAAGAACATCTGTTGAAACTGGAATCCTGAGAGGCAACAGGTTTGTGACACTGTCAGAATAATGCTTACCTTACACTCACCATGGGCACAGGAAATGTATCAGTGGCTTGCCACCGGTGGCAAGGTTGTCATTGCCAGAAGCCTACAAGATCTTTAAAAGACACAGACATGGGTCCATCACTATCAAGTCAAATACAACAATTGTACCATTACTTTGTGTACATTGATGTCTTCTAAGTCATTACCATGTAGTCCAAGATCACATTTATTCAGGTGTATTGATGAGACAGTTGTTCTTCTGCACATTACAAACATATGCAGCATGCTTTTTCGAAACTGTTGTACGTTGCGACACTTGCGCGGCGTTGACATCTGAAAGCATGAACTATGTGTGATTTCAAAATAAAAGGTTTGTGACTTTATGTCACGCTCATAGCCAAAACTAATGTTGACATTGATACCCAGCAAAAGTAGGCACGAAAATCTAGACTGCATACTGACCAAGTGCTCATACTCCGTGAACCATATGCAATCCATGTCATGCTAACATCAATGTTTACTTACACTACTAATTACATATGATTTACAGTTAACTAACAAACAATTTTGGGGATACAGAAATCTGTAAACGAAAATTGGTACTTGCTTTATTCACAATAAAGAGGAAAGTCAATAAAGAGCAAAAGGCCAATGGCCAGTCCAAAGGTCTTTCAGACATATGGGCCAGAAGGATCCTGCCATCAACTCTTGCCTGCACATGTTCTGCAAAGGGACACCGTCCCTGGGAAGGGCATCTAGGGGCAGGCCAGGCACTGAAGGGACCACACTAGGGAGGACTGGTTTGCGTTTTGAGAGGGATGGAATTAGGAGGGGAGGGCGGGCCAACTGCAGTGTTAGGGTCAGATTGAGGGAGTGGTGGGTCAACTGCAATGGGAGGGTCAGATGGAGGGGGGTGGGTCAACTGCAGTGGGAGGGTCAGATAGAAATGGGTTGGGCGAACTGCAGTGGCAGGGCTAGATGGAGAGTAGGATGGGCTTGGCGTTTACAAGTTTGGGTATTTTGTAATGGGTAATGGTATGAACAGGAATAGGGAGGGCAGGTGACTTCCTGGTGTGTTATTTCTTGGGTGTGGAGGTACTGGGTTGGGATGTGGAAGTATGGGTTTCTGGAGGGGGATGGGACTTCAGAGACCAGGGGTACTTTCTTTTGGGATGATTTGGGGCTACTTTGTTTTCAGTGGACGGGGGGCAGTTGGAGATGGCAGGGCCAGGGGGAGGATTTCTTCTTCTTGGGAGGGGATTGGTCGGTTTGGGTATGGAAGGTGTCAAGGGCAAAAAGGTAGAGTCTCTCGGTAGAGGGGTTACAAGGAGAGGAAAATGGTAGGGGGTGTGGAGGCAGAGGGTTGTGTGGTCTGCGGCATGTCTGTGGAAGCTGGTGTGGTGTCTGGTGGTATTTCGGTGGTGGTAAGTGTGCTGTCTGACTTGTGAGTCTGTGTGCGTGTGGGTTTGTCCTTGTGTCTGTGTGTTTGTGTGCTGCGTGTGGCTGTTGAGGTAGATGCATGTATATGTTTGTGTGTGCTTGGGTCAGGGAGGGTAGTTGGGGAAAAGGTAGGAGGGGGCAGGACAGCTGGATTTGGGTCAATGCTGCCGTCAGTGTGGAGGCTAGAGCCTGATTGGATCTCTGTAGGGCAGACAGGTCCAAGTGAATGCCCTCCAGGAATTATACCATTTGTGTGAGATGATTGGTATGCACCTGGCGGACATTCAGCACTGCTGTCTGCCCCACAGAGATCTGCCTCAGGATGTCAGTGGCCTACACACTTTTTCTTTAACCAGTTTTACAATGAAGGCATGACATTCAAGATAGAATGCAGATGGGCGGTACGTCGGTAACAAAGAATAAATACAGCATAGCATGGAGAACCAGAAATAAATGAAATGCAATCAACAGCAGCTTCAACAACCAACCAACGCACACCATGACCGAACAACCACCCCCCACCACCACCCTCCACGCCTGGACCCCGATCAGCACCGAAGACACCATCCGCACGATGAACTCCATCCACTCCGGATCTCCGACAGACCCCTGCCCACACCACGTCTTCAACAAGGCCGACGCTGTCATCGCACCCCACCTGCGAGACATCATCAACACATCCTTCGACACCACCATCTTCCCTGAGAGCTGGAAACACGCCGAACTCAGCGCCCTACTCAAGAAACCAACAGCGGACCCCACCGACCTCAAGAATTACCGCCCCATCTCGCTGCTCCCGTTCCCAGCCAAAGTCATCGAGAAGACCGTCAACAAGCAGATGGCCGCCTTCCTCGAGACGAACGGATCCCTCGACCCCTCACAGTCCGGCTTCCGAGCCAACCACAGCACCGAGACCGCCCTCATCGCCGCCACCGATGACATCCGAGCCCTGATGGACAATGGAGAAACAGTGGCCCTCATCCTCCTAGACCTCTCCGCGGCATTCGACACCGTCTGCCACCACACCCTAGTGCAGCGCCTCAGCGACGTCGGAATTCAGGAGAAAGCACTGGAATGGATCATCTCCTTCCTCGACGGAAGAACACAGAGAGTCCGCCTGCCACCGTACAAGTCAGAGGCCTCCGAAGTCATCTGCGGCATCCCCCAAGGATCATCTCTGAGCCCCACCCTCTTCAACGTCTACATGAGCCCCCTCGCGGCCATCGTACGCAAACACAACCTCAGCATAATCTCCTACGCCGACGACACCCAGCTGATCCTCTCCCTGACCAACGACCCCGCCGCCGCCAGAGCCAACCTGCACGAAGGGATGAAAGAGGTAGCCGAGTGGATGACGACCAGCCGCCTGAAACTGAACTCAGACAAGACGGAGGTCCTCATCCTGGGCTCTTCACCCTCCGCCTGGGACGACTCCTGGTGGCCACCCGCCCTGGGCACCGCACCCAAACCGACAGACCACGCACGCAACCTGGGCTTCATCCTGGACTCCTCCCTCTCCATGACCAGACAAGTCAACGCCGTCTCCTCGTCGTGCTTCAACATCTTGCGCATGCTACGAAAGATCTTCTGGTGGATCCCCACCGAGACCAGGAAGACCGTCACCCAGGCCCTCGTCACCAGCCGCCTGGACTACGGCAACGCCCTATACGCCGGTACCACCGCCAAGCTCCAGAAGAGACTCCAGCGGATCCAGAACGCCTCGGCCAGACTCATCCTCGACATCCCACGAACCAGCCACATCTCCGGACATCTGAGAGACCTTCACTGGCTCCCCGTCAACAAAAGAGTCACCTTCCGCCTCCTCACCCACGCACACAAAGCCCTACACGACCGAGGCCCGAGCTACCTCAACAGCCGAGTCAACTTCTACGCTCCCAAACGCCACCTCCGATCAGCCAACCACGCCCTCGCCGCCGTCCCCCGCATCCGAAGAGCGACTACAGGAGGAAGGTCCTTCTCCAACCTGGCCGCCAAGACCTGGAACTCCCTCCCTCCCAACCTGCGCCTGATCCAAGACCACCTCTCCTTCAGGAAGAAGCTGAAGACCTGGCTGTTCGAGCAGTAGCGGCACCCCCCCCCCCCCAGCGCCTTGAGACCCTACGGGTATGTAGCGCGCTTTATAAGTGTCACTGATTGATTGATTGAAGAGAGAATGTGTTATGGCCAACATAGGAATACATAGTTCAATAGGCATGACAACAATGGCAATAAATACAGCACATCAGCAAGTGGCAAGCCATTCGACCCTCATGATAGCAAAGATCTAACCCACTCCCTCCGGGGTGATGCCAGCCAGAACCTGAAAATCAAGAGCCCCCCGTCGACTGGAAATGTAGTCCCTGTAGGGACCCCAAATATCAGTAGGTCTGGAGGAGCGGGGTAGTAGCGTACTAAATTCCTCACAGTTCGTATTGCAGAACGAAAGGCTATTCAACCAGGCATTCAGCTTGGGGATGCGCCGGCTGCCACACAACAATGCAATCTCGCGCTTGGCTGAAAGGAAACCCAATGCAGCGAACCTGCGGACCTTCTTAGGGAAGTTAGCCACATAGCCTAGGAGAGCAATCTCTGGTGTAGGATGTAATTACATAGATAACATATCCCCCAGGATGGAATGTACACTCAACCAATACTGGTGAATCTTAGGACTGGTCCAAGCAAGGTGCGCAAAGTCAGCGAAGGGCGCCTGACATTTACGGCAGTGATGGGGCCTGGAACTGTCAATCCTATGCAGGCGAGCAGGAGTAAAATACATCCGTCGCAGGAATTTAAAGTGCAATAATTTGTGCTGACTATTGAGGGAGATGTCACTCGTGGCCACTGACATCCTGAGTCACCTTTTCAGCCACAGACTCGTGTTACTTTCTAAATCCACAAACAGTCACTTTCACTTTTTGACCCTCATTGGTTGTTGTAGTTCTTTTCCGGCGTTTCAAACTCAGAGGACAGCGTTTCTGAGCACAAGCATGATTTTCGGTCGGGCTCTGGTGTACACCCCTCGCTATTCATTATTTTTTTGAGTTAGTCACTTTTGGGTTGACTCCACTTAGTATTTCTAATCACGTATATTCAGTTGCACTGTACCGCCTCCTGGAAATATACCAGTATACCTACTCTTGTCATTTTTATTTTAATTACAGACCCCCTGAGGAAGCGCACTTTTGTGCGAAATGCATTGGGGCATTTAATAATTCATGTGGATCATTAACACGCCGTTTGAGATTCAATAATGAAAAGAAAGCAGAAGATTACAATGTTGAATTATATGAATGAAATATGATGATCAACAAATAAACGATTTAAACAAACTCAAAACTGGAATGTACAAAAATTTTCTAATTATATTGGATTAACTACACAGCACTGTTGTGAGTCAAGTGTACTTCAGGTCATTCCTACTCGCCGTAGGATTTCCGCGAGTCATTGTTCTGAGCACCTCATGACCCAGGAGGTGAACACCTGGAGTACCTATAAGATTTGAATATTATGAAAAACTTCAAAACTACCTTATACACTTAAGGAGTGCAGCGGTTTAATATTTGTTTGTGCCTGCAGCAATAATCCCACTGATCGTCCTGGATCGGACCCCCCAGGTCAGCCTCCCAGGCAGCACGGAGTCTGGAGTCATCCAATGGCATAAGTGAACCACATAGTCTGTAAAGCTTGGAGATAAGATGTGCACTGTCAGTACTCTGTATCAGTGTAGTAAGGGGGGGGGGGGGGACTTCTACCGGGGCAACAGGAAAGAACGGGAAGCAGGCAAAAAAGGCAGAGATGTCCATGAAGGACCGTTCACTAAACCAAGCGTCTTCCATCCAGGAGAAGGCATGCCCTTCCGGGAATAGATCTCCGAGTGTAAGAATGTGAAATTTTTCTAGTGTACGTTGAACCAGAAGTTCCCCAGTGATCGGGAAAAGGGAGGGATTAGGCAAGGGCAAGGCGGGAGAATACAAAGAGTCTAACGCCAAGAGCCGGCGCAGTCTACACCAAGCCCAACACGTGATGGACACCGTCTGGATATCACGAGGATCCCGGGGGAACCCCGTAGGAAGGAGAGTGAGAAGCTGCCATGGAAGCACCAAGTCGGCCTTAGGCTTCAAGTACGGAATGCATGCGTCCGGGTAGAACCAGGCGTATGCATAACAGCATTGCGCAACTAAATAATATAGATAGAAATTGGGGACACCGGGGCCACCTCTGTCCATGGGTAAAGTCAGAATCTTCCAACTGACCCGGGGTGTCTTGTCACCCCAAACTAGGCGCAAGAGTATGGAACGAAGCTGTGAAAAAAAAGCCTTAGTGAGGGGAATAAGGATGTTGTTAAAATAATACAAAAAGGGGCAGTACCACCATCTTAATAACGGCGATTCTACCCGCTATGGACAAAGGTAAGCGAAGCCACCGCGTGACCTGCGTTTCTAATGCATCAATAGCACTGCCGTAGTTAAGATGAATTAACGAGTCAGTGTCGAGGTGAATATGAACCCCGAGGTATTTGACTGAATCACGGCACCATTCCAATGGAAAGTCGCATTGCCAGGGTACGGTACTGGCGGTAAGGGGGAAGATTTATGCCAATTAATTTGGAGGCCGGAGAACACACCAAAACGAATAATTTCCCGAATTAAAGGGGACAGGTTGTCCTGTGGCATACAAACATACAACACCGTGTCGTCCGCATACATGGACAATAATAGAGGGCCAGTACGGAACTGCAGACCCCGCTGCCAATGGTTCTCCTGGAACTGCCGGGCAAGGGGATCCATGGCCAAAATGAAAAGAAGGGGAGATAAAGGACAGCCCTGATGCGTACCGCGCGATAAGGGAAAAGGATCCGACAGAGTGCCATTGAGGCGAAGCCGAGCCGTGGGTCTAGTGTACAACAGAGCAACCGTTGCGACAAAGCACTCCGGCATGCCCATACGGCGCATTACTGAAAAACGGCCACTCAAGGGAATCGAACGCCTTTTCAGCGTCAAGTAAAATGGCGGCCGCAGGGGTGGAGGGATCAATCCTGTGCAGGACTGTAAATAGAGTCGGAAGGTTGAGAGAGGTGGATCTGTGAGGGACAAAGCCAGACTGCACCGGAGATATAATAAATTCCATTAGTAACGGCAACCTAATAGCAATGACTTTGGCCAGAATCTTGTAATCCAAATTCAGAAGAGAGAGCGGTCTGTAAAAACCACAAAGAAGGGGATCCTTCCCAGGCTTGGGCAATAAAATAATCACTGCCTCGCGAAACGTCGGGGGGAGGATGCCCACTTAAAGCGCCTCAGCATAGACTTCAACTAATCGGGGAACCAATATATCTTTATATTATTTATAAAAATCAGCAGAAAAGCCATCCAGCCCAGGGGCTGAGGATGCTCGCAAGGCATCAATAGCCTCGATGATGCTGTCGGGGGTGATGGGGGTCAGAAGGAAATCCTGCATATGCCGTTCAAGCCAAACCAGGGCCACTTCAGATAAATAAGCATCCTGCTCGCCCGAGTCACCGGACAGACGAGAAGTGTAAAGGGACTTGTAATACGATAGAAACAGATCGCAGCTCTCAGGGGTGGACTGCACGAGAGACCCTTCAGGTCCGGCCATGGAAATCACATAGGAAGGGCCACGAGAAGGACGTAAAGTATTCGCCAAGAGCCTGCCCGGGAGCTCGCCCTCGCCATACCGTCGTGCAGCGCAGTGTCTATTGGGAAATGAGAGTTCCCTATCAGCAGCCTCCCTAAACTCCATAGCAAGCTCCAACCGACGCACAGTCAGGGACTCAGTCGAAAGCACCGCACAGTCAATAGCGGCAATGTCTTTCTCGATACGGTCCAAAGTGGAGCGCAGATCGAGTAATATACCGGCGCGCTTTGAGATTCAGACCCCCCTGATATAGGCTTTAAAGCCCTCCCAGAGGACCGCCCATGTGTCAACAGAGCCGGTGTTCAATTCAAAATAATCCTCGATCGCATGGCGAACCTCCTCATTAAAAACAGGATCCAGTAAGGCACGACCAAGAAAGCGCCACTGTCTCTCAAAACCCCCAGGCCCGGGGGACGCCTAGCTGAAGGACCACTGGAGAGTGGTCGGAGAGGGTGCGAGGGAGAGCCAGGACAGCCCCATCCACCCCGCCACTCCAGGCGAGACCAGCCAATAATCTATTCTCGTCCAAGTATCGTGGAACCCAGAGTAATGTGTGTATGTAGGGCGATGTGCGTGAAGGTGCAATTCTACGTCGACCAAGGAAAATTGAGTACAAATTTCTCTAAGGGCCCGTCTGGCCTGTAGTTTGGTGTCGGATGCAGTGGAAGTGCTGTCCCTAGAATGGTCCAACAGAAGATTAAAGTCCTCACCCATGATTAGAAGTCCGGGGTCAACAGAGAGAGAAGTCGAGCCAGTAAGGAGTGGAAAAAAGACGGGGAATCGGTGTTCAGACCATACACTCCCACCAGAGTAACCCTGAGACCCAACAGTATCCCTGTGATGATTAAAAAGCGGCCATCAGGATCCCGGCATGTTGTGCAGTGTGCAAACTGAACCCTCTTGTGGATAAAAATAGACACCCCACGCGTATATCTGCTGTAGTTGGAGAAAAACCTGTGGGGGCCCCACCCAGCAGCCATCGAGTCGCCGTCAGTGCCAGATAGGTGGGTCTCCTGCAAGAAAAGGATATCCACCTTGTGGCGAGCCACATAGCTCAGGACCTGCCTACGCTTCCTGGTGTTATTGAGGCCACGCACATTCCATTTCAAAAGTGAGAGCCTGGAAGGACCGGCCACATTCCCTAACTGCGCCATCCAAACTGCAACAAAATTGGCAAATAGGTGAGTAGACGTATCCTGTGTAGTGCCATGATCAGCATTGACTGTAAACTGGACAAAACAATATGAAGCAAACAGTACCCATTCCCCCACACCCCACCCAACCTATCACACCCCAGAAAGAGGCAAACCCAGACATAGCGACCCCATACAGAACCCACAGAGGTATACACCATGGAGCGCTGCAACGCCACGCCAGTCGGGCAAATCAGTGATCAAACATTGCAACAGGCAGTGCGCTCAAAAGATAGAAAAGGCACATTTCAATCATCACGAAACCATGGAAAGACAGATAAACAACAAGGCAACCATTTAGCCAGATCCGGGCTGCATGAAAAGGTCAACGCTGGACTGCGACACCTGCAGCGCTGGAGAAGTGGCCCTGGAACCTCCAGTTGCATCGTCCCGATCCTTCCTGTAGTCGGGAAAAAACTCCTGCGCTTCATGTGGAGAGTCATAAATCCGTGACCTGCCATTAGTGTCTACCTTCAGACGAGCTGGTTACAACATACCATAGCAGAGCCCCAAGTTCTTAAGCATCGCCTTAACACTCTGAAACTTGCGCCTGGCCTCCTGCACCATCATTGTGAAGTCCGGAAAGAACTGGACATCCCCCATGTCGTGAGCAGAGCGAAGAGCAGTGTCCCTATCCCTGAAGTTCATAAGTCTAGTGACAATGGGCCTAGGAGGTAACCCAGGCCTGGGACGAGGGCCCAGCGACCGGTGTGCACGCTCGACCAAGAAACATTGGGAAAAGGAGTCTCTGCCAAAAAGGTCGGAAAGCAGCTGTTCCACAAACAAATCCATACGACCAGTAGCTGTCGTCTCCGGAACCCCTAGGCTACGTAAGTTGTTGCGGCGCCCCCTGGCCTCCAAATCCTCGTTCTTAATGGCCACCTCCTTCAGAATTCTCTCAACCCGCTCCAGCCGCTTCAAAGAGGAGGAAGCCCCGTGAGGTTCCGTGACGATTTTACT
This sequence comes from Lissotriton helveticus, assembly GCF_964261635.1. Lineage (NCBI taxonomy): Eukaryota > Metazoa > Chordata > Amphibia > Caudata > Salamandridae > Lissotriton > Lissotriton helveticus. The sequence continues at coordinate 951,510,761 of NC_136067.1, read as the reverse complement.
CGTGTTTGTAACATTGTCGTAAATACATAATTTTGGTATCAGTGAACCGCAAATGATCCATTTAGTATATCCTGGTGTTTTCGCTATGCTACGAACAAGAGCACTCCGGTTACCAACACATTTCTGTTCTACCCGTGGCATCCATCTTAGAACACGGAAGCCATTTTGTATTCCTTGCCCTCACATAGTCAATGGACACGCAATGACCTCTTTTCATTAAAGGACACGTAGGCTTTAACCGGCGATTCACCTTGCGAGTGACACGTGCACCTTAGGCCAGCAACGCTGTAGCAGCATGACTCGGCAAGAACTGCCTCCCCAGCCTGAGGCCAGTCCTGCTATACTGGTTCTTGTGTTCGTTGGCCTGATCATGATTAGGCGGCCGAAGCTGGTAACCGTGCCCATTTACGACCCACAAACATTTCTTATCCTGTCTTTCTATCTTCTGCACCTGGCTCTGCTCCTTTCCTTCTGGGCCTTTATTAGGGGGAGGTAACGAAATTTACGATGAGGCGGTCCGGGTCTTGAATGAAGAATTGACATGGGATTATGATGGACTAGTGGGAACCCCTCATTTGTAATGTTTTGTCATCAGATACTGTTGACGATTCCTGTGCAACGCCAAATATTTATTGTTTAAGACACGAATGTTTAGAACTGTGGTAACATGTAAAGAATTCGCCTGAAGCCCAATATTTAGTATATAAGGAGCAACCCTCTTTGTACAAATCGAACAGGCTCCTAGACACTGCCCATGTGTAGTTTCTGTGACTTCTGTGTCCCTGCAGTAATAAACCTTTGGTCTTTGACGCCACCATCGAGAAGCCCGTGTTTCTGTTTGTTTGTGCACCGAGACAGGTGGAACTCCGGGGTCTTCGGGTGTTATCCCTGACACCTCTGGACGGAACCAAAAAGTCCAGAACTCCAATTGGCGCCCAACGTGGGGCGACGTCATTCGGTACCGGTCCAAAAGCCTGAAGAGTTCGAGGAGCTTCGTGTGAAGATTTCAGAGGGAGGCGCCCCACTTCATCGATCCCGGCATATCGCAAAAGTGGCCCCGACGTTCTCTTCCACGAGGGTTCCCGTTCAGACGGCTGCAGTGGTCCGTTGCCTTGACCGTCGCCCTGTCTTGGACCCGAGGTGCAGTCCTCAGTACGGCGAAACGTGACGGGTTTCTCCTTGGTGACGTCTTCAGTACCTCAGTTAAGTATTTTGTAAGGGTTGCTCCTATTTGGATAATCCTTTTAGTTCTCAGTTCAGTTCAGTTCTGTAAGGTTATCACTGGTTATTCTGGTTACGATAATCATTCTGTTCAGTTCAGGTATCGATACATTTGTCAGTTCTGGTAGGCCTAAGTTCTTGGTCCGAGTGCGCATCTTTTCTGTTTGTGTCTTGTTTGTTTTGTGTTCCGGATTATAAAATGGTAAGTCGGAAAAATTGTATGTTGTCTTGTTTTAGTTGCAACAGTGATTCCCAGTTGGAGGACTCGTGTTTGGTTCCTCCGATTGGAACTCCCCTTTATGATCTATATTGCAAGTTTGGTGTGGGCCCTATCTCTTATAACGAGGTATGGATCCGCTACACAGAGAAAGATGGTGTCCTTAGTTGGCCACTACATGGTAGTTTTGAACCTGAAGTTCTCGATAATCTAGAAAGAAGGTTGTATAAGAAGAAAGCCCGGCCGGCAATGTTTGATTCTTTCCGTTATTGGCGAAAAGAATCTAAACAGAGAGAAATTAAAAAGTTGAAGAAAGAACAGAAAGAGCAAGAGTTGACTTTAGAACAGTCTGCTAGACAGCTGCAACTCAACGAGTCTGAGAAAGCGATGGAGGTGGCCGATAGAGAGCGTAATTTAGCGATAGACAAGTGCTATCCTGCTTTGCCATCGAGTACGGCTAAGATAGTAGAGGACCCTGAAAAGGATCCCCTGTTGTCTTACTTGTTACGATCACCCCCACCGTATGCACAGGGTGCTACGGCTCCACCTATACCGAATGTTCAATTACCGGTTGCTGGACAACCTGGTGTCCCTGTTCCCGCTCCCCTGAATCAAGTTCCTGTACCTCCTGTGGTCAATATTAATGTTCCTTCGACAACCCCTCTTCTAGGGTTGCCGGCTTCTTTACCTATGCCTGTGTCGCTCACACCTGCTACTCCGGGGCAAGCTATTTTTCCTGCTACTCCTACTGTTCCTGATCTATCTGTTCCAACTGCTACTCTATTCACTGCCTCTGTTAATATTATGACTCCGCTTTCTGTTCGTCGAAGAATCACTGATTCTGTCTCTAATATTCTATCTCCCTTCTATAAAACTCTGATTAAGACTCCTACCTCTGACTCTGTGCAGAGACGTAGTCAGCTTCCCAGTACTGAAGAAAAAGGAATATTAGATTCCACTGCTCTTAGATGGGTTTCGAAAGTTGGAAGATATAATGTACATAATGTATTAGATACATTTATGCAATGGAACGAACCGACACAACGATATGTGTTCGATGAAATGTGTTTCCTTCTACGTGAGGAATTGGAAGAGGATGACCCTGAATCAAATCTAGGAGAATTAATTAATGTTCAAAAAGAGTTTGCTGCAGGTATGATAGTTGGACAAAATATAAAAGAAGCGATGGAACTGATTCTAAGTTATAGGAATGACTCATCCCTTCGTTCACCGAGGGAATTAGAGAAACGTAGTACGAAACGAAATCGTCAATATCCAATGAGAGAGGTTCCACCAATTTGGCGTGAAGCTGTGCAAGCTAATGCAAACCTTGGTATTGCAGCCGCTCCGGCCCAATTCCAGAGAGTCTGGATACATATTCCATGGAAGCGAGCTGAAGTATTAGCAGTGAAACAGGCCTTGCCAGATCCGCGTAAAAATCCTGCAGGGTACTACAAAGAGTTGGCTCAAACAGTTGACGCTTGTGTATTGAATCTTGCTGACATAGATCTGCTATTTGGTAATGTAGTACCGCAACCAATTTGGGCTAAAATTCGTAAAGAGAATCATCCAGTTGCCCTAGGTGGTGACTGGGCAGCTATAATTGCAGCGGATGGTCAACAAATAGGTGGTTCCAAACCTGAACCTTTAATTGCTAATTTGCCTGGTAGAATAATCGATTTAATGAAAACCTTGATGCCAGCATTACGCGTTAACTGGGACAAATTGTCCGCGTGCAAACAAAAGAAAGACGAAAGCGTCTCCGACTTTTTCACAAGATTCGAGGAGACTTTCGTGGATCATAGTGGTCAGGATATGAGCACAGAAGGAGGCCAGAGATTATTTGTTGATAAATTTGTGCACAATCTGTTGCCAGAACTTAGTGGTAAATTAAAGAATTCTGAAAGTGCGTGGGCTGTCTCTACGACTGCGCAAATACTTGCGACTGCTCAGTACTATGAAAATAGGGATAAAGAAGAGAAGGAAAAATCAGATAAAAAGACGAAAGATTTAAAAACTAAAGTACTTTTACAGCAAGCTTATCCGCCTCGCATGAATCAGACGAATATGCAGCAAGGGTCATATCAAAGAACGGATTATAATTTTCAAAGGCCACAATACCAATGGAATCAATGTGCTTATTGCAAAAAGGAAGGTCATTACAAAAGTGAATGTCCAGTTCGAACGCAAAATAATGCTGCGGCAGCTCAGAGAGGTCATGGTAGTTCTATGCAAAACTCTAGAGGTCGAGGACGAGGTGCTATGCCTCCGCAGACGAGTGATCGCCCCTCTAATTATTTCGACCAGCGAAATGGACAATCTGCCCAACAGAATAGGTCTCCACAGTATCATGTCGAAGACTATTATGAAGCTAGTGAGGAAATTCAGCAAAGTGAGTACTAGGACAGCCATGGACAAAGAGAGGGAGTAGTATCAGTTCCAGTAGATCAGAGTGGGCCTTATGTCGCAGTAGCAACATCAGGTATAGTCGAACCGTTTCTGTTGGATACTGGTGCAGCAAAAAGTTCTATCATACATGCGAAACTCCCTGGCGCACCTTTGTCTGGCTCAACAAACGTTTCAGTAGGTTTTTCGGGCGCCCCTGTTCACAACCCTGTTTCTGGTCCTTTGTCTATTTCTGTTGGACCCCGTCAATTGAAAGCACCCCTGATTTTGACGACAGGTTGTAACGAAAATCTGCTTGGTTTATACTTGTTAAAACGCCTGTACGCGACATTGTACTGTTCTCCAGCAGGAGTACAGCTTACGTTGGGTAAAAGAATAATATCCCCGATGTACCTGTCGATGGATGCGCTCCCACCAGAGCTGCGTTCACTCCCTGATACTCTTTGGGCGACTGGTCCTAATGATGTAGGTCTATTGGAAATTCCACCCTATGTAGTAACTTTGAAAGCAAATGTCAAACTTCCACGAATTCCACAATACAGAATCTCTAATGAAGGCGAGCGTGCGCTCCTACTGATAGTACAAGACCTGATCAAGAAAGATGTTGTAGAAGAGACTAGAGGAAATGTCTGTAATAGTCCTGTACTGCCTATTTTGAAACGAACTGACCCTACAAAGCCTCCAGTATATAGGTTCGTAATTGATCTCAGAGAGGTTAATAAAATTGTGATCCCACAGTTTCCTGTGGTTCCAGACATTACTGCATTGTTAACGTTGATTCCTGCTACAGCAGCATGGTTTTCAGTTGTCGACTTGAAAAATGCCTTTTTCAGCATTCCGATAGCCGAGGAAAGCAGAGATATCTTCGGTTTCTCTCTAGGAGGACGAAGTTTTAGATTTAAACGCGCTCCACAAGGTTATTGTGAAAGCCCATCCATTTACAGTCAAGCATTAAAAAGCCAGTTAGATTCCTTCGTACTTCCTCGTGGTTCTGCTTTAGTACAGTATGTCGATGATCTTCTAGTGGCTGCCGATGACAAGGAAACTTGCAAAACAGCTACAATTTCTTTATTGCATCACTTGTCAGATTTGAATCACAAGGTGTCACCTTCAAAAATGCAATACTGCTGCCAAGAAGTGACCTACCTAGGTCATCTCTTGTCAAAGGAGGGAAGGAAGTTGACCCCAGAGAGAATAAAAGCAATTACACAGATGAACGTTCCTAGCACGCAGAGAGAAGTACGTGCCTTCTTGGGTATTACCTCATATTGTAGGCAATGGATCCCAAATTTTTCTCTTCTAGCAAAACCATTGGTAGCCTTGACTGGGAAAGGTGTTCCGAGTCCGGTACCATGGTCTGCTGAATGTCAGCAGAGTTTTTCTGAGTTACGAAATGCACTGTGTTCAGCACCTGTATTGGGTACACCCGACTACAGTAAACCATTCACACTCTATGTCCACGAGAGAGAAGGTTGTGCATTGAGTGTTTTGACGCAGAAATTTGGTGATAAACAACGCCCTTGTGCGTATTTTTCATCAACATTAGATCCAGTAGCTAGAGCATTGCCTAGTTGCTTGAGAGCTACAGCCGCAGCTGCAGTTTCCATTCGACAATCTGCTGGTTTAGTAATGAACAACATGCTAGTAGTCATGGTTCCTCATGCTGTGGATACACTCATGAACCGAACCAAGACGCAACACCTTACCAGTGCTAGATTATCAGGTTATGAACTGACACTGTTAGCTAGTCATATTCAGATCAAAAGATGCAATGTATTGAATCCAGCAACATTGTTGCCGACTAGCGAAGAGTCGAGTGATTCCGAACCACACGACTGTTATTTCAAAACTGAGGAAGAAACAAAAGGACGAATCGACCTAAAAGACACTCCGTTGTCAGAACCGGATGGCACGTTGTATGTTGACGGGTCTTGCTTCAAATTGGAGAATGGTGATGTGACTGCTGCTTATGCAGTAACAACTTTGAATACGATTGTGGAGACTGCAAGAGTGAGTCAGAATTCTGCCCAGGCTGCAGAATTGATCGCGCTAACAAGAGCGTGCGTTTTAGCTAAGGGAAAGAGAGTGAATGTGTTCACAGATAGTCAGTACGCGTTCGGCGTGGCCCATAGTTTCGGCCGTTTGTGGAAAGAAAGAGGTTTCATTACGTCCCATGGGACTAAGATTCAACATGGTCAGCTAGTTAATGACTTGTTGGAATCTCTAACCTTGCCGACTGAAGTTGCGATTGTGAAATGCAGTGCTCATAAAGCAATCACGGATGATGTTGGTCGTGGGAATGCTTTTGCTGATGAGATCGCAAAACAGACAGCTAGAAATATGATGAGTAGAATGTATGTTGCAACGTCTGCAAGATGGATTTCTGAGTCTGAAATGTGTGAGGACACAGTGGAAAGCGTGAAGGAAATTCAGAAAGAGGCGACTGAGGAGGAAAAACTTGCATGGAGAGAGAGCACGGGTAAATTGGACTCGAGTGGGTGTTGGATTGACTTGTCGGAACAACAGCGTTGGATGTTGCCTGATGCGTATGTGCTTGCAGTAGTAACGATGGCACATGGAACAGCGCACATCAGTTCAAAAGGGATTTGTAAGATGTTGGCCCCGGTCTGGAAGAATGACGGGATTAGTAAGTGTGCAGAGAGAGTGGTGAGAAATTGTATGGTATGCTTGATGCATAATCCTGGCAAGGGAATCCCCACACCTGCAGGTCACTTCGCTCCTCCTTCCTGCCCCTTTGAGGTGATCCAGCTAGACTTCATTCACATGGATCGTTGCAATAATCTGAAATACGTCCTAGTGGTAGTTTGTGCTTTCTCCAGATGGATCGAAGCATACCCGCTAAAGGACAATACTGCCTTATCCACCGCCAAAATTCTTCTTAAAGAATACTTCCCCAGATACGGAATGCCACGGATTGTATGGTCAGACAACGGAAGTGAGTTCGTAGGGAAAGTTATGCAGAGTGTGTGTGCCGGTCTAGGGATTAGACAGAAATTTCATAGTGCGAATCATCCCCAGTCCGCGGGTTTAGTCGAGGGTTACAATGGCACCCTTAAACTGAAACTCGCTAAGATACAAGCATCCACGGGTTTGTCCTGGCCAGACGCATTGCCTCTGGCTTTGCTATCAACAAGAGCAACTGTACATTCTAGAGTAGGGCTTAGTCCTTACGAAATAGTTTTTGGCCGTCCTGCAAATGTTTGGGGGGTACCTAGACCGAAAGAATTTAAGCAGCTGGAATACCCAATGTTAATTGATTACCTTTTCGACTTGACTGCTAAATTGAGTCTTATTCACCAACAGGTTTTCGATGCATTACCAAAGCCACCGGAGAGTCCAGGCCATCAGCTGAAACCGGGTGATCAGGTGGTCATCAGAAATTTTGCAAGAACAAAAAATCTTCAGCCCAGATTCATTGGCCCATTCCAAGTCCTGCTAGCAACGAGAACTGCTATTCGTGTGGCCGGAAGGAGAAATTGGATCCATACGACACATGCTAAACGTGTGCCTCTGCCACTTCCTTACGACAACTGGGTAAAGAAAGGAATCGGTGCCTTTGAAACGGAACAAGTCCCCAGGTTCATACCTTTCAGCGATGCAGAACTGATCACGGATTCACCAAATTCTGACTCTCCTCCTGAAACTGCTCTTTTGAACCCTGAACATTTGTCATCCACACCCAATGAACGTTTGCCATCTGCACCAAAAGAACATTTGCCATCTGCGAACGTGAACATTGCAACGTCAGCTGAAAATACATTGTTTCCAGATCAGACAGCTCCTGCAAAACTGAGATACAACTTACGTTCTCGCAATATGGACAAATAAAGCAGGAAACTGCCTATTTTCAGATTTGAATTTGCTATACCTTGCCTCCGGCCAGGAAGTTTGCTAATACTTTGTATTGTTTTTTTTTTTTGTTTTGAAATTGCCTTGCCGTCTGGGTAGCCGTAGGGTCGTGGCTGTGTGCCTAGTTGAATCTGCGGGGGTCAGACACAAGGTCGATCTTTCTGTTAGTTCTGGGAACTCCCAGGGCTGATAGAGGCATTTTCATCTACGTACACATCATCAGTGGTCGCGAACGGTCGTAGAAGATGGAGCTTCCTGAGCTACAACGAGAAAATGTAATTTATGTTCGCAGAAATAGACTGTACAGAATACTACACAGCAAATGCTTTCTAATGCAATGTGCAGTTACATTTTTAATTGTTTTGATAACGTTGGTGGGTGGAATCGTCTTTGGTGTACATTTGATTTTTATGCCAGTAACTACAGTACCTTCCCTTGATCCTACTACTTCTACGGTTTCTTCTATGCATTCTTTTCACTCATTTCCTGAACACGAACAAGCTCGACGCTCAGAATTTATTAACAATACATTTGTACAGCTCTTGCATCAACACCAACTGATAGTTAATACTACAGACTGCTGGGTGTGTGGCTTGATACCTCACACTATGGATAAAGGCATTCCCTATCTAGTCTTGCCTTTCAGCTATAATGGATCATTTCAGGCCTTTCAGACCATTTTCTCATATGCCCTTGAGACCTATCCTTCGCGTCCACCACGGTCCACTAAATACAACTCAGCCAACAAAGCTTTAGTCCAGGGAATTATTGATATGATTAAAGACGTCAATAATACTCCATCTTATCCTAGAGATGAATTACTGGTGTATTTGAGTTGGAACTCTACAGAGTACATAAGATTTCCGACTCTATACACGTAGATAAGGGAAACTGGTCCTTCATGGAGTGGTTTTGGACTCTGGTATCAGCGTGGGGATGGAAGGTTCTGATGGTCATTGGTGTCATCCTAGTATTTCTGTTCTCGTGCTGTCTTATTATCCAATGTGGTCCCGCTCTGTGTAGCCTCTGTGCTGCAACCTGTTTCAGAAAACCACCTGCATTAGGAGAAAAGGCACGAGACAGGATGATGATACAACAACATGTCACTAACCTAATGAGCATAGAATTAGACTCTGACTCTGATATAGACTGAGTAATTGCCTATGTAAGGGCAAAAGGAGGGTCTGAGGTTCCGTGACGATTTTACTCGTGTTTGTAACATTGTCGTAAATACATAATTTTGGTATCAGTGAACCGCAAATGATCCATTTAGTATATCCTGGTGTTTTCGCTATGCTACGAACAAGAGCACTCCGGTTACCAACACATTTCTGTTCTACCCGTGGCATCCATCTTAGAACACGGAAGCCATTTTGTATTCCTTGCCCTCACATAGTCAATGGACACGCAATGACCTCTTTTCATTAAAGGACACGTAGGCTTTAACCGGCGATTCACCTTGCGAGTGACACGTGCACCTTAGGCCAGCAACGCTGTAGCAGCATGACTCGGCAAGAACTGCCTCCCCAGCCTGAGGCCAGTCCTGCTATACTGGTTCTTGTGTTCGTTGGCCTGATCATGATTAGGCGGCCGAAGCTGGTAACCGTGCCCATTTACGACCCACAAACATTTCTTATCCTGTCTTTCTATCTTCTGCACCTGGCTCTGCTCCTTTCCTTCTGGGCCTTTATTAGGGGGAGGTAACGAAATTTACGATGAGGCGGTCCGGGTCTTGAATGAAGAATTGACATGGGATTATGATGGACTAGTGGGAACCCCTCATTTGTAATGTTTTGTCATCAGATACTGTTGACGATTCCTGTGCAACGCCAAATATTTATTGTTTAAGACACGAATGTTTAGAACTGTGGTAACATGTAAAGAATTCGCCTGAAGCCCAATATTTAGTATATAAGGAGCAACCCTCTTTGTACAAATCGAATAGGCTCCTAGACACTGCCCATGTGTAGTTTCTGTGACTTCTGTGTCCCTGCAGTAATAAACCTTTGGTCTTTGACGCCACCATCGAGAAGCCCGTGTTTCTGTTTGTTTGTGCACCGAGACAGGTGGAACTCCGGGGTCTTCGGGTGTTATCCCTGACACCTCTGGACGGAACCAAAAAGTCCAGAACTCCACCCGTCTTCAAGGTCAGACACTCTGGACTCAACCACGTCGAGCCGGCGGTCGTAGCCTTGGATTTTAACGTTCATGTCCGCCAGTTTTTTATCAAGATCGTCAAACCGGGCATCCATGGCCTTGAACCTCGCTTTCATTTCAGCCAGCATGGCTGCAGCCAGGGAAGAGGAACCCTCCACCTTGGGAGAGGGAGCATCGCCAGCAGACTGGTCCGCCGGGGCGTACGCCGTCGCTCCCGAGGGCATTCCAAACTGGAGCTTGGTCTGCTTAGAGTCCTTGAGCACCGTAGCGGTGAGAGAAGCAGAAGCGGCCGAGGCACCGGCCAGAGGGAACAGCCAAACAAGGACTGCAAGGACCAGGCCAGGTAGGCGCCATAGAGAGGAGGCAGATCAGAGCACCAACCCGGGGCACAGCAGTATCCGGGCAGGGGCTGGAGAGGAGCAGGAGTGAACCAGACAAAAGCGGGCAGCAGCCATCAATGTTCAACAGGAAGAGGCAGAAATCAGTGGCCCACACCGCAAAGAGACTCGGCAAGGCATTGCAGGAAAATCAGGGGCAGGACCTAGCCACCAGACCCGTAGCAGAAGCAGGAGCCAGGCACCGCAAAGGAATCGAGAGACGCGGCGGACCTGAGGCTAAGCCAGGCGTGCCAGGTAAGTGCGCAGGAGGAGGGGACCACAGGACATCAGCAGGGGTAGAGCGACCCTCATCAGCAGTCCCAGAGCAGCAGCATCAGGCGACCAGCAGCCCACCTCGACCCATAGGGAGGAGCGCCCACAGAGAGGGCCCACACTAGACCGGGCAGGAGCCAGAAATAGGCCCACAGAGCCAGCTAGAAAGAGGGACCCCCAGCGGATGCCAAGGGGGGGGCCGTTACCCTATCGCCACAAGCCAGCCTAAACCACCTCACCCCCACCAAAAGACCGGAGCTCTCCTCGCTACCCACCACCCGAGCCAAGCAGCCCAGCCAATCGAGGCCCCGGCATCGCGTCGCGGAACAGGCCCGAAATGGCCTGCTGCCGGCGCCAGCTACCGGGACCAGGTCAGAGGGAAGGCGGCCGAGGGGCAGGCGGCAGGAGAGACCCGGCCCGGCATCAGAGGACGGACAGGCCAGTCAGAGGGCAATTTCGGGGCACAGACTCACCAGACCCCCGGCAGCGCCACAACCAAGGGGAGTAGGCCATGTCCCGGCCTCAGAGTGGACGGAGCGTTTCACGCTGCACAGCCCGGCCTCCGCAGCAGTCTCGGCCCCGGAACTTCACGGGTGGCATCTCTGGCATCGGCAGGCAACCTTGAAGAGCTGGGGAGCACGTCTGCAGGGAATTAAAATCGGGAATGAGCGCCCGACCGGCGGAGCTTGAGGCGGATGCGGCCATCTTGTTCGCCTCCGTGGCCACGCCCCCCAGTGGCCTAAACACTTAGGGCAGCAGGGGAGACAGGGGCAGGGGGTGAGGTGCCTGGCACAAAGGAGATGCCTCCCATTCTAGGGGAGTGGTCACGGACACTCGGCTGGGGAGCAGCTGGGAGGGTGGAGATGGTAGGGGTGGTAGTGGACTCGGATGTAAAGCATTTATTCCCTGGGTCATCTACCACCACATGGGAGTACTCAGTTCAGTTCAGTTCAAAAGCTTTATTCGATTTGTAGAACAAACCATACAAGCAGAACAAATTTACATATGTAGCATACATTACTAAAAAAGGCATCAAGGTCACTGAGTTTAAAAACGACATAAAAACCATCATAGACATAGTAAGAAAAGGTTTCTAAAAACATGATTTAACTAGGGGAATTAGGTTTGGACTATACAAATACTATTGCCTGATAAAACTAAATTCATTTATAATACATTACACATACACAGATAAATATACAGACAGGAGGCCAAAGTTAAAACAGAACACAGTCAAATGTATCATATGACTATGGCTTTCCTGGCAGCTGTACATTTTAATATATATGATGCTACGAAAAAGCAGATATCCATATCCTTTAAGGAGCATAATAGCTGTAAAGCATTCTTCGTAGAACGAACATTGTATTTTTAAAAGGCGGGTTTTAAATATATTACCCTAAAAGAATGATAAAATTTGCAAAACAATAGGAAGTGGCAGCAACTCTGACGTGAAATGTTATCACAGGGGCATACTGTATCAGATCTGGATTTCATTACGGGAAATGCAACATGGTGGTGTACGATTCCCAATCGTAGGCGTGTTAGAACAAACCGGTGTGAATTACGGGTAACGCCAGAGAGGTAAGGTTGGAAACCAGTAGTTAAATTGCAGTCCCGATAAGTCATCACAGATTGCAGCTTTCCAGACACCCTTGCACGACATTCTTTTTTATGATTTAAAAACCTTTGTTTTATGTCTTTTTTTGGGATTGAAACAACAGATTTGGGGTCAAGAAAAATGTCAAACTGAAAAAGCAGATGAAACCAATAATGTATATACTTGAGCCACAAGATACGTGAGGAGTGGTCCAACCTGAGACAATCAAGGATTATCTCCTGAGTAAATTGGGTTTCAGTCTTGGCCCAGATTGAGCGCCAAAGCAGCAAAGGACGCAGTGCTGCTAGATCCGAGATAAATTCAATTCCTACTTCTTCGTGGATCAGTTCTACTGATGCTGAAGGTGGTACACATAGCAACTTTCTGAGGAACTTATTTTCATCTCTCTGCACGTTTGGACCAACACAATGTCCCCACACCCCTGCCCCATACAGCGCTGAAGACACACATCTTACATTATAAATGTTCATCATATCTTTAATACTCCTCACCCCAAGTTTAGATGAGAATTTAAAGATACTGTTGGTTGACCTCGTGGTTTTTAAACTAATGTTATCAAACTCGGGTTGCCATGACCCATTGTTTGCAACGGTGATTCCTAAGTAGCAAAAGGTTTTAACTTGTGACATCTTGACCTTTTCAATAAAAAAGCTGGAATAAGTTTTCTTGGCTTTCATCGCACAAGACATTGCAAAGGTTTTGGATCTATTTACTAGTAATTTCCTGCTTTCAATGAACAGCATAAATCTGTCAATAAGGCGCTGTAGACCAATCTGTGTGCGAGACAATAGCACAGCGTCGTCCGCATACAATAAAATTGGGACCGGTTTCCCTCCTATCAAAGGTGCATCTGCTGGAATCTGACACAGTATGGAATCAATTTGATTGATAAAAAGGAAAATAAAAGGGGGGCCAATACACAGCCCTGGCGAATGCCTCTAGAGACTTTAAAGAAAGAGGTCCATTCGCCTAGGGACCCATAGCGCACCTTACATGACAGTCTCTCATATAACCTGGCCAAGAAATGCACAATCTCCTTTGGTGCTCCCGCCTCCAACAAGACCTGCCATAATATAGAGTGGTCGACCAAGTCGAACGCGCTGCTCAGGTCCGCAAAGCAAAGAAACAGGCTCCCCTTTTTGACTTCCGTACATTTGTTGATTAAAAGATCTAAATTAACACACTGTTCTAGTGTCCCCATGCCTTTCCTAAAACCATATTGGACCTTGGTTAAAATGTCCTTTTCATTTGCCCAAATTTCCAACCTCTGCAGCATGATTCGACTCATTACCTTAACTGAGGTTTGGGCCTGCCGCTTACAGACACGAACTCGGCCTCGATCAATCAGGGGGGCAGCCGCCGCACATAGCTTGGCGGTGGGAGCAGCTGCACGACCTGGGGACCTCTCTGGCGGGGGCTTGGAGACGCAGCACCGAGTGCCTGTGGTGGGGCCGGAGGGGGTCCAGAAAATTCCCTGAACCACTCGTACCACGGTTGTGGGACGCAGACCTCTTCGACAGGCAGAATGGCGCGAGGAGGCAAGAAGAAGGGCTTCGAAGCCCTGAAGCTGGACGACCCGGGCCACCTAGAGGAGGAAGGGGCACCGTCATCCGGAGCGGGCGGCTCGACTGGCCAGCGAGATCCGTCCTTGAGTGACATAATGCAGGGGATTGTAGCGTCACGGGAGGCTCTCGAAAAACGCATGGACACCATCGGCTCGGACCTGACCCTATTGAAAGATGACCACAGGAAACTGAAGGAGAGAGTGGCGACCTCGGAGGTCACCCTGAAAGACTTGCCTGAGGATGTGGCCACTCTGAGAGCGTCGCTAGCGGAGGTAGCACAGAAGGTCCGAGTGCTGGAACTTAGGGCCGAAGACAGTGAAGGGCGCTCCAGACGCAACAACCTCCGCCTCGTGGGGGTTCCGGTAAAGGTGGAAGGCCAAGATGCGGTAGCGTATCTGGAGGACTGGCTGCGGACCGAGGTGGCTCCGGAAGGACTCTCCCAGTTTTTCGCCCTGGAGCGGGCGCACAGGGTCCCGGCGCGCCCTCCCAAGCCGGGGAGACCGCCGAGGCCAATCGTGATGCGCCTCCTGCACTTTCGAGACAGGGATCACATCCTCCGGAGGGCCAGGGACTTGCCGGACTTGAGAATAGATAATAGCAGGGTCATGGTCTTCCCGGACTACACCAGGGATGTACAAAAACAACGGGCCTCCTTTCTGGCGGTCAAGCGGAAACTGAGGTCGCTGCAGCTACCCTACGCTATGTTGTTTCCGGCCCGGCTGCGGGTCATCGCTGAGGAGCGGTCCCACTTTTTCCACCCGCCGCAGGAGGCTTGGTGCTGGTTGGATAGCAGAGGAGGATCGGACGCGGGCCCTCCGCCGGGGGCTTCACCTGGTAGGCACTCGGCTGAGATGACGTCGCCGCGGAGAGCTGGTTCCCCGTCGAGATGGCAGCAGGAGAGGGCGAAAGCGGTGCTAGCAGTGGCGGCTATCAGCCAGGGAGACGTCAGCCCTACCAGCGGCACATCGGAGCAATCGAAGGTCGACGCTCCCAGCCCTGGCTCCAGTAGTGGACATGATCTCTCAGAGACAGACCTGCCGGTGGTGACTCCCCAGACAGCGGACGGCCTCTTTGGCTGAGGTTGACGACAAGCAGATGGACGAATCTGTAAGGTACTGGGCCTGGGTTGTGGGTGAGAGCTGCACTTGGACGCTATGCTGTGGGTGGCGGAGAACTGCTGTTGATCACCACTGGAATGTGCGGGGGAATAGAGCAAGGGGGATTTCTCCTGTCTGTACCGGGGGGGGGGTGGGGGGGGGGGACTCCGGTCCTGTTCGGAAAGGGTCCCAGGCCTTCCTAGCCCTATTCACTTGAGATACACTTTCGTTGCTAGAGTTTGGATGGGGTTTCCAAGTTGGATGTCTGTCCTGGGGTGTGGGAGTTGGGGAAGTTTGCTTGATAAGTTTGGGGGGAGAATGGGGGGGGGACCCGGACGTGCCAGAGGGGTCGCTGAGAATGTGGATGGAATGCAACGGACTATACAATGGGACCCGACCTAGGCTACAAATGTATCACATGGAATGTTAGGGGAATGCATACTATGCACAGACGCCACAAAATCCACTCCTATTTGGTCAGAAGGGGCATTCACATCGCCTTCCTCCAGGAAACACATCTGCTAGATAAGGAAGGGAGGGCACTACAACGGAGGTGGAGGGGGCAGATCTACCACACTGGCTACTCCGCATATGCTAGGGGGGTGGCCATTTGGGTGCGGGCGGGTGTTCCTTTCCAGTGCACCCAGCAACTAATTGACCCGGAGGGGAGGTATGTCATGGTGCGGGGCAAATTAGATGGGAGGGACCTTTCCTTGGGTTGCCTGTACGCACCGAACACGGACCTGCCGGCTTTCCTCTCCCTCCTGTCCAACAAACTGGCCCCGTTTTTAGTGGAGCCTTTGATCCTTGGCGGAGACTTTAACAGCGTACTTGACACTACACTAGACAGATCACACCCCCCCTTACCTAACGCACCAGCTGGAAAACTGGCACTTGCGCGCTCTGCTTGGCAACGCCGATGGGGTCTGATTGACTCATGGAGGGCAAACCATCCGTCAGACAGAGACTACTCGTTTTTTTCCGCTCTCCACGAGCTCCACGTTCGCATTGACGCCTTCCTGTGCTCTCAGGACGTGCATGCCGAGGTGTGTAACAGTGAATATCTGACGCGCACGGTCTCTGACCATAACCCGCTACTTGTTCAGCTGCGCTGGTCGCGGTGCCGCCCGCGAATCCCAGCATGGAAGCTGCGCCCGGAGGCCCTGGAAGACCGGATCTTTCGCACCACTATAGCCTCGAACATCGAGGCATACTTCCAACTCAATGCGGGCTCTGCGAGCTCTACTGCGATTGAATGGGACGCATTCAAGTCAGTGGTGCGGGGGCAGTGCATTGCGGCGGCGTCAGGAGTTAGAAAGACCTTACTAGATGACATTGCGAAGGGGGATGAGAAGCTGAGGGGACTAGAGAGGGCGAGGCCGGAGCAACCGGGCATACATGGGGCACTACTTGAGGCGCAGGAGGTGGTGGCGGCGACGGTGGAGCGTCTCAGGTGCTTTGACTACAAGGCCTACCTCACGCGTGCACACTCGGAGCGCGATAAGTCGGGGACTCTCTTGGCCTGGCTGGCCAATCCGGCTCGACGGAGCTCGGTCATCTTAGAGCTCAGAGACCACTCGGGTGCGGCGCGGTTTGACCAAGGGGGGATAAATGAAATATTCTATGACTACTATACGGAGCTGTACCGCAGCAGGGTCCTACCATCGGTGGAAGGCTTCCAGAGCTTCACGGAAGGACTAGGCCTGCCGGAAATTGGGGAGGAGGACGCGAAGCGACTCGGGAGCAAAATCGAGGAAAGGGAGGTGAGAGTCGCCATCAAGGAAATGGCACGGAACAAGACGCCGGGCTCCGATGGACTACCTACGGAGTTCTACCTCACCTATATTGACCTTCTGGCACCCAAGCTGACGGGCCTTTACAACGAGGCAAAACGACTGGGCAGCCTGCCGACGTCCACTAGCGAGGCGCTCATAGTCCCCCTCCTGAAACCGGGCAAGCAACCGTGGGACCGGACGGCGTATCGCCCCCTGTCCATGCTCAACCTGGACTATAAAATTCTGAGTAAAATATTGGCGACACGATTGCTCCCCTATATGACCAGACTAATCCATGCAGACCAATCTGGCTTCTACCCGGCCCGCAACACGGCGCTTAACGTGCGGCGGCTCCTGCATGTCTTAGAGGCTGACACCTATGACGAAGATGAGGCGGTGGTGTTTGCTGTAGACATAGAAAAGGCCTTTGATAGCCTGGAGTGGCCTTACCTCTTCCATGTCATGCGTACACTGGGCCTGGGTGAGGGCTTTGTGGATTGGACGGAGCTGCTGTACCGGAACGCAACGGCGAGGGTCAGGACTGGGAGAGTTATCTCCGAGTTGTGTGCTGTGGGCAGGGGCACTCGTCAGGGGTGTCCTCTCTCCCCCCTTTTGTTCGCCATGGCCGTTGAACCCCTCGCGGCGCGAGCCCGGTTGGGTCGGGCATATTCGGGGCTGGATGTTTATGGGCAGGTGCACCACATAGCATTATATGCAGATGACCTGCTGATGTTCCTAGCAGACTCCACGGACTCGCTGAGGGGAGCAAAAGCCCTCCTTCAATCGCTGAGCAGGGTGTCGGGACTCAGGGTGAACTGGACGAAATCCTGCCTGTTCCCGGCCCGCCCGCGGAGGATGTACCCACTGGCCACGGAGGGGGTGGCATGGGAGGACCGGAGCCTGCGGTACCTAGGGACCTCAATCTTCCATGACGAGAAGGACGTTCTTGAGGGAAATATTGGGTCGGCGATCAGACATACTAAGGAGAACCTTGATTTTTGGAGCACGCTCCCGCTGTCGCTAATGGGAAGAGTGGTGCTCCTTAAGATGGTGACCTTGCCACGGCTGCTTTATTTCTTCAGGACCCTCCCGATCTGGATCCCGACAAGTTACTTTCGGCGCCTGAGGTCGTTAGTAATTGGTTTCCTGTGGGGGCGGGCAGGCGTAGGGTGGCTCACGGTACACTCCTCCGCCCTAGAGAAGAAGGGGGGCTCGCGGTGCAAGATTATGAACTATACTACCTCGCGGCGCAATTACAATGGCTGACGCAATGGATTGCGAGAGCCAGACAGGGAGAGGATGGAGGGGGGGAACCGGTTCAGGTGCTGTCCCGGATTATTCTGGGGCTCCCACTGAGAGATTTCCACCTTACTCAGGAATTTGCGACGGCCCGGAAATGCTGGAACAGGTATCGTCGAAGGGGCCATATTAAGATCCCTTACGCCCCTGAGATCCCACTCAGGCTGTGCGGGGCACTACCACATGGGGGCTCGTGGCACGGGATCGGTAGATGGGAGTTGCACGGACTCTCGTCCATGGGAGACCTCTACGAGGGCGGCGTCCTACTGCCCTTTGACCTCCTGAGAGACCGCTTTGATCTGGCGGGGGGAGACTTTCTCCTTCATGCGGCACTAACGGCGGCAATCCGCAGGCACTGGAAGTCGGGCATGACGGAACCACCACTGTCTCTGGGCTGCCAATATGTGGTGATGATGGCGGGGACGATCAAGGCAGTCACGTGCCTGTATAGGCGCATGGTCTCGGAGACGATCACCCCACTGTTGACCCTGAAGGCGAAATGGGAGGCTGACCTCTCGACGGAAATACCTGAGGAGACGTGGAACGGCATAGTGGCCCAGGTCCGCAACGGGACGCGCAACGCTAGGTTTCAGCTGGTGCACTTCTATGTCCTACACAGGGCCTAGCTGACCCCTGACAAACTACACACATATTTCCCGGCCCACCCGGCGACTTGTCCGCGATGCCCGGCGGACTCGGCTGACTTCCAACACATGTTTTGGTCCTGCCCAGCCCTGAGTTCCTTTTGGCGGGAAGTTGTGGACAGCCTGGGGGAGACTACGGAAAGGGATTTGCAATACACCATGGCGCACTGCATCCTACATTGGTTCCCACATACATCGAAGAACAAGATTACTAGCAAGTTTTTGGACCTTGGGCTACTACTGGCGAAGCGGGCCATAACGTCCCAATGGAAGGCGAATAAGGGCCCTGCGGTAGAGAGGTGGAAGGCTGAGCTTCTCAAATGGGCCCGGTGTGAGGGGGAGCTACGTATGCAAGCTGCACTTAGGGCAGACAATGAAGTGGCTCTGGAGGGGGCCAAGGCGTGGGAGGGCCTGGTCTTGGAGTTCGCACGATTAGACGCAGACGAGGCGGACACCCCAGGGCATAGTCCTGTTCCGGTGAGCCGGCCGCCTGATGAGAGGAGGTCATAGTCCCTCTACCTAATTCCCCTATTTCCTAGGTGTTGTCTGAATGTTGTTAGTTGATTGCTCCTGATAGTCTGGTTCGGGTCTGAATCGATCGGGATGGGTGTGGATGCGCATTAATGTTCCGCTGGCACGTCTGGGGGGGTGGGGGGTAGAGTTAAGGGTGGGGGGGATAGTTTATCGGGGGGGGAAGAGGGTGAGTTGAGGTTTAACAGGTTAAACGGGTGAAGAGTGTTGGACAGCAATGCAGAAGAATACTTCTGTTCCCATTAGGAGTTGGGCTTAGAGGGAGAGTCAGGGAGAGCTAGAAAGTAGCATTGCCATTTCAAGGACGACCAGTTGCTACGGTGACATACTATATCTCCTTACACGTGCTTTCATTTCTGATTACGCCGCTCGACCTCCGGGTTGTGAGCTAAACGGCTGTGTGGAACAAGTACAGAGGACTAATGGATATATCGAGTAACAAGGGTACTGATGTTAATAATATGTTTGTGTCACTTAACATGCTGCAATAAAAATATATTTACAAAAAAAAATTACCTTAACTGAGGCATCCAGTAGGGAAATGGGGCGATAATTACCCGCCTCCGATTTGCTGCCTTTCTTGAATATTGGTATGATGACCGACTGGCCCCAAGATGGTGGAGTACATCCCTCTGCCGCCGCATTGAAGACCCTCACTAAAATGGGCGCCCACAGATTCATTTTGGTTTTGAGTAGGTCTATAGGTACTCCGTCGGGGCCCGGAGCCTTTCCTACTTTACTGTCAGACAGGCCTTCATAAACCTCATCCAAGTTAATTCCCAATGATAAGGGCAACCAGACTGAAGCCTCATGGGCCGGTGTTTCAAGAGACTTCCCATCCGGATTAAAAATATTGGTAAAATGTTCTATCCATGTGTTACATGCTACATAAGATGTTAATTCCGGGATACCCTCTGTATTTAAAAAGGGGCAGTTAATAGTCTCCCAGTAAAGTTTACTGTTTTGGGTTTCCGCTGCTAGTTTTAGATTGTCCCAAGCTTCTTCTTGCAGGACCTTTTTCCTATTAGAAAGAGCCACCTTGTAGTTGGCACGCAAAGTTTTGATGTTATTATAATTGCGTGGTTTATGACTTAGTGCCTTTTTAAGTTCGCGTAGGGACATGGTACAGTGTTTATCAAACCATCCCGACCTGGCCATTCTAGTTTTAGGTTGCTTCTTTGTAAATACATCTTCAATTGTTGTATTTATCCTGATCGAAGCTTGACAGCAGGGTTACAGAATCGGTGACATCTCCGAGACAGTAGAAAATCTCATTGCTACATTTTTCCACTACCTCCTTATGTTTTTTCGCAGGATCAATCCCGGCCCATTTGATCCTTGGACCGTTCGGTCTCATGGGGGCTATATCCGTGGAGCAGAATTCCTTATAGGATGACTTTATTCCCCAACCCAGTAGAGTCAAAGAGATGCTGTTATGATCACTAAGGGTTTCTTCCCTAACCCACAGGTTGGTATATTCACTAGTGTTAGACAACAAAATATGATCTATATTAGTGTTGGCATTCCTGCCTGTGAATGTAGGGCAAGTACGATTGGACTTATTTCTATTACAACTAAGCAAATCTAGATCAAATTTGACTAACAGGTTATTTAGTAGCGTGCCATAGTTGCAGTGTGGAAAGTGTAGACAATCCACACTATCAGCCACACCACTATTGCCCAACTCTTTTCTGAAACCGCATGGGTTGCCCATTGCTAAAGGGCATGGCTGAATATTGAAATCGCCGCCCCACAGGATGTCTGCCGTTCTACGGGAAGATGCCAAAACCCTTTTGATTTCAACTTCCAAGGGAGATAAGATATTTCCCCTAGAAGCATCAAAAATGTTGTTGTAAAAATTTACAAGAATTAGGTCTTTACATTTGTTGGTCTCCATCCGTAACACCTGGCTATGTGTTCCAACAATGGAGTATCTAATGGTTTTAAAGTTAATCAGTTTGTTGGAGGCTAGTAGCAATAAGCCACCCTTAGCTCTACCTGATGGGGAATTAGATGCGTTAAGGCAGTGGGATGAGTAACCTTCTACATAGAGTGGTTCTTGGCACCACGTTTCCTGCAGACAAATAATGTCATAACCAGCCCCAATAAACTCCTTCCAGAATGGGGTATTCAATTTTCCCGAGATCCCTGCTATATTCCAGGTAGTAATTGTGAGCCCCGCAGGTGCGGCTGCAGTTAAAATAGCACAGTCTCGTTGAGGGGCAGGCGTTAAATCAGAAGCTACCTGCTTGGCACCTGTAGACACTACAAATGACTCCTGTTGAACCACTGGTATATCTACTTCAATGTCAGAGACCCTGCATGGGGTGGAGTTACCTGCTATGTGTATAGTAAGGTCTGGGTCATTAAGTAAATCTGAGACGATAAGGGTTTCAGAGTGAAAAACTAAGATACTACCTGACTTCTCGACTGGCCCTAGGTCCCCCTGGGTCGGGTTACCACTAAATGGAATGGCCGATGGTCAATCGACCATTTCCAAACAATCATATCTGTTACTGACGGGAATGCCTCGCCATCCCCCCATTGTATGATGATCGCTACTGGGATACCACGGCCACTGGTCCCACTCTCTACTCCTATTCCTCTGTGTATACCAGGGACCTATGTGGTTCCAAGGGCGCTCAGGTGGTTGCACCCAGTTTGGGGCTATCGGGTGCTGGCGCTCAGGAGGTTGCACCCAGTTTGGAACTATCGGGTGCTGGCGCTCAAGTGGTTGCACCCAATTGGGGACTATCGGGTGCGGGCGCTCAGATGGTTGCACCCAGTTTGGAACTAATGAGTGCTGGCGCTCAGGTGGTTGCACCCAGTTAGAGGCTATCGGGTTCTGGTGACTACGCACATAGGGGTAAAAGGAGGAGAGGCGGTGGGCATCGATCCCCCCTTTCTTGGCCAGGGCAGGCCAGGAGCAAATATAATCCACCATGTCTGAGTCATCACAGGTTACTATGATGCAATCTCCCGATATGTTTTTGGGTTCATCCCCAATCCACAGGACTCTACGCACCGCTGAAATTCGACTGGTATAGGGAGGATGAAGGGACCTATTCTTGCTGAGCCACTGTGAGACCTTGTTCCAGAGGGACCAGGACGGATCCTCTTTACTTGAGGACAGTTCGGGGACCCCAGTAAGAATGATGGTATAGGGGGACACTTCTGGTGGTAAATGAACGGGACGCTTAGACCTGAAACCCCTCTTTCCCTCGTCAGGTCGATTCGATGGTGGGTGCTGGGGCAAAAGTGGAGAGGTGGGCCTTTTATTCAATGGCTGAGACAGTCCCTTATTGGGGGCAGGCTGGGTGGACTGGGTGGGGGTGGGCTGGGAGGAAATAGTGGCCAAGGTTTCAATCATACGCCCACTCCAAAGAGGGGTTGAGGAGGAGGTTTCTGGCTTCTTAGGCTTAGTTAGGTTAGTTAGGTTAGGCTGGGCTTTTGTTGGCATAGAGGGCTTAGCTCCACTGTCCGGGTGGGCCCCTTGGGTTCCTGTTCTAGAAGGAATCGTTATAGGAATCGTTATACCCGCCCCGGGATTTGCTACAACCAAACTATGCTGGGTCGATAGCTTCTGGGTAAGTATTGCAAGTTGTTTTTCTATCGACATTATGCTCTGTTCTAGGGGTTGCAAATGATGTTGTAGTAGTTCCCTAAAATTCGCTAAAAGCTGGAAATTAGCATTACATGAGCTACAGACACCCCCCTCCCTGGCCGTGGTCACTAAATTTACTGTAGGTTCCAATAAGTTGATAGATGCGGAATTGGGATCACTCGAAGCACCCTGCAGTGGGGCAATGGTTGCCCCCCTCTTGTTGGTAATAATGGCTAGTTGATTCTTAGATTACCCTTCTTAAGATCTTTTCCCTGTTTAGGAACGGCACCCTCCTTTGCCCCATTGGGCTGATTCTCGGGGCCTTGGTCTTGGGATATAAGCAGCTGGAGGTCTGGAGTATTCTCAAGGTTCCCCGTGGAGTCGAGGTCAGAAGTAAGGTTAGTAGCTGACAAATCAACTGTTTTCGGGATGGAGTGAACCTCTGCTAAAGTATTAGATTGCAATAGGACCGGAATAGACGTAGCTGATTGGAGTGGTGATTGCACTGATGCTAAGAGGCCCAGGGAGGACCTCCTGGCGGTTGCCAAATCTTGTGACACCCTTCGCTCCAATAGGGAAATACTTAAATTGATGGCCTCATTGGTTCTTGTAATAAATTGGTCAAGTGGGCCAGTGATCAGAGCAGTTTTCATAGCCGACTTACTTCTGGACCCCCTGGTCATGATGGAAAGGAAGTTTTCTTTGACTCTGACGATATGGAAATTTTAGGGATCAACACAAATGTACCTTAAATAGAAGGCATGCAGGCCGGATAACAAGGCCAAGAGGGATGGCCCAGCCCAGCCTAGCTCAGACTAGAACGGGCTAAAACGGGCCCGCCCTTGGCCCGGGCTTCGCCCGGCGTCCCGTGAGACGGGGCTGATGGTGAATTTAAGCTCCTCCTGGCGCTCCCCAGTGACGCGGTTCGCCGCAAGGGCCTCTGGACATTGAAGTCCGCCCCTCACCGGTCTCCGCTCGGCGGCCCCTGCTCAGGATGTTAAAGAGCAGCCGGGCAGCGGGAGACGGGCGGGCGGGTCCGCGCTGTCTCAGGTGATCAGAGGAGGCTTGGTGCACAGCATACAATGATTAACGGGCGGCAGCAGAACGGCAGCAAAGGCGTAGGAGGTTCCCACCCCTCAATGGGGCTGATGGTGAATTTAAGCTCCTCCTGGCGATCCCCAGTGACGCGGTTCGCCGCAAGGGCCTCTGGACATTGAAGTCCGCCCCTCACCGGTCTCCGCTCGGCGGCCCCTGCTCAGAATGTTAAAGAGCAGTCGGGCAGCGAGAGACGGGCGGGCGGGTCCGCGCTGGCTCAGGTGATCAGAGGAGGCTTGGTGCACAGCATGCAATGATTAACGGGCGGCAGCAGCACGGCAGCAAAGGCGTAGGAGGTTCCCCATGGGAGTACTCATTGAAGCTTGGGTTGGTGGGAGATCAGAAAGATGTTCTGTCCGGCGTGCCGTTAGTGAGGCTCCCCTCACCCTCCGTGCCACTGTTTCCCTCCTGCTCGAACTCAGAACTGGAAGCAGTCTGTTGAGATGCTTCCTCTTGTTTCCTTGAGCTGCCTCCTCCGCAGGCCCATTCGCATGCTGTGAACAACAAGTCAAATGAATCACATGAGCCGTCCATATGTACTTTACACCTGAGTATCATTACAAATCTTTACAGATCAACCAACTACACCAATTGGACTTGTGCGATTATTATTTCTACTGTTCCGTTAATACCACGTTAGTATGAAAGTTAACCTACGCACGCTCATACATGATGATGTCAGCAATATTGGGTGTAACAATTTCAAAAGCCATTACCACAATGTCAGCTACTTCAATATGTACCAGCTGATGTATTGTCTTTTACTACTAACGGTCTGTGTCATGACATACCTGTTTCATCTAATGCAAGGGATTTTAGATCTCACAATGGGAATAGGAGTCACACAATTGAATTGAGACATGGTATCCATTCTGCGATCACTAGTGATCAATCTGGGCACCATTGGGTCTAATGTAATAGGTCATATAACTTTATTGTCACACATCAAGCTGGCGTAGTCATTGCATGAGTTATATCACACAGTTAACAGTGATTGTGCTAATTTGTCCTGTAGCTTAAGTTCTTTCCTGTCAGGTCACACATCTAACTCTTATTGTGGAGACAACAAGCTGGTAGGCATAGCTAGGGTGAGAGGTACGTGTCCCACAGATTTGTGTCATCTATGCACAGTGTTACAAAGATGAATCAGAATGTTGTGCACAATGGAAACATCTCACCAGTTTCACAGGTGAACAATGATCAACACACTGCCAAGTCCAATGACTGCATCCTCACAATGCTTCAGGTAGATCACTATGCCACTGGTCCGTCTGGGTGCATTGTCTGTAAAGACTATTGTAAATGAACATCTTGTTTGTAAAAATTTAGTCACCACTTTGTACCATTCTGTCCAGACTGCAGAAGTACACATATGTAGAGGCCAAGTCTGAATGTCCCTCACTTCTTTTTGCCATTGTGCACACTTGGTACAGCTTAAATTGCTCTTGCTTACCAACTCAGTTTGTAAAATTACTTCAATATGATGCACATGTGACATCTCTGAATCTAACAGTGATGCATCGAACACATGCTTTAAAAAAGGCAATCAAGTATGACCAGCATTTACACACATGGGAACTGTTGTGAATGTGTATCTAACATCATCCCTCACACTCCCAGCCCAGTTTTCACCAGTGACCAACTTTGTTTACCACAGAGTGGCTTGTGTCATTACCATTACATAGTCAGACACATGTACTCACTCTTTGGAATGGAGAGAATGGAATCTTACACCCAATAATATAAAAAGCCAGTGTGACTGGTGACCTGAGTTAGCAAACCTGTAATTAGTCCTTGGGATACATTGGAATACACTGAACACCAGGGCTGGGACCTAACATTTGCACACTTCCTAATCAATACTCGCCAAGGCCTCAACGTAGACATCACCTGCTACCTTGATGTAGAGTATGGGCTTTTAAACGTGAGTGCTCCAACAACAACATACTTCACAGATTTGGTGTGACCAAACAGGGAACAGTTCAGACATCAGCCAATGTGCTGAAACATGTTGAGCAATCACGATATATCAGAAGGTTATCTGCATGCACATGTTGTTGCAATGCATTGAGATCACTTTTGAGATCACATTTGAAAGCTCTGCATTGGTTGAAAGTTGAGAGCAGAATAAAATTTAAAACGCTCTGCTTCATGCATAGGATTAAATTTGGATCTGCCCCGAATTACCTTAAAAATCTGGTGCATATCTATCTACCTACCCGTAACCTTAGATCCTCTTCCCAAGGCCTTTTCAATGTGCCTAAAGTCCGGCTAACTAGAATGGGAGGTAGATCGTTCTCATATCTAGGTCCCAAGTACTGGAATTCACTCCCTTTGGCAATCCGTACTGAATCCAATTTTGTCACTTTTCGTAGATCCTTGAAAACCTGGCTGTTTGACCAGTAAGCCACGGCCTGTCTCACTCTAGTCATCATGTCCCTCTGCACTACTTTTTCTATCAGCGCCGGGAAACCCTGTTGGGTAGCTGTAGCGCTTAACAAGTTAAATAAATAAATAAATCACATGAGCATGAAACTACTGTCACTACCCTGAACATGTTATTCTCACATGTTCCAGATGAAAAGGGCATAACCAGGCATCTACTTATCTTTGTGCATATGCACCTTTTAACACCGAACAGTGGTTTTGGGTGTCTTACAACCTGTAAAAGAGACAGCAGGCTAAGATACTTCAACATGCATGGATGAAAAAATTGTGCATCAAGGCACATACTCACACCCTCCTTTCTGCTGTCTGCCTGTCAACTGCCCATTCAGGTCAGGGAAGACCACTGCTAGGATGCGGAGCATGTGAGGGGTTATGGGTTCAGTGCACGCCACTCTTGCCTGGAGGTGACAGGCCCAGCTGGACTCTCACAATATTCTTCGTCCAGCCTCTCAGGTCGTACAACCGTTTCCTACAGTGGTGACTGCACTAATTGGCGACCTTCATGGAGCACACCTTCAGGGCGATGGCCCTCCACAGCTTGGCATTCTGATGGGAGTCGGCCTGTAATTATGACAAGGTGACAGACCCTTAGTACAGATGCAACATGTACAGAGACAAATACTGGTACACATAGGTCATGAGCAGCTTACCCACACAGTCTAAAAGTGAGCAAAGTGGTATTCTGTGCACTTCACAGTGAGTGGGCAGTGGCAGGGCCCATAGCTGCTTGTGTGGCGCCAGCACGCTGATTGCAAATTGGTATACGTGTGTTTTAAAAGCGGATTTTGCTGCATTTTTAAACTTTTATTTTGCAGTGCATTTTAACGGAGAGTCGGTTGGGGCCAAGTCCTTAGTGGCTGAGGCTTCCCCCCCCCCCCCCCCCCCCCGCACTCCCCAGACTTACTTGACGCATTCGGGGCGGCTGTCTTGTCTTTCCTTCCTCCACGCCTTGTTCCGACTGGGTGGCTAGCACCGTTGAGCGGAGGGCGTGGAGGTGAGAGACAGTCACTTCCGCTGCGCGAGGGGCCGGTTAGTGGGCTAGTGGCTGGGAGGCAGACGGGCTGAGGGCTACAAAAGGCACTGGAGATTTCGCCCGCGTGGTGGTGAGTGGGCAGTGGCAGGGCCCATAGCTGCTTGTGTGGCGCCAGCGCGCTGATTGCAAATTGGTATACGTGTGTTTTAAAAGCGGATTTTGCTGCATTTTTAAACTTTTATTTTGCAGTGCATTTTAACGGAGACTCAGTTGGGGCCAAGTCCTTAGTGGCTGAGGATCCCACCCCCCCCCCCCCGCACTCCCCAGACTTACTTGACGCATTCGGGGCGGCTGTCTTGTCTTTCCTTCCTCCACGCCTCGTTCCGACTGGGTGGCTAGCACCGTTGAGCGGAGGGCGTGGAGGTGAGAGACAGTCACTTCCGCTGCGCGAGGGGCCGGTTAGCGGTCTAGTGGCTGGGAGGCAGATGTGCTGAGGGCTACAAAAGGCGGATGTGCCCCCGGAGGCGCAGCGGACGAGCGCAGAAGTGTCGCCAAAGTCGAGCCCGTCTGCGCCCGTCCGCGGCCGACTGCGGCCCGGGGCGGTAGGCCCTGCTCCACACGGTAAAATCTATTGGGACAGGGAGTTGCTCATCAGTCTACGCCCGGAGACCACCTACCCGTGTAGGCATGGTTTGACAGCTGAGGACGCGGAATGTGCTCATTGTCGGTTCCGCTTCGTCACCTTGCTGCCGGGTGTTGTGGAGCAAGCCGCGCTAGTTTGTGGCCTTCTTAATGTAAGATCTTTGAGGAAGCACAGGCTTGATATATTTGATCTGCTCACGGATAGACAGTTTGATCTTTGGTTCCTCACGGAAACGTGGCTAGACCAGTTCTCTGATTCGGATATTATCGAGGCTATGCCGGAAAATTACTCTATGGTTAGGCAGGACAGGCCAGTGGGGAAAGGAGGGGGGGTTGCAATCATTTTTAAAAAACATCTTGGTTGTTTATTGGAGATGGCCTCGGTCGCAGACAGCGAGGCGGGAGCCTTTATTATAAAAATCAATGGGGGAATGACGATTAAGGGTTTTCTTATATACAGACCTCCGGGGCCTTGCACTAAGTTCAGGGAGAGTTTGTTAGATAACGTAACTGAGGCAGCACTACGCAGGGATAAATTCCTTTTACTGGGAGATTTAAATCTACACCTGAATAGCCCCGGGGATAAAGGAGTGGAGGAGTTCTGCAGGGACATTCAAGCCCTTCCGCTAGAACTGAAGATCTCAAGCCCCACTCATCGTCAGGGCCATCTTCTGGACCCGATTTTTGCAAACTGGGAAGGGGTTGAGGTCTCTACAGTGGAGCCGATCCCCTGGACAGACCACTTCCTGGTGGTATTCTCTATAAACAGCACTAAGGCCGTAAAATATATTCAGGCACCCCTAAATTACCTGAGGAGGAAGTGGGCTAAATTCTCCTTGGAGGATTTTAATGAAGCACTGACACAGGAAGGTCAGCCAGGAGGAGAGGACATAGAATCGGCTGATCTTAACCTGAATAGGCGCATTAAAGAGGCGCTAGATCATTCTGCACCACTCTGCCGCGCATCCGCGGGCGGCCGCATGAAGAGAACAGCCCCGTGGTTCAATGGAGAGCTGAGGCGGACCAAGGCGGAATGTAAGCGAGCGGAAAGATCATGGAGGGTAGCGTATGACAGTCAGGCTAGGGAATTGTCTTTAGAAAAAAGGCGGATACATCACAGGCTGATCAAAAAATCGAAGGCAGCCTTCTATGCAGGAAAAATCTTAGGGGCAAAGAACTCGGCTAAGGAGCTCTTCTGCATTTACAAGTCTTTGACAACGATAGATTCATCTGCAGATCCGGAGAAATGTTCGACGGAATCATGCGATCGCATCGCCGACTACTTCTCCACTAAGGTTGCAAAGATCTACTCGACCTTCCCTAACCCTCCCCCATAGGGGTTGAGCCTGAGGTAACATCTGAGGACACGGAGAACCTGGGGCTTCTCACAAGCTTCAGTACCCCCCCTCCTGAAGAGCTAGTCAGGATATGTCTCTCTGTAAAATCTGGCTCCCCTTTAGATCCGGTGTCCCCTAAACGGTTGGGAGACAGCCTGGAGGTCTTGGAGCCTTACATTAGGCATGTCCTGGATGTCTCTTTCAAGTCTGGTATGTTACCTAAGGGGTGGAAACAGGCAGTTGTGCTCCCTCTCCGGAAGAAACCTCACATGAGTTTTGAGGTGTTAGAAAATCTGAGGCCCATCTCTCTCTTGCCTTTTGTGTCCAAAGTGGCTGAGAAGGTGGTAAACACCCAAATTATGGAATATGTGGAGGAGGCAGGGCTGCTCCATACTACGCAGTTCGGCTTTAGACCCCGCCATTCGACGGAGTCTGCCCTACTGATGGCTACTGAACATCTGAGACAGGGTGTAGATGAGGGGCATACGATGGCCTTGATCCTGTTGGACCTCAGCGCGGCGTTCGACACTGTAGCACATTCCACCTTGCTACAGTGTCTGAGCAGAGGTGGCATTGCTAATACCGCGCTGAGGTGGATCCAGGCCTTCCTAACGGGCAGAAGCTTCCAAGTGAGACAAGGAGACTGCTACTCCAAAGGGGTCCCTTTGGGCCAGGGCGTGCCTCAGGGCTCGTCTCTGAGCCCGACCCTTTTTAATCTTTATGTAGCGCCTCTTGCCTCCATTGTACTGAGGCATGGCCTCCAAATAGTATCCTACGCCGATGACACGCAGCTGGTCATCTCCCTGTCGCACGCGCCCTGTCTTGCTCCAGATGGCTTCCGGTCGTGCATGAAAGATCTTGCCGATTGGATGGCTATGAATTGTTTAAAACTTAACGGTAGCAAGACAGAGGTGCTGGTGGTGGGGAGAGACCAATCTGCTTGGTCATAGGCTTGGTGGCCACCCTGCCTTGGGCCGACCCCCGCCCCCTGTCCGGAGGCAAAAAACCTGGGAGTGTGGTTTGATGCGGGTCTCACTTTTGGGCCCCAAATCAACCGTGTGGTGGGTATGTGTTTTGGAGTCCTGAAAAGGCTGAGGAAAGTTCTGGAACTATTGCCTATGGAGGCCCGTAAAACCCTGGTACATGCATTGGTGACCGCAAGGTTGGATTATGCGAACCTGCTGCACCTGGGGGCACCTGGGAAAAGTTTTGGTCGCCTTCAAGTGCTGCAGAATGCGGCAGCACGTTTAATCCTCAGGCTGCCCAAAAGGGTTCCCTCGAGGGAAGCCTTGCAGAAGCTACACTGGCTCCCAGTGAGGAGCAGAATAGAGTACAAGGCCCTCTGCACCTGCCATCGGATTCTGAATGGCAGGTCACCTCGACCACTGCAGAGCTTGATTGAATCCTATGAACTAGCTCGAGCGCTAAGATCTGCAAGTGGAGGATTGTTGAGAATCCCCAAGGTTAAGAAAGCCCGTATGGGAGGCAGATCGTTTAGGTACTTAGCGGCAAACCATTGGAACAAACTTCCGGTTGATCTACGCCTAGAACCGGCAGAAACTAAGTTCCGCGCTAAATTAAAAACCTACCTATATATCAGATAGGCTGCCCGCCCGTCAGCTAAACTTCCAGCTTCTGCCTCTCTCACCTTAGCGCGGGGACACGCCGATGTGCGTAACTCAGCGCTCTACAAATGCCCCTATTATTATTATTATTACAATGATGCCTTTCTGCCATGGGCACACTAACATGATGTTTACACCAGTAGATGCACTTCATCAGCAGTGTACTTGCCCAGACCAGTTACCTACACACTTTGAAACTTTAAAAAAGAACAGTTTACATGCTTGTCTATGAGATTCCTAATGCCAGTAGTGCATGGTTATTGCACATGTCGAATGACAATGCTGTGATAATCACTCACCTGCTCCTCTGGTTTGCCATACAGCTGCCTGTACAGAGGAAGGAGGGTGTCCAGCAGCATCCGGTTCTTCTCATGGGTGAATGCTGTGGCCCTGTGCTCTGTACGTGCCATAGTAGCTCCCAGAGGATGTGGACAGCAGCAGAGAGATGGGGAGGTGCAGGAATCATGCAGTTAGTGCAGGCAAGTGAACTCTCTAGGGAACCGACAAACTTATATCTAAACCACAGAGACAATCAACAGTCAAAAGTGATAGGTCTGCATCGGTTGAATTTTCCAAATTAGTCCAATGCATTCCATTGCTTACAGACAACAAGGCTACCGCATGGTTCGAAACATTTCATTAGACCTCGAGTGACTTTGATACATTGGCAATGGGCGTTACCCGCATCGGTTTCTGAGCGATGCAGACACAAACTGAAACCCACCTCTGTCACCATAACAACTAACAGCTGATGGATGTGTCCAAATCAGTTATGATGCGCCTACCGCGTCCTTTGAATAATCAGTCGGCAGGGCAGGAACTTTTGCAAATGTTTTGATTTTGGGAAAATCCATGGCTGGATGCAGCTTTTTCATGGTGAAAAGGACATCTAACTGAAACGCTCACACGCCCGTGATGACCTAACCTTGAGGGGCACATGACACACTGATTGGGAGGCTATTACCAGTGGAAAACAAACAACTCCATTTAGCCTCTTCGGCTTGGTCAAAGTCACAGTGCATTTTTTGGGGCAATACAACTACAGTCTTTACCTAGTCACTGCATAACGGGACAGTGTGACCCAGTGTGCAATCCGTGTAATGTGAGACTGAAAAGGTGTTTTTTTTTAAAGCCCTGGTTAATGTATTTACCAAGGAATGACTACACCATGACATTATGCAGCCACAGAAGCTTAGTTTTTATATGTGATTTACTAGTGCATCTTTATGGCCCACACTTAAGTAGATAAACACATCATATGGAACTCCTACATAGTTAATGGTTTGTGTAATTGTTTGTGAAATGCAGCCATGACAACATGACAGTGTCCACCTTGTGACAGTAGTGTGCATAAGTTTCATTGTGAGACGTGGTGTCCCACATATCAGGTATTACATGATCCTTTTGTGGGTACATTTGAACCACATGAGTGTTCTCACAAACCTAAATCTAGGCTAATTTGGTGGTGAGTTGTTGAGTATGTCATGCTTTCTTTACATATGAACAGTGACAGACACTAGTGAAGTTTACACTACTGCACTCTAATTGCTATGTCACCATACCTTGCAAATATGTCTGTCAAGAGTCAGAATGCTGTGATATGTATCTAAGTTCAACCTTATTCATTGAACTGTGCATTTACAGTGACATCTTGTTTAGGTGTGTTCATTTGAGCATGTTGCTCTCTTTACACTCTACACATAGGTATTGCAGACAGCCTCGAGTGTACTGGCCCTTACCAGACCTACAAACATTGAAAGAACGGGACATCGTAACACTGTTTCACAAGGGCACGAGTTGTGCCAGCAGTTGTCACCTCATTTGCAGCCTGGTCGTACTTATCCCACAGCACTAACCTCCAAGGTGAAGCTGATGGCAGAATTGCATTTCTTTGCCACAGGAACATTCCAGTACACAGTGGCAACATCGGGTGGAATGTCCCAGCCCATATTCAGCAATGTCCTTTGGGATGTGTTGCAGGCATTGCTCCATTACCTGGACCACTGCATCAAGTGTTCTAAACCAGGAACGTTGTCTGACATCAAGGTTGTCACAGCAAACGCAGGGATCGCCAGCACCCCCAGCTCTTACCTGCGGATGTTGCAAGGAATCACCTGCAACCTCCTCCACGCTCTTACCTGTGGTTGTTGAGGGGAGGCAAATGCAGGGACCGCCACAGGGGGCCACATGTTTAGCTAAGCCACTGCTTCTTAGCTATACAAACCCTACAATCAGCAAACCACAACCCTTCTTCCAATCAGCTAACAAGATACCTGAGGTTTGTAAGCAGACCTGTACAAATTCAGAACTTCTTAATGATGACCACTAATGCTAGAGCTAATATTTAACAATTACTTCCTTACATTCTGGGGGAGTTTGAAAACATGCCTCAGCAACAACCCGGCGTACAACTAGATTAGTTTCTATTCGCCAGGCAGTAGCGAACTAACCGATATCCCGTTAATCCACAGGAATCAAGTTTTGGGGTAGCTACCACAACCTTTGCAAACTGTAAAAACCTGTTGAATTTTATTGGGTGAAAATGGCAGTTAAACACCGGTATATGCTGATGTTGGTGTGCGAAGCATCAAAATTTGCATTGTTATACCTTTTTGGCCAGCTGTCTTGCGACGGCTAGCCAGACATGCGCTCTTTAAACCTCACAACCCAGCTGTCTTGGATTGAGAGACAGTGTAGCCCTCCAGGGCCAGGTGGAGTGCCGAGTGAGGATGCTCCCACCAGTCCTGGTGCTGCTCACATGCAGCATGTGAGCAGTGACAGGGTATTAAGGTCACAAGACTTAATTAACACAGCCCTCATCGCAAACAGAAGAGGAGCAATCAACCGAAACAATGACAAGAAGATAAGGATCACAGGAAGGAAAACAGATCTAAAACACTGGAGCGCTAACAGTGAACCACGAAAGGAGCAGATGTACACTCCTAATACATCATCCCAGATGCAGAGCGAAATCAGAGAGCTACAAACACGAATAGGCTATATGTCACAGGACATACGAAACGCACTACAGGCGATGAAAAAGATACTTGAAAACACGGTAAGCACTCACTCCAAAGTCGAGCTCATCCAAGACCTACTACATAACTCACAAAGAAAGAGCAGTGAGATGGCCATGCCGTTATCCAATAGGCATAAGAGACCAGACAGAAATCGTATTTACTTGTCGGAGGAGGAAACCCTAGCCTTACTCCGGGCATATGAGCCTACGGATAGTAGTAGAGGGGAGGAAATTAGAACAGTACCAATCGACGCTAACAGGACACCCAGACCTAATTAAAGGAAACCCAACCTTAACAACTTACATCAGGTCCAGATAACCACAGACCCGCAAAAGCCGAACACTAGTAGCTCAGGGAAACCTCTGGAATGCCTACTGATTAACTGCCGGTCCGCAGTGAAGCATGCTTCAGACATCGCTGCCCTCATCATTAGCAAGGAAATTGACCTGACAAAACAAACAGAAACATGGCTGTGGGAATCCTCGTCCCCATTTATGGATCTCCTAGTGCCCCCTCGTTACAACATTGTGAGATTAGATAGACTAAAAAACACAGTAGGTGGTATAGCTGCATCCACCGATCGGACATGGAGGTCAGCCAAATACAATCCGACCCACTCGAATCCTGTGAATATCTAGGGCTTAATATAAGATCAGCAGACAATCAAAGGTGCAACCTCCATGCTCTCTACCACCCACCAGGAAATAATGCTGCCTTCATAGACCAACTAATGGAGATCATAACAGCTAACTCTAACACTAACGCTAATAACATATTCCTAGGTGATTTGAATTTACACTGGGTCTGGGGCGTGGCTTGGGCGCCCGGCAAGATGGCCGCACGATAGTGTAGCTCTGCCGGCCGCCTTCACAGATCCTACAATTATCCTGTCCCCTACCCTACCATCGAGAGCGGCAAATTGGCTGGCTGCGACGCGACACCTGTGAGCTGCTTGGTGTGCCCTCTGGTGCGACTGGTGGCTGATCGGGAGCACTCGATCTCGCAGAGGCGCTGCTGGGCGCGTGAAAATGGCGGACGGCAGGCTCGGAGACTAACGGCTGAGGAGCTGAGGCGGCGCGTTCAGCGACGCGCAGAGGTGATGCCTGAGCTGCGTTGAGAACAACGGCGAGATCGTGCCGCATCGGTGACGCAGTACTGCCGGAAGAAAATCGGAGCGCGTATGTAATGACGCGACCCCTAGGAGAGCTGGCGAGGTGAAAGCGAAAGAGGACACTACGCGAGAGCCCGGCGCTGGAGCTCCTGGTATGCCGCACTGACATAGCGCGCGGTTTAACTGCGGGGCCCAGTGTGCTTCATGCACTGGCAGGACATAGTGGGTGCAGTGAGGAGGGCATCTACTGGCTGCCGCTGATTACTCAAAATAGTGAATACTGGAAGCAACAGTGTGGGCTGAACACTCGGTATGGGTCGGTGAGCGGTGACGAGGCCCGACAGCTCCATAAGACTTGAAACGCAAAATAGTGGGCGATCCATCTCTGTCTCCCTCCCGCCCCCCTCAGCACCTGGTTACTACATTCTTGTTGAAATCGCTGCGTTGTGTGCGGGGCCTTTGCGGTGGCCTGTGAACTTGTTAGTGAGGCGCGTGTAGAGACACGCTGGGCACGCACGTTACTGAACTTTGTTGTGGAGGCACTTGCTGGACTAAAGTGCACAAACAGTGCTACTGATACTCGTACTGGGTCCGGGAACGACTTCTTAAGACACCACGCACGCTGAAGCCACTCTCTGAGAGGAGGAGACAATGGGCAAGCCAGAGAAAAACCAAACGCGCCTGACTTTCGAACAACGCAAAGGCGGGAAAACTGCACAGAATACGGCATCGGATTCTGAGACACACGCTGCGACACAGGGCCCTACAGCACTAGAAAAGTCCCTTGCGGTGAATCAAGCAAGTCCCCAAGCTATCGACGGAAAAATAGAGGCGCTCAACGGGAGAATGGACCACTTTTCAGCAAAACTAGACAAACAGGCGGTGAGGCTTGAGGAAGCGGAAACCCACATATCTGAGGCAGAAGATAGTCTGCAGAAGGTCACTGACAAAACGACGGACATGGCCAAAATCCTTGCGCTCATACAGGCCAATAACGAGGACATTGAAGCGCGTTCAAGGCGCAACAACGTGCGCATTTTGTGATTGCCGAAATCCACCAATGTGGGGCGCCTCGAGGACTATGTGGAAACACTCTTGAGGCCCTTTCGCCTATGTGTGTGGTTGAGCGTGCGCACCGGTCGCTGGCGCCTCGTCCCCCTCCAGGGTCCCCGGCGCGCCCGATAATAGCTCGACTGCTGAACTACCGAGACCGAGACTGTCCTCAGGGTCACACGTCTACAGGGTACAGTCACTCATCAGGGCAATGTACTTCATTTCTATCCTGACTTCACGGCGGCAGTGCAGGCGGCGCGCAAGGAGTTCCAGAATGTGAAAAAATCTCTAATAAAAGAAGAAATTCCCTATGCCATGCTTTACCCGGCTAGATTGGGAATTGGTGAAGGGGCCAACGCCAAACTCTTCACCAACCCACAGCAAGCAAGGGAACATGTTAAATCGCTGCGTCGACGCAGCACTCCACAACACCGCACATCGGACATCGACGAGTGACACGTGATCAGTAGCGAGCCACGGGGTGTAGCCCGGCAGACCTCGGCCCTGGGTTTGGATCGGGGGGCGGACACAGGCTGGGATACAAACCATGAAGTTACTGTTCAGGCACTTGAGTGCTGAGTTCATGTTTCCCTTAGTGTTATGGTCCCTTTTGCTGTTCCCTTTGATTTCTACGCCCCTAGCACAGGCTTGGGCGACCAGAGACTGGGTGGACCACTGGCTAAGCTGACACCTTCATGGGCGGGGTAGAGGGACCGATGGACACTACGGTGGCCCCCTCCCGCTTTCAAATGGGAGTGGATTTGCCGCCACGACCCCCATGGGTATTCCCCACCTAAAATGTTGCACTGTGTTATGTTTATTGGGGGAGGGGGGTTATCTGGGTTGTAGCTTTGGCATGTTGAGGGAGCTGAAGTGGGTGGGGGAGGGAGGGTTTTGTTTAATTGTTCAAAGTCGTAAATCTCTGCAAAGCATCAGTACTAGAAGGAAGTATCACAGTGCATACTCAATTGCACACTTGACATCAACACATGAGGGCGCAGACATTGACATACATTGCCAATGACAGGTGACAAAATTAATTGCATAACGTGGAACGTTCGCGGCTTAAATACGCCCAAAAAAAACTCTGCAGGTACTGGCACAGCTAGATAGGCACATGGTGCAGATCGCCCTACTGCAAGAAACGCACCTCACCAAGTATTCCGAAGTCACAATTGCACGCAGGTGGGCAGCGTACAGATTAGCCTCTTCATACTCTTCTTACGCAAGAGGTGAGCTTATACTGATTAAAAGGGGGGTTGCATTTACAGCGATACGCACCAGCGTAGATACAGAAGGCCGCTAGGCGATGGTGCAGGGCACACTAGGAAAGACACTAGTGACAATTGTCAATATGTATGGCCCAGTGGTGGACGACCCACTACCTGTATCACAGGTGCTTAATGTGCTGCGTGAATGGCCGACAACAGCAGTACTATTGGGAGGAGATCTCAACACCCACCTGTAGCCCCAACTAGATAAATCGAATCCAGAGGGAGTGCGCACCGTCAGAGTGGCGAGATGCCTACACGACATGATGTTGGAACTAGGGCTGGTAGATGCTTGGCGCCTGCGAAATGGGGATAAGCTAGAAGGGACGCACATCACCCCAGCTTTTAACAGCTGGTCAAGGTTAGACTACTGGCTGCTGAACGAGGATGTAATGCATGGGTGGAGAGGATAAACACACTCCCACGAACATTATCTGATCATAACCCGGTGCTTCTGGCACTGGACATACCTTCAAACCCACACAGAGCTTTCACATGGCGCTTCCGAGCGGAGGTGCTAACAGACCCCATTTACACGGACACCATCAGGAAAGCTATTTTACAATACTTTGAATTAAATGAGGGGTCAGTGGATAGTCAAGCAGTTCTGTGGGACACTTTTAAAGCGACCATCAGGGGGGTGTGCATCAGTACTTCGGCGGGCATACAGCGTGACTTAAGACAGCAGCTGCAGGCCGCAGAACGAAGGCTGGGAGAACTAGAACATCAATACAGTCTTATACCGTCTAGGGACACACTAGCTCAAATCCATGAACAAATAGAAGAAAACAACACTTTAGCAGACACGGAAATCAAATACCTATCAAAAAGGCACGTAGCTAGGGCATACGGAGAAGGTGGGCGGCCGGGAAGAGTATTAGCCACTAGGATACGAGACAGGTCAGATAATCCACCGATAGACAACATTGCAGACAATGCCGGTGCGCTTCACCACTCGCAACAGGCAATAGTAGAACAATTCCGCTCCTGCTATGCTGGCGTATATACTTCTGGCGGGGGGTTGGATGAGGGAGCCCTAGATCAATCTTTGGCAGATACTGCATGCGTGTGGTTGTCCGACGCACACAGAAAGTATTTAGACTTGCCCATCGCGGAGGAAGACGTCAAGGAGGCGATATTGGCGCTGCCTAACAACAAGGCACCGGGGCCGGATTGCCTGACTGTGGAATTTTATAAAGCTCACGCTGACATACTGGCACCTCGCCTACTTGAGGTATACGCCGATTCATACCGCCCCTGTCTTTAATTAATTTGGATGCGAAAATATTAGCGAAAATCTGGGCCACTAAATTGTTACCATTGATGCCCCTCATTGTCCTCCCGGACCAAGCAGGGTTTATCCCGGATCGGTCTACGTCCTTAAATTTGAGAAAGATATTTGCAATGTTTCACGTCATCGATCCTAATCTTAAAGCAGTCGCGGTGTTACTCGACGCCGCTAAAGCTTTCGATTCGATAGAGAGGGAATATATGATGTATATATTGTGTAGAATGGGTTTCCCTTCGAATTATCTAAGATGGATTCAGGTTCTCTACTCTGGCGCGGCAAGAGTGGGTGGGTTGACAACAGAACCCTTCCCCATAGAGTGTGGCACGCGACAAGGCTGCCCCCTGTCCCCCTTGCTTTTTGCCATTGCTATCGAACCGTTGGCGTGCCGAATCAGACAGGGCTACAAGGAGGCGGCGCTATCCTTCGACATGAGACCGGTTGGCATCTCCTTATACGCGGACGATATGGTCCTATACGTTCGCGACCCGCAGACTTTTTTGCCTCTGGTACTACGTGAGTACGTCCGATTTGGTCTTTTTTCCGGCTTGCATATTAACTGGGGAAAATCAGTGATTATTCCTCTAACGAACATCACCGTTTCGCCTCAAGTGGAATACCCCTTACAGTGGTCTACAGACCCAGTGAAATACTTAGGAGTGTGGATACACCGGGATCCTGAAGTGGTAACGCAAGAAAACTATGGCCGGGCACATGCTACACTGGTGCAGCAGATAGACAGCTGGATCCGACTGCCGTTATCGTTGGCGGACCGTATAGCCATAATTAAAATGGTGGTCTTACCAAAATTTTTGTATTTATTCAGCAATGCCCCACGCCCCTAACTAAACACTTTTTTAAAACCATTCAAACGCAGCTGTTCCGGTTGGTTTGGGGTAACAAGCAGCCGAGAATAAGCTGGAGCACATTGACACTGCCCTTTAAAAAAGGGGGCTTCGGAGCCCCAGACATCTACGCGTACTATCTTTGTGCACAGGCCCAGTTGCTTATTTTTGGTTTAAGCTGAATGCATTCCTCCCGCATGTTGCGGTGGAAGGGGGAGATGCACAACCAACACCGTTATGCGGAATGCTATCACACACGAACAGACGAACGCCGAAAGTAGAGATCAATGCACTGGATATGACCATCGCTGCATGGCAGGAGATCGGGAAGCGGGCGCAGAAACTCCCACTATATGCACCAGCGCTGCCAATAGAAGGTCACAAAGCCTTCTCGGTAGCTCGAGAACGTGGTCCTATTGCGGCCCTTAAAGAGGTGGGCATAGTTACCATGGGGGATCTTTACCTGGATGGACAATATATCACACATACTGATTTAGATTATATACAACATCCCACACCAATATTCTCATATACCTGTTACAGGTTACGCAGGGCCGTACAAGACCATTATCAAGAGTTCCCTGCAGAACCTAAGACATTACAGGCACTACAAATGATAATACTTACGCCAACAAGGAAAAAGATAATCACTAAACTATATAAGGCTCTCCAGGATGAAACCCCGTGCGAGGTGAATCGGGGTCTGGAGAGCTGGAATAAAGTACTGACCTCTCCGATAACAGAGCGACAGTGGGAACACATTTGTGAGCTAACGGGGAGATTAACGTCAAATAACAACTTGAGGATAATACACTTAAAGTTCGAACACCAGGTATATTACACACCCAAAAAGCTGCATAGGATTGGTCTGAGAGATACGGCTTGCTGAAAACGATGTGCGAGTAATGATGCCAATTTCATACACCTAGCATGGTGCTGCGATAAGGTGCTTGCGTACTGGGAGAAAGTGCTAACCCTTTTGAAAACAATGACGGGGGTAGAGATAGCTTGTGCCCCCCTGGAATGCCTTTTAGGATTTGTACCACACATACGTGCAACACTGGGGAGGTTTGTTAGAGTAGCATTACTGTTAGCAAAAAGAAGGGTGCTGTTTACATGGGAGAGTCGACGAGGCCCCAAGGCAGACTTATGGCTCAAAGACATGGCATACTGCAGCGAACAACTAGAACATTATGCTGAGGAACTGCCGGTCTCATCTAGATCAAAGGACATCTGGGCTCCCCTGCGGGAGTTTTTTCTATTGCAACAGGAACTAGACTCTGAATAAATGCCACATGAAAGGCTGACAAAGCTAAGATGTCAGGGGAGGTGTGCACATTCTGGGATACTAGTAGGGAAGTGTACGACTGCGAGTACAGAGATGTTAAACAAGAAGGATGTTACGACTTATTTCTTGTTTGTTGTTCTACATCTGTATTTTACTGATATTCAGCTACTCTGGTCTATGATATGCTGGGTTACTCCGGCATGAATGTGATGTGTTTTTTTTTTCTAATGTCTAATAAAACGTATAAAAAAAAAAAATAATAATAATTTACACTGGGACAACAATAATGACAAACAGATCAACGCCCTTAAAGACTTTCTGTCGGAACTAAACCTTACCCAAGCCTGCACACAGCCAACACACTCAAAAGGAGCCATGTTAGATAGGATAATATCAAGAAATAAGGTTAATTCAATCCACGCAATTGTTCCGTGCGACTGGTCGGATCACCATGCCATAACCTTCCTGGTGCAAACCGTGAAAAAGAACAAGACCACGCAACCTATCAAAGATAAAAAATGAACTAGGGACACAAAAGACTCGAACATCGAACGACTAGTAGAAAGCTGTGAGAAGGAGTTATATCCACTTAACAACCTGCAGAATGTGAATGATCTAACGGACCACTACACCTCAGCAGTAGAGAATTTAGTCAAAGAAACCATGCCACTAAAACTGAAAAGAGTCACAGAGAAGATCAAAAATCCATGGTTCAATGAGACACTGAATGAAGATAGGCGGAAACTAAGGCTTGCTGAAAGAAAATGGAGACAACACCCTTCATCCCCCGACGGGCTCCCGAGGGGGCACTGACGAGGCGGCATCGGAGGAGTCGGGGACGGGTGGCCCCGAGCTGCCCCATGTCACTCCTGGAACTGCTGATGATTTGCTGGACGAATGATCCTATTGCCCCCTGAAGTGGTATTGTATGAGCTGCTGTATCCCTGATTTGGGTCTGGGGCGGAGACATGTCATCCGAGTAGGTGAGGAACTGGTGTTGGGCGGCTACCGTACGCAGTGGCTCCTGCCATAGATAGGGTGGGGATGCGGGGCGCCCAGGGCACGATGGGGAGAGCTGATTGGGAGGTATGTGTTGCTTGCGGTCCGTTGGAAATAGCGACAGGCCACCCCCCCCTATCTCACTCCTATTGTAAGACTCTGGTAGTTACCAGGGACTGTTCTTTTGGGATTTAGGCATTTGGATGGGTTTCTACTGTTTGGGACCTATTCTGGGGATGGGTGGGAAGCGGGACTGTTGGGTGGTATCAGGGTTCTGGTTTTGGGGCGTTGTCAGTGTGCATACGATTCTTTCTTTATTCGGAACTGTACTTGTTACTGTGAATGGGGACCATACCTGAGATGAAGTGTGTGACCTGGAATGTGAGGGGACTGAATTCCATGCTGAAACGTCATAAAGTCCATGCCTATCTTGTTCGCAGGGGGATTCAGATTGCCTTCTTGCAGGAAACCCACATTGACCAGACTGAAGGGCGGGCTCTGCAGCGCAGATGGCGGGGACAACTGTTTTACACAATATTCTCGGCCTTTGCGAGGGGGGTTTTGATTTGGGTACGGGCAGGGGTTCCCTTCCAACCTTTGGTGACAGTGGTCGACCCTGAGGGGAGGTTTGTGGCTGTCCAGGGCCGCCTAGATGGGAGGGACGTGATGCTTTGCAGCGTCTACGCCCCAAATGTGGAACAACCTGCCTTCTTTGCGCGCTTGTCTGGGAAACTGGCGACTGTCCTGGCCGGCACGGTCCTACTAGGGGGGGATTTTAACTCTGTACTGGACGTGGAATTAGATAGATCTCACCCACCGCTGGCGCAGGCGGCAGCTCACAGACTAGCGAAGAGTAGGAGAGAGTGGCAAAGTAGCTGGGGCCTGGTCGATGCATGGCGGACCCAACACCCCACAGAGAGGGATTTCTCCTTTTACTCCCCCCCACACGGTCTGCATGTTCGCCTTGACAGCATTCTCTGTTCGCCGGACGCTCAAAGCCTGGTTCGCCAGAGCGAATACTTGGCCAGGACAATATCCGACCATAACCCTTGCTTAGTGGTGGTCCAGTGGATGAGGCGACGTCAAGCTATCCCGACATGGCGGTTAAACCCATTGGCGCTGGAGGACCCGGCGTTTAAGGCTGATGTACGCGTTGGGTGGAAGGCTATTTTGATGCTAATGCGGGCACGGCTTCCAGTAGGGCGCTGGAGTGGGACGCCTTTAAGGCGGTAATTCGGGGCGTCTGCATTTCGGCTACCGCGGGAGTCCGTAAGACCCTCCTGCAGGATGTTGCGCGAAGCGAGGCCAACTTGCGCGAAGAGGAACGGCGCAGCCAAGCGACTCCGGAGGATCTCGGGGCAGTTTCGGCCGCGCGGGAGGAAGTGGCATCAGCAATGGAAAAGCTGCGCTGCTTTGATTACAGGGAGTTTCTCGTTTGAGCTCATGCTGAGCGTGACAAGGTGGGCTCCCTGCTGGCGTGGCTGGCCAGTCCTGGGACCCGTGGCACCCCGATTGTGGCGCTGGCCGCCCCGGAGGGACACATGGTTTATACGCAGTCGGAGATCAACGATCAATTCCTCACGTACTATGCGCACTTATATAAGAGCAGGATGCTGGATACCCCGGTGGAGCTGGAGGAGTTCCTGTTAGCGGCTCAGCTGCCCCGGCTCGACCCGGAACACGCAAACCACCTGGGCGGAGATATCTCTGACAGAGAGATCAGAGTGGCCATCAGACACATGGCCCGCCGCAAGACCCCTGGCACGGATGGGCTGCCGATAGAATTTTATGCAGCCTACGCGGATGTACTGATCCCGCGATTGCAGGCAGTTTATCGGGAGGCCTGGGACACCGGGATCTTACCAGCGTCCACTCGTGAGGCGTTGGTGATACCCTTACTGAAGCGGGACTGCGATGCCAGCTGCCGTTCGGCCTACCGCCCACTCTCTATGCTCACAACGGACTATAAGGTCCTGAGCAAGATCCTTGCGACGCGGCTTCTGGCCCACAGGCGCACCTTGGTTCACTGCGACCAGGCGGGCTTTATTCCCCAGCGCACCACCGCCACCTGTGTGCGCCGGCTGCTACGGATCATGGGGGGGCGATACCGCTGCTCGCCCAGGTGCCGCTATCCTCTCGATTGACATCGAGAAAGCCTTTGACAGTGTTGAGTGGCCGTACCTGCTCCGTGTGCTGGAGGCCTTTGGCCTGGGCGAGCGCTTTGTAAGGTGGACCGCCTTGCTCTACGCTGCGGCTACTGCCCAAGTCAAAACGGGGGCCACCATCTCTGCCACTTATGCGGTAGGTCGGGGGACTCGACAGGGTTGCTCCCTGTCCCCCCTGTTATTTGTGCTCGCTATCGAACCACTGGCAGCTCACGCCCGCATGGGTCGAACGTATGCAGGCCTTCCTCTAAG
Organism: Lissotriton helveticus; assembly: GCF_964261635.1. NCBI lineage: Eukaryota > Metazoa > Chordata > Amphibia > Caudata > Salamandridae > Lissotriton > Lissotriton helveticus. The sequence goes on along the minus strand of NC_136067.1, from coordinate 951,466,692 downwards.
AGCCGACACCCACTACATCTCTCTCTATGCGGACGACTGTTTGCTGTTTCTGGCGGACACGGGCGGTTCCCTGCGAGGGGCCGAGCGATTACTGTCGGATTTTGGCCGCCTCTCAGGACTGAGAGTCGACTGGGGGAAGTCTTGCCTCTTCCCGCTGGCGCCGGGGGCGGATGACTCCCAACCGGAGGGTGAGCTACGATGGGAATACCACTGCCTCCCTTATCTGGGTACGCACATCTACCACTCGCCGTTGGCCCTCTTAGAGGGTAACCGACAGAGCAATTCGGAGCTTGCAGGGCTGCATGGGATTCTGGCGGACGCTACCGCTCTCGATCGCGGGACGAGTGGCGTTATTGAAGATGGTGGCACTTCCCCGATTGCTATATCTGTTTCGCACTCTGCCGATCTGGATCCCTGCGTCGGTTTTTACCAGACTCCGTTCCCTAATCTCTGGGTTCATCTGGGGGTCGGGCAGACGACGAGTTGCACTGGCGACGCTGATGCGCCCCAGGGCAGACGGGGGACTTGCGGCCCCGGACTTCGAATGGTACTACTTGGCGGCGCAGCTGCAGTGGCTCACCCAGGCAGTGGCTTTGGAATTTCGAGGTCCGGAGGGAGTAGCGGGCAGACTATTCCCGAGACACGTCCTCTCTTTTATAATCCTGGGCCAGAAATTGGACCTCGCCCGGCTCACAATGGAGGAACGTACGATGCGTAGCTGCTGGCTTCGTTGCCACAGGCGCTCCGGTGCCACTCGCCCCTACGCCCCCGAGATCCCGTTAGGGATGAGCACGGCCTTTCCACACGGTGGCGACTGGTCCGCACTGGCGACATGGGAGGAGCTTGGCTTGCAGATGATTAGCGATCTTTACAAAGACGGATCACTGCTGACGTTCCAAGAGCTGCGGGACACTTACGATCTCCCGAGAGGTGACTACCTGCTGCATGCCTCGTTAGTGGCCGGTATTTGCCGACACTGGAAGAGTGGGCTCGCCGAACGCCGACCTCGGAGTGCTGTCAATATGTGGTCATGGCTGCTGGCACTTACAAGGCCGTCACCTGCCTCTACAGGAGCTTGTCGACTGTCGCCCTGCGGCCCCTGGAAGGACTGAGAGCCAAATGGGAAGGGGATATTGGGCGTCCAATTCCTGAGTCGACATGGCCGCAGATATTGCGGCGGGCATGGAAGGGCACTAGGAACGCCAGATTCCAGCTGATCCAGTTTTTCACCCTACACCGAGCGTACTTAACACCGGTTAAGATCTCGCAATATTTCGAGGGTGCATCATCGCTCTGTCCTAGATGTGGGACAACGGAAGCGGACTTCGCGCACATGCTTTGGACCTGCAGTACGCTGGTTGGTTACTGGGAAGCGGTGATGTCTTGCCTGAATGCTGTCACGGACCGGCGGATCGAAACAGAAATGGGCGCCTGCCTCTTGTTATGGTTCCCTCACACCCCCCGCACTCGCGTTACCAGTAAATTTTACGATTTGGGTCTGATACTAGCCAAACGAGAGATCACCATGCACTGGAAGTCTAGCCAGGGACCCAGCTACTTGCGTTGGAAGACCACTCTGGAGCGGTGGGTGAAAGCGGAGAGCGTTTTGCGGCTGCGACAGGCCAGGAGCCTAGATAATGACAAGGCATTGGAGGTGGCTAGAGCGTGGGAGGCCCTGGTTGTTGCGCTACAGCAGCCTGAGAGCGAAATGAGCGAAGATGAGGGAGGGACAGCATAGTAGGGACACTGTCTTAGGGAGCTCCTCACTTCCAGAGAGGCACACACTATTCACGAACAATGATAGAGGTTCTGAGAGATCGGATTCCCCGTTGATATGCGCTTCTTACCTTTTGCCACGGTTCTTGCCAAGGGAGTGACCCTGTTGGCACTGGGATGACTGAGAGAGAGGACTACAGCACACTGACCTGGGGGGAGGGACACGGGGAGGGCTTGGTTAGGGGAAATGTTATATATAAAAGGTGTCTTGTCGGAACTGTAATGTTATCCTGACGTATTGGCTAATACTGTATTGTTTTCTCCTTTGTACTGTTATGATTTCGAACTTGACTGCCAATAAAAAATTGTTTTTACGAAAACACCCTTCATCCCCCGAATTGAGATCCCTCAGAAAAATCAGGAACAAATACAACAAAAATATCCTCAACTCCAAAAAAGAATTTATCAGATCAGAACTGGATAACGCCAAAAATAGACCAAGGAAACTATTCGAGATTTTGAAACAACAATCCAATAAATTGGCCAAATCTGCCAAAGAAACCACAAAAATGCGACTAAGTTGTGAGAAATTCTCTACATTCTTCACCGACAAGTCCGACATGCTAGAAAGAGAGCTCAGGAGAGCAGCGGACCACCTCTGTATCCAACCACTCTCACTGATCAATAACACCTCGAATATCGACCATAATAGGACAAAAAACAAGGCTATACCTTCAAAGGAATACCTTCAAACTATATGACCAAATACCATCGCCAAAAAACTCCTGGACATCAAACCTAATAACCACTTTAACGACCCACTTCCCTCAAAATGTTTGAAAGAGATCAGCCATATTGTCATTCCAATATGGACAAAAATAATAAATGCCTCTCTTTCCCAAGGGATCCTTCCAGATTGCCTGAAAACAGGGTAAGTAGTCCCTATCATCAAAAAACCTACTTGCTAAATTAATTGAGAAATGCGTGCAAAATCAATTGAGCAATCACATCGCCATTTTCACGCTACTGGACCACTGCCAGGCGGGATTCAAAACAGGACACAGCACGGAAACAGCGATCCTACATATTGTCGATGACGCACTACAGGCCCTAGACCAGAATCGAACAAGTCTGCTAGTTCTTCTTGACCTGTCCTCAGCATTTGACAGGGTAAATCATGAAAAACTACTAACCAGACTCCATGACCGGATGGAAATGTCTGGAAAAGTGCTGAAATTGTTTGAATCCTTCCTTCAGAATAGAACGCAAAGATTCCTGGTCAACCAGACACTATCACCATCTTGCCCTAAATCAATTGGAGTTCCCCCAAGGATCTACATTATCTCCATCTCTATTCAACTTGTATGTCAAACCTTTCACAGAAATTCTCAGAAACTCGAAGATTTACTTTCACATGTACGCAGACGACACGCAGATATACATCAAGATCACATCTCTCGAAGACATCAAGTTAATGAATTAGGCACTAAAAACGTCATTACAATGGTTAACTAGCAATCATCTGAAGTTAAATGCACAAAAAACAGAATTCCTTTTAATCTCACCACCAAAGAACCATACTGAAGTGAAGGAATTGACCAAACTGATCACAGCACTAAATTGCACCCCCACTCGTGTAGATTCAGTGAAATCACTAGGAATCACGCTGGATGAGAACCTTGACATGAAAACTCACACCACAAATATGGCAAAAAGTGCCCGTTTTCATCTAAACTACATTAGAAAAGTGACACCATTCATCTCTATGACGAATCTCAAAATGGCAGTCCAATCCTTGGTTATCTCGAGGATCGAATATGGATGTACAACCTTAGCAGGGGCTACCAAAAATGTCCACAGCACCACTAAAAGCATGCCTCAACGCAGCTGCAAGACTCATCTCCGGATCGAGGAAATTCGACCATATCTCTCCACACCTGAAAGAGCTAAACTGGCTACCGTATGAAGCCAGGATTCATCTAAAAATGGCATGCATTACCCACAAAGCGTTCCACTACAATACACTGAGATACCTGGCCCAGAAAATTGAGTTATCAGGAGGAAGCAGACCTGCCAGGAGGGCCAAGGAGCTGTTACTGCGACCACCCATCTTCCGGAAGAAGAAAACATATGATAGAGCTTTCTCTGGAGCAGCCCCCAGAATCTGGAACTCACTCCCTCCAAACATCAGGAAAATTCCAAACACAGCAACATTTAAGAGGGAAGCTAAGATCTTCCTTACGAGTAAGTTCCTACAATAGTCAAGACAACTCTCCACTAGCACCGTGACATAGATGTCACCAAACAGAACAGCTTTGTAATTAAAAGAGAAAGTCACCAGAGATACTGGAGAGAAACAGTCACTGACTCAGGGAGGGAAATTGCATAGAGAAATTACACTCCAGAACTAGTAGGTACTGGAAATCCTAGCACTCCTTTGATTTCAAGATGTATCCAAATACTTACCTCATATGTCTATTTATATATATTGTTAGGTTAACATTTATGACTGTATTTTATCCTACCTAATATCACTGTGAAATGTCTGTTATGCAAGATGTATCTTTAAACTACTGCATATAACGTGAAGCGCTCTGATACCCAAGGGTCACGTTTGCGCTATACAAAACTCTTTAACTAAAAATAAATACAAATAAATATCAGTGGCATAACTAAACTTGAGAGAGGGTTCCCTGCAAAGTGCAATCAGGGGTCCTCCAGTGGCAGAGGGGGCCACCTAAATGCTGGGGGCATTTCCCGCACCACTGGCAATAGTAAGTGAGAATTTTCAAGTAACTTGCTCAGCTCGTAAAAGCTTACATTTTTGTATCATTTTGAAGATCGAAAGCGCTCTGTTGGGTTTCTTCAAAACCAGAAATACCCTTTTTGTTTGGGTTTTGGGCCTTGTGCGCTCCATCAAAACTTTGTGTGCAAAAACGATAAATTGATTTATCAACATATGCTCAATAGGTGCAGGTGACCGCTTGTCACCACACTATGTGATTTACAAACTTTGATTTTAAGTTTAATATATTAGCTGAGGCTTCAAGTAAGCGTGCAAGCAGATTTTCTTCCACAAAGACTGGTACCCCTTTTTTGTCATCTTTCTCAAACGTTCTCTCCCTGAAACACAGTAGAAGGTCCTTGCAGAGGTGAAACTGATAAGGCAGGGATATAGGGAAGGATGCCTTGTGAGTGTTGTCTTACACAAGCCCAATATAAGCAAGAATGTATCTGGTTGCATAAATGTCTTGGATTTTTGGGGAGACAAAGAGAGATTGAGTTTAAGAGATCTTATTTGCGAAATAAAAACCATACAACCATGATCTATTGATGGCTAACCCAGACTATATTATATTTTCTTTCAGTGGTATTCAGGTAGTGATCAGCAGCTCAGGGGCATGGATATTCAGTAATAAGGATTCAGCAAGCAGGGGGGAATTAACTCTAATTGTTCAGGCTAAAAATTCAGAATATATTAAACTGGTATGAATCAGAGAACTTAAACCTATAATTCCCAAGGAGCAGTAAAAGATGGCTGCATTACTACGAAGCACATTAAAGTGGACAAGCTGTAGTAAATAGGTTAACTGCAAGAAATTACACTCTAAGGTGCAGAAAAGGCTAAGCAAGTGGGGCAATCATCCTGATTCTGAATATGGTAAGGTAGTTACCACATCCCGGTAGCAGACCAGATTAATGGGCCCGTTAAAAGAGGCCAGGATTTCTTCACAGTAACTCCGCCCCTTAGTTATCGATACTGGGGGTACAGGTAGCTTAAGCAGGGAGAGATACTGGCTATTACATGTGATACCCTGGAAGTAATTTCTCATATTCCCAGGTAGTCACCTGGAAACTCCATCTAATTTTAGTTGGTGAAGTCTCCGGGTGATGGTAGTACAGCATTCTCACGCTGTACTCACCGTAAATATGAAGCTCTTTCCATGTTTCAGTTGATAAATATCGAAAACAAAGTAATAGAAAAATAAATGGCGATTGAACTCTTGCTTGACAATTAAATAATGCTTAAGCGTTCCTCTGACACTCACTCACCATGTTGGAAGAATGTCACAAGTTTTAAGTCGTATGGCCTAATTGTTTTTTTAACACATCTTTTTGGTAAGGACCATTTTACAATGTTTCCTAAAAATACTTTAAAAATTATATATATTTACAACAAATAAGCATAATGTTCAGTTAAAACCCTAAATTAACATGTTGCTATCGTAATCCAGCAATGTATATAGATTACTTTGTAGTTAAGCTGTTTAGATTTCAATTTTCGTTATTCTGTGTGATGGCTGTTATCTCTCTGGGCCACTAGATGTCAGCGAAGCATTGTCCATGGCAGTTTGGACACTAATTATTGTGAACAACATCCACCTACTAACTATTTAGCAAATGAAGAAAATAGGTTTATTCCATGAAAGGACTGGACTCGTGTTGACATTAGCAGGACCAAATTAAACTAATGGTGAGTAAACTACAACTTGATTAGTTCTGCAAGCACAATTATTTCAGTTACTTTTGCACACACGTAGCTAGGGCTTTAGGTGGGTGAAAAAAAGAGGGGTCTCTGAAGGGGTGCTGGTCAACGTAATTAAGAGCATGGCTTAAACACATGAAATACATTTCTGTGATTTTCATAGTGTCACCCGACCAGTATTTAGGCTCCTCTCTGAAGTTTCTGTTATTGTATCCAGATAAATAACATAACAACTGGCACCTAAAACCAGCCAGGACTATTGACGTTGTCAATGACTGTTACCGATTTGAGATAAATGAGGAGTAACATTTGTTTTGTTATAAATAATATTGAAAAAAAATTGAATCAGAAACGGAGGCTGTGAATTAAAGATTAGAGGTCAGTGGTATGGGTAGTGTCTTTTGTGTCTCCAAAACACACATTTTGTTCAATCTATGCTAGGCATGTATGCCCTTTTCTTTTCCACATTTGGCCAGATGTAGGAGCCCAAATACCGGTCGGTAACGGCCCATTTCGGCCGTTACCCACCGGTATTTGGGATTTGGCATGTAGGGGGGCATCTCATTTACAGAATCGGTATATTTACCGATTCGGTAAATATACAGAATCGGTAAAATACCGAATCGGTAAATTTACCGATTCTGTAAATCAAGATGTAGCTGTACTTCAAAGAGTGCCACAGGCCCTTTAGGAGTCGGTATTTACCACCCAATCCTATTGGGTGGTAAAATACCGAATTCCAGTGTACATGCACATCTGTGCATGTACACCTATGCCATGTGACACCCAGACATGCCCTTAGGGCATGTATGTTTGCCACATGGCACACAAGCCTGCATTTGGGGTGCTACAGGGTGTCAAAGTGACACCCCGTTCCCCCTGCCAGGATTCGGTAAGCCCATAGGAATCAATGGGAAATACCGATTCGGTATTTACCGAATCGGTAAATACTGAATCTTACAGATTCGGTAATTGTATATTAAAAATTACCTACATCTGCCACCTTCCAATTTACCGATTCATGAATACCGAATCGGTAAAATTCGGTATTTATGAGTCGGTAAATTAGATTTACCTACATCTGGGCCTAGGTCCACACACATTACACCTCATCTATTTCCGATTCGGTACTTTCTTTTCACTCTCTACTGAATGCATGCATCTTCTTCACTTTACCGATTTTGGAAAAGGGGGGTGGTGATGGACAGAGTTTCTGAATGATGCAGAATACTCTTACCAAGTCAATAGATCATGGCTTTAATCCATCACCATTTTTTAGCTCACTGCACCATCCCAGCTCAGAACCTGGCTATATGCAAATTAGTCTGATCCTGTCCCAGTGCATGATGGGAACAGGGCAAACCAAACTACCAAGCCAATTCTTATACTGGGAAGGAAACAAGCTTCCGGGGACCGGTTTCTGGCATCACAGCATTCTTCGGCCCGCTTGCTTGAATCCTGATGGTGCAATGAGCAAGGGACTCACGTCTGAGTATACCCTCCCACACATAGTGTGGATAAAACCGATTTTGGAAAAGGGGGGTGGTGATGGACAGAGTTTCTGAATGATGCAGAATACTCTTACCAAGTCAATAGATCATGGCTTTAATCCATCACCGTTTTTTAGCTCACTGCACCATCCCAGCTCAGAACCTGGCTATATGCAAATTAGTCTGTTCCTGTCCCAGTGCATGATGGGAACAGGGCAAACCAAACTACCAAGCCAATTCTTATACTGGGAAGGAAACAAGCTTCCGGGGACCGGTTTCTGGCATCACAGCCTTCTTCGGCCCGGCTTGCTTGAATCCTGATGGTGCACTTTACCACCTTCTAAAGACACTCATCAAGCACTCATCTGTAAGCACTGCATTTTCTTTTACTTTAACCGTGTCAATATTTTGATAACTATGTACCTCCTTCACACACATTTGCTCATAATCACAATTGCAGCTAGAGTGCATGACTATTGCTTTGCACCCTGCAGGGAGGCTAAGGACTGGGTGACTATGTATTCTGAAGGCCTTTTGACCCAGTGACAGGCACTGTGTGAAACTCGCAGTACCTTTAGCCTCAACTCCCGAACTCTCCATCACGGCCCGTTATACACACTCGGTGGCGACTCTGTGAGTTCAAAGCATACAATATAAAATCACAAGATGCTACACAAAAACAATACAGAAACACAACATCCTGAAAGCTGCTTACTTAATCTTGAATTCCCTTAGAGGGTTCAACGTGTGAAATGTAAACAGGAACTACATCAATTACATGGATTATACCCCCCCACATGTTTTTTACATTCACTGTTCAGAAATCAATCAGTGTTTTTGGCAGAAAGTTAAGAACCTGAATATAGGGTCCAGTAGGGACCCGTGTCAATGTTCATTTTTATTTACCAGCTCTGAGAGCCAGAAAGACCCAGGACACTTAATTCCCTGCATGTAGCTGTGTAGGCAAGCAACGTCCATTATTCTGATATAAAACTACCCCCGATAGGAGGAGTGACTGGCCTCCACCATAGGATTTAAGACAATGTGTCAACAAACTAGATCACTCACCCACAGAGGAGATGAACCTCATACATTTGAACTTAAAAAAAGTGTCTTCTGAAATTTGAATTACCTGAAAATTGTGGCGAATCAGGTTTCAGCAGGTTTGATTCATTCTGGACCATTCAGTAATAATGATACATGCAGCCTGATTTTGGGGTGAAAACTCCATTCACCATGCTCACAGATTTACAACCTCAAAAAAGTAGTGTCTGAAATTCTACAATAGTTAGGGTTTGTCTGACAGCCAAAAGCAAAAAGTGGTTCTACCGTTCATGCCAGGAGCCACTTTGGTGAAGAAGCTTTTCTTTTGAAAATCCAACATTGCCCTTCAATGCTGAGGGACATTCCACCGTTACATGTGAGCCCTGGGAATGTTCCCTAAAGTGAGTGGCATTGCCATTGTTCACACAAAGATATTCGTGACAGGCGGGTGGCATTGTTCATCATATTAGCCCAACCTTTTTGTGAGAGTTTGATAGAACATCTGTAACGGTCTACCATAGAGGGGAAACAGCCTTTACAACAATGCCTTTACCACACAATGCCTTTAACATGCTGGTAAATGTTTGTGCCCTTAACACACATTGTATTAGTAAGGTGTATGTGTGCATGTGTGTGTTGAAAAGTAAAAATAATCCTGCTGCACTCCAGAAGGTTTCAAGATCACATAGAGGTAACTGACCATGTCATGAGTGATGTAATATTGGAAGTCATAAGCAGTGCATTACAGGGACGTAAGTTATAGTTAGCTCAGGTAACTATAACAACTGAATTTCTATGGCTTTGTACGTGTGCAATCTGAGCCGCACTATAATGTCTCTGTAACCTTTGTATTTTTCAGTGAATTTCTAAGATTTTTTAAATGTATTTTTCAAACTAAAATGTCCCTTTAAACTTTGTTTTTTCAGTGAATTTCTATGCTTTTTAATATTATTTCCTAACTACAATGCCCATGTAACTTTGTTTTTTTAATGGAATCACAGTGTTTATTAATTTTATTTCCTAACCGCAACCTGTAACCTTTGACAGTATGTGTGTGAGTGGCTATAAAGGTCAGCGAGTGGGTGTAGTAGTGGCTGAATAGGTCTGTCAGTGGGTGTGTGAGTGGCTGAATGGGTGTGTGCATGGGTGTGATTGGTTTTGTGGGCGTATGAGTAGGTTAGTGAGTGGATGTATGTGTGCTTGTGTGGTTTGTGAGTGGGTGTGTGAGTGCTACTGTGGTCTGTAAGAGGGTGGGTGAGTGGATGTATGGGTTGGTGAGTGATTGCATGAGTGGTTCAGTGAGTTGTGAGTAACTATGGGTCTGTGAATGGGAGTATGACTGCTATATGGGTGTGTAAGTGGGTCATTGAGTGGAAGTGTGGGTCTGTGAGTGGATGTATGGATACATGAGTGGGTGTGTGGGGAGATGAGTGGGTGCATGTGTTTGAAAGGGTCGTTGAATGGGTATGTGAGTGCCTGTGTGTGTCTGGGGGGGGGGCTGTGAGAGTGTCTCAGTGTGTGTGTGTGCAAGTGTCCGAGTTGGTCTGTCATTGGGTGTGAGATCATCTGAGTGGGTCTGTGAGTGGGTGTGAGTGTCCTTGTGGGTCTGTAAGTGGGTGTGTGTGTGTGGGTCTGTGAGTGTTTGCGAGAGTGTCTGAGGGGTCTGACAGTGGGTGTGAGAGTGCCAGACTGGGTCTGTCAGTTGGTCTGTCTGTGGGTGTGAGAGTCTCTGAGTGGGTCTGTCAGTGGGTGTGAGAATGTCTGAGTGGGTCTTTCAGTGGGTATGAGAGTGAGTGGGTCTGCCAATGGGTGTGTGAGTGTGTCTGTCAGTGGGTGTGAGTATCTGAGTCTATCAATGTGTGTGAGTGTCTGAGCGGGTCTATCAATGGGTGTGAGAGTGTCTAAGTGAGTCTGCCAGTGGGTGTGTGTCTGAGTGGGTCCATCAATGGGTGTGAGAGTGTCTGAGTGAGTCTGTCAATGGGTGTGAGAGTATCTGAGTGGGTCTATCAGAGGGTGTGAGTGTCTGTGTGGGTCTGTAAGTGGGTGTGTGAGTGTAGGAAGCTGGCTCTGTATATACCATACCAAAGTAAGGTATAGTGTGCACACAGTCCAGGGAGTCCCAGAGGTATATCAGAGGCTATATTAGACAAGTACTAACAGCTCTCTGTATGGTAGTGTTGGCGAGCAGTTACGCTTATACAGAGGGTGTGTTATGCATTTATTGTATTCACTCAATCACTGACTGATTACAGACACTCAAAGGCAGAATCCAGACCAATTGGGTAAGTATAAAACATATACACTTAAGTTTTATTTCTAGAACCAAGCAGGACCTGGTACAGGTAAGTAAAATGTACTCACAATTGTAAAACTTTACAGAGTGAAGCAATTGGGAATAGATGTGCAATTGTTACAGGTTTGTATATGCTTTAAAAACAGTTTAAATTACATAGAAGTTACTTTTGTGTTACTTATGGATTACATCGACTACTCGGTGTGATATACCTAGCTATCACACCGTGGATCCTACAATACAAAGGTGAGTAAGACTTTTTCAGGTTTAAATCACAGTTACTTGTTTCCCATCCAGAAACAATTCCACACTAAGAACATTTTCTGGACAAAAATCATAACATGGGTTCCTACGGGAAAAACGAGGTTAGCAATTGCAGGTAAGTAAAACGGTTTACAGTAGTGAGCTTTTGGGTGCTGGACCATGGTCCAGCAAGGTCAGGTTCTGCACGGAAACTGCAACCTGAGCGGCACTGGGGTGGCCGGATGCAGAGTACAAATTCAGCACCGAGGCCAATACCAGCCAGTGGGGCTAGGGGCACTGCTTGTTGGTGCTGCTCACGGGCAGGCCAATCGGGCTGGGGAAAGATCTTTTGGTGTTTTTGTTAGGGCAAATGGGATCCCAAGGCATAGGGACAGAGGCTGAATGGGTGTCTTTTGACGTCAGGTTTTCTCCTTACCAGAAGGTCGCAGTAGAGGGAGGGTGTTGTGAAGAGGCTGCAGGCATCGACACTGGATCTTGGAGGTAACACCCCTCGATGGTTTGAGCCATTTCAGGACTGATGGACCCTCTGGACATGGGTCATGGACGGCAGGTGCAAAGGAGTCCTGAAGCCTGGTTTCTTGATTTTGCAGGGTCTTTATCTTCTTTTGTGGACAGAGCTGCTGTCATCAGGAGCCTTGAGTCTTTATTGAAGTTGGAGATCAGTTCTCACCAAGTCTGGAGGTAACTGATCCTTTTTGAAGCCTTCATTTTCTCTTGCAGGGATAGCAAAGCCGCAGGCAGGCCGGTAGGGCTGGGGTCAAGACAATTGGGCCTGGAGCCCTCACTGCTGCGCCATTTCCAGGTTACAATCTTTGTAGGTTGTTAATACTAAATTCCTGGGTTCAGGGCTGCACCCTAAATACTACATTCAGGGGGCATTTTATGGGTCTTGATGTAGACCCAATAGGCTTCTGACCTTAAGGTAACTACACCCTTGATATGCTCACCCCACGTGCGGGAGTTAGCACATTCCCTAACTCTGAGTGGGCTTAATTCTACAATATAAGACAAGAGTTGTGGGAGGATGTGTCCACCTCAGCTCCTGCCCACTTATAGGATGTGCCAAACCAAGTTGGCCACTCCTATCCTGTTTACTAATTTTCCCACCTGTCCTGCCGCCCAAAAAGTGGGGCGAGGACAGGGAGGCGGGCATCTCAACTGGTTGGAGCTGCCCAGATCAACATAACACAATGGGGAGCCTTTGATGCTCATCACCAAGTGCTACTGTTGCTGCAAGGGGGAAGTGAGAAGCACCTCCACACAGAACAGGCTTTCTTCCTGACCTCCGGCAGCACAAAGGTTCCCACCCCAGGAGGTCAGAAACCTGTCTAGTGGCGGCTGGCTGGCAGAGACCAGTCAACCAATACACTAGAAGCTAGTCGTTTTTCAGGGGGCATCTCTAAGATGACCTCTGAGTGCATTTTATAATAAGTCCCACACTGGCATCAGTATGGGTTTATTATGAGTGCATTTTATAATAAATACCACACTGGCATCAGTATGGGTTTATTATGCTGAGAAGTGTGTTACCAAACTTCCCAGAATTCTTGCCTTGATGAGCGACAGCTGCCTAAAACTGAACTCGGAGAAGACAGAGGTCCTCGTACTTGAACCCTCACCGACTGCGTGGGACAGCTCCTGTTGGCCCCCTGCCATTTGAAACCCACCCACCCCGACGGACCACGCCCGGAACCTCGGCATCATTCTAGACTCGTCCCTCAGCTTGACCCGCCAGATCGACGCAGTCACCTCTACCTGCTTCAACTCCCTCTGCATCCTCTGGAAAACCTTCAAGTGAATCCCCCCCGAAAGACCGTCATCCACGGACTCATAACCAGCAGACTGGACTACGGTAATGCTCTCTACGCCGCAATCAACAAAACCCTGCTAGTGCTACACAAGCTCCAAACCATTCAGAACAACGCAGCCAGACTCGTCCTCGGAGCCCCACGACACGAGCACATGACCCAACACCTATGAGACCTCCACTGGCTCCCCATCGAGAAGAGAGTAACCTTCAAGCTACTCACCCACGCCTACAAATCCCTCTCAACATCGGACCCGAATACCTCAACAAAAAAGTCTCCTTCCACGTACCCAAAAGGAACTTCCGCTCTGCCGAATTCGCCCTGGCAGAGATCCCATGCATCTGCAGAACCAGAGCAGGCTGAAGAGCTTTGTCCTACGTCACAGCAAAGACCTAGAATGAGCTCCCAGTCAACATCAGACGCTCCCCCACTCTGCACACCTTCAGGAAAAGCCTCAAGACCTGGCTCTTCGACTGATCCTGAGCTGCACACCCCCCACCACCATGAGACCCTCACATGTGAGTAGCGTGCTTTATAAACCCCTGATTGATTGATTGATAGATAGAACTCAGTAAAGCCATTATGGTGCTGTGGAATTTGTAATGACAAACTCCAAAACTATATACTCTTTATGGCTTTACTGCACTTACAATGTCTAAAAATGGACTTAGACACTGTAAGGGTACAGTGCTCATGGAATTGTACCCTCACCAGGGGTAAAGGGCACCCAGCTAGAGGGGCGACTTACCTAACCATAGACAGTGGGTTGCAGGCATGGCACACATGCATGTGTGCCATCTCAACTCTTCACTTTTCTCTGCACCAAAACACACAGCCTGCAATGGCAGTGTATATGTGTTAAGGTACAGGACCTCTAAGGGTGGCACAATATGCGCTGCAGCCTTTGAGGAATTGCCTGGTCACAGGGCCCTTGGTATCCATGGTACCTTTTAGAAGGGACTTATATGTGGCCAGAGTAGTGCCAATTTTGGAATACAATGGTACAGTTTTGAGGGAAATAATATAGGCCTTGGGCACCTGATTGGCAGGGACCCAGGGCACACCAAGTCAAAGTGCATCAGAAATAAGGCTAAAAGTGAGGGGGGGGTTTACTGCATCAGAAACCTACTTTCATACGGTGAGTGTCTAAATAAGTCTGTGAGTAGGTGTGTCAGTATCTGAGTGGGTCTGAGTGGTTGTGTGAGGTTCTGTAAGTGGGTGTATGAGTGGCTGTATGGGTCAGTGAGTGGGTATGATCATGTGGGTGTGCGTGAGTGAGTGGCTGAATGGGAGTGGTTGTATCGGTGTGTGAGTGATTGGATGTGTAACTGTGAGTGTAAGTGGCAGTATGAGTATAGAAATGGTTGTGGGTCTGCGAGTGGGTGTATGACTAGCTGAATGGATGGGTGTGTGAGTGGCCGTGTGGGTCTGTGAGCAAGTGTGTGAATGCCTGTGTGGGTGTGTGAGTGTCTCAGTGGGTGTGTGAGTGTCTCAGTGAGTGTGTGACTGTCTGAGTGGGTCTGTGAATGGGTGCAAGTGTTTAAGTAGGTCTGTGAATGGGTATGAGAGGGTCTCAGTGGCTCTGTGAGTGGATGGGAGAGTGTCTGAGTGAGTCTGTCAATGGCTATGAGAATGTCTCAGTGAGTCTGTCAGTGGATTTGAGAGTGTCTGAGTCTGTCAGTGGATGTGTACGGATCTGTGAGTAGGTGAGGGAGTGTGTGTGTGTGTATATATATATATTCACTGAAAAAACCATAGGTTTCACACATGTTATAGTTAGCTGGACATTTCACTCATACAAAACCATTGAAATTCCCCCGTTATAGTTAGTTCAGCTAACTATAACTCGCGCGACCGCAATGCACTGCTGATGACGTCACATATTACATCACTCATGACATGGTCAGTGACATCACTCATGACATCACTGATGACATCTCAAATGACATCACTGATGACATCATCCTT
Organism: Lissotriton helveticus; assembly: GCF_964261635.1. Classification (NCBI taxonomy): domain Eukaryota; kingdom Metazoa; phylum Chordata; class Amphibia; order Caudata; family Salamandridae; genus Lissotriton; species Lissotriton helveticus. Next base: position 951,451,623 of record NC_136067.1, on the reverse strand, counting down.
CTGAAAGAGCGGCAGACCACCTCTCACCCTCATAGAAAATTTGATACACATATTCAAAAATAGAAACTAAAACTTTCAAAATAATGCAGATATCAATGCCACTTACAACACACCTATTTAGTAATTCCAAAATCTATACACACATCCACTCATTCATCAGCAGTCCTATACAGTCACTCATACATGTACTCACTCATCATATGTACTCATACATTGATACATCCTGGTCATTCTGTTACACACCGACACTCATCCATAGAGTTACTCACACATAACTCATATGTACTAGTTTAAAACATATGTGCTTACTCATAAATACACTATTGAGACAGTCATTCATTCACTAACACACCGATACACACACTCATCCACCCATACAGTGAAAAAACAAATAATAACCAATATAGACACTCATGTAGCTACTCACCACACACACTCATCCACCCGTACAGCCCTTCACACATGCTGCCTTCAACACATACAAGCAGTAAGTCAGTCATTCATGCATCTATGCACTATGTAAGACCTCCCAACGAAGCATACAGACACTCAGACACTACTACTGATACTCAATCAAACAATAACCTATATAGACACTCATGTATCACTCATGTAGCTACTCACCAACATATGCAACTGCTTGTACACAAAGTGACAGACTGATACAGAAATTTATATATTTAAACATTACTCTCAAACCCATGTATTCACTAAGATACACTAAATCAGTCAGTTATACAATCAATTTTTCACCAAAAAATCAGTCATTTAGACATTTATATATCCATTTCTTCTTCCAACAATCTTGAGATATACATATATAAAACATATTTAATTTTCAGAAAAACACACATTCACTGGATGTCATCTGTGATGTCATTTGAGATGTCATCAGTGATGTCATGAGTGATGTCACTGACCATGTCATGAGTGATGTAATATGTGACTTCATCAGCAGTGCATTGCGGTCGCGCGAGTTATAGTTAGCTGAACTAACTATAACGGGGGAATTTCAATGGTTTTGTATGAGTGAAATGTCCAGCTAACTATAACATGTGTGAAACCTATGTTTTTTTCAGTGAATTTGCAAGGTTTTTTAAATGCTAATTCCTAACTATAACATGTGTGAAACCTATGGTTTTTTCAGTGAATTTGCAAGTTTTTTTAAATGGTAATTCCTAACTATAACGTGTGTGAAACCTATGGTTTTTTCAGTGAATTTGCAAGGTTTTTTAAATGCTAATTCCTAACTATAACGTGTGTGAAACCTATGTTTTTTTAGTGAATTTGTACAGTTTTTTAAATGCTAATACCTCATTATAACATATTTAAAACCTATGTTTTTTTTAAGTAAATTTCAAAGGTTTTGTAAAATATAATTTTTAAATGTACTAATTATTAAATTTCTTTTTTTATACTAATTTTTCTTTTTAATAATAGATATTTACATATTATTTTTCCCTTATTTATATTTCACATTTTATAGTAAAATAATTATAAAACTAAGTACAAAAACAATTTAAATTATTATTTTTTTTAACTTTTCTTTTTTTTGTTATGATCACAAGGTTCGCGCACCGTAAGCACACTGTAAAACCTACGTGCGCTCACCCCTGAAAGTTTTTTTAATTTCAAAAACGTAATTTCTACGTATTTAAAGTAATTTTTAAAGGTAGACAATATCTGGTATAATGAAGAAAATTGGTTTTTTAAACTTTTAAGAACAGTATATTACTTTTTAAAGCAATTACAAATCTCGCGAGGGTACGTCACACCGTGAGAGCCCCGTGCGCGCACCGAAAAAACCTACGTGTGCTCACCCCCGAAAGTTGTTTTAATTTCAAAAACGTAATTTCTACGTATTTAAAGTAATTTTTAAAGGTGGACAATATCTGGTATAATTAACAAAATGGGTTTTTAAAACTTTTAAGAACAGTATATTACTTTTTAAAGCAATTACGAATATCGCGATGGTACGTCGCACTTGCACTCACCGTGAGAGCTCAGTGCGCGCACCGTAAGACCCAATGTGCGTTTCCCCCCAAAAGTTTTATACATTTAAAAACGTTATATTTATGTATTTATTGTACAATGTAAAGATACAGATTATCGGGGATAATGTATAAAATGTGTTTTTTTTAATTTTAAGGACCGTATATTACTTTTTTTTTAAACAATTACGAATCTCGCGAGGATACGTACTACGTAAACGCACCGTAAATGCATCGAAGCGCTACGTAAGCGCACGTAAGCGCTACGTAAGCGCACCGTAAGATTACGTCAAACCATGTGACTTTAAAACAAGACATTCTATTGGTTTATAATACTTCCTACTCCAATTATTGAAAGACCCCTTCCATGTTAATCATTCTTCTTTGACTTTCAGAGTAGGAGCATCTTTTATCTTTAGCTCCTGGGCTTCAGAGAAACAACTCCAAATGGCTGAACTTCCACAGGAATCTGATCATTTTTTATCTTCATCAGAAGACTTTGTAGCAGAACAGCCACGGCCTACCAAAAAAAAGGAATCCATTGTATGGAAGTTTTTTACCTTCCCTGAAGGTTTAAAAAAAAAATGAACGCTCCACTTGTCACATGTAAGATATGTGAAGCAGTACTATCTAGTGGTAATCCGAACAAGAAATATTTGTTTGGCACTTACAGCATGGAACGCCATGTGAAGAACATCCACCCCAACAATTGGGCGAGAGCTGTAGTGCGAAGGTCGGAGAAAGAGCACGGCTCTGCTCCAAGCACTTCATCAGCACCACCACCACCACTTCCATCTACCATGATTTCAAACATCCAGCCTGAATTTAGGAATCTAATGATTCGTTGCATTCATTGCAACCAATTAATTACTTATGGGCAACAGTCCATAGAAGTTATTCTTGAGAAGACTAGGAGGCACAACTGCTCTCATTAATGTTTTCTTTTTTTTGTAGCTGTTTGTTCCTGTTGAACAATTGTTTTGTTTAAAAAGTTCATTTTTTCACCGTTTTTGCAGCAAATCAAAACCTCCCCCCCAAAAAAAGCAGTTCTTTTTAGAACTACCTCTACTGGTCAAAAAAAGAACTAAATTTCTATGTTTGTATGTAAAAGTTTGTCATAGTGAATGTCTAGTTCATAAATGAATGAATATCAAAGTGCATAACTATAAGGATGTGGTACAGCATAAATCTAATAGGGTGTTTACCTATAGTATACTGTAGTACTTCCAAAGCACTGAAATGTAACATATGTATATAAATATGTTACAACTCTATGCTTCAATTTGCACTATTAGTGAAAGTGCATGGATGAATTTATATGTATTAAGGGCAGTTTTATAATCCCCTTGTGTGTCTTTTACACAACCATTGCATCACATTTGTAATGCAGCGGTGGTACAAAAGATGCGCCATTAAGTATGGTTTTTAAAATCTGATGTACTTGGAAGGGGCATCATATTGTAAAATCATGCACCAAAAGGAGGCTTTCCTGCATACATGAAGAATGTTCTGGTGCAGGAACACCTCCTAAAAGTGAATAAGTGAAATGTATAATATTTCATTCAGTCACTTTTGGATTTATACTACGTCAAAATCCTGCACCTGTTTGAAACAAAAAGCAAAGAGGAGTAAGCGAAAGTGAGCGCAAAAGGGAAGGGGTGTGAGAAACAGACAGGAGGAAGTGGTGTGGGGTAAGGGGAGTGACGATGAGTGAAGGGCAGTGACAGTTAAGAAATGGATATGAGGGTGAGGGAAGGGGAACTTGAATTAAAATTAACACCGAGTGAAAGTGAGTGAGGGAGAGAGAGGAGTGGTAGAAAGGAGAGGGAAGGAAATTAAGTGTAAGGGAGAGAGAGGAAGAGAGAGAGAGAGAGAGGGAGAGCAAGGGACTGACAAAGAGTGAGAGTTATTCTGTCACAATAAGAGACTGATGAGAAAGTATTTTTTGTTTCTCATACTTAACTTATAAGTAATGAAAAGTTAGACAGTGATGAGAAAATATTTTTTTATTTGTCATACTTACCTTCTAAGAAATGAAAAGTTAAGAAAATATTTTTTATAAATATAATATCTGTGAAAGACATGAAAAAAATGAATTATAATATATACAATATATATTTCACAATACAAGAGAGAAGGAAAGAGATTAAGATCCAGGAAAGGGAACTAGGGGATATAGTAGGAGTGAAGGAAACAGAAAGGTAAAGAGAGAAAGAATGAGGGATAGAGAGAGAGAGAGCGAGAGAAAGAGAGGGAGAGTGCCAGAGTTTGCCACCATCTGTGTGCGCCAGGAGGCACTTACATTTACATTTACATTTACATCAGGGCTCCCGCAGCGCGGGACGCACGCGGGCGAAGGCTGGTCCAAGGGCGGGCCCATCTGTGCCTGTCTTAGCCAGGAAGAGGCTGGGCTGGACCCCCCTCTTGGTTCTGGTGGACGTGCCCAGACTTTCGTTGGAGCTTTTTAAAAAGGTACTGTTGTGAACAATATTTTTGTCAGCTAAGGACTCTAGAACAACCATTGTACTGTGGTTATTTTGTTGCTATTGATACCTTTGTGATTTCCCGAGTACTGGGTAAAGACTGAATTCTGGGTTTTCTCGTTGCAGCACATATAACTTAGCACTTGTTGCACCGAGATTTATACAAAGTTATGCAGAAGAGGAAGGCTCAAGATGAGAGTGGGGAGGCAACTGAGGGGGGGCGAAAGCGAAACATCAGGAAAAAAGCTAAAAAGGCACGTCAGGCTATCATTAACAATTGTGTCACTGACCGGAGGTACATTTGTGAAGAGAAAGACACACAAGGAGAGAGAGAAAGAGAGAGAGAAAGAGACACTGTGAGGGAGTGAGGCAGTTATAGTGACTGAGACACAGGAAGAGACTTAGAGACAGATGGAGGAAAGGGGAGTGAGGGAGGGTATAAAGGAAGGGGAGTGAGCAAAAGGGAGTGAGGGAGTGACAGAAGGGGAGTAAGTGAAGGTGAATGAGGGATGGTGTTATTGATAGAGACTAAGGGGTGAGTGAGAAGACACCAAGCAATACAGGAACACAAGGGTAGTGATAGAGGAAAATAGGAAACGGAAATGAGAGACAGACAGGGTAAACAGGGAGTTGCACAAGGTGAGTAACAGAAAAGAGAGAGTACTGATAGTCACAGAAAGACTATAAAAGTAAATGAAGGGCAATAATTAGAATAAGAAAAGGAGAGTAAGATGACTAGAGAAAGAAGAGTAACAGAGAGATTAATGAATAGGAAATACAGAAACACAAGTAAGAGAGTGCAGAAAAACTATTTTCTGTTTGTCATACTTTCCTTATAAATAATAACAACTTAATAAATATAGTATCTGTGGAAGACAAGAAAAAATAAGTTACAATATATTATTCATAATACAAAACAAAGTACAAGTAAAAAAAACAGAAAGGGAAAGAAAGGAAGGGTGAGGGACAAACACAGAGGAAGAAAGGAACTAAGTAATGTTCTAAAAGGAGTGAGAAACTAAAGGAATGAGAGTTACCAAAAGGGATTGAGGAAACAAGGTTAAGGGAAGGGAATTGACGGATGGACTAAGTGAAAGAGTGTGAGGAAGAGTAATGGAATAGGTGCAGGACAAATGGAATGAGAGTGATGCAGAGAGAAGAGAACATGAAGTGGAGGAACAAGACTCAGATTGAATGAAGAACAAGGACAGGAGGGAAGGGGAGTGATGGAAAAAGAAGCATTTTAAGAGAAAGGAAAAAGAAGTAAGTGAGAGAGAAGAATGTATGGAAAGAGAGAGAAAACAAAAGGAAGACTAGAGGACAAAGAGGGAGACAGTAAAAGAGAGAAACAGAGGGAGAGTGAGGGACTGTGAAGTAGTAAATCAGTTATACTGACTGACACAAAGGAACAGACTTAGACACGAATGGAGAACAGGGCAGTGAACGAAAGGGAGTGAGGAAGTGAAAAAGTGGAGTGAGCGAAGGTCACTCAGTGATCATTTGAAGGAAAGAGAGTAAGGGGACAGTGACAAGAGTCTGATCGATACAGCAAGACAAGGGTAGTGATAGAGAAAAATAGGAAAGAGAAGTGATGAACAGACAGAGGAAAGAGGGAGTTGGACAAGATGAGTGAGGGTGAAGGAAGAGTACTGATGGTGAGACAAGCACAGTAAACGTGAATGAAGGGGAGTAAGTAGAATGAGGGAACAGAAGTAACATGAGGAAAGGTAAAGAAGTAAGAGAGGCAGTGAAGAAAGGATAGGGAGAAATAGAAGTAAGAAAGTAATGAAAAAGTATTTTTTCTTTGTTGTACTTACCTAAATATAATATCTGTGGAAGAGAAGAAAGAATTGAGTTATAATATATTTTTCACAATACAAAATACAAAATAATTTGTACAATATGTTATATGTTTTATTTTGCTGTTCTCAGAATATATTGAATTTCACTAAAAACAGTGAGTTCAATACAACTCATCATATGACAGCGGGCAAAAAAAAAACACAATCAAAAATATTGTGTTTAAAAAACCCATTCAACATTTTCATTCACAATATAACAATTAGAAAGAAACATATCTTAAATGTCTTTTTCAAACCGCAATTTCTTACCTGAGTAAACAATCTCAACAACAATCACAAAGTAACAAAACATTACTACTTCTTTCTTATAAATTCTAAATAAACTAATATCCAAACATATGCTAACAAAATCTACCCGAAATAGTCATTTGTTTGTGATACTATTCCTCTTGGCCAAATAGTATCTGCGAAATCCTTAGTTTGGTAGTTACTTAATAGTACTCTTAAGCATCCATCTCCCGACCTTCTGAAACAAAAGCACCCACATCTTTTGGTCCATCTAACAATGGGTATACCTCCACCCGATAGTATTTATCATAAACATAGAACCTTAAACAAATAGCATGCTATCAGAACCTCAACATCATCTGGTATGCTGATCACACTCTGCTCATCCTTTATTTCACCAAGGAGCTGTATACCTTTAAAAGAAATCACCCTGACTTACAAAGTAATTCTCAGCAGTAGATTAACCTTTTTTTACAGCACTAATCTCTGTATCTTCTTCCACTATCTGTGTCTCTGCCTGCACCATCTCTCTTCTGTGTGTATCATTTCTGTGTCTGCTCCCACTATCTGTGTGAGAAAGTCAATTGAGTGTCATTACAATGAGTCCAGCCTTTTTCAGTAAGCTGTATAATGTCCAGATGTTGTAGAAGAACCATCATGGAAAATAATAGCTACAGTTACAAAGGTTCTTCCTGAAATTGATATTTGAGAAACCACAAATCTATTCTCTGTGTGTACCATCTCTATGTCTGCTTCCACTATCTCTCCCTCTGCCTGCACCATCTATCCTCTGTGTGTACCATCTCTGTGTCTGCTTCCACTATCTGTGTTTCTGCCTGCACAATCTCTCTTCTGTGTGTACTATCTATTAACCTTTTTTTACAGCACTAATCTTCCTAGGCCAATTGTTTTCCCTAAAATTTGGGTTCCAAAAACAATAGGTAAGAATTTTGTAAGTCATAAGGCAAACTTTGTTTAAAAGTCAATTGAGTGTCATTACAACGAGTCCAGCCTTTTGCACATTTTAAGTAAGCTGTATAATGTCCAGATGTTGTAGAAGAACCATCATTGGAAAATAATAGCTACAGTTACAAAAGTTCTTCCTGAAATTGATATTTGAGAAGCCACAAACTTTTTAATTAAAGTTATCAATTTTGTTCCATCAGGTCTGCATCGTTGGAGCATTAAAATTACATACTGTCCATATCTTTGAATAAATAATGTTGATAACATTTCTGAGTTGCATTGGGTACAGACCATGTTTTGATTTGCTTCTCTAACCAGATTATTAAAGGTCACTGATTTGCAGTCTGGTAATGTCAAATATATAAATCTTTCTGTCTATTTGAGTACTACTTGGAAAATGAACAATTATCACAATCATGTTGCCATTTATAAGATACTCCGAATAGATTTTCAATATCTAAACCTTCATCTTGCAATAAAACAAGTATACACATAAGAAATTCCTAACAATCTTGCTGAATATTCTGCGAAAATTGATTTACTCCATAACATATGTCTAAAACATTTCGAATATCAGAAACACTTTCTATTTTTGTTTTATCACTGCTACATTTTTCAAAGACAGAATTCAACTAACAACAAAATCTTTGATCCAGATTATCAACAATCTGTTGCCGTAAAGTTTGAAGAAAAAAAACAACATTAACCACTACATTAGCATAGCAGTTGACACCAGAACTGTTTTCAAACTGAAAACCTCTTCAATACTATCCTTTCTCTTTTTCTTTGCAATTACTGGTTCATCTACTTTTTTCTTTTGTCTACAACCTCACAACAATTTTTCTCAAATCTTCTTTTTCGACCTACCACAACCTTTTCAAATAAAGGATATTGAGGTAAGTTTGGAGCATATTCTCTTCTTAACATATTATACTCTTTCAAACAATTTAGATCTGCACTAATCTTTGTTTCATCAAAATCAATCAAATATAATCCAGATAAAGTTCTAACTCGAAATAAAGCAACATATGCCATACTTTCCTTGAATACAGTACTTCCAATATTCACCAATGCACTATCTACACTTAAACCTTGAGATTTGTGAATAGTCACTGCATATGCCAAACAAACAGGAAACTGTTTTCGGCGCACATATAAATCTTTTACAAGCAAAAATCGAGTAGAACAACGACACAATTGTTGAACTTCTTCAATTTCATCAAATTAGATTTTCATAATTTCAATCTGATCTCTATTTGGGTAATTCACAAAATCAACAACATGACCCATTGCTCCATTTACTAAACCTCTTTCCACATCTAAATTACGTCGTAAAATGATCCGACAATTTAAACATACATATAGATTCTTTTCTAAACCAGCTGTTTTACATATTGACTGGTCTAAAGAATCTAATTTTGACTTTAACTTTTCTGACAAAATATTAGTAGATCCTTCATGCTCTATTTTATCAATAGCTTCCAATTTTATAATTTCTTGATTTTCTAACTTCAACATTTTTTCATTGAAGATTCCACATTCTTGCAGAGTTGGCATCAAGCATATTACTGATTGTTTTTCTGCAATTTTTCTATCTATATTCTCTGCACCAACATTTTCCTTTGGAAACAAATTAGAAAGTAATCGTGCCTGTAGAGCTTCTTTACCATGTTGACTTACTTTTCCAATCCTTATATCTTCAAGAATACTTTTATAATCAGCATCCTTTGCCTGTGGTATATTTTGAGTCAGTTCTGTGTATTTGAAATATAACCATATATTAACATTTCCAATGCTTCGCAGGCACTTTCTGGTATCTTCATGTGTAACAGTTTTAAATACTGGTTGTCCTTTCACAGGTGTTAGCTGTAGTAGATCTCCAAAAACGATGATGTGTTTGCCTCCAAATAACACATCATACTCTGTTTTAAGAATTTGTTGCATTCTTAAATACACAAAGGCAAACATTAAATTTGATACCATGCTTACCTCATCAATAATAAGATGTTTCATTTTTTTTAGAACTCTGGAAACTTCACAACAAGCTTTTCCAGATAGCTTGTGGTATTCTAATTTATTTTTATGCTCTACTGGCAGCATCAGCAAACGATGTAAAGTAATCCCTTTAATGTTATGCGCTGCCAACCCAGTTGGAGCGGTAACAACACAAGAGAGTGATGACTCTGTTCTTTTTTGAAGATAAGATGCAATTCCTTTAATTAGAAAACTTTTTCCAGTTCCTGCTTGTCCACTCACATACAGTCGGACAGGTTGAAATGACGTACATGAGCACTCTTTTTTCTCATGAAGTAAACCATGCTCAAACTGCTCAGTCACTTCATCATATATTCGTTTCTGTTGAACATTCAGTTTTTCCAATTGTTCTAAGTTTATTACATCCTCCTGAGCTTCAAGATTCAAAAATCTTTATTCGATTGTAGATAATACAATCATAAAAGTACAATTCATAAGTACACATTTAAAAACATTCCGAACAATTCATTTCATGTGGCAAGTGAAAGACACAGTATACAGTACAAAGAAAAAGATCGTACAGCGGGCACTAAAGGCATGAGCAGTCTTTAGTTAAAAACATAAATTACTATATTGTTTAAAAGCACCTAAAACATTCGCAGCATAATTATCCATCCATACTTTTCTTAAAACAGATGGCTTTTTTAAAAAAGTTACAGACAAATAAGGTACAGTCACAATTCAGTAGTTGTAAGTAGTAAAGTGCAGGTTTGATTTGTACAAAGTTCAGTTTTTTAAGGCACGGTATAAGGTATAGTTTCCGTGGGGTGGAGTAATAGGGGCAGATAAAAAGAAAGTGGGCCAGATCTTGAGGAGACTTTCCGTCGCAGCCACAAGCTGGCAACACTTCACCCCGTTGTGCCCCACTTGGTACCGCCAGTAGGAGATGATATAAATCAAAACGGAACCTTATTAACAAAAACTGTTCATAACTGGTCATAGGCCATGTCAAATAAGGTTCCATTTGTGGACAGGTTTTAAGTAGTAAGTGTTTCCTAACACTGTCCTTCTGTATCTCAACCTCTTCTCTGCCAGTACATCTTAACAATAATAGAGCATTTTTTACCGAGGTAACATCGGATTTTGTAATCAAGTTTGGAGCATAAAACAAATCAGAACGGCCAATTGCCGTCAAACAATCCTTTATATACTTCACCCACGGGACTTTAAACCTCCCGTCTAACAATAAGGCTTCTTTCAGCAGGGCATGTGTGAGTGGAATGTCGGTATTAAGCCAACAATTCAGCCAACACAGAACCGGGCTTACTGCTATTCTATCACCTAAATAGGGGACCCCCAACTCCTCATGTACAGAGTAGTTCCCAATACCCCTTGGCAACCTCAGTATCTTTTTCAGGACGTTATTTTCTGTAACCATTAGGTCTTTTATCTTACAATAGCCCCAGAGCTCGCTTCCATAGCAGGCAACAGCAACACTTTTTGCCTGGTACAGTTTGAGCAATGCGGCCGTAGGGCAGTTACCGATTTTTTTTGCAAAGCCAAGAATGGCCGCATTTACCCGAGATATTTCGCCCTTCTTTTTAGACACTGCGGGGCCCCACGATAATTTATGATCTAAGAGGACCCCAAGGTATGAAAAGGAATTAGTTGAGGGGATTTTCTCCCCATTTATACTAAAGGAATCAGTTTTCCGGGTGCCCTTTCCTGTTTTCATGACATAGGACTTGGAGTTGTTAATGCTTAGGCCACGTGACTCCATAAATTTAAAGAAGGAATTTAATAACTTCTGAAGATCGATTGCTGTCCTAGATATAAGAACAGCATCGTCTGCATAAAGTAACACGGGCACCCCCTTGCGCTCAACAAAGGGGTAATCTGCTTCAGTATTTAAAAGAAATTCCTCCAATTCGTTAATATATAGGTTAAAGAGGAATGGGGCCAAGATGCATCCTTGACGAACTCCCCGGTTTATTCTGAATTCGTCCGTTACTTTAAGGTCTTGGGTGTAACGGACGTTAGCTCTAGTATCCGAATGCAGATCGGCTAGGAAGTTGACAAGATTCCTCTCTACACCCATTCTCAACAGGGTAGCCCATAATAAGCTCCTGTCCACACAATCGAAAGCGGACGACAAGTCCATAAATGCCATGTAGACGGTTCCTTGTCTAGCCAGGGTATATTTGCGTAATATCAAATATAGGTTCAGGCACTGTGTAATAGTCGAATGGCCAGGTCTGAACCCATATTGTATAGGTGATAGAATATTGTTATCTTTAGCCCATGTGGATAGCCTGTTAAGAATTACCCCCCCCTACTACTTTAGCTATTGAATTTATTAAAGAAATCGGCCTGTAACATAATGGACTGCTGCGATCGCCCTTTTTAAAAACGGGGACTATAGTCGATAGACCCCACATATTTGGGCACCCCGTTATCACTGCTGCATTTATTACCGCCGTGAGAACAGGGGCCCAAAAGGGGATACTAGACTTGAACAGGTCCGGTGGCAGACCATCCGGGCCTGGGGCCTTGTTGCTAGTTAGACCCTGAATCCCCCTTGCAACCTCGTTAACTGTAAAGCTTATTGGGTTCACAGATGATATTAAAAAAGCATTTTCTGCACAGTGCTCATTACTCTTAAAAATTGTACTAAAGTGAGTCACCCACTCCCCCTCTGAAATATTTGTACCAGGTACTGTGTCATTAGGGTTATCAAACAAGGGTTTGTTGATAATTTGCCAAAACTTGCTGCTGTTCCCCAACACTGAGGAATCGAGGAGGGATTATATGATAATGACCTTAATTTCCTTTTTTCTATCGGCTAATGCCTTCCTGTAGGTCAGGCGAAGACTTTTTATCAGGTCAGGGTCTCTAGGTTTAATTTTTAGAGCATTCTTCAGATCCCTACTTGCCTTTGAGCAATTGTGGTCAAACCATTTAGAATTTTTTCCACTTTGCCCCTTTGTCGGAGCTGTTAGCAGAGAACCAATCTTTGAAATCAACCCCGCAAACCCGGTCAAGATATTCGCGGGAGATGAGTCAAAAGATGAACATGCAGACAGCTCCTCCTCACATGCACTGTTTATTTTGGAATACAAAGTGTCTTGGTTTATCATTGTCCACTTAATGCGGCGTCTACCATTTATGCAACTCAGCGTGCCTCGGTCATTGCGAGACATTCGTTTTGTGAGTAAAGACCCACCCAAACTAATAACTAGGGGGTTGTGATCGCTGTAAACACTGAGAAGGATAGTAAATTGCGAGACCCGATGTACAAGATCTGAAGATACTAATATATGATCTATAAAGGATCCCTGGCCGTGTCCTTTGAAGGTTGGAGAGTCAAATTTTTTTGAATCAGGGACCATAGACATACCTACAGTTAAGTTATTATTATTCACTAAGTCATTTAAGTTCTTGCCTCCCCTAGTATGAGAAAAGTGGAAGCCTTCAACACTGTTACATCCCAGGGAGCCCATTGGGGTAGAGCCTGGGTTACCACATGGGTGAACATTAAAATCGCCTACTATCATTATGTTCCGTGATACAGTGCATGCATTTTTACTCATTAAATCTGTTAGGGATGCAATGTTACAAACACCATTACCGCTATTAGCATTATAAAAATTAACCAGGGTCAAAACATTCTTGCCATTTTTTATGTCAAGCATCTGGATGTTCAAATTATCATTATGACAGATGCTTGTTTTGCAAAGCAAGCCCAAATTAATAAAGGTAGCCAGGCCACCCTTTGCTCTGCCCCTAGTCGAGGCAACCGCTGGAGTGATGAAGCTTAGGAAACCTTCAATGTGGACGTTTTTATCCTCCACCCAAGTCTCTTGAAGGCACACAATAGTACATTTTTTGATAAATGATACCCAGGCTGGGTCACATATCTTGTCGGCCAAGCCAGCTATGTTCCACGAGATTAGGCTCACACAATCATCAGATGCTGGACATATAAAAGTTTCTCTGGTAATTGGAGCAGATATTGGAATAAGTGACTCTATGTGTGTGTCCCCAGAGTCCATAGTACTTGCTACAACCGGTTCTGAGTGCTCCAGAGTAGAATCAGGAACCCCATACGGGGCAAGAGTATTGTCAGTTTTAGATGGAGAATCCAAAGATAACAATGACATTCTGGGGTGGTCTTCGTGGCATCCTATCATACGTGCACCCTTAACAGCACCACTTACAGAGGCACTACTTTCTGGCCTCATGACAGGTAAGAGCAGTAAAGAACCCTCATTATTCCCAGAAGACACTGTGGATAATGCAACAGATAAACTGCTATTCATATCAGCATATGTTACAGCGGTATGTGTACCAGTTATGAAGCAACAAATACCCTTCTCTTCATATGACCTTGTGATGCATGAGGCATTTTCACCCCCCCCCCCCCACACCCTCTACACACCTTAAACATCAGTCACATTCCTCCAGGCCACTGAAAGCCTCGAACCTATTAAAAAGCTCTAAAGGAGTAAATGGCATCAGATGTGTCATATTACCATTTGCTCCTATTTTGTGGTTTAATGGTATGGTATTCCACCCTTGCATTGCAGGTGTCGGAGCTAGATGATGCATATATACAGGATTCAGGGCAGACTCCATATTGAGGAACTGGGAGGTGGAATAGATATTATTGGTTAAGTGTTGTGGGGGAAATACAGTGGATCTGGGATAAAAATACGTCAAGGGACGTGGAACGATGCAATTATTTTCATTGCCGAAAGGCCAATTCAGGATGTGTAGTACTGCTTTTCTGTCCCTGAAATTTATAACCACAACGTCACCCCCTATATCCTTCGCTCTGCCCCCCAACCAAGACAGGCGACGGACATGGACTATTTCGCCATTTATCAGGTTGGGTTTGGGTCTGTACAGAGAGAGCCAGTGCGTTATCTTGTTTTTTAATTGAGAATATCCCTCTCTTTTTCCATTTGGCAGTTCGGGGACCCGGTAAGTACAACCACATACGGTAGTGCTTCCGGTGGGAGTTCCATAGGCGGTGTCCTAGACTGACCCCCTCTCCCCCGGGTAATCTCATTCCCATCAGGTCTAGGAAGTCTGTCCGGGAGGATACTAGGTTCCCTTGTCAGGGTGTTAGCTGAAGTAACAGCCTTACTATTTGATGTTGTGGCAGTTGGTCTACCCTGGGCTGCTATTGAATCTGTTGGCAGAGATTTGTTAGGGATATTGCCATCAGGTTTTGACACGTCCGCATGCAATCGATTAAGGGCAGCAGGGATTGCTACTGCTGCCTGGCTATTACCAGTAGAGGATGAAGGGGGTGTAGAGACCACAGCATTTTTTAAAAGGGAGTGCGTTGTTGTAATAACTTTTTGTTGTTGCACTTTTGAGGACCCTTGTGACCTGACAAAATTCCCTATTGTAGTCAAATCCCCCTCTATTTTGCCCAGCCTTAACTCCATCCCCTTGAATCTTTCTGCCAATGCAAGCATGTAACTACGTACAATCAGCTCAATGTTGTCCAAAAGGGATTTAGGGGAGACTGATTGTGAATCTTCATCCATTTTAGTGTGAATAATGACTGGCTCTATAGTTACTTGAGATGACGATGTAAGGGTAGTAGAGGCAGATGCTGTTACTTGTTTAGTAATTGGCTCTCCCAAAGACGTTATAGCAGCAATGTTCGCCTTTTTACCAAACTCAGTGTGATTTAATTTGGTCTTATTAGCAGTTGTTGTTTTCCGTCTCCTTTTAAATGGTGGGGGCCCATGCATTTTATCTGGCAATGACCTCAAGCTTTTGCCTCTTACAACCTTGCCAGGTCTGATTGTAGGAGAGATCAAAGTCTTGGAAGTGCTATCAAGGACATTAGTCACAGTTAATGAATCTTGTTGGATTTGAGTGGGTGACACAGCTGGGGCTAAACATTCTTGAAGGAGCAGGGGTATACTGGCAGTTAACGATGTATTGTCTGCTGATGTAGTGATCAAGTCGTCGTCCAAAATAACAGACATTATGGGTTCGGAGAGTGTTCTGTTTTTGATACGTTCTATTGAGCGACGGCGATCTGCCCTCCTCTCTGCTAACAGCAGCTCATTTTTACCCTCGGGAGCTGGTTTAAGAAAATAATCGTCCAGGGTTCGATTTAACGTGCCCCCAGTTTTATCTACTCCCGCAATAGCAGGGCTGGTAGCAGCTGCAGCCATCATGCAATGAAAAGTAGAGGTGGACTGGGAAGGAATAAGAGTCTTAACTTACAGAAGACAGTAACCAGGACCTCTGGCCCAGCCCAGCCTCCTCTGGCCGATGAGGGCCGTAGAGGGCCCGCCCTTTGCCCGGGCTTAGCCCCGGGCACTCCCGCACGCTCCCGCGACGCGGGTCTGACGCCTCTTTAAAGCGCCGCCTGGCGCGCTCTCCTCACGTTGTTCTCGCCGCAGGGGCTGTTGGAAAATGGAGTTTTCTAACCCCCGCTGTCCTCCGGTGCCAGATGCCCCCCTCCTCTCGGCGGCCGCTGGGTGGTTGGTGCGGCTGCGGGAGGGGGACAAACACGGACCCAGCAACAGCGAAGCAAGCAATCCACAGCAGGTAGGGTCACAATTAAATTCTGGTACTTCCCCCGCTCTGCCGGTCTGACGCCTCTTTAAAGCGCCGCCTGGCGCGCTCTCCTCACGTTGTTCTCGCCGCAGGGGCTGTTGGAAAATGGAGTTTTCTAACCCCCGCTGTCCTCCGGTGCCAGACGCCCCCCTCCTCTCGGCGGCCGCTGGGTGGTTGGTGCGGCTGCGGGAGGGGGACAAACACGGACCCAGCAACAGCGAAGCAAGCAATCCACAGCAGGTAGGGTCACAATTAAATTCTGGTACTTCCTCCTGAGCTTGTTGCATTGCTCTTTCCACCTCATCCATGGCAGTGGCTGCTTCATTTTGGATAATTGGTCCTCCTAGTGGATCCTGACTCAAAGAAGCAGAACTTTGACTGTCTTGAGAACTCTCTCTACCAATCTCTACTGCAATAGTAGCTTCTTGCTGTATTTCCTCAATCAACATTTCTAGATAATTAGTGAAAACAGGACATTCTATAGTATTTTTGGTTGTGTTGAATGAATCTTCATAACTGAGAACATCTCCAAGTAGTTCCTCTTCTGTACGCCATGGTTTAAAGAGTTGCAAAAGAGCTAAATAGTAAAATTCCCTTTTGTCAGGAGTTTCGCAACTCAGTTTTCGATGATTAATCAAATGTCCTTTTCTTTGTTTCACCAGACATCCTTCGGATCCAATTACAGCATATACTCCTTTATTAATATCTTCTGAACTATTTCTCTTAAATATATAGCTTTGCAGTACTTCATAGACACAAACGTTCTCAAGATGATTACTTCTATTTGGATAGTATGTATCCAACATATTTGTTTTCAAAATATCTGTACTGTTTGGTTCTTTCTCTGCTAAATACTCAATTTCTTGTACAGATTTCAAAACTCGGTTTCGTGTTCTTGCAAGTCCTAAACTCACCCAAAGAATTGTTCTAGATTTGGCATATAGACTTGCAGATGATAAGCGATCTGAACATTCATATGCTCCAATTTCTCGATGAGACAACATCTTCAAACTGTAGCTGTACAATTTCTTACTTAGGCTCTTTTCATGAGAAATTTCCTCCCACATTTCCTTCAGTTCTGTCTTCTCAGATTTTGTAATGTAAGATGTAACATATCGAGCCACAGCAATAGAGTTGTCTGCAACATACTGAATATCCATGTTAGCATTCCACATTGACAATATGACTAGGTTATAGTCATTTATGTATTTTGACTCTTCATTTCTCCTTAAGTTGTAGGTATTTTTCTGTGATTTTCTTGTCACAGTATGTCGTAAAGATGTCATAAAATTGTTCACTCTTCCTTTCGATGTTATTGGACATGGAAATGCAAAATGACATTTTGTGTAGAACTTATCCTTAGACTTTTATTTTCGACGACAGTATTTTCCACAACGATGGGTTTGAAATTGTAACACTTGTCTTAAATTCTTTTCTTCTGTACTTTTTGGTACAGCATATGTAGCATATTGTTCAATAAAACTCATCACTGTCTCATCTGAATCTGTTCCGAATTTGGGGGCATCTTTGATCTATAGCAGCATATGTATATGAGGAGCACCTCTTGCTTGATACTCCTTTCTCCAAAAGAAATCCAGAACCTCTCCCAAAGGAGGATTTTTTTTGTTTGTTATAAAAGACATCATAGCTTCAAATCTATGATTGAAATACCTGCATACATTAACTGGATCCAAAGAGTACAATTCTCCAGGTGTCTTGAATTCTATATTTTCTATGTTTGCATTTGCCTCTCGAAGAAATTGAAGTAAATCTTCCCAAGCATACGCAGCACAGCTTAGAGTAAGGTACCATGTAGGAGTTCCTAAGTTTCTTAACATACATTTCAATTCTCCATGACGACGGTACCAATACTCGTTAGTACCACGCTGACATGCCATCAGATTAATTAGCTGATATTCCAAAACAGTCATTCTGTTGGACTTTATTCATAAAGTCCCTTGCCGAAACATTCTGCAGATGTACTCCACTTTTTATTTATGTGGTTCACTGCATAAGAAAGTCCAGACAAGTCACTCTCAAACAGAAGATGAAACAAATATGGAATACATTGACGAAACCTTGGATCTTCTGCATATAATCTTGATGTCCGGTATTCAGATGCTGGTATCTACACAGGTCAGTCATCATATCGTCCACCTCGACCTGTTGGAAATAACTGAGGAAAACAACGAGCTTCCAAGCTTTCTTCCCATACACTAATGGGACTTCCTTTTGCTTCTTTCATTTGGAATAACTCAATAGCATTCCCCATTACTTCTTTGGAATGCAGTGGATGAACACTGTAATGTTCGTAGATTTCTTCACTTCTGGACACATCCACTTTTTCAATTTGTCCAGCTGACAAATCACTCTCCTCCTCTACAGTTGTTTCCTCTTCTTCTACATATACATTTTTGTAGTATTCATTGTTTTTTACCAAATAAACGTTGCCTTTTTGACTTTCCTAACATCCACTAATTCTTGCCAGATTTTCTTACTCTTTGTAGGAACGCCATTAACTAGAATAACTAGAGGTTCCTCTTCCAGATTTTCTACACCAACTGTTTCAATATTTTTCTTTATATTTAGAGGTAAATATAAAACTCTTCCCTTTAAACCTCTCAATAAATCTGAAGGAGGCAATTTCCCTGGCTTAGGCTCCTTTCGAACAATAGCCTGAAATGGATGCACACATTGAATCAGAATAGAATCATAAGTATTTAAATCCATCAGTTCACAAGGAATATTTACCAACTCAAGATTATTATGTACAGCTCTAGCTGTCATTTTGTTTTCATTTATTTTTTTATAACAATAACAATATTTACAAATACGTTGATCAGAACCCAAATCAAAACAATTCTCTACTAACAAGTAAGTTGCAAATTCCTTCCACTCATTATTATTCTCCTTTTCACTTTTTAAATATAGATCAACTAACCTGGTCTTATTTTTATAATGAATTCTTCTACAACAAATATAAGAAAAATTGGGCCTTTCTCCTGAAGTGACCTTAAACCTTGTAATTTCTTGGTCAAAACTCTCTGTACCAAAATGTTGAACATTTTCATCCACATTTCCTTCTATTACTGTATCAGTTTCTGCACTGCCCTCTTTTTCAGAAAAATAACTAACCTCAATTTCTTCACAAATGTTCTTTACATCTAATACAGATCCATATTAAAGAGCACTGTTTAACTGTTTCAGCTTAGGTGCTGGACTTTTTGCATAATACAACCTTCTCACTAATTTCCTCACTTCAGTATGATGCACTGCTAACATCCTAAAATGGTGAAAAACACTCTGACATACTTTTTTAGAAAGACAAGCCAGTGAATGACCTTGCAAACCTGTTTTTTCTCTCACTAGGCAGGAGTCTAATTCTTGCAACATCTTAAACTTCTGTTTAATACTTTTCTTACTATACTTACGTAAGAAATGGTGGAAAAAATCAATTGAATCCTGCCGTACACTACAAATACTACTACATTTCCAAGTGTACACTGGAGCCTTAGCACGTCTCCCTAAAACTTCATAAGCTAACATCTCTTTTGCATTTCTTGGTACAATTTTCTCTTTTTGAATCGGACAACCGTCCTTCACCTCATATGCTCGACCACTGGTGTCAACTGCATGCAACGAATCATTAATCTGAAAGTAAATCTCTTTGTTAAAAAATGGCTCAGAACTTGAACTATGCTTCCATTCTCCAGAAATAACATTACAAAAATTAGTTCTATTAATTAGTCTTTTCCACTTACTTTTCCCTTTCAAAACATTAATTGCCTTGTCTAGTGTACGAAGTCTATTGATTACTAAAATATATAATTTTTTTTTAATTCTAACGCTTCATCCACAATACCTTCGATTAATTTTTTTTGCTTATAAAAAGCAGTTTTCCTTTTATAAATCTTTCCACTTTTCAAAAAATGTAAGATAATTCTGTTATAAATCATTTTCTTCCTTATTTCAACAAATTGACTCCTTTGTCTATTACTTAAGATGTTCTCATTGTCACAGTTTTCTACCTTCTTTTCTCTCTAATACATTTCTTTTCGTTGTTTTTGAAGATTTATTCATCTTTGCAACAATATTTCCATTTTTGGTCCTTACAGTTAATTTCCTTAGAAAATCCTTGGTTGTCTTACCAGGAGCATTCTTCTTTTTCTCTGTACAATGTTGTCTGGATGCATCTTGTAATTGTATGGTCTTGGAAAAGTAACCCTTTTTATACTTTCTTCTCTTCACCTCTTTACTAGGCATCTTGATTTTCTTTAGTCTTTTCTTTAAATCTATTGTGAAGTAAAAAAAAAAACATGTTATAGACCACTACTAACATACTACATAGCAATTACAACTACATGATGTAAACAATGCCTGCACCATCTATCCTCTGTGTGTACCATCTCTGTGTCTCCTTCCACTATCTGTGTCTCTGCCTGCACCATCTCTCTTTTGTGTGTACCATATCTGTATTTGCTCCCACTATCTGTGTCTCAGCCTACACCATCTATCCTCTGTGTGTACCATCTCTGTGTCTTCTTCCACTATCTGTGTCTGTGCCTGCACCATCTCTCTTCTGTGTGTACCATCTATGTGTCTGCCCCTACTATCTGTCTCTGCCTGCACCATCTATCATCTGTGTGTAACATCTCTGTCTGCTTCCACTATCTGTGTCTCTGCCTGCACCATCTATCCTCTGTGTGTACCATCTCTGTGTCTGCTTCCACTATCTGTGTCTCTGTCTGTACCATCTATCCTCTGTGCGTTCCATCTCTGTGTCTGCTTCCACTATCTGTGTCTCTGCCTGCCCCATCTATTCTCTGTGTGTACCATCTCTGTGTCTGCTTCCACTATCTGTGCCTCTGCCTGCACCATCTATTCTCTGTATATACCATCTCTGTGTCTGGTTCCACTATCTGTGTCTGTGCCTGCACCATCTATCCTCTATGTGTACCATCTCTATGTCTGCTTCCAGTATCTGTGTCTCTGCCTGCACCATCTATTCTCTGTGTGTACCATCTCTATGTCTGCTTCCACTAGCTGTGTCTCTGCCTGCACCACCTATCCTCTGTGTGTACCATCTCTGTGTCTGCTTCCACTATCTGTGTCTCTGCCTGCACCATCTCTATTCTGTGTGTACCATTTCTGTGTCTGCTTCCACTATCTGTGTCTCTGCCTGTACTATCTCTCTTCTGTGTGTACCATCTCTGTGTCTGCTCCCACTATCCGTCCCTCTGCCTGAAACCCTATACCATGTATTCTCTGTGTGTACCATGTCTGTGTCTGCTTCCACTATCTCTCCCTCTGCCTGCAACCCTATACCATCTATTCTCTGTGTGTACCATCTCTGTGTCTGCTTCCACTATCTGTCCCTCTGCCTACAGTCCTATACCATCTATTCTCTGTGTGTACCATCTCTTTGTCTGCTTTCACTATCTTTGTCTCTGCCTGCACCATCTCTCTTCCGTGTGTACCATCTCTGTGTCTACTCCTACTGTCTGTGTCTCTGCCTGCACCATCTATCCTCTGTGTATACCATCTCTGTGTCTGCTTCCACTACCTGTGTCTGTGCCAGCACCATCTATTCTCTTTATATACCATCTCTGTGTCTGCTTCCACTATCAGTGTCTCTGCCTGCACCATCTCTCTTCTGTGTGTACCATCTCTGTGTCTGCTCCTACTATCTGTGTCTCTACCTGCACCATCTATCATCTGTGTGTAACATCTCTGTGTCTGCTTCCACTATCAGTGTCTCTGTCTGCACCATCTATCCTCTGTGTGTACCATCTCTTTGTCTATGGCATTTCTACAGCACAGCCACGATCTTCAGTACACAGCATGGAGACTAATTCCAAATTAACAGACCTGACAGACATACTGCATAGCACTTTCTAATACTACATACCCTAAACCCTAACACACTTTATCAGAACATCTATTCTCATTTTTTTAAACACATTAACGATCCAAATTATTACAATACCACAAAAAGACTCACTCAAATAATTTTTAATTATAAATTATACATTTATTCATCAAACATTTCATATTCCAATAAAACTTCCAACATGACTTCGTCCGGTATTTCATTTTCATCAAATACAAAATTTCCATCTTCAAATTCTAAATCTTCTACCACTTCCACAAAGATACTGTCCAAACTCTCATCAAAGAAATCTTCATTTTCAGTATCAATTTCCTCTGGAAAAGGTCCATCTTTAACATCCTCTATTAATTCGCCTGAGATCTCAAAATTCAAAGCAACGTTCTCTTGATGCTCTTCCATTGCACAAATATAATAATGTTGCTGGTACTTGCAAAAAAATATAAACACTTAATTATATCATTTTCACTAATAGATAATAAAAAACGACCTTAATCAATTTAATAAGTACATATATTCCGATATTTTTAAACACACTAACTACGCAAATTAATCTGCCACCTTCCTCTTAAATGAAAACAGACTCACACTGTGATCTTACACACATAACACTATCCCTTCTAATTTAGTAAAATGATTACTACAATCAAAGGGACTCTTGCTGGGAATTTTCTTTCAGGCTTTTTTTGCACCATCTGTGCCTCTGCCTGCAGCCCTACACCACCTATCCACTGTATGTACCATGGCTGTATCTGCTTGCACTATCTGAGTCTCTGCTTAAACCTTCTCATCTTCTCTCTCCACCATCTTTTCTGTCACTGCACCATCTGTCCCTCTGCCTGCAGCCCTACACCATCTACCCTCTGTGTGTACCATGTCTATATCTGCTTGCACTATCTGTACCTATGCCTACAGCACTCCACCATCTATCCTCAGTGTATACCATATCTGTGTCTGCTTGCACTATCTGAGTCTCTGCTTGAACCATCTCACCCTCTCTCTACACCAACTTTTCTGTGACTGCACCGTCTGTTCCTCTGCCTGCAGCCCTACACCATCAACGCTCTGTGGGTACCATGTCTGTGGCTCCTTGCACTATCTGTCCCTCTGCGTACAGCCCTCCATCTTCTATACTCAGTGTATACCATGTCTGTGTCTGCTTGCACTATCTGCCCCTATGCCTACAGCCCTCCATCTTCTATCCTCAGCGTGTACCATGTCTGTGTGTGCTTGCACTATCTGAGTCTCTGCTCCAACCATCTCACCCTCTTTCTGCATCATCTTTTCTGTGACTGCACCATCCGTCCCTCTGCCTGCAGCCCTACACAACCTATCCTCTGTTTGTACCATGTCTGTGTCTGCTTGCACTATCTGACCCTCTGCCTACAACACTCCACCATCTATCCTCGGTGTGTACCATGTCTGTGTCTACTTCCACTGTGTCTGTGCCTGCACCATCTCTCTTCTGTGTGTACCATCTCTGTGTCTGCTCCTACTATCTGTGTCTCTACCTGCACCATCTATCATCTGTGTGTAACATCTCTGTGTCTGCTTCCACTATCTGTGTCTCTGCCTGCACCATCTATCCTCTGTGTGTACTATCTCTGTGTCTGATTCCACTATCTGTGTCTCTGTCTGCACCATCTATCCTCTGTGTGTTCCATTTCTGTGTCTGCTTCCACTATCTGTGTTTCTGCCTGCACCATCTATCCTCTGTGTGTACCATCTCTGTGTCTGCTTCCACTATCAGTGTCTCTGCCTGCACCATCTCTCTTCTGTGTGTACCATCACTATGTCTGCTTCCACTATCTCTCTCTCTGCCTGAACCATCTATCCTCTGTGTGTACCATCTCTGTGTCTGCTTCCACTATCTGTGTCTCTGCCTGCACCATCTATCCTCTATCTGTACCATCTCTGTGTCTGCTTCCACTATCTTTCCCTCTGCCTGAAACCCTATACCATCTATTCTCTGTGGTTCAAGCAGAGGCTCAGATAGTGTAAGCAGACACAGACATGGTACACACTGAGCATAGAAGATGGAGGGCTGTAGGCAAAGGGACAGATAGTGCACGCAGATACAGGCATGGTACACACAGAGGATAGATGGTGTAGGGCTGCACTCAGAGGAACAGATGGTGCAGTAACAGAAAAGATGGTGCAGAGAGAGAGAGGGTGGGAAGGTTGAAGCAGAGACTCAGATAGTGCAAGCACAGACAGACATGGTACACACTGAGGATAGAAGATGGAGGGCTGTAGGCATAGGGACAGATAGTGCACGCAGATACAGGCATGGTACACACAGAGGATAGATGGTGTAGGGCTGCACTCAGAGGAACAGATGGTGCAGTCACAGAAAAGTTAGTGTAGAGAGAGGGTGAGATGGTTCAAGCAGAGACTCAGATAGTGCAAGCAGACACAGAGAAAATATAAGGAAAGAGTGGCAATTCCAGAAAATAAAGGACGCTATATGCAGAGAGAGGTAGACTGCGAGAAGAGACAGGGGAGATTATAGTAAAATGTGCAAATATAATTCTTTAATTTACACAGATCCTGGACAAAACGTTTAAAACCAAACTTTTTACCAAAACACATTTACCACCCGAAAAATTTAGGAGACAGAACACAGCCTATCTATTTCAGCAGTACAATACAGTGCAGAAACCTGAGTCATTTTGAAAATACATTTCCAATTTGAGGCATTACTTTTTGCCAGCATTACATCCAAACAAAAGACAAAATATTTTAATGAAATAAAACAGTATAACTAGAGAGAGGTAGACTGTGAGAAGAGACAGGGGAGATTATAGTAAAAGGTGCAAATATAATTCTTTAATTTACACAGACACTCTGTGTGATCCTGGACAAAAAGTTTAAAACCAAAGTTTTTACCAAAACACATTTACCACACGAAAAAGTTTAGGAGACAAAACACAGCCTATCTATTTCACCACTACAATACAATGCAGAAACCTGTGTTATTTTCAAAATACATTTCCAATTTGCAGCATTACTTTTTGCCAGCATTACATCCAAACATGAGACACAATATTTTCATGAAAGAAAACAGTATAACCAGAGGGAGGTAGACTGTGAGAGGAGACAGGAGAGATCATAATAAAAGGTACAAATATAATTCTTTAATTCACACAGACACTCAGTGTGATCCTGGACAAAAAGTTTAAAACCATTGTTTTTACCAAAACATATTTACCACACAAAAAAGTTTAGGAGACAAAACACAGCCTATCTATTTCACCACTATAATACAATGCAGAAACCTGTGTCATTTTCAAAATACATTTCCAATTTGCAGCATTACTTTTTGCCAGCATTACATCCAAATATAAGACACAATATTTGCATGAAAGAAAACAGTATAACCAGAGGGAGGTAGACTGTGAGAAGAGACAGGAAAGATTATAATAAAAGGTACAAATATAATTCTTTAATTTACACAGACACTCAGTGTGATCCTGGACAAAAAGTTTAAAACCAAACTTTTTACCAAAACACATTTACCACACTAAAACAATTAGGAGACAGAACACATCCTATCTATTTCAGCGCTATAATACAGTGCAGAAACCGGAGTCATTTTCAAAATACATTTCCAATTTGCACCATTACTTTTTTGCCAGCATTACATCCAAACATGAGACTCACACTGTGACCTTAGACACATAACACAAATCCTTGCAATTCAGTCAAATAATTACTACAGTGAAAGGAGGGGGGAAAGAGGATCTTCCTAGTAGTGTTCTATAAAGAGAGCAAAGGTGAGGAAGACAAAAAGAGAGCGACAATGAGAGCGAAAAAATAAAGAAAAGAAATTAAATCAGATGGTCGGAGAAAATTACAAAAACAGGAGTATAGGAAAGGGATAATGACAGTGAAGAAAAAAAGGGCAAGGAAAGGAGAGTGAGAGAAAAAAACATTAAGAAAAAGGCAAAAGGTGTAAGTAAAACAGAAGGATTTATAGAGAAACAGGAGAAGGAAAAAGAACACTGTTGGACAGAAAGGAAGACAGTGAGAGACAGTGAAAGAGCAGGAGAGCGAGTAACTTCCACATTGAAACTCATTTTTATTATTAACTTAAAATACACAACATATATTCCCTCACAAATTAATAACTCACCTTTAAAAATGCTTTTGAAGATTGAGAACAGTGCCAAAAACACACCAGATTTTCTTCAGCAGAATCTCTGAAATGTACCTCAGACACTGCAACCACAAATGGCCCCGATTCCCTCTCATTAAACACACATATCTCTGGACATACCCAATGAAATTTCTTCCCACACAAAATTCAAAACCGAACTAACATTTTAATTGGTTTTACATTTCAACACTTTCAAACTCACATAATGTTCAACCTTCCCCCACTGCTCTCTCTGCCTGTTACCATGGCAACTCTCCATAGAACACCTATCTGAACTCAAAAGGTTAAAAGTTCATCTCTCAATGTTGCAAACCAAAGCAGCAGGTGTGTTTTACCTCTCAATATTCCAGCTTATCCTGTGCAATGTTCCTTTCAATGACTTTTTCTAAACCAATAGTATTATTACTTTAAACAAACAGTAGGATACACCCTAGTTTTCAATCTTAAACTATCAGAAACCACCAATCATTTCTTCTTTTTCAAGTGCACTGAATCTCAACCACTTTTTTTTTCTAAACTCCTACTTTCAACTGCCATTTCATTTCCACAACCCATCTGAGTACAACCACATCTGCCTTCAAGATGCTGAAAGTCTGGATAGTAGGACATAGCTATATTTTCTGGAGTGAAAGGTATGTAGCAAATAGATACTTTCACAACCTTGATTTACCAAATGTGGATATTATGTGGATTGTCCAGAGAGGATTAAGATGTCACCAATTGATGCCATTGGTAAAATCCTTTATGCATCTACCACACCCTGACCTCATAATTGTGCACTGTGGTGGCAATGATCTGGGCACTGTGACTGGGGTAGGTCTGGAAATGCTTTTAAAGGACACCTTTGGGCAATTGATGTCACTTTTTCCAAAAACTGCCTTGGTATATTCTAATATATGCCAAAGGCAAAAATGGAACTGGTCCAACCAATTTTGTCCACAGATTGAGAAAGCAAGGAAACATGTGAATAAGTCTGTTTCTGCTTTCCTCAGAGACTATGGTATGGGTTCTATGTACCACAACAACTTGCGTTGCAACATGCAAGGCATCTATAGGAGAGATGGTGTACATTTTACAGATGAGGGGAATAGAGTCTTCCTTTTAAACTTTAGACTCTGCATCGGTACTTACCTGTAGGTACAAAAAACACCCAATGAACACAACGGCTCTTTTTAGAGCCAACCAACATCTAAACACTCTAACTTATTATTTAACTGTATTTTTTTACATTTTTCTTTCTGACGTGCGTGCACGGTGCGCGCACCTCGCGATTTAAAAAAAATATGGTTTTTTGGGCCTTCAGGGTCCTTCAGGGACCCCCTCAGTAGGCCTAGGGGGTCAGGGAGACTCTACCCTGCCCCCTTTTCACGTTCTCCACTTTTATTTCCCACTCTGTTTTAAAACTACACAAAATGGCGGGGTGCGCGCACCCCGCGATTTTTTCGAAAAAAAAAATATATATTTGGGCCCTTCGGGGTCCTTTAGGGACCCCCTGAGAAGGCCTAGGGGGTCAGGAGACTCCACCCTGGCCCCTTTTCATCTTTCCCACTTTTTTTTTAGGCTTCCTTCTACATCGAAAATAAGATGGCGGCCAACACTTCCTGATTTCTACCGAACAGCAAATCAAAATTCAGCTCGCCCACCGGTGCGCGCACGGTGTGCAGCTATAGATATATATGTTTTTTCAAATACAATTTTCTCAAAAACTACTGGAAGAATTTACACTATTTAAACAAAAGACCGTACTGCGTACCAGTCCCTACCATTTTGCCAAGTTTGGTGTAATTCCGTACAGCCGTTCGGGCTGTAGCCGTGTCTAATCGTCCTATGGAAAATAACATGGGGAAAACACGTTTTGGGCCCCCCCTTTTTTCTCAGCCCCCACTTGAAAAATCCCCCCAAAACTTTCAAGGAAGTAGCGGAGCGGAGCGGGCCATCTTCTTTGAAAAATTTGCGAAGATTCATCAACCAGCGCCAAGGTTATTCCCAATGCAGATTTCCTATGGAAACTAGGTCCTAACTATAACTACCTACTGGCGACCGCCAGTAGGTAATATATATATATATATATATATATATAAAGAATCTACTGGCGTAGTTATAGTTAGGACCATGTTTCCATTGGGAATTTTTTTTTTTTACTTGCCAATATCTTTGGCGCTATTTGACTAACCTTCATGAAAATGTTCCCAAAAAGTGCCCAGATGATTCTTGTTGTACATGGAACGTTTCGGGTTATTGGTCAAGCTGGGGCGAGAAAAAAGAAGGTAAAAAAAACAGGTTCGCTTGACATGTTAGGTCCCATAGGACTTTTAGTTGAAGCTGAAGCCCGAAGCACTGGACGGAAATACACCAAATTTGCCAGAAAGTTAGATTTGGTTACGCGGATCACACTTTCAGTTGTTTATTGTAAATTTAGTCAGTAGTTGTTGTGAAATTAGAAAAAAAAGTTTGTGATATCTGTGGCCATGATGACTTCGCGAAAAAAGACGAGCTTGTACAGGGAAATGCAGAGCTCTGATTGGCTGCCAACACTTCAAACAGGAAGTGTTGCACCATCATGAGACTCGGCTTCAGCTAAATCCATCAAAGAAAAACGTTTTTAAAAAAAGAAAAGGGGAGCAGGGTAGGAATACCTTGACCCCCTAAAGTTGCTTCTGGGATCACAGAGGGACGTCGAAAGGCCAAAAAAAGCTTTTTGTCTTTTTTAAAAGTGTCTCAATTTCGCAATATCTGCAATATTTGGAAAAAATTTAAAAAGAGCATATTCATGCTATTTTTTAATGAAGTCCCCGGGTGGGCCAGGTCGCGGAGGCATACCTCAAAAATAGGAGAGGCACATGGGGCCTCCCTCCTAGGGCTTATCAAATGCTCGGGGACCACCACCTCCTCATGGCACTGTTTATAATGAATGTGGGTGAGCCTACTCGCCCCTCCCATGCCCGGGGAATCGCCACCTTCCCGGTGCAAAATAAATTAAATGGATGAGGGGGACCTGACCTGCCCGCAGCCCTGGGGACCGCCATCTACCCAGGGCGCTGTTTATGCTGTATGCGGGTGGGCCAGCTCAGCCCACCCATGCCCCAAGGACTACCACCTCCCTTAAGCTAAACATGAAATTAATGCAGGGGGCCCGCACGGCACCCCACAGCCACGGGGACCTGACCTCTCCAGGACATTTGATTCAAATTAAGGGGGGTGCATGGCCCACTCGCAGCCCCGGAGACCACCACCACCCCCTACTTTGCAAACTTGCTTGAGGTCTCCTCACGATCCCTGGTCCGTTGGCCTCTGGGTCCTGGTTTGTTCTTGGGCTATTCTGGTTGCTCCAGACGTGCCCTGACTCTCCATTGCTTGGAGAGTCCCCTGGACCTTGCTGGTCCACACCGTAATCTGTTTCCTCTGACCGTGTGGGTTGCATTTGCCAAGGCTTGTTAGTGCCCCAGCCGAACATCGACCCCTCAGCACTCGACATCCTTCATGGGACAGCTCACCTCCGGATCCTGGTCTTCCTCGATGTCTCCTGGTCCCCGTGGCTGCAGAATCAAGCAACCCTTCACACCTGAAGCACCCTACATTGGTGGACATTCAACTACCGAGCCCGTCACCTAAAGTGACTCAGACTCTGACCCCTCTGCTTTCAGGTTCCTCTCACCTCGAATCCAGGCTTGGATTCAACTGGACACTCTTTGCCCTCCTGGCAGCAGTACTTCTTTGCAGCTCTCCATTGAAAACAACACCACTTGACCGCTATACACACGGCTCCTCTGGGATAGGTAACACGGGTACATCAGTACTCACTGGTGGGTTAGCCTTAGAACCTCCAATGTTCCAAAGGGTTTGCTCGAAGTCCTCTTAGAAGGGTCCTTAACTTGTAAATTTGCAACCGTGACTTTCCCAAAGAGTTGTACGGAGCACGCGTCCTTATTTCCTTACTGCACCTGTCCTCGGGTGGTCCATTGGGGTCCCATCGATTCAACGTGTTCTAGGCACTGTGTCTAGTCAAGTCGTTGTTTTTATATCATTTTTTTTAGTGTATGGTTCGGTCTCCCCTTGGAGCCCGCTGTGCATTCTGCTATTTATGAATGTTCTATTGATTCATTATTGTGTACTTTGTGCCCTAGTCTCATATAGAGACTAGTAGAGAGTGTTCTATTAATAGATATAATATAAACACTGTGTGGTTCTCCTTTCATTTAGTAATTTAGGAGGTGATATTCTGGTAAAACAAGCTGCTTTATATTCCTTCAAGATTAAGCCTGAAGGCTGCTCTCCATAGCTACCACTAGGATAGCTTTCAATAAGGTTATCTTTGACCTCATACATCATAAGGGTCGTGTTGACTGGTACAGGGTGCCCACTTTAATTGGTGGACAGCATATACCAGGCCACCTTCTCACAGGCCGTTGAAAGTTCTTGCAGCTGAGTAAACAGGGTCATGCGCAAAATTCACGGAACAAAGGGGTTTTGGCTTGATCAGACATGGACTCTTGCATGCCAAAACCACAGAATGTTTTGATGGGGATGGTGTCCACTTGTCTAGAGTGGGCATGGACCTGTTTCTGTTGGACCTGGACGATGCCCTACAGTCAGCTGGGTGTAAGTAATTATGCCTGCCTTGGTGGTGGGGTCTGGGTGTGACGGGTGCCACACCCAGAGCTATGGCTGAGTTTGAGGGAAATCCGGAGGCTGAATGTTACATAGGGGTACCCTATTCAGGAACACAGGAAGGGTGCAGATGCCAAATAACCCCTGGAGGTCCTTACGGCAGGGCCCTTGAGCAATGGCGACACCCCATTAGTCCTTCGGGAGGCTGTAAACCTGAGCAACCAGGGGCTTTCCTGGATACAGTTCGCCCCTTCAAGGTGCGTGAGTAAATGGGTGGACTAGTGGTCCACAGAACATAAGGGGGAAATTCTCCCCAAAATGGTTAGGACCGATTGGTTAGGCCACGGTGCAATTTGGCTCATCAGATGGGCGGGGCAGCTTAGGGGAGTCACTGCTGCCTGCCCTTCGATCGCCCGGAAGTTGACCCACCATGTTGGCATATTTCTTGTACGAAATAAACCTGCAGCAATATTTTCTTCAACAATTACTGTGCCTTGTGTATTTCTTAATTATGAGATTGCTGTGTTTTGCAGGTTGGGCGATTTGCTGATATTGGCACTATGAGGCAGCCCCCCTTCAAGAGCGGCCACCTTAGTGCCAAATGGCACAACATAACCGGTCCAGTGGTCAGACCTGCGGAGTCCTGAGGTCCGGCCCATTGCTCGCGTCACTTCTGGCACACTGAGTGGGCGGGAGGCCAGTTATTTATTCTTTCCCTTTCCCATCCGGGGTTCCTTTTGCGCCGAGGTCCAAATCCTATCTCCGTACCTACTGCTTACGAGGCGTGTCGACTGGATGGGTGGCTAGGGTAGGAAGGCTGTTAACTTGTTATTTTGTGTTGCAGGCGGAGTTAAAGGGTGATCCAGAGGCTGAATGGTACATAGGGGTACCCGCTTCAGGAGCACAATAAGGGTGCAAATGCCAAAAAAACGCAGGAAGTCCTTACGGCAGGACCCTGGAGGAACTACGGCGCCCTGTTAGTCCTTCAGGCGGTTGTAAACCTGAGCAACCGGGGACTTACCTGGATAAGCTTCGCCCCCTCAAGAGGCGTGAGTAAATGGGTGGACTGGTGGTCCATAAGATGTCAGGGGGAAATTGCCCCCAAAATGGTTAGCACCGTTTGGTTAGGCAACGTGCAATTTGGATCATCAGGTGGGCAGGGCAGCTTAGGGGAGTCACTGCTGCCTGCCCTTGGATCGCCCGTAAATTGACCCACCATTTTGGCATATTTCTTGTACGACATAAACCTGCAGCAATATTTTCCCCAACAATTACTGTGTCTCGTGTGTTTATTTATTATGAGATTGCTGTGTTTTGCGGGTTGGGTGAGTTGCCGATATTGGCACTATGTTTTGTAGAAAACATACAGGGAAAAAAACCAAAATGTTACTGACTGCATACAAGAGAGTGGCATGGCACTGTTCTGACTTGCCGCTGTGAATTTTATGGTATTGTATTGGGGTTAGTAAAGCGTGAGCTGAGGGGCATCCAGGCGCTAGAGCAGGTGAAGGCCGTCTGCAGGGTCTTCAGTTGACTAGCCAGATTAACGGCTAACGTGATTATTGAAGCTATGCTGGTGAAGGGCCTTGGGGCACACCGAAGGAGGCTGCAGGGACTCTTAGTCTGCTCCCATTGAAAAGCGCTTTGAATCTGCAATAAACAAGCAATAGCATTGGCAAAGCAAACATGTCTGGTTTTTATTTGCGGACACGTTTATGCTGTTTACATGCATTAGCACTTTAAACCCTCACGTATTAACCTTGCTCATGCTCTGTATATTTTCCTTACTAAATGCAGCTTGCCCCCATTCATCTATCCCAGCTCCTTGGAAATACAATCATAAGACATTGGGGGATTCTGTTTTGATGTGCAGATCTGCAACTGTCTGCTCTGGTTAGGAATGCAGGTACCTTACTTTAGGAATGGAGTTTAGGTTACTCTTCACCCTAAAAAACTTGAAACTTGCTCTTCACCCTAATAGACACCATGAATCCTATCATTTCAACAAGCATTTGCAATGTAATAGGTCTCGCATTTGCAAGAGTGTATGTCATTGTAAATGACAAAGCTTTTTTTTTTTAAACTCAAATTAAAAAAATTCTTTATTTCGATTCTGTTAAAAGATAGATTCTCCAGGAGGAGCTAGTCCCAAGATTGTGTGAACTGTTCAACTATATCTATAGTCCGGAAGGCAAAGTTCCCAAGCCCTGGAAGGAGGCCACGATCGTACTTACTTTGAAGCCAGGGAAAGACCCACTTAAAGCTGATTCATATAGACCGATCTCCCTGCTAAATGCTGATTACAAGATCTTTATGAGTGTTTTGGCAGGGAGATTGGTCAAGCTTCATCCCATGGAGGTATATTTAGGAGCAGAAGCTACAATTAATTGGCAGTATAGACCTGGCAGTGGCCCGGTCGAAACCCTTGGCTGTGGCGGCATTTGATGCAGCCAAGGCTTTCAACAGGGTCTGCTGGGTCTTCCTCTGGGAAGTACTAAAGATAATGGGATTCGGACCTGTTTTTATTCAGACCTTGATCAGTTGTTACCAGGGGTCTTCTGCAGTAATTCTGTCAAATGGTATGTTAACTGCAAGTTTTAGCATATCCAGGGGAACAAGGCAGGGTTGGTCCATCTTGCCCTTGCTGTTTGATTTATATATAGAGCCTCTTGCTAAAGCATTAAGATTGGATGAACTATTCAGCCCTTTTAGCTTCCATCAATACAGCAGTAAATTAGCTCTATATGCAGATGACCCGCTCTATATACTAACAACCCAGTGGAGGTAATACCAAGAGTGGAAGCCCTTTTAGAGGAATTTGGTTTGTATTCCGGTTACCTAGCTAACTCCTCTAAGACAGAGGTGATGTGCTGGAACATCAATAATTGGGTGGGCAGATTGAGCAAGGAATTTAGATATCTGGGAATTATCATAGTTAAAGATTTAGATGATACACCTCTGATTAATTTAAAAATCAAGGTGTCCAAGGAGGTAGACCACCTTTTTACAAGATGGAAAAACCTCCCTGTGACTATCTATGGAAGGGTTAAGTTAATTAAGATGGTCATCCTACCTAAGTTGACATATCTGTTCAGTACAATTCCCCTTGATTTTCCTAGTAAGGATATCAGCAAAATTAGTAGTTTTATTTGGTCCAATAAAAGCACTACACTCTCCTGGAAGAAGTTAAGACGTAAGCTGTTGAAGGGAGGTCTTGCTCTTCCGGACTTAGCCTGGTACTCTTTTGCTTTTCAATTTAAAAACATACGGATGCTGTTGATCATAACTGTGGAAAGTAACTGGGGGAAGATATTGAGAGAAATGACCCTAGTCGAGGGTAGGGGAGAAGGTTTTTATACAAATTTGGGGCACCAAGGTTTTTTTTAAAGTTCGCCTGAAAGTTTTAAGAGCAGCCCTCAATGTGTGGTACAGGGTTAGATGCAAATGGGGGATTGGTTACTATTCTGAATTTGCCCATATTTGGGATTCCCCCGGGATGCCTGCCTACTTGGATGATAGCCTTGCGTTACCTATTAAAAGGGCTGGCATCTCGATTTGGTCAGACCTTGTATCCTTAGATGGAGTCCATCCGTGGGAATTATTAAGATCTAAAATAGGAAGCTCTTTCTCTAAATTTAAATACCTACAATTGGCCTCTTGTTATACAGCAGAAAAAGAGTCTATCTGTGGTGATTGAGAAATCGAGCTTATTCTTCGAATTCAAATCCCAAAAAAAAGGAGGACATATATTGGTATAAGAAACTCCTTGATGCAGACGACACAGATCTCCCTCCACAGTATGTGGCCTGGAACCAGTCACCCTTGGACTCTATAGCTTCCGATCTATATGACTTATCACTTCAAACCCTATATAAGCTTGTTAAACTAGCACCCTTAAAAAAGGATCATGTGTATGTTATTAATAGATTATACTATACCCCTGTGAAAATCGCTAGACTTCCTCCTTTAGTTTCTTCTAAATGTCCACGATGTGACTTTTCCGAAGCTGATTATGTACATATATTCTACGAGTGCTTTAAACTAAGCGGGTTTTGGCAGAATGTGGAGCATGGTCTTGGTGCCATCTTTAAAGTCAAGATCAATTTGACCCTTTCTTTAGTAATTTTTTTTTTTTTTTTTCTTTCACAACAGGTTTATTGATAAAGATGAGCAGATGAATTAAGGTGGCATCCCACATTCAGGACGATACCACCAGGCATTGTAATTACAATCCCAATATAAATCTGAGCGTTGAAACAATGAATCAATGGAATCAAGGATACACGAAAAGATTAACCCCACCTTCATCTTTTCAATAATCTACCCACCCAACTCCCCGAGCCCTCCCTCAACCCTCCCTAACCCCATGCATGTGTGTGTGAACCATAATGACGGAAGCTTTTAACGTGTCAAGTGTGTGTGCGGGAATGGGTTTCGCAGGAGCATATATGGCTATAGGTCCTCCACTGGTTCCGCCGGGGGATCCAGTGTCAATCCTCTGTAGTCCGCCCACCTCTTCCATATTTTGAAATGTTTACGAGGGCAACCTCGTGCCTCAAAGATTGGCCTCTCCAGACCCATACAAAAGTCCAATCCTGCCTTCCATGCATTCAGGGGGGGGGGCCTCACGTCCTTCCATGCTCGGGCCATGTCTCTTTTAGCTACCACCAGCCCCAGTAGGAGCAGATGCCGCTTATAGATATTACCACCTACCCCTTCCAGGATGTGTAATAGACCCAGGCGGTGGGTACGGGGGAGGGTCCAGCCCAGCACCTCTGACAAACAGCCCCAAACACCCCTCCAGAAGCCAACTAGTTTGGAGCACGACCACACTGTGTGGAGCAATGTACCCACCTCCGCCCCACATCTCAAACATTCCGGGGACCCAATCAGGCCCGCCCTCCACAGACGCTCTCGGGTATAGTAGGCCCTGTGTAGCACCTTGAACTGTACGAGGCGAAACCGTATCGCTATAGCCGCCCCCCTCGGGGATTCTAACGCCTCCCGCCAATCATCCTCATCTAACGGTCCTACATCGGCCTCCCAATGCGCCTTCAGCGGAAGAAGAGTGGATGAGCAATGCGTGACCATGGTCTGGTAGATGCGTGATACTTTTTTTGTCCTCAAGATCGCCCATAAAGACCTTCGCTTCGATTGGGCTGAATTCCGGGAGCGAGTCAAGATTGGCTATACTGGGCGTCAGCGCATGTCGGAATTGTAAATAACGAAAGAATTGAGATTGGTGCATATCAAATTCGGTACGAAGGGCCTGAAAGGACTTAAGAGTCGTCCCGGACATCACATGGCCGAGCTGCGAAATGCCTATAGAGTCCCAGCCATCAAAGCCTGATAACTTAGACAGTTCCGGTAGTAACCCGTTGCGCCATAACGGCGTTTCCGCGGTCAGTCGACCCCACCAGCCCACGCGACGCAGCGCCTGCCGCCATATCGCAAATACAAGTTTAGTGACTCTCGGCAGTGGCCGACGGAGCCGGGTTCTTTAGTAATTTTTGATATGGATTTTGATTTGATGAATTTTCTGTGACCACTTCAAAGAGGCTTGTTACTATACTTAATTCTTATTGCTCGAAGGGAGATATGTAAACTTTGGAAAGACCCACGGCCTCCACTTTCTGATAATTGGTTGAAAGCTGCATTTGGTTTGGCACGTTTGGACCAGGGGTATTTAAATGACCACAATTCCGATATTTGGTCACAGTTTTTATCAGGGGGCAGAGAGGTGAGACTGGTTGAATGCCCCAGAGTCCTATGATTACACCAAGCTTTACACGAAGAAGCTGGCCTGGTTAGGCCAATGCAGTAGCAGAAGCCTTGGGTGCCCAGGTCAGAAGGATGGCTTTGTGACAGAATTGCAGATGTTGAATGGTGAGATGAGGACATAAAAAAAAATTGAAAACAAAACAAAACCATAAAAGATACATGTACAACCACTTTTCAATTGTTTGAATACAGTTAATTACAATTGCTATACAGGACTGTACGGGCATTAACAAGAATGGCAACGGTACGAAATATCCCCACTTTCGTTGTTAAATCCAAAAAAGGCTCAAAGCCTGCAACATCTTCAAAAAGAAGGAACCTAGTTGTTAGTGTCCCTATAATAGAACAATGTAACAAACTATTTTGGGTATAAGCCCAAAGTAGATTTCAGCAGTTTCCTCGAAGGTAATGCCAGCTGAATTGGGTCTTCCCAAAAGTGAGGTAGACTCAGCTTCATAAACCAAGAAGAAACATGCTTGAGCCATGGGATGTTCCTGCTCTGGTCATTCTTCAAAATATCCTCTAGACCTTCCCTATAATGTTTCAATTCTATGGTTGTCCAAAGTCTCACCCAGAATAAGAGAGGTCTTAGTAGAGCATAGTGATCGGGGAATTTAACATTCAGGTCCATAGTAATCAGAATTAGAGGTGCTCGTATTGGGAGGCTTAATAGTTTTTTAAAAAAATTGTTTTCCCCCAGTTCAAAGTTCTTTTTGCAGTGGGGCCCCCAGAAGGAGGCCGATTTTGCTTTATGTTTAAATACCTCCAAAGCGGGAGACATCGCTTTCGAGATACTGCTCCTGTGTTTCTTTATTATCGGCAAGGAGTTTTGAAGCAAAATTATCTCATTTTTTTCCAGTTGTGGCTTCCAAGACAGTTTTGTATCTAGGGTTATACCAAGGTAATTAAAACTTTGCACATATTATAGTTTTTGATTCTTTAGTACTAAATTCTTTTTGAAGGATCTATGTGGATTTATCACCATATACTTAGTTTTGTTGGAATTTATTTCAAGGCCTTTCATAGTACAATATGTATAGAAAGAATGCATTAAGCATTGTAGTCCTTTGGGGTTTGTGTTATTAATATGGTGCCGTCAGCAATTAAAGTGCTGGCACCAAATCTCCCCCCAACTTGGGTGCATCATTTGAGCATCCGTGAGAAACTTTGGGATATCATTTACATACAGTGAGAATAAGGTAGGTGCCAGTACGCACCCCTGGCGTACACCCCTTCTTACAGGGATTGGATTGCTGAGTTCGCCCCGTGGCCACCATCTTACTTTTGCGAAGTTATCCACGTGTAATCTCATTATTTGCACGAGTAATTCGCCTGGAATCCCTTGACATCTTAACGATTCCCAAAGTAAGTTTTGAGGTATAGAATCAAATGCTGCTTTTAGGTCTACAAAGGCAATGTAAAAGTGGCCCTTTCTTAAATGTATATATTTCCAGCATAGGCATATAAATCTGAAGACCTGGTCGATTGTGCTTGTTTTAATTCTGAATCCTGCCTGGAATTTTGAAAGCACATTATTCTCCTCTATCCAGTCATTTAATCTATTTAAAATATGCCTAGCAAAAATGTTTTGTAAAATGTCTATTAAACTAATTGGCGATAGTTTACGGGGTCGTAGCAGTTGCTCTTTTTAAAAATCTTTACAATTTCTGCTCCTTTCCATGATTCGGGTATTGGTGTGCCCGAGGCTATTGAATTGCATAAGCAATTTATGTATGGTACCCAGACACTAATATCATGTTTCAATAAGTCTCCCGGAATTTTATCAGGGCAAGGAGCTTTCCCTCATTTAACTGCATCACCTGCCATGATGGTTTCCTTCAAACTAAAATGTAGGTTGTAACATTTAAATTAAGAGCCAAGTCATCAGTAATATGAGATTGCTTGGTTTCAGCTGCTGCATAAAGACGAGTAAAATGGTCAACCCGAGTATTGGCATCAAGGAAGAGATCCTTAGGATCCCTGCCTGTCCTGTTCCTTTTTGCTATTAATATCCAAAAGCCTAACTGATTCTTAGACTTCGCGGCACTGATTAAGTCTGTCCAAATATCATCGTCCCAAATTTTGTTTGCGTTGGCTAGGATTCTCTTATACTTAATCCTATTCTCTCTTATGGCACTTATATTGTTGTTTTTTATTGCCAATATTAGTTCAGCTTTTGCTTCACTGCACTCCTTATTATACCAGGGATTTACTCCCTTATTTACATCTTTCTTTCCTCCGTTGCTCTCCTTAGGTATGTTGATGACAATCGGAGTTAATGCATCTACAAGGGCATTATGTAACTCTAACATTGGAATATGATCTGGTAGTTTATCAATATGGGGTGAGATAGTGTCTGCAAATATCTTATAGATATGTTTCATGGACTGGCTATTCCCTAAAATGTGAGGCCACTTTAGGGCTCGGCGATTATTGCTTACTAGGATATCGTCCGTTAAGATACTATTATCCTCGCTACTCGAGGAGATAAAGAGAAATAGCTGTGCTGGTAATGTCAATTGCAAGGGTCGATGGTCACTCTCAGTTCTGGGATCTATTATTAAGTCAAGGACATTTGGCCAGAACTCCATCGATACCATTATGTAGTCTATATTACTCTGGGAATTACCTCTACAGAATGTATATGCTCTGGGTCTATCCGAAGGTAAGCAACCGTTACAAGCTCTTAGGCCCTGCCCTGTGGTTAATTTCATAATTTGTGCAACTGCTACAGTGCACGGCACTATCTTGTTGCTTTCTATGCTAGGTATGTTATTTGCTATATCTTCATCCTCGAAGAGGTTGTCGAAGCCCACCACTGGTTTAAAACTGCAATATAGGTCCCCCCCAACAATTACCTTTGCCTTCGACTCTAATGTATTTAGGAATAAATCAAGTTGTTCTATCACTGGTGATTCTTTTGTAGCTGGGCTTGGTCTATTATAGATGTTAATTAAATATAGTTCTTTTCCATCCCGGGTGGTTATTTAAACACCAATGATGTCCTGTGATGGTATGTATATTTAGGTTACGGCAACTTCAAGGCTGATTCTTACCCATATAACAAGGCCCCCAGATGGCCTGCCTCTTGCCAATGGAATGGCATCCACATTGAATGTCTTAAATCCTATTCTATGGGGAGTTTCTAGTGCCCCGGTCTCTTGCAGGACATCGATATCACTCTGTTCTATATATTCATGCCATTCCATATCTCTAGGGTTCCTATTGGGCCCCGCTATGTTCCATGAAGTAAGTCGTACTTCCAGCAATTTGTTCGATCCTACATCTGGATGTAAACTTTTTCCCA
This sequence comes from Lissotriton helveticus, assembly GCF_964261635.1. Classification (NCBI taxonomy): domain Eukaryota; kingdom Metazoa; phylum Chordata; class Amphibia; order Caudata; family Salamandridae; genus Lissotriton; species Lissotriton helveticus. The sequence continues at coordinate 951,411,789 of NC_136067.1, read as the reverse complement.
TATTATAGTTAGATGTACTTGTCATGACACTATTGATCATAGAGTCAGGGAGGGTCTCTAGGAAGATACCTTGAGAAGTATTTATATCCCCCTCCCCTGTTGTTTTTTTTGCCTCCTGTGTCCCAGAAGCATTTAGGGCATACTGCGACTCTTCTAGGCCCTGAGCATTTGTAAGACATGTTTGGTCCATGTTACTGTTTAACTGGATAATCGCAGGAATGATGTTCCCCTGGTGTTGGGCTTTTTGTTGTCAATCTAAGGCATCTAGAACTGATAATTCCCAGAACCTATTTGTGAGTGCAACAGGGATGCCATCATCATTAACAGAATTCTCAGTTGGAGGTCTATAAAAATATCCTAGGGGAAGAGCAGTGATACAGCTACTTTGGGTGAAATCTCCTCATGCCTATTTAGTATGTTTCGAACCATCTGGGGGTCGCCGGAAATGCATTACTACGCAATTGCATTTTATGTTCTTTGGAGATTCACCAACCCACCCTACCCTGCAAGCCATAAGGATATCTTTCATATATGATGGGTTGAATTTTTTGAATTTGGTTAACCAATCAACAGTCTTATTTCGTAGGTTAGACCATGATTCTTTTTGCTCTCTTTTAAGAGAGGGGACCCCAGCTAGAATTAGCACATAAGGACACGAGGCAGGTGGCAGACTTAGGACATCAATGTTTGGTATAAGATCAGTGCTTTTGGGGCTATATATTGGAGCCGGGCCAGTGTGTGTTTCGGGTAAATTGAAGGTTGCATGTAAGGTGTGGCTATTCTGTAGCCCTCCTAGATTATCATGTGCGTTCTGTGTTCGACCCCATATACTGCTGCCCCTATTATTCAAATTTGGCCTGGGGTTTGCTATTGGAATATCTTTACCCACATTACTCATTCTGGCTTGGTGTGTTGACAAACCCTCTACTTGTAATAATTGACGCGCTCCTGTGGTAGTTTCGGGATGGACGGTACCACTACTACTTTTCAATTGTCCTATTTGCAATATTAAACTGCTCTGTATTTGTGTCCCTTATGCTAAATTTCTTATCCATAAGATCATTGATCTGCATAAGCATTAACCCAAGTGCAGATTTTAGTGTCGATACTATAGAACACTCCAGGTTCCCCTTCCTCTCTTCTGATAGATGAATGAATAACAAAATCTGCTTCTGTGTGTGTACTAACTGCCTTTTTTTGCATGTCAATATGTTAATCTATGTGATGATTTGTGTTTGCCATAGGCCCGGACCCCCCTGTTTTCTTTGTTTCAGATTTCGTGAGACCAGTGATTTGTCTCTGCTTTGCCCGTTGCTCTTTCGCCTTAGGCTCATCTGTTATCCCAGGGGCACGCAACCTAGTTGACATGCCCATTTTACTTGAGCCGTCTGGCGCATCAGTCGAGTGACAGAAGGGTGGAACAGGGAGGGCAGGTGACCTTGGCTCGCTATGAACAGTTACTAAGGGGCTTAGTCGGAGCGGCTGTGGTACTACATTGGGATTAGGTGGACATGTTTGTCTGTGTGTAGGTAGCTTAGCGGGATCAAGCAACAAACGCCTCTCTGCTATTTGTATTTCATGTGTTAAAAGGGATTTAGCTGGAAGCAAGCGAAATTGCTACCATTTCTTAAAAAGGTTGGACTGGACCCAACAGCGCCGTCGAGCTATCGGCCCATCTCATTGTTGCCAGCTTTGGCAAAAGTGAGTGAGAAGGTGGTATTTAGACAGCTTGATAGTTTCATCGAGTCCTCCCAAGCGCTACATCCAGCACAGTCAGGGTTCAGAGCCGCCTATAGTACCGAGACGACACTGGTCGAGGTCTCGGAGGCGGTTCGGGAGTGCCTGGACGGGGGTGGCAGAGCGGTCCTGATTTTATTGGACCTCTCTGCCGCCTTCGATACGGTGCCCCACTCACTGCTCCTTGCGAGACTAGAGGCCGTTGGTATCTCGGGGCCTGCCCTTGACTGGATAACATCATTCCTGAGTAATAGGACACAGCAGGTCTGGATGCCTCCTCACACCTCCTCGCCGAAGAGACTGACCACAGGGGTCCCGCAGGGGTCTACTTTAAGCCCCTTACTCTTCAATGTATACATGACTCCCTTACTTTATCTGGCGGAACAGCTGGGAGCCAAAATAACGGCCTATGCGGATGATACGCAGCTGCTTTTCACCTGGCCTAAGGGTATCTTTGATCCATCTACCGTACGGCTCTGCCTGTCAGCGGTCTTTCGGTGGCTTGCACAGGTCCAACTTAAGTGCAATGAGGACAAGTCTGAGGTCCTTTTCTTTGGTTCCTTCCCTGACAACTTTAAGGACCAGATATGGCCCTCGGACCTGCCCTGCCCTAACTCAGTGGGAGGTCCAGCCAAGAATTTGGGGGTCTGGTTTGGACAGGACCTTAAATTCTTGGACCACATCAAAAAACTGACTGGCATTTGCTTCGCCACTCTTAAAACTTTGAGAAGATTTTCCCTCTTCTCCCTAGAGTAGCCAAAGAGACTGTATTACGAGCCCTGATTTTGTCTCGGCTCGACTATGCAAACGCACTATTTAGTGGCTTGCCTGACTACATGGTACACCGCTTGCAGGTGATCCAAAATGCGGCGGTTCCTCTGCTATTCTCGCTACCTAGGAGATCCAGTGTGCGGAGCCATACACGAAGCCTTCACTGGCTTCCAGTGCCGCATCGAATTCTTTTTAAGGTTCTGGTTCTGGCATTTCGAGCGGTCCATCGTCTTGGACCGGTTTATCTGCAGAAACGGTTCTCATTCTACACCCCAAACCGTGCACTGCGCTCTGCCAACCAATGTCAAATGGCCCTGCCTAGATACAAATATGCCAGACTGGGAGGCCAGTCCATTGCAGTTAAAGCTGCCAGAGCCTGGAATGCACTTCCTCTGTACCTTAGAGCCTCTCCGACCATCTCTGTTTTTAAGAAGGGGTTAAAAACCCATCTGTTTAATGCCCCTCTCTAGTTGGGTTGGTTATGCTATGTTCCGACACTCTCCTTGTCTAAAACTCACCGCGCCAGGATACTCTGTAGTAACAGAGCGCGATACAAAAGATTTAATAACATAACATAACATAATAATAAGATCGTCCAGGGTGCCAGCAGCACCTTTACGCCTACTCATAATTTTATAACTTTAAGCTTATTTAAGCTAACAAAATATAAATTTGTGCTTGGTAGTTCACAAGTCCCAATCAGAAGTTATGTAGTCCTGTAGCACTGGATATAGGCTTACCGCACAATCGGATATTGAGATGACTCTCAGAGAGGTGGCCCAGCCCAGCCTCCTCTGGTCGCTGACGGGCGCAGATGTGCCCGCCCTTGGCCAGAGGCGTAGCTAGAGAGGCGCCCGGGGCTATCCGCAGGTGAAGGGGGTCCCATGACGCACTGCAGCAACGCAGAGAAAGAGCGCCGTGCCCTGACAGCCACCGCGCTGCCCCTGCTCACACCCATTCCCAGCATCCAGAGCTGGAACGAGGCTGCCCCCAAAACCGCAATGTAAAATCAAATCCAATCCGGGGTTGCTGAGCAATCCGCCACAATCCCTTCAGGTATCAGCATCTCTCACAGGCACATCTCTACAAGCTCGGCAGCTCAACCACCTTAACTGCAACTCTAAACCTGGAACAACCACAAACCTGCGGCAAGACCCAACCAAAACACCTGTGTTCATCCAAACCCTAAAACTAACTTGCAATCTAAGCATAATCACACATCCATCTCTAAACCTATTGTCAATCCAAGCAATGCTAACAATGCCAGTCCTTGTTCCACCCCTATCCCTCTCATCCAACCTTCAACCTCATCCTAGTTGCAACCCAACTCTTTTTAACATCAATACCAACTGTCACCCCAACTCAAACACCAATACCAGCTCCAAGGCAACCCCTAACTCATGCCCTAACTCGAGAATTGCAGATTTTGTTTCAGTGCAACATCTGTGCATGTTGTGGTTCCCAATGTTAAAAACAAGATCTGCATACCTTAGTCCAGTCTCTAGATGTCATCAGGCAGGCATGTGAAACCGCCCCACTCACTGGCCCATCGAGCCTGGCTTGCCCAACATCACCATCAATCTCAGCAGCAAGGCCTAATGCAAACATGGAAAGGGCAGACCACAGCTTATCAGTTCGAGAATGTCTGAGCTTGCTCCCAGTAGAGAAACACTGCATACCCAGGACGGTGTGCACAACCCTCAAAGCCCCTCACAAACCCACCCAGCATCAGCAACCACATGTCACGGGGCAAAACAGAAAGCCCAGAAACAAAGAAGCACCTATGCCTAAAGCTCCAAAACTCAACACACAAAAACCGTATGGCCCGATCTAGAGACTGGCAAATGCAATACTCTGCCACGCAGCGGCACACATCCTGTGCTCCGTACACAAAGGCCACAGGCTACAATGCTCCTGCAATACATTTGTGTCTGAGTATCCCATCGGCCAAACTCCAAAGTAGGCCCTCGCTCCATCCCAACAACAGCACCCAGAACATGGATTTCTCACCTATCCAAAAAACTCCATATTCATGCATCACAACACCAAATACTAACACCTACGTCTGTGACATCCAACTGCAGCTCTCCACAGCACCTGCACTACCACACATGCAGTGTCATTCCCAAATTAAATATTGTAGCACGAAGAACAAACTGACAACCCAACGTTCACTATAAGACAACACGTCTTTGCAAACATGGATCCATATGACTTGGATGCACCTCTCAAAATATGCATCTACAAATTGCAAAATGCTGTGACATCATCCTGAACACCTCTTTGCAAATATGCATGTTCACCATTTGGAATCACATCTCAGATTCCCCTGCAAGAAAATAAACTGTAGAGTACTTCAGCGTCGTCCGTGTGTGGCACAAAATTTTAAACAAAAACGTAGAAATCACCAGCACTCGCAGGGCTCTACACTCCATGGAATGCTCTCCAACACCGGCGGCCATGTCCACGCCTCTGCAGCTGCAGGGCAATGCCCGCAATGTCCAGCTCATTGCCCGTGCACGTCGAGTCAAAAAAGAAATCACTGATTCTCTGCTGAACTTGCCAAACTCAAACTAGAAGTTCAACAAAGAGAGAACGTACATACAGACAAACATGCATTGGACTCCATGCTGGTCCACTGCGCCAGCAAATCCACCATTCCAAACGTATTCGCAGTGCTCCCAACCCTTCCAACGAACTCTGGGTCCCATGCAAAGGCTCTATGTTTGCGGCGGCAGACAGCAGCACGCACCCCCGGGCCCCCTGGGCAAAGCAGGCTCACAGGAACACACACTCAATGGCCACAGTACTCCGGCCGGAAGCCTCAAGCCTGCAGTCATGCCCCCGGGAACCCGATGACTGTCACTGGCCGCTGGCAGGTGATCAAGCGTCGACATGCACAGTCTCACCCACTTGGAGGCAGCCCCCATCACCAACTGTACCCAGAGGGAAGCACGACGTGCCGCACATGCTGGACCCCAGACCACAACAGCGGAAACAAACACGACCATTATCAAAAGAAAAATGTTTCCTACCCTAGCTAGAACCCGAACCAACTGAAAACTCTGGGAAAAGGAGGCCCCTGCACCTCGAGGAAAGCCAAGCCGACAGTGTGTGCGTGTCAACTCTGCGCCACACCATCCTGCTGCCGCGACTGCCCTGAAGGTGTCGAGGTCAGGGAGGGAGGACAAACAAAGTCCTGGCGGCAGCATGGGAGCAAGCCCACCGGCAGGAAATAAAAAAAAAAAAAAACACACAACAGTGGTACCTGCCTCACGCCGAGCCCGAACGGTGCAACATTGTTGGAGACAGTCTGCCCACGTGACCCGACAGACTGGCGCCAGCATTCGGGTCCCATTCCAGCAGAGGGTGCCAATTCGACACCAAATGCCCAGGTGTGATCCTCGGCTCACAGTGTCACAGGCGGCCACCAAAAGGTGTCAGTGGCACAATAGGGAGTGGGTGGGGTGGCAGGCCCCCCGAGGGCAACACAGAGCCTATTGTCTAGAAATCTGACACCAAACACACACGCACCATGAGCAACACACCCGGCCGTCCTCATGTGTCAGAGGGGCTGGCGTTGCAAGAGTCGTGCCTCCACTTCCCACCCTCCTCTACGAACTCCCACACGAGCATTGCAAATTAACTATGATGCGGCTGCTTTGGAAAGAGCCCTATGGCATGGGAATCTGCACAACACTGCAGGCCCCGCCTGGCAGGTGCCACTCACTGTCTCGATCCGGTGACGTCAGGCCCGGGCCGTAGTCTGACTAACTAGTGGCCCGTTGCGGCGGCCTTCACAATCTGCCTGGGGACACTGACTGACACTACTTTAAAGTGTCAGACATTGAGTGTCCCCAAATAAACTACAAAGGCCGCCGCCTCCCAAATAGTGAAGCCTGGGGCGGTCCGCCCCCCCCTGCACCCCCATAGCTACGCCACTGCCCTTGGCCGGGGCTTCGCCCGCATGCCGCAAGTTGTTTATATACACCCCCTGGGCGCACAGCAACAGCGTCGGCGCCTCCTGGCGCGAAGGCAGAGCTTTCTGGGGGTTGGAGTGACCTTCACAATCCCACAGTTAGGTCAATTAAAGGCGAATCAGCTCCCGTGAAGCGGGTGCCGCGAGATGTTTTTATACGCCCACCCTGGGCGCACAGCAACAGCAGCAGCATAGGCACCTCCTGTCGCAAAGACAGAGCTTTCTGGGGGTTGTAGTCCCCTTCACAATCCCACAGTCAGGTCAATTACAGGCAAAGCGGGTGCAGCGAGTTGTTTTTATACGCCCCCTGAACGCACAGCAGCAGCGTCGGCGCCTCCTGGCGCGAAGTCAGAGCTTTCTGGGGGTTGGAGTCCCCTTCACAATCCCACAGTCAGGTCAATTACAGGCGAAGCGGCTCCCACAAAGCGGGTGGCACAAATTGTTTTTATACGCCCCATGGGCGCACAGCGGCAGCATCGGCACCTCCTGGCGCGAAGGCAGACCTTTCTGGGGGTTGGAGTCCCCTTCATAATCTCACAGTCAGGTCAAATACAGGCAAAGCGGCTCCCATGAAGCGGGTGCTGCAAGTTGTTTTTATATGCCCCCTGGGCGCACAGCAGCAGCGGCAGCGCCGCCTGGCGCGAAGGCAGCGCTTTCTGCGAGTCCCCTTCACAATCCCACATTCAGGTCAATTACATGTGAAGCGGCTTCCGCGAAGCGCGTGCTGCGAGTTGTTTTTATATGCCCCCTGGGCGCGCAGCGGCAGCACCTCCTGGCGCGAAGGCAGAGCTTTCTGGGGGTTGGAGTCCCCTTCACAATCCCAAAGTCAGGTCAATTACAGGCGAAGCGGGTGCTGCGAGTTATTTTTTTACCGCCCTTTGGGCGCACAGCAGCAGCAGCGGCAACACCTCATGGCGCGAAGGCAGAGTTTTCTCAGGGTTGGAGTCCAATCACAATCCCACAGTCAGGTCAATTACGGGCAAGCGGCTCCCGCGAAGCGGGTGCTGCGAGTTGTTTTTACACGCACCCTGGGCACTCCAGCAGCAGCGGCGGCGCCTCCTGGCGCGAAGACAGAGCTTTCTGGGGTTGGAGTCCCCTTCACAATGCCAGTCAGGTCAATTACAGGCGAAGCGGCTCCGGAAAGTTGTTTTTATACGTCCCCTGGGTGCACAGCGGCAGCGTCTGTGCCTCCTGCCGCGAAGGCAGAGCTTTCTAGGGGTTGGAGCCCCCTTCACAATCTGACAGTCAGGTCAATTACAGGCGAAGCGGGTGCCCCGAGTTGTTTTTATACGCCCCCTGGGCGCACAGCAGCAGCGTCGGCGCCTCCTGGCATGAAGGCAGAGCTTTCTGGGGGTTGAAGTCCCCTTCATAATACCACAGTCAGGTGAATTACAGACGAAGCGGCTCGCGCGAAGGGGGTGGCGCGAGTTGTTTTTATACGCCCCCTGGGCGCACAACCGCAGCGGCTGCACCTCCTGGCGCGAAGGCAGAGCTTTCTGGGGGTTGGAGTCCCCTTCACAATCCCACAGTGAGGTCAATTACAGGCGAAGCTTCTCCCGCAAAACAGGTGCCGCAAGTTGTTTTTATATGCCCCCTGGGCGCACAGCAGCAGCGTTGGCGCCCCCCTGGCATGAAGGCGGTGCTTTCTGGGGGTTGGAGTCCCCTTCACAATCCCACAGTCAGGTCAAATACAGGCGAAGCTTCTCCCGCAAAACAGGTGCCGCAAGTTGTTTTTATATGCCCCCTGGGCGCACAGCAGCAGCGTTGGCGCCCCCCTGGCATGAAGGCGGTGCTTTCTGGGGGTTGGAGTCCCCTTCACAATCCCACAGTCAGGTCAAATACCGGCGAAGCGGCTTCCGCGAAGCGCTTGCTGAGAGTTGTTTTTATACGCTCTTGGGCGCACAGCAGCGCCTCCTGGCGCGAAGGCAAAGCTTTCTGGGGGTTGGAGTCCCCTTCACAATCCCACAGTGAGGTCAATTACAGGCGAAGCTTCTCCCGCAAAACGGGTGCCGCAAGTTGTTTTTATATGCCCCCTAGGTGCACAGCAGCAGCGTTGGCGCCTCCTGTCACGAAGGCAGTGCTTTCTGGGGGTTGGAGTCCCCTTCACAATCCCACGGTCAGGTCAAATACAGGCAAAGTGGCTTCCGCGAAGCGCCTGCTGCGAGTTGTTTTTATACACTCCTTGTTGCACAGCAGCGCCTCCTGGCGCGAAGGCAGAGCTTTCTGGGGGTTGGAGTCCCCTTCACAATCTCACAGTCAGGTCAATTACAAGCGAAGTGGCTTCTGCGAAGCGGGTGGTGCGAGTTGTTTTTATACGCCCCCTGGGCGCCTAGCGACGGCGCCTCCTGGCGCAAAGGCAGAGCTTTCTGGGGGTTGGAGTCCCCTTCACAATCCCACTGCCGGGTCATTTACCGGCGAAGCAGGTGCCACGAGTTGTTTTTATACGCTCCCTGGGCGCACAGCAGCAGCAGCGGCGCCTCCTGGCGCAAAGGCAGAGTTTACTAGGGGTTGGAGTCCCCTTCACAATCCCACAGGTCAATTACGAAGCAATAGCATTGGCAAAGTAAACAGGTCTGGTTTTTATGTGCGGACACGTTTATGCTGTTTACATGGATTAGCACTTTAAACCCTCACGTATTAACTTTTCTCATGCTCTGTATATTTGGCTTACTAAATGCAGCTTGCCTCATTCATCTATCCCTGCTCCTTGGAAATACAATCGTAAGACATTGGGGTATTCTGTTTTGATGGGGAAACATCCTTTACGACGCAACTTTTACCACGCAGGATTTACAACGCAAGTCATTACAACGAATTGCGCTGGGGGCGCTCTAGGATAGGTAATAGTTTAATTTACTATCCAACACCTTCCCTACTATCCACGGGGACTGGAGTTGGAATAGTAAATTAAACTATTCACTATCCAGCACCCCCCCAACGCAAGTCGTTGTAACGACTTGCGTTGTAAATCCTGCGTTGTAAAGGCATGCGTAGTAAAAGCATGCGTTGTAACAACGTACATCCGTTTTGATGTGCAGATCTGCAACTGTCTGCTCTGGTTAGGAATGCAGGTACCTTGCTTTAGGAACGGAGTTTAGGTTGCTCTTCACCCTAATAGACACCATGAAGGCTATCCTTTCAACAAGCAGTTGCAATGCAATAGGTCTCGCATTTGAGAGTTTATGCCATTGGCATTGTAAATGACAAAGCTTTTCTTTTTAACACAAATAAAAGGCATTGTCATTTACATTTCCAATAGCCAGGCCTGTAAAGTATCACGCAACAAATGTGACTCTTAGGCATTTCAGTGTAGTGATCCGCATCACCGCACTGAAATGCTTTGTCACGCATTTTAATGGCACGGTCTCTTCTGTACCAGACACGCTGAAGTAAGTAACTGGCTATGTCAGACTGCTAGCATGCGGCGCGCTGACCTATGACACCCAGTGCAGTTAATGATGATCTTATGCACTCACTGCTGCTGAGCGAGGCTGAGTCACTCACTACAGCCCTGACGTCACCCCGCCGAGTGGCAGTCCTGTGCGCATTCAGACACCGTAACCCGCGGCGGGCGGGGCCTGCCCTGTCAGCAGTGGTTGGCTACTGGCGCCGCCGGGGAGGGATGTGACCTCACATCCTGGTTGTGGAGGGAAGTGTTGGATTGGTGGTAGGACATAAGCGCAGGGACACCACTGGAGATTAGATTGCCGCACGCCGGGGGCAGAAAGAGTTACTGTCCGGTCCCGGTGTGGCATGAATTGACTCACTCATATTTTACCAGGCGTTGGACGCAGGCTGCATCACTCAGCAGCATGGCGTCACCCGTCCACAGGCGCGGAGCTACTTGCAGGTGTTTGAATCAGTGCGTGAACTCTTATCTCCTCTCTCCCGGCTGTGAGCGTCTCTCATCTCTCCAGTTTCAGGTTGCGCAGTCTCTGTCCTTCCTTGGGTTTATTTTCTATTTATCGAGCTTAAGGAGACATTTAAGGAAAGAAAGGCAAATACGGATAAAAACACAAATTTGAGTATTGTTATGCAGTATCTCTGACTGAAACACTATATACGGTCATGGATGTTCGCGTGTGGTAGTTGTGTTTTTTTCCATATTGTGCATAACTTTCAGTTGCGCCGCATCCATTTCTTAAATTGCCCCGGCATGAAACTACTTGCGAGGGTCGGATTGCAGGGTGCTAGTGTGCGCATGCGTTATCTGCACGATTGGTACCGGGCCCTGTCAGTTTCCTGACAACATACGGGGACCAGAGAACACTGCTTCCCATAATATTTATTGTGCACACCGGAAGACTTATAAGGTGACATTCATTCACTCTGAGGTCTTTAAAGAAATGCTCCATTTGGACCATAGTTGCTACAGTGATGCCACCCACACCCGTATAGTGAGGAACACCTAAGAGGGAGATTTAGAAAATAAATTCGAGCAAAATTAATTTTCCAGTTCACTTGTGTTGTACTCAATGTAGGTTTATGCACTTAAGATTTAAAAAAATAAAAATAATATATATATATATATATATATATATATATATATACACAAAACTCCTTCCAAACGAAAGAAGACAGCGACCCAGGAGGAAACGGTAGGAAACACTGGTTTATTGACACAGATGCGAATGCATTTCGGCAGCCTATCTGCCTTCCTCAGCGCCCAAAGCGTCCTACCAGTGAAATGTCACGCTGCAAGTAAGTCCCTCATTTGAACGCTTGCTAGTGCAAGCCAGCTCTGCCCCCTTTGTGGTGAATTCCCCGCACCTGTGTGCAGTCCCGAGTGTAGCGCAGGACTGCATATCCCAGAATGCAGCGTCATGGAAACTGGGAACCATGGTGCAGGAGAATAGCGTAAGTGGTGACAATGTCATTACGAGGGGGCAGGGAACAGCGTGAGCCCCTTCGGATGCTGTGATGGAAATCCCGCTTTGGTGTGCCAACTAGCCAGTGCCTCCTCCGGTCCCCCAATACCGTCACAACCACGTCGACCAAAGAGTCCATAGAGTAGGGGCTGAACCACAGTGTACTCTACCCGGCATGGGATTAGCAATCCCAAAACTACTTGCTTTTCTCCTCGGTTTCGATGGTGGGCTCCCAGCCTTTCCAACCAACGCTGGCAAAACAAACCGAACTGCAAGAGTCCGAATCCCAGTGAAGCCGGTTGCCCAAGGCGTGACGGGGGTCATCTGAGAAGCGTCCCTGGGTGGCGCTGTAATATATATATATATAGGTCCTGCTGCTTGAGCCATCGCATAATGAGGAAGGGGAAAAAGGGAATCAAGCCAAAAAAAAGGAAAAGATGGGCGTGACTGAAGGTTTCGTGGTACACACTTGCTGAGCGCAGAGAGTTACGGAAAAGGGGAACTGGTGAGGGTGCACGTGACTGTCTATGCATGATTACTCACCAGAGGCTCGGCCAAACATACGAGTGTCGTTAGAAGGGGGCAAGAGGAGACACTACTCTCCAGGGCACAAACTCTTCAGGGTCCCGTGCACATGCAACAAAATGTCCTCACAGACTTAGAAGCAAGCCTGCCCTCTTCATTAATGGTGAGGCTGACGAGAAGGTCACACCAATGAAGCGGGCTCGAGGCTGTACCGGACGGGTTTTTTCTTTCCCTAAACCGTAGTTATAGGTGTTTGTACCACATTCAGTTTCTGACTCAGTCGTTCAAAAACCTTGGTAACTGGGAACCAGATTCGAGTCTCGGCGTCATCTCGACATCCAGTGATTATGGGCGAATCACTTAATCTCCCCTTGCCTAACAAATGTGTCCTTATGTAATGTATATTCACTAGAATGCCAGGAGTACGTCAATCACACCTGATGACACCACAAGGTTGACCCCTTGTGTCACCTTTGGCCTGCAATGGCTCTTTCTGTCTCACTCTGCCCTGGGGCTCATTCTGTGGGCTGGTGCACTATGCTTGAGCGGGTCCGTCTTGTCTTTGCACTGTGCTCTTGCTGCTTAGGAGGGATGGAGGCAGGCATTAGGGGATCATGCCCTGACTCAGGGGAGCATTGTGGTACTGCAGAGCCTGGGGTAGAGGGCGCTGATTGTTTAGAAATTAAATAATAGCTTTAAAAGCACTGGATGCTGCAGAGTTCGACATCCTTGTTGCTCAAATGAGGTTAATTTCTGGTATTTGTCTATTTCCATTGACTCCATTCCATGATTTTGGTCGCAAGAAAGTTCCACTCTAGGTGTTACATATTTAGTCGTTGCCTGACTCTCTTAAATCCACTGAATCTATGAAAATGTCACACATAATCAATCTGAAACACTTGCAACTATACTCAAATGGGTGTACTTTCCGATATTTAAATGATTCCCTCGTCTTCATTGCTTCATTTTGGTAGCGAGAAAGTGTCACTCATAGTCGTTGAAATGTCACTCATAATTACACTGAAATTATGAAATTGTCACACATAGAAATCTGAAACATTGGCAGCTATGAATAGCTTACACTCCCGCAAATGCGAGACCTATTGCACTGCAAATGCAAGTTTCACTTTGTATTCTCAAACTTGTAGTTTTGTTTAATTTGAACATCAGTGGTACCAGAATGCAAAACAAATGCACGGACTAATCATCCACGGACATGAAATCTTGGTTGCTCTGCTTACTTTTGTCTCGCTTACTGTTCGTGATAACGCGCTTCATAACTAGTGGTTGAAGTTCAAGTATGCCGTTCCATGAGAAAGTAGATCAGTTGCTGGTGGATTCAAACTGCGCAGATAGATTTTATCAGGTCCAAAAAGTGGTGCTTTCAATTTCACAAAATACCGAGAGGATGCAGGCAGTTACTACCTCGATTTTCTTTTTTCCTTTAGTAAAAAATGCGGAGCGCCCAGCTAGTTGGTTATTTTGGGATGAAAAGAAAATTACAGCACAGAAAACTATAGACACAGAGGACAGACAACGCTTGGCAAAAAGTTCCAAATACTCGGTCATCGACGAAACGCCTGCGAAAAGACACGCTATGACGGCGGTCAAAATTAAAAATCTTCAATATAATAGTAAGCAAAGTAAAAAAATTTAATTCAAGCGTTTCATGAAAAGGAAAATAGTGAGTGTCTACATCATCGATGGTGGCCGAAGTAAATACTCGAATATATATTATTTTCAAAGTAAAAATGGCCTACCGTTGTGGAATGTTCACTACGGAAAATTCGGAGTAAAATCATAATTCTGAATAACCTTCCTGCACATACATAAATGTATTTACGTACTGAATAAGAGGCAAAATAATTGCAATATGGTGGCAGCGCACGCCCTGGCGCTGCCACCCTCCGGCCGTTGCCTCTGACGCTTCAGATCCTGTCGAACTGTCAGTGAATCCGGAGAAGGCGGCTCGTGACTTCCTGTTTTCAGAGAGGTGGGCGTGGCCGAACGTGCACTACAGAGCTGGAGCGGGAGGCGACTGGTTTTTAATCCCCTCCGTGTGATAAGCAGGAATAGAGGTGAAGGTGGAGGGATCGCAGCCATGGACAAGCTCCGTCGGGTGTTGAGCGGCCACGAGGACGAGGAGCAGGGGCTGACCGCACAGGTAGAGATCAGAACGGTTCACGCGGAGGGAGAGGGGTTTATATATCCAGGATAGTTAAATGCCATGGCTTACATATTTTCAGACACTTCGAATTTCACACTTTGCCCATTTCCCAACATTTAATTGAAGAAGTCAAGAAAGTAATGACAGTACGTGTGTTTCTGTAACTTGGCATCTCCGTTCTGTTAAGTCCTTTGCACCCCTGCGCTGCTACTTGTCAAACTTGCACAGCTGTTTGCATCGCATTTACTGCGAATGGAAGAATAACATAGTTTCTTACCAATAAGAACTCATCTCCTGGGTCTTGGGTTTATTATAATTTAACTGTTTTTGAGTCTATTTTGACTTGAAGATCCATGGATCTAATTTCTGGTTGCAGCCAGTTGTGTTTAGATTTTGTTTTGTTAGTTCGAAGCAGGGGTCTCCAACCAACCTTTAGTTTAATAAGAGCTACTTATGTGCAATGAAACTCTTCGAGAGCTACTAATATTATTAGTGTTGTAATAGTGACCGCATCAGACAAAATTACATTAGTGGCCACCATACGAAATATTACTACCAGCGATCTCCTCAGTGCATCAGGCATAGTTGCCAGCAGTAATGTGGTTTATCACTCGAATGTCCCCTTTAAATTTATTTTGGAATTTCAGGCTTTTTTCTCCAAATATCTTTGTATGGGTTCTGAAAATAAACACAATTTCCTATTGATTATATTTTCTATTTTGGTACATGCATATTACTTCAGCCAAGCAAAGGCTACTAATTTAGTAGGCTCGTCTGCACACAGGAGTGCTACATACAGGTAGCTGCCAGTAGCTCTAGATTTTCTTGTTGGAGAAGCCTGGTTTGAAGTTAATCATTCAGGACTTGCCTTTGCAGCCTTACTTATTGGGAATGAGTCTAATGTTCTAGGAGGAAGGCTCACTTCTGGTCAGCCCTGTGGCTTTGCAAGGTTGTCATGTCCATCAATGCAAACAGGAAACTGGCACTATTAGCTCTTGGTTAGGTTGTAAAATCCATAATTAGGTCGTAGTGGGCCCTTCACACTAGCTGACCATGGTGTTATTTCACGTATTGCTAGTGCTTTAAATGGAAATATAAAAGTACAGGTACTTACTATTTAGCGTACCGGTTTGCTGCAGAGACGTACCAGTACACTGCCGTTAAATGTATTGCAACAGTGCTGTAAAGTGCATATACTCGCCCTATCAAATTAAAGATGTGCAGGTACTCAGTACCGGATTGTACCTGCCCTTTTAAAGCACTGCCTATTGCACTATTGTTAGCTACCACCCGGGTCAGCTCTAATGGTTCATAACGTAGCAGAGTTTCACACGCGTGAATCCTAATTCTTTTGTTAAAATGCTTACTTTTGAGTCAAACCCCAGAAATCACGCGTCTTTCAATCTGAACTCTGGGATACGCCATATGATTATTTTGTGGGAACCTTTTCACATTGATCAACCTTAACATAGGAAATAAGTTAGAGAACTGGCTGTGACAGAAGAGAAAGCCTTCCAGGGAAAGAAGTGACCATTGGGATGCTGGTATGTTGTCAATGTACCTGTGGCAACCACAGGGACTTCAATGTACACCACCTTGGCTTTTGCAGCCTTGAACTGGTTGAAATAATATGTGTATTGTCTGTTGTTGTTTTATTTATTTTATTATTTGTCTTTTTTTGAAGAACACAAATGTTACCTGTTCTTGAACCCCCAAAGACTCTCACCCTTGTTTTAGGTCCTTAACAGCCTTTTTAACCACCTCCCCTGTCCACGTTTTTACTGGCAGTCACCCACACATTCCTCTCTCCAAGAATGCTCGACAAAACCTAGCCGAAACATAAAGGATCCCATAAATGGAATCCCAATATGAGGAATCTGCATTCAGGCAAGAGTGGTAAACTCCACCCCTGTGCACTCACATACAGGTGCGAGTCCAAGGTTAATGCGGTGCCACTCCTAAACAATTCCAAATTATGTTCTGCTTCCTTTTTGCCCTTGCCTCTGCTAACTTGCAGATGATGTCCATCCACTTTAATCCCTTCACCACCCAGGTTTCCTGAATACAGCATATATCATTTTGGTTCAAATATCCTGTTCTTGGCACCTGACACCTACTGCAAGAGATATGATTTCTTAGTTGTAGGGACGTCTTGTGTATTTGGAGCACATTTATCTGTGATTTATATGCTGTACCATTGCACACACCTACCAGTGTCCTAGAAACTCTTCTTCATTTGTCGTTGTGATGGGATTTATTACTTATACTTATTATTGAGGATATATCTTTCCTGTATTTTCTGAGTCCGGTTTTATTTGTAAATTAGCTACATCTTTCATTAAACCTGGGCTCAGGGCACACAGTGACTTAAAAACTGCTGTGCTCGATCACGTTCTGAGGTTGCTTTCTGAGTTTACGGTCAAGATGTTTGCATATAATAACTCGCGTGGTAGAGAGATCCTTATATTTCAATTATAGAAGTATTCTGTATGACTCAATACAGCACAAGCCTCCTGCCCCTGCCCTGATGACACTGCTATTAGCGAACGAAGAAACAAGTCAGGGATCATGTGTACCTTACATGTGGGCTAGATTCTTATTATCCATGGAGGAAATGTTTAGTCTATTTGGTCAAACAAAAGCGGTCTTTTTGTTTAGCAGCAGAAATGCTGAACCTACATATTTGAAAGTGCTCTCAAATATGATAATAAAGAAAAAGGTGGTTCAGTGAAATAAATGATTTGCCTAGGATCACACAATATAGGACAAGTTTGTGTGTCAAGCACATTACAGTTAGTTTGCGTTAATTGTTCAAGTTACTAGACCTTCAAGTCTAGTAACATTTTTATTGTTTTTTGAGACTGGATTTTCACACAGTTTTGGGAAGGTCTTCTGCAGTAATATTGTTTTGCTTAGTGAGGTAAATTTATGAGGAAAAGTTGTTATAGGTGACTATAGTTGCTCTTGTTTAATTGATAATGAAATAGGATAGATATAGTGTGTCCAATCTGTGATGGAAACATACAGCATACCGCCAGGCTTTATGAGATACATTCAAAATATTCTTCCTATGAGTAGTAATATGATGAAATGCAACAGCAAGCAAAAGGTCTAAGAACTTGGGTGCATCAGACAATGAAGTCCATCCAGAATAAAGGCTCACTCAAAATATATTTAATATAGAGTATGGAATTGTTACATTACAAATAGTAGTAATTTGTTTCCATACTTTTAACCAGAAAATATGAATCTGTGGACAGTGAAATAACATGTGCAGAATTTGGTGTTTGACAGAACCACCAAGTATCTTGTGTCGTAAGTTTCCACTTCAAAAGGGATATAGGAGTGATTAGTAATCTATTATAGATAAAATATAATGTGTGTGTCATGTTTGCCACTCAAGATGTTTAATGTAATTTACAGGCCAGCTAATTTGTAAGTCTTGTTCCCGCAGAAGTACAATAGCAGATTTAAGTCGATCGTCAGAGAACCCTGATAGAGTTTTATGAATGGAACAGACTTTATGTTGAGTATACAATAGGTTAAGCAAATTTGTCACTATAATACACGATGTGTTGTCATCATGTAACCTGTTGGGTCATCTCCATTGGACCCCATCTTAAAGAGTCGGCTTCTTGTCTTGTCGGTG
Organism: Lissotriton helveticus; assembly: GCF_964261635.1. Taxonomy (NCBI): domain Eukaryota; kingdom Metazoa; phylum Chordata; class Amphibia; order Caudata; family Salamandridae; genus Lissotriton; species Lissotriton helveticus. The sequence continues at coordinate 951,394,093 of NC_136067.1, read as the reverse complement.
CCATTGCATTCATTGGAATTGTAGTGCCTCCTTTAATATCACTGCCACATAGCGAAAGCATGATCAAGAGCAGATTGAGAGTCTGAAAGTGAGCTAAAGAAAGATGATGGTTTCAACCCAGATCTGTGACTGGGGGTGTGTCTCTGAAAAGTTTCAGCGCTCTGTCCATCATCACCTTGTATTTGCTCAGATTGAGAGTCTCCTCATGCATCTCCAGAAGCAGGATGTCATATAACTTATTTACTTTGCTCGCCTTCACTTTATTACTATTGAGGCAATCTACTTCTTTCTCTTTTCTACAGCTGCTGGTTTCTCTCTTTCGAGGCACAATGAACTTAGGCTTTCATTTTTAGTGTAGTATTTACTCATCTTGTTCTTTCCGGTGGTGCTGGCCGAATTCTCTGGTTTCTGTCCATTCATTCAGCTGTAGATTTATTTGGGACAGATTTTGAGTACTGTCACCCATGTAGTTTGCCTCAACCAGAGATAGTCTAAATAGTCTCATCACCGTTCCTTCTGTTTGATTATTAGTTCGGTTCTTCTTCTATCACCCAATCTGCCTTTTCTACGGCTGTTAGTTCATGTTTTCCTTGCTTCTGCCAGGTTACAGGTTCTGGTGCTATAACTTTCTTTACTTGTATTATGGTATGAGGGAAGTTTTGGACCAATGCAAATTAGAGGGAATATGGTTAGTACATATTGCTTTAGTATTGTGTTTGGGATCTAATACCCTGACGCTGTTGTTGGGCCCGCAGGATAGAAGTGCCACAGCAACTCTTGAAGTTCCTAAAACACTTTGGATCACTAAAGTTCCTGGACAGTTAGGCAGCAGTAGGCATTGAAAAGTGACTGAAATAATTACAGTGCTGGTAGATATGCCATTAAAGAGTTGGAAGCTAGTTGACTAATAAAGGGACTGGAGAGAGAACTTTCAGGCTGTTTGTTTTTGGATCTCTAGCTCCTGTTATGTGTACCTAATCCTTTTTGTTTTGTTTTTTTAATTTCTGTCCACCTCTGCTCATCTAAAAAATGTCAAGCATTGTTTCCCCTCCAGTCCTTTTTTGCAGGATTTTCACCTTTTCTTTTTCTGTCTTTTTCAGACTCCTACGTAGAATAGTCAAACGCAATTTGAAGTAACAAAGGGTGTGTTTAGGTCTCTTGCAGTATAAGACTGTTAAGGTATAGAAAGCTCTTATTCCATCTCAAAGAGCACACCCGATTAGCCAGTTTTCAGAAAATAGTGTTGTTCACATTAGCTTCTACACTTAGATTTGTAATTGTGACTTATTGAAAAGTGATACTGGTTGTGGCCCTTTGATTTATTTTTTTAGCTCAACTTGTAAATATCCACGCCCCCTCCTTATAGCTTACTATCTGCTTGCCCCTGACTGCCCTTTTCGTCTCAGTGATACAAGATCTGAGTTCAGATTCACAATACCTCCATCAGCCACAGAAATTAGTGTCTCGTTCTTCATTGGAAAATATATAACTACTGTTCTTCCTGTTATATCTCCGTCTGTACTCTCATGTAGTCATTACCCATGTTTTTAGTAATTTGCTGAAATACACCCTGGACATGTTCGCCACTATACAGAACAATTGAAATATCAAACTAGGAGAGGGAGAAAAGTTGTAAAATGAACTACTGCTCCTGAAAATGGCCAATTGTACGTAGCTTCCAAAATGAGAATGGCAGTCATGATCTGTAATAGGATTGAAAGACACCTCGGAGAGAGTAACACGAGTCTGAGAATAAAGCTAGAACACTTGCTTTTAACGTTTTATCTTTACATATGTTCAATTTAAAATTAGTGTGCATCTTGTGCTGTAAATGATCAGTGTGTACACTCTGCACAGGTTGAATTGTTATTTTTGTCAACCCAATGGCAGAATCAGTGACAAAGGTGAATTTTACAGAATTCTACGATATTTGTATATTTTTATATTATGTGCATGCCAGAGTATAATACAAGGGTACTTTTTTGCCCATGGATACAAATTGACAATGTTCCAACCCCGTTCTTAGCTAGTGCTTGCACCTGGGTGAAACAGCATGCTAGCTGTCTGCAGATGTTGCCTATAAATAATTGCGGGTAGTGTTTCTCTTCTCTAAATATCGAAGGAAGCAAAACTTTTTGGTCTTGATTTTTAAGCTCGTGAGTGGGAGTACTTACTTAATATCTTCTTACCTTTATTTTTAAAAAGGGAGTTTTTAGGTAGGATTACTTTAGGCAGTGTTAAATAGCGTGTTTTAGCCGACTTATTGTACATGACATTCAGTTTAGTTTTAAACTAAATACCACATGGGATACAACGTGTAGGTTTGAAAATATCGCTTTGTGTTTTCATGCTGTCTTCCAGCAACTGTGGGACCGATTTTGTGATGTTTGTATATATTTTTGTGCGTTTTTTTATATATTAAATATTGTTGTTAATTTAATGAACAAGAAAGGATTCTGCGGGCTAGTTGCGGGTAGTGTTTCTCTTCTCTAAATATCGAAGGAAGCAAAACTTTTTGGTCTTGATTTTTAAGTTCGTGAGTGGGAGTACTTAATATCTTCTTACCTTTTTTATTAAAAGGGGAGTTTTTAGGTAGGATTACTTTAGGCAGTGTTAAATAGCGTGTTATAGCCGACTTATTGTACATGACATTCAGTTTAGTTTTAAACTAAATACCACATGGGATACAACGTGTAGGTTTGAAAATATCGCTTTGTGTTTTCATGCTGTGTTCCAGCAACTGTGGGACCAATTTTGTGATGTTTGTTTATATTTTTGTGCGTTTTTTATATATATTAAATATAGTCAATTTAATGAACAAGAAAGGATTCTGCGGACTGGTGAAACGGGGAAAGCACGTAAAAGACAAATGGATCTTACTATCAGTTTAGGGGCACTCGTTGTGTGTGTCACATGATATCCACTTAGACAGACCGCCTCAGAAATTATATTTTGACAAACCACATGTTCAGTGATACCAGATCGATGGTTTAGACGATGTGAAACAAAACACTTTATGGAAATGAATCCACGCTAGGTTGGCCAGAAGGAAAGCAGCTTCTTTGGGTCTGTGACTAAAATCCACACTCTTTAAATCTGATGTGCGCTTTACAAATCGGTTACTACTGACCCATTTGCACATTTGGCTCCGTATGCATCGGCTGGCTAGCAATTGTAACCAGGGTAAAATTTCAGGTAGGGGATGGTTGACAAAACATGATCCACAGGTAGTAAAATGCTGAGAATGGTATATGCGTACGTTGATAACAAACATATAGCAGTTGCTTCATGAGAAGGAATGGCACAACTCGAAAAAAAGTTTAATGGAAGACATCATTGTATGTTGTGGAATTGTGAAATTGTAACCAAGTGTACCGGTCCAAATCCATAATTTTCCCCTTATCGGGCCTTTGCCATGGCTCCCTCCTGAATGCACGGCCCCAATGGTGACTGAGGGTTTTCAGTCACTCAGGATCTACATCACACGAGATCCCCCAAATGTTTGTTCAGAAGAACTTGATCCCCCAGCTAAAGCGACTCCACAATGACGTAGCACTTTGGCTCACCTTGCCACTGTCTCTGATGGGCCGGACTGCGCTCTATAAAATGATGACCCTCCACACTTTCTGTATGCCTTACAAAATACACCATACTCCATTCCAGCAGAGTTCTTCAATAATAAAATAGACCAAGAACTCAATCTGCTGTTATGGAAGGGCAGTGCGCTGCCATCTTGCTAGGCAAATGCCTAATAGGGATGTACGATGGTGACCTTGCAATCCTGGATGTTAAAAAGTACTACTGGGCATCACAGATACTGCTGGTAAATGAATGGCATTTCATGGATAGACAGGAACCGTCCTACTGAGTAGACAGAAAAGAGTTTGAAAATGGGGGGGCACAAGGCAATTCTCTATTGCAAATAACTGAAAAAGCGATTGCCATCACACATGGAAACGATTGTCCGGATCTGGAGCGAGACCCTGAGTTGCCTGGGTTGGAGGGACAGGCTAACGGCCCGGACTCCTTTGTGGCAAAGTGACCTGCTAAACAAGATGGGCACTCTGGCGGTCATTTCTCGGTGGGCGGCAATAGGCATTAAACATCTGGATGATGTGTGGAGGGATCTGTCACTGACAGGATTCGAGGTCCTCTGACAGGAATATGAGATGGCAGAGACAAAGCACTATTGATCCCTTCAATTGGAACATGCGCTGCGGGTGCATGTTTTGAAGGCAACAACTTGGCAAACACTTCATCTTCAGAAGACCGTTTGTTCACTGAACCTATACTAAAAAATGGAATCTCCACTATTTACTGGAAGTTAGTCAACGACTCCCTTGACTTACTGAGTGCCCTAAGACTTGCCTGGACTGATGACTTGTGTTACCTTGATGACGATGATTGGTTGAAGGCTCTTCAGGAACCACATGAAATAGCTAATTGAGCCAGGTTTAGGTTGGACCAACTTAAGATCCTGCATCGGAGGTATTATTCTGAAAACAAATTGGGAAGACTGATTAACCATTATGTACTAGAGGCTGTGCACAGTAGGGTACCTTCTTTCATAACCTATGGGACTGTCCGGGGATTCTGGGCTTTTGACATCGGGTGGTGGGGGTGATGTCCGGTCATCGTCTTACAGGTGCCTCTTGATGCCAAATGTTTGCCACCAATGGAGGAAAAGGAGGATAACAGGCCTAGATAATCAGAAGAAATGACTGGCAGTTGTGGCCGGGATTGCAAAATGCAATATCGAAAGGAGGTGGAGCACCTCAACACCCCACCCCAAGTGTTCTAGATACGGAGTCAGACCTTGACTGGTGTCAGAAGGCAGAAGAGGTAATAATTCAGAGCCGTGGTTGCTCCAGAAAATGGGACATGGTATGGGGGGCCTGGAGAGACTTCAGTGGAGCTGGGCTAGACTCCCATTTGGACAAGAGAGCTGAGGCTATGTGACTATTTTGTACTATGCATGCTACCCAGTTTATGTACTGTACCATTACAACCATGGCAGTACCAATGATGCATTGATCCCAATTGTGATTGTTCAAATGAGGAGTGTGCCCTGTGTCACTTCATATTACATGTACAACTGTGATTCTCTATGACCTGCACTGTAAGATGAGCATTGTTTCAATAACAAGAATTAAAAAAATAGTAACAGTCTAAACTAAAAAAGTTTACATTTTAGGGACAGAAGAAAGAGTGCATCTAAGTAAATAGTGCCAGATTAACAATGTATTTTTGTAAATTTGGCTTGCTCGCTAATTAGGCATGACTTTCCCATTTTTTTAACGGAGTTTTTTATATCGCGAACTTTGCCCCGTATCAGGTATCTGGTATCGGCTATCAACGCGCTTTACATAGGACCAGTTGCGTTACATGAGGACACATAGATTTCCTGTGAATAATTCCCATTTCCTTCTGTAACAAATTAAGTGAACGTGGCACTTTAAGTTCTAGATTGTTTCATTATAACAAACATGCTAGAATTAAGTTTTGTGTTAGATTTTGTACCTACATTTAATTATATGTTGTATTTCGATTTTATTTGACATACTTCCACTATCTCTTTATAGTAGCTTCCACCATCATTACTACAGACTGAAAAAGTATTGGACCGTGGAGCGGTGGGACATTTAAGTTCAATACCTTGATACTAAATGTATATAATAAAAAGGAATCACAATTCTTTAAGTATGGTTACTACCTTCCTGGTCCAAAATGTATAGTCCACTAGTCCAATCTTCAGAATAGTTGGAACAAGCATTTGCAAAGACAATCGGTTTTGCCTACGCGAAATCTATTGAATTTGTCAATGTTTTTTTATGTGTTGCACCACAGTTGATCTGTTGTAAAACATGGCTTAAAGTTAAAAGTAAAAAAAAAAAAACGATTGACTCAGTCCATGCTGGTCACGTCGGAGCACTTTTTTTTTTGCAGCTTTATAGCACTTTTTTCCTGTAAGCCATGTTGCACAGCAGCTCAATTGCTGTGCAACATGTAAAAAAGTTGCCAAAGCTTTTGCATAGGCAACACCTTTTTGGCTTTGCCATTGCTTTTTATTTCAGGGATATGTGAGTGAGTAGTGAATGTGAAATAGGTGCAATGTTTGATTGCTACGTGATGTGATAGAGGTTGTGGCTTTACAGCCAGAGCTGCTAACATTGGACCAGGGAAACCAGCTTCGAGTCTCGGCTTCGGCTCATCGACATCCTGCTATTCTGCACAAATCAGTTAATCTACCCATTTAAAAAAAAAACTAAAACGAATGTGACATTGTGTACTGTAACTGGTGCTCAAGTAAAGCACTCAAATGACTTCCGTTCGAGTTTGCGCTTTATAAACCTGCAAAATAAGCGTGTGGGATAAATGCGATTACGGCATGTGTTGGATTTGCATTAGATGTGTGTTGCTATGCTTTTTGCCCTTGACGTGTATTTTGAGACATAACAGCTGTATCATCTATATGTGCATTATATGCGTGTGATACGATGAGATGTTTTTATGTGATGTGTGTGTTAATTGATATGTCGTGCTAAGTACATGTGCTCTGTCCGACTCTCCCCCGGGATTTGAAAATAAATGTATTTGGGCAGTGTTACATAGCACAAACCCTAACAGAAGGCATTTGAGCACTTTACCCCTTCCATGCTCATGACGAGCTCAGCTCGTCATGGCATATACCTCTCAGGTGCTCATGACTAGCTCAGCGCGTTATAACCACACCCGTTTTCGTTGCTGTCCAGCACAGCAGGGGAAACTCTTCAGCAGCAATGTGGTTACACAAGCACCCGATGTACCTTCAGTGGCAAGATAAAAGTCAAAGAAACGGTCATGTGCCTTACTGCTAGTTACAGGCACTATACAATTCTGAATAATCCAACAAAAACGCTTAAGAGAGATGAGACTTCTTTCTAATTCACATTAAAACAACATGGTATGTTTAGAGGAGGCATTGCTACAGTGTTTGCCAAGTGTGTGAGGTGAGGAAAAGTCAAGTTTGTAATAAACCTATTGTTTAAGTGTAGTAATAATGATGTGAACGAATCCAAATTACTTTTTTGTGGTCATGCTTTCTCTGTCATTAAAGAAGCAAACATGATGTTTGTTTTGTGAGTTGATGTTCATGCTGTGACAAAGCCTACATGTATTTTTATTAGTTGCCGCAATGTTGTATCCCTTTTAAAAATATCAAACAAGTTTTATGAGTTAAGTGTGCTTTGGCATCACACTGATGTATATTACATTTGCATGTGTGTTTGCGGTATTTATAGGATGTAACAACATTGTATAAACAATACATGACGTGGGATTTAAGGGTTAAATGTTTGATTAATTGTTATCAAACTTTAATTGTTTTGAGAGTAGAAAACCTTGACATGACATCATATTTTAAAGGGAAGCAAGTGAGCAATGAGGGCAAGTGTCTACAAAGTTTTAGCACTCCATCCATGATCTCCTTGTGTTTGCTTTGTTCTCCCTAAGTTGGCAGGGTATGCCCAGATGTGGGTCCCTTGCTCACTTTGCCACTCGATTCAAGCTAGCCTGGCTGATGAAGGGTGTTACCCAGAAACTGGTTCCAGGATGCTTGTTTCTGGTTCAGGGAACCCCTGGCTTGGGAGTTGGGGCTGGACTGTTCCCTTGAGGCACAGGGTCAAGGCTGATTTGCATATAGCTGGGTCTGAACCAAGGTGGTGAAGTGAGCTAAAGAATGATGATGGATTCAACCCAGATCTGTGACTGGGGATGAGTGTCTAAAAAGTTTCAGCGCTCTGTAAATCTCCTTGTGTTTAGTAACTTTAATAACCTCTTCGCCGCAGGGCTAATTCCCCTGCAACGCGGGGGGTAGGGGGGCCACGCGCGGCTCCATTGTGCTTTTGACGAGCTCAGCTCGTCCCGCAGCACGGTGGCGCTGTGCTCATGACAAGCTGAGCTCGTCATGACCACGCCCATTTTCGTGGAACATTCAGCACAGCAGGGGAATTATCCATGCGAGGGCGTTCCACGGCGTTCATGACTAGCTCAGCTCATCATGAGCACAGCGCCACTGTGCCTCATGATGAGCTGAGCTCGTCATGAGCACCGAAGGTGATAATCTACTCGACCTAACTGTACTGTACTTGACCCGTGAACTGGTCTCAAATTGTGTGATCCTAGGCAAATATGTTGTCTTATGTAGCTGCCTTTTTCTGTATTATCACATAAAAGAGCACCTTCAAATAAGCAAGTTCAGTATTTCTGCTGTAAATATTTCTTTATTAACTAGACTCCATGTGTTGGACTTGGCCTTTTCCCCCCAAAATTTTTCGCTTTTGACCCCCTAACTTGAATGTCTCCCCCATGGGATTAAACCTGTATAGGCCATGAGTGGTGTGAGACACCTTGTGAAAATGTAATTACCTGACATAATGTGAGCACTTGTAAAATCCCCCATTTTAAAACTGCACCCCCATTTTGGAAATGTACCTGACTGAAATGTATTGTTTTTAAAATGGATGCCATGGCCATGGGTTTTGCCACTGGACTGACATAGGTCAGCAGTCTAGATTATATTACCCAGCTACCCCTAGTTTTGGAGGGAAAGCCTGGCACCCAGGGTGCTCACCCCCTCCCCTAGAACCAGTTTAGGCTAGATGTGCCAACATTCTAGAAGGTCCTGGCATTGCCTGGGAGGAGGGTATAAAGAGGGTGAAGTGTCACCAGAGAGTCAGTCAGCGCTGGGACAAAGAAGAGAGGGGACCTGCTGTGAGGTGCTACCGCCACATGGGCCTGTGAGCTGGGCCCTGCACCCCTATAAACCCCCCCTGCTACTGTCCCCATGGGCCCCTGACAAGGGAGGGCCCCTACCCAGGACACTGACGCTGTGGGACCTTGAACTACGCCAGCGCTGAAGGAAAGAGGTGCCCCCATGAGGAGGAATGCTGTGGGCTTGAACCCCCCCAGGAGGTGAGGAGTGTGCCCCTGGGGCTGGCTGTGGAACTATTCGCCCCCCCCTCTGTGAGGTGCGCCTGTCAGACGCTGTTTGGGGAGGTTGGTGCCCCCAGGAAGCTGTGGCCCCCTTTGGAAGTGCTGCTGCTGCATTGCCTTAAGCGTTGGACTGGGAGGATAGTGCCCCCGAGGAACTGTGCCTCACTAACCTGCCTCAGTCAACCTGCCCCTGGACTGCTGAACAAGCCGTGCGCTGTGAATAGTGCCATAGCACTGAGAAGACTGTGAGGAGAAATAGCGCTAATCTGCCCCAGAACTGCCGTGTGGGCGCAGGGAGCAGTGCGCTGTGAATAGCGCTGTGGTGAGGAGTAGTGCGCTGTAAATAGCGCTGCCTGAGTAGGCGCGCTTTTGTCGCTATATAAATAATTAATTAAAAGGGAGCCTACCCCTTGTCGTTGCCACGCGCTGCGTGGCAGCGCCGGAATCCGCCGCCGTGAGGAGACCCCCCCCCCTTGCTGGGGTGTGCAGCGTTGCGGCGGCCCCCGATGTGAGGAGAGGGCCGCCGGAGTAGAGAAAGGGCCGCGCTGGGCCCGAGAAGCCAGCCTCGACCTGCCCATGTGACGGGGGCGTCTGGCCGCGTCATTGGCCCACCCCCGCCAACGCCGCGCAGGGATTGGTCGCCTGTCCGGGCGGCCGGGAAGACAGGAAGAAGCGGAGTCTAAGCCCCGGGTCCCCGTGAGGTAGGAGGGGGACCCGGGTGAAGCTTCGTTGCGGGGCCCCCATGCCAAGGAGGGGGCCCCGAGAGGAGCAACCGGAGCGGGAGGCCACCCCGCCGGTCTGTGTCCCCACGCGAGGGACCGGTGAGGCAGGCGGGGCCGGGGGCACACTGTCGGTGCCCGCCCCACCTCCCGGCCTGAGGCGCCCGGACTAGAGCAGCTGCGAGGCTCCCGTGCAGTCGAGGGAGCCTCGATTGAGCCGCCCCGACCCCCCCAGGGAAGAGAAGGAGCCGGGTGACTCCCCCAGAGGGGCGTAGAGTTCCCCTCTGCGTGTGCTACGCCAGGGGGCCTCGAGGCACATTGCCGGTGCCTGCCCCTACGCCTTGCAGTCCAGGTCCCCACAGGATAAGAGGGGCCTGGGAGAATCGGAAATCGCAGGAAGGTGCTGCAGGACCCGCAGGGCTCCCAGTTGGTCAGGGAAGCCCTGCAATTGAGAGCACGTTGCAGCAGGGGCATCGAGGCACATTGCCGGTGCCTGCCCCCACCGCAAAGGAGGCCCTGGACAGCCCGGTGAGTGTGGGCAGTAATGTACAGTGTGGGGGGTAGAGAGGGCAACGGGACACAGGGTCGGTGTCCGCCTTCCCCCCCCTGCCTCTATTGACTAAGTGGGGCCCAAGTGCCTAGAAACCAACTAAAGGCTGTTGGTGACTGCTGCCTCAGAGCCCCAGGATACCAGGGAAGCGTACTGAACTGCTTATAGAAGCCCTTGCTCACCCTAAGGATCACAGGAGGGAGGTAGAAGGTTGTAGTGGTCCCCAGGGAAAGGGTTGTCATATACAGCCAAGTGAGAGGCCCATTGGAATGCATCTTTTTGCTTGCTGCCTAATTTTCCCTGGAGTGTTTTAGACCTGACATCCCACCTCTATATGTATGCCCCGAGGAGGGTTGCCCTAGGTTAATGGTAGAGGGAGCCTACCCGTTTCTGTATAGGTGTTCCTTATCTATGAGGGGGGCCTTACCTGATGTTAATGCTAGGCGATGTATGTTCCGCCTGACGTTTGATACACCTAGCCGGTGACATGCCTGATGAAATGCCATAGTTACCTGTTGCCAGATGGTCCCTGAGGTTAGGCCTGGCTCTTAGGTTATTGGTTAAACGTTTATAGTGAGGCCACTTTCCTATCTAACTGTTAATTGCATGTTTTTGTGCCTCCGTGCAGGTGATTGTACCTTTTATTACAGGTGCTCCTATTTAAGAGGTACTATGAAGCCCTGATGTTTTCTTTCACAGGGGTGGGTTGGTGTGATTGTGCATGATATATATACCTATGCTAATGTGGTATTCTGCATTTACAACCCCCTAAGGATGAGAGCCTGAGTTGGCCCCGCCAGATTGGCCCCAGGTCTAATGTTTTATTAATCATCCTTTTTCCTTACAGCATGGACTTTGGACTCAACCCTTTTTATCCCATGTAAATAATCCCCCACTGAAATACTTGGCTCTGGTGCCAGTTGGCGCCATGTTATGACGACACTGTTAATGCATTTTTGCCTTGCAGGTTGGAGATACTAAACTGCTTAATTTTCCAACTCAGATTGGTGTCCTGCCTCTTTTGTAGTGTGCCTGGTGTGTTGACTGAGGGTACTGCGTGAGTGCTTCACATGTCCTCCAAGTTTGGCCTGCCCGCTTGATGCCATGCTACCCCCTTTGAGACTTGGGCAACCCCCAATTCCAACATTTGGTGGCAGAGCGGTGGGATAGGACTTGTGTTTGCGCAGTACCACAGCGGCCACGGGTTACACTGCAAATAGAGCTTTGGAGGTAATCCGAGCCTTGTTGTGGGGATTATTGTTGCTTCCTCCTGAAAGTGTTTGACAATTGTGTCCCCTTGTTCCACTGGGAGGGTGTGTCCCGGGTGTACCTCGCCACGATGGGGTTGATTTACCAGGAAGTGGAACTAATGGAGTACACCGAACAGGAGGTGATAGACTTCCTCCTGGAGAGAGGGATACCCCCAGTAGGGAACATTAGGAGGAATTTGTTTCTCTATGAGGCCCTCAAGAGGGGAGAGCCCTTAGAGGTTAATGGGGACTTGTCTGACTACCCCCCCGAAGTTTTGAAGGGTCAGTGGGTTAGAGACCAGAGAGAGGGCTCCCCATCCAGAACCCTGGGAGGTAATTGCTCCGATGAGGAGGAGGAAGAGTCTAGCAGGGCAGAGACGCCAGTAGCTGTGGAGGACACCGAAGATAGGGAGTCTCGCACTGGGTCCAGTCCCGGGGGCACTGCCCCATCCCTTTCCCCGTCCCCAGAAGAGTGGGTAGATAGGAGAGAAGTAAGGGAGTATCAGCTGTCGCTGGCAAAGCTCAGGCATGCCGAGGGCTTAGCGCAGCTGAGGGTAGAAGAGCAGCGACTAGAGACTGAAAAGGTCCTAGCGCTGGAGAGGATGGCGGAGAGGGCCTTCGCCAGGGAGAGATCAGCTCAGGTGGGTAGGTTGTCCCCTGAGAGTGGTTTTAGGAGTCTGGATTCACCGAAGAGGGTGGGATCCAGTGGTGGCAGCGAGTGTAGGTCCAGTGCAAGGAGTCCCACTCTCGAAGCCCAAGAGACTGTGCCTGATTCCCCGGAAGAGGAGGACGGGTTAGTGTTTAGGGGCAGGGGTAAGCTGTTCCATCAGTCCTGGGGAGAGTTTGAGGAGGAGTGTTGGACTGTACTGGAGGATTGGGTGGTGAGGAGAGCAGTGGAGGATTGGGAAGGGCTGTGCCATGCCGTTATCCGGGAGCACATGCTGAGGAGTTGTTTCCCAAGACTGCGTCACCATCTGTTGCGGTGCGGGTTCTCAGACCCCAGGGAACTTGCACGGGAGGCAGACCTCTGGGTAAGTGCCAGAGCGTCTGGGAAGACATTGGGGAGTGATCCAGAAAGGAGAGGTGCAGGGATCTTCCGACCCAGCGTGGCGGGAGAGGTGAGAAGCCCAGCTAGGTCCCAGGATAGTGGGCGGGTTGTAGGGCCTCACATCCCATCTAAAGGAGGGAGTGAGACGGGGAGGTGTCCCGAGATGCCCCAACTGCAGTCACAGGGACTGGAGAGTTCTTTTAGGGAACCCCAGGTTGGGAGTCTAGGCTGTCCCGGTGTGCCTTCTCGTGGAAAGGATCCCCTCATGTCAGGAGGACCCGGAGCATCATTAATTGGAGCTCCAGTGGTTCGGGGGTTTGACCAGTCACAGGGTTTAGATCCTGGACTGGGGTTCCAGGTTAAGGGGTTGCCTGACCTGGAGGGTGGGGTACCTGTAATTCAGGTCCCTACCAATTTGACTCCTAGGGGTACTACTCCCAGTGGGAGGGTGCGGAACTCTGGGAGGGGGTGCAGAGGGAGGAAGGTCTCTTCTCTGTCACCGGCTCAGCCACAGGGCGCAGATCCTGGGTTGGGTGGCCAGGGACAGGGTTTGCCTGCCCTGGTGGGAGGGACCTCTGTAACCAGAGTCCCCCCGGAAGTGACTCCCAGGGGTACTTCTCCGGGTAGGAGGGTGCGGAACTCTGGGAGGGGGTGCAGGGAGAGGGAGGACTCGCCCCTGTCACCGGTTCAGCCTGTGGGTTTCGGCTCCAGGTTGGGGAGAGAGTTGTGTGAGGGTGTCCCCCAGCGTAGGAGATGGAGGAACCCTAGGAGGAGAAGTAGGGGGAGGAGAGCCTCGCCCCTAAGGGCTGGTCAGTCTGAGGGTGTAGACCCCAGATGGGTGGACCAGTGGCAATTTGGAGAGAGGAGAGTGGTCCAAGGGAATTACAAGCCTGAGGCTAGAGCCTCCCACTCTAGGAAGGAGAAACATCCCACTAGGGAACACCAGTGGGGTGGTTTTGTTGGTGAAGGGAGGGTTGCGAAAGAGAACCATTGGGTTCCAGAGTGGAGGAGAGACTGCAGGTGCTCCTGTAGTTGCAGGCCTGCGTCCACCTTTTACCGCCCCAAGCAGGGAAGCCCATCAAGGCATTGATATGTCTACCCTGGCTTTTGGCTGGGGGGGAGTCGTGTTGGACTTGGCCTTTTCCCCCCAAAATTTTTCGCTTTTGACCCCCTAACTTGAATGTCTCCCCCATGGGATTAAACCTGTATAGGCCATGAGTGGTGTGAGACACCTTGTGAAAATGTAATTACCTGACATAATGTGAGCACTTGTAAAATCCCCCATTTTAAAACTGCACCCCCATTTTGGAAATGTACCTGACTGAAATGTATTGTTTTTAAAATGGATGCCATGGCCATGGGTTTTGCCACTGGACTGACATAGGTCAGCAGTCTAGATTATATTACCCAGCTACCCCTAGTTTTGGAGGGAAAGCCTGGCACCCAGGGTGCTCACCCCCTCCCCTAGAACCAGTTTAGGCTAGATGTGCCAACATTCTAGAAGGTCCTGGCATTGCCTGGGAGGAGGGTATAAAGAGGGTGAAGTGTCACCAGAGAGTCAGTCAGCGCTGGGACAAAGAAGAGAGGGGACCTGCTGTGAGGTGCTACCGCCACATGGGCCTGTGAGCTGGGCCCTGCACCCCTATAAACCCCCCCTGCTACTGTCCCCATGGGCCCCTGACAAGGGAGGGCCCCTACCCAGGACACTGACGCTGTGGGACCTTGAACTACGCCAGCGCTGAAGGAAAGAGGTGCCCCCATGAGGAGGAATGCTGTGGGCTTGAACCCCCCCAGGAGGTGAGGAGTGTGCCCCTGGGGCTGGCTGTGGAACTATTCGCCCCCCCCTCTGTGAGGTGCGCCTGTCAGACGCTGTTTGGGGAGGTTGGTGCCCCCAGGAAGCTGTGGCCCCCTTTGGAAGTGCTGCTGCTGCATTGCCTTAAGCGTTGGACTGGGAGGATAGTGCCCCCGAGGAACTGTGCCTCACTAACCTGCCTCAGTCAACCTGCCCCTGGACTGCTGAACAAGCCGTGCGCTGTGAATAGTGCCATAGCACTGAGAAGACTGTGAGGAGAAATAGCGCTAATCTGCCCCAGAACTGCCGTGTGGGCGCAGGGAGCAGTGCGCTGTGAATAGCGCTGTGGTGAGGAGTAGTGCGCTGTAAATAGCGCTGCCTGAGTAGGCGCGCTTTTGTCGCTATATAAATAATTAATTAAAAGGGAGCCTACCCCTTGTCGTTGCCACGCGCTGCGTGGCAGCGCCGGAATCCGCCGCCGTGAGGAGACCCCCCCCCCTTGCTGGGGTGTGCAGCGTTGCGGCGGCCCCCGATGTGAGGAGAGGGCCGCCGGAGTAGAGAAAGGGCCGCGCTGGGCCCGAGAAGCCAGCCTCGACCTGCCCATGTGACGGGGGCGTCTGGCCGCGTCATTGGCCCACCCCCGCCAACGCCGCGCAGGGATTGGTCGCCTGTCCGGGCGGCCGGGAAGACAGGAAGAAGCGGAGTCTAAGCCCCGGGTCCCCGTGAGGTAGGAGGGGGACCCGGGTGAAGCTTCGTTGCGGGGCCCCCATGCCAAGGAGGGGGCCCCGAGAGGAGCAACCGGAGCGGGAGGCCACCCCGCCGGTCTGTGTCCCCACGCGAGGGACCGGTGAGGCAGGCGGGGCCGGGGGCACACTGTCGGTGCCCGCCCCACCTCCCGGCCTGAGGCGCCCGGACTAGAGCAGCTGCGAGGCTCCCGTGCAGTCGAGGGAGCCTCGATTGAGCCGCCCCGACCCCCCCAGGGAAGAGAAGGAGCCGGGTGACTCCCCCAGAGGGGCGTAGAGTTCCCCTCTGCGTGTGCTACGCCAGGGGGCCTCGAGGCACATTGCCGGTGCCTGCCCCTACGCCTTGCAGTCCAGGTCCCCACAGGATAAGAGGGGCCTGGGAGAATCGGAAATCGCAGGAAGGTGCTGCAGGACCCGCAGGGCTCCCAGTTGGTCAGGGAAGCCCTGCAATTGAGAGCACGTTGCAGCAGGGGCATCGAGGCACATTGCCGGTGCCTGCCCCCACCGCAAAGGAGGCCCTGGACAGCCCGGTGAGTGTGGGCAGTAATGTACAGTGTGGGGGGTAGAGAGGGCAACGGGACACAGGGTCGGTGTCCGCCTTCCCCCCCCTGCCTCTATTGACTAAGTGGGGCCCAAGTGCCTAGAAACCAACTAAAGGCTGTTGGTGACTGCTGCCTCAGAGCCCCAGGATACCAGGGAAGCGTACTGAACTGCTTATAGAAGCCCTTGCTCACCCTAAGGATCACAGGAGGGAGGTAGAAGGTTGTAGTGGTCCCCAGGGAAAGGGTTGTCATATACAGCCAAGTGAGAGGCCCATTGGAATGCATCTTTTTGCTTGCTGCCTAATTTTCCCTGGAGTGTTTTAGACCTGACATCCCACCTCTATATGTATGCCCCGAGGAGGGTTGCCCTAGGTTAATGGTAGAGGGAGCCTACCCGTTTCTGTATAGGTGTTCCTTATCTATGAGGGGGGCCTTACCTGATGTTAATGCTAGGCGATGTATGTTCCGCCTGACGTTTGATACACCTAGCCGGTGACATGCCTGATGAAATGCCATAGTTACCTGTTGCCAGATGGTCCCTGAGGTTAGGCCTGGCTCTTAGGTTATTGGTTAAACGTTTATAGTGAGGCCACTTTCCTATCTAACTGTTAATTGCATGTTTTTGTGCCTCCGTGCAGGTGATTGTACCTTTTATTACAGGTGCTCCTATTTAAGAGGTACTATGAAGCCCTGATGTTTTCTTTCACAGGGGTGGGTTGGTGTGATTGTGCATGATATATATACCTATGCTAATGTGGTATTCTGCATTTACAACCCCCTAAGGATGAGAGCCTGAGTTGGCCCCGCCAGATTGGCCCCAGGTCTAATGTTTTATTAATCATCCTTTTTCCTTACAGCATGGACTTTGGACTCAACCCTTTTTATCCCATGTAAATAATCCCCCACTGAAATACTTGGCTCTGGTGCCAGTTGGCGCCATGTTATGACGACACTGTTAATGCATTTTTGCCTTGCAGGTTGGAGATACTAAACTGCTTAATTTTCCAACTCAGATTGGTGTCCTGCCTCTTTTGTAGTGTGCCTGGTGTGTTGACTGAGGGTACTGCGTGAGTGCTTCACATGTCCTCCAAGTTTGGCCTGCCCGCTTGATGCCATGCTACCCCCTTTGAGACTTGGGCAACCCCCAATTCCAACACCATGTATAACCAGAATCAAGCCCATATTTAGGGTACACATTAACCCTGGCTTGCCTCTTAGTTCACTAATAGCAATGTCATCTGGGCAGGGGCAGTAATAATTTCCAGTTCATGTTCAAAAACTCCCTTTTCATAAATATATTGCCAAAACATGTTGTGGTGATTTACAGATAGCATATTTTCCATTGAAATGGCCACAGAACTTTCCCACTATCATGTAGTTCTACTGACAATAGCACATAAACAATGTTTCATTGGGTTTCAGTAAACTAAAGTGTTCTAATTTGTTTCGATCATGTAAAAATATTTTCTTTTTTTTTGTGTTCAACACAATTATAAAAATGGTCTTGGGTAACTAGTGAAATATATTTGAAATGTTTGAACAGTTCACTTGGCTATGTCAGTGTTGTGTTAGAAAAAAGCCTGACACCTTACAGCTTTTCATTTAACATACTTTGAACAGTTCAGTTGTCACACTTTACAAAATCCTGAACCTTTTAGTCACAGATAGAAAACTAAATGTAGGAAGACAATCTGACTTATGGCCTCTGTCTCTGAAAGCCATCAAATGTGACAAGATCACAAGATTTAAAGGCATTTTTATTGCTCTTTCACTTCGTGAGCAATAAATATGCCTTTAAATCGTGTAATCTTGTCACTTTTGCTCTGCTTTCAGAGACAGAGGTCAAAAGTCAGTCCCTCTTCCCACATTTACTTTTTTGTCAAATACATTTTTGTTGGTTTCAAAGATAAAACAGTACACAGAAAACCAAGCAAAGGAAGGAGACCCCAATACATTGTATATGCCGAGAGTAACAGAAAGCTAAAATATCATATACAGGTTGTGTACTAGGACTCCGCAAACCCTAAATACCCTCAGCGTATACCTCCCAGGTCTCCAATGGACTCTGTAATTTGCATAAATCAACAAGTTCTCATGGGAGGTCAGACGAGTCTTTGGATTTCATCCTTCCCTTCCCCATCTCCCCATAACTCGTAAACAATAAACATAAATATACAAACTATGGTGTCACGATCAAAGAAAGTTCAAATGTGGTTGCAGGTGAAGGCAGGATTATGGGGAGAAGAGGCCGGAAACCCCCCATGCAAATCAGGGGAGCCAACAAATGCTCTAGATATGAAAGAGATGGAGAGCTCGCAGCCTAGGCCCACATGCAAACGGAGACAGCCCCTCTGATAGATATTCGACCATGGGAGCTCATACATAGTCGAACCCCTTTCTTGAGTCGTCCACACTGTCTGCTATTCTCTCCATCGCCAGTGCACGTCATAGCCTAGCGTGCCATTGGGTAAGGAAGAGGGCCTCTGTTTTCTTCTATGCAGCCGCTACAGCCGTCTTAGCGGCCTGAGGCACAGCCACATCACAGATCGATCCCCCTGCGTTTGGCACTTCAGGTTGGAATCCCGGATCCCCAAGAGAGTGTGTTCTAGTGTGTCCGGTATCAGATAGCTCAGAATCAATTTGATTTGGGGGAGTACCTCCTTCCAGATGGGCTTGATGCATGGACAGTCCCACCAGATATGTCTGAAGTCCCCCAGCAGCATGCAATCCCTCCAGCACCTATCACAAGAGTTAGGGAAGATAGTGTGTAGCTTTTGGGGGGGTGCAGGTTACATTCATACATAATTTTATAATGAGCCTCTATTAAAAACATGGAGTGATGAAACTTGGGAATATCCCTATATAGTGAGTTCCATTGCTTCTTCCCCAATGGGGTGGCTAAGATTGAATCCCAGAACCTTTGGTGTCTAGGTGTGTGGTGAGATCGCAAAGACCGTATGAGTGAATAAAGGAAATAGATGGTACCCTTCGTAGAGGCTCCTGACCGCGCAAATTTCTCGATTGGAAGTAAAGTCCTAGTGGCAGCTTGCCGTATCTGGAGTTGTAGGGCCCAGTGCTTAAGTTGCATGTAATGAAATTCTTGATATGGCTGAAGGTGATAGGCTTTAACACATTCCGCAAAGGTCATCAATTTCCCCATTTCAAACAGATGAGAGAGCATAAGACAGCCACCCTCCCACCAAGCCTCAAATGGTCCCTCCCACAGCGCTGGTGGGCACTCTGGGTTAAAGTGGATGGGCGTGTAGGGGGAAGGGGAGTGGATCTAGTTAGCTAATTTCAAACCCTTAAGGTGGTTGTCGTAGGAGTACTGATATTGGCATTGCGTGGTTGATTGTGTCTCTGTTTCCACAGGAGGTCCCAGATTGTCCTCCATACTATTTGTCGGTCCATGTGGAGCCAAAGTTTTTCCGATTCTCAGAGGGATTATTCCGTAATCACCCTAAGTAGAGCTGCCCTATAGTACCCCAAGAAGTCCGGCAGGGCCAATCCCCACTCCTCTCTCCATCTAGTTAACATGCGGTTGGAAAGCTGTGCTCTCTGCCCCTGCCAGATAAACTTGGTAATCATTGTTTTCAACTCAGGAAAAAGCGCCTGATCTACTGGGAAAGGTAGACCCTGAAAGAGATAGAGCAAGCGCGGGAGAACATTCATTTTGATGGCATTGACTCGCCCTATTTAGGAGAGATAGGCCGTCCTCCATCTAGACAGATCAGCTTTAAGTTGGCGCAGCAAGGGAGGGAAGTTAGCCATGTAGAGGTGTTCCAGCTTGGGGGTGAGTTTGAAGCAGAGATATGTGATGTCTTTGTGCGCACTCTGGAAAGGGGACACCCCTTCAATGATCTGCATGGACTCCTTAGGCACAGTTAAGTTAAGAAGGAAGGATTTCAAGAGGTTCACCTTAAACCCAGAGGCCTGTTCATAGGAGGCTAGTTCAGATTGAATCACCGAGAGAGAAGATTGCGGCCTCATGACTAGAAGTAACACATCTGCAAAGAGGGAAATCTTGTTTCCGTCTGTGCCAAATGGGACCCCCCCCCATGTCTGGATTGTACTGAATGCACTTTGAGAGGGGTTTGATGCTGAGCGCGAATAGCAGGGGGGCAAAGAGCACCCCTACCTGGTTCCCCTAGAAAGGTTGAAAGGTTCCCAAGCAACCCCATTTACCAAGACTCTGGATCATGGCACACAGTAATTCGCCCGCACCATTCCAATGTAGGTCTCGTTAAAACTAAACTGTTGAAGTGTATGGGTCAAAATGTCCCAGTCAACCAGGTCAAAGGCCTTCTCCGCGTCTAGTGAGAGAAGAACCGTGGGTATGGCCTTCGTCTGTGCTTTCTCGATAATGTGGACTACTCTTGGGAGGTTATCATGAGTTTGCCTCCCCTTGATGAATTCCGCCTGGTCTGGTTGCACAAGCAGTAGCATACCGTGCTCAAGGCGTGAGGCCAATATTTTAGAATATAGCTTGGCATCCGAATTCAGGAGCGTTATAGGCCTATAAGAGGTGCAGCTAATGGGGTCTTTCCTCGGTTTGGGTATGACTGAGATCAAAGCCTCTCCCATCGAGGGGGTCACCTTTTGCGTGTCAGAGATGTCGTTGAAGAGCGTTACTAGTCGGGGGACTAATTCTGGTGCAAAAGTACGCTAGAAGTGGGCATTAAGACCATCAGGGCTGGGTGCCTTTTTGGAGCTTAAGAGAGTCTATTGCCTTCCTCTGCGGGAATGGGTCTACTTAAGTCTTCGTTTGTGGAGGCCGGGACCTGTGTAGATCCAGGGCCTCGAGGTATTGACCCTGAACTTGTACGTGTAACTGATCGGCGGTATACAAGGAGCAATACAATTCTGCAAAAGCCTTGGCTTTCCCTACTTCGCTTTTGTGGGAGACCCCCTTCCCGTTGATTATGTGCTTAATGTACTCATTCTCCTGTCTCGCTCGCAGTTGACGTGCCAATAGGGAACCCACCTTGTTCCCTCCCTCGTAAGTTCGGGCCTGTAAGAGTAGGGGGGTCTTTTCAGCCCCATTAGTGTAAATAGCTTGAAGCTTCCTCTTAACCTGCATAACCTTACGGAGGGATTGGATCGAAGGATTAGACTTGTGATCATACACGGCCTTTCGGAGCTCGTACTCGAGGAGAAGGCGTTTCCTGCATTTACCTGCTTTTGCTGTTGCTGTCTAAACGCTGGGACTTCGTTGTACTCCTGTGAGTCTGCCTTCACTTTCACCACCACTGCTAGCGGTACCCGCTGCGCGGGTCCCGCGTCGCTTGAGGGCACTCTCTGTCAGCGCTACTCCTTGAACTGTGGATCTGGGTTCTGGGACCTGCAGGGCTGCGAGCGTGTTGTGGGCGCAGGACTCAAAGTCCCAGGAGCGCCCACAACTCCCAATCATCAGCAGCTGGGACGCTCTCCCTGCAGGCTCCTCCCCTTCCTCCTTAGATAGTATATCTTAAACAACAGAGTCCCGCTGCGCGGGAGGGCGCCGGGCGAAGCCCGGGCAAAGGGCGGGCCGTCTGTGGCCGTCCAGGGACGATCGAGGACGGGACACCCCTCTAATAACACCGTGAGTTCAAAGCTGTAATATACATCTTTCTGAAACGACACTATCCGTGATTTAACTAGTAAAATTACTAGAAAAACTGTAATAGGAAAGATAAATGGGTTTAAAAAAATTACGTTCGCGTACAATATTCATGAAGCGAATGGGAACGGAGGAAGCAGTAAGAAAATCCAGACAAAGCGAGCAAACCTGGTCAAAGTACTTTAACTCCAGCAATCAACGAATATTTTTCTTCTTTACCATCAAAAAAGAAACTTGATAAAGGAATGTCTGTGACTGAAAATGAACCACCTGGGAGTTTAGGGGATATAACATGTCTATCTGAATCCCCCAATTTGTCTCACAATGTAAGTGATAAGGCGCTTATTAATAAGTCTATTCATCCAATGTATGATCAACAACCAAAAGACTGTAATTCTAGCGCACTGAAATCATCAACTCCTATAAAAGGCAATGAGAGTTTATACAAATCAGAGGTCCTAAGCATACTACACAAGCCAGAACAAAATAGTTTGATCTCTAAAATACTCTCTACAAAGGACAACGAGACTCTACAAAAATTAGAGGATTCAAGTATATTCCAACAAAAAGCAGAAGAATTTAGCTCTGAACAAAAGCTACAAAAAATAGATACAAGAAAAATATCTATACAAGAACAAGATTCCTTTTTGGACCCCTTCCTAATTGAAAATAATAATCTCGATAAATCTTCAATGCCTCTATCTAAGGCTCTTTTCTCACTACAAGAAATATTAGAATCGGTTCTCTCCTTTTTAGGAAACATCCTCGAAAACTCAGATCAAACTCTGGATGTCCAAATCGGTATTTTAAAGTTTTTAGTAGAAGAGAAAAGGAAAAAGGAGTCCTCAAAAATAATAGAAAATCAGTCAAAGGATATCACTAAAGGAAAGGAAAATGATCAAAAGCAAAGCAATTGTCACTCTTCTACTCAGACATCAGAAGGAGATCTTACAGAAACTTATAAAAGGACAAAAACTGAACCCTTCAATGACTCTACACTCTATTCCCTAAAAAGACTATTTAGAGAAAAATCGCAAAAAAAGCTAAAGCAATTTCCGATCTTTAACAAACACGGGAAAAAGGATATTTACGACAAAGATCTAACAAAGGAAGATGAAGATTCTTGTACAAAAACTAAGTCAGAACCTCTAATAGGGGATATAACCTTAAATACATCTAAGGAAGTCGAGCAAAAAGGAAAAAACAAAAAGAGAAAAAAACCTCTTAGAAGGATCCCTAAAAGGAAAACCCGTAAACTAAAATTTCAAAAGATCTACAGGAGAAAAACGATGAGAAAAGTACGCCACATATGAGGAAAAAAGGAGAATTCCTCAAAGGAATAAGTATAGATACAAAGCCAGTATTAAATCCAAGGGCGGATGAATATCTCCCAACCAGGATAGAAACAAAGACAAAACATGAAAATATCGATGCTAATAGAAGTAATGAGAAGGATAACAAATGCAGCGCTGATATACAGTCAAATGCACTTCAATTTGAAGAACTTTTCCCCACCGATAATATTCCACTCAATAGAGGCAGGACACTCAACCTCTTGCAAAACATAAAGTCCCTTCAATTATTGACTAGCTGTGAAATAGATCTAGTAACTTTTCCCAAAAGAGGTCATAATAAAATCGCAAAGGTTTCTTTCTGGTCCCCTGTAATACCCGGGATCATACTTCGGGAAAAAGAAATAATACACAGATTTGGATATGATGTAATTGAGAAGGTCGAGCCTAAAGGAAAGAAAAACTATACAACCGCAAACAACAACACGCAATTAATCTATAAACCATATCCAAACAACGGCCCTAGATCTCCCTTGATGCCTGAAGACGCAGGGGCTAGCTATTTTAGAGATACGCGACAAGGAGAAGAGATCCTGAAAATTCGTGTGAAAAAAGGGGAAAGGGAAGTGTGGTACTTGGAACCGAAGGAGAATAAAGCTACTGAAGTCGATACTGAGAAATCTTGGACCTGGTTATCGGGGATGCTGAACTGCAACAAAAGTCCTAGCCAAATGAAGTATCCAGTTTAACCAAGGTCTAAAGTTTATATCGTGGAACATCGCAGGGAGAACAACAAACAAAATGAAGGAAGTACTCAACAACCATCCAGACATCCTCACCCTACAAGAAACTTGGGCAACAGATCCCTTCTCACAAAAAGGCTACTATGTTTATAATATATCTGCAAAAGCCAGTAACCGGGGCCATGCCAAAGGAGGTTTGGCTATTTTAATAAGAGAGGATTACATATGGGCACAAGAGATAGTAGAGACCAATAGTGACAATCTGCAATGTATTAAGCTCTTTCTGAAAACCTATAACATGACCCTACAAAGAGCAATCTTGCTCTTTAATATATACGCGCCCCCTGGAAAAAAATATGACACCTTATATGAAGATACGCTGGAAATTATTATGCAAATAATAGAAGACCATCTGTTTCCATCTTACATAATCTTGGGTGACTTCAACGGGAACATTTCTAATCCCGAAATTAAAAAGTGGGGAAGAATTTTTGAAGAGGAAAGCCTGGAATTGTCTATTCCCCTATTCCCCAAAGATATTCGATCCAATAAAAGAGGGAAAATTTTGTTATCAGTGTTATCTAATATAAATGGAGTAATCCTGAACGGGAATATTGAAGGAGACATCCCGGCATCATATACAAGACAGGGAAACGGGAGTCCTTCGATAATAGATTATATTATCTGTGGCAAAGACTTATTTGAAACCATGTCTCATCTTCACTCCAACTTCACATCAGACAGCGATCACGCCATGATGCAACTATGCACCAACTGGTCGGCTCAATCTGTAGAAGAAAGACCAATGATCCTCGATAGAAATGAAACTCTGGTAAACAGCGGTCAGAGACGTATCTTTTGGAATCCATCCTCTATGAACAAAATAACAATACTGGTTGAGCATAACCATCTATTAAAGAAACTGTATTCGGAAGATCCTATAGTAAACTTTGAGAATACGCTCACCGAACTCAAAGAGGCTTTAACAAAAATGAATCTTCAAGGAATTATTGGTAATAAAATGAAGAACAATACAAATAAAATCTGGAATACACTGATAAAGAAAAAACTAAACAAATTGATACGAGCTCAATACCTACACTCTTCTCCTACCAAAAAGGAAAGAAATAAATAAACTGAAAAATCAACTGAGAAGAGAAAAAATAAGTAAGGAAAAAAACGTTCAAGATCGTAACTGGGTCGATCTACAAATTGCTGCAAAAGAACCAAACCAGAGAAAATATTGGTCATTAATAGCTAAAATTACAGGAACAAAAAAGAAACTATTAGCAGTACCAGTTCCTCCGAAAGAGTGGGAAATTTATCTGACAGATCTTTACAAATCAAATATGGTCAAATTACAAGAAAACTGTGCAGGTAAAGTAAAGGAAAAATTGAAAACATTAATTCCTAAAACAACAACAATTATGGTAGAAACCCACATTCGTAAGGCAAGAAATACAGGTGCCTTCGGCCCCGACCAAATCCCGATAAAGGTACTACAGATGAATCCTCAGGAATGGAGTTTCTTTTTAACCCCGCTCTTCAATTATATTTTGACCACTGGACAAGTACCAAAATCATGGCAGGGGAGCATCATCATTCCTATTTATAAAAAAGGTTGTAAAACGGTAGCAGGAAACTACCGCCAAATAGCTTTGATGGATGCTACCGGAAAAATCTTTGCTGCTGAAGTATTATTGCAATTAAAAAACTGGGCTTTTTCGCTGGGTCTGATACCCATGTTCCAGGCTGGTTTCAGACCAAAGCACTCTGTCACGGATAATATTGCAATTATTCAGGTTATTCTTGATAAATATGTCACACGAAGAAAACAGACGGTCTACATGGCATTTATTGATTATTCGACCGCATTCGATCGTGTTGATCGATCTACTTTATGGAATAAACTGAGGAGTCTTGGAATCAACGAATATTTGCTACAGGTAATAATAAGTCTCCATACTACAACTTGGTGTCAAGTCCAAATGGGGGGCGAAAAAGGTTTAACGAAAGTTATAAATACAGAAAATGGTCTAAAACAGGGTTGTCTACTAGCCCCAATGTTATTCTCGTTATACCTCAGTGACTTGCCAAACCAGTTACAGAAGGGTTCAAGCCTGCCTCCAAAAATAAGCAAATTAAGCATACATTCATTGCTATATGCGGACGATATAGTTATGTTTGATCTTACCCCATTCGGTCTGCAAAATTCTCTTGATATTTTGTGCCATTACTCAAACGAAATTTTTTTAATCCCAAATGTGAAGAAAACAAAAGTTGTTGCCTTCTCTGGGAGGAAAAAAAGTGTTAAATACAACTGGAGGTTAGGAGGTGAAAAAATCGATGAAGAGAAAGAATATGTATACCTCGGCAGGATTCTTTCTAAGAATCTAACAAATATAAAACATATAGATAAATTAGTAAAGAAATCTGATCTACATGCTGGAGCACTTTCAAGACTCTATAGTGCCACGGGGAGCAGGCATTTTTCTACATTATTGAAAATATACAGAGTGAAAATTCCTGCAGTTCTGTCATATGCTACGGAATATATCCCTATAAAACAATGGGGCTTCATGGATCGCCAAGAGGGGAAAATTCTGAAAAGAATGATGAAGGTCCCGGTTGCAACACCAGTACAGGTTTTAAGGTTAGAATTTGCAATTACGAGTGCTTTTGCTACGGCCGTGGCCAACATTATCAGGTGGGCCTACAATCTTCTTCATGCAAAGGAGGGAACACTTAGATTCCTACTACAAAAAGAAACCTTTGACACAGAAGCAGCTAAGCAAACCTTCTCAGTGAATATGACAGCTGCATTTCGAATGGCTGAAATTACTACAGATATTTTACTGACCTGGTCTGTATCGCAACTAAAACTCTTTCTTAAATGTTTCACACCGAGGTTGAGTTTTGATTTGGACTATGCACATAGCAATAAACTAAAAACATTCAAATCATATACTGAACATATAGAGTATAAACATATTCAGCCTTATATATCGTTCTCCCTTACTCATAGTGCGAGGAAGGTGATCTTGATGCTACGAATAGGGATTTTACCTGTTGAATCCTATAAATCAAAATGGTCAGTTGGGGAATTCTCTCATTTTTGTTCGTTATGCCAAGGGGGTGAGCAGACCGTGGAGCACCTACTATTTGTTTGCCCTAATTCTAAAGTAGTAGCAGCTCGTGCTCAATATATTGATCCAATATATAGAACCTGCAGGTTAACAAATGAAAAAGATCTGTTAACAGTGGGCATAATGCCTACGAATGAATTTGTATGTTATAATTTTTACACATTTTTTAAAACTATGTTGTTTTTATATTAATTTGTGATGCACTTACTTTTGTTATTTTTCTTATACTATAGGTTATATTTGTGGTCCTCTGTCGAGTACCAACACAAATAAAATCTTTTTGACTTGACTTGACTTGAGAAGGCGTTCCCCCTTGCGTTGTGCTTTGAAAGTGGCATCTAACTCAATACACTTCCCCTGAATAACTCCCTTGAAGGCGACAACATTGTTGGCTAGGGAGGTTTGCTTCGGGTTGTTAAGGTAAAAAAATTCTGTGATTGCCTTTCTTAGCTCATCCCTAATAAGCCGATCTCTGCAAAGGAAGTTGGGAAAATACCACCTGACAAGCTTGGAGAGCAGGGCAGGCCAATCAAGGACCGGCTCTAGGGGAGGGTGATCAGATAGGCAAATCGTGTGGTACTGGGAACCCGCCATTTTGTTGAGAAGGGACTGACTAATGAATGCGTGATCAATCCTTGAGTATGTCCTATGAGAATGCGAGAAGGAGTAATCCCGGGTCGCGGGATGGGCAGTCCTCAAGGTGTTAAGTAACCCCATCCCAGCTTTAAGTGGTTTGCTATGCCCCCCCCCTTCCCGCGTGGGAGTGTGTAGTGTCAAAGACCTGGTCCCGAATCAAATTGAAGTCTCCAAACAATAAGATGTCGCCTCTTGCAGAATCCCTCCAGTGCAGTCAGGAAAGCTTTCCGGAAATCATGTTGCCCTGTGTTGGGTGCATATATCGCGGCTATAGTGCATGACCTACCCCGTATCTCACCCCTAACCATTAAGAACCTCCACTCTTTGTCCGTTTTAGTGTCATGGTGGAGAAATGGGATTGATGTGTGAAAGAGAAGCGCCACCCCATTGTGTCTATTGTGTGTCGAAGGAACGAAAGATCTGTAGGGAGGCCCTATGTTTCAATCGTTGTTCCTCTTTGTGTTATTTTAATCAGGTGGTCAATTAGGAATTTCCGGACACAGTGCCTCTTATTAGGTGAGTTAAGACCTTTTATGTTCCACGTTAGGCAATTGACCCCTATCAGTTATCATAAGACCCGCTGGCATGTTTCTCCAATAGCGCTCGCAGGAGCATTACCCTCCCTACCATTTCCCCTCCCCCCCCACTAAAGCAACGTAAAATAGGAGCAGAAAGTACTGTAACATCAAAACAAAGTAAACCTTAACAAATACAAACCACAATTGTGAGCTAGGGGTTCTCATTCACAGAGGAGAACCTCATTGCGGGTGTTGTCTGGGGCGGCCCAAATTTCCACCTCCAAGGCCCATAGATCTGCTATTTAGGCACACTTAAGATATGAGCTAACGATGACGTTAAGTGTTATTGACGGCATGAAAACTTCAAACCTTTCCCTCCCCACAGCCTCATCTTAAGAGTCAGAGTGGCCGATGTCCGATTGGCATGTTTCTCAGGCCCCTGCAAAGACCCGCATGTCGCAAGTCTGATCAGACTCCTCAGAGGAAACACAGCTTGCGAATGATAGAGATCGAAGACCCCATCATCCCGTAGTGCTCTTGCCTTCTCTCCGCTGCTGCAGCCAGGGCCCCCAATGCTTCTTCGGTCTGGCTGCAGCCTCCACAACCCTCGAATCCGCCGCTTGCGCCTGGGCAGGCATCTCGATACCCAGAATAGACGCTGTCTCCTCCAAGTCCGTGCAGTGGTAGTTTTTATTGTCTGGCGAAAAAGCTAGACCAAAAGGGTTACTCCATCTGTATTTCACCTTGCTTTCTCTTAAGGCTGTCATGACTAGTCGGAACAGCTGGCGTTGGACAAGTGTGACTTTGGCTACATCTTGGTACAGTGAGCACGTTGCGTTCTGGAAGGACACTTTGTCGAGGGCTTGCGCCTTCTGAAGGACAATCCCCTTGGTTTTAAAAGAGCTGAATTTTGCCAGCACGTCTCTGGGTTTCCTGGAGTCTCCCAGACCAGGGTCTCATTAGAGCAGGGCTTTCCCCACGTGAGGAAAAAGGGTCAGGCAGATCAGGTCGATTACCCCTTTTCAAGGTTTGCCTGGCGTTAGCCGCCTCTCACCCAACTTACGGATACCAAATAAAGAGGCAGGCGCTGGAGACTGGAAGGCAGGAAACAGGAGTTTATTTCCGACGGAGCGGAACACATTAGATCGGACAACGAGGTATTGTTTCGAGGTGCTCTAACCGCATCTCTGAGGCCTGGCCTCTTATACACAGGTTTATGGCTTTATTACATTTATGACATCCGTGGTATTGCTTTGAAGTTCAAAAAGGCATCTTTGGAATCCCCGGTTCAGGCCCGTTCCCACACATATCTACAGTAGAGGTCCCCACCCCAATCTCAGCATGATGGCTATCGCGCAGCTGGACATTCCGCTGGGAACAGGAATGTGGGCGATCGGTCGGATCTAGGGGTGTGAAGGCATTGATTAATCCCCGCTCCTTTGATGTGGGGCGAGGTCCTACTGTAGGGGGCAATAAACTGCATCTGTTGAGCTAGGTGATGGCCTGGGGTCAGGCCGGACAATCGGGCAGGGAGGAAGAGGTTATCAAAAGGTCCTGTTCTATGAATGAGATGAAAGAGCGAGGGGGGTTCAGCACGGGATGTGGCTCGGAGACAGGGTCGCGCTGGAGGTGCGTTTATGACCCAAGCAGGAGAGACCGGGGGCTGTCGGGGATGCTTGCGAGGCTGGGGAGTGAGGGGGAGAGAGAGACGCTGGCTATCGGGAGTGAGCAGAGAGGCCATGGCGATCAAAATGGCTGCTGCTTACGCACACGTATGGATCTGAAAAGGACAAGATGGCGCCGATAATGTTTACGCCACAATCCAGATTTTAACAGTCCTCCCTTTTCAACATATCTAGCCAGCTTGTCAATTTATGTCTATCCCCATTATATTACGTATTTCGATATCATACAAAGCTTTCATACGTTCAGCTTCGAAATTCGGAGTCTTAGGGCACATGCAGTTAGCAATGAGTGAACACAAAGGTGGCAAGCATTGAATACCTAGGCAACACCCACACAGTACCACGACCGGTATCAATATAAATGTAAACAACCTCCATCCCCAGTCCTTCAAAGTACCCCAAAACCAGCTCCCAAGCGACCATCCTTCTTGCTCCTGGTGAACCTCTGAGGAAAGTCTGTGGAGGTGCTCGATTGCTTTGTAGACTGAGGGCGAGTTATCTGGCACGTAGGTGCAACAGCTAGATCCGATGATGCGGCATGCTCCTCCACGGTCAGCTAGAACCACATCTAGAACAAGGCGGTTCTGAAGAGCCACCAGGCGGACTGCCTGAAGCTCGGCCGTATTGTTAGTGAGGATGCCAGCCGTGATGTTCATGGTCGTTTCTACTGCCTGGGTCAGGTGTCGGATGGCGCGGCTGTTTGCCATTGGGCCCCACAGAGGAACAAGTCCCTTCACTGCATCCAGGAACTGTGCTCCGGTGGAGTCGGCTTGTTCAATGTCTCTTGCGCGCTTCTGCCGGTGATGGTTTGCTGGGGCCACGTACGTTGGAGGGAGAATGAAGGCGATGTAGCAAGTACCCCCCCAACTTTTTGGAAGCCAAGTGTAAGCTTTGGTGCCACAAACAAAGTACATATTCGGAGAAGCAACAAAGGAGGGGGGATCAATTGAGTCCAATGTTCTGGTGATGTGGCAGGAACTGTGACCCACCAGCTGAGTTCCCAGGCCTTCGAGGCACACGAGGCCCGTGACATTGATAACAGACAGAGCCACAGTCAGAGTGGCAGCAGTTCGTTTCCGTAGGTAGGAGAAGGTGGGTCTGGCTGGATTATGGAACACCTGCATTTCAACTCGTTCCTTGGCAGGGATGTCCAAATGGAAGGAGGAACCAGAGGTCAAAGGACAAAAGGGAGCAGATGTCCTCCCGGTTTTCTTCAGCCAGAACCCATGGTAGAAGTGTGGCACTGTTTGACCAGAAGTGGCGTTGTCCTTGTAGCTCTCTTGCAAGAGGATCAACCAGGCGAGGCAGGAGCCATGAACTGAGAAAGGGAAAGGGATGAAAGGGATGGAGTGTCCGGTGGCATGCGCGAGCAACCCGCAGATCCAGCAGTTTGTGGCGTTGGCGGCAAGGTTGTGTTGGTGCAACAGTTGCACGAAGGAATTGTTCCAGAACTCCTTACGCCTTTCTCGGAGCTGAGGCGAAAGGGAGATCAGGTGATGCTCTTTCATAGTGGTTGGCTGTGCAGTGGTCAGCAATATCTGATGAGCGGGTGCGCTCTCTTCCATGATCCAGAAGGAAGTCATGAGGAGGAGGCAAAAGAGGAGGACAATGAAAAGGGCAATTGACTTTGATTTGTGCATACTGTCAGTCTTTGGGTTCCTGTAGTGGGTATTTCCGGTTGCTCCCATCATTTTCTTATCTGGTGCTTCCATCATCTTCTTATCTGGCGCTTCCATCATCTTCGAGGTGCTCGGTAGTGGGCAGAACCGCAGACTTCGTTTAGCTTCTCTCCGGGTAACCCTTGGTTGTGTTTAGGCTACTGTTTAGAGATTCAACTTAGTCTGTGGTCTACTTAGCCGAAGCTCCCTCCTTTCGACGCAGGAAATACCCTTCCCTAGATGGCACAGTGGGATCAGAGAATTTTGCAAGTTCGAGTGCCTCGGTATCAGGATAACAGTTCAGTGATGGCCGGTCTTTATTCAGGAGCTCTTCTTGGGTGCTGACGTTTTCTGTCGTGGCCAGGGTCGAGGAGACCTACTTACAGTGGTGTGCGTGCAGCCAGTGTCGTTTCCCCTCCACTTGAAGAGCCGTCCGGGTGGTGATCAGTACTTGCCAGGGGCCCGTCCACCGGGGTTCCAGACTCTTTGCCCGTTGGAAATTTCGGATCAGCACATAATCCTCCGGTTGGATATCGTGTCCCGGACCCCTGGAAGCATCGGGGATGGCCTGCTGCACCTGCTGCTGAATGACAGACAACGTTTTAGTCAATTTGCCCAAGTAATCAGACAGTAGGACATCCGGGACGTCGTGAATGGAGGTCGGTTTAGGGGCAGTCCAGAGGTTCATCGGTCGCCCAAATACAACCTCGTAGGGGGTCAAATGGTGTTTAGTGGGAGTGGAGCGCATCGATAGCAATGCCAGTGGGAGGGCATCTGGCCATTTAAGTCCTGTGGTGGCCACTATCTTCGACAGTTTTAGTTTCAGTGTGGTGTTGTGTCGCTCAACTAAGCCAGCAGATTGGGGGTGAAAGACTGCTTGAAACCTCTGTTTTACACCCAACCCTTTCAAGATTAGTTGGATAACTTCAGCTATGAAGTGGGGGCCGTTGTCGCTCCATAGAATTCGACAAAGACCGTAGCGAGGGAAAAACTCTTTCAGTAGTACCTTGGCAGTGGTCATGGCAGTGTTATCACGGGTTGGATAGGCCTCTACCCATTTGCTGAAGGCACACACAATGACTAATACATACTTCAGGCTTTGGCATCTTTCTAGTTGGATGTAGTCCATCTGGAGGACCTCAAAAGGATGGTCGGGGACCCCAAACCCTCCCCGGGGTACCACAGTTCCTTTCCCAGGGTTGTGTTGCAGGCAGATAAGGCATTGCTGGACCAGGCGTCTGGCTGAGTCGGGGATTTTGTCGTTGTGCCAGACCTTGGAGATGAGTTCGATCATGGGGGCAGATCCTATGTGTGCAGGGGAGTGAGCCATAGTCAGTATGGGGATCAGGTACGAGTTGGGTAGCAACCATTTGTTAGTGTCCTTTGTCCGCCAGCAGCCTTCATCGTCTTTCAATCCCACCCGTGCCCATTCAGTCAATTTGTGTGGTGAGCTGGCCATCTGGATGTCCCTAATAGTCTCCCTAGCGTCCGTCCATTTTTCAGCTTGTGACCTAGTCACGTACATGTGAGTCGTCGTCCTATTTTCGGCTGTGGTTCGAGCAGTGATGTCGGCCAGTGCGTTTCCCTGTCCGACTAAGTCTGTCACCTTCCTGTGTGCCTGGCATTTGATAACGGCTAATCGTTTGGGGAGGAGAACTGCCTCAATCAGGGCGGAGACTAGATCTCCGTGGAGGATGGGTGTGCCGTGGGACGTCAGGAATCCCCTTTCTATCCACAAGAGTCCAAAATGGTGAACCACCCCGAAGGCATACTGGCTGTCCGTGTAAATGTTTGCAGTCGTCCCTGTCTCTATAATACATGCTCGTGTGAGGGCAATGAGTTCTGCCGCCTGTGCGGATCGTTGTGTGATGCGGGCTGTCTCAAATACTGTTCGGGCTGTCGTTACTGCATAGGCAGCTGAGGTGGTGCCGTCGGAGAGTTTGATACAAGAGCCGTCTACCCATAGCTCTCCATCAGGGTCTGTGAAGGCGGTGTCTCGGAGGTCAACCCTACTCCTAGTCTGTTCGTCTGTGAGGGTCACACAGTCATGTAAAGGGGGGACATTTGGGTCGTTTTCGGGCAGAGGCAACAAGGTGGCTGGGTTCAGTGTGGTGCATCTTTTCAGCGTGATGTGGGGTGCAAGCAGAGTCAGTTCGTATCCAGTCAGTCGTGCGCTAGTCAGGTGTTGCGTCTTAGTCTGGTTCAGGAGGGTGTCAACAGCATGGGGCACTAATACCGTGAGGGAATTCGAGAGTACGATCCCCTCACTTTGTCGGATGGAGACAGCAGCGGCAGCTACGGCTCGAAGGCAGGCAGGCACGGCTCTCGCTACGGGGTCAAGGGTGGCAGAGAAATAGGCACATGGTCGTTGCTTGGGGCCAATGGTTTGAGTCAGGACAGACAAAGCGCACCCCTCCCTTTCGTGAGTGTAGAGAGAGAAGGGTTTGGTGTAATCGGGGGTTCCTAGGACTGGTGCAGAACAAAGGGCAACTCGAAGTTCTTTGAAGGACGATTGGCATTCGGGGGTCCAAGGGAGTGGGAAGGGGACATCTTTGGCTAGTAGGGAAAGTAGTGGCTTTACAATGAGGCTGAAATTTGGCAACCACTGCCGGCAGAAGGAGGTGAGGCCTACCAGGGAGCGGACTTGTTTCTGGGTCTTTGGGACAGGGGTTTCTAGAATGGCCTGAATTCGATCGGGTGTAAGCTTTCTCCCGTCTTTGGACAAGAGGTGGCCTAGGTAGGTGACCTGGGGTTGGCAGAATTGCAACTTTCTCTTGGAGACCTTGTGGCCATTTTCCGCAAGGAAGTGCAAGAGTTGGATGGTGGCTGTGACTGCAAGTGGAGTGGTGTCGGCCGCCAAAAGGATGTCATCGACGTACTGTATCAACACCACTCCCTCCGGTAGCTGAACGGCGTCCAGCTGTCTCTTGAGGGCCTGGCTATAGATGCTGGGACTTTCTGTGTAACCTTGGGGAGCTCTACAAAATCTATATGAGCGGGATTTTACCGTGAAGCCGAAAAGGTAGCGGCTGTCCGGGTGGATGGGGATGGAGAAGAAAGCGTTCTTGAGGTCTATTACAGTGAAGGTGGTGGCTGTGGAAGGAATCCGGGTCAGAATGGTGGCGATATCTGAGACTACGGGGTACTGAGGTACAACTACCTTGTTGACCTCTCGAAGGTCTATGATGAAGCGGTACGCTTTCTCATCTCCCTCGCCCTGCTTCTTCACAATGGGTAGGATAGGGCTGTTGCAAATATTGCTGACTACTTCCTCTACCACTCCTGCCTCTACCAGGGACTGGATTATCATTACCAATGCCTTCTCACCTTCGGGCGATATCCGATACTGTGGGAGTTTTGGGAGTATCGCATCTTGGCGAACAGTTATGTGCACGGGGTCGATCATCATTCGTCCTACGTCAGCGTCAGTTTTAGCCCACAGATACAGAGGTAGAGAGTCAAGTAAGGATGCGTCAGCGTCCGAGATGGAGAACATGTGTCGTGCGGAATGAGGTCTGAGCAAAGTCGGGTTATCGTACAAAATGACTCGAACTCCGTCCTGTGAACACCTGATAGTAGCTCGGAAATGCTTCAGTAAGTCAAGTCCCATAATGGCATCGGGGGTGTTGGAGGAAAGCAGAAACGTTGTGTCAGTGGGGTTACTGTCCAAGTCGAAGGAAACCGGTGCGGATAAGGGGTTAGTGGAGGGCGTTCCATCAAAGCCTATTGATATTATGTGTGAGCCAGACAAGGGTGCCCTTGGAATCAGTCGTTTAGATAACGCACTACGTGTCGCGCCAGTGTCTACCAGAAATGGAGACTTCGTACCTAGGACCTTAGCGGTGACATAAGGACCTTGCTGGTCAACATAGAGCTCGACTGGATCCCTCCCTTGCCCTAGGCAGTCCTATGCAAAGTCGCGGGCATCGTCACAGTCAGTCTGCTGGCATTGGTTCTGTCGGGGGTGGTCAAAAGTGTTCGGTCTGCCTGATCTGTCATTGCTGGCGTCGTTTGCGTGCCCTCGTCCCTGTCCTCTATTTTTCGGCCCACCCGCTACGTCTTTTGCGTCCCTATTTTTGTACATTTCTAGCAGGACCGGGCACTGGGACTTCCAATGCCCATATCCTTTGCAAAACGCACACTGGTTCTCATCGAGGTCTGTTCGTGGAGCGCCGGGTGCGGGTGTGCGGTCTCTTGGGGGTGGATTTCTAGGAGCATTTGACTGGTAGTTTCCTCTATACTGTTCCCTTCCTGTCGTCACTCCTTGCAATTGAGCAATCATCACTCGTTCTTTCAAGTCCTTTTTCTTTTTCTCAGTCGCCCTATCGTTCTCGTTCTTTTGCCGTTCGTAGTATTGAGCCATCTGAAGGATAGCCGCGGGTTTGGAGGCAGCCCAACTACTTTCACTAGTCTGCAGTTTTTGCGAGACTTCTGGTGTCAGGCCTTTTACAAAGTTTTGGATGAACAAGTGATGTCCGGTCGCAGAGGTCATGTCCTGGCCACTGTAATCGGAGAACACCGTTTCGAACCGGGAGAAATATTCTGAGGCGTCTTCCTGTGGTTTCTGGCAGCAGGCCGTTACTATCGACCAGTCCACCTTCTTTTCTGGTACTATGGTTTTCAGTTTTAGTACTATTTTGTCTGGCAGGTCTAGAATCGATTTCAAGGGTTTCTGTCCGGGCTCTCGCTGTTTGTCTATGCCATCGAGTTGTGACCAGGTATGTCCGAACAGCTCAAGGTGGTCGACTTTCCGGATTTGCTTCCACACAACAGCCGGCAGACATAGCCCGAAAAACAAGTCGATGTCCGCTAGGGTCATAATCGTCGAACCCAAGGCGGTACCTAATTCTGTGTAGAAGGCAGTGGGGTTCTTTCGTAGATCGGGCAAGGACTTTCGGAAAGTCAGGATGTCTTGTCGATCCCAGGGTTGGTAGACCCAGTTGTACACTACCCTCCCTCGCATCTTGGTGGTTAATATCGTCGTGTGTTCCCTGTCCTCGTGAAGGGACCCAATAAGGTGCCGCTTCTCTTATTGGCATCATGGTGTCAGTTCTCTCGGTTTGAGGTTCAGTCGCTACTGGGGTCGTGGTGTCGGCTTCTAATCTTTGTTCAGTGAGGTGGCGGAAGACTTCAAGCGTGCGTGAGAAGAGGTCCGTCACATCACCCTCGCCCTGCTCTCCAATGTCGACTTTTCTATACAGTCGTTAGGCTTTCAGGACCTTTGGCTTGGTACCGATCTTCATAGGCGTTAAGGGTGTGGTAACAGAAACGTGCAACAAAGTGTCGTTTGTGGTTATCAGCATATGTATTGCATATATCTGTCACGTAATCTTCGTTTTCTTTCTGCTCTACTAGCGTCTTTACGATCTTATCAATCCCTGCTCGTTCATCCTTACTCAATCGATTGAGCCTAGCAGAGTCTTTCTTCTCAGTTTTGGGCTCATCTAATGTTGCTGCTTGCGCTGCGCTGAGTACAAGGGGCTCGGCCGGCGCGGAGGCCGTGAGGACCGAGGCTCTGGCACTGCTCTCATCTGTGCTTAGGGGGTTGCGTGCGTTGCACTAGAGGTTGGGAAGGGGCGTATGGAGGGGGCATGTAGATGATCGGGGGACCTAGCAGTAGATCATCGTTCGCTCGCTGCTTCGAAGGTAGCTCAGGGTAAAGCGTAGAGGGTGTTCTAACGGGACATTGGCTCGATGTCTCCTTTATCTCTTCTTTCAACTTGCTCGCGGCTAAATGAGCTGCTTTTCGCAATTCTTTCTCTAGTCTGACTTCGTTTCTTTTCTTTCGTTGTTCCGTCTCCTTGCGCCACATGCCGAAACTATCAAGCATAGTGGGCGTTGTTTTATTGTTACAAAGGGCTGTTTCCAGCACGCTTATTTTTGCGTCATTGAAGGATCCTATCAGTGGCCACTGACTTTCCTGATCCTTTTTAGTATATTTATGCCATAACTTACTATAAGCTACGGCGACTAGTCCATACTTTAAAAACATATCCTTATTAGGGGTGCCCTCCAGAGGAGCCGGATGATCCACCTCTAATAAGCGGTCCGGGCTGAACCAACTTCTGAACAATGGGGAGAAGATAGGCATGACGGGTTACAATGGGGACAAAAGTCTGCACTACCTATCCTTCACTACTTTGCGAAGACTAGACAGAATATTTCTATTCTACAGTATTCGCAAATAGGGAATACCCAAAGAGAGAACCAATTCCAAACAGTCAATGTTCGGTCAGACAATCAATCAATCAAATTAGGAATCAAATAGGCGCGACGGGTTACAACGGGGGCAAAAGCCTGCGCTACCTACCCTTTCACTGCTTACAAAGACTAGACCGAATATCTCTATTCCACGTTATTTGTAAGCAGAGAATACCTCCAAAGAACCAATATCGAACAATTAATGTCCGTTCAATCAAACAATCAGTGGCGAGAAAGAAATAGGCACGACGGGTTACAACGGGGGAAAAAGCCTGCGTTACCTATTCTTCACTATCTGCAAAGGAGGACAGAATACTTTTATCCTTCCCCGTTTGTAGACAGAGAATTCTCGAGAAAACAATCCTCGAACAAACAATGTTCGGGCAAACAATCAATCAGTGGGGGAGAAAGATAGGCACAACGGATTACAACGGGGGCAAAGGCCTGCGTTACCTACCCTTCACTACCTGCAAAGGAAGAGAGAATACTTTTATTCTTCTCTGTTTGCAGACAGAGAATCTCCAAGAGAACCAACAATTCGGAGAGTAATACTAGTATTTTCCAATCAATCAATCAAATATTTCACAGTTTGTCGTATTACACGACCTTACCCGGACCGCATGGACAGTTTCCTGTCTTCCGATTCCAGCGCCCGATCGTCCTCTATCTTCTGTCGTGGCACTCCTGATGGTTCCCAGTCAGGACCGTAGATCACTCGAGAGAGGTCTGCTCGGAACCAGTGAAGTTCGGATGATCGGCTGCCAGACGCGGGTCTATCGGGCAGGTGCACTTCCCGATCGTTGCAGTCGTTCACTCCGTCGTCAGGACCTCTCCCACTGGATCCACGTGTCGCTGATGGGCCCCACGTTTGGGACGCCAATTGAGGAAAAAGGGTCAGGCAGATCAGGTCGATTACCCCTTTTCAAGGTTTGCCCGGCGTTAGCCGCCTCTCACCCAACTTACGGATACCAAATAAAGAGGCAGGCGCTGGAGACTGGAAGGCAGGAAACGAGTTTATTTCCGACGGAGCGGAACACATCAGATCGGACAACGAGGT
This sequence comes from Lissotriton helveticus, assembly GCF_964261635.1. Lineage (NCBI taxonomy): Eukaryota > Metazoa > Chordata > Amphibia > Caudata > Salamandridae > Lissotriton > Lissotriton helveticus. The sequence goes on along the minus strand of NC_136067.1, from coordinate 951,355,941 downwards.
ATCGTTTCGAGGTGCTCTAACCGCATCTCTGAGGCCTGGCCTCTTATACACAGGTTTATGGCTTTATTACATTTATGACATCCGTGGTATTGCTTTGAAGTTCAAAAAGGCATCTTTGGAATCCCCGGTTCAGGCCCGTTCCCACACATATCTACAGTAGAGGTCCCCACCCCAATCTCAGCATGATGGCTATCGCGCAGCTGGACATTCCGCTGGGAACAGGAATGTGGGCGATCGGTCGGATCTAGGGGTGTGAAGGCATTGATTAATCCCCGCTCCTTTGATGTGGGGCGAGGTCCTACTGTAGGGGGCAATAAACTGCATCTGTTGAGCTAGGTGATGGCCTGGGGTCAAACCGGACAATCGGGCAGGGAGGAAGAGGTTATCAAAAGGGCCTGTTCTATGAATGAGATGAAAGAGCGAGGGGGGTTCAGCACGGGATGTGGCTCGGAGACAGGGTCGCGCTGGAGGTGCGTTTATGACCCAAGCAGGAGAGACCGGGGGCTGTCGGGGATGCTTGCGAGGCTGGGGAGTGAGGGGGAGAGAGAGACGCTGGCTATCGGGAGTGAGCAGAGAGGCCATGGCGATCAAAATGGCTGCTGCTTACGCGCACGTATGGATCTGAAAAGGACAAGATGGTGCCGATAATGTTTACGCCACAATCCAGATTTTAACACACGCTGCTCCAAATGGGAGGGAGTGCATTCTGACACTTCTTGGCGCTGAGATGAGTCGCTGGGCGGGCATGGCGACCTCACGGTCCGCCTCACACCACTGGTCCCGCAGCCCACTCCCTGTGAGTCAAAGGCCCGGTGGCCCATCCCTGAGGAGGAAGCGTCTCGGTCCCATGTGTCCGGCAGCGCGGAGGCGTTTCCACCGTCTAAATGCATGGTGACGGTCCCTCGATGACCAGCAAAAGTACGAATTAAGGATCAGGGAGCTCTCTGCTTAAGTAGCTGCCATGTTGGCCTCCCAGCCTCTTCCCCCTTCGGTTTGTGCAAACCTTCATGATGATTTTTCACCTATGTTCCCCCAAAACCTTTCCACATTCCACTGTCTGACCTGTTTGCTTCTCTTTCCCCTGTGCTCCAAGTTCCTCTCTCTAACCCTTGTTGCTTCCGCTTGCCCTCTGTATTGTTTTTGCCTCTTACTCTGTTTCTTCTGCCATGTCTTGCTTCTCCCCCATATTGCTTCCTACCCCCACCTGCGCTTTCCATGTTGCTTCCCACCACGTGCATCTTTCATGTTGTTTCCTCAACCCGTGTGCTCTATTTAATTAATTGTTATGTTTCTTTAATAACTTTGGCTTGTACTTCATTTATATTTAAATGCCTTTAGTTATTTGTTGCTATGATATGTGTGTGTACGTTCTATATTCCGAGGATCTGCCTAGAGCGGTCTGCTTGTACTTGGCGGAAACCCAATAAACTTTTTTCATATATTCTGTGCTCCTTGGAACTTCATTACCACACCGTGCCCCAAGAAAGAAAACAAATACACTTTTGTGCTACTTTATGCAATTCTTTTTTTACTTACCGAGCTAACTCTGATCGGCAAATAAGAAGAAAAATAAGAGCCTGAAACATTTTGTAGGCACGCCGCTACAACATGAGCGAGACAGATGCGTCATAACCTTTTTAGGTCTCGTCTGCCAATGCGCCTGCGCATTGCTGGCGAGAGATATAGAGGGCCACCAGCAAATCCTACCAAGAGGTTTTGGAGTGCGGATTATGCCCAGTGCATGTGAAGCATTCAAGCGAGAAGCTTCGCAAGCGCGCGCTCGGCCTCACTTCCTGCTCCCCCTCTTACTTTCGTTATCGCTCACAACCCATATGCTCGTTCCCTCCCACCCTTCCGACTTCAAAGGAACGCCGCTCCCCTGCTCCCCGCCACGCAATGCCGAGAGCTTGTCCTTCTAAGTTTCTTGTCTGTACCTTCATTTTATTTTACCTTCACATGTTCTTTCCCATTTAAAATCCTTTATTCCTATCTTGCCTTTTCATTTATTGTCCTGCAACTAATTTATTTCTTTGACTCGACATGTCCTGCCTCTGACTGGCTTGTCTCCTTCTTGTTAATACTCTCCCCGTCTCTCTCTTCCCAGTTCTTTCATGCAGCCTCTCTTCGGACTGCTCCCTCTTTCATTTCTCCGTCTTTCTGTTCTTACCTCTTCTCTTTCCCCTCTACTGACTTTTGCTCTGTCTACTTTTATTTTCGCCTTTGATTCATATCTCCGCTCACCTCACCATCTTTCCCTCTCACTTTCCCTTTCTTGTTGTCTTTATTAAGTACCTCGTGTTTTATTCTCGCCGCCTCAACACACAACAGTGCCGTACTCTGTCCTGCCACCTATCCTCATGTTCTTGCCTCACCGTGCCTGTCCCTCTGCCCCACGCTCTGTCCTGCCACTTATCCTCATGTTCTTGCCTCGCCATGCCTGTCCCACTGCCCCACACTCTATCCTGCCACGCAATGCTGAGAGCTTGTCCTTCTAACGTTACCTCCCACCCTTCCAACTTCAAAGGAACGCCGCTCCCCTGCTCCCCCGCCCACTCCGCCAAGCAATGCCGAGAGCTTGTCCTTCAAAGTTTCTTGTCTGTACCATCATTTTACTTTACCTTCACGTGTTCTTTCCCCTTTTAAAATCCTCTATTCCAATCTTGCCTTTTCATTTATTGTCCTGCAACTAATTTTATTTATTTGTCTCGACTTGTCCTGCCTCTGACTGGCTTTCGTTATCGCTCACACCCCATATGCTCGTTCCCTCCCACCCTTCCGACTTCAAAGGAATTCCGCTCACCTGCTCCCCCGCCACGCAATGCCGAGAGCTTGTCCTTCTAAGTTTCTTGTCTGTACCTTCATTTTATTTTACCTTCACGTGTTCTTTCCCCATTTAAAATCCTTTATTCCAATCTTGCCTTTTCATTTATTGTCCTGCAACTAATTTGATTTCTTTGTCTCGACTTGTCCTGCCTCTGACTGGCTTGTTTCCTTCTTGTTATTACTCTCCCCGTCTCTCTCTTCCCAATTCTCTCATGCAGCCTCTCTACGGACTGCTCCCTCTTTCATTTCTCCGTCTTTCTGTTCTTACCTCTTCTCTTCCCCTCTACTGACTTTTGCTCAGTCTACCTTTAAATTCACCTTTGATTCATATCTCCGCTCACCTCACCATCTTTCCCTCTCACTCTCCCTTTCTTGTTATCTTTATTAAGTACCTTGTGTTTTATTCTCGCTGCCTCAACACACAACAGTGCCGTACTCTGTCCTGTCACCTATCCTCATGTTCTTGCCTCACCGTACCTGTCCCTCTGCCCCACACTCTGTCCTTGTGTTATGTCGTGAGCCTGCACACCACTATATTTAACTCTTAAGTTCTAGTTTATCACTCGTGACGGTTTTGCGTGCTGATAGGTGAGAGGGCCTATGCCCTAAACCCTCAGATGCCAAAGATATCTAAACAGAGCGCAGGGATTACCCTACGCTGCCTATCGCACAGCTATGGGCAGAAGGCCTCTGTGTTAGTCAAATGTTCAAAATTAAGCTTTCAACTATATTCTTCACATATTCCAGTTTATTTTCTCGTCATAAATACTGGTATATCATCTCTTTTCAAAATTAGTACATCATTTTCCTATGTATTTATACCGTTTCTATACATCAATCAATGCAGAAAAAACTCAGTTATTAATTTTCTGGTACATACATTGCTTACTCAACTGACCAAAGACCGAAATTTTAAGGAAATACCCAATGCATTTCGGGTTCAACACTGAACCCTTCTTCAGGGGATGAATTTCAAAACAAATTATGTTGATATGCAAATGTCAAATGATATATGAAGCAATGTTGTCGGTTCCAATTCGGATCTGCAACACAAACAAAAACAGAATGGCCGAATATCTTTATAAGTTACAGGTTGCTTAACATGCATGGGTATTTCCTTAAAATTTCGGTCTTTGGTCAGTTGAGTAAGCAATGTATGTACCAGAAAATTAATAACTGAGTTTTTTCTGCATTGATTGATGTATAGAAACTGTATAAATACATAGGAAAATGATGTACTAATTTTGAAAAGAGATGATATACCAGTATTTATGACCAGAAAATAAACTGGAATATGTGAAGAATATAGTTGAAAGCTTAATTTTGAACATTTGACTAACACAGAGGCCTTCTGCCCATAGCTGTGCGATAGGCAGCGTAGGGTAATCCCTGCACTCTGTTTAGATACCACACTCTGTCCTGCCACCTATCCTCATGTTCTTGACTCGTCGTGCCTGTCCCTCTGCCCAACACGCTGCCCTGCCACTTATCCTCATGTTCTTGACTCGCCCTGCCTTTCATCTGCCCCGCACTCTGTCCTGCCACTAATCCTCATGTTCCTGCCTCACCATGCCTGTCCCTGTGCCCTGCACTCTGTCCGGCCACCTATCCTCATGTTCTTGACTGGCCATGCCTGTCCCTCTGCCCCACACTCTGTCCGGCCACCTATCCTCATGTTTTTGACTCGCCGTGCCTGTCCCTGTGTTCTGCACTCTGTCCGGCCACCTATCCTCATGTTCTTGACTCGCCTTGCCTTTCCCTCTGCCCCGCACTCTGTCCTGCCATGTATCCTCATTTGTTTGACTCGTCGTGCCTGTTCCTGTGCCCTGCACTCTGTCCTGCCATCTATCCTCAAGTTCTTGCCTCGCCATGCCTGTCCCTCTGCCCCATATCCTCATGTTCTTGCCTCGCCCTGCCTTTCATCTGCCCCGCACGCTGTCCTGCCACTAATCCTCATGTTCCTGCCTCACCGTGCCTGTCTCTGTGCCCTGCACTCTGTCCGGCCACCTATCCTCATGTTCTTGACTGGCCGTGCCTGTCCCTCTGCCCCACACTCTGTCCTGCCACCTATCCTCATGTTCTTGCCTCGCCATACCTGTCCCTCTGCCCCACACTCTGTCCTGCCACTTTTCCTCATGTTCTTGCCTCGCCCTGCCTTTCATCTGCCCCGCACTCTGTCCTGCCACTAATCCTCCAGTTCCTGCCTTACCGTGCCTGTCCCTGTGCCCTGCACTCTGTCCGGCCACCTATCCTCATGTTCTTGACTGGCCGTGCCTGTCCCTCTGCCCCACACTCTGTCCGGCCACCTATCCTCATGGTCTTGACTGGCAGTGCCTGTCCCTCTGCCCCACACCCTGTCCGGCCACCTGTCCTCATGTTCTTGACTCGCCGTGCCTGTCCCTCTGCCTCACACTCTGTCCGGCCACCTATCCTCATGTTCTTGCCTCGCCATGCCTGTCCCTCTGCCCCATATCCTCATGTTCTTGCCTTGCCCTTCCTTTCATCTGCCCCGCACTCTGTCCTGCCACTAATCCTCATGTTCCTGCCTCACCGTGCCTGTCCCTCTGCCCTGCACTCTGTCCGGCCACCTATCCTCATGTTCTTGCCTCGCCGTGCCTGTCCCTGTGCCCTGCCTTCTGTCCTGCCAGCTATCCTCATGTTCACACTAATCAGTCTCCTTCCGTGTCTGTGCGCACGCAGGACAAAACATATACACGCGCTCTGCCTTTGCTTGCGCCTGGTTGCTTGTTTTTGTGCTTCTTGGCATCCTTTATTACTGCTACCATGGACTGAGACGTGTTGCAAAAGTACCGAAAAAACTCTACCCACAGCGGATCACATACAGTTCATGTGAGAGCCAGGCGCGTACACAGCAATTCGCTCCCCCTACCCCTCCCACAAAGCAAGACAAGAACATCAAAGCCATTTGCCAGCAGCCACTTCATGTGCTCCGCCGGTCATAAACAGGACCATCTGCCCGTGAATCGGAATGCTTGCATGGTTGCCCAGCCTCCCTCCCAGCGCTGCCTTGAAGGCTTTCCCCACATGCAGAGACTTAAACCAGACCAGACATTTACAAACTTTACATTCACTTAAAGCACCTCTTTAAGGCGATTGACTAATTTAGCCAAATAAATGCAATTTATGCCAGACACAATCGTTGCCCCTCCATATTCATCTTCTAGTTATTGATGACACTTTTTATATAGCTGATAATTATGCACTTTTGACAAAAATGTCCAACTTGCAGTCACTGGTTTTGCCTGATCTTGGTATTCGTTTTACCCTGCAGGCTATTCCTTCTTGTCGTTTATTACAAAAGTGCCATTAGAAAAAAACTTTTCACTGTGTCACAGATTAAAAGTAACAATAACTTTACACAGGAAAACAACTCTCCTTATAATAAGGGGGCTTCTTCAATGTGGTTTTACTGTACTACACAAATTTAACCCCTTGCATTCACATTTAGTTTAATAACATTGGTTAAAAGAAATACATAATGTATTAAAATTAATTAAACTATATATGCATACGTGAAGAGTATATTAAGCTACTTATTACCATTGTTGGTGAAGGGAAGGTACATCATGACTTACTAGAGGCTTCATGAATATGAAGCCTCAACAGACACAAACTCCATAATGGTAATAAATAACATATCACACTCTGCACATCTGCAAATATACTATGTGTTATTTTACGAGCAATACTGTCAAAATAACAACATTTTTCTCAGATATTGAATGGCAGACAATTCTTTTGTGACTAGAAAATCAATGTGGGTGGCAAAACACCCTCTCTGTGTATCTCATTTAGTTTACTGTATTGTACAACCCGAATTTTATTTCACTAATGCTCTTCCTGATGATGACAAAGAACACTGGGCAAAACCCTAAAACAATCCTGATTGGTCCTACTTCATACCCTGCATCGCAAGTTAAGGCAGCGCTTGGTGCAAACATCTTTTACCACCGTATTATGAAAGCAGATTTTCAGAGGCGGTAACGTGTGGCAAGAATAATTGTGCATACTTGTTTTGTTGCATTGTGTTTGGGTGGTGTCCTCCGTTGATTTTCAGCTGTGTTTTGTGCTCCATTATTGCATTGTTATTTTTGTGTTGTACTGTAGTAGCTCTGTTATGCTTTTGTTATGTTAATTTGCTTTGTGTTATCCAGACGTACAGACGTGAAAAGTATATTTAGCTACTTATTACCATTGTTGGGGAAGGGAAGGTACATCATGACTTACTAGAGGCTTCATGAATATGAAGCCTCAACAGCCACACACTCAATAATGGTAATAAATAACATATCACACTCTGCACATCTGCAAATATACTATGTGTTATTTTACGAGCAATACTGTCAAAATAGCAACATTTTCCTCAACCACTCTACTACCCTCACTCTACCGCCCTCACTCTACCGCCCTCACTCTATCACTCTACCGCCCTCACTCTACCCCTCTCACACCCTCACTCTACCACCCTCACGCCACTGCCCACACTCTACCACCCTCAATCTACCACCCTCAATCTACCACCCTCAATCTACCACCCTCAATCTACCACCCTCAATCTACCACCCTCAATCTACCACCCTCAATCTACCACCCTCCCTCACTCTACCGCCCTCACTCACTCTACCGCCCTCACTCACTCTACCGCCCTCACTCACTCTACCGCCCTCACTCACTCTACCGCCCTCCCTCACTCACTCTACCGCCCTCCCTCACTCACTCTACCGCCCTCCCTCACTCACTCTACCGCCCACCCTCACTCACTCTACCGCCCTCCCTCACTCACTCTACCGCCCTCCCTCACTCACTCTACCGCCCTCCCTCACTCACTCTACCGCCCTCCCTCACTCACTCTACCGCCCTCCCTCACTCACTCTACCGCCCTCCCTCACTCACTCTACCGCCCTCCCTCACTCACTCTACCGCCCTCCCTCACTCACTCTATCGCCCTCACTCACACTATCTATCGCCCTCCCTCACTCTATCTGTCTATCTATTGCCCTCCCTCTATCTATCTATCGCCCTCCCTCTATCTATCTATCGCACTCACTCTATCTATCGCATCACCACAGCCTCACTCAGCACCACCACAGCATCACTCAGCACCACCACAGCATCACTCAGCACCACCACAGCATCACTCAGGGGCACAACAACATCACTATGCGCTACCACAGCATCACTGAACGCTACAGCATCACTCAGCGCCACCACAGCATCAATCTGTGCAACCAACAACAACAACTGGTTAAAATATGTGTTCTCAATGTTTCAAGCTTTATTACAAATGTCACAAAAGATGTTAATATATCACCTCTGTTCTTGGATTTTTGTCACAATAAAATACACTGAACATAATCTTCACAAAAGTTATTTACAAAAATGTAAGCTATTGCCATTATAAATTACAATAACTTTTATTTAAGTATTAATTATTTAAAAAAATTAAAAGCCATTGTTATTTGTAATATCAATACATCTTAGTCACGTAAATACAACACATATTGCATTACAAATGCTATAGGTGTCACATTTGCGAAAGTTAAAACTGTTGGCATTGTAAATGACAAAGCTATTAATTTAGCTATTTTCAAAACCAACACACAAATACAAAATTTGTCATTTACAATACCAATAGCTCAAACTTTCCTAATGCGAGACCTATTGCATTGCAAATGCTTGTTTTTTTTGTCTGCTATCTAGCCTTGCTACACAGCATGAGAAATGCTGTAGAGCATCACTAAAATCTATTGGCAAAGCCAATAGGTTCTGAATGTGCGCCCCAATGATTGCTTTTGTTAAAGAAACACATTCTGCTTGTCTTTAGGGCCATGATTAAGGCAGTGCGACCGGTGCATCTGCACTGGGCACTGACCCCTGTAGGGGGTTGTTGACCTCAAGGGGGGGGGGAGGGAGGGTGTTGTGTTTATTAATAATTTATGAGTGGATTGATGAGGGGCACTTTTGCTCAGTGGTAGTGAGATAATTCGAGGAGGCGGTCTTGGAGTGTGGGGGCGCTAAAAATGATTGTTGCACCGGGCAGGTTCATTTGTTTTACTTTACACGTGCTGAAAACGTTGATTTTAATGCGTCTTTTTGTTCACAAAAATAAAGAGGTTCACTAACATAAGCTTTCTGAGAGCTACAGGGAAAATACTGCAACATTATTAAATTTATCTTCTGTGCAGTATTTTGCTGTTTATGAATCTTACAACACAAACTTTATCTTCTGACTCCTTTTTTTTATAACACTCTTCTTTGAGGATTCTATTTAGCTCTGCTAATGAAGTCTGTTCAGCCAACTGGCTCTACTCCAGGCTTCCGTATTTGCTTAGCCAAAAACTTTACTTCAATAAGGTATTTCTTTTCTAGAACAGCTGGGAGCAAAACAGAACTGCGGACAAACCAAACACTTCCCCTAACAAAAAGTATGACTCATTAGCTGTGTCATTCATTGCATGCTTGAGAAAAGCAAGACCGATTGGCTTTGCCAATGCTTTTTAACTTGCCAAATGGGGCATGAATAGCTTTTACCATAATTAGTCGGGCCAGAGAATAGAAAAGTGGGATACCGTCGGACAGGCTGACAGGAGCAGAAAAATGTACATTAAAAAATGTGTGAAGAGAACTGCTTTAAAAATTAATAGAAATGGGAGTGTAGGCAATGTATTGTATCAAAATAGCAGTTCTCTTAGTTAAATGTTAAGATTGTTACCTTAAAAGATTGGAAAATATGTGACTTAGTTAAGTACACAGGAAGAGAAGTGCAATACGTTTAATTAGGTCTACCAGAAGTCCATACTATTCTACTGCTTTTTGTTGCGCATGTTCTGGGTCACTTGTTTCACTGTGTGCAAATGGTAGAGGCTAGTGCCTATAACCTATATTAAAAGATTACGTAAAATGTTTTCTATAGTTTTCAGCAGCCCATTTGCGTAAGTTTTTGTCTCAAATTGTGGTTTTGTAGTAGATGCAGATGCTTTAGTTCCTAAGTCAGTACAAAAGGTGGTTCCTAAGTCAGCAAAACACACAAGATGATGGACGGAATGTTGCACAATGGCAAAACATTCACCCCCAGTCATAGATCTGGGTTTAACCCCTTCCATGCTGGTGACGGAACCACTCCGTCACCAGCCACGGGTGGGCTGTTCTAATGACGGAGTGGTTCCGTAAGGCCCGGCCGCCGCGCCTGCGCAGCACGTTCTAATGGGCTGGCGGAGCCATGACAGAACCACTCCGTCATTAGCACAGCCCACCCATGGCTGGTGACTGAGTGATTCCGTCACCAGCATGGCGGTGCCAAGCCATGTCTTCCCTGGACCGGAATCAAGCATCCTCGGACCGGTGTCTGGCTATCAGCCTTCATCAGCCAGGATAGCTTGACTCCAGTGGCCTAGTGAGCACGAGACCCACGTCTGGGCATACCCTTCCCACATAGGGTGAACAGCAAAACACACAAGATGATGGATGGACGGAATGTTGCACAATGGCAGGACATTCACCCCCAGTCACAGTGGCATGGAGAGTCCCATGCTCTCCATGCCACTGGAAGCAAGCTAACCTGGCTGATGACGGCTGATAGCCAGAAACCGGTCCTAGGAGGCTTGATTCCGGTCCAGGGAAGACATGGCTTGGCAGTTCGGGCTGGACTGTTCCCACGAGGCACAGGGTCAAGATTGATTTGCATATGGCCATGTCTGAACTGGGGTGGTGAGCAAAATAACGATGGATTAAACCCGGATCTGTGACTGGGGGTGAATGTTTTGCCATTGTGCAACATTCCGTCCATCAATTGTTTTTTTTGCATTTGTCACCCCGAGTGGTATGAGTATGCTCAGACGTGAGTCCTATGCTCTCCATGCCACTGGTAGCATGCTATCCTGGCTGATGATGGCTGATAGCCAGAAACCGGCCCTAGGATGCTTGATTCCGGTCCAGGGAAGACATGGCTTGGCAGGTCGGGCTGGACTGTTCCCATGAGGCACAGGGTCAAGACTGATTTGCACATGGCCATGTCTGAACTGGGGTGGTGTGGTGAGCAAAAAATAACGATGGATTAAACCCAGATCTGTGACTTGGGGTGAATGTTTTGCCATTGTGCAACATTCCGTCCATCAATTGTTGTTTTTGCATTAGTTCCTAAGTCAGCAAGCCACAAATAGAGGACTGGGAGAAAGATATGGGGACATGGTCAGACGAGGAAACTAATATAAGGAGAAAGATAGATAATGCCGAGTGAAGGGCAAATTGCTGGAACAAATAGCAAGCACTGAAGGAGGAATTGTTATTTTCACCATTCAACTGACTGACTTGTAGATTTGCTTGGATAATTAATGTACTGATATTGGGACCAAATATTGTGGAAACTACACCTATGTTTTACCATTTAGCTCTGCTTTATTTCCTGAGCAGCCATGATTAGTATTTTAAACCTTTGTCATCTTTATGTTTGCCATAGTTTGTTATTGAAGTTTATTTTGTTTTCGGAAGAAATTTAGAAATCCTACTATATTTTCAAAGCATCCTACGCCAGTGAGTTATGTTCTGGTAATAGGCTGCTTCTTGTGCGATATTGCTCCTCAGGAGTGCTTTGTTTCCTAGTCTGACTCTCTAGACAGTTCTTCAGTTCTGGTCAAAGCTATTGACTTGTAGCCACATGAACTGTTGCTAAAACATTGTATACCCAACATGAATCTTAAGTGAACGATTTTAAGGAAATGGGCAATTAAGATTAAGATGAATCAGTATAATTTGATACTTGAATACTTCCAAATGATTCTGCATCCCAAGAAATAGGCCTGTAAGGGTTAGAAAAGGCATGTTCATAATACCATCCTATGAAACAGATGGGGGATAGGCTAAGTACTCCTACTGTTATGTGACCATTGTTCACGTTTTTCATTTTGGTAGGAATAGTGCCAAAGTTTAACCAGCGCTGCTTCCTGTGCTTTAAATCATCCATTAATTATTAGTATGAATGAGCTAGGGGTATGAATAACATACGAGTGGAAATGGTAGTTAAAATCATCCTTCGCCATCAGGAAAGCCTGTGAAAGTTATCCAAGATATTCCCCGGCCCCATGCAACAGAAGCAGAATCCCATTCTGTTCATTCATGTGAAGTTGATTTGCCCAGAGATAACTACCCCCAAGACACCAATAATTTGACGGCCTTAGCTAATTAGCTGACAATGCTTCTGTCACCTTTCGCTCATCTATCATACCTGACCTCCTCAGCATAGTTGAAATCATTGAACAAAGACATATGTGAGAGATGCCTGGAGAAGATGGCCTCAAGTGTGAGAGTAGACCACCAAGCAACCTTAAACACAGGGTCCCTTGGATTTCAGCATCCTCTGATGAATGATTGATAGGTGACAAAGAAAGTTCCCTAGAACTGCTGCGAGCTGCTGTGCCACAGCTAGACTAGTTGGTTTGATACGGTCTATCTAGGGGGAAATATACTTGCTGCATTACAAATGAACATTTGCATTTAGCACGTTGGGGATACCAGAATAAAGTAAAGGTCCTACATGATTCCTCTCCCTGTTCCAAACTCGCCCACCAACATGCACTCTGGCTAACTTACAATGACCAGACCAGCAATGATACATAAAGCTGTGCCAAGCATCTCTCCATCACCGCGCAGCCCAACCTTACATCCTAGAATTTTTCGGGGGAACCAAGGTCAGGGATGACACCACAGAAGACCTAACAAATGTACTTTGTGAATAAATGTCTTTAGGGCATGGTTTTAAGGGTACCTGGCATTGCCACCCCCTCAGTCTCTAACCCACATAATCCATCATTATTGCCTTGGAGAAAGGTCTGCTGTGGTTGATCCTCAAAGAGCTGCCCTATCATCTCCTTGCATGTTTATTTCCATGTTCCTTTTTGTACCCGATGTAATAAAAGGACTAATCCTCCCAGGAACATTTAAAGTCCGTGTTCTAGCTGATATATTAAATCATCAGTCCCCGAGAATATTTCATGATCTTGCAAATCTGTACATAATGGTGGCTTTGGCTCCACCCATCGGAGTATTATTCTCTATCCATTAGCTATTTGGTATGATTCCCCCTTCAATTAAATGCTTTCATATCTATAGGACTGAGCTAGGAACTAATTTGGATCTGAAAAGTACACTCGATGTGTTCGTCACATTGTTTGAGTTTAGAATTGTTCATTGTTTGCGTTTAGAATTGTTCTAATTACTTGAAATTATCATACAAATACGCCCATAACGGTGTTTCTTTCGTAAATCTAGGCCAATCATTACAATTAAACAGATCTACAAGTTTTTAAACTGTGCTTTTGCAATTCTATTTGATATTTGCCCACCTCTGAAATATTGAACTTGGCATAGGAATTGGGGTAAATAAATGTTGTTGTTGAGCTTTCAGCCCTAAACTCCAAAAGTTGCTGGCTCAAGCAGCTGTGACAAAGATCTGCCCACTCGGGTGTTAAACTGCAAGATCCACGTGAGTTTACAAGATTATCCATTTAAGCCTAGAACTATATCCTGCACTGCTGCAGTGTCACTGTTCGCGAAGCTTACAGGACGACATTAGTTATGTGCAAAAGAAAGAGGAACTTGCGGTAGTTGCAGCAATGCCCGGAGAGCATTTTAAGTGCAAGCATCAGTTGAACAGTTTCTGCTAAAACGTTTCTAGGCTTACATTTTTGAAGCATTGGGTGAGCAGAAATTCCATCCATACGCTGCTAGCAAATTCCATTTGAGGCAAAGTTATCACAGTTTTTGGATTAGTGAAATACCATTGAAGCTCACGTGAATAATGGGAAAGCAATCCTTGAAGTGTTTTACTTTGAATTGTCGTTGCCTAAAAGTTGTGCTACAAACCCACACAAGTTAACAAGAGGAATGCTTACAATAAGTCTTTTAACTATTGGCAATCGTTTGGTATAGCAATCCAATCATCCTTCTTTTGCCTGTTTCGCCCGGATTGGCGCATTTGGCACAGTGAGTACAGGACCGTCGTCCGGGCTTACCTTTGCCACTTATGGCAGCACATCAAATGCATAGAAGGTGATGGGTGGAGTCAAGCAGCACCCAACTGATGAGCCTCAATCAGGGCAAAACCATTCTTGGGTTGCTTGTGTTTATTGTTCAAGGAGGACCTTCCCTGTCGGTTTGGGCTGGACTGCTTCAACTGGAGCAGGGTCAAGGCTGATTTACATATGACTGGGTCCAAACTGAGGTAGCATGATGGGCAAAAGAACAATAAGTTGGAATGATACCCCAAGCAATTCCCAGTGGTTTGACTTATTGCTAGCAATCCTACCATCAACATTTGTGCGTTTAAAATGTGTACCCACCAGTTCCTCCTTTTATTGTCAATAAAATCAACTAAAAGGTATCAAAAGGTATAGAATTTTATCGAACTTTGGTTAGTGGGGTCCAGAGTGTTTTACGTGCCAGTACCGTATACAGCTTTATTCTCAGTTAATATGACTTTAATTTGAAAGTCCATTAATGCCAAGGGCATCTGGTGGCTCTGAAAATCTGGCTCCCACAGCGTTTTCCGCTTGCCTTCACAGGTCTAGTACGGGTTAGAGTTCAGTGATCCCAATTTACATTAGATCTAGTACAGACAGAATCGCTCTAAAGCCCATTTTTTTATGCCATTGGAAATCTTTGCCCTGAGTTTTATTAATGTTTGGGCTGCCTGGAACTAAGTAAGGATTTAGAAATCCAGCTTTCCTTCCCTGCTTATGTTCTCTTTTCGTACTCTACCTTACTCAATCAATGTCCATTTTCATTGGCTTTTTTTTGTTGTTTATGGGAAGAATGTTCCCTCATCCACCCCTTGTGCAGTAGAAACCTTCGTTCCTGGCCTCTGCAGCTACTTTACCACCAGTACAGGGCATTAAAGGTCCAACGAATTATATATCTCATAACATTTGTATCAAATACATGCCTTTAGGACATATATCCTAAAGGCATCCTTTCATGCCATCAGTTATGCTACGGATGCTGGACGTGTTCTAGAACAATTGTAATCCCATAGCTGTTAAAGGAGAAAATCCCAATTTTCAGACAGACTCTCCTATTCAAATAGGAGTACCTAATTGTAGTCTTGTATGCTCAGACGTGAGTCCCTTGCTCACTTTGCCACTCGATTCAAGCAAGCCGGGCTGAAGACGGCTGAAATGCCAAACACCGGTCCACTGAAGCTTGTTTCCGGTCCAGGGAAGGCATGGCTTGGCAGTTCGGGCTGGACTGTTCCCATGAGGCACAGGGTCAAACTGATTTGCATATGTCTGAACTGGGGTGGCAGAGTGGGCTAAAGAACGGTGATGGATTAAACCCAGATCTGTTGACTGGGTGTGAGTGTTTGATTGGTTCAGATGCTCCGTCCATCACCACCCCCTTTTGTACCACTTTGTTCGCCATAAGTTGGCAGGGTATGCTCAGACGTGAGTCCCTTGCTCACTTTGCCACTGGATTCAAGCAAGCCGGGCTGAAGACGGCTGAAATGCCAGAAACCGGTCCTCGGAAGCTTGTTTCCGGTCCAGGGAAGGCATGGCTTGGCAGTTCGGGCTGGACTGTTCCCATGAGGCACAGGGTCAGACTGATTTGCATATGGCCATGTCTGAACTGGGGTAGCAGAGTGGGCTAAAGAACGGTGATGGATTAAACCCAGATCTGTTGACTGGGTGTGAGTGTTTGATTGGTTCAGATGCTCCGTCCATAACCACCCCCTTTTGTACCACTTGGTTCTAAATTATTAGCAGGGTATGGGAAAAATTTAACATAGCCGGCATTACAATAACTTAGTGTTTCTACAGTGATTGCTTTTGCAGTTTCAGTCCGATGCTATTGTGGCTACAGTGACTTGTCCCATCCGAAAACATTCGGGCTATACAACATGGAATTGTATAATATGGTTTGTGTGTCCTGTTCGTGCCTTTCCTAGCAGTCATATTTTGGGTAATTGTGTGATCCAACAAGATACTCCGTTCTCTCACTCATTTACTAATTTTCAAAATGACATAATCAGACATTCTTTTAAGGAATTGGACCCGCTACAGATAATACTAGACAGTAGTTCAAGTTCAAGATCTTTATTCGAATTTTTGCAAATTCATAAAAGTAGTGCAAAATACAATCCCAATTTATAAATGACCATAATTACAAATATATTTAAAAACAGCACATTATTAAATACAAATCAGTTAGCAACAATAAGTCAGAAATTTACTAAGGGTGCTCCATTGTTTTCCGGACATGAGTAATGACCCTTAAAGTGCTAGTGCGGAATATCAATTCTTCATTGTTCAAGATTAGCAACATCAAATTTGATTCATCCAGAGAAAGTGGTCTATGCTTTTTAAAATGCGGTGCTAAAAACCATTTAAAATATTTTTGATAAAATATGCAAAAAAAGAAAAAGTGTAAGTCAGTTTGTTTGCTCGTATCATCACATGGGCACAAATTGTTTTCAGATTTTAAAAAGGAGTAACCTAATGGAAAACATAGTAAAAATTTGACAGTGCCTTCCCTTAAGCGAAAGAGTAGGGATCTTTCCCAATTTGTCATTGGCAGCGTAAGGTACAGTGGGATTGGTTGTATGTACAGATCTTTGTTCACATAAACCTGGATAGTTGGTTTAGTTGATTCACTTGCCAATCTTTCTTTGCTGTAAAGTGCATACAGTGCAGATTTTAAATTATTTTTATCTTTAAGCACCATTTTGGTAGGGTCAAAGAAAAGGTGACCCTTACCTACACTACTCAATTTTTTAAAAACTCCAGAAAGCCAGGGGATTGACATCCCTTTTTCACAGTTAAGGCAATGTCTTTAATGTCATGGGTTAAGTTGGCCAAGTTGTTCATCCAGATAGCAATCCAAAATATTGCCGGTCTAGATGCAATAAAATCTGATATATAGTGCAGATTCAATTCACGGTGGCAAATATATTCTGAAGAAGAGATGGGTGCTCCGAGGATTTTTCTGCAGAAGCGGTTTTCCTCGGTCTGGATACTCTGTGTTTTACCCAGACCCCAAATCTCTGCCCCATAAGTTGCCACTGGCACACATTGTAATTGAAATTTTTTTTAAATTGCTTTCGTGGCATCTACTTTCTTAGGCCGTGGGAGACTAAGAATAGAATTCATGGATTTTGAGAACTTGCTCGTGGCGTGGACCAAATGTCCACTTCACGAGCCGCTCGCAGCAAAAACCATTCCTAAATAGGGAAAAGTGTTAGTGGAGTAAAGTTTGTCATGACCCACCGAAATAACACTTAGATGTCTCTTCCCCGGGCCACAAGACATAATAAGATTTTTTTAAATTTACTTTAAGATCAAGGCTTTCCATGTATTGTACAATTTTTTTTACCAAACTGCGTAAAGCATTCGGAGTAAGGCCCATGAGCACCGCATCATCTGCGTAAAGCAGAGTCTGTAACAGTCTCCCCCTTATTTTTGGGACATCTGTAGTAGCCGATTTCAGGGATTTGTTTAGTCCATTAATGTAAATGATAAATAACAGGGGTGCTAAAACACACCCCTGCCTGACTCCTCTTTCTGCCTTTATAGGCTCTGACCGTTCCCCCGCCATCCCAATCCTTACTTGTGCCCTTGTGTCAGTATGCAAATATGCAAGAAAGTGTACAAGCGGTTTGTCTAAACCATATTCCAGGAGAATTGACCACAATTTAGACCTATTTACTAGGTCAAATGCGGACGATAAGTCCATAAATCCTAGGTAGATTGGTACCGAGCGAGCAATGGTGTATTTACTAATTACCAAATTTAAATTTAGACACTGCTCGGTTGTGCCAACCCTGCTTCTGAAACCCATTTGACAGGAGTCTAAGATGCCTGTTTCATCTACCCACGCATTTATTCTGTTGTATAGTACTCGCCTCCGGATTTTAAGGGTATTGTCCAGGAGCGAAATGGGTTTGTAATTTGTTGGGTCTGTTCTTTCTCCTTTTTTGTATATGGGCACTATTATACTTGTGGACCATGTGTCAGGTATTGGTACTAAAGGTAGGCTATAAAGACATTTTTCAAGGTGGGTGCCCAAAGTTCAGGTTTCCATTTGATGATGTCTATTGGGAGGCCATCTGGCCCGGGGGCTTTATTGCCGAGGCTTTGTTTAATGCCCGCGATGACCTCTCCTAGGGTGATCTCTAATGAACATAAATCACCCGGTGCAAATTTGTTACTGACATTTATGGGTGATGCATACACTTTAGACAAATGATCTTCCCACTGAGAGCTGGAGATGGTGCAGCTTATTACTGACATTTGCGATCCCATATTACGCATATTTTTTACTGCAGCCCAGAAGATTGTACCTTTTTTCCCTGAAGCAGAGTCTGATAACTCCTCCCAGCGTTCTGACAAGATAATTGTCTTACGTTTCCCTATTGCAGATTTATACCTCTTTCTTGCCTCCCTTACCTTAGTTTGACATCTGGGCCTAGCGTTCAATGCCTTACGTAGAGCCTTATTTGCAACCGAGCAATTATTATCGAACCACTTAGGGTCCGGATTGGTTTTCCGATTGGGAACAGTTAGGAGTGTTTTTATAACTGTGCACAAGTTAGTAAAATCTGAGATTACCCTTTGGTGATTCCCGTCAGATAGTATGCACAAGTCTATTAGGTTTTGATGTTTGGTTGTAAGCTGATTAGTTATGCTACCATTATCCACCCCCCTCCATTTCAATCTTAAATTGTTTGTGGCGGGGGTTATATCTCTAGCCCCCACAGTGCTTTTAAACACTGGCGAGGACCCTAGTCTGATGTTTGCAACCAAGGCATTGTGGTCCCCAAATGCGGTCTCAATAACCTTAGCCACCATGAGGCTATCAATGACCTCAGGTGACATGAAAGTATAATCTATAGTTGAGGAGTAATCCCTGCCTCTAAATGTTGGAACATAGTCATTATTAGGTGTAGGGCTTACATCCATAATGTTAGTTAACATATGTTCACGAGTAAGTAATTCCAGTTCCTGACCCCTTTTTACTGCACGGTCACTTCGTGTGTTTAGCCCGGGTGATTCAGAATTAAAATTATTAGCATTAAAGTCCCCAGCAAGGATAATCCTTTTACCCATACTTTTGTCTGGGGGCTCAATTATATCAGACAAAATTCTGGAAAGTGCGGTCAAATTTTTGTTTGGGATAGAATAAAAATCATTGTTATAAAAATTGATCACATATAAAGGAAACTTTCTTTTATATTCAATAATCTGAATATTTTGGCTTTTGGTGGGTATTACCTTAATACTACCACCTGCAGTGATCCTAATACCAATTAGTAGACCGCCCATCGGTCTGCCGAAATCAGGTTTAACTGCGGTTATACTATTGCAGTGAAAACCCTCTATGTGTAAATTGGTGGTGGCCCAAGTTTCCTGGAACATGATTATATCTTTATTGGAGAGAATCTTTAACCAATCTAGATCAGATAATCTCGGTTCCAGTCCTGCAACATTCCAACTAAGGATCGCAAGATCAGATTTAGTTGATATGTTAGGGCAGGCATTTCCGGTACTCTCAACGGTTACGGTCCCCTCAGTCAAGGATCTTATTTCATGTGGCGAACTATCTACACCCTCGCCACTACTTATAATTGGTGCTGTCGTCTCCGGTCTATTATTATTTGCCCATGTAAGTGAAGGAAGTCCCTCTATAGGGGATACTATTCCAACTTCTTCGTTTGGAAACTGGTTAGACAGCTGTTAGCTATTAAACAACTGGTTGTTACTACTATCAAGCTTTCTAAAGCCTTCCTGGTCTTTATGGGGATTGGTGGTTGATATCAGTCAATCGACCATCTCTAAACAACTATATCTGTTTGAGGTCGGGACCCCTATAAAGTTGTCCATGAAACCTACATCTCTTCCCATGTTCCTTCCCCAACTTCCCCATTCATCACCCCAGTCACGGTAGCCCGGTCTACTCCAGTTCCTATCATGGCCTGGCCTGGCACGACTCCTAGGGGGATAGAAGAAGGAGAGTAGTTTAGTTTCTATTTGTTGAGAACCGCCTTGTGTATTCCAGGAGCATATATAGTCTACAGTGCGAGGGTCCTCAAAATTAATTATAACACAGTCGCCCTGGGTAGTTTTGCGTTCTTTTCCTATCCAGGGTACTCTACGCACTGTTAGAATCCTACTTAAGTAGTGTGGGGGTAGGGGGTGGTTGGCATTAAGCCAATGCTGTACTTTATTTTTCAAGGACCAACTAGTTTCAACAATGTGGTCTGCCACCTCTGGAACCCCAACCATAACTACTACTAGGGGACTTGCTTCTGGAGGAAGGTTCACTGTGCGTCTATACTCTTTTTCTCCCCTCTTCTGATCCCTCTCGGGGGGCCTTGGGGTTGTCTTGGATTGGCTTTCTATGTGTTTGGTGGGTTGGGGAGGCACAAAATAATTTATCGGTTTGGCTAAGGTTTTATTGACTTGGGCTACTGGTGTTTTTGGTGCCACTATTGTGGTCAACACTTGTGCCGTCGTCTTCTTAGCCACTGGATCTACAGTGTTATTATTTCTGGGTTTTGACCCACCAGGTAAAGTGGCCCCGGGGTTAGATTTATAGTGGATATTCTTGAGAGTGTTTTTGGACGGGACACTCAGACCAGCCAAATGTTTCTCTATATTTAAGAGTCTAGTCTCTATTGGGGAAAGATGGAGTTTAAAGAGCTCCCCAATTGTTACTAACAAATTGCTAGTTATTTCACAGCAATTGCGTGTGTCCCCCCCTAGTGACCTCAGTCTCTACACTTCCTAAATCCAAGTCCTCGTTTATCATAACAGAAATTGATTTGTTACTCCCATTTTTTAGATGGTAGTCTTTAGCTTTGCTTGACTTTTTCTTTAGTGCATTCTTTTCTTTAGCCATTGGCACCTTTACTTGTTTCTTTTGCTTCTGTATAGCGCCCTCCCTCCTGCCCCTTAACTGCCTATTTCTTACTTCATCTGGCGTGTGGTTGATAACTAATTCAGGTGATTTTTCTAGCGCCAAACTCAGTTGAGAGTCTGATAAAAGTAGAGATGCAGACAAGTCGACTATGTTTGGCATACTAGGTGTTTCTATCCGGTCATCTGTGAGAGGGCCGGGATCCAGGGTCTGCACTGGGGTTCTGGCTAGGGCAGGGAGTCCCAAGGATGAGTGTCTGGCTCGTTGTAAGTCTTGGGAGACTCTACGTTCAAGGAGGATGATACCCTGATCTATGGCTTCATTCGCCCTTGTTATAAAGTTATCCAGTGGGCCAATTATTGTCTGCCCTACTCCCGCCGCAGTTCTACTTCTACTACCCCTCGTAGACATATTGCTTATAAAAGAGTATTCAACAGTTATCAACTAATACAATGTAGACAGTAATTCAATCACCAAACTCAAAAATGAAGACAAGTAGAAAATGTAGCTTATTCTTATATTTAGCTAGAATTGTTCATTGTGAGAGTAACCTTTTTGATAGACCTCGTCTTCTAAGTACATTCTTTAAGATCGGTTATCTCTTTAAATAACAAGCATTTGCAATACAATAGGTCTCGCAGTTACACGAGTTAAAGCTATTGGCATTGTAAATGACAATGCCTTTAATTTATGTTTTTAAAACAAATACAAATATAAAATGCACTGCTATTTGCAATGTCAATAGCTCAAACTCGCGTAAATGCGAGACCTATTGCATTGCAAATGCTTTTTTTCTTTTTTTTTTTAACATTACAACAGGGACCCTTAAAGTTAGCCTCATGGCTTCCAAAGCAGAGAAGAAGTGCCAGTGGCTTGCGGCTCAGTTCTTTGCAAAAGCGCATGATTAAAGCACAAAGCCCGGAATACAAAACACAACGCTGAAAAATGCACAAGCAACAGTACAAAAACATATATAAAGTTGTTTGAACTTTAAAACAATATGAGGTTTAGAATCAGAGGGGCAGTGGCGCAGTTGTTCGGCATCTCTGTCCCTGTCTATAATAGTTAGCTACCTGTCAGTGGTTTACTGTACTCAAATAACCTCTTCTTACCCGAATATGTTGTTTCACGGCTCCCGCAGGGCACCACAGGAGGCGCCGCAGGACATAGCTCCTTGAAGACGTTCGTAAGGCGCTTTCTATTTAATAATGGCCCTTTCCGTTGGGGTGGGTCTGGCTGGCCAAGAGAAAAGTTATCAGAAACGGATTCCCTTTCAAAGAAGAACCAAAAAGACATGGATGAAAATTATTAACGGGCGCGGGTATAAGGGACTTTAAACACATGCTGCAGTCGGGCACCCCGGGAGCCGCCCTCTGGTACCCCCGAGGTGCCCACGGGATGACTCCTGGTGTCCTCTGCCTCGGTGCCTTCACAGGAGGGGCCCGTTAGATTCGGGGTTCTGGCAATTGGATGCTGTGTCGGCGGGGCAGCCATTTTAAGGGCAGGCAGTGCAGAGCTCTGCAGTGGCTCCAATACAGCTGCCTGCAGAACCCCTTGTGCCAGCTTGTAGATCAGGGAGGGTCGAGGCTCTCTCTGGCCCACTGCAGGATGTCCTTGAGTTGCCTGCAGCCTGTTAGCCGCGATTTACCTTCAGCGCTGTCTTTATTAGGCGGCCATTTTAGGGTCCGGCGCTATGGAGCTCCGTTTTTGGGTGGCAGCCTTCGCGGTGTCCAGGGGCAGGGAGCGGTCCAGGCTGGAGGCACTCTCGAGGGTCCCCTTTTGCATCCCACGAATTCTTTCTGAATTTGGGTGCTGCCTGCGGCGGTCCTCAAACTGCGAAAATGGATGTAGCCTGTGCCGGTTGTCTGATTGCGATCACCCTCGAGGGTCCGATTTCTGGAGTTTGTGTGTGTTCCTTCTCCGAGTGTGCTCTCGGGCTGTGATCTGTGCACAGTGCCCTGTGTACTTGTATGTGCTGGTTTTCTTCTCCGAGTGTGCTCTGTGCACAGTGCATGGTCTCGCTCACATGTCCGCTCCTCTGTGTGTCGTGCGTGCACGCTGTGACCCCAGTCTGCGGCGCAAGGAGCACCGCACACGAGGCAGGCACATAGTGCCCGAGCTGCGCACGAGAGAGACCCAGCGAGCACAACCTGCAGCGTGGAGCGCACCGAGCAAGAGGGGACAGGGCACCATCATGGCAGAGACAGGCAGATTCAGACGCGCACCTTCAGATTGCGTCGCGCGTGTGAGTTTGTAACGTAGACAACTCACGCGCGCGACCCAATCCGAAGGCGCGCGTCTGACTCCGACTCTGCCATGCGTCTCCATGTGCGCGTGGCCTGCTCCTGTCGCCCCTCGTTTGTCTGCTGAGCCGACAGCTATAGTGCTCTCTGCGAGAGCGCGCTTTCGCGCGCTTTTCGCAGCGAGCCCTAAAAAGATACAATGTACTGTAATTGTAATGTATCTGGCTTATAGCTCTTTTGGTAGCAAATATTGAGGAACAAAAAAACATAAAAACCAGGAGGTTTTTCCAGTTTACTTTATTTTCATCGGGGACGGCCCACTTCTATCAGAAAAGCTTGAGATAGTAACTGGACATTGATCTATAGAGCAGCTGAGAAGTTTTTTTTTCCATTTCTACAAGAGATATCACGAGATTACATATCTGAGAAACTTATGTATTTGGTCTTTGTGACGAATTAGCCAGTATATGCGTAGAGTTTTGTGAGGGCAGTAACATTTGCAGGTTGGGAGTGTGTTAACATTTTATTTATTTGGTTAAGCCAGTTAAAGTAGGGCTATAGGTTATGGAGATAGGAGTTGAAGGCTGAAATTGAGGTCCCTAAATTTGGAGATGTGGGCATTCAAGTGAAGGGCAGCATGTTGATGGGATTGGGTTCTACATAAACTAGGTCTAGGAGCGCTGCTAAACCCAAACTTTGGAGGAGGGGGCTATGACTCCTAGCCAGGGCCAGCTTGAGCACTGGGGATGGCCGTTACAATAGTTTCTCTTTTGGTGCTCTCCTCCCCCATAACCTCCTTCTCCATGAATTCCCTCACTACAACTCTCCAACAATACACCTCATCTCTCCATAGCCTCTCTCTGATATACGTTTCATTTTTTTATAGTGCTACTCATAGTTCACTCACACGCAGTTCTGTGATCTGCATGGTACACGTTCTTTGCAGCAGGCACATTAACCCTCCGTGCTACTCCCACCAGTAGGAACATTAATCACCAGAGTTATCTTGCCATTTTTTATTGTTGCCTTAAAACTGCCTGATTCACAAGGAAGTTCATGTGCTTTTAAACCAAAACAAAAATTATTTTTAAACATAGCACCCCCCCCCCCCACCAAAGTCAATGGCAGGTGCGGTTGCACTGGTCGCACCGCCATAAAGCCAGTCATTCTCCCAGCAATGGGGCAGGATAAGCACTTCCAGAAATGGGGTCAGAGCTAACCTCATAGCCATTATATAAAAGATCTATGTAAGTGGTTGGATGTGATACTCCCCCCCCCCCCCCCACCCCCTCCCCCCACCCCACTTCCAAATTCCAGCAAGCACAACAAGATAACGGATTTCCTGTAGATAGGTTAAGAGAGAGTACACTTTCCCCGGAGATGTATTTTTTTTACTTTTGGGATCTAATTTGCTAAAACACCGCAGACCCTTATAGGGCATTCATTAAATGTGCCAGTACTTTCACGGTGCACCAGGAAAGCATGCCCTTTCCTAGGAGTATATCTTGTTTTTTCAAAGGTATTAAGTCAGAAATTACTTCCACTATACCCAGGTCATCCTTTTTAGGTCTTGCCTATTATATCCCTCAGGGATAAATAGGCGAGATTACAGTAAGCGGAAAGTCTACGTAGCTGCGGATTGCGTACAGTTCATGTGAGCTATGCGCGTGCACATCATCGCCAGCCACATCACACACCACCCACATCACACACCACCATTTGTCTGTGCCTCGGCATCAGACTTCAAAGGCTGCCGCGCCCCCCATCAGACTTCAAAGGAATGCGGTCCCCCGCCCCCCTCCGCGCAATGCCTGAGCTTGTTTTTAAACTTTGAGCGTGAGGCTCACTTTTGCCGACGCCAGCGCGCATGCTTTTTTTAATTTCGCTTTCACCGTTACTTTGCTTCTTTTTTTTTTTTTTAAACTTTGAGCATGAGGCTCACTTTTTTTTAGCGTGCGTGCGCGCACACAACTTGAGGCTTGTTTAATTACATTTTCGCCCCCCTCTAACTCCATTCAGAGTGTAGATGAATCGTGTATCGTGAAACAATTCACCATGCACTGGAATGGACTGCGTTCCCCAGCGTGTTTTTTTCTCTTCTTTTTACTGATTCTTGCTAAAATTTGCCTAGCATGCTTTCTTCCTTACAAGAAGTGGCGCCTTAAAATAAATCACATATGAGCAGAAAACAAAGCAGATAGAAGTGCCTCTCCTAACACACGAAGATGGCTCTTTCATTTAATCCGAAGTGTTTTACGAGCTATCGCTTGCTGCAGGAATTAAATGAAAAGCAATTTCAGCTGTAAAATGACCCGAGAACGGCTCAATGTAATTTCTTACCCTTCCAAGCCCCCTCCGTTTTAAAAGGGGCCCATCCTTCTTATCCATCCATTTTGTTAATATTCCTCCACTTATTAAGATTGCATTTTATTTTATTAAAGATTTCTAAAGCGCCTTTGGCCATCTTAAAGCAAGTTTCCTTGTGCTAGCTAGCCCATACAATACCAATGAGTGATACCAAAGCGCAACAGTATCTCCCCAAAAAAGACTGTTTTATCTTGCCACTGCTCCCTCTCTGCTGTTGACGAACCTCCTGTCGCACGTCAGTCACATCTTGTATTTAGCGCCATCATTGGAAAGCTGCAACGCTACACACTTATAAGGTCCTCTTACTCACACACCCCCACTCACCCTCACACCCCCTCACTCACCCTAACACCCCCTCACTCACCCTCACACCCCCTCACCTTCACAACCCTCTCACCCTCACACCCCCTCACTCACCCTCACACCCCCTCACTCACCCTCACACCCCCTCACTCACCCTCACACCCCCTCACTCACCCTCACACCCCCTCACTCACCCTCACACCCCCTCACTCACCCTCACACCCCCTCACACACCCTCACCCTCACCCTCACACCCCCTCACCCACACACCCCCTCACCCCCTCACTCACCCTCACAACCCTCTCACCCTCACAACCCTCTCACCCTCACAACCCCTCACACACCCTCTCACCCCCTCAGCCTCACCCACCCTCACTCACCCTCACACCCCCTCACCCTCACACCCACCCTCACCTTCACCCTCACACACCCTCACCCTCACACACCCTCACCCTCACACACACTCACCCTCACTCACCCTCACACACCCTCACCTGCATAGCATAACAAAACATAACATAGCATAGCATAACAAAACAAACATAGCATAGCATAACAAAACATAGCATAGCATAACAAAACAAAGCTTAGCATAGCATAACAAAGCATAGCATAGCAAAACATAGCATAGCAAAACATAGCATAGCATAACAAAACATAGCATAACATAGCATATCATAACAAAGCATAGCATAACAAAGCATAGCATCGCAAAACACAACAAAACATAGCATAGCTTAACAAAACAAAGCATAGCATAGCTTAACAAAACAAAGCATAGGATAGCAAAACAAAACATAGCAAAAAAACCTAGCATAACAAAGCATAGCATAACAAAACAAAGCATAGGATAGCAAAACAAAGCATAGCATAACATACCAAAACGTTGCATAACAAAACACAACAACACATAACATAACAAAACATAGCAAAACACAACAAAACATAGCATAGCTTAGCACCTTAGCTGCGATGGAATGTCCAGCTCCAGTGCTGGACGTTCCATTGCGCAGGTGCAGTTGGAACGTTCAACGGCCGACGGCAGCACTACGGAGGTAGTGGTGCCGTTGGTCGTGCGCAGCACTTATGAGGTTAACACAACTAAACATAGCATAGCAAAACAAAACATATAATAGCATGGCAAAACATAGCATAGCAATCCAAACACAACAAAACATGGAATAGCATAACAAAACATAGCATGGCAAAACAAAGCATAGCATAATAAAACACAACAAAACATAGCATAACAAAACATATCATAGCATAACAAAGCATAGCATAGCATAACAAAGCATAGCATAGCATAATAAAACATAGCATAGCATAACAAAATACAGCACAGCATAGCATAGCATAACACATCAAAGCATAGGATAGCAAAACATAGCATAGCATAGCAAAACAAAACATAGGATAGCAAAAAAAACTAGTATAGCATACAGCATCACTCAGCACCACCACAACATCTCTATGCGCTACCACAGCATCACTCAACGCCACAGCATCACTTGTTCGCCACCCCAACATCACTCAGCGCCACCACAGCATCAATCTGTGCAACCATTCAACAACAACTGGTTCAAATATGTTCTCTCAATGTTTCAAGCTTTATTACAAATGTAACAAAAAGCTGTTGATATTTCACTTCTGTTCTTGGATTTTCGTCACAAGAAAATACACTCAACATAAGCTTCACAAAAGTTATTTACAAAAGTTTAAGCTATTGCCATTATATATTACAATAACTTTTATTTAAGTATTATTATTAAAAAAAATTAAGCCATTGTTATTTGTAATATCAATACATGCAAGTCACGTAAATACAACACATATTGCATTACAAATGCTATAGGTGTCACATTTGCGAAAGTTATAACTATTGGCATTGTAAATGACAAAGCTATTTCGCTATTTTCAAAAACAAAACATAAATAAAAAATGTGTCATTTACAATACCATTAGCTCAAACTTTCCTAATGCGAGACCTATTGCATTGCAAATGCTTGTTTCATGGGTGAGCTCTGTAGTGACCTCTTCATCAATAATATGACATCCAGGAATTGGTACAACGTATTTATTTGACTCGTAGTTCAGGAGATAAAAGTGCATGCAGCAGATCATACAGGTAACAGTAAATTGAATCATGACATTCTACAATCCCAGAACACCCTTCAATAAAGTTCTATTACATAGTATAATTCCATTGCTCATTAAAGAAACATGCAACCACTACACATCCCCCTTCTTTATAAAACTAAATATAAACAAATAAATAAATATTCACAAACGCTGAACTGCCTGAGTTTGTCACTCCAGAATAGCGTATCTCATCTGCAGAAGGAACCTGGATAATTTGATCTGCAAGGATATCTAAAACATGCGTGGAAGTAAAAGAAGCGATAGGCAAGACTAATTGCTACACCCTGCACATCCCCTTCCTTAAGATTTGCAAATAAAAAAAACAATTAAATATTATACTCTCTACCACTATCTACCACGTCTTCTGAATCAAAATTAGCCTCTGGTTATACAACTAAGCTAAGAAAAGTGTTCACTATAACTTTTGCGATGCCTAAGCTTTAGTACTGCTATGAATATATACATTTTTTTTTTTTTTTTATACTTCTTCCAGGGGTGGTGTAAAGCAATGAATTCTACCTGAACTAGTTGCAAAATTCTACAACACATCTGCTTCAAAATGGAACACCACTGTTAAGGCAGCCTAATACGAAAGTAACAGTGGATTCCATTTTTTTTTTAACATACTTACTTGTCAAACTATGCTCATATCAATATGTTTTAATACTTCTATCGGTCCAAAAGATTTCTGGAACATTTTACTTTTGGAACTTAGTTCAACATTTTAACCCCAGAAGATAATCTCTATGTCATCTTCTTTTAATACCACCCCAGGAAATTTGCTAGAAACAGTACACAACATATAATATTTGCAAAAAAAAAAAAAAATTAAACAGGCATAATATCTTAAAATACCGAATCAATACACTACATAAGTTTGGGTCCTGGGTAAATCCCTAAAGCAGCATAGAATGCCTACTGTTAAGCAAGGAACACACTGTATATTATGAACGAAAACTTGTAGACTTGTAGACATCTTATTTATTCTAGCTGAAGATCAAGATAAAACTTCTCCTATTTAGTATTATAATTAGGTGAGCTACTTCCAGCAACCAAAACAACGAGAAAAGGACGAAACTTCCCGCAAAGGGATATAATGCTGAATGTATCCATACTCATAACCAGAATACCCATACCCAGGATATTTGAAGAAAAGGAGAAAAGTGGCCACAAATGTTTGACCCTAATCTCTGAGAACTTTCAGGGGCTGATGGTCAATAACTTTAAGTCCCTCCACCCTAATACCGGTGGATCATTTCTTGTAACATACAGTTTTCCCATAGCATGCCTTCCCTTAAAACGAAACATAAGGGTCCTAAACCCTAGAATATCAACTCTTCCTCCTGTAAAACTTTCGGCAATAACATCATCAGTTTCTAACCACCCTCCTATTTTATCCACAAAGTGACTTTTCCACATCTCTTGCGGCACCACAGTGAACGGTGAACTCGAATCTACCACCAATCGTAATATAATTCCACTCACAGAAATATCGCAAAAAGGATTAAATGATGAGACATTAGAGGCTCCTGAATCCACTTTGTTCCACCTTGATGCAGAACAATTACTCTTATGTCGAACACGCACCTCTTTTTTGTTCTTTCTGTTACATCTTCGCGAAAAATGTCCACTCATTGCACACTCCCAGCACAAGGTAGAACTAACAGGAAATTTTTCAACGTGAGCCACATGTGAATAACCTCCACCTCCAACACAATTTACGTTGGTACACTTCTCTATCTCATTACTTCTAAATCTTCTTCTAACATGGAAACCTGTTTTCCCTTCCTCAAACATATCGGTTTCTAGATTCTTATACCTTGTTCCCTCTTCTACCACTTCTCCTGCCGTTTCTACTGACGTCTTGTTACCTTGCGATAACATCGCTTTAGAACGAGGATTAGCCAATCCTGCCTTTCCAACAAAGGCAATAGTATCTGTAAGACAGTTAACCCCTAACTTGTCCTGTAAAGACCTGTTCCTGGTATGCCCAACAACCCGGTCAGAAGTTAATTCCTTGTAACATAGAGCAAATTCACAATCCTTCACTAACGCCAAAGGAGGATTTAAAGTCTTCTGGGTTTTGTTTGCACTATCACAATTGAAACATTCACGAACTTTTCTCTCTATATCAACCTCAATCTTAGGCCTCCAATACAAGATCTTTATGTTTCTCTTGGTGCGAGAGATTTCTGGGAGCTCTGCATGGCCTATATCCATAATCCTGTCTCTAATACCTGAATGAGGCACAATCCTTCCTCCCCTGCAAACAAATTCCATTTTCATACTCAGTTCATCTCGCACTTTCCAAAATGGCCTCAATTTTGGATCACCCTTAGCTTTGGTTGACCAACCATTAACGATTTTGTCCTTGACTGCATGCAAAATTGTGTCATCCTGGTATTCCTTCAGCCACACTTGTTCAGAAAGGCCAGGAACACTATCAAACACACCAGCTGCATTATAACCTTTCCATGGAACCCTGTCTAATTCTGAATTTTTGTTCCTGGTGGTAACCGTTTTTGATCCATTTGCTGTCAGAGACATTATTGATCGTTTTACAGAAAACGAAAACCTGAAAGAAAAGTGGTTAGTTATTAGAAATGACTTTTCCGCAACTGATGTCTAACACAATATCTAGACAATTATTTGAAATACCACTTCATGCGTGATATCTTCGTGAAACAACAATTGAAATTCGAAAAAAAAACACTTAGTTAATAATGTGTTCATATAAATTTGAATAAACCACTTCGTGAATAATATTGTCAAATAAATTTGAATAAATCACTACGTGAATAATGGTTCCAATTAAATTCGAACAAACCACTTCGTGAATAATATTTTCATATAAAGGGAAACCGCAGATACCAAACAATTCTTGTATTCGTTGAAAAATGAAAGCAACCACTAACTGAAAAATGTCTTCATGTAAAAGGGATACTAATTATATCTTCATAAAAAAAAAACTTCTTTCAAACACGAGTTACAAAGTGGCCTAATATCAGACTGATGCTTCAAGAAATTACTGTTACAAGTAAAAGTGACTTGTTCCCGTCAGTGCTTCTGCCTTTCCTGAAATTTCCACACGCAAGTAGTGGAACATATAACTCTTTTAAGTACAACCTGCAAAACAAATTGGGTTAGTAATACATACATACACGGTGGTCCAATATTAAACTGATGCTTCACGAAATTTCTGTTACACGTAAAAATGACTTGTTTCCATCAGTGCTTCTGCCTTTCTTGATATTTCCACAACGTGAGTAGTGGAACATATAACCCTTCAAAGACCTGCAGAATTTATTCTTTTTTTTTTTTTTTAAGATAGTCAACAACTGTAGATTTAATCGTGATGATGCTATCGCGTTGGAAAGCGAGATGTGAGATGATGTTGACCGGCTAGCTGACGTGTATTCTACGTGTTGTAATTCCAAACTTGAAGTCGAAACAAGTAGTTCACTGGTGTAATTATGAGAATTGCCAGATTAAGAAGTAAAAGCTGTGTGCATCAGCGTGCACAATATTACTCCAAGAAATTGTATGAATATTCTTGTAAATAGTTGTCAGCGTCGAGTTCATTAAACTGTAAGTTCAGTAACTTGAAGATTGTCAAGATTAATGTTACTGAAAGCGTAAAAAGTATGTCGAGAAATATTTGCTGACAAGCTGAAAATACACACAATTGTCCTCAAGAATGCAAAAATAAAATAAAAGAATGGAGTATTTGTGGAAGTACTGGAAGTAATTGTTCTCTTTTAATCTAAAAAGCGAACGAAAAGAATGGACTTCAAGAATAAATTTCACGCTGCATGCACTTTTTAAACTTAATGATATGCTTCATGAAAAATGTGCTATCCAATTTGATTGCTGTGGAAAGCGCTTGAAAATTGAATACAAGATAGTCATGAATACCCACTTGAAGACTGGAGAAAGCGCTCTTCGTTTCCGTGGTTTTGTTGTCCTAGTAA